>NC_136472.1:44696077-47096077 GCF_902686455.1 Sciurus vulgaris | reverse complement strand
ACTAAAGCCCCAGTTGCATAAGAAATCTCCAAATTATAGAAGATGTGCATACTGCCCTTTCAATTTACACCACCATGACCTAGTCCAGGCAGGAGGCCATTTCTGCTAACTATTCAAGAAACTGAGGTATCCCCCTCAACAGTTCTCTTTCATTTATTACTTAAATGAATGTTTTGGATTTTTTGTTCTTTTATCTGGTCATTTTTCTGAATTTTTTGCAAACACACAAGGATTTTGGATTTCTTTGTTGTATTTCTTTTCACAGTAATTGTATGCTTCTTGATATAAACAGCAAGTAAAATGTAATTCTAAATGTTTGAAGAAACATACTGAAAATTTTGACCACTAGTAGCATTTCATTTATGTATTTGTCAATATAAAATAAATTTTCACTGATATGAAGAAACATATAACTTAGGAAGATAAAAATTCTTATTAGTAGTGACAAACCCTTTGAAAACTCTTAGTGGAACAGGATGATGGTGCTATTTGGACTATCTCCTTTTTCAATCAAAATGTTGACCCAGTCTGGAAGGGAAGATAGTTTATTCCCAAAACTAAGAGTAAGCAACCCCTAGAATATCTAAGTTGACTCATATCAAAAGATATAAAGTCTTCAGAAAAATTAAATGTAAAGCATCAACAGGCCCAAATTAGCAGTATTGATGGATGTACTATATTTTGCAAAGAATGAAAAGATTATCAATTGAAATAAAAATGAAAAGTCTGTACCTTTGCCAAACAAGACCATGGTTATGATTTCCCATTCCAGTTTAATCAGTTTCAAATACTCTAATTTTGGCCTAAGATAATCATTGCTTGTGTGTTCATGCTTAGTTATTTATGAGATAATTAGGTTCAGCTTTGAACATGCAAAGCAATAAATGCCTCCCTAGGCTCAAATAAAAATTTTGCAGGTTGGCTGCTTTTGAGCTTAGTGGTTTCAACATAAATTTCTTTATTTCTCTTTTAACATACATTTTAATAACTTTCACAGCTCAAGTGCTTATAAGTTTTGCAATTTTAAATCTTTCACAGAGGAATAATGTGGGATGGGCTGTGGAAGGATATAAAGCTGATTTGAAAAGATGTGCTTCAGAATTTTCCTTTCAATTTATCACCCGAGAGCATGTTCCACATCAAAATCAACAGCACCCAGTATCCACTAACTCTCTTAATACTTGGCTCACATTATATCACACATCATTTCTTATCCTCAAAGTCCATCATTCCTCTAAGGAATTTTCTTCAAGTTTCAATAAATGTAATACAGTCTATACTTTCAATTTACAACATTTTGACATAGTCCAGGAAATCCTGACCAACTGAAAGTGAGTGTGAAATTTGATAATTGCAAGGTATTATTAAAGATGAAATTCATTTACTCATTCGCTTAATGACTCATATCAAAACCTTCTAAAGATCAGGCACTGAACAAACAGATACAGACACAACACCTCATGAGATTTCTAGAACAGCACTTTTTAAAGTTTAATGCAAAACTAACCTAGGAATCTTGTTAAAATGCAGATATTAATTCTATAGGTATGTGTGCAGTTTGTGATTCTGTTTTTCTTACTGGATCTAAAAAGATAACAAAGATAAATTCTAGAGAAGTAAGATAAATAGTTAAAATAAAAATGCATAAACTATAGAATAGAAATAGATATATCATAGAGATGTATAATGGCAAACAATACGTAAGGAAACTGCTAGTGAGTTTTAAAGAGAGGAGTTTACATTTTAAATAGAGTATTCAGGATTGGCTCAAATGTGACAGTGGAGTAAAATCTGAAAGTTGTACCAGAGTAGAGCAAATGATAATTTGGGGAAGAGAACTCTAGGAAGAGGAACTTGCAAAGCTCTTGGGTTGGAGCTTTTATGCTTGAGGAACAGCAAAGCATCTTATGCCCTAAAATTGTAACAGTGTGAGAAAAAAATAGTAGAAGAGGTCTGGAGTGAATTGAAACCAAATTTTGTAGACCCTTAAGACATTCACTTTTTCAATTTAATTTTAACTGGTACACAAAAGTAAAACTATACATATTATGGAGTATTATGGTTCGAATGTGAGATGTCCCCCAAAATGTGAGATGATGCAAGAAGATTTGGAGGAGAAATGATTGGGCTATAGCCTTAACCTACTCAGTGAACTAATACCTTATAGGATTAACTGAGTGGTAACTGGAGGCAGGTGAGGTGTGGTTGGAGGAAGTGGTTCATTTGGGGAGTGGCTATGGGCTATATATTTTGTATCTGGTGAGTGAAGTTTCTCTGCTTCTTAATCATCATGTGAGCTGCTTCCTTCTGCAACTCTCTTCTGCCATGATGTTCTACCTCACCTTAAGCCCAAGGAATGGAGTTGGCCTTCTATGGACTAAACTATGAGCTCTCAAAAATTTTTTTTCTTCTATAATTGTGCTGGTCAGGTCTTTTAGTCACAGCATTGAAAAAGCTGATGAGAACATGTGGTATCATGCAATGTTTTAAAACGTGTGTTTTGTGTAATGTTTAGAAAAATTGAATATACTTATCTACTTGAAGAACTATCATTTCCTTACAGAAAAACATTTAATTTTTTTCCCTTTTTAAATATACAGAACATAATTGTTATCTATAGCAACTCTTACAGTAGCTATACTTAACAAGTTCACAGCTACGTTTTCCTATTATACCCTATTGTGTAGTAGTACACAAAACCTTTTCACTCCTATCTATTATGTAATTTAGTACCTACTGATGAATGTTTTCCCATCCTTCATTCCCTTTTATTCTCTCTCACCTTTGGTAAAACCCATATTACTCTCACTTCCTTGAGATCATTATTATTATTATTTTTAGATTCCAAATATGAATGAAACATTTTTGGCTTTGAGCTGGACATAATTCATTTAACATAATGTCCTCCTTTTCATCCATGTAGCAAATGACAGGGTTTCGTTTCTTTTTTGGCTGAATAATATTCAATCGTGTATGTGGACTGCATTTTCTTTATCATTCATTGCTTAATGAATAGTTTGTTTCTATTCTTTGGCTATAATGAGTAATGCTTGGATAAACATGAACTATCAGATATGTCTGTAATATCCTACTTTCATTTTGTTTGGATAAATAATTCGGCAGTAAGATTGCTGGATCATATGGTAGTACTATGTTTAATTCTTTGAGGAGACCCCATACTGTTTTTCATAATGATTGCACTAATTTACATCCCCATAAATAGTATGCAAGTATTTCATTTTCTCCACATTCTTTTCTTTTCTTTTTCTTTCTTTTTTTTTTTTTGTACCAGGAGTTGAACCCAGGGGCACTTAAGAACTGAACTGTATCCCCAGCTCTCTTATTATTATTATTTTTCATTTTGAGAAAGGGTCTCCATAAGTTGCTTAGACTTGCTAAATTGCTGAGGCTGCCTGGAATTTGCCAACCTCCTCCCTCAGCCTTCTGAATCACTGAGCTCACAGGCATGCATCACTGCCCCCAGCTTTTTCTTCAGATTCTTGACCACACTTTTTATCCTTTTGATATTCGTCATTTTACTGAATGAAGTGATATCTCATAATGGTTTTGATTTTTCCAGGTGTTGTGTTTTTTGTTGAATAATATGACAAAAAAAAATGGATGAATTTACGTGCAGGATTTCTAGAACTTTGATAATAAATTGGTTTGCTTGGGCTGCTATCTCAAGAATAGCTTTCAAGGGTCCATGGGAGAGCAGGGAGAACTGTTAGGAGGCACTGCAGGAATGCAGGTGGAGGTGACAGTGGCTTCAACAGGTTGGAGGCGATGGAGGTGAACCTAACTCACTGCTCGTGTTCTAGATGCATTTTGATAACACAAAAAATCATTTTGATGCTATGGAAGTGACATTAAGAGAAAGACAGACATGAAAAAATAATTCCAAGTGGTAAGTGGAGGGAAAGAACTGTTAAATAAATGAGGAGGCTGAGGATGAAACAAGTTCAAAGGGAAGATGAGGAATTAATACGTCAAACATGGTAAATCATGGTAATTAGTAACCACTTAAATGTACAGGTCCAGTGTGGAAGTGATAGAGTCTAATATATCTACCTATTTAAACTATGACACTGTACTAGGTACTAGCAGAGTTAGGAGAATTTTAAGGTAGAAAACATCTCAAAATCACATCTCAGAAATCTCCATTTCTCCAACCCAAAATGATGAAGACACATTAGCTAAAGAGAACTAGAAAGGTCAGAGTAAGGATCAGAACCAAATCAAACCAAACAGGAGAGAATTGTGTCTGGGAAGTCCAACAATGACATTTGAAAAAGGAAAAACTATTCAACCTATTCTTCACTTGCATTGATTTAAGTACAATATACACTGATAATTTACCATTGTAATTAGCAAAGGAAAGAGGATTGGAGTTCTTGACTATGGCCAGTATCATAGAAAGATAGCTTCATTAACATGGGAACAACATAGAAGTAAATGAGAGAAATTGATAGGAATCTACTTACTCCCTTCTTTACTTCCCTCCTTTGGACAACATAAATAACTGTTTGAAGGAGGAGTGTAAAAGAAAGAAATGGAACAAAGAGGTAGAGTTTTAGGAGTTTATTCATTTTGTAATGGAAGAAATATCAACTATTTTGCATGTTATTGAGAAAAATCAAAAAGAAAGGAAAAACTTGATAATACTCTTGAGTGGGAGAAACACTGGAACTGAGACCTTCAGCGGGCACAAGAGAATAGGACGAGGACACAAGTGGAGTAGAGGGACAGACCATCCATAAGCACTGATCTTTCACTGCCTCGAGCAGGATCAGGGTAGGAAGAGTATGTAAGGAACTGACCAAAGTCAGTGGAGAGATGTGGTAAGAACATGCAATTCCCTTAATATTGACTTTTATTATTATTAGGGAATAAATAAGGTGAGAACCTAAAATAAAGAATAAGGAAGGAAGGGTATGATGTATGTTTTGAGAGAGAGCATTATTTGGAATGATTAAATGCAAGGTGAGTGTCAGTGGATTAAAAAATACAGTGTGATTTCCCCTTAACAGATGAACCTACTTGAGGTTAGTGACCAATAATTCATAAAGGAAAATGTAAACATGGGGGTTTGCCTTTTTCTAACTATTATAAGCCTTTTAGGCCTTAGTCCTGACTTTATTTCTCTTTTAGGTTTTGGAAAAGTTACTCCTGACAATGAACAACTGCAAATCGGTTAACTCTGCAATTTTGTTATTACTTAGGCAATATCTGAAAATCTAAATGTAGACTTATTTGGTAATCTAACCTTGAGTTTCCTGGAATTTCTAAAGACCCAATTTATTCACATCCCTAAAAATAAACTCAAATATTAAAACATTGCTGACCATATTTTATGGGAGCCTTGGGAAGTTGTTTCTAACAGATTAAGAGACAACAGGAGCTGATAGGTACAGGAGCTGGGAAAGAAGGTATCTTACCAGGCTATTCTTGCTGAAAGAGTAACACTGAGGCCAGTTTCCCACTTCTATCATTTCACTGTCAGTGAATGAGAGTTCGAGAAAGAGAGCAAAATACCACTTGGGGAGTGTTTTACTACTAGAGTGTTGGAATTTAGTTTTGGAAAAACGCATCAAGATCAAGTTAAAAATAGTATGGAGATAACGAACAGGTTTGGGGTTAAAGAAATATTTACTTGTGGTATTCACTGATACAGTACTTAGATATTTTGCTGTGGCACTGGGCAGTAGGTGAAATATTCAGTGGCTCATGAAATTCAAGGCAGTAGCAACTCTTAGAACAGTTATACCAATATCAAGGCAGAAGTCAAAGAGGACACTGTGGGAGACAAAAGACAGGGTAGAGTCCCTCTTCCATTCTCCCCTATCTATTCTTTTGGGTCTGAAGCTGCTTACATCCTATTAGTCATGCAGACTTGAATTGACTGTGTTCCAGAACACCTGCTCTATCTCATGGGCAAGGGCCTTTTATGTAACCCATACAATGGCAAAATCAAATCTTATGGCTTGGATCATCTGGTGGGTTAGTAAAATTACAATGATATCTATTGAAATTCTACACTCCTTGGGGCCAGCCAGGGCAAACAACAAAGACAATTCAATTCCCAGTCTAATTCCCTGTTCCATTTTAATTTCTGTTGAAAAATAGACTTAAAATTGATGGTTATTATTTTTAAGGTTATTGTGAGCATACTCATGCCCTTATTTTGAGAACTAAAGAGAGCAGAGTACTATTTCCCACCCCATGATATATGTTGATTTTTATTTGTATGTTTATTTTGGGGGTTCTCTCTGCCAAGTCCTGCATGGATGAGAAAAGGGTTAACTGCTGGAGGATGATGTTGGCCGTATATCACTCAATTACCCAAAAGACTTATCTACTCAACAAACACACGAGTTAATACCCTTTTTAAATGAGAGGGGGCATGATGGGTCTGGTCATACCAGCTCTGGTCTCTTACAACAACTCGCCCAACTCTCTTTTATTTATACTATACAGGTAAAGGGGGCAAGGACCAGAAGGAGCTTCTTTTGTGATGCACAGGATAGGGTGGAGTTAGGGGAGCCATTCTTTTAAGGGGTAAAATTCCAGAAGGAGACAGAGAACCACTCCCACACAGCGCCACATCCTCTGGGCAATTCCCAGAAGACAGGCCTCTGCATCCCATGGCTCCACTTAGTCTGTTTAGTCTGCTAAATAAGGATGGACTCCCACAGTTTATGACTTTTTATATTAATTATATAATTTCATGGAGTAAAGTGTGATGATTTAGTAAATATATGAGTGTCTAATGATCAAATCGAGGTGATTAATATTTCCATCTCCTTAAACACTTCGCTTTTGCTTAACCCTTAATAATTTTACAAATGTATGGGATACAGTGTGATATTTAAATACACAAAATATGCACTGATCAATTCATTCACTTAATTAATATTAAATACACAAAATATGCACTGATCAATTCATTCACTTAATTAATATTGCATCTTATTATTTGTGTTGGAAAATTTGAAGCTTTTCTCTTTTAGTTTTTCATCATACATATAATACAGTTGGTGAATTATAGTCACTTCACTGTGCCTTGGAACCAGTCCCTTCTATCAAATCTTGCTTTGGTATCTGTTGGTCAACCTTCCCCATCACCCTTATCTTCCCAATTACCATTCTCTAGCAATCATCTATTCTGAAGACATTTTATTTAACATCCACAAATGAGAAAAACAAAGAGTATTAACTTTCTGTGTTTGACTTATGTCAGTTAACATAAGGTACTCCAATTCCTTATATTTAATTACAAATGACAGGTTGTTATTCTTTATGGCTAAACAATATTCAATTTGGTGTATATACCACAATTTCTTTATCCATTCATCTATTGATGGACATCTTGATTTATTCCATACCTTAGATGTTATACATAGTGCTGCAATAAATATCGAAATACAGGTCTCTCTTTGCTCTGTTATTATGTCCTTTGGAGATATATTCAGAAGTGAAATAGTTGGATCACATCATAGATCCATTTTTAGTATTTTGCAAAATCTCCATACTGTTCATCATAGTAGCTGTGCTGATTTTCATTATTTCTAGTGTATAAGAATTCCCTTTTCTTTGTATGCTTGCCAGCATTTATCATATTTTGTCTTTTGACAATAAACATCTTAAATAGGGTGAGATGATATCTCATTGTGGTTTTGACTTGCGTTTCCCTGACAGCTAATGAGAGCTTTTTTTTTTCATACTTTAATTGACCATTTGAATTTCTTCTTTCAAGAAGTGTCTACTCATATCCTTTGCCCATTTTAAAATTGAATTATTTGTCATTGAGATTTTTACATTCCTTATATAATCTGGATATTAATCCTTTATCAAATGAAAGATGATGGAATGAGAGAGACATCATTACCTTATGTATAGGTATGATTACACGAATGGTGTGAATGTACAACCATAGAAGTGAAAATCTTTACTCCATTTGTATACAATGAATCAAAATGTAGTCTGTAAAAATTAAAAAAAAAAAAAGAAAAGAAAGGGAGACAATAGCCTTGTAGTGTCAAACTTGGGTGTGCATGAGAATCACCTGGAAAAATGGTTAAAGAATACTACTGGGCTCCCATGTTCAAGATTTGAGTTTTAGAGCAACTTGGGTAGGGCTGGATCATGTGCATTTCTAACGAGTTCAAAGAACCACATTTTGAGACCTTCTGCATTATAAATAGGAATAAATAAGCTCCTTTTGAAAAAAAAAATGAGTTGTTTGCCGATCTTCCCATTCTGCAAACAACCTCTTCACTCTGTCAATTGTCTCCTTTGCCATGCAAGAGCTCCTTAGTTTGATAGAATCTTATTGCTTCTTGTTGTTTGTGTTCATGGTGCTTTCAGTGTCTTATTTAAAACATTGTTGCATTTATGATTACACAAATGGTATGCCTTTACGCCATGTACAAACAGAGAAACAACATGTATCCCATTTGTTTACAATAAAAAAAAAAAAACATTGTTGCTTGGGTTGATGTCTTGAAGTGTTGTCTCATGAAAACACTTGCAAAGGGTAAAAGGAGATGAAAGGTTGTTACGTTGCCCTCCATAGTAACTAAGATGTCAATAATTATAAAAGCATGGTGTATAATTGAAGGAAAGGAGCAGAAATGCTGATCAACAATATGTTAAAAATGAGAAGTACTCATTTCAGGAATTTGTCACATTGAGATACCAGATCTGTTCATTTGACATATGAGTCCAAGTCAGGGTTAACTTTTTTCCTCCCAACAGTCACTTAAGTCTGTCCATTACTTGTCCATTAAAACACTCAATCATTACTGTAGCTTAGGGTTGATACAGAGCATGGAGTATCCACTGTGTGCTCTTTGAATGAACTCACTGATATGTAACTAAAGCTGAATATCTGGGGCCATTATTGAATGCCATACCCTAATGAAACCCAAGTAGAAATCAAGTATCTATTTTAGGTCTGCATTTGTAGCCAAACTTAATGCGCCATATGTGTATGATTAGGTCAAAGTTGGATAATGGTAAGATAAACTTAGAAACTGGTAGAACCTTTCAACAAAATGAGAGAACCCAAATAATTTATAAGCTGTGAATTTCCTATGTTGTTGTGTGACAGGATCTCAGGATAGGCATTAATTTTAGTATTGGCCAGGGTCTGAGAGGTGGGACAATTTTTTCCATACTGTTTCTATTAATTTGGACTGTTTGAGAAGACATTGACAGTAAGTCCTGAACATCAAGTGAGTTCATGAATGTCCTTACTACCCTAGTAAAATGGCCTTGATTATAAAATTCCCCTTAGTTTTTCAGGGTAAAGGAGAGTAAAACTTCATATAAACTATGTATCTGAAGCATTAATACATCCAGTAATGGTGGCCAAAAGAGTAGAAGTTTGTAAGCACCTAAAGCAGTATAGGGGCTCAATCGTAGAGCTTATTACAATTTCCTATATTGTTCATTGCTTCAGTAATAATGACCTATTGGATGTCCAAGGGAATGTGATTCTTATCTTCTATGACTTTAGAACTTCTCACTTATATTAATATTTAGGTAGGATGGAGTCAGTCCTTTTTCAAACCATACATTTCAATTTGATGTCACCAAGAAGAGAGTATATTCACCTGTTATTGAATGACATATTCTGTAGCTGTCTGTTAATTCAATTTGATTTATACTATGTTTTAGGTCTGAAATAGCTTTGCTGAATTTATATTACTAGACAACCTATCTATTGGTGAAAGAGGTATATTGACATGGTCTATTATTATTGTATTGGGATCTCTGAGCTTATAGATGGGGTAGTGTCTATTTTGTGCAATTAGGTGCACTGATGTTTGGGTCATAAGTACTATCTTTTTGTTTTCTTGTTGGATTGTTCCTTTACCAATGTATGGGGAACTTCCTTGTGTCTACTGATTAATTTTGGCTTGAAGTCTGCTTTGTTGTCTATAAAAGCAGCTTTTACTTGTTTTCACTTTCATTTCAATGATATTCATGAAATATCATTTTCTATCCTTTTACTTTCAATATTTAGGTGTCTTTGCCTATGAGATGTGTTTTTTATGTAAAATACTATATTTAGAAGGTAAATTCTTCAATCTGTGTAATCATCAGAGGGTTTTTTACTTTTTTATAATTCTGCCTTAGTTCTTAGAGATTTTTGAAGAAATGTATTGTATTTCTTTTTAATCAAACTGTTAGTCATGTCAAGCTATGAAGAATGGTATCTCAGCTATGTATGATTTAGATCCATTCAATATTAATTAAAATGTGAGAATGAATGCTTTTCCTCTACCTGAATATTAAAACTATTACAAAGTCTTCAGTTATTCTATCAATCCATATAAATGAAGGCCAAAGAAAAGTTTTGGGAGAGTACCCCAACACTATACATCTGTACATCAATCTACTATCTATCTATCTCTATCTGTCTATTTGTCAACTATCTCAACATATATAGGCTGAGCCTACAATAGTAATTAAATTTCATCATCTGCAGATAATCACTTTTACCATTAATCATTAATTAGTTTTTTAAATTACATAAGAAATTCGATTTTCCAAATTTTGGCCAGAATGTATGCACTTAATGCTGGAGAATGTCTGTGAGAATGAAACAATCATGACAGTGATAATATTGGTTCATAATTGCCTTTTACATGCTGGGAAGACAGTAGCTCTCAGTAAAAATTTGACATACAAGAGCTAGAAACTCCTTAAAATGTCATCTTAAATTTTTGAAAGGAATATTTCTCCCAATTTAGACCTGGAACCATCTGAAGTAGAATGTGGTTTTCTGAGCCCCACTGATAACTTTAAATCAAAATTTCTGGGAAATCATGGGATGGAAGTCCTACATTTTGTTGTTGCTGTTATTATTGTGTTGACAATGCTCAGATTTTGAGTACTAAGGCTGAGAAACACTGTCCAGATTATGTTACGTAAAAATAATGACTCAAGACAGATACTTGAAAGTTGGACGGAAAACTGTAGACATGGAGATGTTCAGAGGAAGGTATGGAGGTCAGAGTGCCTTCTGCTTAAACCCTTCCTTCAGCCCGTGGAGCTCTGATCAAATTATAATCTTTAGATTTTACTTTTAAACCACTTACAGAGCCCCTCATTTGTTCTATGCTTATGTGAAATTATAGTGTATATCTGGAAATGCTTTGCTCAATGGAATTAGGGAAGTAAAAGAGACAAAAATTCTCTTTATTCTCGAATTAATGTGTCAGATGATGACGAGTTTCATGGAGAAAAAAACAATCAAGGAAATAAAGTTAAGAAATTTAAAATTGAAAGTATACACTCAAATAGAAGTTTATCTTTGGAATTCTTTTATTTTCTCAACTAAGTAAAGAACGAGGTCTTATACTGAGAATAATGGGAAGACATTGTTACTAGAAGTTCAGGAATAGAGGAGGAAATTGAAATAGTCATCTGGGAGAAAAGGAAAGAAAACAGAACAGGACCATTGTGTGGTAACTGGGCAGCACTAAGGCCCACTTGAGATCAGTGATAATGAATTTAAAGTGAAGGCAGTCGACATTTCTCCCCAGACACACTCCACTGCAGTGTTACAATCTCTGAATGTAGAAAGAGTTGGATATTATGAATGCTATTTTCTTGTCAGGAGAGCAAAAAAAGTAAAATGAAAAGAGTTTAGAGACATATGCAAGGGATTGATCATAATGAGTGTCTGTGGGAATTTGAACGAGGGGAGTATACAACATGGAAGTACACTGTAAAAATTAAAACAGGCCTCATTTGTCTAAAGCGTGTTAGCACAAATGCTTCCGAAATGGTGCTATTACTAATTTTTGTTGACAAAAAGTCAGTCACAATATATTTATTCTAAAATGTGGAAGGTCAGATTGCCTTCGTTTCCACAACACTTTGTATGCTGCTTTCTCATTGTAGTTAATTAACTGTGTGACTCCCTCTCTCAACAGGACCTTGAGATAATAAAAGGAATGCCACTATCTTGTTCCTCAGACACATAAGACCAGGCATAGTGAAGCCTCGATCATAACCTTATTTGTGTGACACAATGTCATCTTGCAGTCCCAATAATATTGCCACTGTATATGCTTAAATCGTATCTTTAATTTAATATGATCACTTTTTGTCCTTTGCCTAGAAACTAGATGAAAATTATACGTGAAAAATAGGATCTTATCTAGAAATGCTAGTTTCTTACATCTCTTCTCTAAACTCTTTTTTCATTAGTCATACAAATTATATTGATGTTTTCCTTAGAGTTGGTTCTTCAAAATTTTTGATGCTTAGGGAAGTAATCACTTAATGTTTTATAAATGAAATAGAGCATATTTACTGCAGTCAAAGGTTATACTTCATAAGAATATAAAAACAGAATTTAAAAATACAGTTGCTTTTTTATAACTGAAATTCCATCAAAAACACAATATAATATAAATTTCTAAAATAAGAGCAACAAAAGGTGAATCAAATATTAAATTTTATTTTGTTTTATTTCATTGTGTTGCTGGAAATTGAAATTGGGGTTTCACACATACTAGGCAAGCACTTTACCATTTGGCTATACACCAAGTCTTGAAGAACTAAACTGAGTTATGCAACCTTTTAGTTCCCATGAACAAAATATATCTCTACTAAGTGCAAGGTCAGGTTGAATGAACTTGTACTAAATATTTTGAAGAAAGGGGACGGATGTTCCAAATGAAAAACTTCAGCAGTATAAAGAGGGAAGGATAAATGTATTATAGCATTAATGAGGATATGACTGTAATCTGAAATATTCCATTACTGTCTACTCGATCATTGGCAGAAAATGTCAGATGAAAATTATAATTTTCATGTAGAAGGATGTAGTTCAGTGGTAAAAAGCCCTGGGTTAAATCCCCAGTTTTTAATAACTCTAAAAAGTGTTATTTATTTTAAAAAACCACTGCATATTAATTGAATATTTTTTCTGAAATCTATATGCATGGAAATTTGAAATTGAGTTGATCAAAATCATAGGAGAAGGTATTTGAGAGGAGAGCATAGCTATAGGTCTTTATGGGCAAATTTGGTTTTTCTGACAAAAGAATGTAGAATTAGTAGAAAAAAATCAGAGTTTATTTCCTTTTATAAAGTTTTTGTGTATTAGAAATGGAGTCTAAAAGTGCCATATTCCTACTGAATTAATCATTCATCATCATCAGTGTGGAATTCTTTAAATCAGCGTAGAGCTCATAGTGCCTAATTATGTTATCTTCTAGTTTAAAAAATGAAATACTTTAAGCTTGTCTACTATGGCTGTCTATGGTAAGGAAAATATTAAATTTAAATCATATACCACAATGAAAAATATACTTGGGAACCAGTTTCAGTTTTAAATGTCGTAATATATATTTTGGAAATGCTTTCCTTTTTATTCCAAAGTGCTAATGCCAGGTCAAGATGCTAAGGTAAGGAGTCCATAGAAAGCCTTTCTCTTTGTCATTTTCAATTTACTTGAATATTTGAATTCAAGTTACTTAATACAAAGTAAAAATGTAAATATATTAGAAGCTAGTACTAAAATTCCCATCCTTTAGTGTAAACAAAAGGTGTTCATAGATGCATGATGTCCCTGCTAGCTTAATAAATTCCCAAAGCCTATGACTCTAATATGATCATCTATGTATTTCTGAGAGTCAATGTATTGACCTTTATTGGAACAAGTCAAGTAATGTTTAAACATGGACACATTTTATGGTATTGGGAGTCTCAAAAGGGTAGAAAATTTATAATATATACTATGTAGTCCATGAGTATATCATATAAGTAAAGCCTATTAGAATGTAGTAATAAAGAATTCATATCACCAAAAGAAATGATGCACATGTCAAAATAACTTTGTTTTGTGGTAGGGGGGATTTAATTAAAGGTTGTTCTACCTCTGAGCTACATTCCTAATACTTTATATTTTTAATTTTAAGATAGGATCTCACAAATTGTCAAGGCTGGACTTGAATTTCCATTTCTCCTGCTTGAGACTCCAAAGTAACTAGACTTACAAGCATATACCACTGTACCCAGCCACTACCTTAACTTGCACTGCTTGCAGAGTCCAATAAAACTCCAGCCACAAGTTTTTACCTGTGCAATTCTGAGCCCCTACATAGAAAGATGTCTGTACATTTGAAGTGTCATGGTTTTATCTCAAGATCACAATGACTCAGGGTGAGGGAGAAAAATCATTTGCCAAATGGGAAGAATGACATCTATAGTCATTGGGTTTTGCCACTTAGGAGAGTACTGATAAGTGCTTTCTTCTCTCCACTCTTGGTCATGGTTAAGAAACGCAAAACAAGCAACAAGATACTCTTTCCTGAGGAAATTAGTCTGTATTTCCTGACTGTTTCAGATATTGCAAGAAAGCAATACACCAGATATTAATCTTATGTTAATCTGATTTACAAATCTGATGAACAAATGTTTATTGAGCACTTACTCTGTGATGAGTTCTGTACTAACTTTCTAGTACAGAAAGATAAATAATATGTAGTTCTACCCTCAAGAAACTATCTGATTTGGATAACAATATATAAAATAAACTCTAACAAAGGTGATAAAAGTTAACCAAAAAAGCAACAACATAGATTTTAGCAAGGAAGAAGTAATTATCTGAAACTAGCTTTGGAGGGTACTTTCAGGTCAAGTCAGTCAAAATGTTCTATCTTATCTGCGATTTGGAGGGAAAATAGGAGTTTTCATGAAGACCCAGAGGGAATGGATATTTCAAGGTATGAAACCATGTTTGTAAACCACCAACAGTGAGCAGATGTTAATAGATGTGAGAGGGGAATGAATCTAATGCTGTGATCTACACAGGATAATACATGGAATAAAACAGTGTGTAGAAATGGGAAAAAATGTGAACACCAAGATTCAACCAATAAATAACATAGGAAAATTGAACTGGTACCAGTCACAATCATAGCAGAAAAGAGATGGCACACCAAAATTTGATTATTTATGGAGAATTGTTATGAAAGGAACAATTTCGAAGGTATGCAAGGATAAAGATCAATCAAAAGGGATAGTGAATACATCAGGACAAATATCAGCAGGCATTATTACCACTCATGCTGGTGGGAGAGGGAGTTGTTATCTGCCTGGAGATTCAGATGTGTGCAAGGAAGCATGGAGTCTGACCATCTAAATGTAGCCTGCTACAGATCCCCTGTAGAGTAGAACATTGTGGGAATAAATATACTGACCTCATTATTTTCTTTTGTTTCTGTGTTGTGTTGTTCCTTTCCAATGACCAGACCAAACAGAAATCAGAAACCTGTGAGTAATTAATGTCATCCACTGTAGGCATGGAGCAGAGCAGAAAATGCTAGGAGGTTTATCTAAAGAGTCATGAGGAAGAAATCTACCCCTGGGCTCAACTTCCACCTTCAGCATTAACTCTACATCAAAGTCAAGTGAGAATTATCCAGTTAATTAATTTTCCTTTTAAAATGTACTATCGTTGAATTTGTAGAATGCGAGATATAGTCTATGCATATATTTTCATGTCACAAAAAATATCAGCATAAATGTGAATGTGTTTTATACAGTTTTCAGAGAAACAAAAGCAAGCAATTGAAATTCTTGCAGTTTTTCAGGGGCCCAGTTTAGGGATCAATTCGTTCAATTCCCATAAGAGTTGTTAGTTTCTTCCATCTGTTACAAATTGCAGAGTACCTGATTGTCTACAAACACACTATTTCCTGTGACCTAGGTAAACAGCAGTTCTTATGGACACAGTTATAAGTTTTAAAGGAATATGAAACGTAATCCTTAAAGGAAATGTGAAATTATATCTTTAGTAAGAATCTCAGGTTAATAATAAATAATGTATTTGGCCTAGTATAGACACCAAAAATGCATCCAAATCACATTCAAACCTTGTCAGTTACCTAGTACCAAAAGCAGCTCAGCTGCTTACGATGCTGTGAGAAAACTAAGCAATCATTGGTCAGAACTCATTGTGTAGAGAGCTTTTGCTATGAAATTCAATTTTACAAGATGACTCTGTGCACAAGTACTAGGCATCTTTTCAGTGAACAAGAAACTTGATGGGTTATTAAAGAACTATGTCATTTTCTTGATTCTAGGTTATAATAATTGCCATGAGTTACTCAGGATTATCTACTGAAGTTGATTTCAACAGAGACTACAAAAATAAAGGAGTCTATGAGGCCTATAGAGTGAACAATTTTAAACAGCTCACCTCTCTTCTGTATTAATGAAAAAATGTGATTCACTATGGAAAATCAAGAGGAACAAAATATATAATATTTATTTTTATTTTTACTTTTTTAAAATAGACACTTGAACTTTCAAGTATACAGGTACTGACTCAGGGTTCACAGTATAAAAAGAGGATAGAAAAGGGGGCTTAGTTTTCTAGATATAAAAAGGGTGAAAGCTTAGAATTCTCATGAAGAAACTAAAGTAACAAACTTTTCTGGCTCTGTAGTTATATGACCTGCATAACAAGGTAGGTGTCAATTTCCTGGATTTGTCTTCTTAAGCTTAATGACAAATTTTGTAATTCTAAAATTTAAGGAAAAAGCATAATGCAAAAAGTTGTGTATTCATCTGACAGTCCAGAGAAACATCGGGTTTACAGAAATCTTGAAAATAATATGAAATCTGTCTGTGCCTTAAGTCTATAATTTATTGGGAGTGGAAAGTGTGTGGTAATTAAATTGTATGTAATATCTAACATCTTAGTGCTAGAAATCATGAGGCCTTGTTTTAACAACATTCATATGTAACTCTGACTACTTCTTGTCGGGTTTCCAGTTTTACACTGACTACATAGATCCATCCCTTTTCTTCACACAAAGTAGGTTATACTACCTCTATTTTCTTTTTCTTCCTTTTTTTTTTTTTTTGGCTCCAGGGATTGAACTCAGGGGTGCTTGACCACTGAGCCACATCCCCCATCCTATTTAAATTTTAAATAGGGTCTCATTGAGTTGCTTGGTGCTTTGCTGTTGCTAAGGCTGGCTTTGAACCCACCATCCTCCTGCCTCAGCCTCCCCAGAGGCTGGGATTACAGGTATACACCCCTACACCCAGTTTACATTTCTTCCTTTTATTATTTATTTATTTATTTATTTGCTACTGGGGATAGAACCTAGGGTGCTTTATCACTGAGCTACATCCTCAGCCATTTTGAATTTTTTAATTGATTCTTTTTAGTTATGTAGAACATTAGGATACATTTTTACATAATCACAACAGCATGAATTCAGCTCTAATGCAGTTCCCAGCACTACCCCCTCCCCACCTCCCCACTCCCTTTCCTCTACTCTACTGAACTTTCTGCATTTTATTTATAGTTGTTGTTGTTTTTAATTATTGTCTTGTGGATATACCTGACGCTGAAGTTTACTGTAGTACATTCACATATGTATACATGAAAGTTCAGCCATATTCATTCCTCTGTTTTTCTCTTATCCCTCTCTCCTTCTTCCCCCTTAATCCCCTTCCTCTGCTTACTGTTCTTTCCTCTAATTTGATGGCAATCCTTCTTCACCTTTTTTTCCCTCCCTTTCTCTCTTCCCTTCCTGCCCCATCCCCATTTTGGATTAGCTTCCCGATATGCAGAATCTAATCCCTTTTAACTTTTTGCTTTGAGACAGGATCTCACTAAATTGCTTAGGGCCTCTCTAAGTTGCTGAGACTGACTTGGAACTTGAAATTCTCCTGCCTCATCCTCCAGAGTCTCTGGGATTGTACGAGTGCACCACCAAGCCTGGTTTCTTTCAATTTCTTATTGGATTCAATGTCCAAATTAAAAGGCATGCATATCTTTTTATCACGTAAGCTAAGAACAGTAAGACAACATCTTACCTTTCATAAATGAATTCTAGTACTAACTGAGGATGGGATCCTAATTAGAATGCTGTACTCCATATATGTATAATATGTCAAAATACACTCCACTGCCTTGTATATCTAAAAAGAACCAATTAAAAGAAAAAAAAAAAAAAAAAGCAAGCACAGATTCCCTCCCCACACCTCTCTCCATTACATTGTCCCAAATTCAACAAGTCCAAACTGTAATGTATAAACCTGCTCTCCCGCCCATCAGGTACAACTATTTTCCCTGGCCTCCCAACCATTTGTCAGTCTGTGAACATCCTAGCTAGCTATTGGTTCATCAGTCAGCTCGCAAGTATCCTTCTCCGATATTGGTCCCCTGTTAGCCCGGCGGAATTCAACTGTTTTACTGCAGCTTCCCTGCCATCTTTTCCCTTTCTTCTATCTGTCCTACTCACTTTTCTCTATCCTCCTGGCTTTCCACTCTCTCTAGCGCGCGCCCTTTCTTTTCCTTTCTCTTTTCCTCTCATTTTCTCTCTTACCCTGCAGGGAGACACTGTTTGCTTAATAAATTCCCTTATGTGATTTCCCGTGTCGGGTGTGGTTTCCTGGGATTTTCTTACACAAACCACACATACTGTTACATCGCCTCCTTTCCAACTTCTGCTTTGACTTTACCATATGGTGCTCTTCAACCAGTGATAACCACCATCTCACTCTGCTCTTCTGTCTTTGTTGGTAAATTCCCAGTATTGACAGATGTGTCCTTCTATTAACAGCCCATCACATAAGTAGAAAAACATTAAAACCTAATTAACAGCTTGCATGAGTGCTTTACTATGTGATCCATGACAAAAGCTTCAGAGCAATGTAATGAGGTTGGGAAGTCGTTCAGGGAGTATTATCCTCATATCTAGAGGAGTTGGTCACAGAGCTGGTAAAAGGAAGTCCTCGTTTTCACACTTGATCCTGTTTTGATTTTTTTTTTTTAATTACCATATTTTTATTTTATTTGTGGGGGGAGGTTTAGTGGGGTTTGAACCCACTGAGCCAGGTCCCCAGGTCTTTTTTTTTTTTTTTTTTTTGCTGTTGCTGTTGTGCCAATTGGTTATACCTGACAGTAGAATGCATTTTGATGTGTTGTGTACAAGTGGAGTATAACTTCTCATTCCTCTGGATGTTCATGGTGCAGAGTCACAACAGTAGTGTAATCACACATGTATATAGGGTAATAAGGTCTACCTGCTGTCCTTCCCATTCTCCTGGTTTGATTTTGACATCATATCAGTATACATTCCATTAAATAATACTATTTTATATAGAAAGAATTTTAAAATGGTAGGTGTCGTCCTGACATAGAGAAAAAAAGACGCTTTTTCCCTTTTTCTGTTTTTTAATTGTTTACTTGTTTAAGTTATACACAATTTTAGGGTTCGTTTGGATATAATTATGCAAGCATGGAATATAATTTACAACAATTCAGTCCCCAGGGCTTCCCTTTTCCCTTCCGTCTTCCCAACACTGCTCCTTTTCCTCTGCTCCACTAATATTTCTTCTACTTATTTATAGTTTTGTAGTTAGTACGTTATGGATATACACAAAGGTGAAATTTTCCGTGGTGTATCCACATGTGCATAGGGAAATTTTGTCAGGTTCAGATTCATTCCATGTTCCTCCCTTTTCCCATTCCTCCACTTTCCTCTGTTCCACGTTTCTCCCTTATATTTACATGAAATTACCCTGCAACCATTTCTTTTTCCCTCATTTTCATCTTGTTTTCACATATCACAGAAACATTCAACCCCTGAATTTCTGTTTTGGCTTATTTCTCTTGACAGGATGGTATCCAGTTCCATCTATTTTCCTGCAAATGCCATAATTTTTATTCTTCTTTATGACTTTGTGTATATACCACCTTTTAGCCATTCACCTGTTGACAGGCAAATAAGTTGATTCCCTGGGTTGGTTATTGTGAATTACACTTCCATAAACGATGTTGAGACTATATCCCTGTAGTTTGGTGACTTTAGATCTTGAAAAAATATATTTAAATGAGTATAAAATAAAAGATTGTTTTAATGCATCTAATAAATCCCAGTGCACCAGCACTATTCTGAAAGCTTTATATTTATTGCTTGAAATACTTTTGACTTCATGAAATGCACTTTACTATATTCATTTACAAATTTGCAAATGATACACAGATTCTAAACAGAATTCAAAATAATAATTAATATGAATTGTACTGTTTAAATCTAATATATCTTTAAGATAATTGAATATTGTAAATCATAAGAACATGTACTTTTAAAATTATTCTAATTCTCTTGGGGAATAAGAATTTATTTAAACACCATATTAAATTATAAAATGGAGTGACAATATCAAGACATTTTAAATTATTTTAATAAGAAAATATTTCCTTTGCTATATCTTTTTTTATCAAATCATAACTAAGTGGGCTGTTTTACATTCATGATTATTGTATCTTATTAGTGTTAACATAGTTTGGCTTTATTATTTATTCCTAAAAGACTGAATCATACAAAGAGCATTAAAATTCAATGTTTAAAAAAGTTAGCAGTGCTGGTTCTTCCCACTTTATGTTTAAGGAAACAGACTCTGAGGGAACTAAGGGATTTTCTTGCCATGGAACAAGGAGTGAGTGCAGGGTCTATGCTGGAAATATAGTCTTCTGGTGGCCAAGCCACCTGGTTCAGTAGTGCAGCCTTATAGAGGACAATTGTAAGACTGGGTTCTAACTCAGATTCAGATCTTGATTTAGCATTGTCCTTGATAGTGGGAAGTTCTTTATTTCCCCATACTTAAGTCTTATCCCTATATATCTATTGGAATTGCCTCCTCTTGGACAACTAGCATGGAATAGCCTTGTGCAAGATTCTGATGCTGCTGCTGAGTTTTTCCAAACTGTGATTTAAGAAGCACTAGTGGGATTAGGAAATTAGTAGATTAAGACTTCTATTTTTAAAAAATAAATTAGAATTAGAATAGAATAAAATAGAATGGACTACATGATTGGACAGTAATACACATAGTAAGGGCTGTTTTGTAAAGTTTTGTTTATATGGGTTCATGACAGTACTCAGGTGTAATTTCAAATGCATGTGTTCCTGTAAATTAAGGCTATGTGTATAAGTGTGAGCTTTGTAAAATGTAAACGGAGGTATTGGGGAAACAAACTGGTCACTCAGATCACAAATACACCATTTTGCATGAAAAACAAAAATGGCAGTGATGGATTCACTTATTAATTATTTCTCTTTCAAATTTAAGATTGCCAAGAAAATAGTTTTTTATTGAGACTATAGCTAAATATAACTTCTGTAAACATATTATACAATATTTGAAAAGAAAATCCAAAAATATACTCCACATTAAATCACACTTGAGGTTGGATGTTTTCTAAAATTATCTACATAATTTTTGCTTTTATAGTTTTTTCTTTTATTAGTGCAATTATATTTATACATAATAAATGGAATTATTTTGATACAGTCTTGCATGGAATTTAATTCACTTCATTTCAATCACCGGCATGCGCCCCTTCCCTCTGCTCTTTACTCTGTTGACCTTCTTTTCACTCATTTATTTATTTTTTATAGGTGCTTTATAGATATACTAAAAGATGCAATGCATTGTGATATATTCATACATGCACATATCATAAAATTCATTCTGCATTTCTCCCCCTTTCCTGTCCCTTTCTCCTATTCAATTTCATTCTACTCCTCTGATCTTCAATTGATTTTATGATATCTAAGCCCCACCCCAGATCCACACATCTCCTTACTTTACTCTAAATTCTGCATATGAGAGATAACATTCAGCCCTTGATATTCAGGGTCTGGTTTATTTCACTTAGCAGGATGTTTTCTAGTTCCATTAATTTATTCATAAATGCCATAATTTAATTCTTTGCTGACTTCATTTATCAGCTCTAGAAATCTTCTGGTGGAATTTTTGGGTCTTCTAGCTAGCTTTATGTCATCAGAATAAAAGCTAATTTGAATTTTTCTTTTCCTGTTTGTAACTCTTTCATTTCCTTCTCTTCATGACTGTTCCAGCTGTGCCTGAATGAAACTCCATTGAGCATATATACCACATTTTGTTAATCTGTTCATCTATGGATGGATATGTGGGATTGACTATTGTTAATTTTCCTGCTATAAATGCTGATCTGACTATCACTATAGGATGCTGATTGTGGTTCTCTTAGGTAAATATCAAGGAGTGGGATATCTGGGCCATAAGGTGGTTCCATTCTTAGTTTTTTGAGGAATCTCCATATTCTTTCCAGAGTAGTTGTGCTGATTTGCAGTCCTACCTACAAGGTATGTGTGTATCTTTTTCTCCACATCCTCATCAACATTTGTCATTATTTGTCTTCTTGATATTTGCCATTCTGAATAAATTGAGATGAAGTCCTAGTGTAGTTTTGGCTTGCTTTTCCCTACTTGCTAGATTTTTTTTCCATATATTTGTTGGCCATTTGTGTTTCTTCTTTTGAGAAATGTCAGTTTAGTTCTTTTGCCCATTTGTTGATTAAACTAATCATTTTGGTGTCAAACTTTTATAATTTTGGTTATTAATCTCCTGTTTGAGGAGTAAGCTGGCAAATATTTTCTCCCATTCCATAGATTATTTCTACACATTCTTAATCATATCTTTTGTTGTGCAGAGCTTTTTAATTGAATGCTATCCCATTTATTTATCCTTGATTTTATTTCTTAAGCTTTAGAGGTCTTCTTAAAAATGTCAGTGCCTGGGCTGGGGAGATAAGTCAGTCAGTAGAGTGCTTGCCTTGCAAGCACAAGGCCCTGGGTTCAATCCCCAGCACCACAAAAATAAATAAATAAATAAATAAATAAATAAATAAAATTAAAAGTCAGTGCCTGAACCAATATGTTGGAGTGTGAGTCTATGTTCTTTTTTAGTAGTTGTGAAGTTCTTGTTCTATATCCTAAATCTTGGATCAACTTTGATTTGACTTTTCTGGAGGTTAGGAATTAGGGATCTAATTTTATTCTTCTACATATGGATATCCATTTTTCCCTGAACTATTTTCTAAAAAGTTATCTTTTCTCCAATACAGATTTTTGGCACCTTTCAAGTTTCTTATGATTGCAGATATGTGGATTTGTCTCTGTTTTTTCTATTCTATTCCATGGGATTTCATGTCTTTTTTGTTGCTAATACCATGCTATTTTTGTCATTGTAACTCTGTACTGTAATTTCAGATTATGCTACATTCTAATCTGTAGTATATATTGAGATGCATCCTGCATCCTGAATAACTTTCTTGCTCAGGATTGCTTTGGCTATTCTGGGTTTCTTATTCTTCTAAATGAATTTTAGGACTGTTTTTTTCTAGTCATTTTATGAATGTCACTGTTATTTTGATGGTGACTGCACTAAATCTGTACAGTGGTTTTGGACCATTTTATCTATTAATTTTACTTATCCAAGAACATGGGAGTTCTTTCCATCTTCTAAGGTCTTCTTTGGTTCTTTCATCTTTCTTTATATGTTCTGTATACTTTTCAAATTAGAGATCTTTCACTTCCTTAGTTAGATTAATTCCAAGTATTTTCTTCTCTTCTTTTTTTATAACTTTTGTTTGCGGGGAGAGTTATTGGGAACGGGCTAGTTTTCCTAATTTATTTCTCAGCAGAATCACTCCTGGAGTATAAGAAAGCTAAAGCTATTGATTTATGAATGTTGATCTTATGTCTTGTATCACAAATTGAGTAACATTTCCAGGAGTTCTGACTGGTTTCTTGTCAATATCCATATTTCTAATTTTTTTTTTTGTACCTGGAATTGAACCCAGAAGCAGTCAACCATTGACTGCTACATCTCAAGTGGATTTATTCATATTTTTAGTTAGAGACAGGGTGTTGCTGAGTAGTTAAGGGCCTTGTTAGGTTACTGAGTCTGACTTTGAATTTGCAATCCTCTGCCTCAGTCTCCTAAGTTGCTGGTATTACAGGCATGCACTACTGTACCTGGAAATATACTTATTTATTTATTTAAATGGTGTTTCATATCCTTTTCTTGTTCTTTTAATTCATTCCTTAGATATTCTATAGATCATTAAACATTTTTATAACAAGATTTTTCTTTTCATTCTCTGGAATTGAATCCAACTTCTGTATCTGTTCATTTCCTTACTAGGTGATTGTGAATTTTAGTGGAAGATTTGTTTGACTGTTTTATCATGGTTTTGAAGGTCTAGACTTGTGCATCAGTTGAGAGGGACTCCCTGTCATATTTTATACAAGTGTCCTTTTGTGTGTAATTATTTCGGGACTTCTCTCTGTTTTTTTGCTGTGTAAGTTGGTATCTAGGACTGGGATCTGATGGCCCTCTCTAATTCCTCCTTGTAGTGTGGTCATTGGTTTGCAGTTTTTATCTCCCTTACTTTATATGTTGATGTATTGTTGAGAATTGAGTGGGGCTAGCTCATAAGTGGAGTGAGATTTGCTGAATATTGCTCACCAGCAGGATCTCTACTCTGTAAACTTCAGTTGTTCCAATTAATTTCCAGCCCTTCTTAGATAAAGGGGAAAGCCAGGAATAGCAATCACAGTAGCAAAAGATGTACACCTTAAAATAAATATCTGATGTTCACCAATTATCAACTGTGTGGAAATGGAAGGGACAGCATTTATCACAAGTACCAACAATAACTGTGAACTAGATCTGACACTAAATAGTGCCTACTACATTGTTCACTGTATAAAAGGACCTTTTATGTTGTTGTATTACTACAGTGAACAACGTAGTAGGCACTCTTTAGAAAGTACATTTAAAATTTCTTACTTGAAGAGAAAATGGAGTAGGAAGGTAAGAAAAAGTCTGAAATATTTAAAAACTGAATAGAAGGGAAGCAGGAGATATGTAATAAATGATGTCTATAAAGAAAGAATAGTAAAAATAAAAGTAATGAAATTATGAAAGAGGAGTAAAAAATAACTAAAAGTAATGAAATAATGAAAGAGAGAAAGAGGAAACTGAAAAATTTGACATTAATGGTTTGAGAGAGTGAAGAAGGGACATTTAAAATTGAAATAAAGATATATAAATATATATTGAAAATATTTGTTTAATATATAATTAGTATATGTATATATTTAAACCTATCCATGTGATGAGAATACACACACCCACACACTAACACATATATGCAATCATATAGAATGGAAGAATGAAAAATAAAACAATGAAATGAAATTTAAGAGCTAAATTAAACAGAAAAGAGTAAAACAATGGTGGCCATAGCAAAAAATAAAATAAAATTTTAATGATCAATGAGGTACCTATTCCCTAAGTAAAACTAGTCAAAATGGTTGGCAAGCATGTATTTTCATTCTTTGTATTTATTTTAGGTTCTGTAACCCTCGAGTCAAGGGCTGGTGTTGTTAAGTACAATGTTTTTGTGTTTCTCATTAAGTTTCCAGCCATTGTGAGTAGGAGTCAAAGCTGGTTGCAGTAGATCTCAGCTTACTGTCTCCCAGTATAGGATGGAATAGATTGGAGAGTTCTGACAAGACTCTCCTACCAGGGCTGGTACAGAATTCTAAATTGGAAGTTCCAGTAGTTGGTATTTAGTCTTTGCTGACTTTTGGAACTGTGTTAATTGGTGTTTGAGATTTTATCTACACCTTTGTTACTGGGGAGATGCCAATCTCTGCTGGATGTCTGGGTCTCAGGGGCCTCACATATATTCCCCTTTTTGGGTACAGAGTCTAAACCTCCCCATATCTCTCATTGATGTATATGGGTGTGAATTACCCACCAGATCCTGGTGCCTGGTCATTTATTGGCATCATGCCAATAGCTCTTATGGGACACCAGCAACACTGGGAGCTTTCTCTCCTGGGTATCCTGAGACTGGATCCCCCAGGCGCAATTCTCTTTGTGCCTGTTTCTGTCGCACTGGTTCAGACACACTCTAGATCCCATGAGAGGCAATGCTGGGTCAGGTTGACAACTTCCTTTATGGGCTCCCAATCTCTTGCCTCTGCTCACTCACTGCTATGGAGCTACTGAATGTTTCCCACCAGCAGTGACCCTAGTTCTGACTGAACTATCCACTATTGGCCAAGCATTTCAGTTGTTTTTCACTTAACAATTTCCCCCACCACCTCTGAGTCTGTTAAGATCACCTCTCTCTCGATTCCACAGGTTCGCCCCAAGCAATGTTTTTGTTTTTTCTTCCATGGTACGTTCATTCATTTCTCTCTGCCTATGCACCCCCTCCTCAGCAGCCTTGCCACCACCCCATCAGTCAAGCCGGCACATGTCTAATGTATTATTTCTTATATATGTTCAAAGTTTCCTACTATAAATCTCAAGTCTGAAACAGCTCTACTTTTATGAATGAAAACTTGCAATTCACCATAATAAAGGAGATTCATTTACAAAAAGGGGAATGCTTCTCTCTCTACCTCCTGTTGTGCTGCCATCTCCTTCTCTGTAAAATACAAGAGTGACCCGGTAAACTGGAGACTAGGTCTCCTTCTTCATCTATGTCTACTTCTTTCATTAAAAATCTCATCAACTGGACTAGATTATTATTTCTGTATTTGTACCTCCCTACTTTCACAGTCCAAATATTCTATTTAATCATACATCTTCCTGGGTCATTTTTATTAAAAGGTTAAGGGGTTGACCACTGGTTTTAAAAGGTTTAAAGAACATAAAAATTTCCCATATTTCACTATCAATTCTCTTAAATATTTTTGTACATTTTATTTAAACATTGTCTATGTTATTAACTTTTTAAAAAAGATTACAATAGTAATATATGACTATATTACATTTATTTAAAAATAATAGAGTACTACAAACACAACTGAACATTCTTTCTGATTTCTGTTGGCACAATATTCTTCTTTCCCACCAGTACTTTTCAGATGTATATTAGGTTTTCTAAACCATTTAGCTAGAATAAAGTTGCATCCTTTACATTCAGGTAGATTTTCTTTTTTATGCACAACACTATAACCTTATGGACCCAAATCCCTCTAGGGTTCTAATAACTTGATGCATTTGTCATCAATGAACACATTTCTGTGTGGAAAATTGGACTTTTCTCTTATGTTCATAAAATTATGCTCAATTTAGGTCCCTGTGGCTCAGAGTGAAAAGTTCTCTTAGACTCATGCAAAGATGATTGTCCTTTTTTCAAAATCATTCATTGTATTCTCCTGTTATCGAAGGTATCACCATATGCTGAAACTATGGGTTTTGTGTGGCCTCCCTGCAGGACACAAACTTTGGGAACAAAGGCTTTCTCAGGTTCAGGTTTATAATTTTTGAACTCAGCTAATAACAGCCTTGGCTGCATCTTAATGCATTTAATTGTTCGAAAAGTAGATAGACGGGGTGATTGGTGTTAAAGGAAAAGAGATGAGTCTGCAAAACTTTCTACTTGCCATTGATTAAATTATAATAATACAGTTTTAACTAAAACAATCTGTAATGGTAATTAAAAGGATGAGAATATTTTTCTCATGTTTCCTTGTTTAATTGATTCACTAGTTTTCCTGAAGTAAAACATTTTTTCCAGAGATGTGATTTAGATTTTAGGACTAGGAAAATGTTCTATTGGACACAGTGAAATTTTACAATTGAAATAAAAGTACATAGACAAACCTTCTTGTCCTCAGAGAAAGAAATAAGTGAATTGCTTATTTCGATAAACATTTTGATGGGTGATAGCCCTGAAATAATTCCTCACAATCCTGATCAAATTATGCAGAGTATTTTGTTATTTCTTTTCAGTTTTATGTAGTTTCAACTGAACTTTTCAGTTTCCTTAAACTTCAGCTAAATACAATTTATTGACAAGAAATCAATTATTGTTTCATCTGTATGTAACAGATAATTTGAAAATTTTGCTAACAACCATGTTTCTAGGACTGTACTAATTTGATGGTACAAAATAATTTCAGAAAATATCAATTATTAACAATACTATAGTAATTAAGTTACTCACATGAAGAAGACTGATATCAACTTATTAAAAAAAGGAATTAGCCACACTTTTCTGCTGATAGCTATTAAGAATTCGTTAGCCTATACTAATAGATCAATCAGATAAATATCAAAAGATAGGAATCAGTTGATTTCAAACAAAACAGGGTAACAAAATTTATTTGGGCACACATATATATGTATATATATTTATATATATAAAGAGAAAGAGAGAAAGGGAGAGAAAGAAAGACTGAGGTAATTTTGTATAGACCAAAACCATATTACCAAGCAGTTGATCAAGAAGCTGGATGTTAACCCCAAATTAGAAATGTTCTTGAAGTATTATATGACTATTTTATTTAATAGAACTTCAGTTCATTAAATAACAAAAGTACACAAATTTTCTAGTCTCATTTTGATTAAAATTTATTCATCTTTTCAGTGCACGCTAAAGCTTTGCCAGTTACAACTTTTGAGAGTATCGATTAATTTAAGAGATACTGTGAAGACCTAAATGTCCAATCCAGATAGGAGAAATTTGATGAAATGGAAGGATATATTCCAGGAATAGAATTTCTTGATGTTGCTTAAATGAAAGTAAAAAAATATAAAGTAAAAAAAAAAAAGAGAAATGTATTCAATTAGATGAGATAAAAATAATAGTGCACATCTGTTAGAATTTTCTGTGTAACAAAATTCTTGGTGACCCAAATTATGTATTTATTTTTTGTATCGTTGGTAGACAGGATCAACTATTAGTGAGACACTCAAGTAAAATTGCTTCTGAATGCACAAAAATAAAATAGTGACATTCTGGAAGATTTATAGGAAGTGTAAATTGTGTTTATTATTACTGTTTCCATTCCAATAGTATTATTGCTGAGGCTCCTTTAGAAAAAAATACTGTGTAGCCATATACTCAATGTTTTCTATTAGACAAATAGAGGGTAAATTAACATAAGGGGATGGAAAAAAGACTATGTTTTCCAAACTCCCATGAAGATGAGTGTAGACAAGTGTCAAATTCTTGTAAATGAGACTTAAACAAGAAAGTTAAATAGAAGTTCTCAGAAACATTCTCCAAATTCAACAGATGCAAAGCAAAATAAATGTAAGTGGCAGCCTAATAACAAGGATGAGATTACTAGATTCACTTTAAATATTATATTGTAAATAAAGAAAAGAAAGTTTTTTTTTTTTGGTTTTTGTTTAGTTTATAACAGGGTGATGTATATGAAATTAATGCCATTTTGTTTACATAATCTAATAAATGAGACTCCAAGTGTATGGTGTTGTATTTTATTTCCCAAGTTCACTCTTCTGAGAATCAGAGATTTATTCTAACTTAAGTTTTTATTACTTCCATCTTCATAAATTGAGAAGTATAGACTCTGGGAATGTTTTAAAATATTTTAAAGCATTATTTTCAGTGAAATTAAATTTGGTATTTAGAAGATGCCTATCAGCATAGTTTAAGGGTAGAAGGAATAGTTATAACCTTCATCTGTTGCTTAAACAATCTCATTTCTGTCTTATGAAATGTGTCTAAACTTCTTGAATAGCTTATTACTTTTTATTCACTCTGCAGTTTGACATTGAGAAAGGTACAATATATTTATTTAAACACTTGTGAAGTTCTCCAAAAGCATTCATTTTGCATAGTATTGGTCTATGATTATCAAAAGGTAATATGTATACAGATGCATTCTTGCTTCGCATATACTTGAATACATTTCATAGCAAAATCTGGAAAAGTTTATTAAATGAGAAAGAGAGTTAAAACTTCAAAAACAATTACAATAAAGTAGATTTTATAGTTTGGATATGTAGTGTCCCCTAAAACTCATGCATGGGAAACAAGAATTTTCAGAGGTGAAATTATTAAATCACAAGGCACAATCTAATCAATGGATTAATCCACTGATATTGATAAACTAGGTAGTAACTGTAGGAAGCAAGGGTGTGGCTGGAGGAGATAGGACACTGGAGGCATGCCTTTGGAGTTTGTATTTGTCATTGGTGATGGAAGTTCTCTCTCTGCTTCCTGTTTAACATGTATTCAGCTGTTTTCCTACTCTGCAACCTTCCATCATGACGTTCTGCCTCACATCAGGTCCAGAGCTATGACACTGTCTCTGTGCATTGAGAATTCTGAAACTATGTGTGCCAAATAAACCTTTCCATATCTAAAATGCTCTTGTCAGGTCTTTTGGTCACACTGGTTAAAAAAAAAAAAAAGCTGATTAAATCAAGAGATGAAATAATTTTTACTTTTTGTTAAGGAACTTTTTCTTTTTCAAAATTTAGAAACCTTCAGAACCAAAAGCATTAATGGTTTTATAGAACACTAGTTATTTATTTGCATAGCAAGAGATAACATGCAAACTTTATTTGATTTCTTCTAAAATGTGGAAAGATGGAGGGATTGAGAGGACTAATAACTTTGGTACAGATTCTGAATGCCAAAGGCACTGGCTATGAGTAAATGTGTTATTTAATTTCTGCAATGGTAGAGAAGAGATTGTTTGGAAAAGATGAATCACATTCAAAGAATAAAGCTTTGAGCGCTAGTTAGGCACAGTGGCCAACCTGTTATCCCACTAACTGGGGAAGCTGAGACAGAAAGATTGTAGGTTCAAAGCCAATCTCAGCAACTTAGTGAGACCCTGTCTGAAAATACAAAATAATATAAAATAAAGGGCTGGTGATGTGATTCATTGGTAAAGTGTCCCGGGGTTTACTCTTCAGTACCAGGAAAAAAATAAATGTCAAATAGAGTTTCAGTTACACTGGCAGAAGACATGGCTAGAAAATAGGAACTCACACAGATAGGAAGTGGCTAAAATATGACTTAAAACCAAGTTCATGTGCTTCTAAATCCTATACATTTTATGAATCTAGAAATTTTCATCTATTCATAAGACAATTTCCAGGTTAATGCTATATTGCCAACATTTATTTGGATGATATTATAAGTAAATGATTCAATCCTTTTACTCAATAGTTTATAATCTATTCAGAAAACACAGTCAAATATTATGCCTAAAAATTATAAAATGCAAATACAACTGAGTTCTACATTATTAGATTATAATTAGCATGAGCTGAAATACTTTATTATTTTCTGTCATAGATTTTCAAAGATGAAAGAAATTAGGAGCATTGACATTTAACACTTGTGAATATGAAAGAATGACAGAACAGTCTAGAAAAACATAAGATTGAGTTTCCAGGCAATTATTTAAAGCCCGTTTATATTACATTTTTATTATATCCCTTAGTTTGTCCACCTATAATATTGGTATGATAATACATTTCAGTGTTTTCAAATTATATAAAAAATGCATAAAAAGGCAAGTAGTAAGCTATTAGTTTGAAATTCAATCCCAGAAAGGAACAATTTATTAGAATTTAAAATTAGTTACACTGAGAGTAATTTTTAACACAAAATTCTAAAAGTTTTAAAAATATACAAAATATATGTTCTTGAATTTTAAAATCCATCAGTCATTGAAATATTTGTTTCTACAGCCTATTTATATTCAAAAGAAAACCTACTTCTTAAGTAAGATCTTTAAAGAAACATTCAGACACGACTCAGAGATACTAAAAACAAAATGAGAACAGAAGAGACATACTTCTAAATACAAAGTACCATCAGAGTTAAAGCTGTACAATGTAAATAAATCAACTAATATTTGTCTAGATTACATTACTAAAGAAGCAAGGTTGAGTTTCATATATGAAGCATGGTATGCATTTTGTACTTGAATTCACAGACATATGCACAAAAATAAATACACATGTTTATACACATTAACTTATTCATTCAGAACAATAAAAATGCTACAAAATCTGACAATTTTTGAGTACCAATATGACATTACAAGTGGCAGAATTCACACCCTGAGCTCACCTGACCTCTTCTGTTGAATCTCACTTAAAACACAGATGCACATGCTATGTCATAATATATTCTACTTACAGGCCAAGGAGTGGGATAGCTGGGTCAAGGTATAAATATATATATACAATGGAATATTACTCTGCCATAAAGAATGATAAAATTATGGCATTTGCAGGCAAATGGATGAAATTGGAGAATATTATGCTAAGTGAGATAAGCCAATCTCAAAAAACCAAAGGAAGAATTATCTCCCTGATAAGCGGATGATGACACATAATGGGGGGGTGGGAGGGGTTAGTGTTAGGGTTAGGGTTAGGTTTAGGGTTAGGGTTAGGGAGGGTGGCAAGAATGGAAGAAGGAAGGACTATATAGAGGGAAAAGAGGGGTGGGAGGGGTTGGGGGAAGGGAAAAAATAACAGAATGAATCAAACAACATTACCCTATGTAAATTTATGATTACACAAATGGTATGCCTTTACTCCATGTACAAACAGAGAAACAACATGTATCCCATTTGTTTACAATTATATATATATACATATACATATATATATATATTCATTCTACGGTCATGTGTAACTAAAAAGAACAAATAAATTAAAAAAAAAACCACAGAGAGTGTACAGAATGGGAGAAAATCTTTACCACGTGCATCTCCAATAGAGCACTAATCTCCAGGATATATAAAGAACTCAAAAAACTTAAAAACAAAAAACCCAATAACCCAATCAATAAATGGGCTAAGCAACTGAGCAGACACTTCACAGAAGAAGAAATATAACTGATCAACAAACACATGCAAAAATGTTCATCTCCTCCAGGGATGATAGAAATGAAAATCAAAACTAAGATTTCATCTCTGTGTAGTTAGAATGGAAATTGTCAAGAATACAAACAACAATGAATGTTTGTGAGTATGTGGGGAAAATAGTATACTCATACTTTGCTGGTGGGACTGCAAATTGGTGCAACCATTATGGAAAATGCTATAAAGATTTCTCAGAAAATTTGGAATGGCACCACCTTTTGACCCAGCTATCCCACTCCTTGGTTTATACCCAAAGGACTTAATATCAGCATACTACAGAGATGCAGCCAATTCACAATAACTAAAATATGGAAACAACCTAGATGCCCTTCAACAGATGAATGGAAAAATAAAATATGGTACATATAGAGGAATATTACTCAGCATTAAAGAAGAGTGAAATTATGGTATTTGCAGGTAAATGGATGGAACTGGAGAATACCATGTTAAGTGAAATAAGCCAAATCCAAAACAAAAGATAGAATGTTTTCTCTGGTAAGTGGATGATAATCCATAATGTGGGGGTGAAGGAGAATGAAGGAATTTTGGATTGTGAAGAGGGGAGTAAGGGGAGAAGAGTGAGTGTGGGGATGGGAAGGACAGTAGAATCAGACAGTCATTATTACCCTATGTACATGTTTGACTATACTACTAGTATAACTGCACCATGTTCAGCCAGAGGAAGGAGAAGTTATGCTCCATTTGTGTATAATGTGTCAAAATGCATTCTACTATCATGTATAACTAATTAGACCAAATAAAAAAAAAAAAACAACCCACAGATGTACTAAAATTATTGTATAGAATTACCTTCAGCTTGCTGTATAATGTGCAGATGAAACAGAAATTAACTTCACATTTAGAGTCAGTCTCATCCACAAGATGTTTCATTATGTATATGTAAATATTACAGAAATCCAAAATTTGAAACACTTCTAGTCCCAAAACATTTTGGATGAGAGATAATCAACCTGTTTACATATTCAGACACACACAGGAAAATGTAACAACAGTGTTAGTTTGACTCTATCCAGGGTTACAACACTCATGACATAGCACAATTTACAACAACATATTCAGAATGTCCCTTAATCTTTATGACAGTAAAACCTCCCTCCTGTACAAAATAATGAATGTAAGACTTAAAGTCAACAAAGCACATTATATGTGGGGTAACTGTGGTACAGAAGGAATATAAACTTCAGACATACAGAAAGATGATCTAGTTTAAGATTTAATTTTATGCTTTTTGGCACTGTGACTCTAGGATGATTTTAACACCAAAAGTAACATTTGTGGCAAATTTACCATTTGTAAAATTCTACTTTATAGGATTTATATTGGTCATATTAATTTATCCTCATAAGAAGATTTAGATATTATTGTTATCTTGCTATCTTTATAACATTTTGATTGAGGAATCAACAAACTGAGTTTCAGAAACTCACAGCTTTTGGTATGTATAACTGTATCCAGAAACTACATTTTTAATGTATTTTGGACTCCCTTTTACTATTTGTAGTAATTTTTATGTATATAAATTGATAATATTATCATTCTTTGAAAACATTAGAAACACTCAACAATTTGTGTATTCAGAAACTTCTTACAAATTCTAAGGGAACTATATTGAAATAAATAGAGAATAAGAGCATGAATTTGGAATTCCAGAAAACCAAGCATTTAGTTGCAGTTTTTAACCATTATCTCTATTACTAGGTAAATTGATTCAGCTTCTCAGTTTTACATTTCATCTGGAAATTTGCTTTAAAAATATATATTTTCCTACATTAGTGTGACAGCATATTTTGTTATAACAATTCACATATATAAATAACAGATACCAAAAATTCAGATACCAAAAATGCACTTAAACTCCATTATATAGTACATTTTATTACTGAAAATACATAATCTGGTATACTGATTTTGTTAAATTCATATTTTTAAAAATGTTAGTCATTAACTTTTTTGAACTTATTCAAATTAATAATGGGAAAATTGGGGAATACACTGTTTAAGCTTACTTTTATGCATTTATATGATATTTTCCATTTAAAATATTTGGTGGGATATGTTATAATATCAGTTCCAAAGATATACACTAATGAATAGTAAGAATAACACACTTAATTTGAAGCAAAGCTAATAAATTGCTTTTGATTGTACATTATTGAAATTAATAGGTATAATCAATAGAAAGGTCAATTCACACTTAGCCAAATTCTCAATGAGAAAAAGTACACATAACTAAAATTACACTCATTAATTTCTTTGAATCTAGGTAAATATTATAATTTTTTCAGTACAGAAAAGATTAGGCAGTTAAAGATACTTGTACTGCTTTCTTTAAACCCTGTTTTATAAAGTTGCCATTCCCAACTGTATTATCACTATTTTTTTTATCATATGTTCAAGAGTGCTACTTAATAAATAGTAGTGCTAGTTCTCCTAAAAGATGGTGTGTTACTTTGTTTAAGTTCATGGACTCTAGAAATTTACCTCTATAATGGAGATAAAAACCATAACTACACACACCTCTTAGAATTAACATTCTATACAGTAGACATTAAAAATGATAGCTGCTGTAAACCTTGAAGTCCTCCTTGACAGTTTCAATTCTCTTGTAGCCCATTTCAATTCCATTAACACATTTGTCAACTACAACTTCAAAATACACCACACAATAGAATCCATCTCACCACACCCATTGCTAACACCATGTCTAATCAAAGGTTATCTCTCACCTTGACTACTGCATTAGACTTCTAATTAGTCTCCCTGCTTCTGCTCTTAGCTCTAAAGACATCTTACACATGGCAATCACAATGATAGCTCAATATGTACATCAGAGTATGTGACTTCCTGCTCAAACTCATCCCCTTCCCATCAGACCTATACAAAAACTTTATGTGCAATGTTCCTCATGATCTTCCCCGCTTGCTGAGTCCTTTTCAGGTTCATGTCCAGTGCAATCTGCTTCTTTCTACTTCTGGAGGTCTCTTCTCCCAGACAGAACGAAGACTTGGTTCACTATGTGTTAGTGTCTCCTCAGAAACCACATCCTAATTGCAATTTTGGACCCCCTTTTGCATGCTATCTTTATAGCTACTTTGAATTTCTTCAATGGGCTCATCACTGCTGCCGTTTATCTGTTTGTCTATTGTCTGTCTCCACCACAAGAATATATCCTCCTTAGAGCCACAAAGTTTGTTTTGATAATACATAAATGCCCTCCTATGCCCAGAGAGGTACCTGGAAAATGGAAGACTATAGTCACCCCTTGCTGTCTGGGAGGTTATGTTGCTATGACCCCTTCTGATGCCAAATTCTACAAATACTAAGCACCTTATATAAAATAACATAGCAGTTTTATATAACTATGCACTTCTTCCTTGATATGTTAAACCATTTGTAAATTGTTTATATCACATTATTATGGTGCAAATCACACATAAATAGTTGTAATACTATACTGTTTAGAAAACAATGACAAAATAAATCTATTTTCAGTACAGATAATGCTATTTTTTCAAATGTATTTTCTCTGTGGCTGGTTGAATCTGCTCATGAAAACCTATGCTTACAAAGAGCAGTTTGAAAATATGTGTATATGAATAGCTATGAGCCAGACAATATTCTTAGTGTTTTTAATGTATTATCTTTTTTTCACATTAACATTGTTAATTATAGATTATCCTGCACTAAATAGAATATTTGTCTTTAAGTGTGATCATTTGCAATATTGTAAAAATGTTTTTATTAGTTCATTATAATTATATGTAATAGTGGGGTTTATTGTCACATAATCACATATGCATGGAGTATAATTTGCTTCATTTCAGTCCTCAGTACTTTTAGGATATTTTTGTGGTTCTGTGAAGAATGTCACTGGTATTTTGATGGGGACCACATGGAATTCATATAACACTTTTGATTGGGTGACCATTTTGATAAAATTAATACTGTCCAAGAATATGGGAGGTCTTTTCATCTTTTAAGGTTGTATTCAATTTATTTCTTCAGTGTTCTCTAGTTGGTATTGCAGAGGTCTTTTACCTCCTTGGTTAGATTTATTCCCACGGATTTTATTTTTTAGTTTATTGTGAATGAGATAGTTTTCCTGATTTCTTTCTTAAGAAGAGATATTGGAACAGTTCTGGACAGCAACTCTCAAATCCTCCACAGCCTAGAAATTAAGGAATGAAAGAACTTACCAGAGAGGTGGGGATAGAATAAACACTCCAACACTCAACATGGGAAAACTTGAGACTAGGAGGGACTTGAAATACTAAATTTACCTCGGTTACTGGGGCAGAAAATAAAAATGGAATTCATTGACTGCAAGTCCTGACCAGGGTGGAGGGGTTCCAAAGAGAAGAAGGGAGGGGAAACACCCAGAAGTTTACTCTCTTAACAACAGTTGGAAGGAAAGCAGACCAAGTTAAAATGGGGCAGAAGACAATGAAGGAGATGCCACAGTGTTGCCCAAATTGTGGGCTGAAAGCTGCGTGGGGCAGGGCAGCCATTTTCATATGTCATCTCTGCTTTTTAAAACATTTCGAAAAAGAAGTATCATTCTTCCTAATTTTACACCTTACAATGTGAGTAAGAAAAATAGACAAATAAAAGTAAATCAAGTCCTTGGAGGGACATAATACTTCACTGTCATCCTGTATATAAATCCAACCTTAATAATACTGGAGTGCCTGCTATCCCCATTTTTCTTCACTCCCTTTCTGAATTGGAAGTCAGGGAAATGTGGCAAGTCTCTATCTCTGTGGCAAGTCACTATTTTACATCATATCACCATGGGTTTCTCAATGTATGATTCCCATTAAACACAGTTTATAGTTTTGCAAGTAATTCATCCTCAGACCAATAAAATCTGTTCATTGTTGATAATATGCTTTTATCTATTCCTGTTAGTACCATGGAAACATACAAGGTGAATACTTCACTTAAAATACTGTGTGTAATCTTTGAGAACATCGGTATTCATATTCTTTTATAACCTTACAAACTTTGATGTTGATTCAGCATGCCTGGGATGAAGCCTAAGATCTTCCTAAAATGGAACTAAGTGGTTGCTTTAAAATAGGCTTTGGCAATAGGAACACTACTGTCTTTGCCACACTTAGTGAAAAGGTGCTGATTTATTTCACTTTAGTCTACATAATTATAATTCATAAATATCTTTCATTCAAAATAAAGATGTAGTTCTGTGACTTCCTTATTCTTTGCCACTAAATTCATTTTTAGAAAAAAAAAAAAAAAAAAAGCAGTGAAGATTTATTTAGTGTGCTAAGGGACTGAGGGATACCAAGAAAGCAGTTAAAGCTTTGTTTATTCTCAACCACCACATGGATTTTATTCAGTTCTTTAGTCAGCCTGTTCACAAATACACCAAAATTCACTTACCTGTGGATTCAGGCTAGATACAGATCTGATTTATTTTATGAACTGAACATGAGAGTTTAGACAAATAAGTTAATTTCAACAACATTATTAAATAGGATAAAATAAGAAATACTTTAGATTATTTGTATCAAAAATACGTTCAGATTCAAAACTTGATTCCTTGGCAATACTCAGGATAAAGGATCCAGTGTATCTTAAATAGCTGAAAGTTTCTTGTTGAACATATCATTAAGAGTTCCCCAAATCAAATTTTGCAAGAGAGTTGTTGAAGCATGCAACTCTTCCAAATGAAGAGAGAGTATTTCTGGTTCAATAACTGTTAGATGGGACTATCGAATAAGTATTTTTTTAGTATCCTTAAGGGAATCATTTAAAGAAAAAAGCAAAATTGGAAAAATGAATAACGTGAAAACTTTCTTCCAAGTTTATACAGATATTGTAATAAAAAATCACTTCATGAAAAACAAGGTTTTTTTTTTTTTTTTTCTTTCCTTTTTCAATTTCTTTTACTTAATTGGGACTTTACGACATTTAATTCACAAAAGGATTTTCTCTTTCCATAAATTCACAGACAACAACATTCCAAAAATGGAAGTCAAGAAATGGGGAAATTTTAATTCTTAACTTCAAACAGAGGCAGAAATTAGTCTGTTTAAAGAATATTGCTCATATAATCCATCAAATGTATTTACATTTAGAAACAATCACAAAAACAAATGTGCTGTAATGAGATATTAGCACCTAGAGGTAGAACTAACTTCTGTCTAACCTTATAATATACATAGACCAACTTTTCTTTAACCTCCCTCCCAACTATATTCCCCAGACTCTCATAATCGAAGTCTACTATCAACATCTAAGAAAAAAAATTACACATTTTGCATATGAATGAGACCATGTGGTACTTACCTTCCTGTCCTTAGCTCATGCCACTAAACATGATGAACTCCAGTTCCATCCATGCTGTTCCAAATGATCAGATTTTATTCTCTTTATGGCTTTTATTCTTTTTACCTGTTCATGAATTGGCTGATACCTAGGTTGTTTGCTTTTCCTGGCTGTTGTGAAGAGTTCTGCAATCAACATGAGAATGGAGATGTGTCTTCCACATACTATTATCATCTCCATGGAACACAAACTCAGGAGTAAGACATCTGGATCATATAGCAGATCTACTTTTAAGGGTTTTCGACACCTACATACTACTTTCCATATAGTTGTACTAACTTATGCTTCCATCATTCGTGTGGGAGTGTTGTCTTTTCTTCACATTGTCCCTAACACCCCTTCTTTTTAGTCTTATTGATAATGGCCCTTCTTACTAAAGAAAGGATACCTCAGTCCAGTCTCAACTTGCATTTACCAGATGATTAATGATGTTGATTCATTTTTCATATACCTCTTGACTTATTATGTCTTATTTGAGCAATGTCCATTTAGGTTTATTGCCCATTTTTATCTGGGTTATTATTATTTGTTCTTTGCTATTAAGTTTTGGGTGTTTCTTACATATTTTGTGTATTAATTCCTTGTTGAATGTGTAGTTCACAGATATTGGTTCCCATTGGTTAGGTTGCCTCTGGTCTTTGTTTTTGTTTGTTTTACTGTGAATAATCTTTTTAGTTTGATAAGATCCCATTTGCTTATTATTACATCTATTTCCTATATTTTCAGGGTAATAGCCCAAATCTTGCCCATTCCAATATTCTGAGTAGGCACCCTTTTTATTCTAGTGATTTTGTAGTTTTAGGTTATAAATTTAAGTCTTTAATTCATTTCAATTGAGTCTTTTAAGTGGTGAGGGAGAGATAGGGTCTAGCTTAACAGTTCTGCATGTGATTATTCAGTTTTTTTCAACATTATTTATTAAAAATCTGTCATTTCTCCAGTGCATCTTCCTAGCAATCTTTAAAAAGTCTATTGTCTGGCATGCATGGATTTGCGTGCAGTTCTCCATTCTGCTTCAATGGGCTGAGTGTCTATATTTATGCCAGTAACATGATTTTTTTTAAATTTTTTTAATTTGTTTTAATTACTTATACAAGACAAAAGAATGTTCTTTGATACATCATATATAATGGAATATAATTTCTCATTTTCCTGACAGTACATGATGTATAATCCCAACAATCAGTTATGTATGTACGTAGGGTAATAATGTCTGATTCATTCTCATAACCCCTCCCCTCTCTTCATTCACCTCTACCTAATATAAAGTAACTCTACTCCTCCCTAGCACCCCCTATCCACATTGTGAATTAGCATCTGTATACCAGAGTAAACATTCTGCTTTTGCTTTTTTGGGATTGGCTTATTTTGCTTAGCATGATATTCTCCAGCTCCATCCATTTACGTGCCAATGCCATCGTTTCATTCTTCTTCAAGTCTGAGTAACATTCCATTGTATATGTGCCACATTTTAAAAATCTATTCATCTGTTGAAGGGCACCTAAGCTGATTCCATAGTTTAGATATTGTGAATTGAGCTGCTATAAACATTGATGTGGCTGTATCACTATAGTGTGCTGATTTTAATTTCTTTGGGTATAAACCAAGAAGTAGAATAGCTGAGTCAAATGGGTGATTCCATTCCAAGTTTTCTGAAGAATCTCCATAATACTTTCTATAATGGTTGCACCATTTTGCATTCCTACCAGCAATGTATGAGTGTACCTTTCTCCCCAAATCCTCACTAATATTTATTGTTACTTGTATTCTTGATAATTGCCATTCTGATTGGTGTGAGATGAAATCTTAGAGTAGTTTTGATTTGCATTTCTGTAATTGCTAGAGATGTTGAACATTTTTTCATATATTTGTTGATCAATCAATTCTTCTGTGAAGTGTCCATTCAGTTGCTCGGCCATTTATTGATTGGGTTATTTTTTGTTTTTTTTGTTTTGGTGTTAAGTTTTTTGAGTTCTTTTTACATCCTGGAGATTAATGCTCTATCTGAGGTGCATGCAGTAAAGATTTTCTCTCATTCTATAGGCTCTCTCTGCATGCCATGATTCTATATTTTGAAGATCCCAAATATTTCAACAGAAACTTCTAAAACTCATAAATGAATTCAGCAGACTTCTAAAACTCATAAATGAATTCAGTAATGTAGCAGGTTATAAAATCAACACCCATAAATAAATGCATTCCTATACATGAGCGATGAATCTACTAAAAGGGAAATTAGGAAAACTACCCCTTTCACAATACCTTCAAAAATAAAATACTTGGGAATCAATCTAACAAAAGAGGTAAAAGACCTCTATAATGAAAATTACAGAACACTAAAAGAAAGAAATTGAAGACATTAGAAGATGGAAAGACTTCTCATGCTCTTGGATAGGCAGAATTAATATTATGAAAATGGCCATACTACCAAAAGTGTTATACAGATTTAATGCAATTCCAATTAAAATACCAATGATATTCTTCATAGAACTAGGAAAAGGAATCATGAAATTCTTTGGGGAAAATAAAAAATCCAGAATAGCCAAAGTAATCATTAGCAAGAAGAATGAAGCAGGAGGCATCACATTACCAGATCTTAAACTATACAGTAGAGCCATAGTTACAAAAGCAGCATGGTATTGGAATCAAAACAGCCATGTAGACCAATGGTACAAAATATAAGACACAGAGACAAACCTACATAAATACATTTATCTCATAGTGGCCAAAAGCATTCTTTGGTGTTTAACAAATGGTGCTGGGAAAATTGGAAAGCCACATGTAACAAAATGAATTTAATCTCTTCTCACCCTGCATGAAACTCAGCTGAAAATGGATTAAAGACTTAGGCACTAAATTAGAGATCCTGTGCCTAATAGAAAAAAGATTAGACATAAATCTTCACCACGTCAGCTGAGGATCTAAATTCCTTAACAAGAGTCCTAAAGCATAAGAAGTAAAATCAAGAATCAATAAATTGGATGGATTTAAACTAAAAAGCTTCTTCTAAGCAAAGGAAATAATAATATGAAGAGAGAGCCTACAGAATGGAGAAAATCTTTACATGGTGTTTTCATTACTAAACTTTGCAGCATATTTCAAAGCCAGAAAGTGTACTGTCTCTTGCTTTGTTCTTTAAAAAAATAAATAAATAAAATTGTCTTTAAGTATTTAGAGCTATTTGTAGTTCTAAGAATAGTTTAGAAGGATTGCTTTTTCTAGTTCTGTGAAAAATATCATTGGAATTTTAATAATTATTTCATTGATTGTATGTCTGTTTTCATTGTATAAGCATCACAACAATATTGATGGAATAAAAGATGCCTCTCCATTTTTGTATTCTCTTCAATTTCTTTGAATATATCATAATTTTCATTGTACATAGTTTTCATCTCTTTGGTTAATTTTTTTCAAATTTTTTTGTATGTAATGTAAATGGAATTGTTTTATTGATTTCTTTTTCATGTAACTTAACATTGGCATACAGTAATGATACTGAATTTTGTATGCTGATTTTGTATCCTGAAGTTTGGTTAAAATGCTGGTGGAGTTGCAAATTGGTGCAGCTGCTCCATAAAGCAGTGTGAAGAATCCTCAGAAAACTTAGAATGGACCCACCTTTTGACCCAGTTATATCACTCCGTGGCCTATACCCAAAAGACTTAAAATTAGCATACTACAGTAATGTAGCCATGGTTATATATAATATAATTTTATATATACATTTATATTTTATATATATATATATATATATGTAGACATGATTATAGCAGCTCAATTCACAATAGCTAGATTGTGGAACTAACCTTGATGCCCTTTAACAGATGAATGGACAAAGAAATGGTATATATACACAATGAAATATTATTCAGACATAAAGAAGAATGGTATTATGGCTTTTACAGATAAATGGATGGAATTGGTCCAATAATTTTTTGGTGGAGTGTTTGAAGTTTTTTATCTATAACATCTTGTCATCTGCAAACAATGACAATTTGACTTGTCTTACTCTTATCTGATTGATTGTCTAGGATTTACAACACCTTTTGGAGCAAAGTTTATAAAAAGGAAATCCTTGTACTTTTTCAGAACTTTAAAAGAAAGCTTTAAGCTTTCTTCATTTGATATAATGTTGACTGTCTGCTTATTACAAATGATCTTTATTGTGTTGAGATATGTTTCTTCTATTTGTTCTTTAAATGTTTTAGAACTCGGCAATAATACCATCTGATCCTGAATTTTTCTTTGATGGAAGACATATTAATAATGATTTTATCTCATCACCAACATTGGTGTGTTTGGTTTTCAGTTTCTTCATGATTTAATTCTAGCAATATATGTGTCCAGGAAATTGTCAGTGTCTCCTAGGTTATGAAATTTGTCAGTGTATAGTTGTTTGTAATAACATTTAATGATCCTTTGTATCTCTGTGGTACCAATTTTAATGCCTCCTATTTCATCTCTGATTTTTTTTTTTATTTCAGTGTTTTCTCTGTTTATTTTAATTAAGGAATTGACAAATTTGTTTATCTTTCCCAAGAAACAGCTGCTTTCTTCACAACTTTTTGGTATCTTTTTGTTTTTATTTTATTTACTTCTGTTCTGATTTTTATCATTTTTTTTCCTTTTATTAATTTTGAATTTGGTTTCTTCTTGTTTGTACAGTTTCTGGAGATGTAGCTATAGGTAGTTCACTTGAGATCTTTCCAGTTTTTTTGATTTAGACACTGTTATGATCTTCCATCTTAGCTTTGTTTTTACTGTGCCATATAGGTTTTGGAAATTTGTCAAAATTTCATCTATGTCTAGAAATATCTTAATTTTCTTCTTTAATTCATTGATGTTTAAAGAGTAAGTTGCTTAATTTCCATCTATTTCTGTATCTTTTAGTCCACAAAATTTTTGTTATTATTGTATTCTAACTTAGTGAACTGTGCTTTGATCAGCTTTTCATTGCTGTGACCAAAATACATGACTCATTGACAACATTTCATAGAAAATATAAATTATTGACAAGCTTATGAACAAGATCAACTAATAGCAGATGCCATCTGAGGAAAATTTCATTGTGGTTTCAAAAAACAGACATAGCATTTTATCATATTTTAGACCATATATTTCAAAAATGAAAAAAATTTCAACTTTCAATTATTAATTAACTTCTGAAGTCTTGATATATTTTCTTCCTTCTCTTTCATTTTTGTTTTTCTCTATCTGTATTTTTAAATAATCTATCTTCAAGCTCATTAGTTCTTTTTTTTTCTTTTATATATCCTGTTATTGAGAGCTTGTATTAGATATCTCACTTATTTAATTTTCAAAGGATTTCTGCTTGATTTTTTCTAATTGCTTCTCTCTCTATGCTAAATTTCTCCATTGTTGAATTTAATCATTTCTCTGTATTTACTTGAATCTCATTGAGTTTCCTTCAAAGAGCTCTTTTAAATTCTCCATTTGAGTTTTATTTCATACTGATTACTATCTGGAAGTTTTTTCTACCTACTTTTGACCATTAGGTAAAATTATTGTGTCTTGTAAGGTCTTGTTATTTGTTGGTATACAATATCATCTGGGCATTAAAGGATGGTAGTTACTTAAGTCTTCTTAGTTTTGATTTGTTTGTTCCTGTCTTCCCAGATATAATAAACAGACTGCTTGTTTTCTCTCTCTGCTGTAGTCATTTCCTTATTTCAACACTGGACAGTGTGCAAGTCCAAGTTTTCTGAGTGTCCTTTTTTATCATTGCATTATAATTATACATACTACTAGGATTTACTGTTACATATTCTTACATGCACATCACACCTTTTATTCCATTTCATTCCCCTGAACTCTCCTTTCTCACCTCTCCTTCCTCTTCCAGGTCCCCTTTCATTACTTTATTTGTCTTCCTTCGATTTTTGTGATATCTTATTCTCCCATTGTTATGGGACACAAGTACAGACTGATCAGCGCTGAGAAGTTCAAATTTGAGAGTCTTTATTAAGCCAGCTGACTGACTTATCTCACACAATGCCCCAAAAAATGTGATTGGGAGAACAGCCCTGAACATAGGGTTGCAGGGTTTTTATACCATAAGTCAGTACATTGATCATAAGTGTCTGTTGCTATGATTCAAAATTACAAACTAACATCATGGGATCTGAAATCATTAGCAGAGGGGGAAGTGGGTCAAAATGACCTTACCTAGGTACAAACTAAAGAATGGTTACTAACATCTGAACAATCACTGTTGATATCACGGTTAACATGGTACATAGTTTAGGAAACTAGGAATAAAAAAGAGGACAATTTTTCATTACACAAGAATTGTCATTTCGTCATTTTGTATTTGCAAACAAGTCATGCTAAGCCACTGTTGATGGGTACAGAGGCAGGGTGTTCCCGTGGGAGAAGCATTTTCTACATAACATGGAGTCTCAAGGTAAAATGGAGTCTGTTTAGTCATTGCCCAGATAGCCTGGCCTATAACATTTCTATGGAGTCAAATAGGTCAACTTGTCACATCATTTTTTCTAATTTTCATGTGTGAGAAAACACACACCCTTTGCTTTGTGCATCTGCCTTATTTGTCTTAAAGTCTACTGTTGGTGTGTTGTTACTGTGTTAGCACTGGAACATGCTCACATTGTCCCAGATCTTCAGTAGGTGTGTTCTTCAGAACAAATCCAAGGAGTTCATAAAGACGGTGGTTTGTTTTCATATGACCTGGATCCAGGATAGGCTCAGAGGCTCATTCCTCAGTCACTGTCCTATGATGCGCAGGAACTGGGAAATTCAGAGCCAAATCTCTGAATCCACTATCTATTGAAACCAGCTCACCACTGGGTAGGTACAAGACACTTGATGTGATGAGGTGGCCTCACTGCCCATACCGGCTGCAATCAGCCATTTATGATGCTGGCTGTAATAAAAGTCCAATAAATTTGAAATGCATGACTTTCCCTAACAATGGGTTCATTACGGAGACTCTATCCACAGGAAGATACGGGGAAGGGGCTCATTATATTTGCCCAGTTTTATCATTCACCAGCTTGGCACTAAGGACGAATTTGTGTGCTTTTTGCCCTGTCTTTCCCCAAGTGAATGAGTTTTTGTTCTGTGCAATTGAGCCAGGGTTACTATTGGTGAAGGCAGTCCTTTTGTCACCACAGCTGATGCAAAGATGAGTCATGCCTGAATCTCAGAGCTGCACGGATCTGCACAGTCTCAGGTGTGCACAGATTACAATGTTGCAACTGGTGCTGGCCCATGCCAAAGCCCAAGTTGGTCCCACATTGGTGTGTCAGTCTAGCTGGTTCTGTGGCAGTTCTAGAGCTGTCAGAAAGAACTGGCCTAGCAGTACCTGTGCTGCCTGAGGTTGGGGAAAGAGTGGTGCAAACAGTTCATTCATCACTAAGCCTGATGCTAAGTTGATTCTCAACTGCATCTCACAGAGCTACACAAACTACCTGGTATTGGGGATGTAGTTTGTGCATCAGACCTGTACCAAGATTGGTAATGATGGAGACTGAAAATTGAGTCTCTGATAGGAATTTCAAGGTAGATTTATGAGCTCATTCTGGGACCTCTGACCTGTGTAGAGATCTTTGTATTCTGCCGGTGCTGGTTTTCACCATGGAAGGACTGAAACTGAGTCTGAAGGCAGAGTGGACTTTCCTGCCCTGCTCCCAGAGAGGTAGAACCTATCTTCTCCCTCTGCTGTTAAGACTGGAGGATGAGTGATGGACACACCTATTTTACTGTTTGACTAGGACATTTCCATTGGTGTTGGGGTCTTAAGCCCCCTTGCTCTTCTGGACCAGCGGCAAGGGAAGGGGACACTCCCCAACAAGGTCAGACCGGGATAGGTAGGGCCCACTGACTGCCCACTCCCAGCCCTCCCGGTGGAGGACCATCAGACGCCTCAGGGAGACCCATCACAGCAGGAACTCTTTTATTGAGGAAATCACACAGCTTTTATGTAGGATGGGGGCTAGGTGGGAACCAATCAGCTTAGAGGTCAGCAAGGCAGGGGGGTTCACTCAGGCGAGACTCCCATTGGACTATATGGCAAGCACGAGCTGATCACCTTCGCGGAACTGTTGTTAACCAACCCCTGACGGTAGTCCTATTCATCGTCATTAACTATTGAAACCGCCTTTGAGGCCTTGATCTTGCTCACTCGCCAGGGAGTAAGGAGTCAGCCTGAGTTAGTTAACGTGTCATTAGTCCCAACACATTGGCTCAGTGCATGATAGGGATAGGGATCATGGGACTTGTTCAGCAACCAGATTAACAATGGCATGCTTGGTACTGGCTATCAAGTCTCAGGTCTGGACTTGATTGCCTCTCCCTTCCCTAAGCAATAGTCATATTACTTCAGGGTGTGCTGCTTGGAATAGGGTAAGGGGTTGCATGGGCAAGTCTTTTCTTTTTCCCTTCTTCAGTGTATATATTCTTGTTATACTAAAAGAAGACACTATGGCTTTTCTCAGGGCTCCGGGCTTTTGTGAGGACGGATTGGTGAGTGAATAGCTGTTCACTGTGGTTTGTTTTAAATTTATCTTACTTTATTCTTCTTTCCACAAAGGTGAAAATAGGGATGAGACAAGTCATGTGATAAGTTGTGGATAAAACTAGGGTTTTTTTTTTGTTGTTTTTTACAAACTTGAGAATTAAACTGTACTGAGTAATTCCCAATAGAGATAATTGTTGAAATGCTTTGCAAAATTGAACCTTGGTCTTTGAGCATATTTGGCGAGGGCTCTACCACTGAACTACTCCCAGTTAGAGAGAAATTTTTTGTGGTCATCTGTGCTTTTTTTCCCAAAGATGTTGCTTAAGAAATGTTTAACTATGGCAGACAATTGTGGGATGGCTTGCAAGATTCATCTTTTATTCAAAATTAAGGATCATACTTGAGACAACCATAGGTTCCAGCATATCAATGTTGGTTCCAATTTTTGTCTACTGCCTCCATTTCTGGTGCTTCTTTGCATTTTTTTTATGAGTTTATCTTTGGTTAAAAAGTTGTATTCAATGAAATATGCATGCTAGAACTGCATTTTTCAGTTTTTGCCCACAGCTTGCCTGTTTAAATGCTATGAACAGTATTCTTACTTTAACACAGGTTGAAACTGAATAAAAATAATCAAATCATCTTTTTTTTTTTCTTATCAAAAGATTCTAGAAAAACAAAACGTACACATTACTTCCAGGAAGAATGATCTCTAATGAAGAAAGAGTGTTTTCTGAACAAGAAATTAGGGATATACAATTCCTTTCAGGGGTGGAGGTGGGAATGAGGATGACAAAACATTTTATGAGCCTGAACTTCAAGGTTACTTGTATAGATATCAAAACCCGTAAGAGGAACTAGTCAGTGAACTGGGGTTAAAGGAAATCATGGAAAATAATATGCGTTTTAAAAATATGTGTGAAACTGAAACCTTGGCAGGATTTTCATTAAGTAGTTAAAGTAGTGTCAATCCTTATTACTCAATATGCTGCTATTGGACTAATAACTTAGGCTTTACTAACCAACTCGTTAGGACAGCAGAATCTTATGTCCTGTACCAAACTCATTGCACTCTATCAATATCCGTTAGTATTTCATATGTACATTAAATTTTAAGAAAGTCTACTCTAAACATTCTTGCTGAATGCATTCAATGTATTCTAAGGCAAATATGCAAGCATATATTTTATTTTTATATTTTTGTTTCAATTAATTCATTGACAGCAGAGAAAATCAAAAAGTACATGCACAATAAAAATGACTTTTCATTTCTTATGAAATTGATAAATAAAATATTTATGTAACTTAAACTTTTATTATTAGAGATTTAACAATATCACTAATTCTGTGTGTAAAGGGGACAAAAACCTGTTGAAGAAAGTGATTACTCAAAAAATGTCATTTTCAGAAAATATTGCTAGAAATGACAATGTAAGATGAGAAATCTGAAGAAAGGGCAGTTATGCATCACTTTATAATACAGAAATTTCCTTAAATAAGGCACTTGCTAAAGATTAATATTCTTAACACTCTTCCTAGCTTTTGGCACCTGTGTGTGTTTAAAGAATATGTATATTCATGGAAATGTAATGATTGTTGTTAATAAAAAATGTTCATTAGCACATTGTGTAAAGAGTAAAATGATGGAGGATTTATATCAACACCATCATTATTTCTTACTAAACATAGGGAAACACTTAAAGACACTGACATAGTCAAAATTATTTTGGATATGGTTCCAAAGGAACAAGTAACAAAAGTAGAACAGGTAAATGGGATTACATCAAATTAAATAGCAAAGGAATTAACAGTGAAGAAACAAGGTACAGAGTAGGAAAAAATATTTCCAAACTATTCATCATATAAGGAATTAGTATTCAGAACTTATAAGGCACTCCAAAACAAAACAACAAAAATAATAATCCAGTAAAACTGTGAGCTCAATATTTGACTATACATTTCTCAAATAAGATAGGAAAACATCCAAACTAAACAACAAAAATAATAATCCAGGAAAACATGAGCTCAATATGTGAATATACATTTCTCAAATAAGATATGAAAATGAAAATGCCCAGCAAGTGTGTGAAAAATGCTCAATATAACTAATCATCAGAAAATGAAAATCAAATCTGCAATGAGATATCATCTCACCACAGTTAGAATAGATATAACCAAAATAGACAATAATCTATCAAATATTAGTAAGTGTGTGGAGAAAATGAATTTCTTTTATGTTGATGGAAATATGAATTAGTACAGCAATTATTCAAAACAATATATAGATCCTTAAAAAGCTAAAAATAAAGCTACTGTGTGATCTAGCAATTGCACTACTGAATATATATACAAAAAATAAATCCTATCAAAGAGATACTTGTTCTCCTGTGTTTATTGTAGCACAATCCACATTAGCTCAGTTATGGAGAAAATCAAGGAGTCCAACAATAAACAAAATAACAAGGAAAATGTAGTATATACACACAAAAGATATTGTTTAGCAGTAAAAAATATAAATAAATAGAATCAGGAAACTTGGTGCAACCTGAATGGAAATTTAGGTCATTATGCTAAGGGAAATAAACCAAACACAGAATAACAAATACAACATGTGTTCACTCACTTGTGAAAATGAAAAACAGTCTGAAAGAAACATGCTAAACCAACAGAAGAGAAACAAACTTGCGGAAGACAGCTAATCTAAAAATGCATTAAAATAACTGAAAATCTCCTTTGCAAATAAAAGCGGCTTCATATATTATATATGCAAAGCATTTGATAAAATTCTTCATGTTTTTAACTGAAATATAGATTTGTGGGACAGAATTGTTGTTAAATTAATATGGCCACTTGCATTCAATTTGCAATCTATCACTATTATGGATTTAGAAAAATTTAACATTTAAAATATTTCATTTTCTCAAACTGTGTCTAATAATATTATTGATATTATTTTATAAATAAAGCATTGCAAGTTAGTTACACTTTATTCCCTATCATCTAGAAATATTTTGCAAATATAAAATACTTGGAATATCCAAAACCTTGTTTTTGAGACTTGAATAATATTTAATCGTTTAAGAAAAGCTGTGGGAAAGATTTTATTAAAACATAAACACAATAAAACCAAAGAAGGAATTGGAGACATTAAATAGTGAGATATCAATCAAGTGGGAAGATTAAATGATGAGATTTCAATCAATATATAAAATTTATTTTTGGAAATTTATTATTGCACATTGGAATGTTTTGACTTGTGAAACAGTACAGTATTTTGAGGAGACTTATTTTTAAATGGCTACTTATTTTCTAGGTTGAAGTAGGAATAAGCTTGAATGCTTGTAATTTTGCTGCACCTAACTTTTATAAATTATTTAAATTATAAATAGAGATTAAAGCACGTTGTGAAACAAATGTTAAAGAAAACATCTGAAGGACAAATTGAAGGGATTACTTGTGAAAATATTTGAAACAAATTTTTACATATTTTAGCATAAATATATAGTGAACACATTTTAACAGACTGGTACAAAGTTTTAATAAAATTACATTTTAGACAGAATTAAGGCAATGTGTCATTAATGTTTTGTCAGAAGGCATAAATCCATTCAGGTGGAAGATAAGAATAGTCATTTCTTCCAAAAGCAATTCAGGATGAATAAAAATTACTAACAGGTGTGCCCTAAAGAAAAACATAAAAAAAAGTTAAACACAAATCAAAAAGTAATCCAGATAATGGTATTATCAATCAGGCTTCAAAATGCTATTATTAATGTTATAAAAAGGAAAATGCTAACATTTTCACTGGAAAACAGAAATATTGAAAAATATATCAGAGATCGTATAACCTCAAAATAAATAACCAAGACTAAGACTGTAGTGAATAAAAGTAATAGTAGATGTTACAAAACACAAATCAGCAAAGCTTGTTTATGAAGACCTGCTGCTGGAATCACTAATATAAGCTTGTTAAAGTATATTAGGCTGATCATGGGAAAGTAAAGTGGTTCACCACTTTGGAAAACTCTGCATGTTCTTCAAATGATTAAACATCATTATGCTATTACCCAAATTCTAGGGATAAAACTAAGACTAATGAAAACATATGTCCAGAAAATCCTTGCACATGAATGTTTACAGTAACATTATTTCTAAGGGCCAAATTGTAGAAACTAATTGTATACACACTAGTGGCTTATCTATGTGATTTTATTATTCTGTCATTAAATTTGCATACTACTTATGCGTGCTACAGTGTGAAGTAACCTAGAAAACATCATGCTGAGTGAAGGAAGCTAGCAACCACAAATTGCTTATGCTATAGTAACAAAAGCTGCATGGTTGTGACACCAAAACATACATGAAGACCAATGGAGTAGAATAGAAGGCACAGAGACAAACCCATTATCTGCTACTAGGCAAAGATGCCAAAACACATGTTAGATAAAGATAACATTTTTAACAAAAGGTTTTTAGAAAAAATGAAATCCATACATAGAAAAATGAAACTCGACCTCTCTCTCTGATCCTGCAAAACGGTCAACTCAAAGTGCATCAAAGACCTAGGAATTAGACCACAAGTTCTGCATCTAATGCAAAAAAAATATGGGCCCAACACTTCAGTATATTGGCACAGGAACAAATGTCTTAAACAAGATTCCTAAAGTACAGAAAATAAAATTTAAAAAAAGAAAAAAAACAATAGTGGGATTGCATCAAATTAAAAAATTTCTGCATAGCACAAGAGACAAGAATATGAAGAGAAAGCCTACAAAATGGGAGATCTTTGTCACCTGTTCCTCAGCTAGAGTATTAATAATCACAATATATAAAGAACTCAAAACACCACCAAAACCAAAACAACAATAACAAAAAACAAACAAAAATAGCCCAATTAATAAATGGGCAAAAGAACTAAACACATACTTCTCAAAAGAAAAAATACAAATGGTTAACAAATATCTAAAATATATTTTCAACATCTCCAGCAATTAAGAAAATGCAAATCAAAATTACATTGAGATTTTATCTCATTCCAGTCAGAATGGCAATTATTAAGAAAATAAATAATAGTTACCAAAGGCACTATACAGATTCAATGCAATTTCCATTAAAATCCCAATGACATTCCTCTAGAAATGGAGAAAGCAATCATGAAATTCATCTGGAAGAATAAAAGACCCAGAATAGCCAAAGCTATCCTGAGCAGGAAGAGTGAAGCAGGAACTCACAATCAGACCTTAAACAACACATCAGAGCAATAGTAACAAAAATGGCCTTGTATTGGCACCAAAATAGACAGGTAGTCCAATGGTACAGAATAGAAGACACAGAGACAAACTCATGTAAATACAGTTATCTCATACTAGGCAAAGTGCCAAAAACATACATTATATAAAAGATAGACTCTTCAACAAGTGATGCTGGGAAAACTGGAAATCCATATGCAGTAAAATGAAAATAAACCTCTATCTCTCACCCTGCACAAAACTCAACTCAAAATGGATCACGGATTAGACTAGAGGCCGTGCACCAAACAGAAGAAAAAGTAGGCTGGAATCTTCATCATGTTGGCTTAGGACCAGACTTCCTTAACAGGAACCCCAGAGTACAAGAAATCAAAGCAAGAATCAATAAACAGGATGGAGTCAAACTGAAAAGCTTTTTCTCAGGAAAGGAAACTATCCATAATGTGAAGAGAGAGCCTACAGAGTGGGAGAAAATTTTTTCCACACACACTTCAGATAGAGCACTAATCTCCAAAATTTATAAAGAACTTACAAAACTTTACACCAAAAGCACAAAGAGCCCAATCAATTAATGAACTAAGGAACTGGGTAGATACTTCGCAGAAAAAGATACACAGACAATTAACAAATATATGAAAAAGTGTTCAAACACCTCTAGTATTTAAGAAATGCAAATTAAAACAACTCTAAGATTTCATCTTACTCCAATTAGAATGTATATTATCAAGAACGCAAGCAATAACAGATGTTGGTGTGGATGTGGGGGAAAAGGCACACTTTTACATTGCTGGTGGAGTTGCAAATTGGTGCAGCCACTCTGGAAAACAGTACGGAGATTCCTTAGAAAACTTGGAATGGACCCACCTTTTGACTTAGTTATCCCACTCCTTGGCCTATAACCAAAGGACTTAAAATCAGCATATTACAGTAAGGCAGCCACATCAATCTTTATAGCAGCTCAATTCACAATAGCTAGATTGTGGAACCAACCTAGATGCCCTTCAACAGACAAATGGATAAAGAAACTGTGGTATATATATACAATGGAATATTATTTAGTCATAAAGAATAATAAAATTATGGCACTTCCAGGTATATGTATGGAATTGGAGAATATCATGCTAAGTGAAATAAACTAATCCCCAAAAACCAAAGGCTGAATGTTTTCTCATAAGTGGATGATGAAACATAACAGGGGTAGGGGGATAAGAGAGGAATGGAGAAACTTTGGATTATGACAAGGGAAATGAAAGGGGGAGGGGGAGGGGGTTTAAAAATGGTGGAATGGGGTAGACATCATTAGCCTATGTACATGTATGATTACACCAATGGTGTGAATCGACATCATGTACGACTCTAGAAATGAATAGTTGTACCCCATTTGTGTACAATGAAACAAAATGCAGTCTGTAAAAATTAAAAAAAAAAATATATATATATATATTGGTGAGGATGTGGGGAAACAGATTACACTCATACATTGGTGGTGGGATTGCAAATAACACAACTGCTCTCGAAAGCAGTATGGGTATTCCTGAAAAAACTAGAATGGAACCACCATATGACCCAGACATCCTACTCCTCAATATATATCCAAAGGATTTAAAATCAGTACACTAATGTGTGATGCAGCCACATCACTATTTATAGTAGCACAATTCAAAATAACCAAGCAATGGAACCAATCTATGTGCACTTCATTGTATGAAGTATAACTCAGACAAAAGAAATACAGCATATGACATTCACTGGTAAATGGATGGAAGTGACTATCATGCTAAGTAAATAAGTCCTAAAATGTCAGTGGTGGAATGTTTTCTCTGATTATGTGGAAGCTAATTCAAAAGAAGCAGGTGAGGGAGGAGGGAGAAAGAGAAATTTAAAAAAAAGGGAAAGGGAATTTCTTCAACATGGAGGATAGATTAATAGAGTAGATGAAGGGGATTGAGAGGAAGGAAGGAGGGACAGGATAAGGAAAGAACAGTGGCATGAACTCTTCTTGTGTACGTACATGAATATAAAACCATGAATCTCAACATCATGTATATATACACAAGGCATTGATTTAAAAAAAAAAGTATTAAGTAAATGACAGAACAAGAGTAGAGGGAGGGGAGCAGGTGGAAGGAAAAGATGAGGGGTAAGTGCTAGAGACCGAATTGTAGCAAACCTTAATCCTCCACCCTTTTGTGATTATGTCAAATTATCTTCTAATGTTATATATAACTAAAAGGCATCAGTTAAAAAAGCTTTATGACAATGATCCTAGTAATGTTATCATGGATATGACTTGAAAAACACCAGCAACCAAAATAAAAATAAACAAATGGAGTGACATCAAACTATTCTTGACCTCCTTGACTGAACTCTGGTTATTGTGGTCAACTTGTAGTTTTAACAATACAATTATTTCTCTAGTGATAGATTAGATTTTAGGTTGATTTTGTTTTGTTTGGGATATAATTTACCCATAGTAAAATATACCCATTTTAGGAATATAGTCTGATGAATTTAATTAAATATATACACGCTGACAAATTGCTAAAAAAATGAGATTATAGAACATTTGTTATGTTTTCCTATGAGCCTAATGCAAGCCATTTCTAAACCAGTCCCATTCTTTTATAACCATCATTCAAGTTTACATATTTTAAATTGCATATAAACAATTTTTTAATGGATGTAGCCAAATTGTGTCTGACCTTTTCTCAGTCTGTACAATGTTTTGGAGAATATTTTATTTCAGAATAATAATATCTCAATAAATGGATATAACCCAAATTATTTTCCATATAACTGTTAATTTACATCAAGATAACATTCAGGTTTTGTGAGGTATTACATTTTATGAATAAGTTCTTACAAATGTATTATAAGTTCCTTAAAGGACAAATAATTAAATTTATTTTACATAAATACTTAGAGTAAAATAATAGAAATATATTTAAAATATATATTTAACTTTATGTAAAGTATAACTTTCAATAAGACAGAATATCTATTCTACAAAGTGGTAATCAGTTATATATTTCTTCCATCAACACGTGAGATTTGAATATTTAGAGGCATCTCACTGGTCCATTAGCATACATTTTTCTGATTGCTATCAATGTTGGGCAATTTCTTCATATATTTATAGCATATTCAAGTATTTTTTCTGAAGTATCTGTTTAAATATTTTTTCTAATGTTAATTTTACTTTCTCCCGATGTGAGCTCAATCTTTATATAAGTTCTTCTACATAAATACTGACATACACAGTCATAATTAATTTGTTAATGAATTAAATATTTTCAGCATAAAATATTATTTTTCTGTTTATGTCCATTATCAAGTTGAGGAAGTTTACCGTCATCCATACTTTGAATATTTTTTTCTTCATGAATTGACATTTTATTTTAGCAAATGTTATTCCACACTCTTCAAGATGAACATATTCCTTTTACTCTTTCACATATTTATGTGATGAATTCTCTTAATTATTTTTCAAATTGAAAAAAAGTTTGAATTTCAAACACATTTGATTTTCTAATGTTATTACAATTATATTTTTATAATAAAATTTGTATATTCTGTATTATAATTATATTTGTAGTCTATAGATGCAGTTCACTAAAATTTTTGAAGTATTTGGCATGTATTTATGAGGGATATTACTTTAAAGCAATCTCTTCTCTTAATATCTTCATCTTAATTTTGTAAGGTAGTGATAACTTCATGAAATGAGCTGGGGATTGTTCAAATCACCTCTCTTTTCTGAAAAAGATTTTGTATGAATTATGTACTATCTTTATAAAATAGTTTCTAAGTTTATTAGTAAAACCATTTTGATTGGGACTTATACTCTAAAAGAAACTTTTAAATTATACTTTCAGTTTCATAATAAATATTGGATAATTTATTATAGTCCTTCTTTTAATCATTTTGGAATTTCAGTTATTTAAATTGTTTCACTGTATTGAATTTGTCACATTTTTCATAATGTTCCCTTATTATTCTTTCAGTGTCTCTCTTTTTGGAACTTCAATTTCATGTGTATTAGGTCCTGTGATTTTTTTTCCTACAGGTCTTTTTCACTTCGTTACGTTTATTTATTTTATTTTTTTTACAGAATTGGAAGCTTAAATTTAGGTAGTTTATTTTCAAGTCAGGTAGTGAGGTGCCTTCTTTGTTATTTTTGCTCAAAATGGCTTAGGTGATTAGGGTTTATTTTGTACTTCTCTCTAAATATCGGAAGGTTAATTCAGTAACAATGCCAACAGTTTTCATTATCAAATAAAGCCATTCTTTTGTTTTTCCTGTCAAATTTTCTAATTGTGGTTTTCTTTATATTATTACAGTATTTGACCAATTGTGTTCCACAAAACAGTATGTTCAGGAAATATATTTTAGAGAAAAAATGTCAAAGAACAAATTATTTGTTCTCTCTGGAGATTCACTATGTGCTCTTTCACAGTGATGATTGTGAGAGTTGCTGGGTTAAAAGAAAAACTTGAATATTGTCTCTCAGGATGACAAATGTTATATCCCTTTATGTTTCCGAATGAAGTATGGCCATTCCAAACACAGCATCACATTTTCTAGTACAATCCAGGGTAGGGTATGTGATTAGTAATGATGAACAAAATCTAATGCTCAAAGGCATGGAAACATTGATGAGAATTTTTTGCCACTCTTTGAAATGAAGAGGTTTGTGGCACTGCAATATTTATATCTTACACTGAATTTAAGGATTAGAATAATTGGCTAAATTTTGAAGACAAGAAGAAAACATTTATTCTCCAACTTTGATTGAACCTTTGCTCACTGGACTCTGTGTAAAAATAAAAAGATTATAAAGACTAGATTTTTGTGAAAAACAGGAGCCAGTAATTGTTGTACCAATATTGCAATTTTCTGCTTTTCATACCAGAATCCTTTGTAACTCCTATAGTTTTCATTCTCTATAACCTGGCTTGTGGAAATTTAATAGCCATTAAAAATGAATCACATCTCAAGAACTATATGATCTAATTTAATTTCCACAAGACACTGTCAAGCATACTTTTTAGATTTGTGTTCTACTACTGTAACTAAGTATAAGGAGATAAAATAATGTGAAACAAAGTGAAGATGACAAGATCAGAAACTGAGCTCCAAAACCCACACAGTGCTGTCATAACAAAATCCACAGCCCAGGCACCTAAAGTACAGAGCTGAATTTTTCTCTCCTTTCTGATGCTACAAATCCCAGTTCAAGTCAGATGGGGATGATTCCTGGTCATGCTCCCTTCTTGGCTTGCAGAAGATTATTTTTCAATGTGCTCACGTGCCTTTCCTCAATTGTGTATGTGTGTGTTTCCTTGGGTGGGTCCTCTTCTTTCAAGGTTACTAATCCTAACAGCTAAGGAACCTACCCTTATGATTTAATTTCATTTTAATTACTCCTATAATTCATAACTCCACATAACATTACATTAGAGGTTGGGACTCAATGCATGAATTTAGGGTGACACACAATTCAATCGGTGCAGTCACCATATTGTTTGAGGGGTTTGATTTTCTATTACCCAGATACACAGCAAAGATTAGTGGTCAAAACTCACATTGCCTACAGAATAGAGGTTGAACTAACATGATTTCTATTTTTTTTCTTAAGTAATTTGCTTTATTCTTTTACCTCATTCAATCCTCTTTGTTCACTAAAGAGGTAACCTGCTTTAAGTAACTGAGTTAGCAACTAATTTTCTTTTCTTAACTTCCATGATTATTTATAATGGGAATAAATGGGAAAGACTGAATCTTCTAAATTTAGGTAGGTAAAGTAAAATATGTTGCTCTCAGATGGAAATAACATATAGCTGATATTTATTTCCTCAGATGAAATACTTTTGTTTGTTTCTGCTTGCCCTTGTTTTTTATTATTGGAGGCGTGGATTTCATGTTGTGTTCTCTGGTATAAATCAGAAGAAAATGGGAATGGATGTGAGAAGCTCTGGTAGTCACATTGTGCCTCATTAGATTGTAAGTCCCTTGGCAACCAAAATAAATATGTTCATTTTGTCCATAAAATCTGGTAAACCAAGCAGTCAGGAAAGTCTTGCTGAATGCATAAGAGATTGAGGGGATGAATACCTTTAAGGAACAATGTCATCACAAACACCTGCAAGCACACTGGGGGTGGGTGGGGCAGATTGCTCACCTACCTGTAACCCTCTTTCTTGGAGGATTTTGATGGTCATTCTATCAAAGTCTTTCTTCTTAGCCCTTCCAAATAGTGATTGTTTTACCTACACAGAACTTCTAAGATAACCATTCTCTACTGGAGTCGCTCTACTATGTGTGTGATTTCTGCTTTTGTTTTAAATTTTAAGTGTTGCCTACATCTATACAATTAATTTCATTAACTAGAAAATGAGCTTTCATCACACAAGAGATATGTTGAATTTCTCTTCTGTTCCCCAAAGATGATTTATTACAGAATTCTACAGAGTAAGTTTCAGTTAGCTGTTGCCAAGATGACTTTACAAAAATTGATAATAGAAATCTGCTTTCTTATACTAAACTCAGTTCTCTTCTGAATTATAAATCTTTATGCCTAAGAGGCCTCAATACCTTGTCTATGAATTAGAGCAATCTAGACTCATGCAATATGCATTAATTTATTATTAGGAGATCTTAGGAAAATGAAAAACTGAAATTATTACAATTTTTAAAGTCAAATGATCCTTAAAACCTATCATTTTTAAATGAAAAAAAAAAAAAATTGCTCCCAAGAGTTGAGGAAGGATCCACATGGTGAAGGACTCAGTGCGGAAGAGCTGGCAACCTTCCAGAAGGAGTAAACTGAATTTCTGACTGCTCAGAATGAGGCAGATTTGACAGCCCAGGCAGAAGCTTTCAAGAAGTGACCCCTGCTCTCTGCACTAGAAGGTTCTGAAGGAAGCAGGGGATAGGGGTCCAGTGGGAAGGCTGTGCTCAGGGGAAGGAAGGGAGGTCACACCAACGTGTGTGTTTTCCTGATTTCAAATGATGTCTTTTTACATATATCAAGGGATCAATCCCTAACAAATATCCTTTTTTTGTAGCCCCCCCCAAAAAAAAAGAGTTGAAGAAAACCTGTATAATTTAGATGATTAATAAAGAATTATTCTGTTTCTCCCATCTGCTAATGTTCAGGTAAATTCTAATGGAGAAATCTCAATACTTTAGAGTAGTAGGGAGGAAGGCATCAAAACTGCATAATGTGTCTATATGAGTTTGAAGAGAGAGACAGACACACATAAAAGCACACACACACACACACACACACACACACACACATGAATGAGCAAATTTAGTCAATGTTTTATTATTTTATTTTATTTTAGGTACTGAGGACTGAACTCAAAGGCACTTTACCATTGAGCTACATGCCCAGTCCATTTTTTTTTTTTTTAGGTTTTTTTTTTTTTATTGTAAACAAATGGGATACATGTTGTTTCTCTGTTTGTACATGGCGTAAAGGCATACCATTTGTGTAATCATAAATTTACATAGAGCAATGTTGTTTGATTCATTCTGTTATTTTTTCCCTTCCCCCCACCCCTCCCACCCCTCTTTACCCTCTATACAGTAGTTCCTTCCTCCATACTTGCCCCCCTCCCTAACCCTAACTCTAACCCTTCCCTCCCCCCCATTATGTGTCATCCTCCACTTATTAGCGATATCATTCGTCCTTTGGCTTTTTGAGATTGGCTTATCTCACTTAGCATGATATTCTCCAATTTCATCCATTTGCCTGCAAATGTCATAATTTTATCATTCTTTATGGCTGAGTAATATTCCATAGTATATATATACCACAGTTTCTTTATCCACTCACCAATTGAAGGGCATCTAGGTTGGTTCCACAGTCTGGCTATTGTGAATTGAGCAGCTATGAACATTGATGTGGCTGTATTTCTGTAGTATGCAGATTTTAAGTCCTTTGGGTATAGGCCAAGGAGTGGGATAGCTGGGTCAAATGGTGGTCACTAAATTGCTGAGGGTCACACTAAGTTTCTGAGATAAGCCTTGAACTTGCAATCCTCCTACCTCAGCCTCCTGAATCACTGGGTTTACAAGTATGTGTCACTGTGCCTGGCCAGTCAGTTGTTTTATTAAACCAACTCGTTTTTGTATTTTGGCTCATTATAAACAAACATCTAATTTGTTTGTCCTTATTCTTTGTCTTTTCTTCCCTTTTTTAAAACTGAAACACAGCTACTTGAATTTCATAAAACATAGTTCTGAGACCTTTCAAACTTCCATAATCATAAATTGATATTTTTTGCAAAGACGTACCACATTTTCTGAATTAAAATCATATCAAAGTCTCCAACCTGTTGCCATAGTCTCACACCACAAATTAGCTGTATTTTTGACTTTCCCATTAAAATCTTTAAGCAGCTTTTGCATTGCCTAAGTGTTTTTCAAAACAGTTTCACAATATGTCCACCGCCAAGGGCACTTATTATAAAGAACTATATTTGTTATTCTAAGTTTAATGATAAAAATGCAAAAAATCTATATAAAATATTTCCATATCAGAAATAGTAACAATCCTTTCTCACAAGCAAAGCAATGTATGCTGATCTCTTTTAGGACCATTGTAACTTACAATTTTCCAAAAAACATTACAACAACAACCCTGATTTTTCAGAGTGTTTAAATATTCTAGAAGTCATTAATATTAAGCTCATGAATCCCATAAGTTTACTGTGCTAACATGCTTTCTTCTCACTTGGATTTAAAGGAGTAATAATTTAGCTATTTGAACCATGGTAATAATTTAGTTATTTGAACTACTATAGAAGTAACAAGGGAATTGAAAACAGAAAATAGCTATCCTGTACTTCAAACCCAAGCAGTTATAATTGGGGTAGGTGGATCTCTTAATTTCTATGTATCTCTGTGTTTTCATTCTTTCAGTACAAAAGTTTTCTTTTCAATTAAAGAATTCCAGTTTTAGCTAATGTTTAACACAATATTATTGCAGAACGAATGGTCACCAGTCAAAAGTATGTTGAAGTTGTTAAATAGAATAACTTGCAGGCTATTCTTTTACATTTGATATTTATTTGTGGAGAAATGAGTTTGGGTGAGGACCTACCTTGCAGGCATGGAATATAGTGAAGCAATGTGTTCTATCAAGAATAGATTTAATACTAACATTTATCTGACTCATAAAATTGGTTGGTCAAAATGGGAAAAGTCTAGACTAAAAAATTTCTTGAAATGTCCAAAGTTTTTATTGGTGTTAAATAATCTTTTATATCCTGGGCATCACTCTAAACATCAAAGTGTTCAACGTCTATTCACAGAGGCAAACATGCTCACAGAGACAAACATGCACACAGAGACAAACATGCACAGAGAGTATGCAAATGTGACGTATTATACTTTTTGTGTGGTAGATTCATGAATAAAAATATAGAACTATAGTGGATGCAATATTAAGTTTTGTCAGAGGTAAAGGAAAAAGGTATCAGAGAACACTTTCAGAAAAGGAAAAATTTGAAATGAATCATTAAGACCAGGGCAGTTTTTGCCAGAAAATAGGAAGTATCTCATTTCACAGAATGGCAATAGTCTTAGTAAATATGAAGTATGAATGAGTGTACTATAGCTGGGAATCAAAATTGTCTTTGTGTCATCCGTGGAATCTTCCAAAATTAAATCAACGCTTTGACCAACAATCAAAACAGTTTGTTCATAAAGGCTCTGACTATCAGATTCTTAAAGTCTTCAAAGGTGGGGTAAATGCTGATAAAACAAGCTCAAACTCTGATCCAGAATATGTGGTATATATTCAACAGGAAGTTGTTGAATAAAGTTTTAACAGGCATTATATGTAGTTGGACCATGTTTTGGGTGATATTTGGAAAACAATGATTAGAATTTTAATTGAGTCGAATTGTGGTGGGCTTTTAAACATCAGAGTGAAGAGTTGGCTTTTATTTAATCAGTGAAAACAAACCTCCAAGTATATTTAAATAGGGAAAAGACAGTGTTATAGTGTCCTTGAAAAAGTTGGAGCAACAGTTTTTCTAGTCTCAAAACAAGGCTGCCAATGGGGGTTTCAGCCATGTCCTGCATATGAGGGGAAGAGTTTCTGTTGAAGGATGGTGCTGGCTATAAGTAAATTACTTATAGACTTTTTAAATCAATAAACATAAGAGTCAAATCTCTTTTCAAATGAAAGGGGGTGTGGCAGATCAGGCCATACCAGATCTGATCTTTAACAAGAGGGAGGACCCCACCTTCACCTTTATTTATAGTCACACAGGTAAAGGGGCCAGGACCTGGAGGGTTTTTTTTTCTGTGAGGAACGGAATGGGGTGGAGTTACGGAAACCATTTGCTTAGGGAATTAGCATCTCCTTAGATGGTGAGCCACTTCAAACAGGGCCACCTGCTCCTAGGCTATCTGAAATAGTCTCCCATGACTGCCCGTTCCTGGGAGTCAGACCTCTGTATCCCAGCAAAGTCAAATTCTGCTAGACATGGATGGCTCCCCACAGTTGCCTTGCTCCACTAAAATAAGTGAGAAATTTTATGTGTTTGTGTGTTGTATGTGTTTTACAGTACTGGGATTGAACACAGGTCTTGGTGGATGCAAGGCAATCACTTTGCCACTGAGCTCACTTCAGCCCTTGAGCTTTTTCCTTTGTAAAAAATGTAAGAATGTTGTATGGGCCTTACACAGATAGGAGGTTCTTTCATAAATTTCACCGATTTCAGATAGTTGATATTAAGTAAATACCATACATTGTTACCTCATAACCTTCTACCAGTCTATTATGAAACCATTTCAGATCAATTTCTTTCACAACCATGATCACTCTTAAAACAAAAAGAACGAGAAGGAAAGTAAGAAAGGAAAGAAGGGAGAGAAAGAGGGAAGGAGAGAGAAAGGAAGGGAAAGAAGCACAAAATGACTCTCCTGCTTCTGACCTCTGCTCTCTTTGCAACTGTAATAATAACAACATTAGGGTTCAGATAGTCACTTAACTGATACTAGGCACCCAAGTAACCTGTGAATAAAAGTGAAAAGATAATTCAGTAGGCAGTAAACTTAGGATGTCCATCTCAGGACTATAGAGCATGACTTTTGGAGGTTTCTCTACCCTGTCCATTTAAGGCAGAGTTATCTTTTCACACATTTAGCAAATATATATTATTAAAACAGGATGACTTTAACCAGTGCAAAACATTTTTATCAGCTCTTGTCAATTAACAAACTGATGTGGACTGAGAGGTAAGAAAACTAAAACCTTAATGTAGTTGTCTGTTGAGTGTGATGTTTTTTAATTAATTATAAAACCTATTCCCCTCATTAAATTCCCCATACTCCCTCCTGAGGGAAAAAATAGTAATAAAACAAAAAGAATTTTCCAGTGCACATTCTTGTTAACAACTGACCACTCCTTTTAAGGTTTGGTTTACAACTAGCACCTGCACACTCTAATTACTCCCACTGTGCTGAAGTAATACGGTAAACCACAAACTATTAAATGCCTATTTATTTTGCTCAGTATGACATTAAACTTCACTCATGTAATTATGAGCTCTTCTTTCCTTTAACCTCAGGCAGATTTCCATTTTCTCTAATCCTTTCCAGATATTTTAACAGCTCATCATGGATACTAAATGTCAAGAAAGAACCTATAGTTAATTGTTTGATTCCATTTAATGCTGCTCCTTTTTGACCAGCTGCAGATCGACCTTTTCATTTAGAGGAGCGACTGTAAGAAGACAGAAGTACAGCCTCTGAGCTCCCTGTTGCATTCCCTGATCCTTTCACAGTCCCTTTCTAATTCATATGCTTTCCTATCTCTTTCAGACTTGAAAGTGAGAAGCAGAGAATAAGAAAAGAGATTATACTCCATTTATGTATGATTTATCAAAATGTATATTTGCATTCTACTGTCATGTACAACAAATTAGAACAAACAAAAAATTTTAAAAAATAGGATATACACTAAAAAAAAAAAAAAAAAAAAGTAAAGAAGGCATTGCCTATCCACTAGTAGTGTGTTGCTCTCACACTGTGTAGCAATAAGCGCTTCCCTCTCTCAAGTCTAATGGGTTCTGTAGAAACTCTCTTCTCTCTTTCATTCTACAGACTCTCTGAGAACTTCTCAGTGGACCATTCTGTAATGTTCAGCCTCCAACTGGCATAGAACAACTCCTGCATGATTCATGTACTGTATGTATACCTCAAGTATACCTTTCCAATGGTTTAATTTTCCTTGGGGCAGGCACACCATCTGACCATGTTCATTTAAAACTTACATCTAATACACAGGAAAACAACTTTGGAAATTTTCTAAACATCAGAAAAACACTGAAGTTTCTATTCAAACTTTATTATTATTATTATTAACTTTGCTCTTTGGGGAATATCCTCTAGCATTTTTCCTTTAGATTTTTTCCAAGCAAGAGTTAGGCATCAATATGTGTCACTCAAACTCAAATGGACCAAGTTGAATTATCTTCAGAAGACATTCATCACTTGTCTGCTACCTGGGCAGCACCAACATTCTTAAAATTCTGTGACTCCACAAGCAAGATTGAGAGGTGCCCAGAGTTCCCAACCTCTTTTGGCTATTCCCACCATTACTCCCTGGAGTCATTTTCTTGAGACTTCCTTCATTTGGGTTGAGAAATACGCAGTGAGTCAATAAAGCTCCTTGGAGGAACCCGCACTCCATTTTCTATTATTTTGTCCTCTCTTATATTTAAACTGGAATAAGATAAAATATTCTGAGAAATAGAATCCACTGTTTTTAGTGTTCTGCAAATGGATTTAAGATCTAAATATAAAATACTAATTTTTTTTTCAGTTTTGTGCTTTCTTCTAAAGCAGGAGAAAAAAAAAATCTCATTTTTCATTCCGTTAATTATTAATACACAGAAGAGGTACCGTTATAACCATTTTACAGAGGTAGAAATTTACAACCAGAGCAAGTATATAATTAGGCTAATTTCTCAGTGGTGGATAAGTGAAAGATAAATACAGTTGTGTTTGACTTGAAAGTCCATGCTAACTTAGTTTTCTTTTTCTACCTTTTCTTTCTTTCTTCACTTTTCTCTTTCCTTCCTTCCTTCCTTTTATTAAATTCGCTGCATTGAGGATTGAACACAAGTCTTTGCACAAGCTAAATAACAATTATACACTGAGTCACATTTCTGGCTCATGTTAATATTTTATTCATGACCTTCTCAGTTCATTTGAGCAAGGAGGCTGTTCACAGAACTGACATTGGCTGAGGACAAAGAGATAATTATCTAAAAAATAGAATAGAAATTTGGGTGTGTGATTTGTATCCACTAAAACCATCACTCTCAAAAGAAGATCCTGTATTTCCGAAGGCTGCTCAAGAATTCTTAATTTCTCTGTTTACATGTTCAGTGGATATATTCACTAATCATAAGTCCTTATAATTTCTCATACCTGTAAAAATTGACTTGACTACAATAGACAATAAGAATATGTTCGTGATTCTTGTTTGTTTTGTTTAAACCTGTGAAGGTTTGCATTGTTTTTCGGTCAGTGAGAAAAAAGATTATGTATTTCTGGACCCCAATTCTTCATCAGCCTGTCCCTGAGGATCTATACTTAGAACAAAAGACAAATTCTATTACTTTTATTGTGCCATTAGTTACTTTTATATCCGAAGGAAATAACTAAATATTTTAATTAACACCAAAAGCCACTTACAAAATAAACTTAAATAATAAAGACTACTGGGAAAGATGGTATTCCCAGAGTCTCAGAGACATTTAAGATGCTCTGGACAGATTTTCTACTTTCCCCCATCTGTCCAATTGTGATCAGTTACATGATGTGTTCAAAGCTTGAGTTTCTCATTTATAAAATACTTATCGCAAGGTAGTTGCAAATAAATGTTTGTTTTTGTATCTGCTTTAAAATGTTTAAAGTCAAAAATATCTATTAACAAACTCTAAAGATGAGAACTAGGTCTTCTTTCCCCTAAAGTCCTACATTCCACTCAGTATATGCATTAAGATAATTTTATTATTCCCTTATCATCATTACCATAACATTATGATTCCAGGAAACTCTTTTCCAGGTAACTAACTCAATTGCTCATTATATGAATTTACCAGAGAATCCATCAATCCTTCAACAGTATATTTTAACAGAGAGTATGTGTCTTAAGACTTCACTGAATCCAGCACCTGAAAACACTACCTTTGATATTCCACCAATCTCAATCTGTTTAGAATTAGACTAGCATTCAGGACCTGTTCTCTTACTATTAACTAGAATTTGGTGTCCCCTGCTGAACACCAATAACTTCACATAATATCACTTTCTGATAAAGCCATTCTGTAACCATGATGGATTAAGAAAAATCAACACCAACTGGTAATGAGCCTAGAAAGGGACACTATGGGCATTGTCCAAACCATGAAATACCACATATTCCCTAATTTTCCCTAAAATGAATAAGTAAAGTTTTGTTATCAGCTACAATTTTAACATTAGTATAATCTTTCCTGTTCCTAGGTAAGATTACAGAGATGATCATATAATTACGCTCACTTTCTGAAATTACCCAAAATCATCCAACAAGACTAGAGCCCTTTTTCTTTAGTCCCTCCACCAAATTACTAACACAAGGCCAAATCCTATAATAAGTCATTCCTAACTTCTGTCTACTATAAAATTCCCTTATTTCCATGGCTTGTGTTCAGACTCACAAAGAATGATTCAGTTTATGCAATTACAGGATTGTTCCTTTTGATCTTTGCCTACAAGTCCTTGGCACTGTTATGGTGTTATCTTTACTCAATGCCAATGGAGCCCCTTCCCACCCCTACCCTTCATATGCCACCCCCAGCTCTCAACTCGTGTCCCTACATGGAAAGGCCTCTTTTTAAACCAAACTTCAGATTCTCAGTTAATCCAGATCTTACTTTTTCGCCTCTGCAGAGGTGTTGTTTCCCTGCCAGCAAGACAGGTAGCTTTGTCTTGCCTCCGATGGGTCCACATGATACTTGACACCATTCTGCAGCAGGCATATTGCTGCCCATTCTGCTGGGCACATAATAGAACCAACAACTGTAATTTTGGTAAAACATAGCCTTTTATGTTTTACCTTAAAAGTGTCTTCTATGTGATCCTGATTGCTTCAGATAATGTGCAATTTTTTAGTTGACTTACAATGTTTATGAGACTACAACCCAAGGTTTTAGATTTTTGACCTTCTTCCACAGGGAGTCTGAGCAAATTGTTGAAGTTATATGAATATTTTAAACTTTACAATAGCTTCTAATTGCACTTACCATGCTGTCCTATTTCATATTTGGTGTGCAGAGCCCAAAATGATGTGGCACTTATCTGTCAGGTCTAATTTTATGAAACTTCCTCTGCTTGCTTGAGTTCATCCCCATTGGCTTTCATTTTCCTCCTAATGCATTTCAAACTTATTCCTGCCTCAGGCTCTGGAAATCGCTACTTTCTCTGCATGGAAATCTTTCCAAAAACTTTGCATGGATTTTCATCATTCAAAGATAATCAGTGGTCATTTCTAGCTTCTATATAATATCAGTCAGCCAACACTACCTTGGGCATTTTGTTCCATTAGCATATCTTACCATGCACTTGAGTATTTAAAAATATCAAGGACACTAATAACAAGAAAAATATCTGTGATGAGATTTTTTTTATAGTCACATTTTAAAATAGCATGGTGGTTGGATCAAATGTATCAAATTATGCACCCAAGAAACCTTGATCATAAACTAAGGTTAAAATTTATTTTCATTAGTGTCAATTGATTTTAATCTTAAGTCTTTAGTGTTTATTAGAAATTAAAATATTTTAGGAGAAAATATATTTCTTTAATTGAATTTCCTTTTCCTTTTCTAATTAACTGTATTTAAGTTGTTCAACATAATATTTTAGTGAAATTATTACTACAGTCAAGCAAGCTAGCAAATTCATTATTTTACATAGTAACTATTTTTGGTAAGATCATCTAAAATGTACTTCCTGAGCCAAATTCCAAAAGCAATAAAACAGTATCAACTATAGACCTAAGGCTAAAGATTAGATCTTTGGATTCATCGTCTGATGTAACAGCAAATTTGTAATCTGACCTATATTATCCTATCTCTCTCCCTCCTGGTAAGGATCCTGAGAATCTCTATTCTACTTATCTTGATTTAAAAAAAACTATCCCACGTATTGGTGTGAGATTGTGTAGTACTTTTTCTACCTTATTCCGTGTTTTTTTTTACAAGAATTATAGTTCTATTAAAGCTAACATCATAGAGTGGCACATAGTAGCAGCATAATTCTAAATAATCAGAAGGTATAAATTATTACTTTGTTGTTTTCCTTTTTTTGGACCAGATTTTATTTTATTTTTTTCTTTAATTATTTTTTTTTATTTTTTACAGACTTCATTTTGATTCATTGTACACAAATGGGGTACATTATTTCATTTTTATGGTTGTACATGATGTAGATTCACACCATTCCTGTAATCATACATGCACACAGGGTAATGATGTCTGTCTCATTGCAGGATTTTTCATAACCCCTTCCCTCATTTCCTTCTACATAATCTAAAGTTCCTCCATTCTACTCTCACTCCCCACCCCACCACCCCCATTATATAGCATCATCCACTTATCAGGGAAAACATTTGACCTTTGGTTTTTTGGGATGGACTTATTTTCACTTGGCATGATATTCTCCAACACCATCCATTTACCTGCAAATACATAATATTATTATTCTTTAAGGCTGAATAATATTTCATTGTGTATATATACCACAGTTTCTTTATCCATTCCACTGCTGAAGGGCTTCTAGGTTGGTTCCACAATCTAGCTATTGTGAATTGCGCTGCTGTAAACATTGATGTGTTCGCATTACTGTAATATGCTAATTTTAAGTCTTTTGGATATAAATCAAGGAGTCGGATAACTGAGTCAAAAGGTGGGTCCAATCCAAGTTTTCTGAGGATTCTCCACACTGCTTTCCATAATGGCTGCACCAATGCAACTTCACTAGCAATGTAAAAGTAAGTCTTTTTCTCCACATCTACGCCAACATCTATTATCATTTGTGTTCTTGATAATAGCCGTTCTAATTGGAGTAAGATGAAATCTTAGAATTGTTTTAATTTGCATTTGTTTAATTACTAGAGATGTTGAACACTTTTTCATGTTTTTTAATCACCTTTGTGTCTTCAGAAAAATGTCTGTCTAGTTCCTTGGCCCATTTATTGACTGGGTTCTTTGTATTTTTGGTGTAAAGTTTTGTTAGTTCTTTATAAATTTTGGAGATAAGGGTTCTATTGCATGCGGAAAAGATTTTGTCCTATTGTGTAGACTCTCTTTTCACATTATTGATTTTATCCTTTGCTGAGTAAAAGCTTTTTAGTTTGAGTCCACCCCATTTATTGATTCTTGCTTTAATTTCTTGTGCTTTGGGAATATTGTTAAGGAAGTTTGATCCTAACCCAACACGATGAGGATTTGGATCTACTTGGTCTTCTACTTGGTGCAGGGCCTCTGGTCTAAATCCTAAGTCCTTGATCCATTTTGAGTTGAGTTTTCTGCAGGGTGAGAGAAAGAGGTTTAATTTTATTTTACTGCATATGGATTTCCAGCTTTCCCAGTACCATTTGTTGAACAGGTGATCTTCTTTCCGTTGTATGTATTTGGTTCCTTTGTCTAGTATGAGGTATTTATGAGGATTTGTCTAGTATGAGTATTTATGTGGGTTTGTCTCTGTGTCTTCTATTCTCTACCATTGGTCTACCTGTCTATTTTGGTGCCAATACCTTGTGTTTTTGTTATTATTGCTCTGTAGTATAGTTTAAGGTCTGGTATTGTGATACCTCCTGCTTCACTCTTTTGAATTGTTTTGGATATTTGAGGTCTCTTATTCTTCCAGTTGAAGTTCATGATTGCTTTATCTATATCTATGAGGAATGTCATTGGAACTTTAATTGGAATTGTATTGAATCTGTATAGCACCTTTGGTAGAATGACCATTTTGACAATATTAATTTTGCCTATCAAAGAACATGGGAGATCTTTCTCTCTTCTAAGGTTTTCTTCAATTTCTTTCTTTAGTGTTCTGTAGTTTTCATTGTAGAGATCTTTCACCTGTTTTGTTAGATTGATTCCCAATATTTTATTATTTGTGAGGCTATTGTGAATGAAGTGATTTTTCCTAATTTCTCTTTCAGAGGATTCATCACTTATGAATAGAAATGCATTAGATTTATGTGTATTGATTTTATATCATGTTAGTTTGCTGAATTCATGTATTAGTTCTAGAAGTTTTCTAGTGAATTTTTTTTGTACCATGGTCCAGCCCTAGCATCAGTAGGGGGTCCAAGGAGGATGAGAGGCGTTGGCGCGGAGGAGAAACAGCACACAGAGACACCAAGTGTTCTGAGGCTCAGTCTGAATCTTTATTGTTCACAGAGTCTTTTTGTATGTTTTTTTCTTTGGTATCGATTACACCATTTCATAGTTAATACAAGGAAATGTTAAGTAAAAAACCTTCGAGAGTATAATTAATGATCTTATTCAATAAATATGTTTTTACTGTATGATAGCTTTAAAAGAAAAACAGTTCCCAGCAAGGTAGAGGACACCATGCTCTGTTTAGTTTTGATTTCCCTGAAAGAATATGACATTAAATTTCTGTAGAAGTTACCCCATCCAAGAACTCTAATGTTAGTTATTAACAGTGGAATGTTTTTTGTTATTAGTAACATAGAATAGAGGAATCAGCTTATAGTTAATACTTATTCTATTTCCTGTACTCAATGATGGAGCAAAACTCTAACTAGACATAGGAAGAATACAAATTGTAACTATGATTAACCTATTTATTTATTAAGTGGGAAAAATATCCTTAAACTTAATCATAAACACTAAGAAAGCAATGAAGACCAAACACCACATCGAAGCTCAGAGGAATACTCTCACATACTTATATATAACTTTTAGAAAATTTGTATACTAAAAGAAATCACAGGCTGCTTACAAATTTGAGTAAACCATAATTGCTTATTTATAATTTCATCTAAGTATTAATATTAAACTTTATCATATATTATTTTTGTGTCCCAACACCATGAATTCTCTATAATCTGAATCTAAGGATATATTGATTATTAGTATTAAAAGCAACTGCACATGGAGACATGCCACACCTATGGCCCCCAAGAGGGAGGATGATTTTTCAACAGAACGTTGTCAAGTGTTCAATCCTCTGCTCCAACAGAACTGTGTCAATTGTCGGAGTGGTAGGAAATAGATGCAGTATTTTTGGATCCTCTGACTATAGAATCATGTCATTGGCAAACAGTGACAACTTGAGTTCTTCTTTTCCTATTTGTATCCCTTTAATTTCTTTGGTCTGTCTAATTGCTCTGGCTAGTATTTCAAGGACAATGTTGAATAGAAGTGGTGAAAGAGGGCATCCCTGCCTTGTTCCTGTTCCAGTTTTTAGAGGGAATGCTTTCAGTTATTCTCCATTAAGAATGATGTTGGCCATGGGCTTAGCAATGTCGAAGTATGTTCCTACTATTCTTATTTTTTCTAGTGTTTTAAGCATGAAGGGGTGCTACATTTTATTAAACACTTTCCCAGCCTCTGTTGAAATAATCATATGATTCTTAACTTTAAGTCTATTGATATGATGAATTACATTTATTGATTTCTGGATGTTGAGCCAACCTTGCATCCCTGGGATTTATCCCACTTGATCATGGTGTACTATCTTTTTAACATATTTTTGTATGCAATTTGCCAGTATTTTGTTATGGATTTTTGCATCTATGTTCATCAGGGATTTTGGTCTAACATTTTATTTCCTTGATGAGTCTTTGGTTTTGGTATCAGAGTGATACTAGTCTCACAGAATGAGTTTGGAAGGGTTCGCACCTTTTTTATTTCCTTGAATACCTTGAGGAGTATTGGTATTAGTTCTTTTTTAAAGGTCTTGTAGATTTTGGCTGAGAATCCATCTGGTCCTGGGCTTTCCTTTGTTGATAGGCTTTTTATGGCTTCTTCTGTTTCAGTGCTTGAAATTGATGTGTTTAAATTGTGTACATCTTGATTCAATTTGGGAGAATCATATGTCTGTAACAATTTGTCAATGTCTTCGGTATTTTCTATTTTGTTGGAGTATAGATTTTAAAAGTAGCTTCTAATTATGTTATGTATTTCAGTGGTGTCTGTTGTGATCTTTCCTTTTTCATCACAAATTCTAGTAATTTGTGTTTTCTCTCTCCTCTTTGTTGTGTAAATTTTGTTTACTTTTTCAAAGAATCAACTTCTTTTTTTGTCAATTTTTTGAGTTGTTTCTCTTATTTCAATTTTGATGATTTCAGCTCCGATTTTAATTATTTACTGTCTTCAACTATTTTTGGTGTTGAACTGTTCTTCTTTTTCTAGGGCTTTGAGATATAATGTTAGGTCATTTAGTAGTTGACTTTTTTTTTTTAATGTGTGAGCTCAATGCAATAAACTGTCTTCTTAGTACTGTTTTCATAGTGTCCCAGAGATTCTGATATGTTGTGTCATTGTTCTCATTTACCTCTAAGAATTATTTAATTTCTTCCCTGATGTCTTCCTGTTATCACTGCATCATTCAATGACATATTATTTAGTCTCCAGGTGTAGGAGTAGTTTTTGTTTGTTATTTTATTGTTCTTTTCTAATTGCATTCCATTATGGACTGATAGGATGGATACAAGGTAGTATCTCTATTTTTTTGTATTTACTAATGGCTTATTTGTGACATCTTTAGTAATAAGAGAAATGCAAATCAAAACTACACTAAGATTCCATCTCACCCCAATTAGAATGGCGATTATCAAGAACAAAAGCAACAATAGGTGTTGGAGAGGATGTGGGGAAAAAGGTACACTCATACATTGCTGGTGGGACTGCAAAGTAGTGCAGCCAATCTGGAAAGCAGTGTGGAGATTCCTTAGAAAACTTGGAATGGACCTACCATTTGATCCAGCTATCCCACTCCTCGGCCTATACCCAAAGGACTTAAAATCAGCACACTACAGAGATATAGCCACATCAATGTTCATAGAGGCTCAATTCACAATAGCCAGACTATGGAACCAACCTAGATGCCCTTCAATTGATGAATGGATAAAGAAACTGTGGTATATATATACAATGGAATATTACTCAGCTATAAAGAATAATAAAATTTTGGCATTTGCAGGCAAATGGATGAAATTGGAGAATATCATGTTAAGTGAGATAAGCCAATCTCAAAAATCCAAAAGAGGAATGATCTCACTGATAAGCAGATGATGACACTTAATGGGGGGTGGGAGTGGGACAAGAATGGAGGAAGGAGGGACTGTATAGAGGGAAAAGAGGGGTGGGAGGGGTGGGGGGAAGGAAAAAAATAATGGAATGAATCAAACATCATTACTCTATGTAAATTTATGAATATGCAAATGGTATGCTGTTACTCCATGTACAAAAGGAAACAACATGTATTCCATTTGTTTACAATAAAAATAAATTAAAAAAGAAGAAAAGGAATAAAGGGACTTTATGAAAATAGAAGGGAAGTCGGGTAATCCCAGTGGCTCAGGAGGCTGAGGTAGGAGGATTTCAAGTCAAGGCCAGTCTTGGCAACTTAGTGAGGCCCTCAGCTGCTTAATAAGACCCTGTCTCAAAATTTGAAAAGAAAAAAGAGCTGGGGATGTGGTTCAGTGGTTAAGCACCCCTGGGTTCAATCCCTGCTAGAGGAAAGACTGGGAGAGGGAGAAAGGAGGGAAAGGGGAAATAATAGGAAATAAAAAAAAAAAAAGAAGAAAAGAAAAGAAAAAAAAGAAATATCCTTTTTTATCCCTTCTGACTAAATTATGTTTGAAGTTCACTTTATCTGATATGAGAACAGAGACCCCTGCATTTTTACTGGGTCCATGCGCATGGTATGTTTTTCCCCATCCTTTCACCTTTAATCTGTGGACGTCTCTTTCTATTAGATGAGTCTCTAGAAGGCAACATATTTCCAGTTGTTTCTTTTTAATTCAATCTGCCAGTCTATGTCTATTGATTATTGAGTTTAGGTCAATAACATTCAGAGTTATTATTGTGACATTATTTGTTTTTCTAGTCATTTTGGCTTATTTTTGGTTTTAACCTGATTTGGTTTCTCCTTTGACTGACTTTTTCTTTAGGGTTGTTTCTCCCTTTGCTGTCTTGTATTGTTTTTTTCACTTCCTCCTCATGAAATATTTTGCTGAGAATATTCTGTAGTGCAGGCTTTCTATTTGTAAATTCTTTTAACTTTTGTTTATCATGGAAGGATTTTATTTCATCATCAAATCTGAAGGTTAGTTTTGCTGGGTATGGGATTCTTGGTTAGCATCCATGTTCTTTCAGAGCTGAAAACGTATTGTTCCAGGCCCTTCTTGCTTTTATGGTCTGGGCTAAGAAATCTCTGATTTCCGTATTGACTTCCCCTTATAAGTAATCTGACGTTTTTCTGTCGCAGGCATTAAAATCCTATCTTTATTTTGTATGTGAGGTATTTTCATTATAATGAGCCTTGTTGTGAATTTTTTGTAATTTTGTGCACCTGGTGTTCTGTATGCTTCTTGTATTTTATTTTCCCTTGCATTTTTCAGGTTTGGGAAATTTTCTGATAATATTTCATTGAACTTGTTGTTCATTCCTTTGGTTTGTATCTCTGTGCCTTCCTCAATCCCAATAATTCTTAAATTTGGTCTTTTCATGATATCCCATATTTCTTGGAGTTTTCATTCACGATTTCTTTATATCTTCTCAGTTTGTTCAACTTTATTTTCAAGATAAAATATTTTTTCTTCATTGTCTGAGATTCTGTCTTCCACAAGATCTATTTTGTTGGTGATGCTTTCTATTGAGTTTTTAATTTGGTTTATTGTTTCTTTCATTTCAAGTATTTCTGTTTGGTTTTTTATTTTTCAACTCTCTTTTTATTGATGTGTTCTTTTGCATCCTGCATTAGCTCTTTTAAGTGTTTATTGGGGTGATCATGCATTGCCTGTATTTGCTCTATTATCTCATCTTTTGCTTCACAGATCATTTTAATTATGTACATTGTAAACTCTTTTTCTGTTATTCCTACTGTCATGAGGTCATTAAGTTCTATCAAAATAGCATCTTGGTTTGTTAGGGACAATTTCTTCCCCTATTTTTTCATATTGTTTCTGTGTATTCCCTCTAGCAGTAAATATCTGAGGTACTGAAGATGCCCCCTACAGATTTATTGCGACCCTGCAGCGTTCCAGTACCTCTCCTTTGAAGGGGAGATCAACATTTGCAGCACCCAATAGAAAGAAAATGCAGCCCTGAGCCAGAGCCCCTATAAAGACTTTACATTATTGTAATAAACAGGATGAGTTCAATTATTATTTACAGAACTTCTGGTGGTGAACGAAGAGGATGGGGAAGGGTAGGATGTGAGTGAATAGGGGTACCAGTCTCCTGTATGTGTCTCAGGAAGGGAGCCGCCCTTTCAATGATGGTGGTCACACCCTCAGGAATAATTCAAAATGCCTTCACCAACTTCTAAAGAAGCTGGGGCACCCCCGCAAGGGCAGGCACAGTGTCCAGCATCCATCTGCAGTGGGAGTGGGGTGGGCGCAGTGTTCGGCAACCATCTGTCTCCATGTTTTATTTTAAAGTTGAATAATATTTCTGACTGTGTATGTTAATTCTTTGTGCCTTCCTTTGATGATGGGTTTTTAGGTTGATTAATGTCTTGGTTTTTTTCAATAATGCTATAATGAACAAAGCAGGGCTGATATCTGCACATAGTCATCACCTTTTCTTTGGAAAATTTTTAGACTTATTTTTAACTGATATAAAAACCACAAGAAGGGCACATACCAATGGGATGTCGTGAAATGTTTCAATGCATGTATATATTAGGTAATCGGTTAAGTATATCTATCTATAACATTTGTCTATTTTTCTCTTCTTTATAGAAAAAATAAATATTCAAATCCATTTCTCTAAGTTTTTGAGATATGGAGAATATAATCATTATATGCTCAACAGAGGGACTGATAGGTGAGTTTTTCCCTGTAATCAGCTCAATTATCACTATCAAAATTCATCTTAGGCCACTTCTGATTGAGGCAAAGGAATTAACAAATCGAACCTGAAATATTGTATTTTTCCCCTGTTAAAGTATAGTCTTACTTTATGACACTAATATTTTATAAATTTCAAAAGTACCAATGTAAACTTTTTGGATTATACTAATTTATATTTGTTTCTGAATTGTGTGTGAATCTGTAACAAAACTACAAGGACAACAATTTTAAAATGCCAACAATCCTTCTATCTCATGTAATTCCTCAGCCAAAGAGCTGAGACCTAGATTTCTTTAAAGCCAGTTATTAGTGCATTAGTAGGAAAGTATATATTAACTTCCGGAAGAAACCATCAAAAAAATTATCACCAGCTATCTGTCCATTGGTATGCTTTGTTTATTTGAAAACTCATAAGGTAATGAGTGTCATACTATTGTGAGTAAGGTAGAAAGCTTTTCTTTTATTTGTTCTATTTTGTTATACATCACAGCAGAATGCATTTCGATTTCTTGTACATGAATGGAGCACAACTTTCACTTCCCTGGTTGTACTTGTTGTAGAGTCATACCATTCTTACAATCATGCATTTACCTAGGGAAGTGATGTCAGTCTCATTCCATCATCTTTTTCATTCCCCTGCCCTCTCCCCTTCCCTCACTCCCCTCTGCCCAATCCAAAGTTCCTCCATTCATCCCTTGTACCACCCTTATGGATCAGCATCCACTTCTCATAGAAAACATTTGGCCCTTGTGTTTTTGGGATTGGCTTACTTTGCTTAGCATGGTACTCTCAAATCCATCCAAGAAAGTCTTTAATGAAGGCCAAGAGATAATGATAACATTTGTTTCAAGATTAGTTTAGGGGTAGAGTATGCATTTTATTTGACACTTGATGAGCTTTAACAGAGCTATTTTTATAATGAAAAGAATGAATATAATTAAACTATTTTTAGAAGAGTTGGAAATTGAAGTCTCTTTAACTCAGGGCAGACAAAAATCTATTTCTAGATAGTTGCATGTGTCTTAAATCCCCTGAGTAAAGGAACACATATGATGAACACTTGGTTACAAGTCTTTATATATTAAAAATTAAATGTCATAGTATCATTGATAAAAGTGCTATAATGGATATGGAGAATAAGAAATTCCAAAAATAATGAGACCTGAGAAAAAGAAAAAGGTGTAAAAATGAAGGCCATGCATTGACAGATTTCATTTCCCAAGACGAATGTTTTCCAGATGCTGGTTGTAGGCAAAGAGGATGTTTTTCATCCTCAAAAGAAAAGAGTCTCTAGGAGGTGTTATTTTCTCCAAAGCAAAATCCTTTTTAGGCACTGTCCACAGACCTTGACCAAAAGACTCACATTCCTGACTAAGCAAAACTGACAAATGTTCTTATTATTTTCTTGGTATATATCTTGCCATTTGAAGTAATTTATCTGCAATAAAATTGTTTATATTTCTGAATTTCCAGATAGTATATATCTAGCCACTAGCAAACAATGCACTAGATAAAGAATTATTTGAATTTTAGACTCAATAAAAAGTAAACCAAAAACAAAAGCAAACAAAACTTTGGTATTTGATTAGATATTGACACTAATTTGATCAATTTCTTTCCAGTTTCTCCATTTTCCCACCCTTTCTCCTTCCCCATTTTCATCCTCTATGCCAGTCACTGGTCTCCCTTCTTCCCCTTATTTCATTCTAGCTTCTGCAAACAAAAGAAAACATTCTACCCTTGAATGTTTCTGTCTAGCTTATTTCATTTAACATTATGTTCTCCATTTCCTCCCACCCACCAGTCAAAGCCGTATTTTTATTCTTCTTTATGATGAAGTAAAACTCCATTGTGCAGATATACTACATTTTCTTTATTATTCATCTAAGAGGTACTTGGCCTGGTTCCATAATTTGGCTATTGTAAATTGGGCTGCTATAAATATTCTTGTCCGTATATCACTATATTATGATGATTTTGAGGCCTGGAGACAAAAAGAGAGTCAGTGTAGGTAATAAATAATTGGGACCGGTCTGGAAGATGGGGGCTAATTGGAAAGGAAAGGAAATAAAATGCTAATATCTCAAGGACACTTCCTCTTCTCCCCTGCCTGTTGCCAAGGCTACCTATCTCCAGGGAACTGTTCCTGACATCAGGGAGTTACAGGAGTTGTTAATGAAATTGCTCCTGGTTGGCTCCTTTCCTGCCCTTTGGACAGACAAGAAGAGGCACCCCTGGAAATCTTTCCTACCTTTAAGCCCAACTTTTAAAATTTTTTTTTAAATTTTTCTTGCCTTTATTTAAACAGAATCCCTAATTGTGCATTATTTGTGTTCTATTGAAAGCAATGCCAACATACAGTATTTCTTGTGTCCTTGTTTTTAGATAGTTTTTTCCTTAATTACAACCTGGAGAAACTTCTCTGCTGAGAATAGAAATAAGAAATAATAATAAAATTCTTAAAATCATACTTCTTTGTATTTAGAAATGTACATTGAATTGTACCACCTTTTGGTCTCCAGTTACGTAGGCAAGACAAGGAGAGAAGGAGGCCATGAGATCAAAGGAAACCTAAAATATGTAAAAGGGACAGCATACCCTCACTTCTTTGGAATTCCCAGGTCTGGAACTCCTAATCTGTGAAGAAGTCTATGTTCTATCCTTTAAATAAAACTTGATTTCTATGCTTACCTTGGTGTTTCTTGGGTGGTCAATCTTCACATCTGGGGACACAGGACTTGGTCCTGATTGATTCTCATCATCAGCATAAATCTTAGTTCCTTTGTATAAATACTAAGGAGTGGGATAGCTGGGTCATGTGGTGGTTCCATTCCTGGAATTTCAGGAATCTTCATACTGTTTTCCAAAGTGGTTTTCCCAATTTGCAGTCCTGCCAGAAATGTATGAGTGTACATTTCCCTATATCCTTGCCAGCATGTATTATTATTTGTATTCTTGATGATTGCCATTCTAACCAAGGTGAGATGAGGTCTTAATGTAGTGAGTATTTGCATTTCTGATTGCTAGAGATGTTGAACAATGTTTTATATATTTGTTGATCATTTCTGTTTCTTCTTTTGATAAAAGTATGTTTAGTTCTTTTGTCCATCTATTTAAGTGGGTTATTTGTGTGTATATTATGTTTTTTGAGTTATGTTTCAGATATTAATCCCCTGTTGGAACAGTAGCTGTAAAAGATTTTCTCCCATTCTGTAGTCTCTCTCATGATGTTCTTATTTTCTTTACTGTGCACAGACTTTTAAATTTGATGCCATCCCATTTATTGATTCTTGGTTTTATTTCTCAAGCTTTAGGGGTCTTGCTAAGGAAGTGTGTGCCTACACCAATGTGTTGAAGAGTCCTACGTTCTCTTCTAGCAGTTGCAAAATTTATGGTTTAATTCCCAAGTCTTGGATTCACTTTGAGTTTACTTTTGTGTACAGTGAAAGATAGGAATCTAGCTTGTTTCAGAAACATTCCTTCCAATTGTATTTGTTACAATCTGTAGGTGGGGAGAAGCTGTGCAGATTTAATTTCTTCTATGAAAACTGACTAGCTACAGACTACAAAATGGTGGTCCTGCCCAGCACATCTTCCAGTCTACAATGTAGACTAAGCTATGTCATCTCTTTTCCTGTTTTTATAGCTCCTTTCCTGTTTTAACTTGGTCTGCTTTTCTTTCTCACTCTTGTTAAGATTATAAGCTTATGATCTTATCCTCTACGTCTTCGCATAATTGTTACTCCTCCCCCTTGACCCTACCTGGTCAGGTTTCAGGGTCAAAAAAAATGCTGTCCTTATTTTCTCCTCCAGTAGCCAAATGGGAAAAAGTTAGATCCAAAAAGCATTTTTTAAATAATTTTTTGTCTGAGGGATTGAACCCAGGAGTATTTAAACACTATGTCACATCTTCAGTCCTTTTTAATTTAATTTTTTAAATTTTGAGATAAGGTCTCACTAAGTTGTGAGTCTGACTTTCAACTTGCAATTTTCATGCCTCAGCTTCCTGAGCTGCTGGGATTACAGGCATGTGCCACCATGATTGGCTCCAGAAAGTTTTAGTGAACATTGTTAGCTAATTAATTAAATTTGCTTGATACAGAGAAAGCATTAGCCACCTATAAATAATTTATTGTCGGTAGTAGTAATTGTCTCTTAATGAAAGTAGCAATATGAGACTATGCTATACTAATATGAGAAGTAATTGTCTATTAATAAAAGAAGCAATGTCAGTATTTTCTCAACAATTTGACACAAACTTTAATTTTAGGTGAAGTCTTTGTATTGTTTTATTTTAATTATAGAAAAAACTTCAGTTTAACTTCCGTAGACACATTTTGTTTTTTTCCACATTTGATAGTGTACTTGTTAAATTCCTGACAAAGTCACAATTTGACTTTGAAGATCAGGTGTGAAATATCTACAGCAAGAAAATAACATTGCAACAATCCTCATGATGGATGGATTTGAGTCAAAACTTCTTTACTGGGTCCAAAATAAAGATACCATCAATTGAACTGACCAGTTCAAGTGTTACTTATCATCAAATAGCTGTTCTTTGTAAAGCCACTTATAAACTGCCTTGCCCTGTTAATAATATTCAGGCTCTTACACACTTGAAAAGAAAAGGACAAGTCACTATGGAATCAATGATCTTTAAGTGCAGCAATTGTGTTCATGCTCCCCAACCACCCAAACCCATGTGTATATACATATTATTTTAACAAGAATCATCCAGGGTGACACTTTATGGTAAATGAATGCCTAGTTAGGTAAAGAAAGGAGAAACCTCGCTGTACTCAACAAGTTATTGCAATTACAATCAGGTTCTATCTAAGACTGAAATTTGAGATTGGCAGCTGTATCAGTAGCCAATTTTAAGTGCCACATAATGGTAAAATGTATTTTTCCCCAAAATCTCTTTCCTAATAAGTTATCAATGCTATCTAGAAATAATTTTTAATTTTTTATTTATTCTAGAAATAATTTTGAATTATTCATTATTGAACATTCTTGATATAAAGTAGAAGGAACAACCCAAATTAGGCAAGTCTTATTGTCCATAGGATATGTCACATAATTAACCTATTATCTTTAGTAATAGGGGTAACTTACTTTATGGAAAATAGAGTCATTTTTCAGTGGGGGTTGGGTCATTGATATAAGATTATTCTATACTCTCCTCAATATTATCTATTAGTTCTACTTACTCCTACACTTGTTCAGGGATGATAAGATTTTATATTTATTTTATTTCAAATGTTATTAACTCATGGTATTTATGATGTACTATGCCGAATTTTCAAATGTACATAAACCATTGGTTGAAGTAATAGTATTTATAAAATATTATCTGAGCCAAGAACTGATATCCTCCTTTATAACAGAAGTAATGATTTCTCCCATGTTGGAATGATCTTTCAGAATCACTGTGTCAATTTCAGTTCTCCATGAAGGTGGATTTAGAAGTAAAAGAGATTTATTGAAGACAACAGCAGTGAAACCTAAAGAAGGTAGGAGTAGGCAGAAAAGTCCTTTAAAAATCAATGATGATTTGTTACAAGTGAAAGAAGTCAGGGAGAAAAAAAAATCAGGACAGATGATCTTCACAATTCAATGCAGCCCCAAGTACCTTTTTATCTATCTCAATGCGGAAGTCTAGTATAATAAATTATCTATAAATGTGTCTCTGGGTAAAATTTTTACCCTGTAATCATAGGTACATTTGTGATGGGAAAATAATGGACCCCAAACTGAACCCACTTCCTAATTTTCAAAAGCTATGAATGTACCATGTTTCAAAATAAAGGAATATTAAAGTTGCTTATGGAATTCAGTTTCCTAATCAGCTGTCCTAAAAATAGGGAAATTATCCTGAATAATCTGGGAGATCACAATATAAAACAGAGTAAGACCCTATGACTTTTCAGTATTCAAATATTTTCAATAGGTGAAAATACCAAAATCCTGTGGGGTAATGTTCATAATTAATTACAAAATTTTCCACAGCAGGTATATGAACATGGTCTTCTTCCATTTTGTCATTCATTTTTTCTTTTCCTTCCCATGTGGCCCTTCATGAATTATATAATGTTTCTGTACAATTTTGGTTTCTGTGGGTCATTCCTTGTCAGTTCAGATCAGTGCCTCCAAATGTGATGCAGTAGAGTCTGATTTTACTTTCTTTTCTTTCCTTTATTTTTTGTGATTCTGGGGATTGAGATCCAGGCACTTTACTAAACTACACCCCTGGTCATTTTATTTTATTTTATTTTATTATTTTATTTTATTTTAAGATAGGACTCACTAAGATGTCTGGCTGGCCACTTCACCCAGCCTGAATCCATGTTAGATCATCACAATTTTCCAACCCAAACTTCCTTTTAAACCTCTTGCCCCCATATAAGGAAACAAAAAGAACAACTGAACACTCTTTCCTTTTTGCCTGCAGGGAAGTCCAAATCATTCAAATCTCTGCTAAGTGGGCAAGCTAATTTCTTGCCCAGTCCTTTCCTCTAGTCACCATAAATATCAATATTTCATGCCCCTCCCATTCCATAAGCTATGAATGCCAAGTAGAGTGACTTGTCTTCCTTTCTGAATAAAGTCCCATGATGTGTGAAAAAAAAAAAATCATACTTCCTTTGGTATATGTAGTATCATTTATCTTCTTGTCTGGCCATTTCTGGGCAAGAGTTTGTAATCCTCAAGGTGGAAACAAAACATGTGAGTACACAAGTGTTAATTCATAATAATTAAGTCACTCTCCACAATTGTTTATTCTCCAGTCATCCTAAGACCATTGATACTGGAAAAATATGGAGAGATATCACCGCTGTGTGCTTTAACTTATTTTTTAACATGTGGACCCACTATCACTTGGTAGAGTATTCTGGGATTAGTGTCATTTTTAACCCTTCAAAAATGTTCTTCCATAGTGTATCCATATTTTCTAATGAAAAGTGCACATCTATTTGAATAGTTCATTCCACATGATATTTATCTTGATTTGATATCAAGATACTCTATTGTCTTTTATTTCTGGCATTTCAACTATTAGGCAAGGTTTCATTCATTTTTATCCCTCTCATACCTTTCTGGTCTTGTAGAATCTGTGGATGTATATCTTTCTCCAAATTGGAGAAATTGGGAGCTCTAATTTCTTCAAACATACTTTTCCCTCCCATTCTTTTTCTTTTTCTTTCTGGCACTTCAATTACAGAAGTATCAGAATTTTTTACATTGTCTACCAGGTCCCCAAGGTTCTATTCATTATTTTCAATCTTTTCATCTCCTACACAGGAGAAGGTCAGACAGTCTCAGTAGAAGGAGCAGCATGTGATAAGGAAAGCATTGAAACTCAAATGAAGATTGTGTGCCCAGGCCACAGAAAAGAAGTAATTTTCCCTGCCTGGTTTGCAGGCTGCATGTAGAACTGGAGCAGGAGAGAAAGCTAAAGAAATGGAAAGGAACCAGAGCACCAAGGGTTTCAATGTTGGAATAAAATTTTAATAAGAACCATTGAATAGTTGTAGGCAGAATGTTTATACTTTCCATTCCATGTAATTGACACCCAATTCTTATTCTTTTCCCCAATATTCTCAAAAATATTTTCCTGGATCATTTTTAGTGTGTAAATGTCTATATAACTCTTTTTAACTCTGTTTATCTTACTAACTTATGAAATGACACTGAAATTCCTTTGCTGTGAAGCTTCCAGATTATAACTCCATAATTATTCTTATTATTTTGCATATATTATTTTTAAGTAAACTTTCCCTGTCAGCAATGCCTAATTTAAATTGGAGTGTCCTTAAACTTCAATTTATATTTTCAAATATTTGGTGTATTAAGTCAGGCTCTCTAGAAGCACTTCAATGAGGAAATAGGATATATAAGATTTTTTTTTAAAAGAGTGATCTCAAGAGAGAGGGAAAGAGGGAAGGAGGAAAGAAAAACAAACAAAATTAAGCAAATATCTGGCTTTGGCTTTTGCCTGGCCTGTTCATGATTTCATGGGAAACTTTTGAAATTGAACTGTGCCAAAGGTTTTTTACATTTTCAGGGGAGGTGGTTGGCCTTTATTCTAATAGTCAGTTATTGATTATGGACTTATTTCAGAGTGAGAGAGTTTCCTTTTGGCTATGGGCAATTTCTGAAAAGGCAGCAAAAATGAATATTTGTTGTGTAACTCACAATATCCTTGTAGAGGAGTGTGCTCCATTGCTAACTTAGAATTTATTTTATATTTACTACATCAAATCCTAATGCTATACTGAAAATAAAATTATATTACTAAATTTTATCTTTTTCTTTATTGGTTATTTTTTAGTTATACAAAAAATATGATTCATTTTGACATAATTATAAAAGGATGGAATATAATTTTTTCTAATTATTTTGTGAAACAAAATCATATTTTTAATGTTTTAATTTTAGGTTTTCATCTATATCTTCCTACATTTAGAATGTTTTAAAAATAGCTTTCCTAATCATATGATTTGGCAATAGTATTCCTTGGTATTTATCCAAATGAGTTAGAAATGTATAAAAACCCACACAGAGATGTTTATAGAGGCTTTTTTCATAATTGCCAAAACAGGAAAGCAACTGAGATGTCATTGAGTTAGTGAACACATAAACAAACTATGGATATATCCATGTGAGGGAGTATTATTTAGTACTAACAGGAAAAGTGCTATCAATACATGAAGTAAGCCTTAATGCATATTGCTCAGCCAAAGTAGTCAATCTGTAAAAACTACCTACTCTATGATTACCATTATATGACATTCTAGAAAGGTAAACTCTAAAGACAGAAAAAGGATCAGTGTTTGGCAAGGGCAAGAGTATAGAGGAATGAATAGGTGGAACACAGAATTTCATTTAGGAAGGACAGTGAAATCACTCTGTGTGATACCATGGTGATAGGCAAACCCCAAGAAGGAGTCCTTTGTAAGCTATGCACATTGGGTGACAATGGAATGTCAATGCAGGATCACAATTATAAAAGGGGCACTGCCCAGATACCACTTTGTCAATAATGGGGAAACTTTGTATATATGGGGAAGGGGGAATTCTGGAAATACCTATTCCTTCTATTCAATTTTAGTGTAAACTTAAATCAGCTTCTAGGATTTCTTTACCTTAGTGCAATTTGTCATGAAATGCCAAATGCAAATCTTCACATTTTCTCCCTTTCTATTAACATTAAACAAGTTTAATGTTGACAGGTATTGTAAAAAAAAAATCATTCATAGAAATTATCTCTGTTGATAATATCAAGAAATTATTTCTTTGGTATGTCAAGAGAAAATCTACATTTCCATTACAAATTCTGTACTACAAAGATCAGATATGGACAGATCTTTGATTATGTGATTCTACTTGTGATTCCCATGTTTCTATGGCAGAAATCTCTCTTCTATCATGGCATAGTGTAATTCTAAAACTTTAGATTTCTTTTCAGTATAGTAAATTGAGAAGGCAGTCCCAATTGTGTTTAATTAATGAGCTAAAACCTGTTTGACATCAATGCATAAAATGGTGATTTTTTTTGAATATTTTAATTTCCTAAAACTACTGCTTAGGAAATGAAGTTTAGGTCCACTTCAATGGAAAGTCAGTCCATGAGAAAGAAAAACTGGCCTTACAATTTCAAAACAAACCAGTAATGATCCCATGAAAGTCTAACTTTCTGAAAACATCATCAGACAAGATCTTGTTTGGTGAATACATGTCATCACTTTAGTAAGTCACCACAATATGTTCTAACATATTGAGCCATCAAGTATTTAATTTTGACTAAAAGTCTGACAATGTGCTTTGCATGTTTCTTAGCAAAGAATATTTTGTACATCTTAATGGTGACAAGTGTGATACAAAGATAAAAGTTGTGAAGATCTTGAAATATTTTTCTCATTCTAAGAACTATATTCATTTCTAAGAAATTGTAACCATGAGTAATATTGTCATTTAGTACATAAATAAGAGTGGATCACATAAGTTTAAAAAGAAACAAACTCAGCATTATCATCCATCATAATCAGTGTCCTCTAAATGCATCAACTGTTTAGTATTTCATAGACATTTTGCTAAATGCCCTGAACATATATTTTATCTGATGCATATAATAAACCAATATGATATATTATTACTAATCTCCTTCATAGATGCGATTGAATCTTACCCACAATCACAATATTCTTGTCTGGAATTCAGACACAGCTTTCAAAATCTAAGAAATCTTAATTAGAATACCGAACTACATACCAATCTCACATGTATAATTTTGCTAATTTCTAAGAAGAACAAATAAAAACAATTAAAAAACAGTACATAGACTATTTTATAAAATATATCTAGTGTTTCTCTAGCTTGTGAATGTGTTCACAGAATCCTAAGATCCTCTTTGTATTTTAACTTCAAAATATTCCTAGGAGATTATGGTGACAATTCTCACTTTTCAGAATTAGAAGATGAGATTTAGAGAAATGAATAAATCCACATGTGATCCTGACCTCGTAAATAAACTGGTAAATAAAAGATAGTGTGAAGATTCATAGGAGTATATCAAGTCAATGAAAGGCCTTTACCTGGATAGAATACATCCATGTACATTATAGTCACAAGTTTGGGACTGGCAGCTAAAAGTAATATTAAAGTACAAAGGAAATGGAGGCAATTGACAGAGAAACCTTCCTCTAATGAAAAGTCACCAGCACTACCAAGTACAATTATCAGAGCAAGCTTGAAGCAGGACCTTGTACAACATGGTCTAATACAACAGTAATAGCTATTATACTGACTTTTTTTTTTTTTTTTTTTTTGATGTGACAGTTCTACTACCAGCAAATGTTCCTTTGAATTAAAATAACCTTCTCTTTTTAAGCAGAAACATAGCAAAGAATAACACCACACACTGGCTAATTTTCCTCATGTGTTTTTGAGAACAGTGAGCATATAGAACCACAGAACAGAAATGAAAAAGGGTCTTCTATAGGAAACATAAAGAAAAAGAATGTTAATCCTCATAATCAATTGTCTCTCAATTCTGCATGTTTTCTTGGGTCAGTGTTAAACATGGAAATAAGATAACTTGCCAAAATGGACTGCAACAGACAATCAAAGTGCTGGTTTTTACACCATTTGTAAATGACATTTACACCACCATCTAACACACAAAGCTTTCCTAAAAGTCAGGAACTATGCCTGATTCATGAGAAGAAGGAAGAGAATGAACGAGTGACACTGAATTCATAATTCTTGAAATAAAGGGAAGACACATATATATTCATCTTCATAATTATCTCCATATGACCTGATAAATGCACCTTCTTTTAAAGAAAGGTTCTCAGATGCAATGTGAAGCTAATTACTATAGTTAATTCATAGAATTCTAATGATTACCTGAATGAACATATTGCTTGGTATATAGTAAATACTTAATAAATGCTAATTGCTAAGTCCAAAGGCCAATATCATTATCTCAGCTTATCAGGGATAACAAATAGTTTGAATCCTGTGTAGAAAAAGAGATTCAACTCACTATTATGCATCACATTAGTTGTTTAGTCTTTAATAGACTCATATTCCACTGAAAGTAGAATCTAGAGAAATAGACTATACATCTTGCTTACTGAGTCGATAATATCTACTTACCTTTCTACTGCAGAGCATTTACCAAAAGAGTTGTTATAATCTATTATAAGGTTGTCCTATATCCCTGATTTTCTGTATAGTCTCAAATTTAAGGAATTTAGTATTTTTCTATGGTACAGTCTTAAGAAGTCTATAAAAAATGGGTACATTTATAATGCTATTTAACAAAATATACTTATAAAAGTTTGTTTAAAATCTTCCCAAATTAAGTCCCTACTATGATATATTACTACAAACAATGTGGACAATAATTTGGTCTAATCTAACAAGTTGAATATGTGCATACCTCTATTCAAAAATCCATCACTATTCTGATGCTTATTCAAAGGGATCACTCACACCATACTTAAAAGAATAGAACAGAAATAGCTGTAAATACTTGAAATAATTTTCAATATTTGTTGCATGAAGAAGATATAAATAGAAAGTGGATATAGTTCAAGATGGTTAGACCATTTTAAGTCTGCTGAATGCTTTATAGCATTTCATTAGTGTTATGGTTTGGATGCTCATGTCTGAGACAATATAAGAAGGTTCAGAGGAAAAATGATTATTTTTGAGAGTTTTAACCTAATCAGTGCACTGATTCCCTGATGAGATTAACTGAGTGGTAACTGGGGCAGGTAGGGTGTGGCTGGAGGAAGTGGGAATTGGGACATGGCTTTGAGGTATACATATTTGTATCTGGCCAGTGGAGTCTCTGCTTCCTGATGATGTGAGCTGCTTCCCTCTGCCATACTCTTCCACCAAGATGTTCAGTCTCACCTCAAGCCCTGAGGAATAGAGTAGGCTTTCTATGGACTAGGACCTCTGAAATTGTGACCCTTGAAATAAACTCTTCCTCTTCTACAATTGCTCTGATCAGATCTTTTAGTCATAGCAGCGTAATAGCTGACTAAAACAGAAATTGGTACTGAGAAGTGGGGTCTTTGCTGTACTAACTTGACTGTGTGGTTCAGAAGATTTTGGAGCTTCGTGGAATTGGTGAGAGAAATTTTGAGATGCTTAGCAGTACAAGCTGGAAATGTTTTAGATTGTTGTAAACGGAGATTAGTGGCCGATTCTACTGGGAGCTCAGAAGACCAGAATGGCAGTAGGATCGTGGTCAGTGAAGACAGGGCTCAAGAGGATTCAGAATAGGAGGATTCTATTGGAAATTAGAATATAGGTCATTCATGCTATGTTCTGCCTGAGAAGTTATCTACATTTTGCCCATGTCTAGAGAATTTCTATGAGACTGATTTTAGAAGCAATGAACTTCTTAATTTGGTGGAAGAAATGTCTAGGTAGCATAGCATTCAGGACGTGGCATAGGTATTTCTGGTGACTTTTAGCCAAATTTATTGTGATAATCAGAAGTAGAGAGCAGACTCAAAGTATTTTTAAAAGGTGGACTTGAAGGGCAGAAGTACAAGTAGGGCTAAGGAAGTTGCAGCTGTTAAAGACATTACCACCTCTAAAGAAATGCTAAAGACTTTGCCTAGAGACAATAAGGAAGATGGTTTGAGGGCCTCTCAGGAGCTGGCAAGACCACACCCATCTCAAGCTTAAGGTAGTAAAGGTGAAAATTCTCTAGAGAAGAGATCTGGGGAAACTTCCTTGCACAAGGGGACCTAGGAAGCTTTCTCAACATGCTCATTCACCCAAACCCTCAGAGGCTACTGTAGCAAGGGCCCCCGGGGGCTTGGCTACTGTTCGAGGTGGTGCCAGATTTTGCTGTCAACCACATGATGCTGGTTCTGCAGGAATGCTGCAGTTATGGGGTCATGGAGGCTTCCACCAAGATTTCAAAGGAAGACCTGGGAGGCCAGGCAAAGTGCAGCAGGGTCACAGTCCCTGCAGGCACCCCTGAGGAGTCAAAGTGTGGAGATGTGAAGAGGTAGCCAAAGCTGCAGTGGAAACCCCAGAGATTAAGAAATGCTGGTACCATGGGACATTATCCTAGGAAAGCTTCAGGAAATGAGCAGAAACAAACCAATAGGAAGGCCACTTGGGCTGCAACAAACCAGGCTACACAGGCCATTTGGATAGAACATGAAGATGCATAGCCCCAGGTGCCAGACATGGAGTTAGAGGACTTCTTTGCCTAGCTGGATATTGGTCTTTGGTCCTATCCCTTCTTTCTATGCCCCTGTTTTTGTAAATGGAAATGTTTACTCAATACCTTTTTATGTTGGATATTTGTAAATTGCTTCTAATTTTATAGAGCTCACAATGTGAGATTGCCTTGAGTCTCAGAGAAGACTGTGGACTTGAACTTTGTGCAATCTCAGAACTATTGAAACTATATGGATTCTTGGAAATGAATTAAATGTATTTTGCATTGTCAGATGAGTGCGAGCTCATTAACTGAGTGGTAACTGGAGGCAAGTAGGATATGACTGGAGGAGGTGGAAATTGGGGTGTGGCTTTGGGGTAGATATATTTGCGTCTGGTCAGTGGTGTCTCTCTGCTTCCTGATGATGTGAGCTGCTTCTCTCTGCCACACTCTCCTATCATGATGCTCAGTCTCACCTTGAGCCCTGAGGAAAGGAGTTGGTTAGGACCTCTGAAACCATGACCCTGAAATAACCTTTTTCTCTTCTACAATTGCTCAGGTCAGATCTTTTAGTCACAGCAGCAAAATAGATTACTAAAACAGTTAGTATATTTTAAATATAATTTTAATTAGTAGATATTTCTCTTCAAGGAAAATATCCCAGTTTTGGTGATCTAAGTTTAGTATAATACAATAGAATCTATATCAATTGTGAAATGATGAACATGTGATTTAATTTTCATCAAGCTAGAGTTGGGTCTAATAGTTCTACTCAATGTACTGAGATGGAAATATTCTATTTAGTATTCTATTTAACTGAATAAAAACACAGTAGGAAGAGAACCTGGAAATAACAGGGACAAACATGACTATTCTGTAAGTATGGATTGGGATTTTTAAGCCAGTCCCCCCCCCCCCGCCCAGTAAATTAGCCCATGACTTATAGTTTCATGGTTGACAATATTTTTATTTCTTTAAATCAATTAAAATTCAAATTGTGTCATTTGTAGTCAAGATTTCTGACCAAGCAGAGACCTAATAAATCCAACTAGCAAAAAATATTTAACCTCATCTATAATGTTGTCAAATTTATTATCTTTTAAAATACTTACTCATCCAGTACTCAGTAAATCTTTCATATAGATGTTAGCTATAAAGAGGTAAGATTGTTTTATACACATGAAAGATCACTGTAAAATATACATGATGTGAATTTCATCTTATAAGGATTGCTCACACTCTTAGTAGTCCAGAGTTATATGTAAATACCTTACATGATTTCCTGTTTGTTGAATAAAGAAATTATTAATAAAAAGTGCAACAAGATGGTCAGGTCATTTTAAGTCTCTCTGCTGAATGACTTATAGCTTTCTGTTAATATGTCCTAATATAATTATAGTTAATAAACAATAAAATAATTGTGAATAGTAATCACTTCTAGTTTCAATTACTTCATGTATTTATTACTGATACTAATTGTTCTAAATAGATTTACTTCATTTATATCTTCAGAACTCTGCTGTGCCTTTACATGCACACATAATTAAAACATAATTAGAACACATATTTATTTTTATATTTTATATTTTAATACTTTTAACTGAATTCACCTTATGGTACTGAATAAATGCTTTACAAATGAATAAATAAATGTTAAACAGGCTATGGTACATTCAATATAAGGATAGTATTAAAAACTTTGTGAAACTATTCCATTTATTTATTTTTTATTTTACTTAGGAGTCTTGCTGAGGAAGTCAGTTCCTAATCCAATGTGTTGGAATGTTGGGCCTACATTTTCTTCTAGTATGTGCAGTATTTGGGTCTAATACTGAGTCTTTGATTCACTTTGAGTTAAATTTTGTGAAGGGAGAGAGATAGTGGTTAAAATTTATTCTTCTACATAGGAATTTCCAATTTTCACAGCACCATTTGTTGCACCATTTGTTGAAGAGACAATCTTTTTTCCAATGTATGTTTTTGTCTAGTATGAGGTAACTGTATTTTTGTGGGTTTGTCTCTGTGTTTTCTATTCTATTCCATTGGTCTTTATGCCTGTTTTGGTGCTTTTACCATGATGGTTTTGCTATGATAGCTCTGTAGTATAATTTAAGGTTGAGTATTGTGATGAAATATACCATGAATGGAAAAGTTGAAATAATCTAGATATGTTGGGTAAGTTACATGAAAGAAATGTTCAGTAGGCTACAAGGAATGTTAAACTGGACCTGGAGAGTGAATACATGTCTAGAGGGTGGATTTCCCTGTCATTTACAAAGAAGTAATAAGGAGCTAGTGAAAACAAAGAGAATCACTTTGGGGTAGAAATTGTGAGAAAAGTAAAAAAAAAAAAAAAAAAAAAAAGTATGATAGAACTTTGGATAAATTAAACAAGTTCCTCTTACATTATATATTGAGATATTGTGCTTCTTTAGTAAAGTTTGTGAAATATATTCTGTAAGTCACCTCCAAATGTGTGAACTATGTTTATTATTGAGTTCCTTGTGTAGGAGATATAGAAATAATGACAAAGCACTGTGAGGCATATATTCATGCACCTTATTTATAGAGAAAATGGCGGCTCTGAGTGTTGTCATTTGCCCAAGGTTACAAGAGACAGTAGCAGAATTCAATCCACATTGGGAACATTCCAATTCATGTGATGTTTTACTATATTCTCTACAGCGAATTCAAATCAGTGTTTCTGATTCCCACCCCCCCCAGCTTCACCATGTAGGGCACAGTATTTATTGTAGTTGCCCTATTTGTATAAAACATTCTCATAAGCTTTGCAGTAAATAAACCAATTTATTTTGTCTAATGCATTCTCCCTCAAATTTGCCTAGTGACAAAGGCAATTTCTTTCTGCATAAGACCTTTTGTATTATAGGCAATCTCCAACAATAGCTGCATATAGCTGCATCAGCACATTAGGGAATGGAATTCTCCATTCTGGCAAAGATATTTCACCAGGGGGTTATTGTAGACAGCCTTTCTGCATACTGAGCACTGACAGAAAGAGATAGAGAGAGAAAGAGAGAGAGAGAGATCTCAAATGATGCCAAGTTATTCCTCTTTGAAAACTGATTTTTCTGAATAGTCCTAATTATGCTTATGATACTGCTGGTTACCCTGATGAGTCTTGCTTCCTCAAATATTGAAGTATAACACCAGAGAAGCACACTGAGGCAAGTGTAGAGTAGAAAGAAGCTTTATTAAAGCAGAGTAAAACTGACTTCTCCCAGGTGGAAGAAGGGAATCCAAAGGCAGAATCCATGGAATGAGAAAGTCTTGCCCCTTTTATAGACTAACATTTCCTTTATTCTCCTGCTCTCTTCCCCTTATCTCTTGTAAGAACCCAGAGATCACTCCTGACATGGGAACTCACATAAGAGAGTTTATTAAGAAAATAGGCAGAGCGTCTCCCTGCAGGGTAAGAGAGAAAATGAGAGGAAAAGAGAGAGAGAGAGAGAGAGAGAGCACACAAGAGAGAGAGTGAAAGCCAGGAGGAGAGAGCATGAAAGTGAGGAGGAGAGGGAGAGAGGGAGAGAGGGAGAGAGAGAATGATGGTGGGGGAGTCATTCTTAAGCAGTGGAATTCTGCAGGCTAACAAGGGACCAATAACAGAGACGGATATTTGCAGGCTGACTGATAAACCAATAGCTAGCTAGGATGTTCACAGACTGACAAGCTAGGTTGTAAGTTGGGAGGCGGGGAAATGACTACAGCATAAAGGGTGGGGGGACAGCTTTATATTATATTATATCTCTTTCCTTCCTGCCTCCATGAATAGGCCCAGGAGATGCCACAGTGGGATGGCAAAAAAGTGAGAATCAGATGGGTAGAGGGAAGGGTCAAATAGTGATTCAGGCAGGTAGCAGCCTAGGGGACATTAATTAGCAATTCACTATCTGCAGCCTTTTGAAAGGAGTCATATAGGCAAGTAAACTTGCTGATCAAAGGGTCCTGGAGACATTGACATTCCATTCTCCCAGGGGTGGTCTCCAACTTTCCAGACTCGGATTAGCCTTCATTTTCTCCATTCCACCTGATTCCCTATTGTACACTAACTGCCTGTCCTCAATTCTGGCTTCACTTAGCTGTATCTTATCTTCTGACTGGTATGAAATAAAATCACTTGTAGAACATGTTTCTTCCCAAAATTCTTAGAAGCACTAGGTTTTCTTGTTATAGAGAAGTTAATTTAGTAATTACCATGTTTTCAGTTTCTGTGAGTTTGCTTCAGATTTGAATAGCTCTTTGAGAGTGAGACATAGTTCTATTTTTATATTCTATTTTCAAAGTCTCTAAAATATCACAGGGGAGTGAAATGTTGGTTACTATGTTTTCATTAAATATAAATTTAATGTATTAATTGTGTGTACGTATATGTGTGTGTGTATACACATTCATACACAGATTCAATATTGGCCCAGAGCTATTTGAATGCATAAGAACTGGAGTCCTGAAAACTTCTTTTGTTTAAGAGAGAATCTCAGAGTTCTAAATGGATTCTAGTCAAGTACATTTATTTTGTATATGAAAAACCTTAGGTACAGAAATCTAAGCTGTTTATCTAGAATTAAATATTCCAAAATCGCCCATCTTTTTCTCAGTCTTCATACTTTTAATAAAAACCAAGGAAAGATTTTAAATAAAATCTTCTTCAGTTTATTTAGTTTTTACTAACATATCAAGAGGGAGGTACTGCTGTCATTTCCATTTTAAAGATGGAAAAACTGGGAAAAATATTAATGTGACTAAAATCACATAGTCACTTAATGGTGATCCAGTATTAAAACTTCCGGATCAATGCCTTTAATCACTTGCTATATGATCTTATCCATCAACATTTTTGTCTTGTGCAGTTGGAACCTCTAATCTAGTATAATAACTAACATAAAATTATTAAGATTTCCCATGATTGATTCTGGCACTCTCTTAAGAAAGGGTGTTTACTTGATTCTAAAAGGTCTAAATATGTAAGTATAGTAGAATACTTTCTAGCAGAAATCCAAAGTGACTTCTTAATGCTAATGCATGAGAGGTAGATATCTCAGAGGATCACTGAAGACCCCGCAGAATTCCCAGCAATCAAATAAATATTATATTAATTTCAACAATTTACCTTGTTACCATTACTGAGTCAGAAACAGGAACCCAAATATTTATAAAAAGTTTTTTAAGTTTGTAGAGAAAAGGAATTTTAAGTCAAAGATGTACTTAGTAAAAAACAAAAAAAAATTAACCAAACAAAACAATTAATCAATGCTGTATCCCATCTCTCTCAGCCCTCCTCCCACTTCTTAAAAGACAGAATTATGGGTGCTTACAAGGTTAATAATTCTGAGACAATCAAACTTGATTTACATTCTGTATTTCTCACTTTGTGCCTCTAGGCTATTTGTTCATTTATTCTGAGTCTCAATCTCTTTATCTTGTCCCTAATGAAACTCAAGGGTTTATACTTTATCAGATATTGTGAGGTTTAAATGGCTTGAGTTATGTAAAATCTCTAACTTCCATAAAATCTGTGTCTAGGATTGGACTAATACAAGCTTTCATATGTACTAGTTCCTTCCTTTAGTCACTTTGAAAAATTGGGATTTGATCCTAGTTTGTGAAAGGCATGTGCTTGTTTTGCTTTTGTAAGTGGTATTTACACTTACATTCATAAATTGCATTACCATTATGCCTTTTTTTTTTGCTGACTGAATCAACAATATTCCATGAAAATATTTTATTTTTTTCAATTTTTCTCTCTAATAGTAAGCCTGATCACTGCAATCATAAGTGCATCTTAACAAAATTATTATTTTAGAAAGGAATTTCTAAAACAGTTCTTCATTATGCATGCTTTTCTTTTCAAAGTAGCATGAATTATTGACATGTACCTAAAATATGACATTTCTTTTTGATTAATGTTTATTCTGGAGATGAACTATGATATAAAATTTTACAAGATACAATTATTATTGTTAGAGCTTTAGTCCAAAGTAACTCCATTTTGAAAATTATTACTTGCCCACACAGGCATGTCATTCCCAGTAGGCCCACCTCAAAAGAGTCCCTAACTACCAAAACCATAGCAAAGACATCAAGTAACAGTCACAGGGCCGGATCAGTTATTTTTTAACTACTTTCTTGTACATGACTATATAGTTTAGAAGTTTTTCCTGCAGGTTGCTGCTCTTTGCAGAGGAGCAGCCTGGCATATTCTCTCTGTTAATAAACCTTTGCCTGAACTCAGAGCTGTGTCTCTCATGGATACATGTGCCAGTTACCCTAACATTCTGGTGCCAAAATCTGGGTGGGGATCCACAGTCATTGCCTGCTGACTCTCCCCTCACAGACATCCAAGCCACCTTGACCGTGCCCCTCCTCCCTGGCCACTATCCACAATAGGGCATTTGTGCCTCTTTTGACTTTGCCAACCTTCTGGCCCACCACAGAATTTGACTCCAGACAGCCTTCCCTCTACTGGCAGTGAGTTCTCAGAGCTCTTCTATAGTGACGCTGAACTCTCTGTCTCTCTCTGTATGAAAAATTCCAGCTCTGGGTCTGGGTCTTTCTCAGTTTCAGCAGCAGACCTGTCAGGGATCATGATGACCTTCACTGGCAGTCTGCTTCTATGTGGGAAAACAGAGAGGTTGTGGGGACGCCCCTTCCTCTCCTGTTTCCCTTCTCTGGGCTCCTGAGAAATCTTAGCTATGGGCTCTGCCCAATCTAGAAGTCTCTGTGACTCCCACTCCCCTTGCTGTCTCCTTAAAAATCTTTGGCCTCTCCATTTGACTCCAGATCTCAAAACTTGCAGGCTCTTTTTTTCTATTGCAACACAGTCTAACACCAATATAAGTTAGATAATGACTCCTCTTGGCTGGAGAATGGGGCTTTCAATCCCACCATTATACAGGATTTATACAACTTATGTCACCACAGAGGAAAGTGGGTTGAGATTTCTATGTTCAAGCCTTCTCTTCTCTTTGCTCTCGCCCCTCTTTGTGTTGATACTGTTCAACAGAAAATGGTTTTCTTTCCAGCAACACAGAAAAATGATTTTAAGACTTTCTTTCTCTCTCTTTTTCTCCCTTCCTCCCTCCCTCCTCTCTCTGTCTTTATCATTCTTTCTCACTCTCTCATGCTACTTTACTAAAATAATTAATGTCCATTATCATTTTTTCTTCTAAGACTCGTATTTTGTTTTGATTTTCTTAAATGCTATATTTTTTGAGCTCACAATTTTTATCCTACATACCTAGGTTAATTGTTTTTTTCTGATCAGTGCAATTTGTATTCAGTTCTAGAGTTTGTTTTTGTTTTTCATAAACATCTATAACATTGCAATGGAGATTCACCTGCAAAAAACTGCAAGGCCTTTGCTTTTGTGTTATGTGTGCTTCATGTTGTCTGTCTATATATGTACATGCATCCATATATCATGCACATAATACCAAAATTGGTCTATAAAGAGTACTCATGAAATAAAATTTAAAAACTGGATCCAAGTACTTTTAATTTACATGGTTTAAAAGTTCCAGTTTACATAGGGTACACAGATGATAATGTAAAGGTATAAAGTCATTATTTCTAGCATTTTTCTTCAACAAGGAAGAGGTAAATGCTGTCAAATACACTTGTCTGATACCTTAATTCTTATAGTTAATAAGTAAATTAGATTTGATATATATGGGATTAATCTTTATAAAAGTGTTTGTTAAAAACATCTGATTAATTTACAAAGTTGAAATGCTATCAAATATAAAAAAGTACTCTTAAATTCCTGAATTCCATGGGGTGATATACTTGAACATTGTTTGTGTTTTCATAAATTGATGATATGAGGGTCTAAATGAGTGCTAAGAAAGTCTGTGTGTAAGTTAAGAACATTTTTCAACAAGTTTGTGTGTAACTAAGTTGGTTATGTTTACGTGAGACAATCAGTTAAGCTATTTAAGGTTTTTCCCTTAGGTCAAATACTAATGTACTGATAAAAATCAAGACTTAATTCATATGTTAAACTGACAAGAATTTCTTAAAACACTAATTTACTCTTCACATTGTGTCTGTTAAGTTTTATTCTTTGGAGCAAATAGTCTTAAAAATTAGGGTTTGTAAAATTATGGCTAAACAACAACTGTTAGAGTATTATGCTACACTATAGAGGCCAAATTTTCCTTTAATAGCTAAACTTAGTCAATATAAAATCATCAATATGGCATCGAAAATGTGCTCATATCTTCCAGATATACAAGTCTTTCATGCAGAAATTAAAAAAAAAAAAAAACATTTTTATTAAGATGCTGTTCTCCAAACTAAACTTGTCTATAGGATAACTTTAAACTTATAAGAATAATAAATTTTATTGGTGATTTATTTATCTCATTTAATGTTCCGTTAATTTTATCTCATTTAATGTTCTGGACCTAACCTTATGTTACCTTCTATAATGGGACAAAAATGTAAATGTATTTCTAAAAGATAATGAGATCCTCATCTATTTAAAGGTTAATATCATGAACCATGAAAGCATTTTGCCGCTTTTGCATACAAAAGGAAAGTTAAAAGCTCTCAGCCTTTCTCTGATTTATGTCTTAGATATAATGTTATATTGTGTTAACTAATGTTCATATAGTCTCAGGAAACAATATATGTAAACTTTTTAAAATGACATTTAAGAAAGAGGGAATGATCAGCTTCAGAATTAGAACACTACTTAAGAAGAGCCTCATTTTACCTGAGATAAGGCTCTGTCTCCTACCTTACTGCATGTTAGAATGATTCCAAAGTAGACCAGACTCCAGCTCATTTAGAGTTGTATTTGAAAGATTTATTTTTGTTGTAATCTCAAATACGGGATATTCAAGATAGCTATTATGCAAGCTGAATATATTTTTACTCTTGTTAATTTCATTTTGTAAAACTGCTACTTGTCAATATTTTGCAGAGATACTGCTTCAAGAACACACAACCTAGATTAACTTGAGATAATAAGCCATCACCTACAGGTTAGATAGTATATAATGGTAACTTCCAGTACTAATATAGATTCCAATAAAATAGAAGGGTAAATGACTGTAAGGTCATAGACATTAAAGTTAAAGCCCAGTACTCTTACTTTAAGACTGGTGAGACTGACTTGCTGGATGTTTAAGATCAAGATTAACACAGAAAGGACAATAAAACCAGTATTTGGCTCTTGCCCTCTGAGTCAGCCTGAACCCAAGGAATGGAGAACATCCCTAAGGAGCTTTGCAACTCTGGGCCACGTGACCTCCGTATCAGGGAGATCAATGAGACCACTGGAGAATAGAAAGCCAGTCAGTGCACCTGCTGCGAAGAGGAGGATCATTGGAAAAGGGAGACATCCCTGATGCTTTCAAAGGAAGTTACCTCATCAAGGAAACCCTACCTAGTAGATGGCACCAAAAGAACTAAGAAACTGCTCTCAAATTCCCTAACGGTGACCCCTGTGGGAACTCAGCTGGCTGTTAACAGCAGACAGGAACAGGAAAATTTGATCAGCTTGGTCTTGAATACCTAGCAAAAATAGTTATAACCAAAATACAGCCATAACTGGGTTTAAAAAGAAAGACAATAGTTTCTTTATTGGAACTTATGACCCACACTTGTGTCAGTCCCACAGTCCTGATGTCTCCAAATTCTGAGTTCCCCCCTGCCCACTTTGGGAGACTCATTTTTATCCCTGCCTACCAAAATTACTCCTCAAACTGACACTTTACCCCACAACCAAAGGCTACCCATCCCAATAACAGCACACACCAGATGTAGGAGCACCCCCCAAAATCATTCTCTTACTCATAGGGTTAAAAACATCCACCAAGATTAACACAGGAACAGCAGAGTTAAGAAACTCTATTCACTATAAAAATAGCACAAGTTATTGCAGATATCCATCAGGTGACTGATTTGTCTGACTTTTCAATCAGGGAAGAATGCTATTTCTATGTAAACCAATCAGGAGTGATAAGAGACAAGGTTAAACAGCTCTAGGACCACCTGGAATATGGAAAATAAGTCTGACTCAGGAGACTTTCCAAATCTCAAACAATGATTTTCAATATAAGTTTCAAAATGTTACCCATCTTAATGTTTCCTTTCATAAGGAATTTATCTCACACCATATATATTAAGTCCCTATGTTTTATTATCTGGGCAAAAATATGTAATGTGTTAAAATTACAATCTCGGTTCTGGCCATGGCCCACACAAAAACACCAGCTCTTAAAAATGGGGAAGTTTGGGGCAGTTTACCTAGAGCATTTCTTCTGTGAGCCCTTTTAAATACTTTTCTACACATATAGCTGGGTTACTAGTTAAAACCATACTGTTAATATTTCTGTTCTTATTTTGCATAATTTGTTGAGCAGGATAGAAATGATTACAGCACCAAGAAACTATGATTCTAAGGCAAACCAAGCTTGCTATGCTCCGAAGGACCCACACTCCTGGAATCATGGCGAGTACTCCCTAAATCTGAGTGAGACCCTAGACTCTGACTAAAGACAATAGGGTCCCAACTGCATCACCTGCTGAAATTATTCCCTTCGTATCAGCAAATCAACTAATCTTCACCTTTCTTAAAATCGCCTGATTTCACTGTACTTATAATAACCTTTCCCTTGCCAATTCTTAATTTTGTATAAGAATAATTTCTTAATAAGTTTACCTGCTCAGTCCCAGCTGCCTCTCAGAACACGTGGAAGCCATTCTCTGCTCACCTCCTGACCCACTGAGACCACAAAAGAGAACTCCACCTACGATGACCTCAAGGTCCCCTCCCTGACACTTTTCCCTGCCAGGGTCTCCATGCTTTGTTCCACGCTCTGAAAGAAGGGTTCCCCCACTTTGCCCCTTCTCAGCTGGAAGCAGCCAGTTCTGACTCAGCACCCTGTTTCTCTCTCCCCTTTCAGAGTCTGGAATGAAAGTTTATGGAAAATAATATAAAAGACAGTTCCCCAAGAAAAACAGAGGGACAGCATGGCTCAGGAGGAGGGAGGAAAATTAGCCAAATATTAAACCTCTTCCAGTGCACACTTTCCCTATAACAATGGGCCCTAAACTTAGACCTTCCTCCATCTCAAATTAGCCCTAATTGGAGGCACAGAAAATATTGAAACTCTGGGAAACAATGGATCCCAGATGAGAACAAATAGTTTCAACCCTTTTATAACCAACCTCCCCAGTTAAAGTTTTAACCTGTACAACTCGCCCCTGATGGTCAAAACTGCACATACTCTTCTTTGCCCCTGTGACATATTCCATAGTCCCTTCAAATCCAAGTCACCTCCTTAGCCAATGTAGTTCTCCAAAATAGGGGAGTCTTTGACTTACTAACAGCAGAGAAGGGAGGCACTTGTGTCTTTCAAGGAGAAGAATGCAGTTACTTTGCCAACAAATCCAGAATAGTCCAAGGAAAAATAACTGAATTCCAGGAGAACATCAAGAAACACCACTGGGAACAGCAGCAGTCCCTGGAATCTTTTGGGCCAGACTCTCCCATGGCTACTCCCACTGACAGGCTCTCTCTTACACTCATCAGACTACTCTTAATAGGACCTTGTCTGGTAAACCCTGAAACTTTTTTTACAGGATCAAGTGAAGGCATTCACTAATGAAAGTGGAAACCAGCTCTTTATGAGTCAATATAGCCCCCTCCTGAAGTTCCAGCCTAAACCTCCCTGCCCCACTTCAGCTCAAAGAAACCAGAATGAACAAAGCCCCTTATCATAATAAGACAAAAGGCCAGAATGTTAGGTCTTTAGGCCAAAGTAACTCCATTTTGAAAATAAGCACCTGCCCACCCAGGCATGTCCTTTCCAGTAGTCCCACCACAAAAGAGTTCCTAACTACCAAAAACACAGCAAAGACATCAAGTAATAGACACAGGGCCAGACCAGTTATTTTTTAACTACTCCCTTGTACATGACTATATAGTTTAGAAGTTTTTCCTATAGGCTGCTGCTGCTTGCAATAAACTGTTGCTTAAACTCAGAGCTGTGACTCTCATGGATATTTGTGCCAGTTATCCTAATAATTATCTTTCTAGGTGGATTAAAATTGAAAGGTGAAAATAATTTTTCAAAAGGCATGAGTCAAGATTTAGGTTTCAGTCTGTATGTTGGTTAATGATTTAGAACATGACTACCAAATGTTTGTCTTTACTTAGAAAATTTGTTATTTTTAGATGAAAGTATACATGAATGTAAAAGTGTTTCAATACTGAAATATAGCATTTTTCTTGTTTGTGGTTTTGGAAGGTAAATTCTGCCATGTTTTAATGGGTCGTTACATAAACTGAACATTGAAACTAAGTTAATCATGTTAAAGACTTGCTTCTCCCTTTCCATTACCCACTTTTATAAAAATCATATATATTGCATATCAGTATGAATTTGGACAAATACAAAGCAAATGAATTTTCATAGTTTCAACTCATTTTGATTAATGTTTTTAAGTCTGATTCTCATAGGATTTTAGCATTCTCAAAAAAATTGCTACCAAAAATTTGAAGCTCATTCATTTTGTTCTCAAATATTTTAGAGATTGAAGAAAAGAAAAAAATATTTTAATGTAAAAACACTTAACATTGGTCTGGAATCATTATGTATATAGGCAAATATTTATGTGTATGTCATGTATATACTAACTGTGATCCAAATTACATGTTAATTTAAATGGTTGAAAAATGGAGTCATGAATTAAAATGTATAAGAGCATAGGCAATAAGTTGCTTCAATGAGACTCTCCAAGATATCCTTTCTATTGACCCATCATATTAAGTGAGCTTTAAGAGTCTTATTCAGGAATTTTTTGCCTGTGCTTATAAGTTCAAGTGTTTCTCCTGTTAATTTTCTTACAGTTGCAACTTTTGGTCTTTTACTTGGGGCTTTGATATATTTTGAGTTGACATTTGTACAGGTGAGAGATGGGGATGAAGTTTCATTCTCCTGTGTATGAATAATCTAGTTTTATCAGCACCTTTTTTATTAAAGAGACTCTTTTCTCCACAGGTTTTTGCCACTTTGATCAAAATCAGATCATTGTAGCTGTGTGGGTTTGTCTCTGCATCTTCTTTTATTTGTAGGTTGTTTATTTTTTTCTCTTTCTAATATAAATTTGCTTATATTTATAATACCTGTCCCTTTTATATGCACATTTCCAGTTAAAATTAGTCACATTTACTTGTTGTATGTTCCTGTAATATGATTTGTGGTAATTATAAGCATAATAGAAACAATGGGAACTTTAAGAATGACAGTGAATTAGAAGTTGTTTGCTAAATTGAATGCTTATTTTAATTTGGTAGGTCAATTTAGTTGGTCCTGAAAATGAAATTTAATGTGAAGCATTCATATTCACAAAGGCATGGCATCCTTTGTTTGGTAGAAAGACACCAGGAATTTCCATGAGTTCCCCAAAATTTCACCTAACATAACTTTCCAAATCAGAAGTGCATGAAGACTGATTTTTTTTTTGTTTCCTTGTTTTCCATGTTCAGATTTTTTTTTGACTTAATGAGCTATTTTAGTTTTTTCTTTAGATACTTTCCTCTTAAAAATTTTTTATTAATTTTTAAAATTTGTTCTAAGTAGTTGTACATGGCAGCAGAATGCATTTATACATTTTGATAGATTATATACAAAGGGAGAATAATTTCTCATTTTTCTGATTTTACATATTGTAGGATCACATCGGTCACACAGTCATATATGTACATGGGGTAATAATGTCTGTTTCATGAGCTATTTTAAGGTGAACACCACACATGTTACAAGGAAAACTTTTCATGTACCTATCATAAACCAAACTACTTCCCTCCCTGCCATAAATTAACTTTATTTTGATTTAATCCTCTCTATCTTTTTTTTTTTTTTAAACCACAGATTCTAGATCTCTTTTTAGTGATTATGAGTAAGGATGTCCAGTTCAAGTAATATGCAATTTGAAACACTTCCTCATATAAATTCATTCTTAGCCAGATGTGAAAAACAGTAACTATTCTTATCTAAAGTGAGTCTCATAAACTAACGTTGCTTCAAAATGCAACTGAAGATCTTTCAGAGAATTCATTTTTCTAACATGACTATTTCAGAATCTCAGGATTCAGAATTCACAGGAAGATGTAATATAAATGTCTACAAATGTGTGTGTGTTTTTGTGTGTTGGGTGTGTGTGTGTGTGTGTGAAGCGTGCCAGACTTAAAACTAACCACAATTAAAATTAAAATGCTGTCTCCTGGCTCATAACTAACAAAAAGAAGGACTATCAGAAACTAGCCAGGGATTGACTTCTTAAATCCATTTTTAAGGCTTTAGCTTAATAATTATTTCTTATTTCTTTTGTCCCCAGTTTATTATTTGACACTATTAAAGTACAGAGAAATTAAACAATACTGGAAGAAATACTAATATTCTTACACCTAGATTCATCATTGTAGTGATTACTTTTCTCTTTTCCTTTTCTGAACCCATTGGGTGTATATTTCAGATGCCATGCACTAAATGCTTAAGCACTCCAGACTCCATTTCTTCATAAGGCCTTTCTTCTATATAAACCAAACATGGATACTGTGTGCAAAATGCATTATTTCTAACAGGTTTTGCTGAAATGACTGCTTTTAAAACTGAGGTTTTCTTTTGCATTTGTATGTTTTTGAGACCTTTTATCTCTCTGCTCTGTTCACTGCTCTTCTCCTCTCTGTAAATTCACATCGATATTAGAGAATTGGTAGAATCACTTGTTTTTGGATTTAAGTTCACCTGATTGCCTTCAGGATAAAGATGAGCCTCCATTTAGGGAATAAAAATAAATCGATTTCCTTCCATGTAACTTGAAAGTTCAAAACCACCTTGATCAAAACCCCACAGACCTGTTTATCATTTTCTTGCCATCAATCAACTTCCATAACGATATAAAGTAGCCATACCTATATCTTCCAGGTTATATATGCTACCAATGTCAGCTTAAATATCTATTTAATGTTGCACTGTGATTCCTCTGTACCAAAACATTTTATCACAGGAAACATAGGATAAGACAAATGATCAGTTATAAACCACTCAGACACCGTTTGAGTGAGGAAATGTGCGTTTGTGCATATGTATGTGTGTGTGGGGGTGTAGGTGTGTGTGTGAAAGAGAGACAAAAGAATGTTATATTTGCAGAGAATTAATAAAGTGGCTTTCTTAGAGATGTGTGTATTGGCACAAGATAAAGATATCCCATAACTATTTGGCTTAAAGTTTACTAAATTGAAAACAATTTGTATATTGGTAAAATGTACTTAAGTACTTCTTGGATATTACCCACTGTTTACAATAGAAATCATGCTGCTTAATAATTACATACAACGATTGTTAGATTTTCACTGTAGAAGCTTAACACCTCTCAGTGATCAGGCAATCTGATGATATTTTTATTAAAAACAGAAAAGTGCGGTGTGACAAAGACATGGCACTAAATTAAAGGGCATGAGAAGGATGTTTAATGTTTACTTCTGATACTAAGTAGTTGTTCTGCCTCTTGCTATTTAACAGCTTCTCCAGCTTTCTGTCTCCTAAATCTTTTCACTGAAGCATATATTATATTACAGTTTTCTTTGCATGAATTTTTCGAGCAATGGTCACTATTTTTAACAAGGGCATGTCTTATAGTACAAAGTAATAAAACTGATAAAAAGAAAATTCTCTAATGTAAATGGGACCAAGATTTACAGGGTCAGATTTGACCCTTTATACAAATTTGGCACCTCAAGGAAAATAATTTGGCAGGCAACGAATTAGACGGCCTTGAAGGTTTTTTCAACTTATCTTGTACATTTGTATACTTGTAAAGGACATGTCTTAATTTCTCCTTGTAGGTAAGCATTACTAATCCCCTGGAAACATAGGCTAAATATATGAAATGAGTTTTCCTTGAATAATAAAATCATCCTAGAAGCAGTGTAAATTTTAAAAAAAAATATATAAAAATCGCTTTTTGAAAAGCTGAAATAGAATTAATTTGCAGAGGTAATTTATAAAATGTCTCAAATGTTCCATAGTATAGCTTTTCTTCTGCTTAAGAAACAAAATTATTGAGACAGGAAAAAGATAGGTGGTTGTCAGGATTAATGGGAGAGAGGGATGAATAGGTAGAGCACAGAGGATTTTAGGTAAATAAAAATATTCATGAGGACACAATAAGGGTGGATAAATGTTATGGTGCATTTGTCAAAACCCATAGAATGCAGGACACTGAGCATGAACCCTAATATACGTTGTAGACTTTGGGTGATATGGTGTTAAGGTAGGTTCACAGGTTGTAACAAGTATACCACTACTGTACAGTTGATAGTGGGAAAGACTGTGTTGGATTGGGGCACCAACATATGAGAACTCTGTAATTTCCACTTAACTTTTCTGTGAACATAAAATTTCTATGGAAAATAAAGTCAATATTAATAATAAATGAAGAACTAATGATTAAATGAGGAACAGTTTTCCAAAATATTGCTATTAAACTGTGTCCATGAAAATTGTTACTGAATTTCAAAGATAAAAAGAAAATCTTTGAGAACACAAACAAAATGTTATTTACAAGCATAGAAAACAAATTACCTCAGACTTATTCCCAGCATATGTAGTAGTATAGAAGAGAGTTCAGGAAAATTTCACTCAACAAGCAGATACATTTTCAACCACACAATTCACTGAGGCATAATGATGTAGGCAGTGGTAACAGTGTATACAGGGAGTGCTTCCTTGTATACATGTGTACTTTTTCAACAATTGTCAAATATGATGAACCACTTGTATCAATGGCCTATTCATTCTTAGAAGATCAAAAAACAGTACAACTCTAACACAAACCTGTCAAGGTCAGAGTTTATATTTATTTATTTTCTCACTGATATATCTAAGTTTGGTAAAAACAAACTTCTCATTACAAATCTGATGCATAAATAAATTAATAACAGGGCTTAAAAACAAACTCAGTTTAACGACTTGAATCTGTTGTCTGCTGGACATGTATTTATTTAGTTCCCAATCAGTTAACAAAGTTATTGGAAGAAGATTGGTAAAATTTTTAAGTGAGTATTAAAATATGGATACTTTGGGTGAAAATGAAAATGCATTCTAAGACTAAAAGTTAAACATATACCAAGGTAACAAGCTGAAAGTATCACTGAAAGAAGACATCACTTGAATAATCATTTAGACTGTAACTGACACTATATTGAGGAATTTACATACATTGTTTCACATAATTTTCAAGATAATCCGCTAGTTTAAGAGATCAGTCTCTTTAAATCTGAAATCAATTTCTCCCCACTAAACATAATTTTCTGTACATATTTTTGCATGTAAATTCTATGCCCTGAGCTGTATTTTTTTATTTGTTTGTTTGTTTTTGTATTAGGGGTTGGATCCAGAGGCACTTTACCACTGAGCCACAGCTGCAGTCCTTGCAGTGTTTTTATTTTGAGACCGGGTGGGTCTCACTGAGTTGCCTAGCGCATTCCAATGTTGCTGAGGCAGGCCTTGAACTGTGATCCTTCTGCTTCGGCCTCCCAAATTTCTGGGATTACAGGCGTGTACCACTGAACCAAGACAAAGCTGTGGTGTTTGAGAGTTAAAACACTCCTGCAAAGGAACCCTAGTGAGCACTATCCTGACAGAAGCCCAAGTGATTGTGAGCTGTACTAGGTCTGTGCCTCCCCACCCTCTTCTTCACACATGTAAACACCTGCAAATCAATCACTAAAAGACAATAGAGTGAAATGCAAAGAACTTGACTTTTTTATTGTGTAACCTGGGATGAAACATTAAGTATTTGTTCTCTTATAATATGGAGATAGATACCTTATACAGCTAGACTTGGATTAGAGTGTGTACATCTGAATATATATATATATATATATATATATATAGACACACACATATGTATATATATAATATATATATATTTATACACATATGTATAGGTAGATTCAGGTATATATATGATACTTATACAAGTAGGTACTATATATGATATACATAGCAGTTATTCAATTAACATCAATTGTTTTTATGAACAACAAATCATAAAACAATAAATTTTTTAATAAAGAACAACAAATCAAAGTCAAAAGTCTCTTGCATGATGTATGCTTGTGCCTTCATGTTTTCAGACTCAGAATAACTAAAGTATAATTAAGCCTTCCTAGAGTCAACCTTCTTCAAGAATCATTCTTACTTTGAACTTTCACAAGTTGGACATTGCTTTTACCTATTTCATTAAGATGAAAAAGGAAATCACATGGTCTCCATTTAGAATCAGGGAGATTCTGTTTTCAATTTTAGCTTAGCAATTGACATTTTGCTGGGTGATCTTTGGTGAATCGTTATTGAAGCTTGATATCAATTTATGCATGTTAAAATGAATATCACAATAACGAGGTTATCGTTGTTTGGAGGGATGAGTGTAATTCAATGAAATATTTTGATTACATAGAACAGTAAGGAACACATAATAGCTGCTATGCAATGTTGGATCATTCATTCTTTCTGAAGTTCAGGATGTTTCTTTAGACTCAGTCTTTCCTGTTTCTCAAATGAATCCTCTTTATCTTATTAGAACTTCATTGGTTTTCTGTACTCTTAGTCATTCACTGATTGCTTTTATAGAATTCAAAAATAGTTTCTATCCTAATTTTTTTTTTTTGGTATATTACCTAAATATTCAGTGTTCCGAGAACAACAATAAAGTGATTAAAAAAAAAAGAAAAGGCAAAACATAGTCCAGTATAGACAACTGACATAAGTTGAAGTTTAGACTCTCAAAGTGTTTCCCCAGTAGAAAAGCCAGAAGTAAAGCATGTGTAGAGGCACAAAAGAATTATTTTAAGTAGCAGAATTTTCTCACCAGAAAATTGCCAATAGAACTGGTGTCTACCTGAACAATAGATCTGACCTACCTGCTGTGGAGTGTTAAAAATAGACTTCTGCTTCCTATTGTCAAAGAAATAAGATAATACTATGGAGAATTACAGTGATTTTCTTCAATAAAAGTTTCATATCATCTTAACCATAGAGGTATTTTTAGAGTAGTTTTCAAAAGTATGAAAATAGGAATAAAGGACAGTTCATACAATTACCTGTTCTATTAAGGGTAGAATACAGGAGATTAAGAAAAAAGAAAATATACTTTTAACAGTTATAATTTTCACAATATTCAAGTTGAAATATAAGGTGGTATTAGTATAAATTTTTATAAAGTTAATATTCATGTGTGAAAGTAATCAATTAAAATTATTAATAATAACATTTCTGAAACAAGTATGGGGTAAAATATAGACTTTTAGTATGTCACTTCACCTCTTAGTCATAAATGGTATAAAAATGAAATAATTTTCAAGTTCTTGAGTATATAAAAATATTAAAACTATGAGCAGACATCCTCAGTTTATGATTGTGAAGAATCAATATTGTTTAAAATGTCCACAGTACCCAGAGTGATCTATAGAATCATAGCTATCCAAATTAAAATACATGACGTTATGCACAGAAATAGACAAAAAAAATTCAAAAATTTGTATAGATCCACAAGAAACCATGAATATATAAAGGCATATTGAATAAAAAAAAATCCAGGGAACTATTCTATGTGAGTTTAAAATATTCTGCAAAGCCGTAGTACAAAAATCAGTATGATATTGGCATTAAATCAGACACATAGACAAATGGAAAATAATAGAGAGCCTAGAAATGAACCCACATATCTATGGCCAATTGGTTTTTGATAAACAGCTAAGAAAACACGTCAGGGGAATAAAAGCCTTTTCAAAAATTGTTGCTGGGGAAATTAGATATCCACATGCAGAAGAATAAAACTAAGTCCCATCTCTCACCAGTTGCAAAAATCAATGCAAAATGCATTGACTTCAATGTAGCACCTGCAAGTATTAAAACAAGTAGGAGGAAATACAGAGGGAATATTTTGGGAAGGAATATTTTGAAATATGCAAGATTTTTGGACATGATGCCAAAGTATAGGAAATAAAGGCAAAAATAAATGTGTGGGATTAGATCTAAGTGAAAAGCTTCCACACAGAAAAGGAAATAATCAACTGAATGAGAAGAAAACCTACAGGATGGGAGAAAATATTTTCAAACCATGCATTGATAAAGATTTAATACCCAGGATTTATAAGAAACCCCCCAGAAAACAATATTTTAAAAAATAGTACAGTTTCAAAATTGGCAGGAGATAGATCTAAATAGGCATTTTTCAAAGGAAAACACACTAGTTATCCCGGCACCATTTCTTGAAGTCTGACCTTTTTCCAACATGTGTTTTGGGGAGGTTTGTCAAGGGCTAGTTGGTTGCAATTGCACAGGTTTATTTCTGGAATCTCTTTTCTATTTATTTGGTCTATGTTTCTGTTGTATTTCACTGCATTGCTGTTTTTTTTTTTTTTTTTTTTTTTTTTTTTTTACTATGGCTCTGTAGTTTGATTTGAAATTGGGTATTACAATGTCTTCATCTTTGCTTTTTTGTGCAGATTGTTTTGACTATTCAAGGTTTTCTGCATTTACATATTAATTTTACAATTCTTTCTTCTCGTTCTGTGAATAATTGAATTGAATTTTGATGGGGATTGCACTGAGTTTTTAAATCTCTTTTAGCTATAAGGCCATTCTAAAAATAATATTTTTGGTAATACATGAACATGCAAGATCATTCCACCTTCTTTTCTAATATTCATTGTTGAGGTCTTTCACCTCCCCATTTTGTGTATTTCTCTATATTTTAGTTGTTTGCTTTGGTGCTATTGTGAAAATGATTACTTTCTAGATCTCTTTGCCAGTGAGTTCATTATTGGTATGTAGTAAAGCAACCCATTTTTCTATATTGACTTTGTATCCTGTTACATTACTGAATTTAAAAAAAATCATTTCTAGGAATCTTTTGATGAAGTATTTAGGGGCTTCTAAATATAGAAACATATTATCTATGTACAGGGATTATTTAACTGCTTTCTTTAGTAGTTCTGTCTTTTTCATTTGTTCCTCTTATCTAATTGCTCTGGCTAAAATTTCAAGTTCCATAATGAAGAATAATATTGAGAGGACCTCCTTGCCTTGTTCCTGATTATAGAGAAAATGCTGTGTTTCCCCCTACTCAGTATAATATTGGTTATGGATTTGTCATATACAGCTTTTGTCATGTTAACTTATCATCCTCCTCTACCTAACTTATTCAGGGATTTTACTATAAAGAGTTGTTGAGTTGTATCAGAGACGTTTTCTGCATCTGTTGAAGTGATTTATATGCTGTATTACCTTTATTAATTTACTCATGCTGAAACATCCTTGCATCTCTGGTATAAAACCAACTTATTCGTGGTGTGTGTGGTATTTTAAATAGCTGTTGAATTTGATTTTTGAGTATTTTATTGAGGAAGTTTTCATTTATGTTCATCAGGGATATTGGTCTACAGTTTTCTGTCTCAGATGTATTCCTAACAGGCTCAGGTATTGCAGTAATACTGACTTCACGGAAGGAATTTGAAAGAGTTCCTTTCCTTTCTATTTTATGGACTAGTTTGAGGATTAGTGTATTAGTTGTTCTTTAAAAGTCTGGTAAATTTCAGCAGTGGGCCCATTTGGTCCTGGGTTTTTCTTTTGGGAGCCTTTTTAGTACTGCTTCAATCTCTTTGCTTGTTATTGATCTGTTCAGGTTTTTATATCATCTTAGTTTGATTTTTGAAGGTCATATTTATCCAGGAATTTGTCCATTTCTTCCAAGTTTTTCAAATTTATTGCACATTGATTTTTACAATATCTCCTAATGACCCTAATAATTTTAGTAGTTTCTTCTGAAACCTTTCTTTTTCATCTCTAGGTTTATTTACGTCGATTTGTCCACAAATCAACTCAATTCAAGTGGATTAAAAACCTTAATATAAGACCCCAAACTCTGAAGAAATATAGGGGAAATCTTTCAAGATATTGACAGAAATGTTGATTTCCTGAATAGGGTTCCAATAGACCAAGAAATAAAAACAAGAATCAATAATGGGGATTATATCATGTTAAAAATCATGTGCACTACAATGAAAACAGTCAAGAGTGAAGTGACAACTCACAGCAGAAAATCCTTAACAGCTACTCATCTGATTGACAAGTGATATCTAAAATACACCAGAATTCAAAAATCTTAACATCAAAATAACAAATAAGCCAATGAAAAAAGTAGGCAAATGATCTGAACACTTGTCAAAAGAAGACATACAAATGGCCAATATATAAAGAAAAGTTCAATATCTTTAGCTATCAGGGAAATGTCAAATAAAAACAGAAAAAGTTTCTATCTCACCACAGTAACAGTGGCTATTATTTAAAAAATAATAACAAATGCTAGCCGTGATGTATAGCAAAAGAACCCTTACACACTGTACATGGACTGGTAGTACATGCTATTCTAGAAAATAAATTATCCTTAATACCTGAGCATTGTATTGAATGTTACTTACTATCAAAACCCTTATGGCTATGCTGTCCATCTTTTTATAACCTCTGCTGGTCTGTTTCAGAACTACATACTACTCCCAATACTTTGCAATTAGAGTAAGATATTTCTGTGTTTGATTTAAAAAGTGACATATTATTTGACCCTTCTAATATTCAGGATTATGAAATGCTCTAAACTTCTTTGACAAATAGAATGTTAAAGAAGAAAGGCTATGTGAGTTTAAGGACCATGATATAAGAAACTGGCAGTTTCAGTTTCTCATTTCCATGAGCTCTCTGTGAGATAAGTGGTTTATCATGTCAGATGTCCATGTATTCTGAGAACAACATGCAGAGACACTCCAACTGGGTAGCACAAAAAAAGTTTAATCGATATCACATAAGGGATAAAGAAAATCACCTAGCACAGGCTGACCTGAATTTTTACTTTATTTTATGTATTTATTTTGATACTAGAGATTGAATCCAGAGATTCTTAACCAGGGAGCCACATCCCCAGCCCCTTTTCAATTTTTATTTTGAGATAGTGTCTCACTAAGTTGATTAGGACCTTGCTAAGTTACTAAGGCTAAGTTACCTTCTTTGAATTTATGATCCTTCTATCTCAACCTGCTGAGTCACTGGGATTATGGGTGTACAGTACCACGCCTGACCTGAAGTTAATTCTTAACCCCACCAAAGAAATAGTAAACATAATAAAGTAGATAATGAAGTAAAATGCTTGTTGTTTTAAGGCCTATGTTAGTCAATTTTCTGTTGCTGTGACAAAACACCCAAGATAATTGACTTAAGGGAGAAAAGATTTATTTTGGCCCTAGGTTTTGGAAGTTTTAGTTCCTGATTGCTTGGTCCTGTTTTGTTGATCATGCAGTGAAGGAAAAATCTTGTTGGGTGGCAAGGAACTAAAGAGTGAGGGGGAAGGTGCCAGGGTCTTCTCAATGCATACATCCAGTGACCAGATTTCCTTCCTTTAGGCCCCACCTCCTAAAGGTTCTGCCACCTCCCAATGGCACCCCATGGTGGTGACCATGTGTTCAATGAATGGCCATTGGGTACATTTTGGTTCCCAAACACAAAAGCACTACATTTGGGGGTTAATAGTTACTTATCAAGGATTGTCTTTAGTAAAAAACTTTAAAATTCAGTTAAATGTACATTTTCATATATTAATCATGCATAGTTTCTGATATATGGTTTTCCAAAAAGAAAATTGTTTCTTTCTTTCAAAATAACCAGTCTTGTTCTGTTTATTTGTTTATCAGAAATAAGAGCCTGGTGTTAATCTGAAGTGGACTGCTTTATCTTGTTGGTTGCCACCTGAAGTTGCAGATTGACATGGAGTAAGGAGTGACTGAAGATATACGTTTCGGGAAGTCTGGATAAAATGTTCAAGTGGTAGGAGGAGGTGGAAAGCACTGCTGGGAGCTTAAGGTTGGATGGTGAAGAACAGAGAAAGGCAAGAAGAATGGACTTTGCCCAAAGAAATCATCTGAAATCAGAATGTCATTTAAGCTCACAAAGTGAACTTTCTCTCCTTTTCATTCATTGATAGCAAAGTATTAGCCAAAGAACCAAGGGGGCATGTGATAGCTTTTATTTGCTAAGACATATTTGAACTCAGAAATTTTGAAAAGCTATTTTTGAAGTTGAACAAAATTTCATTATAGTTTATTATCTTATTGTGGTGGCATCTGGAAAATTTTTACCAATGGATTCTGAGAAAAATAATAAGTCACTGATGATTGAGAGATAACACATGAAGTATTTCTTTTGTCTATTGTATAAGACACCAATCCAAATGAAATGACTTTAATTAATACTGGTTTATTCTGTCCCCTATGATGACTCAGCTCATCATAGGGTGCCAGGCTAGCTCAGGCGCAGGTAAGGGCTGCGGAGTCAAGACCCCAGATCCAGGAGTTGCGTGGAAGTAGGCTTGTGGCGAGCAGCATGCAAACTCATTTATTGCAGGAACAGGTATACATTTTATAAATTTCTTGCCCAATCACAATGTGCCATGGGGGATCAGACCACCAGGCTTCTATACAGCTTCCCTTGGTAACACTATGTCAACTTGGGGCAGTTGTTTACATTCCTAGTTGGTCAGAGTGGAATGCTGCTCTCTGCAAGTTTACACACTTGAGACATTAACTGCTGCGAGTAAAAAACTAGGATCTCTCCCAACAGTTAATGGTTATTTTCCATGTCACATTGGCTGGGATCATTGTGTGACAGCACTGAGCTGATTCATGGAGTGGGTTAGAAGATGAGAACATTTCTCATCAAATCTGTAAGTAACAGCTTATTTTTTGCTTGAATCCCTCAGTTCTTGCCTACATGGACTCTGCTTCTTTCTCTATTGTCTGAGTTTAAGATCATGAAAGCAAAAATTGCCATGTCTTATAAGGGCTGGACATAGGATTAGTGCAACTGGTCATATTGCATTTGTTAAGTCAAATCACAGAGCCAGTCCTTATTAAGGTGAAGGAAAAGTAGATATCACCTTTTAATGGGATGATATCAAGTGTACCCATGGAGATGAAGAATACTAACATCTAAAGAGCAATCTCCCATGATCAACCTTCTGGTGTTAAAACAAATGGTTTTCCTACTTTTAGAATACTTACTTTTCTCTGGGAGGTCCAACCCCTTATGGGATGAAGATTAATGTCTGGTATCTTGTGATTTACTTTAGTTCCAAATGTGTATGAGAATTTTGTAGCTCTCTGTCTTGCAGCTAGTTATCTAAAATGAAAACTAATTTACCCTAAACAGACAATACACAATGCTGAGGCAGAAGCAGATAATCACCACAGACTTTATTTTCCAAAGTCTGTGGGTGGAATGTAAGGCATAGAGCAACTATGTGTCTGAGTAATTATGAAGTCCAGACAGGCAAATGGTGCCAGTTTCTCTGATTCCAGAAGCAGGACTTTTGCTCTGATTCATGGCCATATGGGGGCTGTCCTTAATTTATTATTCTGCATGTTTTTCCTGGTTCAGTCCTTTGAGTTTGGGACCATGTCCTCTGCCTCTGAGTCAACCTTCTCTGCCTATTAGAAATGGAATGAATTTTCAGTTAAGTGACTTAGCCTGCTTCCTACCTATGGAAATTTGGGATCTCAAAAATGGCTTAACCTTTTTCCATTGCAGTGAAACCTGAGACAGCTCCCTTAAAAATGTTATGGGGTTCCTATGTAACAAAATGCAATTTGTCCATTAGGCAAAATACTTTAAATCCGAGACACTCACATTTCTACTCTGTGCCATGAAATTCACATAGGTTCTTTTGCCTGTATGAAAATGCCTAAGAGGTAACCACTTAAATCATTCTCAGTTTTTAACAAGTCTTCCATTGCCACATTGTGACCACATTTTAAGTGCACTGGATCTAGTCTTTGGCCTGAGTGCTTCCTTGCTCCTGGCTTTACCCTTTGCTGCCTGGAAAACCCAAAATATCCTGATATACAGATGTATATTTCTTTTTATTTATACACACACACACACACACACACACACACATTTCCCCTAAATTCTTCTTTCAAACTTAATAATTCCTTCTATACTTTTAAAGCAGTCTAATGGTTATCAGTAACAGTCTGCCTTTAAGTGTTCCTAGGTAAATCCACGTCTTACTAGGTCAATCCCATGCTGCCGTTGTCCCTCATCTCACTGAGTGATATGCCAAGAATAATCAGGACAATATCACCTTCCTTTTTGTTTTACAAGAAGTCTCAATGAGATAGTTTATGTTAATTGTCTATGAGAGTGTCTAATAAAGGTGCAGTTCTTATTCATAGCTGTTTTAAACTTAAAAATCATTATCCAGGCATTGAAGCCTGGATCAAACAAAAATTTTAAAAATCCAACAATTTCCATACTAGTGAAAGTGACTCTTTCACAATCTATATCAAGAACACCATATTTCAGCCAGACTGGTGTACTCACTGGACCTGTCCTCTATATGGATTTACACTGGTATACCCATCCAGCTTAACTTTGGCTTTTACACATATTATTTTCCCATGTAAAATTTATGACTCACTTCTATAATCTAGGTACAGCCCTCCAATCTCTGAAACCTAAAATTCTCCCAACGTTTTTAAGTCCTCTACTGTGAATTTCTATTTCATTTATTTCCTAAAATTGTCTAATATTTTGTTGAGGACAGTAGTTAGGTGATTATATTTTAATTTGGTAATATTCTTCTTCATAAAATAAATAGTAATGACTACACTACATCTCACAAGAGTGCTGTGGGGATTCTGATTGTACCTAAAAGTGAGTTGTAAATTGTGAAAAAATAAATGATAATAAATAATAAATAATATGTCACAGCACTAACCTTTTTAACCTTTACGTAGATGAAAGAAGTGATCTCAAGAATTAACTGATCAAGACAAAAATCACAAGAATTCTGTATAAAAGATAATACATAAAACATTATGCCAATTAGAAATAAAATACATTAATTTCCATACTAATGAAAACAGCATTTGTAGGTAAGTTTTTTCTTTTCTCCTCATTATGATATTCTGTGAAAATATAGAAATGGAAAGCTTTTTTATTTAAGAAAGGACTTTTAGTCAGTACAAGCACTAATATAGGCTCTCAGATAAACACCAGTAAGTTTCTTTTATCCTGTTCTCAACTAATACAGGTAGCATGAAAATAAATGAGTTTTTTTAATAATCAACAATGGAAAATCAGACATTTTGGCTCATGTATATGAACAGTTATCCTCAAAGAGGTACCTACAGTAGACATAAACTTGAATTGGGTTTCATGTTACTGACCTCTCACAAATTTTCATGCACCTAATTCTTACAGTGAAAATCAGGACAAAAAATACTGTTGGATAAGCTACCCAAGCTTTCATGATGCAGTTCTTAGGGTAGCTTCTATTTCCATCCATTACCTCCTAATCTTTGCAAATGTAACAAATTTGTGTTTGAGGGAAGCACTGTATTTTTAGATGAATTTTCTTCTATCTACTCTCCAATATCTATCAGTAATCAAAACAGATTATGTCTCAGTAGAACAGACTCTGTGTTTTAACTGTCTTCCCATGCTCAACTACCAGTAGTGCGACGTTTCAGAAGCATGAAGCTATATAGCCAGTTTTCACACCAAAACCCTTATTGTGATCTTTGAGTGTAGTATTATTATTTCTTTTAAGCATTAATTGTTAAAACAGGATTTAAAGGAACATCCAAAGCAATTCAACTCCTGTCTTTATCAGTTGCTAGTCCTTGACTTAAGTTGTTCTTCATTTGCTTTCTTTTTTTCTTACTGTTCAGACTAGTAATAAAAATAAAATTACAAATATAGACAGTAGCAGGAAAAATTTTGCATACAACAAAGGAACAACAATAAATACAATCTTAAATGCTAAGAGCAATGCATTTCAAAAGATGAAACAAATCAAAACATGTAGGATACAGCTAAAATAGCATTGATAGATTGATAGGGAAAATCATTGTACTATTTTTTTTTAACCTGTTGGTTCTTTATAGTTATACATGACAGTAGAATCCATTTAATATATATATATATATTTATATATTATAAGCTTTTATGTATACATATATATAAACACATGCGCACACACATGCACACGCACACACAGAAGCATGGAATATATCTTATTATAGTTAGGATCACATACTTATGGATATACTATAGTGGGAGTCATTGTATTATTTTCATATATGTACATGGGAAAATTATGTCAAATTCGTTCCAGTTTCTTTCCTTTTCTTCTTTTCCTTCTATCAGTTTCCCGTTTTCTAACATGCTGAATTTATATCCTTCCTCTCCCACTCTATTTACTGTATTGTTTATAGAAACTAAATTCACAGTACTTAAATCATAGAACCAATCTAATTGTCCTTCAACAGATGAATTGATAAATAAAATGTATCTATACACAATGAAGTATTCCTCAGCCATGAAGAAGAATGACTTTATGACATTTGCCAGCAAATGTATGGATCTGGAGACTAAATTGCTAAGTGAAGTAAGAAACCAAAGAAACCAAAGGTCCAAAATTTTCTCTGGTATGTAGAAACCCACATTCTTCATTTTCATATGACTGCTACATTCAGATAAGAATACAGCTGAAACGAACAATTTAAATATTGAGATAATTCTCATAAAATAACTTGGCAGGTCCTTTGATTATAGTTGCTACTAATACAATGATGATATCAATTATGTTGGTTCATTAAAGCAAGTGTTTTGAAAAGTGTAAGCATCTGTTCAGTAATCATCAGAAAATTTAGGAATTTTTGTTAAAAGTGATTAACTGATGATATAAATTAATTTGTGACTTTCAGGAGACTCTAACACAGAGAGACACACGCACACACAAACTGGAAAAGGAATGGAAATCAGGTTTGTCTCTATCGTACCAGAAACCATGATACATTATCTCCTGAGAGTCCTTCACACTTGTAAGGCCACTATTGTTATTCAAGTTGTGACAAATGCATGAAAAAGTTCATATAATATGATGGCCAAAGTCTTACATGGTGCAAATGATTGGAAAATGAAAATTAGGAACTAATAGTTATGCAAACAAAAGTCCTATGCTTTCCCATACATCTGAAAATTAAGTGACATTATAAAAAAGGGCAAAATTAGTAGAAAAGGAATCAGAGAGTGAGAGATGAAAACTGAAACACAAAAGGAAGGTCATCTAGTAACAATGACATTTTATCCATGGGTTCATCAACCAAGGGTTGGTAATCCCTATGTTTATACCTCTCTACCTTGATCTGCCTGAGGCTCAATTTACTCATAGAACAATAATAGTGGGGGGAATTAGAGAGGTGACATCTCAGAAAAGAGGATGAAAAATTATTTTTAAACTGTAAAAATAAATGAACAAGTTATACCTTATCATCTTGAAGTTTGAAGACATCAGCTAACATTGGTGACTTTTTCCGAAAGTATGTCTCTAAATAAAACATTTCTGTCACTGTTTCTAGTCCTCAGAGAACAAGAAGTTGTACTAGACAACTTAGTTTTATGTATTAAAGATCCCATTCTTAAGATGACATGTTGAAGACTTGGATCTACTTTTTCTTCTATAAGATGCAGGGTCTCTGGTCTGGTTCTAAGGTCCTTGATCCATTTTGAGTTGAGTTTTGTAGAGGGTGAGAGATAGGGGTTTAGTTTCATTCTGCTGCATATGGATTTCCAGTTTTCCCAGCACCATTTATTGAAGACACTATCTTTTCTCCATTGCATATTTTTGGCCCCTTTGTCTAGTATGAGAAAATTGTATTTATTTGGGTTTGTGTCTGTGTCCTCTATTCTGTACCATTGATCTACCTTTCTATTTTGGTACCAATACCATGCCGTTTTTGTTACTATTGCTTTGTAGTATAGTTGAAGTTCTGGTATTGCAATAACCCCTGCTTCACTCTTCCTGCTAAGAATTGCTTTAGCTATTCTGGGTTTCTTATTCTTCCAGATGAATTTCATGATTGCTTGCTCTATTTCTGTGAAGTGCGTCACTGGGATTATAATTGGAATTGCATTGAATCTGTATAGCACTTTTGGTAGTATGGCCATTTTGACAATATTAATTCTGCCTATCCAAGAACAGGACTCCCATAGCACAAGAAGTAAAAGCAAGAATCAATAACTGGGATAGATTCAAACTAAAAGCTTTCTCTCAGCAAAGAAAACTGTCAGCAAGGTGAAGAGAGAGCCTACAGAGTGGGAGAAAATCTTTGCCACTCATACTTCAGATAGAGTGCTAATTTCCAGAATATATAAAGAACTCAAAAAACTCTCCACCAAGAATACAAATAATTCAATCAACAAGTGGGCTAAGGAGATGAACAGACACTTCACAGAAGAAGATCTACAAGCAATCAACAAATATATAAAAAAAAATGTTCAACATCCCTGGTAATAAGAGAAATGCAAATCAAAACTACCCTAAAATTCCATCTCACCCCAATTAGAATGGCTATTATCAAGAACACAAGCAACAATAGGTGTTGGCGAGGATGTGGGGACAAAGGTACACTCATACATTGTTGGTGGGGTTGCAAATTAGTGCAGCCACTCTGGAAAGCAGTGTGGAGATTCCTCAGAAAACTTGGAATGGAACCACCATTTGACCCAGCTATCCCACTCCTTGGCCTATACCCAAAGTACTTAAAATCAGCATACTACAAAGATGCAGCCACGTCAATGTTCATAGCTGCTCAATTTACAATAGCTAGATTGTGGAACCAACCTAGATGTCTTTCAATTGATGAATGGATAAAGAAACTGTGGTATATTTATACAATGGAATATTACTCAGCCATAAAGAATGATAAAATTATGGCATTTGCAGGCAAATGGATGAAATTGGAGAATATCATGTTAAGTGAGATAAGCCAATCTCAAAAATCAGCGAACGAATGATCTCGCTGATTAGCGGATGATGATATATTATGGGGTGTGGGGGGCAAGAATGGAGGAAGGAAGGACTGTATAGAGGGAAAAGAGGGGTAGGAGGATGGGGGAGAAGGGAAAAAATAACAGAATGAGTCAAAAACTATTACCCTATGTAAATGTATGATTACACAAATGGTATGCCTCTACTTCATGTACAAACAGAGAAACAAGATGTATCCCATTTGTTTACAAAAAAAAAAAAAAGATCCCATTCTTTTCTCATCCTGCTTTCTGAAATGCCCCACTTCTTGTTGTACATGCTGACCATTATTTGTTTGCATTGTTATCTTTTGTAATTTGCTATCCACTTGAAGAGACATCATTCCACAGGCCAAAAGACAAGACAATAAGATCCCCACTGAGTAACCAGGCTTAGCAGGACAACTCTGGAATAATTCTGATGGGTCAGAAAACACTAAGAACTCCTGTTTCATGTTGAACCAATGCTATATTTGCACACAGTGAAAGGTCGGAGTGTACATACTACCACAGTAAAGGACTGCCATAGTGTGGGGTGTTTGCAGAACCTCGGGCCTTGTCACATCTTTAGAAGGTCCCCTGGGAAGTGTTATCAACACAAGCAGATGATTATAGATGAACAAGTCCCTGCCTCTAGGAGAGAAGAACTGAACCAGGGGTGCTAAGTGTGATCGTATCATCATTTAGGGAAACACTTTAAATAATTCAGTTGAGTAAAATAAATGTATCTTAAAGAGGTGATTCTAGGTGATTGATTCTGTTAATACTGATCAGCACTTTTGTTTTCCCTCAACTATCTCCCAAACCTTTGAATATAACTTTTGCTTTCTGCATCTCTTTGAGTCGTATTACTGCCTGCATACTTATCTACTGGTATCAACAAGGAAACTTAGAATCAAAATTTAGAAATATAATTTATTATATCCTATTTTCTATCATGTTACGTATATGTGTGAACCTATACTTCCATGATGTGGAAAGGTGAGGCTGCTGAGGAGAAATACTTACCAGGATTCTTCAAAACTATACATTAGGACAGTGAATAAACTTTGGATAAAGTATGCTGAAGAATCTTCTACAGAAGACTGATACATGATTTTCATGTTTATTGTAATCCAAATTCCCTCTTGAAAGGGAGATGTATTATAGATCCTATCGCTTTTTCTTTAAGGAGCTGATGTTGCACTTAAAACATTCCAAAACTTAAAGTCAAACAGCAAAAGTACTATTCTCTTTTGAAGTTAAATTTTCTTTTAAAATTGCATGGCGAAGCCTCAAAATCTTGCATTTTAAGACAGATACTCTTTTATTTCTGTTAAACTGAATATGCAACTATTGTTCCCTAGGCAATCAACTTTTGCTTGTAACTATAATTTCAAATTAACAGAACGACAGACAGTGAAAAGAAAACTTTGTGAAAATCTAATTACAATAATTAATAAACTAATTTATTAATAAATTAAAAAAAGAGGTGAGGACACTTCCACCTGTGATCTCAATTTCCCTTATGGTGACACTCAGCATTTTTTCCTATAACTGTTGGGCATCTGTATATCTTCTTTGGAGAGAGATCTATTTATGTCCTAAATCTATATTTAAAATTGGGTTTTAATTGAAGTTATTAAATTGAGTTGTAGGAGTGCCTTATGTACTTTGGATACTAACTCTTCATACATTTATTGTAAATATTTTCTCCTTTAGACTGCTTTTTTTTTCACTGTTTTTATTGTTGTCATGGAGAAGTTTCTTAGTTTGCTGTATTACCATTTACCTATTTATGTTTTTCCTTTGTGTGTGTGTGTGTGTGTGTGTGTGTGTGTGTGTGTGTGTGTGCGTGTGTGTGTGTTTGGTGTTCTATCTAAGAAATCATTGCTAACAACAAAGTCATGAAGCTCTTCTCCTCCAACATTTTCTTCTACGTAATTTAGAGTTCAGGTCTTACATTTCAGTCTTTACATGTTGAGTTGATTTTTAGATGTATTATAAAACAAATGTTCTTATGCATGTGGCTATCTACTTTCCTAAGCACTATTTGGTGAAGGTACTATTCCTTCCCCAGTGTGCATTCTTAAAACTCTAATTGAAGGTATGTTGACTGCATATATTCATGTTTATTTCTGGGTTTTGTAGTTTGTTCCTTAGGTCTCCATGTCTATTTAAATGCCAGTTCTATATTGTTTTACAGTAGATAATGAAAGGTAGTGAGAATGTGAAGAAAATATAATTCTTTCACACTACTAGTGGGAATATAAATTTGTAGAGCTATTATGATAAACAATATGAAGGTCCCTCAAAATGTAATTAAAAACATAATTACCTTCTGATTCAACAATACCACGTCTGGGTATACATCCAAAAAAACTGAAATCAGAATCTCAAAGAGATTGATGCATTCCTGTGTTCATTGCAGTATTATTCACAATAGTAAGATATTGGGAGAGGGAAAGTGCTGGGAAGTGATATTGGGCAAATTATATTGTCATGCTGTGTAAATTTATGAGTATGTAACAATAAATCCCATCAATAGGTACAGCTATAATGCAACAATACATGCAAAAATATAGATGCACTAAATGCAAAAATAAAGATGTGGAAAAAACGATATTGGGGAAAATTCAAGTGTCTATAAATCGATGAATGCATACAAATGTGTTGTAAACATGCAATGAAATGTTTTGAGCCTTAAGAGGAAGAAAATTCTGGGATGAACTTGTGAGAGATTATGCTAAATAAGACGAGCAAGCAGAGAAGAACAAATACTGCATGACTCTACTTGCATAGCAGGAGAGATTGCATGATGGCTACCATGGATGCAGGGAAGGAGAAGTGGGAGAGAGATTATTGTCCAACGGGTGCAGAGTTTAGTTACACAAGTGCTAGACCTCTGTACAACATTGTGCTTTCATGATATTGATTTGTACACTTGATAATGTGTCAGGAGGATAGATTCCATGTTAAGTGTTCTTACCACCACGTAAATATATTCATAAATTAATTTGTTAATGAAGCGATTTTAATGTCCATCCTAAATTTGCTAACAGGAGTTGTAAGGGGAAAATACTTGTCAAGGGAGAATTTTCTACCTACTTTATTAAAGACATGGCAAAATTGATATTTCTCCAATTTTTAGATCACACTGGATTTCTCATTTTCTCTTAATTCTGATACTTAAATGTAAGGACTCACTAGAAACTAAAATTATTTTTGTGTAAAAATAATGGAACTCCTAAAGGAAATAGATTTTTTTTTAATATTCAAGATAAAATAATGAAACAATCACACGCCTTGAATGCCAACAAGCATCCACTTGAAGTAACGTATGGCAATACAAATATCTGGTAATATCACTGTGCTTGTTTTTATAATAAGGAATCTGAGGAGTAGAGTGTTTTGTCACCTCCTTAACAAAACACTGCAAGGAAAAGGTGATGCAGCAATTCAAGAGTAACGAAATCAAACATATATATTTTTAATATCACTTTCTTCTATCTGTAATGACATTAAAGGTATAAAATTTGGAAAACACACAGCATGTATTTGTAAGATAAGATCTAGTTACTGACTTGTTATGGATCAGATGCTCTAGCCAGTCATTGAGTAACATTTAATATCTTTCAAATGGATAGAAGGATAAACATTCTTTACAACCTTGTGTCCTATTTTTAGGATAAGGAATAACATAGTTAAGCATGGAATTACAGAGAAAACAGTATGTGATGGCAGAAGGCAGACTTTAGGACAGACTTGAACTGGAAGTGTGCAAAATCTGAAGCTTGCTCAACTTGTGTCTTCATTGTTAAAACAAAATGTAAGACTTATCTCATATTAAAAACACTGAAATCATATTGATGTGAGTTATAGTAGACATATTATATATATATATAATATATACTTATACAATTATATATTTACATGCACGTATATTTGGTAGTTTTATGTCTTGAAAATTTGTACAAACATTCCCCAAGATGAGTTTATTCATATTTGGAAGGTAAATAAAAATAAAGACTCTGAGATGTTGTTCATGGATTATATGTGGAAAATATATATGAATGCATATGTTTGCATATACACACATAAAACACATATACACACACAACACACAGTCCTGGGTATGTGTTGGATTCTTAATAATTTGTACCAGTTGCTATGATAACAATGAATGTGCTGTTGCTGGTAATGGTTGTAATATTACCAGATATTCTCCACTACCTCATCTAGATATTTAAACTAGTCCTTTAAAATTCTTACCTATCTCTGATATTTTCTCTGATTTTTCTTTAATATTTAAAACACAGAAACATGAATACCAAACTGATTATTTTGATGGTTTTCTTTCAATATCAGCATATGCTTATTATAAAGGGCATGCAAATTATAGAAAAACACAAGTAAAATATAACATTTAGGTTACTGACATCTGCAAGTAAGAAAATTAATGTTCACATATGTTTAACCTTCCATTTTAAATTGTTCTATGTTCAAGTGACCTACTCTCTAAAGTCTTTTCTGGGATCTTAAATTTTGCCTTTTACTTGTAATGTCCAGGCTATTGTACTATATCCATGACATATGTAGATCTCAAGATGTAACTAGGGAAAAAGCACAAATCGAAAAAGAAACTCTGATTGCTTCCAAACTTTTGGTCTTATGAAAACTAACATAGTTTATTCTGTTTTTTAAAAAAGATCTCTGAGCAGTTCATTTATTACAGTGTGTGCTAATTCTTGCTCAGGAACTCATATAAAGATGATAATGAATTTAAGAGACGTACATAAAATCACTCATAAAATGGTGTCTGCCTTCCAGACATCATACAGAGACAATGCCTCTGCAATCTCTCTCTCTGACATCCGAGTCTCTTTTGATCTAGCCCTTTTCCTAATCTCTTAACTCAGCACCAGCCACATTCATTCTTTTACCATCTCTTTCTAATGTATGATAAGAAACCCATCATAGGAAATTCATTATCCCATCCACATCTTTTAGTATCAGCTTCGAATATCACCACCTCTAGGAAATTTCGATTGCATCCATCTCTGTAGTCTCTCATATTTTGTCACTCTTTTTGATATCTACCCTAAAATTGATCACGTGAAGATTGTGTGACTTTCTCAATAGATTTCAAGTTCCAAGAGGATAGGGATGCATCCATCCTTGGTCACCCCTCTACATGTAACACTGACAGCAGTTTGCATTATGAAATGAACTTTCATGATGGGATGAACTCATCAATATAATTTGGAGTCTAATTTATGTTTTCATTTTTTTAGAATTTTTGAGACAAATGTTTTCTGCTATTTTTTTTTTTTTTTTGAGTGTGTGTGTATGGATGGGACACTTAAATTTCCAAAGGAGGTAACTAGAAATTGTGGTGTTGTATCTTGGAAAATATTTCTTGGGGATTTAGCATGAGTACATCTCCATATAACACATAAAAAAGTGCCAAAATGTTCAAGTTTTATAGCATATGAATGTAGATTTAGTTCCCTGAGGTGGTGCATATTAGCCATGTAAGTTTGGGCAACTTACCCAATATTTCTGATTTTCTGTTATTTTCCCTGGACTGCTGAGATTATAATACCTGCTACCTACTAAAGTTAAAAAGAAGATTGGTAAACATTAAATATAAATTGGATCTTATCACTCATTGTGATGGATGATTTTTAATTATTTATTTTTTAATTTTTTACACACTACATTTTGACTCATTATTCACAGATGGGCTACATCATTTTGTTTTTATGGTTGTACATGATGTAGATTCATACCATTTGTGTAATCATACATGTACATAGGGTAATGATGTCTGTCTCATCCCATGATTTTTCATACCCGCCTTCCCTCTCATTTCCTTCTACATAATCTAAATTTCCTCCATTCTTCTCTCGCTCTCAATTTCTTTGATACTATGGTATCCTTACTTGTAGAGAATTACAGGACACTGGACTTCAAAGAGTTTCAAAGGCATATGGCAGAGGCACTTGGCAGAGTCATGTTTATTTATCAGGAAGATTCAAAAAATTTTCCTTTAGATTGCAAAATATATTATTCTTATCCTTTATGTCTAAAGAAATGAATCCCTGTATAATACTCTAATAGAAAGATTTTTGGTTATCTCTTAAACAATTCTACATTCTAAACAACTACAAAAATGTATCCTATAATGACAGTGCTTGAAATATAACAATTCTTGAGAAGCAAGCAAGCACCTATCACTTAGAGGTGAAAAAAGGAGTTAAAAATTTGCCACAAAAATCAATCAGAAAGCACATAAATGAAAATGGTGATAAATATAGTACATAAAGGAGCAGAAAATTTGATGTGGACAGGAAGATCATTCAGACCTTGAACTATTATCAGCTTAATTGATCACTGACTAAAGAGCCTGTTGAGACAGTTTTAGGGAATTGATTTTTTTCCATTATTCAAAATTCTCTTTGATGACACTCAAGACTAAGGATAAAGGAATGGAACATCTTTTGTCCTGAACACACACACACACACACACACACACACACACAATTTTGTTCATCACTTAAAATTATTTTGAATAAACTTGTAAGGGAAGTGCAAATCTTCTTTCACTATAAATCTGAAAATTGAAATATTTTGATTCATCCAGTGTTTGTCCTATATACAAACCTTCTCCATCGAGTAATTCCATTATTTTTGTGAAAGTAGAGTCATGTGGTGCTGGCCCATGTGTGTGCATTTAGTCCTGAACATAACAAACTTGTCAGGACAAATGTCCTTGAAATTTTGTTACTACAGTATTTGACCAAAGGACAAAATGGAAGAAGTAGGGTAATAGAACACTGCAGAAACAATATAAACATGAGAATATGTATTTGTAATATTTCGATCCAAAAAAAACCCTCCAATGATCTGAGAACAATTCACAGTAGAATCCTTTGCCTCTATTTTGAAACTGTATTTAGAAAGAAAGCCTACTAGGAGGGGAAGATTTCTCTATAAAATCATATTTCTAAATTTGTATTATAAAAAAATCACTGATTTATATTTTCACAAATTATGTTATTAATGTAATATGTTATAAATTAGGACTTTTTTCCCTTGCAGCATTGTCACTCTGTGTTTTTCATAATTTGATGAGGAATAGGATAAATAGGGTGGCCATATGTTTCTGGACCCCTAACTTTGTCCCACCCCACTATACTAATTCTATGTGGACCTTCCTTGGACCCCTACTTGCCTGACTCTGCTGATGGCTGATTAATGACCTATTTCTTGTCCCTAGGACTTTCATACTTTCTGACTACTATGGCTATGACAAAATCCACTTCCGTTCAGAGAGAAACCGAAACCTTAGTTTTTGGGACTTTGCTCCTTGCACTTATATTTACTCCTAATTTTCCACCCACATCTCTATAATTCACAATTTTGTTGGGAAGTAGATGCAGCTATTCTCTAACATAGAGTCTTCATATGTCCTTTATTTGTTTTGCACTTTACCCATATATGGTTTTTGGTTCAGTGATACCCTCTTTCTGTACTATTATCCTTTTGACCCAAACTCTTCAAACCCTTAACTTATCTACTGAAACTCAGCTCCAGGCAAATCAAATTATGTATTTTTTCTCAATGCCTTCATTCACTATATTTTACTATGAGGATTGGGGATTAGTTTAATCCATTATGAATTTATGATGACCAACATCAGGTAATATCAAACTCTGCCTTGAAAAGTGTCAATCTCTGGTCTGTTTACTTCCTAGCTTTCCATGATAGTATTTCTAATGAATAGGGTAGGATAGGGAGGGACTGTGTGGGGGAAGTCTCAATTCAGTCAAAAAGTTGGTGCAATGTCTAAAGAAATTTATAAACAATAATCAAAGCAGCCAAATGTCCATCAATCATACTCCCAGGATCTGAAGTAATGTCAGTACTACAATCTTTCTCTTGACCCACTACCATCATACACAAGTTGATATTTCAAGTCTTTTTCAAATTGTTCAAACACCTGTTATCACCTTAGCAATTAAAAAAGTTGATATTTCCTCCTATTTTATAGAGAAATATTAGAGTTAGATTTTTAAGTGCATGTATTACATGTGAGGTCTTATGCTAATTTATTTAATCCTCATTATAGATTTATGAGCTATATTCAATTGTTATTCCTATTTTACAGCTAAGAAGCTGAGGCAAAATGCATTGAAGTAACATATAAAAGATCAAAAAATTCCTAAGTACTGAATACCAAGCCTAAATTTTGTATACCTGATGTCAGATCCTTAATTATTCATCATTAGGCTTAATGCTCTTAACCCTTCAGTTTTGAGAAACATTAATTAATCAGTGGCAGAATTTACCAAACACTAAACCAACCTTTTTTTTTTTCCTTTTTTTATAAGAGAAAAAGTACCCACCTTTTATGTAAGTCCTGAGCTTGAGAAGCATACTGTCCTAATCTTCCTCATCCTCAGAAACCCACGTCCAACTGTTTTCCTTAATTTTAGGCTTTTTCTATAATATTTATTTTTATTTATTACTCCTTCACTCATGAAAATGATTTTGAAAATTATTGTAACTATAGTATTAGCACAATACTTTGAAACTTTTTATTTAATTTTTAATGGGTAAAGTGTAACTTCACCTTACATGCCAGTAGTGATTAAATCAAGTTGCTTAGAAGATTAATGTTATCAGACTTAAATTCAATCACAAATAAACATGCTGGCTTAAAATATTTAGAGCTAATTTTGCTTGAAAGTTTTTGAGTTATTTTTGATAATGCAAAACAAGCAATTCAGTTTTGAAACTATAGAGTCATTTGTTATTAGTACAATATAATTTGACCTAAATGGACAGATAATTTAGATTTGTGTGCAAATACAATGATAGTCTATATTTTTGGGTAGTGATGGAATATAAAGTGTTATCCCTGCTGGTTAGGTCTTGCAGTTCATTTGGAATATTATATTTATTTCTCCATGATATACACTCACCATATTTTGCATTAGGTTTTTCTGTGGCTTATCCTGATTTCTAGGCCTAGTATACAAGACAGGGAGAGGTAAGAACTGAAGGAGAGAAGAACTTGTCTTTTGGGAAGAGTTCTTTTTATTTTCTTCTAATATGGAGGAGATTGTTGCTCTCACTTCCTAAGGAGGTGAGTCATAATTGCAAACTTGGAATATCCAGAGGATGTTCAGTCCGACTATTAATTCCTGCTCTTGAATTTCTATCCTTCCACAATAGATCAAAGGGACCCTCCAAATTTCATGTCTTCATTTAATTGCCTCTTACTCAAACTTCTGTTTTTCATTTACTTCTTCTGGTAGGTAAATAACACTTAGAAATTGTCATCAAATCTTTCTGTTCTTCTAGCTCCAATATTTCATACACCTTGGATATATGATAGATTCATCTCTTACTCTAGTAGGTTCAGCAACACACTAGTGAGGGTCCCCCAATGTCCTGCACCAAGAGCTAAACTACTATCTTCTTTGGAGGATATGAGGTTTATTTTGTAAATATGAAAATATTTTTAATATTTTTTCTGATAGTTTATAACTGTGGATATACTACAAGACCAATAAATTTCACACTTCAAAGAATCAGTCATTGTATTATGTAAATTCTATTTAAACAAATTCTATTTAAACAAGCCTGCTTTAAATGACTTAGAAAAATAAGTTTTATAAAAATGAAGATGTTATAATTTAATCATGCTACATTAACCTTTTATTTTTGCTTTACCTTTCAAATATTTTCCTAAATAATTCCTCAGAGAGTATGTAACTTGAATGATAATCCAATATACTCTATTTTAAATAGTGATATTTACCATGAATTGAAATTTAGAGTATCATACCTTTTATATCTAATTTCTAATAGCAAGTGACATTTGTTATGTCAATGTTACTTTTGTCTTTATACCTGATTTGTATAAATACTCAGTGACCCCTGACAGATAAATGATTTAAAGATAATGCACAGTATAATTTAATGGTAAATAAAAACATAAAACATTAACGTGACATTTTAGTTGCTATTATAAGTTAGGGTAGAGATGCAGAATAGCACTATTAAGCATGGAATATCTCATATATCTTCATATCAGAAATTATCATATCTAATGCTATGGATAGACAAAGGATGTTACCTAAACATTAAAATATTCAGCTGAGTGCAGTGGCACCCACTTGTAATCCCTGCAACTCAGAAGACTGAGGCATGAGAATTGCAAATTCAATGCCAACCTAGGCAATTTAGCAAAACCCTCAGTAACTTAGTGAGACCCCGTTTAAAATTAAAAATGAAAAGGGATAAGGAAGTGGATCAGTGATAAAGCACCCCAGGATTCAATTTCCTGTACCAAAACTAAAGTATTCATATGCAGAAGGTTCGAATGGGTGGCACTAACTTTCCAAAGAGATAATTTATGTAACATGACATATTTCCAATAGGCAGCCACTTTCCTCTCACAAAATACATAATTACTTGGTACAATTACTGCAGATTTCAGTCAGCTTTTCCACTGCTGTGACTAAAAGATCCGATCAAAATAATTCTAGAGGAGGAAGACTTTATTTGGGGACTCATGGTTTCAGAGGTCTCAGTCCATGGATAGCCAGCTCCATTCCTTGGGGCTTGGGGTGAAGCAGAACATCATGGCAGGGGAAGAAGTTCACATGATCATCAGAAAACAGAGACTCCACTCACCACTTACAAAAGATGTACCTTTCAAAGCCACAATACCCACTTCCTCCAACTACAACTTGCTGACCTTCAGTTACCACTCAGTTAATCCCTATCAGGGGATTAATTCACTGATTGGGTTAAGACTCTCAAAACCCAATCATTTCTCCTCTGAATCTTCTTGCATTGTCTCACATGTGAGCTTTTGGGAGACATCTCACATCGAAACCATAACACTGCAATAATATTACTTAGTTTAGGAGGGTCTAGAACAAGAAAATCAAATGGTAGTGTGTGATTTAAGTTTGTGAACAAAAACCATACAGATAAGAGTGAGTAAACCCTTGCTCAAGAAGATGGGCATGATAGATAAGTGTGAGACTAAAGTGCATCTTGATTTTACTGTCAGATGACTTTCCAAATATTTTTCATCCTTATCCCTGAACTAATTTTTTAATGGAAAATGCTAAGCAGTTTCGATTAAAACTTCCTGCTAACCCTGCTGAGGCTCAAGCTAAAGATCATGTTCTACATGGAAAAGTACAGGGGATGAAAAAAAATAGATATTCTAGGGCAGTTTTTACAAGTGAGGAAATGCAAATATAAATGAGAAAGCTGTGTAAAATAGTACTGATAATTATGAATGAGGGCAGTTAGTAATTATTGGTTACTTCCTTTTTATTTTTTTTGAAACACTTTTTCTGTGCATCAACTCCATAACCTCCACACCCTTATCAGCTACAGGACAAAAACTACTGTTTTTCTTTTTCCTATGGTTAGTGCCCCAGGTGAGAATGAGTAAATTGTGGAGCCAGCATTTCAGACAAGTTGTGTGTAACTGCAGAATCATTCTTTCACACAGCACACTGTAAAATTTTAGTTTAATCACATTCAGATAAGTTTTTTTGGGGATAAATATATTCTTCCTAAGAATGATTTTAAAGTACGTACACTTACTAATTCAATTATAAAGATGACGTATATGATTTTCTTGTATTGTGATTCATATGATGCTTCTTTTGGCATGAGATAAGATACTTAAGGGTCAGAATTTTGATTGCTCACCTCTGTAGCACTTACATTGCCCCAGATACTCTCTTGCACATAAAAAAACATGTCAAAGAAATTCTTATTACATTTGATTTATGTATCAACCTTAAACAATATTTTAATGTGAATATAAAAATTACAGTCAATGTTTCTGAAAAGGATGATTGAGAAATTTATATTGTTTTGTTAGATAATTAGAAATCAGAATCTTTTAAATCATGGACTTAATATGATTAAAGCAGAATGTGTGTATGAATAATATTTAATCAAATTAATCAAGTGATCTTCCTTAGGACATCCTAAGTAAACAAACTTGAGAAGTGCTAAGGACTGGGTAAACATTAATTCCTGATTCACCCAGTTTGAGATTTATTCTTTCCCTGAAACTACCTTTGATGTATTCAGAAAAGAAAATTGCGAGGGGTTTTCAAGATGGCGGACTAGAGGGTGGCTGCATTTCATGTTGCTTCAGGACTCAGGATTCAAAAGAGGAGATATTGAGAGACTTGGAACCAACTCAAAGCAGCCGGGTGAGTCTCTCCCACTGGGGAGGCGTCCCGGATGGGGTGGTAGTCCTGGGACGCAGGGAACTGTGTGAAGTAGAGCTGCCCGACGAGACACCCCTCCCCGCGCTGGAGCAGTGAACTTGGACAACTGGGAGCATTGTAGAGGAGGCCGCTCAGCATAGCGCTTGGACTCGGAGCAGTCACTGGGGCTCCGGGCGGCGGCCCAGAGGAGGGGCTGCGAGGAGAGCTGTTTGGACTCAGAGCGACCACCCCTGAATACCAGGGCCTGCCCGGAGGAGGAGGAGGAGGAGGAGGAGGAGCGTGGCCACTTGGACTTGGAGCGACTGCACCAGAGCTGCAGGCAGTTGCCAGAGGAGGAGCTGTGCGGTGAGCTGTTTGGACTCATAGCCACCGCTCCTGAATGCCAGGGCCTGCCCTGAGGAGGATGAGGAGGAGGAACGTGGCGGATCGCTTGGACTTGGAGTGACTGCGCCAGAGCTACAGTTGGTTCCCAGAGGAGGAGCTTCGCAGCGAGCTGTTTGGATTCAGAGCGACCGCTCCTGACCACCAGGGACCGGCCCAGAGGAGGAGGAGAAGCGCAGTGGGTCGCTTGGACTTGAGTGACTTCATTAGAGCTCCAGGAGGCTGCTCAGAGGAGGAGGCGAGTAGTGAGTTGTTTGGACTCAAAGCGACCGCTCCTGAACACTGGGGGGCTGCCTGGAGGAGGAGTGCAGCAGGTCGCTTGGTCTCAAGCAGCCGCACCAGAGCTCACCAGAGCTCCAGGGGGCTGCCCAGAGGAGGTGTGCAGTGGGTCACTTGGACTCACAGCAACTCAGAGTGACTACTCCTGAATACCCGGAGGGCTGCACGGAGGATAAGGAGGAACAGGGCGGATCACTTGGACTCGGAGTGACTGCCCAGGGCTACGGGTGGTTGGCAGGAGGAGGAGGCGGCAGTGAGTTGCTTGGTCTCCTAGTGACCGCTCCAGAACACCAGGCGGCTATCTGGAGGAAGAGGCGTGTTGGGGGTCGCTGGGTCTCAGAGGGACGGTACGCAGCTCCAGGTGGCTGCTCAGAGGAGGGGCCAAATAGCCAGGTGATTAGGTGCAGAGCAGGGTCCCTGGACCTAGGAGGCTTCTTGGTGGAAAAGCCACACAGAGACACTCTTAGGGGCAGAGCGAAGTTTCCAGGACTGTGGGCAGATTCTCTGAGGAGGGGCAGCTAAGGAGACTCGTCTGTGAAGGGTGAGGCTCCCAGGCCCAGGAGGTAGGGCCGGGCCCCTCGGAACGTTGCAGAGGAAGGCAGCCCAGCCCAGGCGGTAGTTGTAGATTGAGGGGAACCTCTAGGAGGGGAACTGACCAGCAAGACCCCCCCACCGGGTGAGTCTTCCCTGCCCGGTGAGGTTTTCCCACAAGGACGGTAAAACCAGAGACACAGGCCCAAACAGGCCTTGCCTCAGCCCGCAGCCTAGTTCCCCTTTGGATGACCATTGGTCAACAAGTGGAGGCACCTCTGCCCACTAACAGGGAATATACCCCACCTGAAGGCCACCATCCCTAGAGAGGCAGATTCTTTGTGGAGCACCACACTATCAACTTCTTCCAAGACTTCAGCCTACTGAAGGCTAAGAGGGGATATACTAGAAATCTTCAGAGACATTATAAGTCAATAGAGGAAATCTGTACTATCTCAGCGGTCCACTAATACCTGAACAATATGAGAAAACAAGGTAAGAAAATGCCCCAAACAAATCTAGATGTTACATCAATAAAACCCAATGACAGCATGGCAGAAGAAATGACAGAAAAGGAGTTCAGAATGTACATAATTAAAATGAGCAGGGAAGCAAACGATGAGATGAAAGAGCAAATGCACGCACTGAATGATGAGAAGAAAGAGCAAAAGCAGGCATTGAATGATTGCACCAATCAACAGTTAAAAGAGCAAATATTGGAAGCAAAAGATCATTTCAATAAAGAGTTAGAGATATTGAAAGAAAACCAAACAGAAATCCTTGAAATGAAGGAAACAATAAACCAAATTAAGAACTCCATAGAAAGCATATCCAGTAGGATAGAACACCTGGAAGACAGAACCTCAGATATTGAAGACAAAATATTTAACCTTGAAAACAAAGTTGAACAAACAGAGAAGATGGTAAGAAATCATGAACAGAATCTACAAGAACTATGGGATATCATGAAGAGGCCAAATTTAAGAATTATTGAAATTGAGGAAGGCTTAGAGAAACAAACCAAAGGAATGAACAATCTATTCAATGAAATAATATCAGAAAATTTCCCAAATCTGAAGAATGAAATGGAAAATCAAGTTCAAGAGGCTTATAGGACTCCAAATACACAAAATTACAACAGACCCACACCAAGGCACATTATAATGAAAATACCGAACATACAAAATAAAGACAGAATTTTGAAGGCTGTGAGAGAAAAGAACCAAATTACATTGAGGAGGAAACCAATACGTATATCGGCAGATTTTTCAATCCAGACCCTAAAAGCTAGAAGGGCCTGGAACAACATTTTTCAAGCACTGAAAGAAAATGGATGCCAACCAAGAATCTTATACCCAGCAAAACTTACCTTCAAATTTGACGATGAAATAAAATCCTTCCATGATAAACGAAAGCTAAAAGAATTTACAAAAAGAAAGCCAGCATTACAGAACATTCTCAGCTAAATAGTCCATGAGAAAGAGATGAAAAACAAAGAAGCAAATCAGCAAAGGGAGGAATTATCCTAAAGGAATTGTCAAAAAAAGGAGGAACCAAGTAGTGTCAAATAAATAAATAAATAAAATAAAATAAATGAACCAAATGACTGGGAAACCAAATCATATCTCAATAATAACCCTGAATGTTAATGCCCTGAATTCATCAATCAAAAGACATAGACTGGCGGATTGGATTAAAAAGAAAGAGCCAACAATATATTGCCAGCAAGAGACTCACCTCATAGAAAAAGATACCCATAGACTAAATGTGAAAGGATGGGGAAAATCATACCATGCACATGGACTCAGCAAAAAAGCTGGAGTATCCATTCTCATTTCAGATAATGTGGACTTCAAGACAAAGTTAGTCAGAAGGGATAAAGAAGGACATTTCATACTCCTTAAGGGAAGCATAAATCAGCAAGATATAACAATCATAAACATCTATGCCCCAAACAGTGACTCATCCATGTACGTCAAACAAATCCTTCACAATTCCAGAAATCAAATAGATCACAACACAGTAATACTAGGTGATTTTAACACGCCTCTCTCACCACTGGGCAGATCTTCCACACAAAAATTGAACAAAGAAACCATAGATCTCAATAACACAATTAATAATTTAGACTTAGACATTTAAAGAGTATACCATCCAACCAAGAGCTAATACACTTTCTTCTCAGCAGCACATGGATCCTTCTCTAAAATAGACCATATATTATTCCACAAAGCTAATGTTAGCAAATACAAGAAGATAGAGACACTATCTTGTATTCTATCAGATCATAATGGATTGAAGTCAGAAATAAAAGAAAGAGTAAAAAACAGAATCTATTCCAACACCTGGAGAAAACAATATGCTCTTATAAGATGAATGGATAACAGAAGATATTAGGAAGGAAATTAAAAAATTCTTAGAGGTAAATGAGAACAAAGAAACATCATATCAAAATCTCTGGGACACTATGAAAGCAGTACTTAGTGGGAAATTTATTTCATGGAGCGCATTTAATAAAAGAAGTAAAACTCAACAAATAAACGACCTAACACTATGGCTCGAAGCCCTAGAAAAAGAAGAACAGACCAGCACCAAAAGTTGTAGAAGACAGGAAACAGTTAAAATCAGAGCTGAAATCAATGAAATTGAAACTAAAGAAACAATACAAAAAATTGACAAAATAAATAGTTGGTGCTTTGAAAAAATAAACAATATTGATAAAACTTTAGCCACACTAACAAAGAGAAGACAAGAGAAAACCCAAATCACTAAAATTCGGAATGAACAAGGAAATATCACAAAAGACACAATTGAAACACAAAACATAATTAGAAGCTATTTTGAAAATCTATACTCCAACAAAATAGAAATTTATGAAGACATCAACAGGTTTCTAGAGACATATGAATTGCTTAAACTGAACGAGGAAGACATAGACAATTTATATAGACCAATTTCAAGTAATGAAATAGAAGAGGTCATCAAAAGCCTACCAACAAAGAAAAGTCCGGGACCAGATGGGTTCTCAGCCGAGTTCTACAAAACCTTTAAAGAAGAGCTCATTCCAATACTTCTCAAATTATTCCATAAAATAGAAGAGGAGGGAATCCTCCCAAACTCATTCTATGAAGCCAATATCACACTGATACCTAAACCAGACAGAGATACTTCAAGGAAAGAAAATTTCAGACCAATATCCTTAATGAACATCGACGCAAAAATTCTCAATAAAATTTTAGCAAATCGCATACAAAAACATATTAAAAAGATAGTGCACCATGACCAAGTGGGTTTCATCCCAGGGATGCAAGGTTGGTTCAACATCAAGAAATCTATAAATATAATTCACCATATCAATAGACTTAAAGTCAAGAATCACATGATTATTTCAATAGATGCAGAAAAAGCATTTGATAAAATACAGCACCCCTTCATGCTCAAAACCCTAGAAAAAATAGGGATTGTAAAGGCCATTATGCTAAGCCCATGGCTAATATCATTCTAAATGGTGAAAAACTGAAAGCATTCCCCTTGAAAACTGGAACAAGTCAGGGATGCCCTCTTTCACCACTTCTATTCATTATCGTCCTTGAAACTCTAGCCAGAGGAATTAGACAGACCAAAGAAATTAAAGGGTTACGAATCGGAAAAGAAGAACTCAAACTATCCCTATTTGCTGATGATATGATTATATCCTTAGAGGAACCAGGAAATTCCACCAGAAAACTTTTAGAACTTATAAGTGAATTCAGTAAAGTAGCGGGATATAAGACCAATGCACATAAATCTAATGCATTTTAATATATAAGTGATGAATCTTTGGAAAGAATAAGTAGGAAAACTACCCCATTCACAATAGCCTCGGAAAAAATAAAATACTTGGGAATCAATCTCACAAAAGAGGTGAAAGACCTCTACAATGAGAACTACAGAACACTAAAGAAAGAAATTAAAGAAAACCTTAGAAGATGGAAAGATCTCCCATGTTCTTGGATAGGAAGAATTAATATTGTCAAAATGGCCATACTACCTAAAGTGCTATACAGATTCAATGCAATTCCAATTAAAATCCCAATGACATACCTTACAGAAATAGAGCAAGCAATTATGAAATTCATCTGGAAGAATAAGAAACCCAGAATAGCTAAACAATCCTTAGCAGGAAGAGTGAAACAGGGGGTATTGCAATACCAGATCTTCAAAGCTACTACAAAGCAATAGTAACAAGAACGGCATGGTATTGTTACCAAAATAGAAAGGTAGATCAATGGTACAGAATAGAGGACATGGACACAAACCCAAATAATACAATTTTCTCATACTAGACAAAGGGGCCAAAAATATGCAATGGAGAAAAGATAGCCTCTTCAACAAATGGTGCTGGGAAAAGTGGAAAACCATATACAACAGAATGAAACTAAACCCTTATCTCTCACCCTGCACAAAACTCAACTCAAAATGGATCAAGGACCTTGAAATCAGACCAGAGACCCTGCGTCTTATAGAAGAAAAAGTATGTGGAAATCTTCAACTTGTTGGCTTAGGATCAGACTTCCTTCACAGGACTCCCATAGCACAAGAAATAAAAGCAAGAATCAATAACTGGGATAGATTCAAACTAAAAAGCTTTCTCGCAGCAAAGGAAACTATCAGCAATGCGAAGAAAGAGCCTACAGAGTGGGAGAAAATCTTTGCCAATCAGACTTCAGATAGAGCACTAATCTCCAGAATCTATAAAGAACTCAAAATACTCTACACCAAGAATACAAATAATCCAATCAACAAATGGGCTAAGGAAATGAATAGACACTTCACAGAAGAAGATCTACAAGCAATCAACAAACATATGGAAAAATGTTCAACATCTCTAGTAATAAGAGAAATGCCAATCAAAACCACCCTAAGATTCCATCTTACTCCAATTAGAATGGCAATTATCAAGAATACACGCAACAACAGGTGTTGGCGAGGATGTGGGGAGAAAGGTACACTCATACATTGCTGTTGGGGCTGCAAATTAGTGCAGCCACTCTGGAAAGCAGTGTGGAGATTCCTTAGAAAACTTGGAATGGACCCCATTTGACCCAGCTATCCCACTCCTTGGTCTATACCCAAAGGACTTAAAATCAGCATACTACAGAGATACAGCCACATCAATGTTCATAGCTGCTTAATTCACAATAGCCAGGTTGTGGAATCAACCTAGATGTCCTTCAATTGATGAGTGGATAAAGAAACTGTGGTATATATATACAATGGAATATTATTCAGCCATAAAGAATGATAAAATATGGCATTTGTAGGCAAATGGATGAAATTGGAGAATATCATGCTAAGTGAGATAAGCCAATCTCAAAAAACCAAAGGACGAATGATATCGCTAATAAGTGGATGATGACGACACATAATGGGGGGAGGTAGGGGTTAGTGTTAGGGTTAGAAGTAGGGTTAGGGAGGGGGGTAGAATGAAGGAAGGAAGGACTGTATAGAGGGAAAAGAGGGGTGGGAGGGGTGGGGGGAAGGGGAAAAAAACAGAATGAATCAAATAAGGTTACCCTATGTAAATTTATGATTACACAAATGGTATGACTTTACGTCATGTACAAACAGAGAAACAACATGTATCCCATTTGTTTACAATTAAAAAAAGGAAAAAATAATAAATGCAAATGATATTTCAAAATAAAAAAAGAAAAGAAAATTGTATCATTTAATAGGCAGAATTATTTGTAAAATTTTAGCACTCTAATAATCTAAATAGAAACAAGACAAGTGATATCATAAATCACAATTTATTTAAAAGCTAATAGTGATCATGGAAAATTTAGGTGTTAATACACTACTCCTGGTTAGGTAACACATAGAATTAGTAATTTTTTTTTTTTAAATCACCTCTATAGAAAACAAAAAGAAATAATGACTCAGAAACAAAATAAGGACCTAATTGGATCGGAAAAAAAAAGTCTCCAATTCTTCTTAGCAAGGTTGGCAATGTCTATAAAAAGGGACAAGGTAAAAATTTAGATTCACATCTACAATAAGTATACTAGAATATGATCCAAATGAAGAACCCAATACTCATAATAGTTATCTCTTCTATATATTAACATTGTGCTTAAATGGTCAGATTCCCCATAAAGGACAATATTGGATATGTAACTGAATTTAGAATCCACAGTACTGATATTTCTAAAGTGTAAACTTTATGATGTTAATTCCATTCAATATTTTCAAAGATTCACCTTAATCTATCATTGAGGACATCATATGACTTTCCTACTATGCTATCTCTCAGTCTTATCTCTCATCCTTAACACAAGCCCCTTATGTACATGCATGATGAACTATGGCAAGAATTTCTGTACATGTTCTTCCTTGACCTCAGTTCGTTTTTCTTATTTTGCAGATGTCTTCACACATCTAAACTTTCAGATCAGCCATGTGTTGTTTAGATGTTCATTCACATCATATGCTCCTCTCAGAACCTGGGAATTTTCTGTCAGCCTCCTCCAGGAGATCATGAGCTCCTACAGGGTAATTTTCACATTCATTTCTGCACCCCTACTGACTGGAATGGAGAGGCCTTAATTAAAGAAGAAATGTGTTTTTTTTCTTTTTTTCATAAAAAATGTGTTCTGATGTACATACAATCTTCTTTGTTTGCCCCTTTTTTTTTCACCTAGTAGGGCAGAGTACTATAACAATCATAGGGATGTAATAATAAAAGAAGAAGCAGAATCCATGGCCAGGAAAATGACTCTGCAGTGGGTAGATATCTAAAGACAAATACCATCAGGCAGTGTACCTGCCACATTACATCATTCACCATTCTGAATCTTTAGTAGAACAAAATAACAGTAGATGTGGATTGTAACTCTTGTAAGCACTGTTTTAATTTAAATGGAAAAACCTACTGAGAAGAAACCAAACTTCCTTTGAAAACTAATGGCAGAAAAATGATTATGTAAAACATATGCAGCCTGGTGTGGTGGTTCCCTTCTATAATCCCAGCAACTTGGGAGACTGAAGCTGGAGGATCGCAAATTCAAAGCCAGCCTCAACAACTTAGTGAAGCCCTAAGCAACTTAGCAAGACCTTGTCTCAAAATAAAAAATAAAATGAGCTGGAATTGTGTTTCAGTGGTTAAGTGTCCCTGGGTTCAATTCCTGGTACTAAAACAAATCAAAACAAAAAACACACACATGCTATATGCTAGGTACTTAGTTGTCCTTTGTGGGACTACTAATGGAAGACAGCAAGCTGACTCTTAAACAATTTGCCATCTCCAGAGAAGTTTTACATCAAAAATGGTGAGGTTGATTTGATCATTTCAATACTACAGAGTAAGTATAAGAGCCCAGAAAGTCTCCCGCTAACCCCAAGGAAGAACATAAGATCTAGATTAGAGAGTTACGGGGAACTTTTCTAGAGAAAGTGCCACCTCAGCTGAGTAATGGTTATCAAATATGGTGAGAGATTCTTCAGGATGCATAAGAAGGACAAAGCAGATGAAATTTTCTCCTGTTCTAGATAAACACTTTTTAACTGGTTCAAATTACAATAATCAGACTGTAGTGAAAGTGGGTTACTCACAGATAAATTGATCTAGAGATTATTGTTCTTGACAGAGGTGGTACTACCCACAAGTTGTGTTTTGGAAAAAGTGAGGGGTGCAGTGTTATAGTTTTCATCATGAGTAGAAGGTACAACACCCAGGACAGAAGTAAACAAAGAGTTATCCCATACCCAGCCTGACTTTAAAATTCTTACCAGATAATCATAGAGGCTAACAAACATGCATTCTTTCTCTCTTCCTCTCTTATATGATTACCTGAGTCCAGAATACAACTATATAATTCTGTATTTATAAAGTGTTTTGCAAGACTTTTACATAAAATTCATTTCATAAACTAATTTCTAAAAGATGCATGCAACTGCACTTTAAATTTTAAAAAAAGTCTTATGCAGAAATTAACAAATGACTGTTCAAAATTCATAAACTCATGTCACAAATAACAGTACCATTTGTAAGAATTATGTCCTTAATATAATAGTATCATAATACTCTGGATCAGAAATTGTTGTATTTATGACTGTATATATCTATGCCTCTCATCACTTCATTTGATTTTCAATAGTTGTCATGCCTAAAATTTATGTATTGAAATGTGTTAATTTCATGCAATAACATTCCATTTATACTTATATTATAGTGAAAGCCTTGTTCTTATTTGAATAGATGTGTTTGATTATGTTTTGAGTTATATTACTCATTTATATATTTTTAAAAGAAAGAATTTTGTTTTTTGTGAAAATGATATATTGGTTTTGGTAAGGTTGGGAATCACTATATATGGTGACAATGAGGCAGATTGATTATGTTTGCAAAATGGGTGGAGACTACGTTTCCAATGCCTATGCACTAATTGAACAATAACTGTCCCTGAAATTTAAAAATGTGATCAAATATAACAAGAAAAAAATAGTTATATCAATATGTTGTTTGAGAGTCAGCATGCCGTCTTCCATTTGCTGTGCCTTCCACTCCTCTGCAGTGATTGGGATTAAGAAAAACCCACAGTGGGAGATTCCATTGAAAAGATCCTCCCCCTCCACTTCTTACATGTGGTTTCAGATACATTTGGCTCAGTTGTGGCTGCTGATAATTAGATTTATTTCTGAATATCTTTAAATGAGGTTTATTTCTGAATATCTTTAAATGAGTGTAAGTCTCTGTTGTTCTCAAAATGTGACCTTTAAATGGTGAATTGAGGACATTCTGGAGGGCCAGACATAAGAAGCAGGTGAATACCAAATGCACTGCCAATTATAAATTCAACAATGTGATAATTACATGAATATGTTACCAAAGTGGACTAGTAGAGTGTAATAAAATTATATTGGAGTACTATTGTGATGATAAGGGCATACAGTTATCAAAGAAAATGTCTACAATTTAAGATCAATACAATAAATAGATTACACATATAATTTTTTAAACAAAGAGGTAGCATAATTGTTCAAAAAAACTGATCCTCATTTTTGATTCAGAATGTGTGATAAATAAAGTAGGTATGGAGCCCTAAAAACATATCTGAATGGGGTCATTTGTCCCTCATATATAGAAGAAACATAATGAGGTGTCAAGAACTCCTTAGTTATTTATACCAACAGATAAGGCTATTTGCATAGATAATATATTTTATCTTAGTGCATACCTGAAGGTATTAAAGTCATCATACTATAGAGATGCCTTAAATATAAAATTTTAACATATTCTGCAATGACAAATTGTCAAATAAATAAACATTGTACAAATGTTAATTTGGAATCATTAGAAAGAGGAGTTAATATATCATCATTATATTTGAGCATATTAATTCATTTTTCTAAAGCAGATCTATGGATTAGACAAAGGGAAATGAAAGGAAAGGAGGGGAACTAGGAATAGGATGAATCTGACATAACTTTCCTGTGTTAATATGTGAATATACCACCAGTGAAAATTCACGATTCTACTTAGCTAAGTTATGCTCCATATGTATAATATGTCAAAATAAACTCTACTGTCTAAAAGGAACAAATAAAAAATTTAAAAAGCAGATCTGAATATCAAGAGAAAGATTAAAATAGATTTTACATATAGAAAGATGTATAACTCAAAAAATATTACTATGTTGGGGATCAAACTCAGGGCCTTGCACATGCTAGGCAAGTATTCTAAAATACATTCCCAGCTCTGCATAACATTTTTGAAAACAGTTCCATTTCAAAAATGATAGATTTGAAGAGAAACCCTTCTGTATTTTTAATACTTTGTACATATCTGGATTAAGGAGATAATGAAGTACATCCCATCATTAGAAGCCCATGAAAAAACAGTAGTTATGACTGTATTTGTTATTTTGGATAAATTGTCCTTTAGCTGTGCTTGCAGACTTTCCTTAGGGTATTTCATTCATTCATTCAAACAATGTGTCTCTAGTGCCCAAGTTATTTGTTCAGAGAAGATAGCTCTTAGAATTCAAAACAAATGGAGAAAACAGTGGTTCTTAAATGTAAAGGGTTCCTAGTCTAAGGAAAAGAGCAGACATGGGAACTACAAATGAGGATCTGTCCCAAAAGAATGAAATGTTCTCGGGGAGTGCATTGCAGGGGATTTTTAAAAATCTCCTTGTGTTTTTATGAGGGCTCAAGACATCAGGGAAAAGGTTAGATCCCAATACCACTGCATAGCAGTTATGACAGTTTTTCTCATTTATGTGCTCAAGTTATGTGAAGACCAAGATAATAGATTGGAGGTGTTTTTCTTTTTTTTTTATAACTGCATATTAATTATACAGAATAATAGGCTTCACTGTGACATATACCAGCATGCAAATAACATACTTTGTAGATGGTTTTCAAAAAAGGATTTATGATTTTCACTTGTTAAGGAAGTAATAAAACCCATCTGTCACTCTAAGGTCATTAAAGTTTGGGTCACTACTTAGAATCAAAATCATTTTCATTTGCTGAATAGAAACTACAAATATGAACTCCTCGTAACTCTGAAAACATAAGGACCAATCAGATGGAGCCTGCAGTTTATATGAAGGAACAGGTACTCAAAGCAACTGGCAAAAGCGAAGGTGCCTACTGAAATCTCAACATTTCTGAATTACTTTATTATGTGTTGTCCACAGCATGTTGAATCATTTTAGTTGAAATAATGCATTCTTTCTTTACTTATACCTCATTATTGAAATGTAACTTAGAATTATTTATTGGCATATTTAGAGATATAAAACGTAACTGTATTGATATAATAAGCTTCAGGAAAATAAGACCATAAATATATGAAAAAATATACATAATTTTTCAAACTCATCAGGTGAAGATTTGTTTCATTTGCACATTTGCCATTCTAATACTTAAACATATGCTTGCTCACTTTTTCTCTATATAAATTCAAATTAGACTGTTAATTTTCAAAAACTCATGTAATATCAGTATAGTTCACAGAATTGTATGTATTTCAAATACACACACACACTCATGGAGTTATTTTTCAAAAACAGATCCATAACCCTCATGATCATTTACAACATAATTTATTCACTTTACACTGTAATAGATATGTCCTTATAAGATAAATATTAAATATCTAAAATATTATATATATAAAAATATATGTAGCAATATTATATAATATAATATGGAATATTATGATTATATAATTATAGTATGGAATTATATAATTGAAGCACATGGCTTTTGCACACACAACTAAAATCACACAAAGTTTTAATTGTTTATCAGATAGTGTACCACATTTTACTCCAGAATGTACAACCTATGAGGGCAAGATGGACCCTGTACTTGTATTGCTAACCCTAGGTCAAAGTGAAATCATAGCCAGGTCCAAGTGGCTCGCTGTGTGAAGTTCCAAGTGTAAGAGTTATTTGGTAGCCATAGAGTTGCCCCAATATTGCGTCATTCAGGGAAGGCTAGAATTCACTTCCAAAAGTTGAATCCTGTTTTAGTCAGCTTTTTTATCCCTGTGACCAAATGGCAATATTGGAGGAAGAAAAGTTTATTCAGGAGGCCACAGTTTCAGAGCTCTCATTTCATCAACATCAGGATCTGTATCTCTGGTCTCAAGCTGAGGCAGAACATCAAGGTAGAAGAGTACAGTGATCAGGAAGCAGAGAGGGAGACTAAGCTCACCTGACAAAGTACATACCCCAAAGTCATGGCCTCAGGAACCTACCTCCTCCTGCCACACCCTGCCAGATACAGGTTACCATACAGTGCATTCCTGTCAGTGGCTTAATTCACTGATTAGGACTCTCATAACCCAATCATTTCACCTCTGAATCTTCCTGTGTTTTCTCATGCACAAGCTTTTGGTGAACAACTAATATCTAAACCATAACAAATGTTACCAATTTTGATTTTTGAAAATATGATTTTGTACTAAAGAAAATAGAGTTTTATTATCAGGAATTGATAACATATGTAGAATGTTAAAAAGTATCGAGACTTTCTGCTTTGTTCACAGATTAAAAACTTCAAGATGTTAGATGGGGACTATATATACAAAGCAAAGTTAAATTTATAATGTAAATTTATGTTGTTTATTATTTAGTTGTTACTGGCACATTTATAAAGATGAAAGTCTTCACAATACTTCCTTTTAACTGAGAGTTTTGCAACTAACATAACATTTAGAAAAAACAATCTCAGCTTCACTGTACTTTTAAGACTTTTGATTTAACAATAATTTATGTGTTCTTGTTCATAAAACCTTGGAGTATATATTAACTCTGCATTTTTATTAGCGTCCAGATGCATACTTTGTTATAGTGCATTGCAATATCTTCATTATAACTGAATGATTCATCTTATGTACCTGTTTGCTTATTTAATGAATAAATTTAGAATTTAGCATCCCTGAGAAAGGGGGATTACTCTTTCACTTTTAAGGAATGCATTGGTATCTTTAATTCATTAGTTCAATTAATTATGGTTAGTTCTAAATATCAGGCAATGGTGCAGGAGGTTAAAGTACAGAGAATTACTAGCTAAATCAATAAACCCAATTTCTAATTCATGAAAATCAAAATGTCTAACTCCCATCAAAACTAATGTGAGAATCTCAATTTTTTTCCCTGCTTGCTGAGGGATGATGTTAAGAGAAACAACAAAGAGCATTTTCATTAAACTCACTGTTATTTCATGAAAAAAGTTATTTTAATATCAAAAGGTAAGAAATATTTTTAGGCTAAAAGACCCTGCTGTAAACGGCCTGGCACTGGCGCACATGCCTGTAATCCCAGTGGCTCTGAAGGCTGAGGCAGGAAGATCATGAGTTCAAAGCCAGTTGCAGCAATTCAGCGAGACACTAAGTAACTTAAAAAACACTGTCTTTAAAATACAAAAAAGGGTTGGGATTGTGGCTCAGTGGTCAAATGTCTGAGTTTTATCCCCAATATGCTGCCCCTCTCCCCGCAAAAGTGCAGTAAATGAAACAAGTTAGTTAATGAAGCAATTATACTTTACTTTTACATTATTTTTACTATTTCAGAGTGAAAACTGTGGCTACAAGTAGGCAGTCCATAGCATTGCATTTAGGTACAGTAATCTAGCAATATTAAAATCCCTTAAAACTCTTCCATGTTAATCTCTCTATTGATTGAGAGCTATGACTAAATAACTTTGACTAAATAAGATACTGTGAAAAAGCTAAAATAGACAGTCAATCTCTCAGATGATTTAAATCCACTTTGAAAAAGGGAAGGCTTTAGTTAGCATGTGCGCGCACACACAAACACACACATAATCTTAATAGAGTTCTTCTTTTAACAAATGCTGGTTTGAGATCTGCTTACCAGTGCCCTGAAGATTAGAATCAGCAAATTAAAAAGATTCACTCTGGAGTGTATTCTCCCACCACAGAGTTGTTGAGTGGCAATGTGGGGAAATCTTGTAAAATAAAAATGTAAGTTTTAAAATATGAACCAAGTACTTAAGAAATTCTGCTGTCCATCATGAGTTAAGGTTGAAATGAAAATCCAGGTAATTTAATTAGTTTGAATGAATATTGAGTTATACAACAATTGATATCTTCAAATTTTTTTTACAATTTGTTTTTGTTATAAAATTAATTTTTAAATTTCAAATAAATTATTCAAACTAAATCCCCATCCATGTTTTTGGCCTGTTCTATAAATGCCCAACTGCTTTGTTTTGCCTGTTCTGTTTTTATTTTTTGCAAATTTTACTAACCTTTATTCTCAAATTATTTTTAGTTGGAAAAGTTTGAGATAATATCACTGAAAGATTCCACATACTCCATACCCATTTTTCTTTATTTTACCATCTCATCTCACATTTGCTTGACACATGTCACAATCAGTCAATGTTGATACGTTATTACCAACAATGTTTCTTTCAGTTTCAGAATCTCATTCAGTATATCTTCTTACATTTGGTTATCATGTTTCCAATGGCACTTCTTCACTGTGACCATATCTCAGACTTTCCTTGTTTGTGATGATTTCTGAGTATTGAGCAGAAGTGCCTTAGAGTGCTTTAGAGAATACCTCTTAGGCCCAACTCTCCACCATATAGGCTCAGAAACAGACTTCCTCAATAAGACTCCTAAAGCACGAAAAGTAAAATCAAGAATCAAGAAATGGGATGGCATCAAAGTAAAAAGCTTCCTCACAGCAAAGGAAACAATCAAGAATGTGACGAAAGAGCCTACACAATGGGAGAAAATCTTTACCATCTGCACCTCAGATAGAGTATTAATCTCCAGGATATACAAAGAACATAAAAAATTGAACAACACCAAAAATTAATGCAATGAATAAATGGGCAAAGTAACTGAACAGGCACTTCACAGAAGAAATATAAATGGGCAAAAATAAATGAAAAAAAAAATGTTCAACATCTTTCACAATTAGAGAAATGCAAATCAAAACTACGCTGAGATTCCATCCAGTCAGAATGACAGTTATCAATAATACAAGCAACAATAAATGTTGGCAAGGATGTGGGGGACAAGGCTTACTCATACATTGCTGATGGGACTAAAATCTGGTGCAGCCACTCTGGAAAGCAGTATGGAGATTCCTTAGAAAACTTGTAAAGGAACCAACTTTAACCCAGTTATCCTAACCTTTGGCTTATCCCCAAATGACTTTAAATCAGCATACTACAGTGACACAGTCACATCGATGTTTATGGCTGATCAATTCACAGTAGCCAAGGTAAAGAACCAGCAGATGAATGGATAATGAAAATGTTGCATATATACCCAATGGAATACTACTCAGTTATAAAGAAGAATGAAATGATGGCATTTGCTAGTAAATATCATGCTAAGTGAAATAAGTCAGCCCCCCAAAAACCAAAAGATGAATGTTCTCTCTGATATGTGGTTGCTAACCCATAACAAGGGAGAATAGGAAAGGGAAGTATAGAAGTTTATTGGAATAGACAAAGGGGAATGAAAGTAAAGGAGGGGGATCAGAATAGGAAAGACAATAGAATAAATCAGACATAACTTTCCTATGCTCATATATGAATACGTGACCAGTGTAACTCCACATCAGGTTCAACCACAGGAATTGAATCAAAATTGTAATTGGTTGCATCCTATGTATGTATAATATGTCAAAATACATCCTACAGCCATCTATATTTAAAAACAACAAATACAAACAGGGACTGCCTCTTAATTGGAATTTAACCATTAAACTTTAACTTTGAAGAGCATTTATGGAAAAAATTAAATTAGACTCTAATTATTCCATATGGAAAATCTTTTTATAAATATTAAAATATAAAGTTATTAAGCAAGTCATTTTATATGTAAAATCTATTGCATTAAGTTTTACAAGTATACAAATTAGAGTTGGGACATGAGGATTCATGTATATGTTCACTTGTATTTGGTAATCCAACATTTGCAAGTGATAATAGTAAGCATTGCTGTCTATGTTTTAAAAAATGATATGGCTTGAAAACACTGGAATTCATTGTTTTCTGCAAGACCTACTTGACTGTCAATGACTCCTAGGGAGCGGATTGGAAGCACAGGTAGGGGATACAAATCAAATTTGCACATTTAGAGAAAAGCGACAGTAACAGTCCTTGTACTGACATTGTTAAGTCACATTTAATAATACTCCTGTAAGCCAGGAATTATCCCAGAGATGAAATGACTATAAAAAGACAGAGATATTGGTTCCAGAATATCTTTCTATTAAACCACATTACAGTAGTCACATCTCTTGGCTCATTTTTTTGACAGAACTGGCAGAGCTGATCCTGTAGTAGAAGGGAAAAGTCCTCTGACTCAGGGTTTCCTTTCAAAATGTCAGCATTTCAGCACACAAACTCAATGCTATGTTTTTGTCTTTCTAGGCTTCACTTTCACTAGACATGGCAAAAGATAGAGGATGTCTGTTTACACAAAGAGAAAGTACTTGCTGGTGTGTGAGTTGCAGCAATTCCTGCATCTTCTGACTCCAGTTAAGTTTTCTCATCCAGAAAAGGCACTCTTATCAACCTTGTGATTCAATGCATGTGGAAACAAGATGGCTAGTAACAGATATTTCTCTGGGGAACCATGTTATACAATGTTTGACCTATGTAATGTGATTCATCGCAAATAGTTTCCTATTTGTAGTTAAGATTGCTCTTAGCATTAGAGAGTTGTTTAAGGGTTATAGCGCTTTTATAACATAGCCTAGAATAATAGAATTCAAAATGTTCTGAGTGTAAGATATTATTCCATTGAAACTCAATGGAAAAGTGAAAATAGCCCAATGCATCCCAAGTACTATTATTTTTTATGAAATGAATGAACTTCTTATATTAATTGGAAAGTTCTTCTTTATATATTTCTATTAGGCATCAAAACTACATAATGGCATAAACATCATGTCCTTATTTCTGCAGTGTAGCCACTGATATATTCACTCATTATTTTCTTTTCTACTTTAATGTGAAGAAACGGGATCTGTGATGTTCAATTTATAAATGCAGATGACACTGGAGTTACTGAAGTGAACTTTCTCAAGATGTTTGAAACCATAATTGCTCAGAAAAAAAAAATGGGGATTATATGATTACATCATACGACTCACCCTTACCTGTATCAAAAAATATGCTAATTGATACAGTTGCACAGGGACTGGGAAATTTTTGTTACACTCATGCATGTGTATATCGGCCCTCTTCATAAATGATGACCTCTTAATGAACAGATGCATGACTATAGAACATCTTAATATTCAAACAGCTTTCTTCACTTACTCTCAAATTCTTATTCATGCTTGAGTTTATGCTTTGCTTGTTTATTTTACTGTTCACCAAGCAATTTTCAATTAGTTCACTTTCTCTCAGCCATTTCTCTTCCTGGTTGGCAGGGCAGTTGACAAAGTTCTAGGTTCTGTGTCTGTACACCTGTGCCCAAATGTGAAGAAGTGTAGTGAGATGTGCTGTACCCCTCTTTTTATCGGGGAAAGAAGCCTGTGGGATGATTTCCTCTCCAGAATTTCTGTCATATCTCAGGGGTCAGAACTGCATTGTGCAAGAATTGTAAGAGCTTTGCTTATTCAGTTTCTGTTGTGAAGAAACGGTTTTGTTAGGAAACAATAATGACCGCACTGAGCAGCTGCTACAATTATACTTCCTGAGGGAAGAGAACTTATCAGATTTTCTAGGCCCATATCACTAGTGTGAAGGCTTTTAATAAACATTTTATATTAATAATTACATGTCAGGGGAGTGCCTAGCAAAATTTATCAAGGCAGTATTAAGAGTATCTGGCAGCAGTAAGTGGCCTCTGTGTTTGGAGAATGTTCTCACAGGGCCTCTTTAATATGAATGCTAAGTGACTTCACCCTTAGGTGAATAGTGCAAGAACTATTGTTCAACTCACAGTCACACAAACCTGTGTACAATTCTTTCGTTTTCCATTAGATTAGTTTTGCCTTTATTTGGTCAAGGATACAGAGAACTCAATGAAAGAGAGTTGGCCAACATGATTATATGGATATGATGACAAATCTCCTCATATCTTCCAGTAACCTTAATGGTCTCTAATAGAACTTGATTAACAGTTTCTTTGATCATATCTGGTATGCTCTTGCAGGAGTCCTTTGGATCTTGAGCTAAATTTTATGTCAGCAAATCTTATTAACTTACAAGGGTTGGGTGGAGACACTACATTAAAAGTAGAGTAATAAGTATGCAAGTATTCAGAGCCACTTCTGTGACATTCTGCTTATCTCACACTTTCTAGTCTACATTTAACCAATGACTTAGCACAGGAGGAGTAATAAGGTAGATCATCCTGGCCTGAAAAAAATGTTTTGTCCTGGACAGATTTTGCATGGAGAAAGCTCATTGGCCTGGCCAAGAGTTTACCATAAATGTGCTAGAGGCTCATTTTCCCCCCATTTCCTTTGCATCCCTTCCTTTCTCTCTTTCACAAACATTGGGCCTGCATTACAGACAGAAGAAGCTCATTTCTTCTTCCTGCTTCCTTTTTCTTCTTTTGACGTTTATTTTCTTTAATAAGTCTTTTACATATCTAGTCTCATTTGGCATCTCCTTTCATGAGGATGCAGATGAACACAATAGGTCACACTATTTAAAAAATATTGGGCAAATGATGTCATCTACAACCTAAGTGTAAAACATGTTGCTGCATTTGTCCTATGGATCATTATATTTACGCTTCAAAAAAATCTAATAATACAGTTATTAATATTATTCCCATTTCCCAAAAGGGATGTTAAGTACAGAGAGATTACACACATTTTTAAGGTTATTCGATAGTTTAGAAATAAATCAAGGCTCAAACATTAAGGGCATGCATTCCACACCCTGTGTTTGACTAGTGGACCTGTGAGACCATTCACAGCCATGGAAGTACAACTATCCAAGGAGGCAGTTGCTAACTGTACTACCTCACACTCTTTATCCTTTCCTAAATGTATAATTCAATAGTTCCCTAATGTCCCTGGATGCTGGCTATTTGTTCATTTGAACACTGTTATCTTTTCTCTAAATTCCCTGCTACCTTCCTATTGCTTATTCTTGGTGAAAGTTTTCTGCCTTTCAATTTTTCTCTGTGCTCTGACATTCATGTCCTGTTTTCAATGTCTACACATTGTATAATGCATCCACTTCCTTTTTTTTTCTTTTTTTAAACTTATTTTTATTTAGCTTTTAATTTTTTACAGACTGCGTTTTGATTCATTGTACACAAATGGGGTATATAATTTCATTTCTATGGTTGTACACAATGTAGATTCATACCATTCATGTAATCATACACATATATAGGGCATTGATATCTGTCTCATTCCACCATTTTCATATCCCCCTCCCTCTCATTTTCTTCTACATATTCTAAAGTTCCCCAATTACTCTCTCATTCCCCACCCCCACCCCCATTATATATCATCCTCCACTTATCAGGGAAAACATTCGGCCTTTGGTTTTTTTAGAAGCTACTTTGAAAACCTATACTCCAACAAAATAGAAAATATCAAAGACATCAACAAATTTTTAGAGCCATATGATCCTCCCAAACAGAATCAGGAAGACGTACACAATCTAAACAGATCAATTTCAAGCACTGAAATAAAAGAAGCCATCAAAAGCCTACCAACCAAGAAAAGCCCAGGACCAGATGGATTCTCAGCTGAATTCTACAAGACCTTTAAAGAAGTACTGATACCAATACTCCTCAAAGTATTTCAGGAACTAGAAAAGGAGGGAACCCTTCCAAATTCATTCTATGAGGCTAGTTTCACTCATACCAAAACCATACAAAGACACATCAAAGAAAGAAAACTTTAGACCAATATCCCTGATGAACATAGATGCAAAAATTCTTAAGAAAATACAGGCAAATCACATACAAAAATATATTAAAAAGATAGTGCACCATGATCAAGTGGGGTTTATCCCAGGGATGCAAGGTTGGTTCAATATTCGGAAATCAATAAATGTAATTCACCACATCAATAGACTTAAAGTTAAGAATCACATGATTATTTCAATTGATGCTGAGAAAGCATTTGATAAAATACAGCACCCTTCATGCTTAAAACACTAGAAAAAATAGGAACAGTAGGAACATACCTCAACATTGTAAAGGTTATCTATGCATCCACTTTCTAATTCAAATGCTTATTCCTCTTTTCTTGGACTCCTGTGGCCACATCTTGCTCTGCTTGTAAAAGAGTCATGCATACCATTCAGGAAGAATTTGATGTCTACTATGTGGCATTAACTGGTGCTTATTTATATTATAATGATGAATAAATTAAGATCTCTGTTCTCAATGGATTTATAGGCTATATGCAATTGAGGAAAAAATGCTTTTAATGATCAAGTACTTTTTTCCTTTATTTTTCTTTTGATCTTAACTTATAATTCCTATAAAGTAAATAAGGAAGATGCTATTTGACCCAAATTTGCAAGCAGGTAAATTAAGGCCAACAAAGCTCAAATACTTACTAAAATTTACAAAACTTCTTTGGTAGCAGAATGAAAGCATCCAGTATAGCTTTGTTTTTTCTGTTGTTTTGTGTATTGTCGTATGTTTTTGTTGACACAAAAAAGCATCACTGTCTAAGATATATTTGAGAAGGGTCACACGTATTGAATAGGTTTAACCATAGATATATTTACACCAAATCATATAAATACTTGTTCCATTGGATCAAACCTAACATTCTGGTACTTGAATGGATAGAAGCAGACACACCTGTTCAGTGTATGAGTGTCAAGCAAAAACAGGCTCATGTTTCTGGTGACATTTCTGTTGCCATTCTCTCTCAAAGCATTTGGAATTAATTTCAGGCATCTTGGACTTGGTGTCTGTTGTTATTTGCTATGAAAACAGGAGACATTACCACAGACATTTAACAATGAGGAAATAAATTAGGTGCAGATTATTTCCCATATGAGTTGAGTCTTCTAAGAGGGAATAATGTCAAAAATTTTCCTCTTAATTAGCAAGTTCTAGTATAATATAATTTTTAGGCATCTTTTTCTAATTAATTTACATTTAGAACTTGACTATGGTCTACAGGAATTTTGAATTTTATTTGATTGTTTGATATATTTTGTCTCCACTTAAATAAACTTTATTCCTTATAGTCAGGCATGTTGTGAAAAAATATTTGGAATGATTGGAGAGTATTTCTCTATATAATTCCTTATATTCTGAACAAGCATGGAGTTGTCAAACACTTCTCTTTTCTTGTTATCATTTGTGCTTCAGAAAAATCCCATAGGGCATGCAGGGCATGAAACTTTGCCCCATGTCATGAAAGAGGGAAAAGTTCATAGATATCAAAAGATTCCCTAAGTCATAGGATTACTCAGTGACAGATTTTGATCTAAGTTTAGTCTTCTAACTTTATTTTATATTTTTTTCCAGTGTACCAGTGTATGTCTCTACATCTATAGAATATCAAACATAGATTTGCACCTTTGAAAATGCATTAAAAGAAGATATGTGTCCCAAAAATTCTGTGCTCAGAATGTATATTGGCAATATAGAAATAAACATCCATAATGCTAACTTGCAGTGGGAACCCATTTTTCACATGTGGATATGATGCGTTCTTTATGGAGCTGGACAGAGATGTCATTTAAGTAGACACTTGCCTCTCCACCTCTCCACCCTCTCTCTTTGTATCTCTCTTTCTGTCTCTGCCTCTCTACTCCTATTTCAATATTTGTCTCTTCTACAAACACAAATAAAGAATATCAATACATACACTCAGGAATAACAGTATTTCTTAGCAACTTTTCAGAATTTATGATAAATTCATAGTTAAGAAAAGATAATGAGGTATGTGGGAAGCCATCCCTATTTAGCAGAATCAGACTAGGTTGAGCCATGAAACGCAAATGTCTGGCTTCTAGGAAGTGCCGGGAAACAAGTGGCACTGTGAGGAAGTGGTTTCCTGTCTCCTTCTGGGATATTCCCCTAAAGACAATGACTCCCCTAACTCCACCCTATCCTGTCCATTACAGAAGAAACTCCTCCCAGTCCTTGCCCCCTTTACCTGTATACTATAAATGAAAGAGAGTTGGGCAAGTTGTTGTTGTAAAAGGTCAGAGCTGGTATGGCCAGACCCATCATACCCCATCTCATTTAAAAAGAGTATTGGCTCTTGTGTGGTTATTGAGTAGATAAGTTTTTGGGTAATTGAGTGATATACCACCAACTTCATCCTCTTGTGATTAACCCTTTTCTCATCCACGCAGGCCTGGCAGAGAGGATTCCCACAGAGATAGAAAGAAATATCTTCTGGCTTCTTGCAGCCATTTTCAAATTCAAATTATTTGTAATTTTTCATCATTAAACAGATAAAACAATAGACAAACTGGTTAGGAGAAGGTTATTTTTTCTTTTCCATTATCTACACCTGTTCAAATTTGAAACAGACATGTTTGTTTTGCTATAAATCTACATATGTAGAAACATGAGATTTAGTCAAAGGATCTTGATATACATAGTCCAATTAATATATTTTCAGATTAATATGTTAAACTGTGTTTTAGAGATTTACAGAAATTAAAAAGCTTCAGTCTAAATCTAGAGCTTATTTACTCATTGGTCCATTGATTCAAAACATTACTAAACATATATTATTTATTATGCACAAATTAATTCTTTTTCTAGTTGTCATGTAAAGTATTTGTAAATAAGAATTCTTTATTTTGAGTCCATGGAGTCTTTTAATTTTTGGTGACTATTTATTTCATAATATTCCACATATTTTTTTTTCTGAAGAAGGAGCAATATAATTTATGAGATTTTATGAGTCTATAATTCCCAGATTTTTAATTCCCAGATATTGCTTTTTAGTTTGAATTTCACAAAGTGTTATACCATTCCAAGCAGTTTTATCTATTAGAAGAAATGATAGCTTTCTCTTGGGAATAAAAATTGCTCATTTGGGGCTGGGGCTGAAGCTAGGTAGTAGAGTACTTGCTTGGGGTAGTGGGGGGAACCTCAGCCTTTATCTTTTGCTTATTGAACCTTAGCCTTTATCTTTTGTCCCTATTTTGCCACTGGTTTGATATTTCCAGCAAATTGATATACTGGTATAAACTATGTTTTTTGAAGTGTTGATTGACTTTCATGCGATGAAATTTTATGAAATACAATGAAATGTTACAGAATACATACTTTCACCACTAAGTCAAATTTGGGAAAACATTCTTTGGCATATTCTGACATTATCTGTTGTAATCTATGGATAATAACACCTCAAATTACATAAATGTATTTATGCCAGCTTTAGTCAGCTTCTTTTACTATAGTGACCAAAAGACCTGACAAGAAGCATTTTAGAGGAGGAAATGTTTCTTTGGTGCTCAATTTCAGAGTTCTTGGTTCATAAATAGCCAGCTTCATTGCTCTAATCCGAGTGAAGCAGAAAATCATGGCAGAAGAGAAAGTGACTCAGGACATGGTCCCTAGGAAGCAGAGATGAGCTAAGCTCACGAGGGGTGAAACATATACTCTAAAGGAATGCCCATAATGACCTACATCCTTCAGTCACATCCTACCTACCTACAGTTACCACGCAGTTAATCTATTCAAGTGGATGCACTGATTAGATTAAGATTCTCATAACCCAATCTTTCACTTTTGAATTTTCTTAACATTGTTTCTCACAAAAGTTTTTGAGGAACACATAATATCTAAACCATAACACTACCCCACTCACCTAGGTTGCTATTGGATGATGGTGTTTTTCTGTGTTGAGTTTGGACTTAGCCTCAGATTGTTTTATCAACAGAGAACTAGAATTATCTTTTTTAAAAATTAATGACCATCAAGTTATAACATTTTTGTTACCCTTGCATGAACTTTACACTTTCTTTGCAAAGTTGGTCTTTGCAAAGCTGGTCTTCAGTTTCCAGAAAACTTTTCCACTAGTATTTACTCATTATTTCCTTTCTATGCCAATTAATCATGCTATATATATATTTGCAAATATTTTGGAGGAAATATGGTCTAAGGAATAGTAAAGAATGCCTGTGCATCTTTATAAGATAAACCAAACTGGCATTTAGTTTGATTACTATAGAAAATGTCTCTACCTCTGCAGGTAAAGTGACTGCTGTCCTTCGTAACAGTCTCTTATACACTGGACTGCTGCAGCCTGGTATTCTATTCAGGGGCAAACAGCTTTTCACAATGCAATGACTAGGGCTAAAATTTGTTCTTGATTAAAACATACAGCAGCTGTGGAGCTATCAGACCTTGGGAGGAGGACTCAAGCTTAGAAAAACTATCTGTGCCTTTCATAACCTTGTGAACACAGATATGAATTGATGTAATGTTTTTCTTTTAAGGCATAAATTCTACTTCTTTAATGTACTTTTTATGAAACTGTCAGGGATTTTTTTTTTAATTTCCTAAGCACAAAGAATGACCAACACTAAAAAAGATCAATCTTAGAATATAAATTTTAAATTTAGAATACTTGGCACTTTAAGATACATTCCAGAATTTTTGAATGAATTACAAACAGAATGGTTTATTTTCACAAACATAAGCATACTTTTATTACTAATTAAAACTTATATAAATTGCAGCGTAAATCTTTATATTAAACTTTAAAATTTATTACTAGTAAAAAGGAGTGACTAAAATATATGCAACAATTTCACCAGCACTTTTAGAGTGCTGTAATTTCTATATGGTTTATGTTACTAGTCATTTCAATGAAAATTTCGAAAACCAAGAGCACATTAGTTTTCTACTTTAACCAATCTTTTTCATCTAAAAACGTATTTGTATATTCTATCAGGATTCATTTTGAAAATATGTGTTTGGATTATTTATTTTCTTTTCATAACTGCTCCTCAGGCTATTGGTATTTTTTAGTCTACTAGTCAGGAAAAAAAAAAGAAACTATATATAAAAGTAATTAAATTTAATGCAATAGCAACAGATAATATTTAGTAGAGAAAACTAAAAAGGAGAAGAAAGAGGAGGAGAAGGAAAGAAAGAAAGAAAGAAAAGAAAGAAAGAAAGAAAGAAAGAAAGAAAGAAAGAAAGAAAGAAAGAAAGAAAGAAAGAAAGAAAAAAGAGAAAAAGAAGAAAGAAAGAAAGAAAGAAAGAAAGAAAGAAAGAAAGAAAAGAAAGAAAAAAGAGAAAAAGAAGAAAGAAAGAAAGAAAGAAAGAAAGAAAGAAAGAAAGAAAGAAAAGGAAGAAAGAAAAAAGAGAAAAAGAAGAAAGAAAGAAAGAAAGAAAGAAAGAAAGAAAGAAAGAAAGAAAGAAAGAAAGAAAGAAAGAAAGAAAGAAAGAAAAGAAAGAAAGAAAGAAAAAAGAGAAAAAGAAGAAAGAAAGAAAGAAAGAAAGAAAGAAAGAAAGAAAGAAAGAAAGAAAGAAAGAAAGAGAAAGAAAGAAAAGAAAGGAAGGAAGGAAGGAAGGAAGGAAGGAAGGAAGGGGAAGAAAGAGAAAGAAAAAAGCAGGGCTTGGTGGTGAACAACTGTAACCACATCCACTTAGGAGGCTGAGGCAGGAAAATAGCAAGTCTGGGACCATCCTGGGCAAATTAGCCATATCCTGTTGCAAAATGAAAAGATGTAGGAATGTAGCTCAGAGTCCAGCACCACTGGATTCTATTTTCTACTACAAATGGAGAGAGGAAGAGGAAAGAAGGAAGAATGAAAAGAGGGAGGAAGAGAGGGAAGGAGGTAGAAAATAAAACAATATCAATAAAGCAAAATATAAAATGAAGGAAGAGGAAGAGCAAGATTATGAGAAGGAGAAATGAAACACAGCAGAGATAAGACATAATTAATCTATTCATGGATGTAAGTCCATATTATGTGTGGGTATCTGTAAAATCAGTTCTTTTCCAGGAAGGAGGTAGAATTTTCCAAAAGACAAATGAATAAGGAAAGAACAGCTCAATTGTGATTCATGGTTCAGTATTCACATATTCAGAGTCTAGGAGGGCATCCTGAGGAAATGCTGATCAATCCATTTAGCTTGCAAGTGACTGAACTGAAGGACTTTTCAGGGTTCTTCCAACTTGGAATTCTGAGTTGGAAATTTCAAGAATTAATTGTACATATGACAACATCAGATCCTGTTTAAATCAGTACTTTTTAATGGTGTAAAAAGTTCCTCTTCAAAGAGTTCTTTAGGATGACACACTCAGAAAAGAGAGGGGTTGGCTGTTAGTACAAGATTTGTAGAAAGTACAAATGCGGACTTTATTCTGTTTTTATGAGTTTAAGACTCCCTTTCATAAGTTACATATTTTTGTTTCGATTCAAGTGCAGAATGATTATTCTTTCTCTTTCCTGAATATGATTTACATTGTTAACTCGGGAACTTGTATTTTTCAGTCTCTGACACAAGTTAAACAATTTTTTTTTCCGCTAACACTACAGTTGTTCTTGTAAGCTAGGGCAGAGCCATTCACTCATTTTGTTTGAGATAGAACCTTATTTTTATATCATGAATGCAAAAACTTCTAAAGTCTATTTAAGATAAGACTTAGGTCACATTCCCTAGTAAGCATAAGGGAATCAAAGGGAATTGACATCAAATGCCTTTCTTATATGATGTTGTCAAAATGAACCCAACTATTATATACAACTATATGCTCTAATAAAAAAAGCAAACATTTGTATAGCTTTTCTAAAATGAGATTATCACTGGAATATATCTCCAAATTCAAAATTTTGGATGCATTTATTTTTTAAGGAAATAAATGGATATTGAAACAAGGACTAAAGACAATTCATTAATCAAATCGCAGTTTATGTCTACCTAGAGAAAGAAACCTGAAAAGTTTTATTTTTCTTATCAATGCTTGTAGCATTTTCAAAATATAACAGAAGCTCTCTCATTTTGAGTAAATGCATAGAGTTTTTGCTATAATATTCAGTTTTCTTTGGGGGCTCAAATTAATAAAACTTGACATGCTGATTTTCTGATCATGTATATATTAAAATATGCAAAATCCTAAAAATAAATATGAAAATATCAACTTAGAAAACAGTACAGTGTATAGGGACAGTTTGAGGAATTGATAATGGAGGGTATAAAAACAATTTCAAAGAAATAATTAGATTTTAAATTGAATTTAAAATGAGAAAAAGGAATCAAACATGTATAGGGGCTGGGGACAGATAAACACAGGAAGAAAAAAATGGAAAACCTGGACTTGACAAATAGTGGAAAAACAAAACAAAACAAAACAAAACAAAAAAAACCCAAAAAAACAGCAGTGGTGACTTGCCATGATTAGAAAGATGCTGGGTAAACTTGTATTCCAGGCTAAGAGTGTAAACTTTACTTCTCATCAATAGTAGTGACTTTCTGAATTTAATTTAAATTTAGTATGCACAGAACATTTTAATGACACTTCTATGCCCATAATTGCATCTTTGAAAAGTTCTGATTCGGAGGCAATGATGTTGAAAGCTGCAAGGAAAGATTCCTCTTTTTAAAGTGGTGCAGAGTCATCCTAAATCCTTGGCAATCTGGGAGACATATTTCAACACTAATTGCCAGATGCCACTGGCAAGAAGCATATTTCTCAAAGTACACTCCCATTTGCTGGTTCCTGAGATTTAGGAACACATTCAGATGTCAAAATGCATTCCTTCTGCATCTTTCTTCATTCCTTCCTGCTGTTTTGATAATAAGAAAAACAAGGAAAACGTGATCATACCTATCTAATTCTGGAATTGAGAACAGGAGATGAAATAGATAATGACATTATATTTATGAAATAAAATTAAAATAAATATTCCATCCTAAATAGTCTACATTTCTGTAACCTCTGTTCTTTTCCAGTCCTTATCGTCTTTCAAAATCACTGCAGGAGTCTGTCACACAATTTTCTCTGCCTCAGTCTCCTTAACATTTTGTTTTCCATTCAATACTCTGGATGGTTATCTGTCCACAATGTAAATTCCTCCTTTCTTCTTATCTCAAATTATTTTATTTCCCCATCTCTTATAAAATTAAGCCCAATCTCTTCAGTTTGGCCTACAGATCTCTCCATAAATTCTCTCTCTAGCTATCTTCCATAATTATCAGCAATAACATATTGTTAATAAGTTTTATTGTGTATATTTCTCCATTTTTTTTTATTTGCATGGATTTGCAAATCAGCAAGCAGACTAGCTACAGAACAATTTGAAGCCTAATACTAATAAGAAACTTGAAGACAGGAGGGAAAGATGTGCTTCTGAGCTGCTACTAGAAAAAAATGGCTTTTGTACTGTAGTCAGCTATGCTAATAATGGAAAGGGAAAAAATTTATCTCAGTATACAGAGAAAGGTAAAATCAGCAGAAAACAGAGAACCATAATACCTACACCTGCTGAAAAGAAAAAGAAGGGGTCAATAGATTTTAAATTCTCAACTCACTAACTCACATCCCTGTCTCCCTTTCAAATTTAATGAGAAGGAATGAAGAGAAGATGCAGAAATACATCTCAGTATAGTTCTGTCCTGGAAATTGGAAGAGTTTCCTTACAAAACTACAAGACATGCATACAGAAAATTGTTTTCCTTTTGATAAATACTAGAAATAAAATGAATGATTTCTCACTTCACTAACACACGTGGTATATTACTTTTTAGTTACATATGCTTATTGTGCACACAGTGTGAACATACTTCCTATATAGTTTTTTTCTATCTTTGCACAATATCGGATTTGCAGTGTATAATGCCTTCTTAAAATATTTATTTGCTCCCTCAAAGTATGACATGGAAACATTTCACTGAATGAAAGTTAACTACAGGAGTTTTCTGAAGCCAGTGGTTTTCAGTGCTATTTGTGCACCAAAATCTGTGAGGAGATAGGAAAGCATTCTGATGCTCACAATGAGTTTCTGGATATTCTGCAACAGAAAGTTTACTTTGGAGTCTAAATATATATTTTTCAGAAATTCCACAGTTTTTTTTTTCTTCTGACCACATACCTCTGAATATTCATTTAAGTAAGTAGAAAAGAACAGATAAACAATGAAAAAATCATTTGCAAATTATTTCCAAATTTTGAAAAATTATATAACTTATGGAAATTAAGCTTCCTTCTTCTCTTGTCGAAAAAGGTATAATGCAGTTTTTCCTCCTTTGTTCCTCAAGTGTCTGTTATGATTGGATGCCTAATTTTCTATTAGTTTTAATGATATTGGATAGCTGTTAGATGAATTGATGAATAGCTGATATATTATAGATAGTCAATTGGCATGTGCATAAGTGTCCAGTCACATGGATGCACACAGACAATATATTGAAGATATCTAAACGAATAGAAGATGAAGGATTAGTGGATTGCTTGATAAGTAGCTGGGTTAATGAGGTGGAAAGTTAGTGAAAGAATGGATGAATGAGTGAAGGGTATATAAAAGAAGGTGAAAAATGAATTTTCTAGGGTCTCCTTACAATGTCTCATCTACCACATAGCCCAATTTAATTTTTAGAAATAATCTTTGGTTTCTGTCATGTTCAACAAAACAATTTCAATTTGAAGATATTTGCTCATTAGTTTTCAAGTTATGAAGTATAGATGATGAGAAAGGAATAAATTAATTTCTATGGGGGGCTAGAGTACCTAAAATTAAGGTGGACAGCTCTGAGACTATCTGGATAAGGATTTTGACCCTCATTTGAGAGCTTAGTTTCAAAGGACACTACTTCTCTAACTGTAAGAAAAGTGATAGATTAAGCAGGGCTGTGGAAAGCATTCAGTCATTTCAGAAGTCCAGAGGGAAGCAATAAGGCTAAGAAATTGTTTTATAGTTATAAAGATCCATTTTTACCTAAATTATAGCTCTAAACTGAAGATTATTTCAAGGGCAAAGTGAACAGATTGCTAGGTGTCAGTTTTTAGTCATAAGTTAAAGCACAGATTATTTCTAGGCTTTGCAGAGAATATTAGTAGCCAGGGAGAAATTTTATTGTGAATTATGTGTGTTTTAAGTTCTATATTGAGAAAGTGATTGTGAGCTACTGAATTGAGAAGACTTACCCAAATACAGAAACATTTTAAAGATTTTAAATATTTTGTTCAGATACTTTGTGTTACATTGATTTTAGATATTTACATGGTGAATTTAAAATAACCAAATGAAGCTGGGCACCATGGCACTGTAATCCCAGTGACTCAGAAGGCTGAGGCAGGAGGATGGCACATTTATGACCAGCCTTAGCAATTTAGGGAAGCCCTAAGAAACTTAGTGAGACCCTATTTCGATATTTAAAAAAATAATAAATTAAAAAGGAATCGGGATGTGGTTCAGTGGTTAAGTGCCTCTGGGTTCACTCACTGGCACACACACAAAAAAAAGAATTAGTGAAGAAAAACATTTTATTCTACTACATCTTGCAAGTTATTTCTAATTTCATGCTTAGTTCTGTTTAAATTTAATTTTAAATAAGCAACTTATTTGAAGTAAAACTTCAAGTAAAACCAGCATAGATTTTTAAGGGATTAGCTTTGTGAGATTTTACAAATTTGTAAATACAAATATACATCAGTGCAACCAGATCATCAGATATTTCCAACATCCCAGAGACCACCATTTTTCTGATTCTATCATGATAGCCTACTTTTCACTGTTCTAGAATTTTCATATGAATGGTTTCATTAAATATAATTTCCTTTGGGTCTAATTTTTTTCATTCAGCATAATGTTTCTGAGATCCATTCATTTTGTTACGTGTGTCAGTAGGACATTTTAATTATTGAGTATATAATGATTATTCTTTTTATAAATGTGTCACTATTTAGATTTCCATTTACTTTCTCACATGCATTTTTGACATTTTAATGAATTTTTAAAGTCCTTACATTGTTATAAAACGTTTTATGCTTATCAATTGTATGATACGTGCAGGATCTAACTCTAAAATGTCAATGTTACCTGCCAAATATGTAGAAAGACATTATTATTTCCACTTAAGGAATGAAGAGTAGTGGAAATACATACAATTAATATTACTCCCAAGAACCCTACACTTAGAGACAGAATCAGAACTCAGGGTTTCACACACTGATATTAAAACTTGTTTTAGAACAAGATTATAATTACTTGGGTATTTCCTTGTTTGATTAGTAAATGTTGCACATTAAATGAAAAATTGAGTTTATGTATTAAAATACTTGTTTTAATTTATTAGTCTTTTGAAATATCAAGATTTAGTAGTACTAAGCCTTATTTGGATCTATGTCCCCAGGTTAAGTGCCAAAAAATTTTGTGCTTGGTCATTTGCACATACATCCTTATCTACATAAATAAGTCTTAGTACACATATAATACATGAAATTTATTTTAATATCAATGCTTAAACTGAGCTATAATTATAAATGAAATACTAACACTGACATTCTTAAAATATAGAAAAATTTTACATAAGAAAATATTCTAGAAGTTACCTATTGTTTACAAATTTAACTATAATTGTGTTTGTGTGTGTATGTGATGTCTCATAAAGAACTTGTATTATTATCCTAAAAACAAATTTCAAGGGAGGAAGAAGCCTGATTCTGACACTGGTGCTCTCTCAAAGCACATAAGCTTAAAAATAAAAGGAGCTCTTTGTGCTTTCAATGTCTCTCATTTGTAAAATGGGAATAATGATGCTATTCAACATACTTGAGAGTAATACTGGTATTTGATTTAATTAGACACTAGAAGTATTATGTAATTTATAAATACATAAATAAGTATAACAACTTATAGAAACTCAAGTATATGTGTATAAATAATACATATATACATATAAATACATGTATACTGAGACAGAGACAGAGTCATTTCAGAGTCTTAAAAGATTTTCAGATGCCCCAAAATATAACACAGGGATGCTTTTTCTATGAGCTCTGACACTTCCTTAAAATGTGAATAAGATTATACTACATTTACCACAGAATCAAAACAATGAAATATCATGATTTATTTAAACTATCTGGTATATTATAGTCTTCCAAATAATTTCAGTCCCTCTGCATCCTTTGTTAAGTTGAAAATTAGATAAATTAATAATGCATTTTCATTGATATCCCAGTATGCAGTTTGCTTTGCCCTTAGATTTAGAACAGATGTATCATCTCAGAATTGTTTTCCCTCTGTGTCCTCTCAAACTGAATGTGTATGACTTCTATGATGGTATGTTAGTGGGGGATTATCAATCAGTGTCTCATAAGCATCATGGGAAGTGACAAATGAGAATCCTTTTGAAGTCATTCATTTTGAACAGCATAGTGCATAAAATATATCATGCATCTTGGGGTCTGTGTTGTATAAAGACTTCAGAACTACTCTTTGTGTAGTTTTTAAGCCTTTAAACTTTTATCAAACCTTCATTAAAAAATAGTAAACTAATGCAAATTATTTCTTTGTGCTTTATAGGAGGCAGGAAGGATTGAGCATATAAAATAATTGATCATATAAAATTATTTTTTCTAGTTGATTAGCAAATTTAACTATTTTCTTTTTAAATTTTAACTTATTTATGTATTTATTTATTTTACTTTGGTTTGTCTATAAGTTGAGGTGAGAGAATACTAGAAAGAATCTTAAGCCGGATGCTGTAAGAATTTTGGTTCTATGCAATCTCCGTGGGTCTTTTTCAACAGCACTAGAATTCTCATGGCTTATTTATAAATAAAAATATTTACTGTATGCCATATTTGTTTTTCGATGTAATCATCATACTAATATTTGAAGTGGTTAGTTCCATTTTAAACACAATGATATCCAGTGAGGATGTTAGCTTAATAACATGTTAACTAGTTTTAAAATTGTAAGACTATGCCATATCATAATTCGTCGTGAATTTAAGGAATCAAGAAATTGGTGTGATAATTCTTTTTTCTCCATCTGCTATCAATGATGATTCCACAATATAATGCCTAGGCAGAAACCTCCTTCCATGTTTGAACGTATTTTCTTCTGTATAACTCATGGATATTTTGTTTGCTCTCCATTATTTAAGATGTTTCCAGATTCTTCACACGGTGTAAAATTAGGCAATAAGAGAAAGCTCTCCACTTTATACAAAATGTTAATTTTTTTGTTATTTCCATATCTGTCACCTTGTCACCTTTACATCAGCTCTGTTATTTAGGTCAAAGTTTTGGGACAAGTCTATAAGTCCCAGATGTGCCATAGGCCATATAACCTTCAAAGGCTTACTTGTCTATAATTTAAAGTTACTATAATAAAAATGTTTTAGTCATATGCTTGTTATTCTGAAGAGTCTTAATCATAATACCTAAACTTCTTGTGGTAAATTCACCATATGCCATGACTTGCCCAACAATTAATTCAGAAAATGGCGAGGGGTCATGGGTCATTAGAAAAGACAAACAGATACACGTAAAGAGAACGCTAACACCAATGGTGACATTATACCCAATTGTGTTGCAATGACCCAGAGCTAGCTCTGCAAATTTATTATATAGGTTTTATCTTTAAAAGGTTATTTGTGGGAAAGTTTCTGCAAAGCAGGCAGGCTGGAAGTTCCTTGGGAGCTAGTGTCTGAGTTTCAAGGTTAAAACTGATAACTCTGAGCTTTTGCAAAAAATGTCCATGGGTCGGCATTGACATAGCAACTGGGTGATGGTAACTTGTACTTTTGCATGGGGGTGGGGGGTATCCCAGTGCAAGTACCTACAACTAAAAGGCAAGTAGACACCTTAATTCACATCACCACTCTCCACAAACATTAAAGTTCAATGATTCAGTTAATGAAATAAAATGTAAAAAAAGAAAGAAAGAAAGAAAGTCTTCCAACATTTGCTCCAAGCCTCTTTCTATTACAACTACTTAAATAATACTACTACTAACTACTTAAATAATAATTATTGGCTAAGCAGCAAATTAAAGTGAGCATGCAATAAATTCCATTATATTTTACAATTATTAGCCTAATGTTGTTGTCTTTACTGGTGGTTTTAGCCAATATTCTAATTTAATTAAATGGGATATGTGTGTGTGTGTTTATTTTTAAAAATTCATTTCTGGTCTTACATATATTTTTTCTAATAAATATTTTTATTCAATATCACAGATGATGAGTTACTTTCTTACAGAATAGAGTGACCTCCCACCCCTCGTAAATCAACCTAAATGCTCTTAGCCAAAATCTGAAGCCCTATCAGAATGTTACACACTAAAGCTAGTCTAACACCAAGCTTACTTACAACAAGAAGTGCTTGGAGGTGTATATATGTATTGCATCCTCCACTGGACTATACACTCTTTGTCTAGAGTTTTTGTATTTCCTGTACATTTTAGTCTCTAACTTTGAATGTTGTTTGGAATATAATAGGTAGCTGAAAACATTTTTGATGTTAAAGGGAAGAAGGTCATCATTATTTTAACACTCCAAACATACGTTACCCATAGAGATTAAAGAGATTTTTTAGTCTGAGAAATAAGGTAACTAGATTTTTCAGAGAAATAAGGAAAGTAGGTATCAAATAAATTGGTAACATAGTTACAGAAAAACATGAGACCATATGTTTTTAATATATAACTTTTATCATTATTTTATGTTTAGTGGTGTTTGAACACTATATCAGGGGCTCATGTTTTCATAGCTATTCTTTGGACAGCATTCAAACATGTCACCTTCATCTTCTCTGGCCTGCTACCCAATATAAAAACAATCACCTACATAATTTGGTTCAACCAAACCAGTGCTTTTGTGCCCAGTGCTTTTCCAGGATTTCATGACATGTCAAAAAAGAAAAGAGACAGGATCCCTCACTAGGTCTGTCTCATATTCAAGTAGGTAATAGAATAATGATTAGTGACAAAAGCAAGAACATAACTTTATATGATTTATTTTAATGTAAACTGTTGTAGAAAAAAGGAAAAAGGAAAGGGAATGGAGTAAGGTATCTAGTCATCACAGGAAAGAGGGGAAGGAGGGCAAATGGCAGCATGAAATAGGAAGAATGGAGAAGGCTTTACAAAAATAGAGATGATGGGGTGGAAGGAAACAGGAATGAACACTAGAGGTATCAAGACCTGAGCAGTCAAGATGATGAAATTATGTTTTGTGCATGTATAACTATGATATAATGACTCCACTAGTGTGTATGATTATACTGAAACTACTGAATTGCAGTTTAGTTTTATAAGATACTAAATATATAGCTTCCTTTGCTTCCATAAACCTCATAGAGAACATGAAACTGAAGATGCCCTCTTTGTATTGCTGTTTTTAAGATAGCAATATTTGTAAATTTATTTACATAGCATTTATATAAAACAAAAAAAATTCTGAAAAAATATTGGGCACAAGGCAAGTAATTAGTCTTATAACACATTGATACTAGAGTGGGTTCAAAAGTTTTTTGATACATATCCATTAAGTATCCCACATCTCTGAGGCTCTAGATAAAGTCTCAGATTCTATTTAGATGGCAAGATGAATCTACTTATAAATTCAATGGATAAGAAATAATTCACATTGAGCAATATGCTAGAATAGATTAAAATTCATTAATTATGAAATGTGAATTCAGTTAATTTTATTTTTAGAGTAACAGAATTTGAAAAGCTCGTATGTCACTTTTTATCTTCTGATTTTGAGATGATATTTGGTTGAACAACAAATAAACACTTTTAAGGATTTGGGGGATAAACACCTTGTGTAGTTTTGTGAACTCACAGTGACAAACAAGAAACTATGTCTATCTAGCCTTCAAATGTTGGGAGGATGTGCTCAGATACAGAGGACTATAGTATTCAATCATTTTCAACTAGATAAAAGTGATTATTAGAAATAGTCACTATTGACTTAGCAATCCTGAACCTAATGAAATTTCATTTTGTATTTTATCCCTAGCTCCTCAACATAGTGGTTGGTAATATTAACAAAGCATCAGTCTCTGTGCCCAATGGAAGTACAGTTGGGGTCATCTTGCTAATGACATGGTAAACTAGAAGGGCATCTTTTGTTCTACTATTTATTAAATTCAATCTCTCCAAGTGCTTAACTGGGTAGAGTATTCCCACTAATAAAATCTAAGGCTTTTCAAACACAAATTGAGAAAATATATTCCTAGATGATTTGGAAGAGGACACAAAACTAATTTTTTCTTACTAGAGTGTGTAGCAAAAAATCTACCACAAAGCATCAGCATCAGAGTAAGTAATCTGTTCACTAGTCATCTCTAACTATTACATATTCAGTGGTTACTTATTAAAACAAAGTCAGATTATATTCTGATGGAACATATGTGGTGAAGGAGATGGAAAATAAACGACATCACAGGTAAAGAAACATAAAAATATTTGATAAGGAATGTTGAAATGTAATGGTATGTGCCGGTATAGTATTAAGAATACTTAAAATATTGAAATGCTTCTGTAACACTTGGTAAATAGTAATTACCTAGATCCTGAATTAAAATGTGCCTGGACTAAAATCCTCCCAAAACTAAATGGCTGTAAACTATCTCAACAGGGAATCTTAAAACCCAATGCAAGCACTGGGGCAACCTCTGTTCTTCTTGGCTGGTGCTGGTTTTAGTATAATTTGCCATATATTTCAATACCATACCTAGTTAAAATCCTCTGAATAAGAAACACACAGAGAACAGAATTTCATCTGAACTCTAAGGAATAAGTGAGAGCTAGTCAGGTAAATATTCCTGGTGGAGAATGGGTGACGTGGTCGCAGTATAGATGAATAAATCATGGCCATAGAAAGGCCCCAAGATATGAAACAGATTTGCAGTCTACGAATAAAAGAAGACAAAAGTGTTTCTATTGTAAATAATTGTTACCTAGCAAAAAGCACATTTAAAATATCAGTTTTGTGCTCCTAACAAATTATAAATTTAGCTTAGGTGCTATAAAAATATAATAAGGTATTGAACTTTTTCATAATTGATAAATGTACAATATCCTTTGTGCTGACTTAGTACTATTTTATGTCATATTCAGTGTTAAAAGGTGGTGGGAAGGAGAATAATTTATTTGAAGCCAATAGAATAGCTAAGAGCAGGCACTACCTGGATCAGAATGTCTTTTTCTGACAGTAAATTTCTGTAGTAAAGGTGGCGTTCCAGAGACTAGAAATGAAATGTCATAATACATTGGTGCACTGCTGTGCAGGACATATTCATAGGCTCATGCATGAATGTAAAATGTTTGAAAAGCCCATAGATTCTAAGTCTCTTATACTTGGGGCTTATATCACATTTTGTGTTGTACATGTCTCTCTTCAAGCTAAATGAAGATGGCATTAAATGAGTGGGCCAGAAAAAGAAAGGAGCGAAGGATGAGGGGAAAATGACAATGAAAACAAGGTCTGTCTGCTTAAAGCAGCAGGCAATTTATAAAGCACCTTCAATTTAATAGTTTTTGTACATAAGTAGAGTAAGTATTTTTAATCCCTGTACTATAGTTACATATATAGGGAATAATTTTGATATAATTATGCAAGCATAATTTGCTTTAATTCAGTCCCCAGTACTTTCCCTTTCCCTTGCCCCCTCCCTTCCTCTGTTTCCTTTCCTTTATTTTTTTTTTTCCCCAATATACGTAAGTATTTTTCACTTTATTTGTCTCAAGGCTTCATTACAAGGTGTCCTTTTATAAATTGCATGAAATGAAAAATTTATACAGGATTCCTTTGAAGTATTTTTTTTCACTCTTGGGTGGTTTCCTTCTCTTATTAGGGTTAGGAATCAGTTTCTTTATTTTAAGAGGTGTAATGCTATAGAGACTTGCTGACCTTCAAGTTTTCTCTCCTGCTTTGAGAGGTCTTCAAAGGAAGTTTCCAAAGTCTCTTTGTCTTGGCTTCCCAAAGGTTTGGTCTATAAATTGTCTCCAGAATCTTCAATTCTGTCTTGAAGCCATGGTACAGTTAAACTGGGAACTCTGGGAATGACAGCTTTTACTTCATCCAAAGAGTCCGTGATGTGTTTTTTGAACCCCAGTGCTAGCACACATTTTAAGCCAATGACAGGAGCAAGTGTCTCACTGAGGTGGGGAACCTGCTTACACTTAACAAGTGTGAGGTGATGATGGCAGGCTTGACTGGCTGACACACTAAAACTAAGAGCAGTTCACTCCTTTCCAAGGCTCTGGTGACTTTATTAACACCGATGGCAAGCTGCTTCCTGATGTGCACAGGTGTCCAACCTGAAACTTGCTGGATAGCTTCTGGCCTTTTGTCTTTCAGATCATTACTTATATCAACGTCTAGGCTGCATCTTTCTACCCTGTGTTTCTTTCTAAAAGGTGTTTTTTTTTTTCTTTTTTTTCTTATCCTCAATTTTCTGAAGTCCAATAGATTTAAACTTCTCCTCAAGTGTCTGTAATATGAAGTGCATGTCCTCCCTCTCCAGGGTGCTCCAACACACAGCATAGGCGTTATTCAATGATGTGCTTACAACCAGAGGTCTTTTCTTGCAAATGGATCCCCTTGCTGGTGCTTGAAGGGCTGTAGGCATTTTGAAAATCAATTAATTGCTCTGTAGTCAAGGAACAGCATAATAGGCAGTAACTTCTCTGATCTGCAGAATCTCCTTGTGGCATCTGTGTGGCAGTAGCCACAGCACCAGCTCCGCGTGCACCTGCAAATACTTATTTGTTTGTTTGTTTGTTTATTTATTTTGCAGTACTGGGGATTGAACCCAGGTTCTTGTGCTTGCAAGGCAAGCACTCTGCTGAGTTATATCCCCAGTCCCCAGCCCCCTTTCCTCTACTTAGTAATAGTTTTGCTTTTTTTTTTTTTTTTTTTTTAACAGTGCTTTATAGATAGACATAAGGTAAAATTCACTTTGGTATATTCATGTATGTACATAGGACAAGTTTTTAATAAAGATCTGCAGAAAGATTTAAAAGGAGAAGAATTATTGTAGTGAAATGATATTTATCAACTATACTTACTTGATGGTATATGAATTGAAATTAGGGTTATGTATTTGTGATGGAATGTCACAAATACCATGTGATGAAATCACAATCTATTATTTTGTTTAGAAGGTTTTTCTTGGAGAAAGTAGAATGTGACTTGAAGGAAATAAAGTTTGAGTGTCCATGTTACTGCATAAATCAACAAATGTAAAGACCAATACAGTATTCAGCTATAAAATGAGCACATTGATATAAATGATACAAATCATATAAATGATTGCATTGTTTTCACTTGAGTTGTATTCACTTTTTGGCCATAACAAAGTGTACAGATTTTTGTATGAACATTTATCTCCTATTCTCTTGATTAAATGCCTGCTTGTTCAATTATTTTCTTTTTTTTTATTTTCTTTCTTTTTTTTCATTTTTTTTTGTCATTCTTTTGACCCACTCACACCTAAGGTCATTTTATCACTGAATGACATCCCCAGATCTTTTTACTTTTTATCTTCAGAGAGGGTATCACAAAAATGCCTAAGTTCTCACTAAATTGCTGAGACTGACCTGAAACTTGCAATTCTTCTGCCTTTGCCTTCAAATTACTGGCATTACGGATAACTGCCACCATGTTCTGCCAAAATAATGTTGGCAGAGGTTGTACGTTCTGCTTTCCCATCATTCATATATATAGGTTTTCTAATTTCTCCATGTCCTCACCAGTACTTAATATGATAACCCTTTTTAACTTAAGGCATTCCTAGAGGTGTTCAGTGACATTTAATTGTGGTTTTATGGTTTTTTAAATATATTTTTGGCTATAGATGGACACAATATCTTTATTTTATTTTATTTTTGTATGTGGTGCTGAGAATCAAACCCAGTGGCTCAAATATGCTATGCAAGTACTGTACCACTGAGTCAAAACCCCAGCCTGGTTTTATGATTTTAATTTATATTGCTTAAGACTAATGATGTTGAAAAAACTTATATATGTTTGTGACTTGAGTGCTATTGATATGTGTTCTTTATTGACTAGTCTACTCAAATCTTTTGCCCACTATGTTTTAAATTAGCTGGTATGTTTTCCTACTATTTAATCTTGAGATTTCTCAATATATTCTAGATCAAAGTCCTTATCAAATATGATTGCAAAGATATTTTCATCTGTTCTTATCTTTTTATCTCTTATTAGTTAGTGATTTTTGAAGAATTAAAGTTTCACGTTTTTATTCTGATTAATATTTCAATGTGTCATTTTTGGATTTGTCTTTGATGTCATAATTAAGCATTTTGTGTCTTTCCCAAGAATAAAAATATTTATTGCTCTATTTACTTCAAAAAGCATTATAGTTATATTTTAATATGCAGTTTTATGGTCCAATCTTAATTAATTTTTATAGATGATACAAAGATCTAAACTGAATTTCATTTATCTGCTTGTTTCATTTTTTTTTTTTTGTCTGTTTTGCATATGTTTCCAATCATGCTGACACTATTTACTGACCCATTTGTTTTTACATCGTTTTTCCTTTGTTCAGTTACAAAGAACCATAGTAAAATATACTAAATACAGTATGTGAAATTTATCTCTGGACTCTATTCTGATCCACTGATGTGTTTATACAAGTTGAATTTGAGCTTTAAGGAGCACATATAATTAGAACATCTTTATGTCATTTAAATAAATTGGTTCCTGCCAAGAAGAGACTGGTGAATGCAAATGTGATTGCAGAAGCTGGGGCTATCACAATCCAATGCTACTGAGGAATTCTTGTATTTAATCAGAGAGAAGAGGAAGAAGAGTCACATGATAAGACAGATAGATATCAAAAAATAATCAGACAGACAGATGTAATAAATAGATAAAATTTCCTCCAGTAATTGCTGTTGGAGGTCATTTGTGATAAAGAAGAGATTCACTGCAATGCTAAATTATACCCAAATTGCAAGCAGGTCAAGTTTGGGACAGTATGTGATTTTTTCAGACCATAAAAATCTTCATAGAGCAACTTCTTTATGAGTGAAAAATAAAATTTTGAATATGAATTATCCCTAAGGGTTCAAATTTCAAAATGACAAAAATCACAAAGTAGAGCCTGGAAGGTAAAGCAATCTCATAAAATAGAAAAGTATAAAATAGATGTTAAATATCCAATGACAAATTCTCTTTACTTCATAAGTCTACTGGGTCCTTGTCTACAGAATACATGTTATACTTATGTCTGTATTATACAGAAATGTACAAATACAAACAAGTATATTGCTCTTTACTTCTATCTCACAATTATTTGAGGTAGTTCTAAGTTGCCATGAAAAACCAGCAAGGCAAACAGAATATTTACAAAGGCAATTTTTATACAAGGACTACAAATGTTGCATGTACATATTAAGTTGATAATATTTACTTTGGAAAGCTGTTAGAGCATTCATGCTATATTCCAAGTGTTGTAAATTTAATTATTAAATATTAAATAAGAGTTGTTTTTACAACTACATCGACTATAGTGAATTCAAATAGATGAATAGAAAAGAAATTATTTATAGTAATGTAACATTTTATTGTCAAAAATATAGTCAGGTTATTTTTTTACTAAATTTCTTTATATGTATTTAAAGTTAATTCTCGAGGGGATTCAAGATGGCGGACTAGAGGGTGGCTGCGTTTCGTGTTGCTCCAGGACACAGGACTCAAGAAGAGGAGATATAGAGAGACTTGGGACCAACTCAAAGCAGCCGGGGGAGCGTCTCCCACTGGGCAGGCGTCCCGGACGGGGCAGGAGTCCTGGACAGGGCTACCGCCCGGAAAGCAGGGATCTTTGCGAAGTAGAGCTGCCGGCGAGGCGCCCCTCCCCCCGCCGGAGCAGTGATCGCAGACAGCTGGGAGCATTGGAGAGGTGGCTGTTCACCACAGCGTTTGGACTTGGCGCAACCCACCCGGGATCTGGGAGGCTGCCCAAAGGAGTAGGTGCTTGGTGAGCTGTTTGGACTGAAAGCGACCACCCCTGAACACAGGGGGCTGCCCAGAGGAGAAGGAGAAATATGGGCTCGGCATGTCGCTTGGACTTGGAGCAGCTGCGCCAGGGCTCCGGGCGGCTATCCGGAGGAGCAGCGTGGACTCAGGACTCAAGAAGAGGAGATATTGAGAGACTTGGGACCAACTCAAAGCAGCCGGGTGAGTGTTTCCCACTGGGCAGGCGTCCTGGAAGGGGCGGTAGCCCCAAAAGCAGGGAACTTTCTGAAGTAGAGCTGCCGGCGAGACGCCCCTCCCCCCGCCGGAGCAGTGATCGCAGACAACTGGGAGCATTGGAGAGGTGGCTGTTCACCACAGCGCTTGGACTTGGCGCAACCCACCCGGGCTCTGGGAGGCTGCCCAAAGGAGAAGGTGCTTGGTGAGCTGTTTGGACTGAAAGCGACCATCCCTGAACACAGGGGGCTGCCCAGAGGAGAAGGAGAAATACGGGCTCGGCACGTCGCTTGGAATTGGAGCAGCTGCGCCAGGGCTCTGGGCGGCTATCCGGTGGAACAGCGTGGTGAGTGGTTTGGTCCCAGAGCATCCGCTCCTGAACACAGGGGGGTTGTCTAGAGAAGGAGGAGGAGCGCGGCGGGTGCTTGGGCTTGAAGTGACTGCACCAGGGCTATGGGTAGCAGTCGGGACAAGAAGGTGCACAGTGAGTTCTTGGGACTCGTGACACACCAGATCTCTGGGTGACTGCCTGGTGGAGAAAGGGGTGCGTGGTGGGTCACTTGGATTTAGAGCGACCGCGCGGAACAACAGGTGGCTGCCGGAGGAAAAGGCGTGTGGCGGGTCACTGGGACTCGGAGCGATTGTAAGGGGCTCCAGGTGGCTGCTCAGAGGAGGGGCCGCATAGCCAGGCGAAAAGTGCAGAGCAGGGTCCTAGACGGCTTCTTGGTGGAAGAGCCCCACAGACAAACTGAGGGGCGGAGCGAAGGCTCCAGGACTGCAAGCAGCTTCTCTGAGGAGAAGCAGCCTAAGGAGATTCGTTTGCGAAGGGTGAGGCTTCCAGGCCCAGGAGGTAGGTCCGGGTCCCTGGGAACATTGCAGAAGAAGGCTGCCCAGCCCAGGCAGTAGTTGTGAATTGAACGGAACCTCTGGGAGGAAAACCGACCAGCGAGACCTCCCCACCGGGTGACTCCTCCCTGTCGGGTGAGGTTCTCCCAAAAGGACTGTAAAATCAGAGACACAGGCCCAAACTGGTCTTGCATCAGCCCACATCCTACTTCCCTTTTGGATGACCATTCATCAGCAAGTGAAGGTACCTCTGCCCACTAGCAGGAATATACCCCACCGGAAGGCCACCACCCCTAGGGAGTCAGCTCCCTTGTGGAGCACTGCATTATCAACTTCCTCCAAGACTTCAGGCTACGGAAGACTAAGAGGGGATATAATAGAAATCTTCAGGGATATTATAAGACAATAGAGGAAATCTGCAATATCACAGCGGTCAACTGATACCTGAACAATATGAGAAAACAAGGAAAGAAAATGCTGCAAACAAATCTAGATGTTACATCAATGAAACCCAACGACAGCATGGCAGAAGAAATGACAGAAAGGGAGTTCAGAATGTACATAATTAAAATGCTCAGGGAAGCAAATGACGAGATGCAAGAGCAAATGCAGGCACTGAATGATCGCACCAATAAACAGTTAAAAGAGCAAATACAGGAAGCAAAAGATCATTTCAATAAAGAGTTAGAGATATTGAAAAAAAACCAAACAGAAATCCATGAAATGAAGGAAACAAGAAACAAAATTAAGAACTCCATAGAAAGCATATCCAGTAGGATAGAACACCTGGAAGACAGAACCTCAGACATTGAAGACAAAATATTTAACCTTGAAAACAAAGTTGAACAAACAGAGAAGATGGTAAGAAATCATGAACAGAATCTCCAAGAACTATGGGATATCATGAAGAGGCCAAATTTAAGAATTATTGGAATTGAGGAAGGCTTAGAGAAACAGACCAAAGGAATGAACAATCTATTCAATGAAATACTATCAGAAAATTTCCCAAATCTGAAGAATGAAATGGAAGACCAAGTACAAGAGGCTTATAGGACTCCAAATATACAAAATTACAACAGACCCACACCAAGGCACATTATAATGAAAATGCCCAACATACAAAATAAAGACAGAATTTTAAAGGCCGCAAGAGAGAGGAATCAAATTACATTCAGGGGGAAACCAATACGGATATCAGCAGATTTTTCAATCCAGACCCTAAAAGCTAGAAGGGCCTGGAACAACATTTTTCAAGCCCTGAAAGAAAATGGATGCCAACCAAGAATCTTATACCCAGCAAAACTTACCTTCAAATTTGATGATGAAATAAAATCCTTCCATGATAAACAAAGGCTAAAAGAATTTACAAAAAGAAAGCCAGCATTACAGAACATTCTCAGCAAAATATTCCACGAGGAAGAGATGAAAAACAAAGAAACAAATCAGCAATGGGAGGAACTATCCTAATAAAGCAAGAACCAAGTCGTCTCAAAATAAATAAATAAATAAATAAATAAAATGAACCAAATGACCGGGAATACTAATCATATCTCAATAACAACCCTGAATATTAATGGCCTGAACTCATCAATCAAAAGACATAGACTGGCAGATTGGATCAAAAAGAAAGATCCAAAAATATGTTGCCTGCAAGAGACTCACCTCGTAGAAAGAGATACCCATAGACTAAAGGTGAAAGGATGGGGGAAAACATACCATGCACATGGACTCAGCAAAAAAGCTGGGGTATCCATCCTCATTTCAGATAATGTGGACTGAAGTCAAAACTAGTCAGAAGGGATAAAGAAGGACATTACATACTGCTTAAGGGAAGCATAAATCAGCAAGACATAACAATCATAAACATCTATGCCCCAAACAGTGGCTCATCCATGTATGTCAAACAAATCCTTCTCAATTTCAGAAACCAAATAGACCATAACACAATAATACTAGGTGATTTTAACACGCCTCTCTCACCACTGGACATATCTTCCAAACAAAAATTGAACAAAGAAACCATAGATCTCAATAACACAATCAATAATTTAGACTTAACGGACATTTATAGAATATACCATCCAACCAAGAGCGAATACACTTTCTTCTCAGCAGCACATGGATCCTTCTCTAAAATAGACCATATATTATGCCACAAAGCTAATGTTAGCAAATACAAGAAGATAGAGACACTACCTTGTATTCTATCAGATCATAATGGATTGAAGTTAGAAATAAATGAAAGAGTAAAAAACAGAAGCTACTCCAACACCTGGAAATTAAACAATATGCTATTACATGATGAATGGATAACAGAAGATATTAGGAAGGAAATTAAAAAATTCTTAGAGGTAAATGAGAACAAAGAAACATCATATCAAAATCTTTGGGACACTATGAAAGCAGTACTTAGAGGAAAATTTATTTCATGGAGCGCATTCAATAAAAGAAGTAAAAATCAACAAATAAACAACCTAACACTACAGCTCAAAGCCCTAGAAAAAGAAGAACAGACCAACACCAAAAGTAGTAGAAGACAGGAAATAGTTAAACTCAGAGCTGAAATCAACGAAATTGAAACAAAAGAAACTATACAAAAAATTGACAAAATAAATAGTTGGTTCTTTGAAAAAATAAACAAAATTGATAAACCCTTAGCCACTCTAACAAAGAGAAGATGAGAGAAAACCCAAATCACCAAAATTCGGAATGAACAAGGAAATATCACAACAGACACGATTGAAATACAAAACATAATTAGAAGCTATTTTGAAAATCTATATTCTAACCAAATAGAAAATTTCGAAGACATCAACAGGTTTCTAGAGACATATGAATTGCCTAAATTGAATGAGGAGGACATACACAATTTAAATAGAACAAGTTCAAGTAATGAAGTAGAAGAGGTCATCAAAAGCCTACCAACAAAGCAAAGTCCAGGACCAGATGGGTTCTCAGCTGAGTTCTACAAAATCTTTAAAGAAGAGCTCACTCCAATACTTCTCAAAGTATTCCATGAAATAGAAGAGGAGGGTACCCTCCCAAACTCATTCTATGAAACCAATATTACCCTGATACCCAAGCCAGATAGAGACAAATCGAGGAAAGAAAATTTCAGACCGATATCATTAATGAACATTGACGCAAAAATTCTCAATAAAATTTTAGCAAATCGCGTACAAAAATATATTAAAAAGATAGTGCACCACGATCAAGTGGGTTTTATCCCAGGGATGCAAAGTTGGTTTAACATCCGGAAATCAATAAATATAATTCACCATATCAATAGACTTAAAGTCAAGAATCACATGATTATTTCAATAGATGCAGAAAAAGCATTTGATAAAATACAACACCCCTTCATGCTCAAAACACTAGAAAAAATAGGGAGAGTGGGAACATTCCTTAACATTGTAAAGGCCATCTATGCTAAGCCCATGGCTAATATCATTCTAAACGGTGAAAAACTGAAAGCATTCCCCCTAAAAACTGGAACAAGGCAGGGATGCCCTCTTTCACCACTCCTATTCAATATCGTTCTTGAGACTCTAGCCAGAGCAATTAGACAGACCAAGGAAATTAAAGGAATACGAATAGGAAAAGAAGAACTCAAACTATCCCTATTTGCTCATGATATGATTATATACTTAGAGGAACCAGGAAATTCCACCAGAAAACTGTTAGAACTCATAAGTGAATTCAGTAAAGTGGCAGGTTACAAGATCAATGATCATAAATCCAATGCATTTTTATACATAAGTGATGAATCCTCAGAAAGAGAAATTATGAAAAATACCCCATTCACCATAGCATCGAAAAAAATAAAATACTTGGGAATCAATCTCACAAAAGAGGTGAAAGACCTCTACAATGAGAACTACAGAACACTAAAGAAAGATATTAAATAAAACCTTAGAAGATGGAAAGATCTCCCATGTTCTTGGATAGGCCGAATTAATATTGTCAAAATGGCCATACTACCAAAAGTGCTATATAGATTCAATGCAATCCCAATTAAAATCCCAATGACGTACCTTACAGAAATAGAGCAAGCAATCATGAAATTCATCTGGAAGAATAAGAAATCGAGAATAGCTAAAGCAATCCTTCACAGGAAAAATGAAGCAGGGGGTATCGCAATACCCGAACTTCAACTTTATTACAAAGCAATAGTAACAAAGACGGCATGGTACTGGTACCAAAATAGACAGGTAGATCAATGGTACAGAATAGAGGACACGGACACAAACCCAAATAAATACAACTTTCTAATACTAGACAAAGGCGCCAAAAATATGCAATGGAGAAAAGATAGCCTCTTCAACAAATGGTGCTGGGAGAATTGGAAATCCATATGCAACAGAATGAAACTAAACCCATATCTCTCACCCTGCACAAAACTCAACTCAAAATGGATTAAGGACCTTGGAATCAGACCAGAGACTCTGCAGATTATAGAAGAAAAAGTAGGTCCCGATCTTCAACATGTCGGGCTACGACCAGACTTCCTCAACAGGACTCCCATAGCACAAGAAATAAAAGCAAGAATCAATAACTGGGATAGATTCAAACTAAAAAGCTTTCTCTCAGCAAAGGAAACTATCAGTAATGTGAAGAAAGAGCCTACAGAGTGGGAGAATATCTTTGCCAATCATACTTCAGATAGAGCACTAATCTCCAGAATCTATAAAGAACTCAAAAAACTCTACACCAACAATACAAATAATCCAATCGACAAATGGGCTAAGGAAATGAACAGACACTTCACAGAAGAAGATGTACAAGCAATCAATAAACATATGAAAAAATGTTCAACATCTCTAGTAATAAGAGAAATGCAAATCAAAACCACCCTAAGATTCCATCTCACCCCAATTAGAATGGCGATTATCAAGAACACAAGCAACAGGTGTTGGCGAGGATGTGGGGAGAAAGGTACACTCATACATTGCTGGTGGGGCTGCAAATTAGTGCAGCCACTCTGGAAAGCAGTGTGGAGATTCCTTAGAAAACTTGGAATGGACCCTCCATTTGACCCAGCTCTCCCACTCCTTGGCCTATACCCAAAGGACTTAAAATCAGCATAAAACAGAGATACAGCCACATCAATGTTCATAGCTGCTCAATTCACAATAGCCAGACTATGGAACCAACCTAGATGCCCTTCAATTGATGAGTGGATAAAGAAACTGTGGTATATATACACAATGGAATATTACTCAGCCATAAAGAATGACAAAATTATGGCATTTGCAGGCAAATGGATGAAATTGGAGAATATCATGTTAAGTGAGATAAGCCAATCTCAAAAAGCCAAAGGACGAATGATATCGCTAATAAGTGGAGGATGACACATAAAGTGGGGGAGGGAAGGGTTAATGTTAGGGTTAGAGTTAGGGTTAGGGAGGGGGGCAAGTATGGAGGAAGAAAGTACTGTATAGAGGGTAAAGAGGGGTGGGAGGGGTGGTGGGAAGGGAAAAAATAACAGAATGAATCAAACAACATTACTGTATGTAAATTTATGATTACACAAATGGTATGCCTTTACGCCATGTACAAACAGAGAAACAACATGTATCCCATTTGTTTACAATAAAAATAAATAAATAAATAAATAAATAAAGTTAATTCTCTCTGCTCAACCCTAAACCCATGTAACTAATGATCTTGTTTCTTTTCCATTAACTTTCCCTTTTCTAGCAGATCATATAAATTGATCGTGCAATAATAGCATTTGGTGTGCTAAAAAAAGTAATAGCTTTTGTGTAGCTTTTGTGACTTATTTCACTTAACATATTGTCTTTGTATTTTTTGTAAATATTATATATGTTTAACAAATTAATATTAGGTTAAGTACATTGGGTCAGTCATATACCTGATCAATGTTTTATGAAAAATAAACTGTACTTTTGAGTCCAAATTAACTGGACAAAATCTAAAAATTAATTGGTATCTCTAAGTAGTTAGATATTTATATATTTATTTCCCAGAAAAACAGAACCAAAGTTTATGTATAGATACATACCAGAACGTGAAGTGAATGGCTTGCTCCACTACATGCTTTTATAATAACAGGCTGCCTCACTAGAGGCAAGTAACTTATAAAGAAAAAAATGTTTATTTGACTAATGGTTTTGATGTTTCTGTCTAGGAGTGGGTGGCACCAAGGTTTTGGCTTCTGGTACGATGGCCTATCATCATAGGAGCACGTGGTTAAGAAGACATTCATTTCATGAGTCAGAAAGCAGAGTAACTGGACAAGTCAGGGCTTCTCCATCCTCTTTAGGGTCATCTGCAATGACCAAAGGAGCTCCTTTAAGTCCTTACCCTCTAAATATTCCACCATCTCTCAATAGCAAAACCATGGAACCAAGCCTTTAACAATGTGGCATGGAGGGAAATTCAACATCCAGACTGTAGTATGTTGGAAACCATTTTCATGATCTAACAACTCACAAAAAGGTGAATGAATCCCTAAAGATTTAAAAAATAAAACTCTTGATGAGAGAAATAAACATGAAATTATAAAGTCAAGATACTAAGATTTAGAAAATACTTATTCTTTTTTTTTCATGTTATAAATATAACTCATTGTAGACTGTGTATATAGAGAATGGCATTTAAAAAGGGATAGCACTTACTAGATTTTAATAATATGTAATTTTGAAAATAACTAAACTTCAACTGAAGACTAATCATGACCACTTAATAAATGGAATTGCAAAGTGTTGAACCATGAACAATCTGTAAACAGGTTTCAATGTTTAAACTGAAAACCTGTAGCAAATAATGACTGTAGAAAGTTGAAATATCCCATTGTTTGGAGCATCCAATCTAAGGATGTTTTATCAACTCTCTCTATGAGATGGAAATGTTTATTACTTTGAAATGAATTCAAACATTTCAAAGACCACAATTGTCCTTGAAGTAAATCTAATCGAAGGTATTTGTCTTACAGATGAGTTAACTGAAGTCATGCAATTAGTGGTTTGGATCCAATGCAACTTAGTTATGAATCGGAATATTAGTCACTCCTCCTGGAATGGGTTAAATAAATAACTCAATATATGGACCTAAAGTATTATGCTTAATTTCTAAATTCTTCTTTCTCATGCTTAATTACTTTAAGAATTTTACAAAAGTCATACATTCTACCCAGAGCAAATGTACCCATCTTTATACATTTATAATGTCATATACATCTGTCTGTAGACTCCAATCTTTCAGGTAAAAAAAAAAAAAAACAATTGTGGGGTGGGGAAACAAGAGATATCCTAAGTATCTCAAATTAGTCATTCAAGAATTATTTCAAATTAATAATTCACAAAATAAATATGAACAAAACTGAGAACTCTTATAAGGTGACTAAATCTGCTAATTTAAGAAATCCTAGGCCGAACTACAAATGTAAATTTGTCCCCAAATCCAGAATTATAAATGAGGAGGAGCGAATTCCCTCATTTCCCTAATAAATTGAAAGAAAAAAATAAAATTGACTTAAAGATATAGTATAGTAGTACTCATTATTTTAGATATTATACATCTGAATAAATTCCAGAAATATATAACTCTATTTGAATAATAATGATCTCATATATAAATATCTGTATTGCATATAATTATTACATTGTAGAAAAATTCAATGTGTTTGCTCTTTCTCCCATAGGAGGCTCATATTGCTTGAATCTATTAACATGAAATTCGCTTTGAATAGCACATTACCCAGTTGCTAGGTTGAGCTATTTCTTCATAATTTAGAAGTTAAATGGGCTCCTTACGCATGTTAGTTATTCCATATCAATTTGCTTAATATTAATAGCAAAATATTGTCATTAATAGCAACAGGTGTTACATCAAATATCTGTGGGTCAAAGTTAATCTTGATTTTAATGTAGTGTGTGTGTGTGTGTGTGTTTGTGTATAGGAGAGATTGTAATTATAGTCTATATAAAAAGATCCTAAAGTGACAAGGCAAGGTGATCTGTGTCTGTTTACTATGTCTAATGTCTATCAAGCATGTAGAGCAAGGCTACTGGTCAGAATGCCTGAGATTAATAAATACTTATATGGGATCTGAATCAGGTAAAGTTACAATTCAAACACCTAAGTAATCTCTGTTCCTTAGTATACTATTTACTTTAGCTATGTCACCTTTACCTTTCTAATAAATCTGAGTAGTCTTCTAATTTTGACATCACTCATTCCTATTAAATTTTTGAGGATACATCCCTAAATATTGTGCATATTTTAATAATTACTAATTATGAACCTCTACACTTGTAATGATGAGAGGCAACAATTCTGAAGAGTCAGACTTCCTAGATTTGAATTGTAACTTACTGACCTTAGGCAAGCTATTATATCAGTGTATGGCACTGTTAACATCACTTTAAGAAATAAGTAATGACAGCTGGGTGCAGTGGTACACATCTGTAATCCCAGCAGCTCAGAAGGATGAGACAGGATGATTGCAAATTCAAAGACAGCCTCAGCAACTTAGCAAGGCCCTAAACAACTTAGTGTGACCCTTTCTCAAAATAAAAAAAAAAATAAAGAAAAGGGCTGGGAATGTTGCTCAATGGTTAAATATCCTTGGGTTCAATCCCTGGTACCAAAATTAAAGAAAAGAGATGAGTAATAATAGTACTCAATTCATATGGTTGTTGTGAACATGGAACTATGTAAAACATGTTAACTACTTACAATAATATTGAAAATATATTAAACAATCAATAAGTATTAGTATATTGTTGTTAGTGTTATAACTACACTATTTAAAGTATATCACCAATAGATATAAAATGAATTTGTACACACACACACACACACAGACACATATAGAATATACACCTACATATTCAGTTGAAGAGAGAGAGGGAGAGGAGGAGGACAAGGAGGAGATAGGAATTTGGGATTTATCATTTTCTTTCACCAGTCTCGTTTATCTCTAAGAGGACGTAAATCTAGACTGGAGACCACAACATGCAGTTCCTATAGATCTAAGCATGGTATTGATGAGGATTTTTGCATTGTTATTGGTCCTAAAGTGACAGACAAGTGATTTTATTAATAATCCAACAACTTTTTGGATATGGATTTTTTTTTCTGGAATTTTCTGATCTAATTTCAGTTCTGTCAATTACAAACCTCTTTCATGTACTGTCTTTATTGCTATGCATCACCTAGAGTATCCCACTTCTGCTATTGGTCAAAGTTCTTGATAAATGTGTTAACAAATCTTCTACTAATCTTGGGGAAATCCTATACATCCTTATTGTTTTTTAGAGGGCATTAAGTTTGCAGTGAGCCAAGAGTCTCTGGATCTGTTTTCAACTACACGATGAAAGATTTATACATAATTTATCCTCTGGATCTCATTTACTGCAGGATACTCCCTAGTTTTCTTTCAAAGAAAGAGACAGTGCCATAAAGGGTCTGTCCACACATGAATATACTGATACTGAGCTTTATTACTCATGATCCCCATCCTACAGAATTCTAAAGTGGATGAATTTACTGAGAATTTAAGCAACATTTAATGACTTTGCTCCCCTCAGTTTAGTTCAAAACTACTTATGATTTTTTCTATCCATTTTAATGTTAATTTATACAAAATATTTGTTTATTATGTTTCAGTTACTTTTATTTGTTCAGAACACAATGAAGAAAATTTCTAGTTCTTTGTATCAAAAATTAAGGACATACATTTCCTTACTTGAAATAGATTGAAATAGATTCAATAGATTCAATAGATTGAATAGAGATAGTGAATAGATTGCATACATTCAATAGATTGAAATAGAGTACATAGACTGGCTTTAACAAAGCTTGTGCCGGCTCATTCCCCTTTGTATGCCTTGGGAGGAAAACCATTGAAATAGTGTACTTTTATCTTTGGTTTAAGAAGAGTCCTAAATTTGAAATATATTATCCTGGCTCCTGGAAGGATTGATTTTCTTGAGTTGACTTATGATCTTGGTTTGAAAGAATTTTGTTTTAGAAAGTATTGCCTGGAATAGTATTGCTCCTCTTTTGTCTCTAGTATCTTTCTGTTCCTTGATAATGAGAGTCATAGAGAAGGGCATGTTTTACTTTGTACTTGGCTGGAAGGAAAGTTAAAACTAAATTTACAGGTTAGCCAAGGAAAAAACATTGAAGATTATTCTATTATCAGTCCAATTTTCTGCTGTCCCCACCTACATCTTATCCTCACCCTCTAGGTCAGATTCCATATTATAATTTGTCTTTTCTCTGGCCCTGCTATTTTAATTTATTTAAGATCTTGTTTCTGTTCATTTTATCTGTAAAAACAAAGGAAAACAAAACAAACCCTCGAGTTTTACATCAGATAAATTTATATGATTTATCATTTTTTGATATTTTTGATTGAAATCATATAAAATGATTATACTTAATAAAGTTCCTGTCTTTCATGAGTCTTCTGTTGACTAAGCCTTTCAAATCTTTTTCTCTGAATATGTATTTTAATGACATTTGGTATAAGAAACAAAACAGCAAAATGGCTGTTTTAACCACAGTATCACAACACACTTGGTCTAAATTGTAGTAATAACCTTGACATAACCTTTCTGTAACATTGCAGCTTCTAAAGTCTCTCAGGTACTTTAAAGATTCACTAAAGCTCTGGGTAATTACAAAAATGGAAATTCTTGGAGCTGGTGGCTTTCTGGCTTTAACGAAATTTTTGTTGTTCCTATAGGAATATGTTATCTCTGCTAGTATACAAACATTCAAGCTTGCTTATTTTAGCTTTTTAAATCATATGACAACAAGTTCAAGAAAAAACAGTAGCCATGTTCATTTATACTTACTGAATATTTATATACTTACTATATATCAACTATTATTCTAAATGCTTACCAAGTGTTGACCAATTTAACGTTCTGAACAATTTTATTAGAAGGTTCCTAACACTATTTTTATTTACCAGAAGTGGGATTTGAGACAAAGATTGTTTAGTTAGGTGCCAAAGTCACATAGCCAACAACAGGCAAAAGTCAGTATTAAAAATCTATTAGTCTCATTAAAAAATTCATCTGCCATCTACTCAATTCTGCTATCTTTTCCATTGTATGGAACTCTGTTCTATTTTATAGAAACAAAATATGGTTGGTGTAGCAATCAGCACTTCAAGGGTTTGCATTTTCATAGAAGAAACAGCAGTTTAATTCGGTATGAAAATTTTTCCGTGGGCAATAGGAGGAAGGCTGGATCTTAACAGTGTAATGGAATGTGGGAGACTGAGAGTGCTCCTATATACACCCTACACAGTGTCCTTCATTGCTAACATCTTAACATCTTATACTGAAGTGCTTATACTGAATTGTCACCGTGAATACACTGATACTGACAGACTCTTACTGAACTTAGTGCATATTTTATTTTTCTTGTTGTTGTTATTGTTGTTTTTTCCCCTTACATATTGTTCTTTAAATCCAGGATTCCTTACAAAATGCCTCATCGTATTTATTCATATATTACTTAGGTTTCTTTTGTCTGTGACAATTTTTCAGACATTCTCGTTTTGATGACCTGGACAATTTTGAGGAGTATTGTTTAGGTATTTTACTAAAAACCTAAATCAGGAGTTATCTGATGCTTTTCTAATACTGAGACTAAAATTACATGATTTGGTAAAGAAGACCACAGAGGTAAAATATCACTTTTTCCACATAATAGCAATGGTGCATGCTATCGAGGAAAGTTATCACTGTGGGTGTGGAAAATGATCAAATGGCTGAAATCGGGTTTGTCAGATTTCTCCACTGATAAATGAATCATAAAGTGACTCATTCCCCCCTCCCCATTTCTCTCTGTATTTTCTGGAAATAAGACACTAAATTTTGCAGACACTTTTCCAATTCCACTCAGCTAACAAAGAAAATATGTGTGTGTATGTTTACATATGTGCATGCATGTGCATGTATACAGCTTTAGATACATATATGCATATATACACCTATCTATAAATATTTATATCTACAAATATTATATGCAATTCTATTAATGTATTAAACATTATAAGAGTGCATACTGATTTCAATACATGCTTATCTGGATTATTCTACCATCTTTTCCTTACTTTTTTGAAATTTATTACCTTAATAATAAGAAAACTGGCTCCCACTCTCTTCCATTTATTTACTCAATTATTTAATTCTAGTGTGTCAGAATTTTTAAATCACACTCCAAAGGGAAGCATTTGTCAACCAGAGTACAGAGCTTCTGTACAATTACTTGTGCCGTAATTTTAAATAATTCATTTCCAGAAATACTCAAGTCATTATCTTTTCTCCAAAACTCTCAATAATGTTGTTTCATATAAGGAGTCTATACGGTTTTATATTATTTGGCATTTCATGCTATAACAACTAATGTCTTAAATGAATTCTGTAAAAATTGTGTATACTAAAGTTCATTCCTTAGGCTTAAATTTCTATGAGTTTCGACAAGCTGACATGTCATATTATAGTATCATGCAGAATAGTTTCCCCTCCCTAAAAAATTTACCCATGCTTTGCCTACTCAGTCCTAATCTCCCCCTGCTGAATCCAGAAAAGTCTTGGCTTGCTTGCTTACCACTTCTGTAACTTTCGTTTTTGACATAATGTAATATAATTAAGCATATACACCAGACAGTCTTTTCATAAGTGCCTCTGCACATACCAACATACATTTAATATTTATCTATGCATTTTTATTGCTTGCTAACTATAAAATTAAAGTTCATATTATCATCTTTTTCTTGTATTATGTTTTTAGTGTTGTAACTAAAAAAATTATCAATCCCAAGACCACAGAGAGTTCTTGTTTTGTTTTCCTCCAGTAATATCGTGGTTTTTATTTTCTGCTTAGATATCTGATCTATTTTGAGTTGATATTTATGAACATTTTCCTTCTAGAACATTTTATTTTTCCTATGAACATCCACGTGTTCTAACTTCAGTTTTAAAATGAATTCCTTCTTCATTTAATTGTCTTTGCTCCTTTTCCATAGATCTGCATACTATATTCATGAAGATCTACTTCTGAACAATGTCATTTAATTGTCTTTGCTCCTTTTCCATACATCTGCATACTATATTCATGAAGATCTACTTCTGGACAATGTTCTGCTGTGTTGATCTATGTGTCCATTTGGTTGTTATCACCATGTCGTTTTGTTCATGTTGTATTTATATTATCACTTGAAATTGGAAAGTATGTGTCCTCCAGCTTCATTCTTCCAACATGTATTTCATGATGATGCAGAACTAACATAGAAAAAATTCAACCATAAGAATTTTTGAAAGTGCCTGCTTACATTTGTGGGTATCTCACTTGTCAGAGAAAGTTTAGTGGTCAAATTCAAGATCAATAGGAGGGAAAATATGCATCCTGTAAAATAAATCTCATGCCAAGTAATAATTTCAGAAAGGCATGAAAATTGCTGTCATCTTTTAAAACTACCATATGCAAGCCATTTTGTAGCTTTATTTTTTTCCTAGAAGTTATCCCTATCTGAAATTACCCATAAATATTTACATGTAATTTTCAGTCTTTGGACCTGAATTATAAGCTCTATCTAATGAGAGACCTGTCTTCCTTATTACGCTAGCTCTAAAGCACAGGAAGGTATTTGTTATCTATTAAGAATTAAGTGAACATTTGTTGAACAAAAAAATTAATGACTTCATTTTGATAATCTGTAATAGCATTCATAAAACATTTGCTAATGCCCACATCAGGTATGCAAATTCTAAAGGCTGGTTCTGTCCCTGACAGAAAGAGACTTGGACAATTTATATTTAGATAAAGGCAGAAAAATAAATTTTAAAAAGGTATAAATTAAGCCAGATTAAATGGCATCTTTCCTCACCCGTGTGTGTGTGTGTGTGTGTGTGTGTGTGTGTGTGTGTGTGAAATTCACTGAGAGAATATTGTGAAATTCTCTCTCTGTGAACACAACTGCCTGGCAGAAAATCTTTTGTCTCTTCCCATATGGAATTCCTCACTCTCATGGTGACTAATTTATGTTTCTGCCCAACCATTCACTAGCACCTCATCCTATTTTCCTTTTTCATCATTTCTGAGTTTCACAGCAGTTTTTACTCTGGTTTTCTCTGTACCCTGTTTTCCACTGACCACATTCATACCCATAGCTCGTACTTTGTTTTTCATTCCACATTATCTGTTACGCCTAAACCCCAGATATTCATTTCTGATGGAAAGCTGGTTATACACACCTGAATATTATTCTGTTTCTAGTCCAGCTTATTGTCTTGAATTATCAATACTGTATAATAATCATTCCTAGCCCACCTCTCTTCCTTACATGCCCCTTCATTAATACCAACACACCATTTACTCACAGTCAATATTGATTTCTGAATCCTGTCAGTGGCATATGGATATTTGGTCAGAAATTTCCTTCCTGTCATTTGCTCTTCTCAGTTCTGTTGCTTAAAACCTCTCACATATACAAGAAAACAGTGTTCTAAGCTTCAGTCTGTTCCCTTCACACGCAGAACCATTGTTTCTCAAGCACAATGCAAGTCTTAAAATGATTCAGAAGGGAAAATTCTGAAACCTTCTTAATATTTACCAACTAAAATAACAAACTTCTTAAAATTTCATTTAAATCCTTCTATGACATCCTCTTTCTCAAATATTCCATTCTTCTTTGTAAATAATTCTAATATTTTTATTTGGAAGGATGCAAGGAAAGGTTTTGAAAAGTCTCAGGGATATAAAGTTGAGAGAAAAAAGGAGTACAATAAGTACTCCTTTAAGTATTTAAATACATACTAAGAACTCATTTGAAGTGTCAAATCTCATGGTCTCTGGGCACAGAAAATAAGTATATAATAGAAAACAGAAATGGTTGAATGCTAATCCACAAAGTTAGTCCAAAACTAAAAGAAAATTTCATGTGAAATTACTTTGTTAAGAAGTACTTGTTGATGAAGTAGAATTTAGCCAAATTTAAAGGTTCATCATGAGAGTGGGAAAAGAATGAGCTATTCTGAAAGAAGATAAATATCCTCAGCATGGTAACCCCTAAAGTAGGACATCCTCTCCTCCTTTCCTAACTGTGCTCCTTTCATTTCCCTTCTATTCTGGCCACATTTCCCTGCCTTTTATTCCACTGAATGACTTCATGACATCCTCCAACCTCTATGCTTCAGTCTTACATATAGATGGTAAGGAGACCTTTTTCCTAGGGTGCTTGCAAAAGGTAAAAGATTTAATGACCATAAATCACTTAAAGCAAGAGAAAGCTCATGATGAATTTACTAAGTATTACTACACAAAATCATAGAAACTATCTTCTCTAATAACTGTTCTTTGCTTAACTTTTAAGAAGTTTTAAGTCTTTTTACTTCTTGTGGACTTCTTGTGAGTTCAATAAAAAGGTCCTGGAAGTTACATCGGAAGCCCATAAACTCAGCCATAAAGCCAGGCAGAAATGCAGTGCTTACTTAACAATGGGGGAAAGCTATAAGTTGATGAAATAGGGGCTCAAGTCTGTCTATCACAGTCAACTAATATTTACGCTCACCTTTGCTATGTATTTACTGAAAGTGTTGCATCTGGGCTCTAAATAACTTAAATCAGGATATTTCTAGAACATAGTAACATGCCAGAACAATTCAAAGCATGTATTAGAATAACCAAGATTTGGTTTACTCTCCTCAGAGAGTGATTTTAAACCCAGTATCTTTAACTCTAGATCAAAGAATCAACCTTGGGAATCTTTCATATTCAATTATTTATTGGGTAATACCCTTAGAATTTTTGTTTGCCTTAACTACACAAACAGTAAAACTGCATTTTACTGTAAATAATCTTGTTTTCAGAGGTTTCTATGTATGTTTTGCAGATTTATTACATTTTCTGACTGTTTCCACTTGTTAAAAAATATGCAACATTTGATCCTCATAAAAATTATGTCAGGCAAGGTATGCAATAATATATATTAATCTTATAGATAGAGACACTAAAATGCAAGGAAGCAGGAATAACAGAACTAGAGAATCAGATTTAGTCATTTCATAATGTTTATATAATTAAAAACATGATTTAGCACATGATAAACACATTCATTTTTATCTAACAAAAATACAATAAAATGTAACAAAGAGCCCTAATGTTAAAGGACTCTTTAAATGTGACATAACTCTTTAGATAAAGTCAGCTCGGTGTCTGATCTCCATATCCCACGTTCACCTCAAAGCCAGTGACAAACACTGCACACAAGTGACAGGGAGCCTTGATGACTTGCTCAAACAACCAAAGACACAAACCCATTTTGACCTTTCTTGACTTCTATGCAGTAGGAAAGCTGGAAATCAGGGGTATGAGTGAATTTGTTCCCAGAAAAATTTCATTTCTTCCAACATAATGGCTCAAAAAAGAAAAACGCTGCTAACTCCCCAAGACTAAAATCACCACCCTTCATCTTAAGGCTTTTTAAAACTATTTTTCAAGATCTATTGTGTTCGGATATTATGATATGTGATATTACTGTTTGAAATAAAATCTTGTAACACACATATGTCTACTGTGCATAGCTATTATGCATTGCAATCATTAAGAAATATACAATTTTCTCATACTAGACAAAGGTGCCAAAAATATGCATTGGAGAAAAGATAGCCTCTTCAACAAATGGTGCTGGGAAAACTTGAAAACCATATGCAACAGAATGAAATTAAACCCCTATCTCTCACCCTGCACAAAACTCAACTCAAAATGGATCAAGGACCTTGGAATCAGACCAGAGACCCTGCATCTTATAGAAGAAAAAGTAGGTCCAAACCTTCAACTTGTTGGCTTAGGATCAGACTTCCTTAACAGGACTCCCATTGCACAAGAAATAAAAGCAAGAATCAACAACTGGGATAGATTCAAACTAAAAAGCTTTCTCTCAACAAAGGAAACTATCAGCAATGTGAAGAGAGAGCCCACAGAGTGGGAGAATATCTTTGCCCCTCATACTTCAGATAGAGCGCTAATTTCCAGAATCTATAAAGAACTCAAAAAACTCTACACCAAGAATACAAATAATCCAATCAACAAATGGGCTAAGGAAATGAACAGACACATCACAGAAGAAGATCTAAAATCAATCAACAGATATATGAAAAAATATTCAACATCTCTAGTAATAAGAGAAATGCAAATCAAAACTACCCAAAGATTCCATCTCACCCCAATTAGAATGGTGATTATCAAGAACACAAGCAACAATAGGTGTTGGAGAGGATGTGGGGAAAAAGGTACACTCATACATTGCTGGTGGGGTTGCAAATTAGTGCAGCCACTCTGGAAAGCAGTATGGAGATCCCTCAGAAAGCTTGGAATGGAACCACCATTTGACCCAGCTATCCCACTCCTTGGCCTATACCCAAACGAGTTAAAATCAGCATACTACAAAGATACAGCCACATCAATGTTCATAGCTCCTCAATTCACTAGCTGTGGAACCAACCTAGATGCCCTTCAGTTGATAAATGGATAAAGAAACTGTGGCATATATATATACAATGGAATATTACTCCACCATGAAGAATGATAAAATTATGGCATTTGCAGGCAAATGGATGAAATTGGAGGATATCATGCTAAGTGAGATAAGCCAATCTCAAAAACCTAAAGGACAAATGATCTTGCTGATAAGCGGATGAGGACATATAATGGGGGTAAGGAGGGGTTAGCGTTAGAGTTAGGGTTAGGTTTAGGGTTATGGATAAGGAGGGTGGTAAGAATGGAGGAAGAAAGGACTGTATAGAGGGAAAAGAGGGGTGAGAGGGATGGGAGGAAGGGAAAAAATAACAGAATGAATCAAACAACATTGCCCTATGTAAATTTATGATTTTTAATTAAAAAAAAAATGGGAAAAAAAAGAATACAAGTAACAATAAATGTTGGGAAGGATGTGGGGGAAAAGGTTCACTCATACATTGTTGTGGGACTGAAAATTGGTGCAACCTCTCTGAAAAGCAGTATGGAGATTCCTTGGAAAACTTAGAATGGAACCACCATTTGACCCAGTTATCTCACTCCTTGGTATACATCCAAAGGACTTGAAATCAGCAGACTATAGTGATGCAGCCACATCAATGTTTATAGTAGTTCAATTCACAATAGCCAAGCTATGGAACCAACCTAGGTGACCTTCAACAGTTTAATGGATAAAGGAAATGTTGTGTATACACACAATGGAATATTGCTCAGAAAGCTTGTCAAAATTTACTTGTCCTTAAATAAACTACAATCTAAAAGAAAGCAATTATACAAAAGCACATAAGCAAGTACATTTGAAAATACAGGATGGTGGTGATTTCTTAAAAATACATCAAATTAGTAAATATAATAGATGGAACTTTGTTGACTGGAAGACAGTAAAGAGGGGAAATCCATTCCATGACATCTAGGAGGAGATACTTGACCCAAGACAGAAATACCGCATGGAAGATAGCATGTTAATCACTGCAGTCAGGGTATTCTGGAAAGGAAGGCTCTGAGATGTGACTTAAAGACTAAATTAGAGGGGTAGAAGGGAACAAAACCAAACCAAATGAAAACCTCAAACACATAAGGTGATCAGAATATTGTGGTTAGATTCAGTGGGAAATGGTAACATTAGAGAACTACCTGTGGTTTGGTTATACAGGAATTTTAGGTGAGAAGTTTCATTTTATTTTAATGTTAACAGCAAAGTGGCAAGAATTTGTAGACTGGATGTAGGAAAAAGGAGGTCAATTAAAATGAAAGGGAATAGGTTTTAAAAATAGAAATATTAGAATATAAAAAGTTTACAGCAAGAGTACATCAGGGAACATTCAGTTTTAGTGAATATCAAGGTGACTGATGACCAATGGATTCGAAACAATCATACCAAGCAGTACAAAATTAACTTTTAATTATATTACATTGTATAATGAATGTGCAGCTTCTGCTCTTCAACTGGGTGACCTAGAATGTGTAAATCATCTGAGTATAATAATACCATATTTTAAAAATCTATGCTTAAGTTAGATCAGTTAAGACAAAATATATCTTTAGATTGACATGCATTCTACTTTTTGATCTATGGTAGAACAAGAAGAACCAAGATTGTAATAAAAAATATGTGGTCCTTGGAAAAAAAGAAAATATTCATTGATCACCCATGCCTGATGAGACCATTAATGCCTATATTTCAAAGCCAAACAGGCTTTGGATCCTGTACAAGACATGGCTGACCCTCTTACACTGACTTTGTCTCCATTATTCTGAAGCAGCATGTACAAGCACATGTTTCAAGGACTCAGTGCCAGCTGGCTGTCATTCCTGACACAACAATCTGTGACTTTCTTTCTCCTTCTGAGACAAAGGAAGGGTCAGCCAAGATTGTACCCACAGAAACAGTCTGATCTATTTCTTTTGATGTTTCTTTGCCAATGCAGTAAAATATGACTTCCTTTCATTATAATAGAAGGAAAGAAAAATATATTCTTGTGCTAAATCATTTACTGAGAAAATCTGCTGCATATTTGTGTTGGAAACAGACACTTGCCGGCGATAGGAGGTTGAACAAGACAAATTGTATAATAGTATATTTACATGTTTAATAAGTAAAATATATAAACAGTTAGTTATACATCTTGTAAAGGTAACAATGTGAATAATTTGAAAACAATGTATATGTTATGCATTCAGCTTAGCTCTCTCCTTGCCATGTTTCACTAGTCCTCCACCTCGACTATTTAGATTCTTATACTGCCTTAGACAACTTCAGAATGCAAAATCAGTGAGGAATGAAAGTGTGTCTCTCTAATTTCTAATATGTGCCTAGGACAATGTGTAGCTGCTTCTATCATAGTTGTGTTCGAATTCTTCAAAGATCACAAATTGTAAGATGAGGCAGCAAGTCTAACAGAAGACAATTTCATCTTAAGACATTAATTAATTGTAGGTCACATACAATTGGACAAAGTACTATCAGGAACTGGAAAGACTTATGTCATGGTTCAATTCGTAAGTAGCTGCTATGAAATGAGGTATTTTCAAAAAGGAGATAAATGAGAGTGTTATTAAGAGATGTTTCTGTGGCACGTTGCATTTTTTTAATTAAAAACTTTTGTATTTGTTCTTTTTAGTTATACATTAGAATAGAATGTATTTTGACTCATCATACACATATGGAGTATAACCTTCCCATTCTTGTGATTGTACATAGTATGGAGTTACACTGGTTGTGTATTCACGTATGAACACAGGAAAGCTATGTCTGATTCATTCTACGGTCTTTCCCATTCCCATACATCCCTCCCTTCTCCCCATCCCCCTGTCCAGTCTGGTGAACATATACTCCTCCTGTCCCACCCTGCCTATTGTGAGTCAGTATCTGCATACCAGAGAACATTCAGCCTTTGGATTTGGGGAATTGGTTTATTTCACTTAGCATGATATTCTCCAATTTCATCCATTTGCCTGAAAATGCCATAAGTTTATTATTCTTCCATCCATTTACCAGAAAATGCCATAATTTCATTGTTCTTTATGACTAAGTAATATTTTATTGTGCATATGTACTACATTTTCTGTATCCACTCATCTATTGAAGGGCACCTAGGTTGGTTCCATAGCTTATCTATTGTGAATTGAGCTTCTATGAATATTGATGTGGTTCTGGCACTTTAAATAGTGCTATATTTCTTTGGTAACATAATTTTCTTTTTTTTTTTTCTTGTTTCTCATAGCATTTTTTTAAATTTATTTTTATTGTAAACAAATGGAATATATGTTGTTTCTCTGTACATGGAGTAAGGCATAGTATTTGTGTAATCATACATTTACATAGGGTAATGGAGTTTGATTCATTCTATTTGATTGATTGATTCATTCATTTTCCTTCCTTCCAACCCCCCACCCCTCTTTTCCCTCTATACAGTCCCTCCTTCCTCCATTCTTGCCCCTTCCCACCCCCATTTATGTGTCATCATCTGCTTATCAGCGAGATCATTCATCCTCTGGTTTTTTGAGATTGGCTTATCTCACTTAGCATGATATTCTACAATTTCATCCATTTGCCTGCAAATGCCATAATTTTATTATTCTTTATGGCTGAGTAACATTCCATTGTGTATATATATATATATATACACCACAGTTTCTTTATCCATTCATCAATTGAAGGACATCTAGGTTGGTTCACAAACTTGCTATTGTGAATTGAGGAGGTATGAACATTGATGTGGCTGTATCTCTGTAGTATACTGATTTTAAGTCGTTTGGGTATAGGCCAAGGAGTGGGATAGCTGGGTCAAATGGTGGTTCTATTCCAAGCTTTCTGAGGAATCTCCACACTGCTTTCCAGAGTGGCTGCACTAATTTGCAACCCCACCAGCAATGTATGAGTGTACCTTTTTCCCCACATCCTCGCCAACACCTATTGTTGCTTGTGTTCTTGATAATCGCCATTCTAATTAGGGTGAGATGGAATCTTAGGGTAGTTTTGATTTGCATTTCTTTTATTACTAGGGATGTTGAACATTTTTTCACATATCTGTTGATTGATTTTAGATCTTCTTCTGTGATGTGTCTGCTGATATCCTTAGCTCATTTGTTGATTGGATCGTTTGTATTCTTGGTGTAGAGTTTTTTGAGTTCTTTATAGATTCTGGAGATTAGTGCTCTATCTGAAGTATGAGTGGCAAAGATTTTCTCCCACTCTGTAGGCTCTCTCTTCACATTGCTGATAGTTTTCTTTGCTGAGAGAAAGCTTTTTAGTTTGAATCTATCCCAGTTATTGATTCTTGCTTTTATTTCTTGTGCTATGGGAGTCCTGTTAAGGAAGTCTGATCCTAGGCTGACATGTTGAAGATTTGGACCTACTTTTTCTTCTATAAGATGAAGGTCTCTGGTCTGATTCTGAGGTCCTTGATTCATTTTGAGTTGAGTTTTTTCCAAGCAAAGATAATAGAATATACAGCTTTACTGATTCACTGGGTACAGTTAAGCTAAACAGGGATCTTTTTTCTGGAAACTTTTATCCCTCCCCACCATGTCTCTTTTAGCTCCAAGACAAAAAGTCCATACTCCAATGAGAGTTAGTGAACCGCCTAGATTGTCCCAATACAAAACTCTGTGGCTCAATGTTTCTGTTTCTTCTGGACACAGATATTTTATCATGTTTCATTTTTGCTTATTCAAACTCAGTATGCAGTTTGGGGTCATATTTTTAAACATATGTACATATTTTAAATTTTTTGTTAGTTCATTAGAGGTATATAAACTATTGGGTTTTGTTTTGAAATAATCATAGATGCATGGAATATATAACTTGGTCCACTTTAGTCCCCAGTACTTCTCTTTCCTTGCCTTCCTCCCTCTCACTGATCTCCTTCCTCTACTATACTGGTCTTCCTTCTATTTATTAACAAATTTTTAGTTGGTTTAGTTGATAAACATAAACATGAAATTCACTTATATAGTCATGTATGTACAGTGCATAATTTGCCAATTTAATCCCTCATTTTCCCTTTTCCCCATCTCTTTTTCCTCCTCCTCTTTTTGTTTCCTCTGCTACACAGATTTACCTTGTATTTTCATGGTATTCTCGGCCTTCATTTTTTCCCCCGTTTTTTGGTCTAGCATCTACAATGTGAGAGAAAGCATTGCACCATTGAGTTTCTGAGTCTGGCTTAGTTCACTCAGCATGATGTTCTCCAGTTCCATCCATTTGCCAACTAATGTCATAATTTCATTCTTTTTTATGGCTGAGTGAAACTCCATTGTGTACATATACATAAAACTTTCTTTATTCATTCATCTGTTGGTGGACATCTGGTCTAGTTCCATGACTTCACTGCTGTGAATTGTGCTGCTATAAATATTGATATCCTGTACTATTATATACAGTAGGATATATGTTTCCAAGTTTATTCTACTGTTATGTATAGATAATTAGAAAAAAAACTTTTAAATTATCAAAAAAAATTCCCTGTTGGGGTTCGCTCTGCCATGTCCCACATGGAGGAGGAAAGGGTTGACCTCCCGAGGAGGATGTTGGTGGTTCTTTTATTACCCAAAAACTTATCTACCCAAGAAACACACAAGAGCTAATATTCTTTTTATGAGAGAAGGTGTGATGGGTCTGGTCATACCAGCTCTAGCCTCTTACAACATTAGACCTTGAGTAGCCCAACTCTCTTTTATTTATATACACAAAGGTAAGGTGGCAAGGACTGGGAGGAGCTTCTTCTGTTTGATAGGATAGGGTGGAGTTAGGTGAGCCATTCTCTTAAGGGATAATTCCAGAAGGAGACAGGGAACCACTCCCATGCAGTGCCACTTGCCTCCCAGCAGTTCCTAGAAGCCAGACCTCTGCGTCAATGGCTCACTCTGGTCTGATTCTGCTAAATAAGAATTGCTTCTCCCACTTCCCAGTTATATTTTTCACATGTGACTCTGGTGCACAGAGTCAGGCAGAAATTGCAAGTCAGAGAGAATCCGTTTTTAATATACTGAAAGTATAAAATCCAAGTCAAAGTAATAGCATCTAATGCTGGTTTTATTTGTAGTCGGTTAAACGGACTGCACATAATTAGGTTCTGTAATGTCTCTATAAAATTTTATGACTTAAAGTATTTCTCTAAATATTTCAAAATATTTCAAAATCATGAATTTTTATTATATCTTATCACTTTGTTAGATTACTGAACATTCTGAAGAATTTCTAAAAATTTAAGATGGATTTACTTTTGTTCTAGTACAAGGTCTTTATTAGTTTAATAAAAACATTTTTTAAAATTATGTACTTATTGTATTAGAATGTTCATTAGAAAATGGCAAATTCACTTAAATTGTTCATTCACTCCTTGGTCAATGTCTGTTAAAAATCAGACATCTTTTTTCTTTTCATACTGTATGCTCTTATTGTCTTTCAATCCTCAACCTGAGACCTCTCTTGAGAGACAAAAGGGAAGGACTCTCACTGCCCATACACACCATATTGTCTATTGGGTGTTCCACAAAATGTATCACACACTGTGTGGCCTACACAATAATATTATTTTCTCACAGATCTTGAGCTTGGAAGTCCAAGATGAAGGTGTGAATTGTGTTGGTGTCTTCTGAGGGTCTCTCTCCGTGGCCTCTGTCTTATTCCTGTATCTCCTGTCATGTTGCCTCTGTATATCTGTGTCCTGTCAGCATCTTGTTATAAGGGCACCAGTCAAGTCTGGTTAGAGCTCATCCTCATGACCCCAGTCCTCTTAAATGCTGATTAAAATACTTATCCCCAGGCTGGGGTTGTGGTTCAGTGGTAGAGCACTTACCTGGTATGTGTGGGGTAAGCCACATAAAAATAAATATATAAAAGTAGTGTGTTCATCTACAACTAAAAAAAATATTTAAAAGAAGTACCTATCCCCAAATATACCTATATTCCAAGGTGCTGGAGGTTAAGAGTTCAGTATGTAGATGGGGGTGGAGAGGGTAAGTCACAATTCATTCCATCACATAATAGGAGATTTATGTATAAGATTCCCTTGCACTCTGTGAAATTTTGAAGATTTGGTTAAGTAGGTAAGTGCTGTTTGAGCCTGAAAAAAATATTCTGAAGAATACTCATCCTTTCTGTTATAAGGAATAATGCATGCTCCACCAGGTTAAGTTAAAGACACTTGTGTTGGAGAAAGATCATATACCCATCGTAATCATAGGGGAAATGCAGAATGCTTCCCGACAATCTTCCTCTTATTCAGCATGTCTTTTTCCATTACTTTTGAAAATGAAGAAAATATTAATCTTACTACATAATGAATCAGACTCTGAGATTTTTGCATTGAAAAAAGAAATAAGTGAGCAAATATCACCCTTTTCTCGTCTCAGAAATTAGGGTGTCATGTCCACAAATCTTAAGAAATGTACCTGATTTTACTCTGGTCATCAAAGACACACAAAGTGAGAAGACAAATCATCCCAGGCTACTTATTCATTATTAGCACTGTAACATAGAGAAAGAATCAGTATCTGCAGAGAACATTTTAAAATATTCTTGGGCTAGATGACCACCAAACCTCCAAAGTAGTTAATGGAGACCTCCAAGTAGAAGAGCTCCCACTTCAGTATCATTTTGGGAAGTTATGTCTTAACAGTTAACAGGCTACTGAAACAATACCTAGTAACAGTGAGGGAAAGAGAAATGATTTATATGAATATATAATAAGATAATGAACTCTAAATCCTTACTCAAAAAAATAGACCAGAGATTCTGGTCTGCCATATAAAGGGATTGAAAATCATATACCCCAAACTCACAATAATGACCAACTAAAAACACCAAAACCTATAACTGGAGAGAGAGAAGTAAATCCATAGAACAGAGACCAACTTACCTGAAGCAGAAACTGCTGGAACCAGCAGTCTACATGAACATTTGACTGATTTTGAGGAACTGATAGATGCTGAGGATGGACAGTAGGGATAGTGATAAATTCTTGGGTGAGGGGAATTTTAAGGCAGACTTTTTGGGTGTGTTGGTAGGAACCACTTGCCCCACCTTGCCTGACAAATCCCCAGAAGTCTAGCAAAGTAAACATTATAAAGGGATATATTCTAGCCTGGAAAAGAACCAAATGATTAAATTATCTTTTTAACATTAAACAATATGTGAAAAGTTACAGAACTTCTTAGATGTTTTGAAGAATTAGAAAGACTTAGGACAACTTCAAGGGAGAAATATATACTTCTCTGTGGCCTTGTGCATTGCATTTGAATTATTCTTTTCCATTCCAATTTCCAGTCTCCCGTCAGGTCTTGAGCATCCATCACTTGATGTAGCACCATGACTTCTGACCTTGCCTTTCTCCTGATCTCTAACCTCACTCTGCCCACACCAGAGTGTTGGCTGTCTACTGTAAAAAGTTCCAATGTCACCATGTAATTCCTCAATCTGGAAGTCACCAGTAGCTGCTCAACAACTACCAGATCAAGTATAAATATGGATCTTTACTCTCTGACCCTGACCCAGTCTTCTAGTCTGAAATTTATAATTTTTAGTACCATGCACTCTCTTTCTCATTCATACCAATCTATAAATTAATGACTTTCATGTTGAGGACCTCAATTATTTTGCTTTCTAATTGTAATGTCCAAAACTAGGATACTAATTTCCAAAAGAAAATCTCTTTCAAAGCAAGTAAATATAAAATCACTTTTCTTTTTGTATTTGGTGGGAGTCTTCCTCCCTACTCAGCACATTTAATTGCCCAAGAACTATTTCTGTGGTTTTCTGACACCCTGAGGAAGATTCTCCATGAATTTCATTTTATACAGTCTGCATTTCTTTTCCATCTTTTGAACTAAATCTTATGCCTTAAAATTGAATTCTTATTGCATGAGCATTCCTTACTATTTATGATTGTTTTCAAATATCTTAAAATATTTTCTTCCTGACCCTATAGATATTTTCTCAGAGTAGCACAAAAGTATTTTTATTTTTATTATTTTTCATAATTTTTTATTATTTTTCATAATTCATAATAAAAGTGAGTCATTGATTAAAATAATTATGTAGTGAGAACTTAATGCAAAATTACTATTTTAATCACTCTTCATGAATGAATTAATTTAATACTCATAATAAATTATGGAATAATGGTACATAGATAAAATAATGTCATAAATTGATGTGACTAATGTTATCTAGAAATTGCTAGAATCTCTCAGTAGCAAATTATTTTTTTTCAGATGTAAGATAATAAATTTTCATTTGAATATATGTTTCTCTTTCAGTATCTAGCACTGTGCTTTAAGTTCTTTCCATAGTGTTAGGTGAAGTATAAATATAAGCAAGAGAAACTATGAAGCTTTGTTTTCACATGACCATCCAGATTCAATAAGAAAGTGTTTATGACTTAATAATGTATTCTAATCACTATGTAATTTAATTTTTCTTATATATATGAAATGTATTTTCAGTAAAAAATGATCCCTCTTCATTCCCTTATTCTTATTCTAAAATAAATCAATGAGAGCCTTGAGAAGCTGTATTAAATAGTATTTAGTTAGACCTTCGGCATAAAAACATATTTTTATGAAATTTGTTCAAAAATGCCATTAGTAATTAAATTCAGACAATGTGATCAATTTTATTCCAAATATTTCAAATATTTCTTTGTGCCTAATAATAATTAGCTCACCTGATGTGTGATATCACACACTCTCAAATATTGGAAACCTAACTATTGAAAAGTAAATTGAAATGTACAATTTTTAGAATGCTAATCATAGTACTTCATATTCTGTTAGTACCTTTCATCCGAGGACTTCAAAAGGGTATAGAAGTGTTAATTGAATCTTTGTGGGATTTTACTACCTTTTAGATATGTGTGGAAAGAGATCACAATATCATTATATATTACTAGGCTTTAGAATCATCAAAATGATTTTAAAGAAAAACCTTATTAACTTGTGTTTTTCTTCAGTTTTTAATTTTGAATGTATATGAGAGACTCATGATTGACCAAAAGTATTACGCTTAAAAAGACCCTTGATTATATATTCTAATGTTAAAAATTCATCAAAAAGAAGAATACCATATTCAAGGAGAATGGAAAAACATTTTCAATAACAGTTTGATCACCATTAGTATAACTCTTTCCCCATCACCTCCTGTATTAACTTTCTTAGTCCACCACTATTTTCAATCTCACTATGATAATTTTGAGGACATTTCCATCTAAGTCAGGTTTTAATATTTCAGAAATATATTTTAAAACATATTTATTTCATGGAATATTGTATATCTGTCCTGGGTCATTAACTACTCAGTATTGTGTGTGCACAATATCCACACATTCTGAATCCAGACCTTACCTTACCGTGAATTATTTTTTAAACACCTGAGAGGCACACAATGGATGAAACCTGACCCTGAGTCTCCTCTCTTCAGTTTACTAGTGATACATCACATGAGCATCTTTGAGTCCCAGGTTTTACAGTACTCTACTAATGAATATTCAATGGGTACATGAACAAATGAAATAGTGATCTGAATGACAGTGCTTCCCAGTAGCCAGTCTCCTGTGTATGTGTATACATTACTTATGTCATGTGCACAAGAGTGGTTGGATGAATCTCTCTCCAGGGCTCATCCCATAAAAGTGTTCTGCCATGGAAAGATTCATCGTATTCATTCATTTATGAATAAATCCTAGCAGATATTTTCAAACTCTCTGTGAAAGTAGGAAGTCTGAAGACCAACATATCAAAATAGTTCTCAAAATGTCTACCAAATCTCAGGGGGAATATTCCCCATCCCATTCCTTCCTGGGAATGTTGGCCAAGTTTATAATACTGAAAAAAAAATTCTTCTTTTCTGAAATCAAGATTTCAGTTTTGATTGTTCTTTTAACAAAAGGCAGTGGGATTGATTGGTAGGCTTGACATATTGATTTTTGACTCATCATTGGATTACAAGAGTGTGCCACCATGCCAAGCAAGTCAATCTTTATTATAGCATTATACATATTATCTCTCATATTTTAAAATGTTGCATAAGGTAAGTGATGGGGAGGTTGAAGCAGGAGGATTGCAAATTTGAGGCTAAAGTCAGTAACTTTGCAAGAAGTTGTCTCAAAATAAAAAGATAAAAAGGGTTGGAATGTAGCTCATTGGTACAGAGCTCCCGGGTTCACTCCCTGATACTGGAAAAAAAAAGATAGTATAAGATTGCTTTAGGTTACTAGAATTCTAATGTACATATTGAAACTTTCATTTCAAGAACACTTGTCCAAGTTTTACCTTAGAAATAGGTATTAAGGAGTGTACTTATTGTTGAGATTTTGTATCATTTTTTTACATACTTCCCTTGTTTCTAGGTTTTCATAATTGATATATTAAAAAATCTGTTTAATAAAAATGAGTGCATATTGTGCATATCGATATTTCACTAAAATTAAGTAACATAAAAATAATTGTCTTATGATAGAATTTCAAATTATATTTTATATTATTAATTTTTAAATAATTTTATTTTTTGAAACAAAAGCATGTTTTTTACTATCATAATCTGTATTTTATTCAAAATATAGTACTTAATAATCTTCTTTATTTCTCACTCCAGTTATTTTGTTTGCTTTCTCTACCAGAGCTTTATAGCGCTTGCAAATAAAGGCAATTTTTCTCGTTTGCCAATCCTTACATATAGAGAAAATGCACATTTTAAAATTGAGATGATAGCTCATTTTGCTAGAGATTGTTTTGATATTAATGAATTGCTTTGAAAGACATCAGTAAGTATGAGAGTCTCCATGGTTTTTTGATGAGCATTGTTTCAATAATTAAAGTACCTTTTAATTTTTGATGTTCATGTACTTCATAATAAATGATCATTGAATCCTATTTTTTCTACTTTTGAAATAATCACATAGCTATATTCCTTTAATATGTCTGTCAAGAATAAACCTCATTCATATAGAACAGAGAGAAACAAACCTGCCACCAGTCCAGAGCTACTCAGAGTTGAGTAAAATGGCTTAGTCCTTATGGAACTTGCATGTGTGCTTTAGCAAGTTTGGTCAAGTTCTGCAGATGACTTGAGGGATGCTCAAGGATGCTTGAGGGATGCCACATGCAGTGGGTTGCACTTAAGCTAAGGGTCAAGGGCCCAGCATTTTTCTAGCAGCAGCAAACATTAGAACAAGCAGTGAATAAGCAAATCTCCAATAGAAAAAAAAAAAAAAATGATTTCGTGGTACTCATCTGTGATTTCCATCTGGTAATCAGTGCCCAATGTGAGTATCTAAATATTGCTTTTGGTCAGAGAACTGACAAGACAGTGAGCAGGTTGACAAACTCTGCAGGACGATGTTTGCTTCTGTAATCCACTCTGTGTGTGGTCTACTGCTTTGTTTCTCCTCTGCGACCTCTTCAGGTCCAACTCCCTGGTCTTTCTTCCTGTTAAATTCTTATCTATAGTTTCCACCCCTGTTAACTGGGCCTCTGCATTCTTTGTTACATCCATGTTCCTCACGTGTCCCTCTGTCACGCTTTCATCACACACTATTAACATTACTTGTCTTTTTATCTTTTGTAGTTATTATAGTGAATTCGGGGGGGGGGGGTGTTACATAGCATATTTCCTTGCATGCTGGCACTAGAATAACAGTTGGGGCTTACAAGGACATAAATGGATGAATGAATGATTAAGCAAATATAGCAGAGGAAAGACAGTGGACTGAGTGATTCGAAACCGAGACGAGCACTTAAACACTTTGAATCTTGCTCTGTCACAAGGCTTTGAGATCATTACAAAAGATTTCAGATAAAGTGCTTACAGAGACACCTGAAAAATAGGAAGAATTTAAGATATGACTTATAATGGGGAAGGAATGGAGATTCCGGAGTCAGAACTGCTTTTTCAGCTTTGCGACCCCCACTGGCATAAATCGTCATTTGGAGAATGTAATTTGATTTTTCCTTCATGAGATAATTTTCTCATGAACAATTTAGATGTAGTTTATCATATTTCCTTTTATTTTATAGAAAAAATAATATAGGGAGAAAACAGGTGAACAATCAAAGCAAAATGATATTAATTTGCATGATGTACATTTTACTGTAGTTTGTGGAATGTAGCCAAGGTGTCATTGTTTCTGGAAAACAGGATTTGACAAACATCTACTATGTATACTAGTTTGATCAGTTTATAAAACATTTTGTTTAAATAAGATTTTCAGAATGTTTAGTAAGAATTCTCAAGCAGAATTTAAATGTTGGAATTTAAAGCATTTCTACAGAAAAGACACCAGAACCTTCAATCTACTAAAGAAACATTTGCATATAGAGCTTTGACTTGGGTCCTACAGTATTTTCAGACATCATGGAGTGAGTGTCCAATAGGTTTCTAAATTACAGGTGGGAGTAGTCAGTCACCTCTGGCTTCCTACCTCCCTCTAGGAAGGAGGAAGTATCTATACAGGTAAACAACAATTCTTCAACTGAAAGCTGCAACAGATACAGTGTTCAATAGGTGCCAGACCTTTTCTCCAGTTGTAACAAAATGACAAGAATGTATTCTTTTCTCCATTTGTCAGAAGAGGAAACCAAGACAGAGAAATTACATGAGTTGGCTGAATTCCCAGAACTCAACCTTTTTTATTTTTCCTTCTGATATCAACACACATTCTCTCTCCAGAGGTCAATAGAATCTCACTGTGGGATCAGTGCATCAGAGCAATAAAATGTCTTTTTGAAAAAAAAAAAAACTTCCTATTTTCAGAACAGACCTATTGTTCTGTGGCTGTGCTTATTTTATATTTAAATACAAGGCTATTCTTTAGGGAAAAAAACAACAATATGTTTCATAATGTAAGTACATTTGCTTTCACACTTTTATGACTTGTTTCTCATAATGTGGAGGGGGGTGAAAATGGAGAAGTATTAGATATTTTTTCCACATTGTTTGCATTTATATATGAATTTTTAAACTCAGAGATGAGGTGAATTTGGTGCTAATATGGAAGGTAACAAGTGAGACATGGCATTTACTTCGTGGATAACAGTAATACAGAGACTTTACTATCATTTCATCTGTCTGTTCGCTGTGCACCTGCATCATTAATTCAACCCTCTTAATCATCTACATAGTAAGGACATCACTTAGTTTCTCAAAGAGTAAATGAATGAATAAAAATTAATAAAAAGAAAAAGAAAGCTTACGAATGGCACATTATATTCTGGATGCAGTCCTCCTTCCTCTAGCAACCTATTAAAAACCAGGATTGCTAGACTTGGGAGTGAACACCTGCAACCCCAGCAACTCAGGAACTTGAGGAAGGAGGATCATAAATCTGAGGCCAGTTTCAAAAACTTAGCAAAACTCTGTCTCAAAATGAAAGATAATTAGGGTTACTGATGTAACCCACAGTAGACCCCATGGGTTCACTCCCAGTGTAACAAAAAATAAATAAATAAATAAGCCAGTAAATATAAATTAGCTTCATTTTCTTTTAAAGACACAGAATTTGTAGGAACAAATACACTTAATAAGCACACATAAACCTAGCAATTAAAATAATATTTTGTATCTATTTTAGGCAAACAGTTAAATTAGTGTGTATTTTGAAATGACTCATTCTATTTGCTAGACTTCTATTACTTTCTGAGTTGGATAGGGTTTCTCTCCTATGGTTGTGGGATTTCCTAGTGTCATCTGTCAGAATTTGTGTGCAGTTTTCTCATTTTGGGTTACTGGTTTGACTACTTGTATCAACATGCCTTTTTGTCACTAGCAAAATGTTTATTCTGAACAAGTTAAACCGAAAAAGTTTATTGGCAGAACATCAAGACTTCATTGTATCAAGGACAGGACAGGAGATACAAGGATGGGAATGAACTGGAAAAAAAAAAACCAAAAAACAAAAAAACAAACTTGTTCCAGTAGTCTAGGAGTCAAGAATATAAGAAATGTTTTGTAGCTGTAACATCTGGACAATACCCCCTACTGGAGTGAAGGTACCCAAACATTTGTAGATGTTCTTTACTCTGTTCAATATTCTATTTCAGGGAGGAAACATCTTATAGCAAAATTAATCAGTTTGTGTTTTTGTCCCAGCCAAGTTTTTTTTTTAACTTAGTTTTTTCAGTTCCTAGTACAATGATTTCATACTGCTGTTGCTAAATAAATGTTTGTTGATTCATAGGACATGTAGTAGTTTATACATTTTTTTCTAAGATGCATGTTATTATTTCAAATAAATTTGCTATCAACTCTTTCAATTGAAACATAACTCTGCCCTGTCCCCTTTCATAGTGTTTATTCTGCTTTATACTGATGTCATTTATGTAAATAATAATCAGATTTTTGTAATTTCTTTGTGAACCAGAGACCCATTCCCAACTTTTTCTCATGAACAGTGTCTACTTTCGTGTATTGACCTGTTTGCTAGTGTAGAAGGTAAGCCTGCAGATTGATTTCCAACTTAATCAAATAAAGCTGATTGTCCCTCATTTCCAGGGATAATACAGAGGATAAGAGAAAGCATAGGCTTTCAAAAGAACAAAAACAGAAAAAAATAAAAATATCTTTCATGGACATGTCTATGTATATATTCTTTGGTGCCACTTAGGTAAGGATGGAAAAGTTAGGAAGTGGTTTATTGAAGTCAGTGCTTTATTTCCTGTTGTGGTCAGAAGATGCCTCGCCTCTGCTTTTCCTTGGCCCTCCAACTCTCACATCTGTGTTCTTTTTGCTCTGTCAGAGCCCTCTGGTGACAGCTTACATTGTATTCAAAGAATATGGCCTTAATAAATCATTGTATTTTGCCTAGGATCCATCAAAACACTTGTAGAAAATGCTTGATAATGTTTGTTTAATGGAATTGCAGATCTTTCATGCTAGAATCAATGCCTGTCTTAAAATATTAATCATTTGTTGATTACATCAGTTGACTTCAGATTTATTTAATACATCTTATTTGCCTATGATTATGTGTTTCTATTTTCTTCCAAATATGAAATGTCTGAAAAACTAAACATTACAAAAAAACCCTTTCAAATGTGTAGATTTGTCTTAGAAATAAAACAAATGGGGGTATTTCACAGATAAATTTTCCCTCAATGTACATGTTTCTAACCAATTTATAACTCAGTTGAACTTTTCCTTGTTTAGAATGACCTGGGAAAACTTCTTAATTTAAAGAAGTGATTACTTCTCTTTTAAGGGAATGGATAATGGGGTTAAGGTTAAGGAATTTCTGGACTTTGTTGTGTCATAGACAGTTCTAGTGATAGAGTTTCTGATTCGTATTATGCATTTGCTTTTCCTTTTGCTATGATCTTTAAGGATTTTGCAGAACAGAATCTAAGAGATCCAGTTTAATGACCCTCCTTTGCAAAACAGCATCAAATCATAAAGACAGAAACCATAGGCACAAACTCAACCAAGACTTGGCAAAGTATCACAGCCAGACCTAAACCCTCTTGAACTTGCTTAAGTATTCTTTCCTTTGCTGTTTTTTTTTTTCTCTTTTTAATTCCAATTAAGGCACTGTAAGAAAAACAAACACACAAGAAAGCTTGTGCACTAATTAAAGATTTTTCTGCAAGATAAGCTGCTAGTTTCAGTAACAAGACTCATTGGTGTATGTAATTTTTAATAGAAGTCTTTAATTCAACACATAATATCTAAATGGGATATATACACTGAAAACAAAGATATGCATGTGCAATCATGAAAATATTCTTATTAGTAGATTAAGTGGTTGGTTTGCTAATCTGATAGTTACATTGTGGTCAATGAAATGACAATAAAATTGCAAAAATTCAGAATAATTAAATATTGCCATTTCCATTCACATGAGACCCTTGTATTTATTCCAAAAGGTAGATATTTTGATTGAACCTTGACTGGGTCTACTCTTCACTCTTTTCACTCTGATAGATTATTTCAGAAATAGATTGGAAAATAACTCACATTTATTTTTATCTGTTATACATTTCAGATGTGTTACCTAAGCATCATTATACCCATTTGAACAAAGAGAAAATAGGCCAGCAGAGCAAAAAATCATTTCTGAAACACTAATCCACAAATAAACTATAACATGTGGTAATGTGTACAACAATCTAAAGAAGCAGGAAAAGTATTTTTTTTTTTTTTTTTTTTTTTTTTTTTTTGCAATAGTACTTACTGAGGACTGATACCAGAGGTACTTTGCCCCTGAGCTATATCCCTAGTACTTTTTTAAAATTTTTGTTTGGAAACAGGGTCTTGGTAAGTTGCCAAGTGTCCAGCTAAATTGTTGAGGTTAATCTCAAATTTGAAATCATCCTCAGTCCCCATATTTGCTGGGATTACAGAACTGTGCCACCACTCCAGGCCAGGGAAAGTCAATTTTAAAAATAAGAAAAATATATCTAGAAAAAAATAGGAATTTTCAATGATCAATTTCTATTTATTTCTTAATGCTTGCCAATTTATTTTGATATTGGGTCTTTTATGTTTAAATGATTAAAATGTGAATGATGGTAGCTGTATTTGTGTGGCTTCGTAGTTTTAATGTCACATTTTAATGTTAGCAATTCAGTTTTTGCTAACAGTGCCAAGTTTTACTCTTTTATATAATACTAGAGCTTAGATATCACTGCATCTGTTAATTTTCATTAATTTCCACAGCCATTAGTAGGTGGAGTTGTAACTCAAAACTAAACCAAATTCCGTTGTCTCTTTTCTACAATGGAGTTCTGCAGAATATTTGGTAAAACATCAGTATAATGATCCTTCACATCTTGAATTATGGATTGCTGTTCAGGCAAAAGCATGTGTAATTATGGGGATTTATGTATCTTTATGGTTTTAGTATTATTTTCCATGCTTTTGTTGCTGGATTATCATATTTTGGCAGATTGCTGTCAAAAAAAATAGAGATTAACTGATTTTTTGGGGGGTATTGGTGAAGATTTGCATGTAAGAGAGAGGATGTATAATCATTTTAATAAAGATGCTTTTATGGTTCATCCCATGTCATAATTTTCAAACCCAGCTGTGTTCCTCCTCCCTAAGACTTCTGTATAATTAAATGGGTGAACTGCATATGGAAGCAGCTGAATTAATCCATGATTTCCTCATCCAACTGCATATTTTGTTACTTGAAATTCCAAGGCAGGTGGTTTTTCTAATCAGGCTAAAATTTTAACTAATCAGGATAATATAAATGTTTATAAGATCCACAGTGTTCTTTTCATTGTTCTCTCTTTTTTTCAGTGTTCAAACTTAGCATATTTGACTTTTGTTTTGTTTCACACAGTTACTCCATACATTCAATCACTTAGCATATCTGGACACATCTATATCCATCATTTCCAAATGCAAAAATATTATTTAATATAATGTTTAAAACAAGGTATGCCAATAAGAAATTTTCATTTGTTCAGGACATCTAATTTTGGCTCAAAGAGATGCAAAATGTAGAGCTGTATTCTAAGAAACGTACAGGCATAGGCGTAGTATTTATGAATAACCTATGGGATACTTCTACATAGACGCTCTATTTTACATACAGCAGTGCTTCCTTTCAAAGCGATAAAATGATTGTTTCCATCGAAATATTACTTTAAAAATATAGTTAGATTAACTGCCATGTGTTAATATAAAATAGCTTAATTTGAAAATACAAGCTATAGATGTTGAAAAACACGGAATTTTTGAAGGGGAGAGTGAGGGAGAGAGGTTTAGAGAGGCAGAAAGAGGCAGATCATTATGTTTGTCCATTTCTGTGTCTGTTTCCTTGTCTCTCTCTCTTCCTCCCTCATTCTTCTCATTCTCCATCGTCTAGGATTAATTGAAAGTATATTCATTTAGAATAATATTTTGCCTTTAAGTTGTAGGTCTGTGATGCATGATGAAGGATGCATTTCTAGCACATAATTTTCAAAATATGGAAATCACAGTTTCCATTATCAGAGCACATTCAGCTCCCATTTTTTTTTTTTTTTTCATATCTCCTTAAGCAGCATTCAAAGACCTGTGCCTTGTTTCTTGGTATTTGAACAGTTGCACTCCAGTACCAGGAAGTTTCTGAACTGTGAATTATTTCACTATGTGTTCTCAGAAGTTTTGTAACAACTTCTAAGTTTTGTAGAAATTATAGACAGTAGAGGTTTTATCTAATAAATTCTATTAACTAAAGATAACTTTATAAATATTTTTTATTTCCATTTTTAAAATTGTCTTTGTAGAAAATTTTTTTTTCTATTTGTTTTCCAATAACATTAGAGGAAATAGGACTATTTCACTTCATCACATTCTAGACAATTGTGAGCATATTCCTGTGTTTATTTGATGAGCAGGTGATGTGAAATTATCAGAAAAATGCAAATATGCCTGAAAAACACTTATTCAGAATTGAATTTCTCATAAAGCAGGTAATTCATAATAATCAAAATGAATGATTACCACTTAGGAAATATATATGTACACTTTTTGGGGAAAATGACTACAGTAATGTAATAGGTAAGATTACTCTTCTATGTTCCTTGTCATTAAATTCTTACATTAATAATGTGCACTAAGTTTTCTTTCTTTAGTCTTCACTTCATAATGTGAGCAATGTGGAACATAAAGGACAGGGCTAAAGGAAATTAGGTAATCTGCACAATGTTATGCAAATAGAAAGTGGTAGCTTGTGATAAACATTGTTAAGCTAATTTCACATATAGAAAACCAGGTGAAAACCACACCCAGTTCTTTCTATTCAAAAATTCACTGTGCAATAATCATTGAGTTCCATGAGTTTAAATTTCTGTATGGGTTTTAGTTTACACTACATTAAACACAGTCCTGACTCTTTCCTACTTATATTATCTATACTGATTTTTTTTTTTTTTTTTTTTTTTTTTTGTACCAAGGATTGAACCCAGGGGTGCTTAACCACAGAGCCACATCCCCAGTCCTTTCTTATATTTTATTAGAGATAGGGCCTTCCTGAATTTCTTAGGGCCTCACTAAGTATTGCTAGGGCTGGGTTTGAGCAGGTCATCCTCTTGCCTACCTCAGCGACCTGAGCCACAGGGATTACAGCATACACCCCTGCACCCAGCATCAGTACTAGCATTTTAATGAAAAATAGTTGTTAAATATTATAGATAAGAGATAAATGCATAATTCAATTATCAACTCTAAAATAATATTATAGTTCACCTTATAGAATTTTAGCTAGAATATATATATATGTATGTATGTAGAATATATTTATGTATGTATGTATATATATATATATGTTCATTGAATACAGAGAATCAATCATAGGAAGGTTTACATTATATGTATACACATAATAGTTCATATTATATATTAATTACTATATATACATAATAATATGTATTATACTACCACATATAGTAATTAAACTCAGTAGCAAAATGTAACTGTTATATTTGATTGTTGAATGGGAATATTCTATGTCATAAATTTTCTTCTCCTTTTTTTCTTAGTTCATTGTGTGCGAGAAATAACTTTAAAAATGTGGGCAGTGTGCAGTTTTCTGTACATGAATAAATACATTAGGACACGTTGATCACAAGATTATTTTCTTAATAAAGTATAATCCTCAAATGTTGGCAGAAGCATTTGAACTATGGTACCCATGAGAAAAACTTGGAAGATTTGTTTTCTTTCATGTAACTTTTTGGAGTCTTATTAAAGTTAATGGAAGGAGGTGATCTTAAATATGTCTGAAATCAGCCAATGTCTTACATAAAGCTTTTCCATGAAATTAGAAGGTAAATAATATCAAAGAGTTGTCTAACATTAAATAACTATAGTCACAAAAATATTATCAATGGGGTACAAATATCTCAAAGTTTCATATATAAATAGTACACATTATAAAATTGTACAAAAGTAGAAAATACAATGTAAACCCTCCTATGACTGATTCTGTGTATTCAATAAATGTACAGATTTTCATGTGCCTATGTAATAAAAGGTATCTATGAAAATATATACACCCAGGTTTTCGTGCATTAACCATCTTCAATAAACATCAGTATGTGTGAAAAAGGCAGTCATGTCATTTTCTCACCTCCCATAAAAATACTCCTACTTTTAATTATCTGAAAGAAGAGATATTCAATATAGATCTGCACTGTAAGATAATTTCTGTAATTTGAAAAACAAAAATATCATAACCATACTTGTCAAATCCCTAGAACTATGACATCAAATAAGTCTCCATTTATTCATTTACTTGATCACATAATATTTCTTTACACAAATTCTTTTAATTCACTATTTTACTTCATAAAGTCTAATAAAGTTTAGTAAAGATTTTGTTTACTTTTATTATAAGAATTTAAAAAGAATATAATTTGTTCTATTCTGGACTAATTTGTTTTCTAGGAATTTGTTTAACATTAATAAGCAATGCTGGAGAGAAGAAGACAATTCATATATTTATTTTTCAAGCAAAATATATTATGATAAGGCATCTTAGTCTATAATTATAATGAGAAAGAAGGTTTTCTTAAATAAACAAATATCTGTGTAGTGTTTTTTGAAATAGTGCTTTCAAGTATCATGTTCCTTTTGATATTTCTATAGAAAAGTTATAAAAGTACAAATTTCAGATTTTCTCTATACTTTTCAGTTTCAAAAACCTATAAAGATATCAATATAATGCATAAATTATTTAAAATACTGATAAAAATTTAGCCAAAACAATTGAAATTCATATTTTATTGTTTAAAGATTCAACTCAGATTCATGCATTTTGAATTGAGATGTTCTTTTTCATTTGGGAAACTGAAGTATTAACTCTAAACTTTTGTCAACTTTGGGACTTTAAGGTCTCCTAAACTCTTTGTCTTACTGCACCTGTCCCACCTGTCCCCTTTGTACAGAATACATGTAAATACACTCCTTCCCCAAGTAAATGAAAACTTTTCTGAATTTCATTATGAATGTATAGAATCCAAAAATCCCATCAATATCTTAAAATAAAAAAACTTTAAGTTCACAAATGATACTAGCAGCCTCCTATAACATACCTGTGTTTATATGCTATCCTTTCAAACTATTTCTGCACAGTTCCCACAAAGATGCTTTTAAAATTCAAGCCAAATCTAATATGATTTTCCTTAAACCTGACAATGTCTTCTCACTTCACTGAAAACTTGAGTACAAATACTTGTTCACATGAAATACTTTTGCCTCTTCTGGTAGACCCTCTTGGACTCATTTACCTTTTTTGTCTTCATTCCATCTTTCTCCTGGCTCATTCTCCTCATATCATACTGACCTCCTTTCTGTTCCTTGAATTTTCTAGGAAGCTTCCTCAGCATTTTTGTTTCTAATGTTAACTCTCCCTTGAATACTCTCACTCCAACTTTATACTCCTCATTTATTTCTAGTCTACTTAGATATCACTTTCTACTATTTTATGAAATTCTTCTGCCAAAAGAATTACATTATTCCTAGCACCTCATTTCCATCATTTTTTATACATTTGACTCACTTTGTCTTTAGAATAAATGCATGACATTATTATATATATATATACAAATCAACATGTGTGTAGTTCATATCATTTGCTAACTTCTATAGTTGGTGTCATTAGCTTATTTCTAATAAGTATTTCATCTCTTAAAAACTGTGTTCCATAAGACCAGGAGCATGTTGTTCATTGCCACTTCTCCAGGGACCGTGAAACACATTATGTGCTTAACCAATATCAGTTGAATAAATTAATTAACAACTCTCTTTCTCACTAGCCTCATTACTTCCCTGCTATAACAGTGTGGTGAAACAAAATAACAAGACCTCAGGTGAGTCTAAGACTCTCACTTTCAGATGTATTAGCCTCATGACCTCAGCAGATCACTCAGAAAATAGGTGTTTACCATTTTAAGACCTAATGAGAGTGGGCATTTCATTTTTCCATTACAAATCAAGCAGCAAATACTCACTAGAAATACTTACTTAACGGTGAACATATAAAATGATTGATTCTAACCACAAACTCAAAAAGGAGGATGGAAGCCATAAGTTATCCTAATAAGAATGATGCCAGAATTGAAGGAAGAACAGGTTAATGTATTTAATAACTGTAGAATTTGTGAAGACAAGGAATGGTATCAACTCAAGAATAAAAATGATTAGCCCAAGACCCTGGGAAAACAGACCCAGGACTCAAAACGAGGAAGCCAGTTTTGTCTTAGCAGCACTGAATCAGACTAACTTGAGATTAGAGTCACAATACAGAACAATGCGGATTCCTAAAGCATGTTTTACATGTGCTAAAGTGTATTTTCTGGGGCTCAAGCCCACCCCTTTGTGTTTTTATATCATCCTTTTTATCTGAATCATACCACACTAAAATTCAAGAACTACTGCTCTATTATACTTTTGTAAGCATTACTTTTGTAGGTTAGAGGACTTTCCAATTCTCTCTTTAAATAAACCCTGTAACTGTCTAGGTATCCCAATCTGCTATGCAGCAAGCAAAAACCAAGGCACCTACAACTACCTTTAAAATAAGATTACCACCTGAAAAATGTAGCAGAATTTTTTTTTTTTTTTTCTTTTCTATACACTGTTTTTTCTCTGTCCACTTCTGGCCTATCACTAATGTGGTGGTTATCTTGCCAGGCTATCCCCAAATCCTCAGACTAGCAACTGAAGGTAAGGGTTAATATATTTTCTAATACAGGTACCCAAAGGGATGATAGGCTGTTTGAAAGGCTAGCCATTGACAAAAATCTGAAATCTTGGATTTAAAGGGAGTTTGCACAATTTTTTAACTGGTAAGGATGACGCACTTTGCCTTAAAAGTTTGTGCAAACTATGTCCAAGGAGTTTGAGACACTGAGACATACTGAATAGATGATTCTTATGTTGTCTGCCCCCAATACCAATCCAGAGCATACAGTCTCAGGACTTTCATTGGTAATATTCTGAATGTTTTCGTAGCTCACTGCTGGAGGAATCAAGTACACTCTGTGTGACTCCACTTAGAAAAGATTCTTAGAATTAATGTGAACCTGTGCCTCTTTGGCTCAGAACTTCACCTCATTTGCACCTTTCTTTTTTTCTGGTTTTTTGTTTTGCATTCTTTCAGCACAATACATCAATCATGTATCTGACGATACTCTGAATCCTGTATGTAACCATGATGAATCAACTATTGTGGATGTGATCATGGGGATTACAACACAACAACCTGACACCTTGCTTCCTCTTTCAAGTATAAAAGCTATCAAAGGCAGTTAATAGAAGATGCACAATAGTGGTAATAATTCTAATGACAGTCTGATCATCTTCCATGCAGAAGACTGTGATGTGGTTTCCTAACCGATGATCCTTTTGAAGTCTGATTTCATTATTTTCCATTGTCAGATATGAAGAACTGTGATTTTTATTTCTCCATTTAGCCCCAAAAGTTTTGGATGTGATGCTGCATCTCAAGTATTGCAGGGTTTTCTGGATGTGTTTTTGAGTTGAAGCAGTGAGCATTATAGATACAGTTGAAGAAGTAGTTGTACTAGTCAATATTTTGTAAGTATAACAAATGCCTGAGATAAATCAACTTAATAATAAGAAAAACTTATATTTTCTCACAGTTTTGGAATTGTCAATCTGTGGCCTTTTGGTCCATTGCTTCTGAGTCTGTGGCAAGGCAGAACATCATAAAAACAGCTTGTGGCAGAGGATGTTGCTCACTGCATACTGAGCCAGAAAGAGAAAGAGAAAGAGGAAGAGACCAGAGTTCCACTGTCTCCTTCAAGGACACAACCCAGGGATCTAACTTCTACTAGGTCTCACCTCTTAAAAGTTCCACCATCTCTCAATATTGCCCTAGACTGGGGCCCAAGCTTTGAACATGTGGATTTTGAGGGGGGCATTCAAGATCTAAATTGCAGCAGAAGGAACTTTCAGAAAATACAGGTGCTTTTGTAATTATTATTGCATCCAGAGATGAGGTAACAAAGTAAAAATTGCATCTTGTCACTGATTATAATATATTATAATACCTAATATAAGTAAGGCAGAGACAAAAGGAAATCCTACACTTGAACAATTTCTTACATATATCACAATGTTGGCCTTAGCCCTTGTGTTTCTACAAAGAAGAAAGTATAGCAAAGAGTTTCTATTTTATGGATCTTAAGAATAAGAAAGTAATCTAAGACAAGCATGGTGGTACATGCCTATAATCCCAGTGGCTTGGGAGGCTGAGGCAGGAGGATCATTAATTTAAAGGAAGCCTTAGCAATTTAGTGAGACCCTGTCTTAAAAAGGGCTGGGGATATGACTCAGTGCTTAAGCACCTCTGAGTTCAATCCCTGGTAACAAAAAATAAAATAAAATAAAATAAAATAAAATAACATTGACTAATTTAAAAATTACTTTCCTTAGTATCAAAAGTGTTCTTTCAAAGTGATATATGTTTAGAATCTCTGAGTAGAGATACTAACCTAAATCTTTAAAAAAGGGGTAAAAATCTAAAGAAAAATACAAATCAGTACATTTCACTCCTTTGCTCTCAAGTGTTCTAATTCTGATGTCGAAATCAGTGTGTCCTGTCACACTGATTTCGTGTCCTGTCAATCTCTTCTGCTCAAGAAGGGAGCAGAAGTGTGTGTGTGTGTGTGTGTGTGTGTGTGTGTGTGTGTGTGTCACGGGGAGTTCAATAAAAATGAGGGTCCTATATAAATGATTCCATGATTGCTTCAAGTTGATGCTACTGGGTTGTATTTGCAGATTCTGCTGCCAGAATGAACCTCTGTGCTTATTCACATTTCAACTCTACTGTCACCCGTCAATGAGACTTCAAGGACTCATGCTTTACATCAGAATGCCATCTCTCCTGTGCCTTTCCCCTTATCCTTTGTGATTTTTATTCACTATCTTTCCATTTCCTATTCATTTTACTCATAGATAGGTGATGGCAATACTGGACAGGGAAAATAATGGGTTTTACAGTAGACATATAATTGTGTTTTGCAAACAATTCTGAGATCAAACTTTATTTGGAGCTTTCTTTACTTTAGTAGTATATTGGGCACCAAACATATAAAATTCATAAGTATTATATATTCCAATTAATATAGTTGACACTCCTGAATTTTCAGGGATAGAAGGCTTTAAAGAGAAAAAATTATAAATCTTACTATTTTAACCAATTAAGTATCATCTTAGAGCTTGCTTATAACTATTTTAATATAGTTGGCAAAACTTTAAAGCTGAAAATACAATGTTAAAAATTTGCCTGAAAGAATCCAGAAATATTATGGTGTAGTATTATCTGTCCCCAAAAACCTCAGTGTGAGACAATACAAAAACATACAGTCCCCAGATCCAGGTTCTGGTCCCTGTGTGGGAGCTCCAAGCCTTGGAGAATCCTTGCAGCCAAAAGAAGTCAGGGGAGGCGTCTGGCTAGTCTGACAGACAGTGGGTGTGATCAGCATTGGAAAAGAAGCCAGAAGCAGCTACCACATATGAAAGAATGGTTTACAAAAATCTCTCTGGGCACAACTGTATGAAAGTCTACCTGAAATTTCAAGATCATGAAGTTGGTTTGAATGCTGCACAGTTCAAAAAGCTGCTTATTTCTGCCCTAAAGGATCTGTTGTCCTGAGCCTATGAAGAAAAGAACCATCTGGAGAACATGTAGCAGTGTTCTAGTCCAATTGTGAAGCTCTTTGACCCTGTTAGGATCCTATGAAGGCAAAAAATGTGCTTTCAGAGTGATTCAGTTTTCTCCATCTCTCTGGTAATAGTAGGGAGCTAGTACTGGATTGAATAGTCTTCAATTTCAGAAACGTTCCTCCATTCTCAAAAATACTCTTTGGTACTTCCATAGTTTGAAAACAGAAGCAGGCCAGAAGCTTCTGTGGGATGAAATTTGAGGATTTTGAAGATGTTCCCAGTAATATCCAGGTATTGCCTTTGGTGTGATGGACTTCAGGGAAGGATTCTACCTGAATCAACCAGTGCAGAAAAGACAGCCCCTGTAGCATGAGCATGTGAGGGTTGGAGATTAGACTGAGCTCAGCAGGGCCTTCACACAGAGGGATGTGGCTTCTCATAATTAACAGGAGATATCAATCCTTCGTATTTAAATGAAGATTTTGCTAAACACACCAAGTTTGGAAGGACAATTGTACACAGAGTTTTGTTCAATGGATTCATCTCAGCTCTCTTGGGTACTAAAATTCCAGGACCAAGCTGTGCATTTTTCTCCCAGGAAACTAACTTCCAAGCTCCTTTATACATTGGAGAAGCAGTTTTAGCTTCTGCAGAAGTGAAAAAATTGAAGTGATTTCTTGTTTTTTATTGTGGTGTTATGTTGTGTAATAGAAAGTAAAAAGACTGTTATAGAAGGCTGGGTCAAGGTTATGGTTCCAGAAGTTCCCAAATCCTGAAATAGGTGTTTAAAGTTACAAGTTCAAACACGAATTTGATTGTTATTAAAAGGCATCTGGGGAAATAGGCTGCTTGCTATTCATCACCAAGCAATGGTCAATAGACTCAGAAGCCATATTACAGAAGGGGAGCAGGTAAAGGGGTGAGCAAATATCCATTTTCCAATTTGAGCTTAGACTTCACCCAAAGTTGAGTATGCATGACTTCATCATCTGTTAAGGTATTTTTGTTGTTGTTTGGTCTTTGTTTTTCTAATACCAGGGATTGAACCCTGGGGTGCTGAACCACTGAACCACAGCCCCAGCCCCTTTTATTTTTTATTTCAAGACAGGATCTTGCTAAGTTGCTGAGACTGGTTTTGAATTAGAGCTCCTCCTGCCTCAACTTCCCAAGTCACTGGGATTACAGATACACACCTGTAGTTTGCCACTGTGCCCAGTTGTTGAGGTTTTTTAAATTGAAAATCTATCAGGATGGTTATTTATCTGAAGGGTCTACTTTCAGAATTTCAAAGCTAGTTAGATTTGTGTTTGATAAACATCTATCTATATCTGTGTAGAATAAGTTTCTAACTGAACTTATAACTGTCAAGCATTTACTGGCTGAAGGCAACAGTGGAACTTGGGTCATCTTTGAACATACTTCTCTTTACCAGTAAATATTCTTAGATACCTTAAAAAAAAAAAGAACATTCAGAAATGAAATGATTGGGTCATGAGAGCTTTAACCCAATTAGTGGATTAGTCCCCTGATGAATTCAGATTGAGTGGGAACTGAAGGCAGATGGGGTGTAGCTGGCTGGAGGAGGTGGGTCATTGAGGGCATGCCTTTGGGGTACATATTTTGTATCTGGCAGATGAAGTCTCTTTCTCTGCTTTCAGATCACCATGTGAACCACTTCCTTCAACCACACTCTTCAGCCTAGATGTTCTGCCTCACTTCCAGCCCTGAGGAATGGAGCTAGTTATCGAAGGACTAAGACTTCTGAAACCAGAGCCTCCAAATAAACTTGCACTTCTCTATAATTGTTCTTGTCAGTTCTTTCTGTCACAGAAAAAAGCTGACTAAACCAATAGATTAATACTAAAACAAACTTATTAAAACAAAATAAAATTTTCAGTAGCCCAAAATGAATGCAGCAATTTGTTATTTGATTCTTAGTCTTTATAAGGTCTCTGTGTTTTAGCTTGCCCCAGCTGCCATTAAATTAGGACAAATCACCTTAAAACATGTCAATTTGATACATTTAAATGGAAGATTAACTCTATAATTTCATTGAATATCTTAACCTAAAACTGTTTTACCATCTGATCAGCATTGATTAAAATATGAATAGTGAAGTAGGCACATTAAACCTGGGTTTATCTCAATTTATACTCTCATAGATTTCTGAGGTAAATATAATTTTTATCTAGTGCTATTCTACTTATATTCTGAGTAGTGTATTAAAATTCGACTATGTACTCCTGTGATTATATTTTTGTTTTGCTCACACATGGATCCTTAATATCAAAGTGTTCCTTTTAAAGTCTTGTTTCTATGACTTTTAGATGGAAATTTTATAAAACATTGGTCCAGAAAAAACTATTGCAACATGATTTTTAATTCAAATTGTTCCTTTCTTATTATAAGAAATAGGGAAGCTAAAGGACTATAACATATATCTGAGAGTAAGGGTTTTAACAAGAGGATAACATTAAAACTGCCACAACCAGTGTCCCCTCACCATTGACAGCTATAGTTCATTGACACTTCTTTAAGTTTTCTAAGTGCCACTTTATATAATGTCCTAAGAATTTTACTTAAAATTGATATTTAGGGGATCGAAGACCTACAACATCCTAATAATTAATCCAACACAATATCACATAACTAGTAAGTGGAAGAAAGGGGATTTGATCTTTAATTTCAACTGAATTTCATGTCTGAAACATTATGCACACTTAAGATTTTGCCTTTCCAGCCATTACCAAGTCTAGCTGCACACCCATGATGTGATTTACAGTTGGTATAATAGTTGATGGGATATCTCTGCATGTTTTTTTCCACTAACCAAGACTTATTTCTTATAATAGTATACTATTTCTAGAAATTATGGCAACTCAGAAGAGATGATATTCATCTGCTTGAAATTCTGGCATATCACAGCATGTGGCTAACATTAATGTTGCAAGCTATATTTTGTCCTTAAAATATAATAACTCATTTCCATTAAGTTTCCTTCAATAGGGCAATTCCATGACTACCATACCCTATTGATCTGAGGGCTGACAATGTCTTAAATACCTGCCAGTTACTCTATAAAAGATTAGGTAATGCAAATACAAAGACCATTTAGGCTGACATTGCATTATGATGAGTTCATAGCAGAGGAGCATCAAATATTTAATTTGTTACCATTTGACATTAGTTGTTTCACCTCTGAACTATAATCAAGCAAAGGAGGAAGGAGCATTTCTATAATTTTGAAGTTATTTCCCCTTTGAGATTCATTTCACAAGGTATGTATGAAATATAATTTCTTTTCTGCCCAATTATAGCAAAATATTTCCTGGAAAAGATTCAAACTTTAGAAGATAGAGACAGGGTCATTAGCTAATTGATATTTCATCTTCATAGCCTTCTGTGCTGCTGTTTGGGAGTTGAGAGATTACTGGATCTAATAACAAGGAAGTTGGCATTACCTAGTCTATTTGTTCAATAAGATATTTTGAACATAGAGTATTATCTACATATATTCATTTTTGGGTACTGTTCCTAAACAGTAGGTTGTTCCTAAATGGTTGGGAATATTACAACCAGAAACATATGTTGCCTCTCTCCATAAGATTATATTTGGCATCCTGCCTAAGCATTCCCTGATTGACTGTCCTTACCAGAGCTTGGAAAATAGATATCTAAAATTAAATTACTGAATGAAAGTCAAACTCTTATGGGAGAGATAAATTGAAAAATTATCCTCCATCTCTGGAGTGCCACCAGTGCATTCAGTTTAAGATTCCTTTCAATCTCAAACTAAACAAAGAATTGCACATTTGTCCTTGATCTTTCTTCTTTGCCCTATATTTTTATGTGGGTAAACTTTATCAGATTAATTTTCACAAATGTTCTCAATTTTTCCTCTAATTTGTTTCTGCTGCCACTTTCAGAAGATTTCATTATTCTTCTTTACTCCTGTGTTAACATGGGTATAATCCCTCAACTTTCTGCCTTGAGTAGTCTCTTTTGATCCCTTAGCCCATACACATATAAATTCTGTATACTTCTGAAATTAGTGTAACTATGCTGCTCACTAAATTTAAAATATTTCAAAGATTACCACAGATTGATCAAAGTGATGCTCCTCAACTATTTTTACCATAATAAAATATAATCACAGATGAAACTGACAGTTTATTACAGGTAAAGAAGTAAAAGTAGAAATAAAAAAAGGAGTAAAACTCTGTTTGGTTTTTTTGATACTTATTCCTAAGTAGAAGCAGCATTGTTTTTAACATTATAATCCTTTAAATTACTCAATATGAAATAAATAATACATCAGAAAGTGGAGCCAAAGTTCATGATAACAAATTATATTATTAACATAACTATTATTTCAATTGCCATATTTACTGTATCAACTAGCTATGTTTATAATAACCAACCACAAAAGCTCAGAGAGATATCATAATAAATATATATTTCCTATGCCTTTGTGGTTAAGAATAGGCTTGGATGAGTTATTATGCTGCAAGGAGTAGGTCTCACTGTGTTTAGTTCCTTATGCATAAGCTTTGATCTACTCAAATGAATTCATTTTGAAGCTCAGGCTTATGAGTGTCAATGAAACTTTGAAAGGATTTCACTTGTCAATAACAGAACCACAAGAGGACAAGCCCAACTGAACAGGGACATTTCAAGCTCTTATGCACAAGGATAAGGGAACCACTGATTGTTTAACAAAAATCACACACCTGGGTAATTTATTGGAAGTCCAATGTTGGAATTATTCTGAATTTAGTTGAAACTACAGGTCATTCTATGAGACAATAAATATCTTGGGTGATTTTTATTGACATATCCATTTTAAATTAACAATACAAAATTGTCTTTCTATGCAATTGTAGAATAAATGATAAAAATAAAAACTAAATGAATACCTACACATATACATGCACAGTTGTACACTTATATGTATATAAAATATAAATTTCCAAAAATATTTGCAAGAACTTATAATTATGACAGCTTTTGTTTCTATAGCAGAGGACCTCACTACACATTTCATGTTCTCTTGGACCACAAGCACTGCTTTAGCAAGTTCATCTTCTTTCTGTATAAGTTCACCTGATAAAGAAGAGTCAAAACCATCATTCTTGCAATATCTCAGTCCTTGTTTTTCTTAACTCCAATGTTTGGTTTTTGATTTCCCTTTGTTTTTTTTGCTAATCATAAAATCATAAGGAGGCTATAATCCCAGCGACTCTGGAGGCTGAGGCAAAAGGATCTCAAGTTCAAAGCCACCTCACCAAAGGCAAGGCACCAAACAACTCAATTAGACCCTGATTCTAAATAAAATACAAAATAGAACTGGGGATGTGGCTCAGTGATTGAGTGCCCCTGAGTTCAATTCCTGGTACCCATTCCCCAAATCTCAAGGAGGTAACTTAAAATCATCTATGTTGCAGGAATAGTCCCTTTTCACACATATGTTTATTCCACAATATCTAGGAAATCCTTGACTTCTTGTCAATAGATAAAAGTAACATGGAATCATCACTTGTAGCAGGGAAGTGCAATACCCTGCATATTTTCCTATGTTATGTTACATGCTATTGAATTACAAGCATGAGAAAAAGTAGCTAGTTTTGATTACAGTATCTGTTCTTCAGCTCTGTTTTCTAAATTATAGACACTGCAAAGCATTTTCATGATTCTGGTGGTTTCTTCCTTTAATATCTTTCCTACTATACAATGGTTGTTGTATGATTATTCTGAGCCTTTGTTTACCATTAAAAGAATTCTGATGACTAAATTAAATTCAATGTAACCCTCAATTTACAGATTTCAGCCAATTATGATACACCTGTTGGGAGTACACACAGGTTCCTGTATCAACATATCATATGGAGTATTTCCAGTGTGTTTGCCAACAATACTCAATTTGATTTTATATGTAACATTATACTCTTTCATTCTTGATATGATTTTCTTAGCATTAAACCATAAAGCATTCCATTCATAAACATTAATAAAATTTTATCCATATGCTTATTAATAATTTGTGTGTTTATGGGACAGACAGTGAATTTACCTTCATGAATGATAACAGGATCTGTCTCCAGTTACATTCAACTGCCTTTCCCTAGCTTAGGAATTATTTGGAGTGAGATTTTTGCATGTTATCAAGGAAGAATTAACTAGCCACATTGTAAGATTAATGTTCTCTTTTTTGTCAAAGTTAAAACTGTAGTTTTAATTGAGTTTCCTAATACATAACAAAAATACTAGTTTACTATAACCTAAAGCTTAAATTTCACTTGTGGTTAGGTAGAACCGTTTTAAGTTACAAAAACATGTGGTTAAAGCCATTTTGAACATCCCAACTTCCATCCAACCATGGACATTTTTAGCTTCCAAACCTGCTTCCAATTGTAACTGAAGTCCTTTCCTTTGCCCTCCCCAATTTAAAATTAGCCAGTTGCATAGATTGTACATCCAAGCTCCTCTCATCAGAGCCAGGGGCAGAACAGCCATATGGATAGAATCAGGAAGAGGGCCCTAGCAAGTTTACTTGTTTGCCAGTCTTTGTGTGGTGCCATACCCTCTGCAGAAGTAAATTTGGTCTTGCCAAACTTCTTCTGAGTACCTCTGTTTTCACATGCCACCTTGGTATTTCTAACAATATTACACAAAAGAGAATGACTTCCTCTGTTAAACACACGCACACACACACCTTGATCAGCTGATTTGCATTACAATTTGCTCCAGTTATTTCAATTTGAATTGTTATAAACTTAAAATTTAAACTCTTTTCCTATAAATCTCTAACATTTACATAAAATTTCCAGTGATCCTAATATTAATTTAACTAACATTGTAATTGAGAAAACTATGGGAAGAATATAAATTTTTTCTGATTGTAGGCTATTTTAGCCTTGTGGCAACAAGATACTTAAAAAAAAAGAACATTTCAAGTTATTTGTGGAGACTATATCAACTTCCGTACACGCTTTGACAGAGTACTTCAAACTCAGTTATTTTTAATTATTACAATTATGCTCCTAAGGTTGCCAAAAGCAACTATTCATGGCCACACTCAGATCAAGTTTCAATTCTAATTTTAGTATTCTATGACATAATATTCACTATGTCATTGGTTTCTTGCTTTTTGTAGAAAGTTTATTTCAAGCAATCACAAGTGAAGTATTCAAATAAATCGTTTGCTACTTTATGTTTTTGACCATGGTTAGTCTTATACCACTTTAAGTAACAAAATCACCCTAATATTCAAATTCATCAGAACATCAATCAGAGATTTGTATCAGGAAAGGTTTCTCCCTCCAGATCTTTCCAATGTTAAATAGCATAGTATTCAGGAAAGTCATATATTTTAATTAGCAAAGATAAAACGAATCTGTAGCAAGATGATAACAGCTTCATTGTCATTTTTCAAATATAAGAATTATGCAACTGGTGAAGTCCCAATCCAGATGCCTAAGTATAAAGGAATCTATGAGATGTACTTTTAAGGAAAGAGTTAGAAGGTGCGGAAATAGCATGAGTCATTTTTTTTTTTTTAAATCAGTTCAGTTTCACTCTTGTCCTAGATGTATTTCTATGTTTTCCCAACTTTCTCCAAAATTCCTTTAATAAGACAACATAAACTCATATAATCTGAACTAACACCATCTTTCTGACATCTCCTAAAACTTCTTTTGTTCAACTTAGCATAGCTCTATGCCCTGATGTTACTTGCTGTGGTTTGAATGCCCCTTCCAAAACTCAGGCTTAAAAGTAAATTACATTGTAACAATAATAAGTGAGACATTTAAGGGATGGTTAGGTAATGAGGACTCCACAGTCATAAATGTTATGCGAAGAATGTGTTAGTGATGTGGGAAATGTTCTTATAAAAAAGGGTAAGTTCATCTCAAACTTATTCTCTCTCATGCAGGCTTCCTTCCCTTAGACATGTTATGACACAGCATGAAGGCCCTTACAAGGTGCTGATACCATGTCCCTGGATTTCCCATCTTCCAGAGCCATAAGGCAGATGAGTTTGGATTCATTAGAAATTCCCAGTCTCAGATATTCTGATAAAGCAGCATAAAATGGACTAAGATAGTCCTCACAACAGTAAAAGCATATCTTTATTCAAATTTTGAAAATACCATTTCTGCCTCTGTTTGCAGTTTACTTTTCTAAGATGCTATTTCCCCTCCTCACATTCCTTTCTAGTCAAGTGTAGCCCATCAGTGAAATTATCCTTAACTACCCCAAAATAATAACCAACATTATCACACTTCTCAGCATCTCACAAATCATATCGTATTGTTCAACATCTCACAAATCATATATTTATGTGCATTATACTTATTAAGAACTATTAACTATTAAAGATAGAGCTAGAATTTGAACAAGCTTAGTTATCAAGAGAGTTCAAAAGAAGTAAACTCAACTGACAATATGCCCAACAAACATAAGAAAAGGTAATCATATTTGTCACTCATTCAAAACTACATAATCCTGTTTTTATATAGTTATGTATGTCTATTTATTATTAGATATATTTAATAATTTGTATATCTTACCTTGATATCCATCACTATTATCTTTATGTGTATATACACAGATTACACACCGATACACATACACACACACACACACACACACACACACACGTATCTACCTTATATCAGGCCTAAAATTACTTTTGAAACACTTATTGTAATTCCCTAAAACATTTCATCTTTTAGTTCACATTTAGTTTAATTTTATGTTTGTGGCATAAAATATTTAAATCCATTTTAGAAATGATCATTGAAATTTTAACATTAATCAGTTATTCATTTACTTAATATAAGGAAATCTCTATTCTGTGCATACAATTCATAATTTGTACACTATAATTGCATATAAATTTTAAATTTCACTGAATTTTTGTCTATACTTAAGCAACTGTGAAACCACAAATTCAGGGGAACATATTAAAATTCTATCAGATTCATGAGATTTTTGCTTTCTTATGGCATATGTCAGATTCACAAAAATATATGAAATATAATAAACTAAAAATACTAAAGAATGAGAACTCTTTAGACAATCCCGACAGACTTCAATTGCAGAGAGTATTAAATTATATTTGAATATAATAACATTTGAGTATTTAATTTATATTTATTAAATTATATTTGAAAATGATTAATGCAAATGTACAAGTGTAAGCCAAAAGTCAAGAATTTGTAGCACTGTAGGAGAAGTTTAAAGATGAATAGAAGTACACTTTACAGTGTAAATGGGTATTTGTGCTAGTTCAAATAAACTGTAGGAAACTATATTTCAGGATACTTACCATGCTACCTTTTCCTCTTCTTCAATAGCTTTTCAAACTCCTGTAAATTGATGGTTGTAAAAATATGTTTTTGAAAGAAGCAAACAAGCAGGTCAATCTATTGCACCTAGTTATAAATGGATGGTAAGTACAGTTTTTCTCATGTCCTAACAGATTGGGGGGGGGGATTTGTTTTCTTTAACTGCAATAAACTTAGAATAGATTTTTGCCTGTCTTGAGGCATATCTTCTGTATCAAATGTCACAGATCAGTTAACAAGGAGGAAGGAAATGTATTACATCAGAAAGCAAAGTGAAGTGATTATATGCTGCAGTAACTGAGGATAATCAACCCTGGAGGGTGGGGTGAGAGAGCACTAGGGAAGTACTATTAGTTTTTATCCTGTCAGCTAAACACACAGTTTGGAATGATAGAACTATCAATAAGTCATTTTAAATATCCTGGGGAACCTTCTGGATCTTTACAGAAAAGCTCTCCCTGATTGGTAGCATTTTGACATCAGTGTGATCCATTCATTCTTGACCTGTCTTGCCCCTGTGCAATCCCTTAATCACCCACTATAAAAGCAAGAGTTAGGGCTGCTGCCAAAGACAGGTGTGGTGGTTTTAGTACTAAATGTTACTTTGCTTCTATATGCTGAAAAATGGTAATCTGAACCCAATGTTCTTTTTTAAAAACAAAAACAAAGGCTCCATAAATAGAGCACAAATTTAAAAGGTAAAACCTGTTAATTCTGTTTTGTTTTTCTTAACCAATTTACACATCTATCAGTCTGTAGCTAAAGTGAGCCTCCTACCAGATTACCTTCCCTGCAAGCTCAATTATTTTCTTCCAGCTGTCTACATGTACTTTGCAGAATTTATGCCCCTGGGCTGTCCTATGGTGTAGAAGCTGCCAAGGAGTCTATTAGTACAGCTTAGTTGAAGTTGTTATTCTCTGAAAATACATTCCAGGTTAGACTAAGCAGTATCTCTGGGAGTGTTCAGACACAGGAGGTCAGTTTCAATCAGAGACAAATGAATTATGGTCACCTTCAGGCCATTCACAGTTGTTTCATTCTTTTGCACTGATCTTAACTGAAGGCCCTCAGAAAAGAACCTGTTGAACTTTCCAGAAAAGAGGTGACTTGTAGTGTCTCCAGTAAAAAGAAATATAACAGTTACTGCAATGAATAGGAAAACCACTGTTCCTCCTCAAGGCAGCATCTTCTAATCAAATCCCTCTTCCTTGACCAGCCAGGCTGCATCTATATTTGCACATTTATAATTTTCTACCTCTGTCTTGCACTTTGTAAATGTACTTACATATATTTTTAAACTGAGGGTGATAAGCATTATTTGTGGCAAACTTTTCATTATTAATGTTTTTGACAAAAGTAATATGTCACTGATATGTTGAAAGGAAGGGACTGAAGTTGACTTTTGAGTATGAGATGTATAATCTTGAAAAGTTACTACTTCAATATTGGTCTTCCATTTTCCCAATTGGCAAAATGATAAAAGTAGATTTAGTTAATTTCTAAAATAACTTACAGGTTTAATATTCACTGAGTCAGAGAAATTAATATAGCTCAATGACCCTGCTCTGTAAAAACATATACGGAAGTGTATTGAGGAAGAGAAATCTCCCAGGAATTAAAAGATCTACTAGTCTAAAGTAATTTTATTACCTATGGTACTCCAAATCCCTGGTTCACTATCATTTTAAAGAGTATTGTTGATGTGTTTAATTAAAATTTCATGCAATTGAGAGTGATAATAAATTTCATTTATTGTAAAGATTAAAAATCACATCATCTATTTCAGGGATATTGTAACAAAGATGTGGGTTTAGCCCTTTTCCCCTGCTAAGGAAAGGAATGTTAGTAGTGGAAAAAAATATATTTAGGAAATTTAATGGATGTATATAGTAGTCACAAGCCCGATAGGAACCATATGTCACACTAGAAGATTTTCTCCAAAGGGGATTTAACAAAGAGTTATTTGTAGTAGCTAAGGCAACAACAAGCAATGTAAAGTCCTCAGGGACTAATAACCACAGGGAGTTATTACCACATCTAGAGAGAGGAAAAAGGGAGAGGAAGAGACCCTACTCTTAAAAGTGTAGTGCAATTTGAAACAGTGCCACCTTCAGGAGCGTGGACCTTAGAATGTAGAGGATCCATGGTTTGAAGAGCATTTTACTGAGGATATTTACATTTGTGTTCATCTGGGATATCAGCTTGTACTTTTTCCTTGTGCTTTTTTCTGGTTTTAGTATCAGCATGATTTTGGCCTCACAAAATGTGTTAAATATTTTGTTTGTCTATTTTTTGGAAGCACTTATGAAGAGTCAATATTAATTCTTTAAGTTTTTGAGAGAATTCATCTATGAAACCATCTTTCAAGAACTTTCCTTTGTTGGAAGTTTTTTTTTTTTTTATTACTGCTTCAATATCTTTAATTAATACAGTGTCATTTGATTTAATTTTTTCTTCATTTATTTTCTCTATAGATGAGTTAACCACTATTGAAGTTTTGAAATGTCCTATATTATCATTGTATTACCATCTATTTTCCTCTTCAGAACTTTCGAAGCCTACTTTATGTATTTGGTGCTTTGCTATTAGGTACCTACATGTTCAGAATTATTTAATTTTCTTGTTGAGTTAGTCAGTTTATCAATATTTAACGACTTCATTTTCTCCTGTGACAGTTTCTGACTTAAAAGTATCTTTTCTAATATATACCCACCCTCACTCTCTTGTTTGGCTACATGTGTATCATATATATTTCTCTGCTTACATTAGTCAGTTTTACATTACTATCAAAAACATGTGACATATGCTACTTATGAAAAGGAAGAGATTTATTTAGCTCAGATTTGATGGTTCTCAGTTGAAGATGTGGGGGAACATTTGTTTGGCCTCCTTCAAGGACAGCTGATGGTGGCATACTATAGCATGAGCACATGTAGGAGCAAGCAGGAACATCTTAAAGAGTAACAGAAAGTGTGTGTATTAGTTAGTTTTTAGTTGCTGTGACCAAAATACCTGATGAGAATTACTTGGAGGATTTTATTTAGATTCACTCTTTCAGAGGTTCAGTTTGTGGTTGGTTGGTTCCATCTCTCTGGACCCCAGGTGAGGCAAAACACCATGGCAGTAATGCTTGGTAGAGGAAAGCTGCTCAGTTCATGGCAGCCAGGAAGCAAAGAGAGAAAAAAGAGCCAGTGACAAAATATAATTACCAGTGTCACATCCCCACTGATCTTCAGCCAAACCCCACTTCCCTGCAGTTACCACCTAGACTATTAATATTATGAATCTATCAAATAGGTTAATCCACGAATGAGATTATACCTGTCATAATCTAATTCTTTTACCTTTGAATATTTCTACATTGACACATGAGATTTTGAGGGGGAAACCACTTATACAAACCATAACAGAGTAAGAGATTAGTATCCTATTATTCCCTTTAAGGTCATGCCCCCAGGGACATTAGTACCTCCTGCTAGGCTTATCCTCTTAGAGAACTTCCACCACTTCCCAACAGCAGCACCCTGTGTCCAAAGTTTTAGTCAACAATGAACACTTGGAGAAATATAATGTTTAAACTATAGACTTTATTTTTATTTTTAGCTATATATATATGTTCTATAATATTGAAACTGACTGTCTTTGAATAAGTAGTATGAAGGTTTTGTTTTTGTTTTTGTTTTTTTTTAAATCCATTTAGCTACGTGTGTCTTTTAACTGGGGGGATTTATTCCTTTTACCTTTAAGGTAATAATTAATAGATAGGGAATTACTCTTGCTATTTTGCTAATGATCTTTGTTTTGTAGTTCTTTCACTTCTTTCTGATTGTCTTTACTGTGGTTCAATTTTTACAATTTTAAAAGCACTTTATGACTGACCATTTTCTTTATATCTTTTGTGCATCTCCTAGAGTTTTCTTTGTGATTATCATTAGAATTGCATGCTATAACAGTCCTTTTTAGGTGGATAGCATCTTAAATTCAATTGCTTACAGGAAGTACACTTTACTAGCCCTTTTAGATTAATGATATAAACTTTACTACATTTTCTGTTGTATTTCCATCAATAAATTTCTGAGATTACAGGTATTGTTAACACCTTTATCTTTGAATTTGTACTTTGGGATAAAAGTTATTTTTCTACCACTATTAGAGTATTAAACTACTGTGTATCTTCATTGCATTTTCCCTTACAACATGAACTATATTTTCATACATTTTTGTGTTGCTATTTAATGCTTTTTGTTTAACATGAAGAAATCCCTTCACATTTCTGGGACAATAGGTATACTGATGACAAACTCTCAACTTTTGTTTGGTGGAAATCTTTATCTTTCCTTCATTTAAACAAATTTTAAAAAAAAGTTTTTCTAAGTAAAGTATTCTTGGATGGGAGATTTTTTTTCTTTTGGAATTTTGAATATATCATCCCACGTTTTCCTGAGTAGCACAGTTTACATTGAGAAATCCATTGATAATGTATGGATTTCTTCTTGTAAATAAGAAATCAATTTTTTAAGATGCTTTCAAAATTATCTTTTTTGCCTTGAACTTTAAAAATTTAATTATATTGTGACTTGGCATAGATCTTTTTGAATTCAACCATTTTGTGGAATGTTGGGATTCCTTCGTCTTCCCCATTTCCTCCCATAGCTTTGAAAAATGTTCAGTTATTTCTTTAAAAACATGAAATTATGGCATTTGCAGGTAAATGGATAGAGCTGCAGAATATCATGCTAAGCAAAATATCCAATCCCCCAAAACCAAAGGCCAAATGTTTTCTCTGATATGCAGATGCTAATTCAAATAAGAGGTGGGAGGGCTAGGGAAGAATAGAAGTACTTTAGATTAGGCAGAGGGGAGTGAAGGGAGGGGAAGGGGTTTGGTGGTAGGAATGGTAGTAGAATGAATTGGATATTATTACCCTATGTACATATATGATTATACTATCAGTGTTATTCTACATCAAATACAACCAGAAGAATGAGAAATTATACTCCATTTATGTATGATGTATCAAGATGTGTTCTATTGTCATGTATAACTAATGAGAACAAACAAAATTTAAAAAATACTTCTCTTTCTTCTTATAAAGATCATAAGCACTGGTTCATTTGATGGTGTCCCATATGTCTCATAGATTTTCTTTCCCTTTTTCATTCTTTTAAAATTTTTACTCCTTTGACCAGATATATTTAAATGATTTGTTTTTAAGTTTGTTGATTACATCACTTTGTAGCTCTTTAATTTTTTTAAGTTCAGTGATTTTGCTTTTCAGTTAAAGAATTTGTGTGGCTCCTTTCAAAACAATTTCTTTATTAAATTTGTTATTTCATTCATATGTTTTTTTCTGAAATTCATTTTGCTTTTGCTCTGTACCTTCTTATTCCTCACTGAGTTATAAGATGGTTATTTTTATTTCTATATAAATGAGTTTGTGAATTGTTATTTCTTCAGTGTTAGTTACTGAACTTTTATTTCATTCTCTTATTATTTTTATTTTTCTGATTTTTTTATGATCCATGCATCCTTGCATTTGTGTCTGTACATTTGAAGAATAGTCATGTCTTTCGAGTTTTTACCCACTGATTTTAACACAGAACGACTTTCATTAATCAGGTGGTCAGAAATTCTGGTTGGGTCAGTGTGGACTGATTATGGGTAATTGTACTGATGGAGCCTGCATGTATCTCTGCTGTGAATGTCTGCATTTTTGTGAATCTACTGTCACAGGCCATTGGTGGGTGAACATATTTCCAGGGTCCACATGTTGTCTGATGTATAGGAAAGAAGGACTACCTTGGAGGTCCATGAAAAGGTGAGGCTGATTTGGGAACTGTGAGTGGGCAGGGATGGCACCAGCTTCTGTAATAGGTGGGGCCAAGGGTCAACATTCAGACCCATTGGTAACAGACCTGCATTTGGAACAGAGGTAGACAGACCTCCAGCTACGTCTATGGACAAGTGGAGTTCTATTACCCATTGTTCTTATCAACACAAACAAATCTATCTATTCTTTTGTCAAATAAAAAATCTATAAGTAAAGTCGTATTAAATTTGACTTGCATCATTACAGACATATCAGTTGTTTAGGGTCAGACCTATTTAGATCTATTTTACTCATTTAGATTGGATGTTACTTGTTCATTACTAGTTGCTAAATATTTTTAATCTCATCCTGCGTATAAATATAATAACCTTATGTTCTCAATTCCTTCTCTCCAAATAACTCTGCAGATGTTTCTCAATTCAATTGAATAATGAATTCCTAACACTGCCTCCCTCTTCCTTATATAAACATTTAGAGGAGGATCATTTGCTTAACAATCTCTTCATTCTACACCATCTGGTAAAAATTCCACTACCACGTATGTGAAGTTTGTTTGTTGTAGTAACATTACTTGGGCATAGTAATGCCTATAAGCCACCAAAGTTCAGTCACTTCAGGCAAAATAATTTATTCAAATTATACAATTTTATGTCTGCTTGGGTATCAATTGATAAAAGTTAGGCTTGATTGGAGGACTCTGTCTAGCTCCATGTTTCTATCAGTTATGCACAGGAAGCATTTATTCTAAAACCCAAGTCAAAGGAATGGTGACTCTTGGAGGAACAATTTCTCCTGAATATGGCCAAGTTGCAAAAGACAAGCTCAGGCCCAGTAGCACATATTAAGACTGCCACTAACATCTTCTTGTCTTCAGCAAGATGCATTGCTAAACTGACTGTTAAAATGGCATTTCAAAAGAGGAGAGAAAGGAGAGTGAATAATTTGAAAAATAATTTAATCTATCAAAATATTCAAGACTTGATAGATAGATTTTCTATCTACAGAAGCAAATAGAAATGTCATTACTTTCCAAAATGTTCTGGGAAATATATCTAGCTTTCTCCACAGGAACTTCATGCCAGAGTTCATCAGTACATTTTACAATTTTCTGTCTTTCTGATGTTAGCTCCATCTCACCCAATTGTCAACTTTGTCACCCATTAGACCAGGATTCACTTCAAAGGCTTGGGATTTCTTTGTCATAACTTTATTTGCTAATGCTTTCAAAGAAAAATGTCTGCTTCTATTTTGCTGTGCCTTTCATCTATCTTCCCTCTTAACATCAAACTTCCTGTCATCATTTTTTCCAACAGAAATTCATGCATATGTCTCATAGTTTATGCAATTCTGTGGCAGGCTATTTTTACATTATTTCTCTTTATAGATGTATTTTACTTTAACATTATTTTACTTTGTATATATTATAGTGGTGCTATATCTATTTAAATGAAGGTAACTTAAAATTTATAGATGATAAATAATTTTTTTAAAGTTCATTGCCCTTGCAAGTGGCAAAACAATACCTCCAAGAATGATCATTCCAAGTTCTTTGTAATGTAGCCTAAGATTTCTTATCTACTTAGGTGGACTGTAGGTTAATACATTCTGAAAGCAGCAAACTTCAGTTTTGGGGAAAAACTTTTACGTAAAAAATGATTCCAGTGGTAATAAGAGTTGCTTGCATATTCGTGAAGGGACCTTGAAACTAATGAACTATTTTAAAACATAGTGAATGAAGACCATGTCACAATAAGGCCTTTTAGTAACTATAATTCCACACAGAGGATAGTAGGCTCATCTAAGCATGAAGTCGTAAAAAGTGAGAAATGTTCTTCTTATAGAAATTAAGACTATAAATGTCAATCCATATATGATCCAATGAAAAGGCATTTGGTGATTTAATGCTGTGCAGCATTTAAAAATTTATATTAAGGCTAAATTTATTAAAGATTCATACTCACACTTATGAATAGTATTTTATAAGCTTCATATTAAAATTATATTTTAAAAATGATACATACATAAAATTAGTCTATCCATGTTTTACTGGAATTTGGAGAAAAACGAAATTCAAGGGAAACTTTATTTTTTAATGATTTCAGCTTGTGATTGCACACTTTGAAACAGAAGCTCCATGTTTCACTAAGTCTCCATCATTGATCACCCAACCTAACTCCGATTGACCAAACATGATATTCCGAACCAGAGTGATATTGTTAATTTATAGTCAGAAGGTGAGTATATTATGTGTTTATTTTATTGGTCCACTGTGTTCAGTCTGTCTCATTTACTAACAGAATCTGCCAGTGAAATTATTATGGGTAAATAAATGGTCAGGATAACATATAAAAGGAAGTACTTTGAAGGTACCAGAGATTACCCAAATGTTTGGTGAATCCAGAGAGCTGAGCATTAGAAGAAGCTGTTTGGGGAGAAACACATGCAAAGTAAAGTTCAGCTAGCTAACAGTTTGTCTCAGACTTCCTGTAAGATAATTTATTAAATTTACACTACTTTTAAGAGACAAGTTGATTGGGCAAATGTTTTTTTCTATGAGCAAAATGAACAGGAGACTGTATAGGAAATAAGGCCTTTAAATGCAAGATCTAAATTGAGAATTATACTGATGATAGTGGTAGAAAAGACAGTTGTTTTTGCCCTTAAAATATACTAAGTGCTTCATAAGTTCCATTTAATTCTGCATTTAATTCTATAATGAGAATTATTTTATCAATCATATTTTATATATAATGAACTGATGTTAAGCAAAATTACCTTTGTTTTTTGGCACAAACGAGTATTCCCATTGTAATCAAAGTGATAATTTCCTTCTTAATTTTACATACATATCTTATTTTATACTCAAAACACATTTTAAAGTACAGAAACTGTGGCTCAGCAAAGATAGTCAAGGTGGAAATTGTAAAATTTTTCTTTCATTTTTATTTATTTTTGAGTAACTTGATAGTTGTTAAATATGATCAACTATTTAAAATTAATACATCAGCTGGGTGTGGTGGTGTACAACTGTGAAGCCAGTGGGCTCAGGAGACTGAAGCAGAAGGATCTTGAGTTCAAAACCAGCCTGAGCAACTTAGTGGGGCCCTAAGTCACTCAAAATAAAACAAAACACAGGCTGGAGATGTGGCTTTGTGATTGAGCACCTATGGGTTCAATCCGTGTTACCCCCACAAAATAAAATAAAATAAAATAAAATAAAACAATATTAATAATTTAGAGCTAAATGTGTCATATTTAAAAAGATATCCATACTAAAAAATCAATTTTATCATTATTTCCCTAAATTTACACCTATGCTCTTGAGATAAAACTATTGTGTATATATGGTAAAAAACAACTCTAATTACCAATTTATAAAACAGCACTGGCAAAAAAAGAAAGCTTGACTTATTGTCTTCTTGATTGTCTACAATGATAAGAAAAATATCAATAGTATAAATCATACTAAAATTGCACTCTATCTTTAACAATTACAGTTACATCACGAACATTGAGAAAATAACCTAGTATTCAAAAATTGGTATGTAATTCGGTTAAACAGGTGATTTTCATCTGCAACAAGCAAGTAAAAATTCTGCATGTCTTATTCGTTTTCCTCTTGGTTTTATGCATTAAAATGAATAAAAATATCAATCAATATGCATATCAGAATGACTCTCGGTCTTTTAATTGCCAAGTATAGTTTTACTATACTACAAGAATGTGGAAGAAAATCCCATGATTGCATTATGGAAAATTCATCAGCTCTGGGAGATTTATAATAATGAGTATCATTTGTGGAATATTATTTGTGCCTCATTTCTTTCTTCATTGTTCTTCTCTATTGGCATTGTTCTCTATCAGACTGTGCCAGACTGTGAGAAAGAAATCAGCAAGTTATTAACTAAAATTGTATTCCCTTCAAAATTTCAGCAGGAAGAAGACTTGTCTTTCTCAAGAATTTCAGCAAAATTCCTTGATCAGTTCTGTTGGTCAAGTTTGGGTCAGTATCAATAACTGCAAATGTGATCATTGCCACACATGAAGTTCAGATTAGTAAGCTCTGAATGACTGTCCACAGTCCTTAGAATCCAGGTTGAGTTTGTTTTATCAAAGTCATGATAACTGTCTATTAGAAAGTGTGTGTCACCATATTAAATTCTACTAAATTCACAAGCATTAGTCCTGCATATAGAATGCTAAAGTAATTGGCCTCATGTGACAGAGTGAATTACAAGATCCTGGCACTGAGTCTTTATACTTAGAAATCCAGTCTTTTCAATATCCATGAGATTTCTGTGGTCCATATTTTAAATGTGTGAGAACATACTGAAAGTTTATTCTTTGAGAAGCTTAGTGGAGCATGTATAATGCTTTATAAGCAAGCTAAATTAATTCAGAGCCAAATTTATTATGATTTATGATCCATCTGAATAATGTATAAGGAAAAAATTTACTCTAAAAATGTCCATATGTCTGAGAAAGTGGTTTTAAAGTGTTTCAAAACAAATTGATTAAATTTTTGTGTATATTTAGTAATTTGGGGTAAAACCCACAATATATCTTTATAACCATAACCTTTTATCTAAAACTAATTCTGTCTCAATACTTATCCCTAATTTATATTTACACCCTATTTAGTCTTACATGATGAGCTTAGCAAGATTGAGTTCAATTGCATATGATTTCTAATTGACAGATGATTTTCAAGTATAAATAAAAGAGCCATTTTCTTAGCATTTGACAAAATTCAGCATCCATTCATGCTCAATACTCTAGAATAAGCAGGGATAATAAGAATATACCATGACATTGTAAATGCTATATATATTTAACTTAAGGTCAACACAACTCTAAATGGAGAAAAACTAAAAGAATTCCCTCTAAAAAATAAAATGAGACAGGGATGCCTTCTTTCACCACTCCTATTCAATATAGTTCTTGAAACTCTAGCCAAAGCATTTAGAAAGAAGAAAGAAATTAAAAGATATGAATAGGAAAAGAAGAGCTCAAACTATCACTATTTGCCAATGATATGATTCTATATTTAGAAGAACCAAAAAACTCCACCAGAAAGCATCCAGAAATCATAAATGAGTTCAGCAAAGTAACAGGATGTAAAAGTAACAACAATAAACCAGTTTCATTTCCATACACTAATGACAAACCAACTGAAAGAGAAATCAGGAAAATTATCCCATTCACGATAACTTCAAAAAACATTGGGGAAGGGACTGGGATTGTGGCTTATTGGTAAGACACTCACCTAGCATGTGTGAGATACTGAGTTCTATTCTCAGCATCACATAAAAAATAAATAAAGATAATTTGTCTATTTACAATTTAAAATACTTTTTAAAAATGGGGGAATCAATCTAACAAAAGAGTTGAAACACATCTACAATGAAAACTACAGAACACTAAAGAAAGAAATTGAAGATTTTAGAAGATGAAAAGACCTCCCATGTTTGAGGATAGACAGAATTAATATTATCAAAATAGCTATACTATCAAAAGTGCTATACAAATTTAATGCAATTCCCATTAAAATTCTAATGTTGCTCTTCACAGAAATAGAAAGAGTAATCATGAAACTTATTTGGGAAAAAATAGGAGGCTCAGAATAGCCAAAGAAATCTTTAGTGAGAAAAGTGATGCACAAGGCATCACAATACCAGATTTTAAATTATATTACAGAGCTGAATAAACAAAACAGCATGGTATTCGCCACCAAAACAGACATGAAGACCAATAGAACAGAATAGAAGACACAGATACCAAAGTAAATCCAGTTATCTCATGATAGACAAAGGCACCAAGATCAACAAATGGTCTTGGGAAAACTGGAAATCCATATGTAGTAAAGCAAAATTGAACCTCTGTCTCTCACACGGTACAATAATCAACTCAAAGTGGATCAGGAACCTAAGAAATATGAGTGGTTAAAAAGAAGAACTCAAACTAGACCAGAGACTCTGCGTCTACTAGAAGAAAAAGTAGGCCCAACTCTCTACCATGTTTGCTTAGGAACGACTTTCTCAATAAGATTTCCAAAGCAATAGAAATAAAATTGCGAATCAATCATTGTGATGGATTCAAACTAAAAAGCTTCTTCACTGAAAAGGAAACAATGGAAAATATGAACAGAGAGCCAGCCTATAGAATGGGAGAAAATCTTTACTATGCAACACAAGGAGACCAATAATTTCCAGGATATATAAATACCTCAAAAATTTAATATCAAAAAAAAAAAGAAACTCGTAAAGAGCCCAATTAATAAATGGGCTAAGGAACTAAACAGGCACTTCATAGAAGAAGAAATATAAACAGTCAAAAAGAAGAACTCAAACTATCACCATTTGCCTTTGACATAATTCTATATTTGGAGGAGCTGAAAAATTCCACAAGAAAACTTCTAGAACTCATAACTGAATTCAGTAAAAGAGCAGGATATAAAACCAACTCTCATAAATCTAATACAATTTTATTCATAAATGATGATCCCTTTGAAAGAGAAATTAGGAAAACTACTCCAAAAACAATGGTCCCAAAAAAATAAAATACTTTGGGAATCGATTTTACAAAAGAGGTGAAAGACCTCTACAATGAGAACTACAGAACCCTAAAGAAAGAAATTAAAGAAAACCTCAGGAGATAGAATGATCTCCCATGTTCTTGAATAGGCAGAATTAATATTGTCAAAATGGCCATACTACCAAAAGTGCTATACAAATTCAATGCAATTCCAACTAAAATCCCAATGATAGCTGGGTCAAATGGTGGTTCCATTCCAAGATTTCTAAGGAATCGCCATAGTACTTTCCATAGTGGCTGCACCAATTTCCAAAACCACCAGCAATACACGAGTGTACCTTTTTCCCCACATCCTCACCAACACCTTTTGTTGCTTGTATTCTTGATAATCGCCAGCTATCCCATTCCTTGGCCTATACCCAAAGGACTTAAAATCAGCATACTACAGAGATACAGCCACATCAATGTTCATAACTGCTCAGTTCACAATAGTCAGATTGTGGAACCAACCTAGATGCCCTTCAATAGATGAATGGATAGAGAAATTGTGATGTATGTACACAATGTAATATTATTCAGACATAAAGACAAATTAAATCATGACATTTGCAGGTAAATGATGCAATTGGAGAATATCATGTGAAGTGAAATAAGCCAATCCCAAAAAACAAAAGGCCGAATGATTTCTCTGATAAGTGAATGATGATACATAACAGGGGATGGGAGGAAGACAAGAATGGAGGAAGGGTGGATTGTGTAGAGGAAAATTAGGGGTGGGGAGGGGTTGGGAGGAAGAAAAAATAATAGAATGAGACAGACATCATTATCTTATGTACATGTGTGATTAAGCAAATGGTATGAATCTACTTTGTGTGCAACCAGAAAAATGATAGTTGTACCCCATTTGTGTACAGCGAATCAAAAAAGTAAAAAAAAAAAAAAAATATAAGAAAAAATATTCGACATCTCTAGCAATTAGAGAAGTACAAATCAGACCTACAGTGAAATTCAATCTCCTCCCAGTCAAGTGGCAATTATCAATAATACAAGTAACAATAAATGTTGGCAAGGATGTGGGGGAAAATGTTCACTTATACATTGCTGGTGGGACTACAAACTGTTGCAACCCCTCTGGAAAGCAGCATGAAGATTCTTTAGAATACTTGGAACAGAAGCACCATTTGACTCAGTTATCCCACTCATTGGTATATACCCAAAGGACTTAAAATCAATATACTGCAGTGATGAGGTCACATCAGTGTTTATAGCAGCTCAATTCACAATAACTAAATTTTGGAACTAAGTTTTAGGTGCCCTACAATAGATGAATGGATAAAGAAAATGTGGTATGTATACACGATGGAATACTTCAGTCATAAGAAGAATGAAATTATGGCATTTACAGGTAAATAGATGGAAACTGGAGAATACCATGCTAAGTGAAATAAGTCAGTCCCCCAAAAAAATCAAAGGCAGAATGTTCTCTCTGATATGTGGAGTGCAGCCCCACAAAAAGGGAGGAAAAGATTAGAAGTTCATTGCTCTAGACAAGGGGGGATGAAGACAAGGGTGGGGAGATGGAATAGAATGGAGACAGTAGGATGAATTTGACATATCTTTCTTAATTTATATGTGAATACATGGCCAATGTAATTTCACATCATATAGAACTACAATCATGGGATCCTAATTGGAACAAGATATACTTATTTTATGTATGTATAATCAAGTCAAAATACACTCAATAGTCATGGTCAAGTATATCTAGAAAGAACAAATAAAGTATATAAAAAAGAACCTTTTTCTTAATTTTAATACTACCCAAAGAAAAAAACCAAAACGCAAATGAATAAAACCTTTGGAGTTATTTCTGCCATCTACTTTGATAAGAAAATATTTTAAAATCATTAAGCAGAAGAATTTTAAAATGTCAATATAAAATGTGAGCTTTCACATAATGAGTATACATAACATCCTTGCATATTAGAATAAAACTAAATACTACCCCTTTGTGAGTTTTCCTCAATTTCATCAATAAATTAGGTGGGATGTAAATAAAATATGCTAACATAATTTTAGGGCTAGAGATATATGTATTCAGTGTTAAAGTACCCCGGAGTTCTGTCTCACTCCCTGTAGGAAAAAAAAAAAAAAAAACAAGGGGAATATGTACTGTTCGGTATTTGAATGTTGAATATCTACTATATAATTATTTTTCAGAAGAGAAATTTCAATAAAATATAATATACACCAATTTAATGTATGCTAGTAATACTAATGCAGCAAAAGTAGATTTAAAAATTGTATTGAAACAATTGAATAAATATTTTGGTAATATAATTTTATAATTTATACCTGCAATTTATGTTATATGTTGTAAGATACTTTACATGAATAATAGAACCAAATATTTAAAAAATATCCCAAAATATTATGTTATTACAAATTTTATCAAATTGTCCCACTGGTATTTTAATGATACTAATTCAGAGAAAAGGCTTCATGGTTTAAAGTATACTTGGGGACTATGACTACTTCTCTTTCTAAAGACATACATTACTAAATAAAATGTTAGATGTAGGGGATTCAAGATGGCGGACTAGAGGGTGGCTGCGTTTCGTGTTGCTCCAGGACTCAGGACTCAAGAAGAGGAGATATAGAGAGCCTTGGGACCAACTCAAACCAGCCGGGCGAGAATCTCCCACTGGGCAGACGTCCCGGACGGGGCAGGAGCCCTGGACGGGGCGGTAGCCCCAAAAGCAGGGATCTTTGCAAAGTAGAACGGCCGCGAGGCGCCCCTCCCCCTGCCGGAGCAGTGATCACAGACAGCTGGGAGCATTGAAGAGGGGGCTGCCCAGAGGAGAAGGAGAAATACGGGCTCCGCACGTCGCTTGGAATTGGATCAGCTGCGCCAGGGCTCCGGGCGGCTATCCGGAGGAGCAGCGTGGGTTCAGGACTCAAGAAAAGGAGATATTGAGAGACTTGGGACCAACTCAAAGAAGCCGGGTGAGTGTTTCCCACTGGGCAGGCGGACGGGGCGGTAGCCCCCGGACAGGGCGGTAACCCCGAAAGCAGGGATCGTTGCAAAGTAGAATTGCCGGCGAGGCGCCCCTCCCCCCGCCGGAGCAGTGACCGCAGACAGCTGGGAGCATTGAAGAGGTGGCTGTTCACCACAGCGCTTAGACTCGGCGCAACCCACCCGCACTCTGGGAGGCTGCCCAAAGGAGAAGGTGCTTGGTGAGCTGTTTGGACTGAACGTGACTACCCCTGAACACAGGGGGCTGCCCAGAGGAGAAGGAGAAATACGGGCTCGGCACGTCGCTTGGAATTGGAACAGCTGCGCCAGGGCTCTGGGCGGCTATCCGGTGGAACAGCGTGGTGAGTGGTTTGGTCCCAGAGCATCCGCTCCTGAACATAGGGGGTTGTCTGGAGAAGGAGGAGGAGCGCGGCGGGGTGCTTGGGCTCGAAGTGACTGCACCAGGGCTACGGGAGGCAGTCGGGACAAGAAGGTGCACAGTGAGTTCTTGGGACTCGTGACACACCAGATCTCTGGGTAACTGCCTGGTGGAGAAAGTGGTGCGTGGTGGGTCACTTGGTCTTAGAGCGACAGCACGGAACAACAGGTGGCTGCCGGAGGAAAAGGCGTGTGGCGGGTCACTGGGACTCGGAGCGATTGTAAGGGGCTCCAGGTGGCTGCACAGAGGAGGGGCCGCATAGCCAGGTGAAAAGTGCAGAGCAGGGTCCTAGACGGCTTCTTGGTGGAAGGGCCCCACAGACAAACTGAGGGGCGGAGCGAAGGCTCCAGGACTGCAGGCAGCTTCTCTGAGGAGAGGCAGCCGAAGGAGATTCGTTTGTGAAGGGTGAGGCTTCCAGGCCCAGGAGGTAGGTCCGGGTCCCTGGGATCATTGCAGAAGAAGGCTGCCCAGCCCAGGCGGTAGTTGTGAATTGAACGGAACCTCTGGGAGGAAAACCGACCAGCGAGACCTCCCCACCAGGTGACTCCTCCCTGTTGGGTGAGGTTCTCCCAAAAGGACCGTAAAATCAGAGACACAGGCCCAAACTGGTCTTGCATCAGCCCACAACCTACTTCCCTTCTGGATGACCATTCATCAGCAAGTGAAGGTACCTCTGCCCACTAGCAGGGAATATACCCCACCAGAAGGCCACCACCCCTAGGGAGTCAGCTCCCTTGTGGAGCACTGCATTATCAACTTCCTCCAAGATTTCAGGCTACTGAAGACTAAGAGGGGATATAATAGAAATCTTCAGGGATATTATAAGACAATAGAGGAAATCTGCAATATCACAGCGGTCAACTGATACCTGAACAATATGAGAAAACAAGGAAAGAAAATGCTGCAAACAAATCTAGATGTTACATCAATGAAACCCAACGACAGCATGGCAGAAGAAATGACAGAAAGGGAGTTCAGAATGTACATAATTAAAATGCTCAGGGAAGCAAATGACGAGATGCAAGAGCAAATGCAGGCACTGAATGATCGCACCAATCGACAGTTAAAAGAGCAAATACAGGAAGCAAAAGATCACTTCAATAAAGAGTTAGAGATATTGAAAAAAAACCAAACAGAAATCCTTGAAATGAAGGAAACAATAAACCAAATTAAGAACTCCATAGAAAGCATAACCAATAGAATAGAACACCTGGAAGACAGAACATCAGACATTGAAGATAAAATATTTAACCTTGAAAACAAAGTTGAACAAACAGAGAAGATGGTAAGAAATCATGAACAGAATCTCCAAGAACTATGGGATATCATGAAGAGACCAAATTTGAGAATTATTGGAATTGAGGAAGGCTTAGAGAAACAGACCAAAGGAATGAACAATCTATTCAATGAAATACTATCAGAAAATTTCCCAAATCTGAAGAATGAAATGGAAGATCAAGTACAAGAGGCTTATAGGACTCCAAATATACAAAATTACAACAGACCCACCCCAAGGCACATTATAATGAAAATGCCCAACATACAAAATAAAGACAGAATTTTAAAGGCCGCAAGAGAGAGGAATCAAATTACATTCAGGGGGAAACCAATATGGATATCAGCAGATTTTTCAATCCAGACCCTAAAAGCTAGAAGGGCCTGGAACAACATTTTTCAAGCCCTGAAAGAAAATGGATGCCAACCAAGAATCTTATACCCAGCAAAACTTACCTTCAAATTTGATGATGAAATAAAATCCTTCCATGATAAACAAAAGCTAAAAGAATTTACAAAAAGAAAGCCAGCATTACAGAACATTCTCAGCAAAATATTCCATGAGGAAGAGATGAAAAACAAAGAAACAAATCAGCAATGGGAGGAACCATCCTAAAGGAATTGTCAAATAAAGGAAGAACCAAGTCGTCTCAAAATAAATAAATAAATAAATAAATAAATAAAATGAACCAAATGACCGGGAATACTAATCATATCTCAATAATAACCCTGAATATTAATGGCCTGAACTCATCAATCAAAAGACATAGACTGGCAGATTGGATCAAAAAGAAAGATCCAACAATATGTTGCCTGCAAGAGACTCACCTCGTAGAAAGAGATACACATAGACTAAAGGTGAAAGGATGGGGGAAAACATATCATGCACATGGACTCAGCAAAAAAGCTGGGGTATCCATCCTCATTACAGATAAGGTGGACTTCAAGTCAAACTAGTCAAAAGGGATAAAGAAGGATATTACATACTGCTTAAGGGAACCATAAATCAGCAAGACATAACAATCATAAACATCTATGCCACAAAGAGTGGCTCATCCATGTATGTCAAACAAATCCTTCTCAATTTCAGAAACCAAATAGACCATAACACAATAATACTAGGTGATTTTAACACGCCTCTCTCACCACTGGACAGATCTTCCAAACAAAAATTGAACAAAGAAACCATAGATCTCAATAACACAATCAATAATTTAGACTTAACAGACATTTATAGAATATACCATCCAACCAAGAGCGAATACACTTTCTTCTCAGCAGCACATGGATCCTTCTCTAAAATAGACCATATATTATGCCACAAAGCTAATGTAAGCAAATACAAGAAGATACACTACCTTGTATTCTATCAGATCATAATGGTTTGAAGTTAGAAATAAATGAAAGAGTAAAAAACAGAAGCTACTCCAACACCTGGAGATTAAACAATATGCTATTACATGATGAATGGATAACAGAAGATATCAGGAAGGAAATTAAAAAATTCCTAGAGGTAAATGAGAACAAAGAAACATCATATCAAAATCTTTGGGACACTATGAAAGCAGTACGTAGAGGAAAATTTATTTCATGGAGCGCATTCAATAAAAGAAGTAAAAATCAACAAATAAACAACCTAACACTTCAGCTCAAAGCCCTAGAAAAAGAAGAACAGACCAACACCAAAAGTAGTAGAAGACAGGAAATAGTTAAACTCAGAGCTGAAATCAACGAAATTGAAACAAAAGAAACTATACAAAAAATTGACAAAATAAATAGTTGGTTCTTTGAAAAAATAAACAAAATTGATAAACCCTTAGCCACTCTAACAAAGAGAAGACGAGAGAAAACCCAAATAACCAAAATTCGGAATGAACAAGGAAATATCACAACAGACACGATTGAAATACAAAACATAATTAGAAGCTATTTTGAAAATCTATATTCTAACCAAATACAAAATTTCGAAGACATCAACAGGTTTCTAGAGACATATGAATTGCCTAAATTGAGCGAGGAGGACATACAAAATTTAAATAGATCAATTTCAAGTAATGAAGTAGAAGAGGTCATCAAAAGCCTACCAACAAGAAAAGTCCAGGACCAGACGGGTTCTCAGCTGAGTTCTACAAAATCTTTAAAGAAGAGCTCATTCCAATACTTCTCAAAGTATTCCATGAAATAGAAGAGGAGGGTACCCTCCCAAACTCATTCTATGAAACCAATATTACCTTGATACCCAAGCCAGACAGAGATAAATCGAGGAAAGAAAATTTCAGACCAATATCATTAATGAACATTGACGCAAAAATTCTCAATAAAATTTTAGCAAATCGCATACAAAAATATATTAAAAAGATAGTGCACCACGATCAAGTGGGTTTTATCCCAGGGATGCAAGGTTGGTTCAACATCCGGAAATCAATAAATGTAATTCACCATATCAATAGACTTAAAGTCAAGAACCACATGATTATTTCAATAGATGCAGAAAAAGCATTTGATAAAATACAACACCCCTTCATGCTCAAAACACTAGAAAAAATAGGGATAGTGGGAACATTCCTTAACATTGTAAAGGCCATCTATGCTAAGCCCATGGCTAATATCATTCTAAACGGTGAAAAACTGAAAGCATTCCCCCTAAAAACTGGAACAAGACAGGGATGCCCTCTTTCACCACTCCTATTCAATATCGTTCTTGAGACTCTAGCCAGAGCAATTAGACAGACCAAGGAAATTAAAGGAATACGAATAGGAAAAGAAGAACTCAAACTATCCCTATTTGCGGATGATATGATTATATACTTAGAGGAACCAGGAAATTCCACCAGAAAACTGTTAGAACTCATAAGTGAATTCAGTAAAGTGGCAGGTTACAAGATCAATGCTCATAAATCCAATGCATTTTTATACATAAGTGAGGAATCCTCAGAAAGAGAAATTATGAAAACCACCCCATTCACCATAGCATCGAAAAAAATAAAATACTTGGGAATCAATCTCACAAAAGAAGTAAAAGACCTCTACAATGAGAACTACAGAACACTAAAGAAAGAAATCGAAGAAAACCTTAGAAGATGGAAAGATCTCCCATGTTCTTGGATAGGCCGAATTAATATTGTCAAAATGGCCACACTTCCAAAAGTGCTATACAGATTCAATGCAATCCCAATTAAAATCCCAATGACGTACCTTACAGAAATAGAGCAAGCAATCATGAAATTCATCTGGAAGAATAAGAAACCCAGAATAGCTAAAGCAATCCTTCGCAGGAAAAATGAAGCAGGGGGTATCGCAATACCCGAACTTCAACTTTATTACAAAGCAATAGTAACAAAGACGGCATGGTACTGGTACCAAAATAGACAGGTAGATCAATGGTACAGAATAGAGGACACGGACACAAACCCAAATAAATACAACTTTCTAATACTAGACAAAGGTGCCAAAAATATGCAATGGAGAAAAGATAGCCTCTTCAACAAATGGTGCTGGGAGAATTGGAAATCCATATGCAACAGAATGAAACTAAACCCATATCTCTCACCCTGCACAAAACTCAACTCAAAATGGATTAAGGACCTTGGAATCAGACCAGAGACTCTGCAGATTATAGAAGAAAAAGTAGGTCCCGATCTTCAACATGTCGGGCTAGGACCAGACTTCCTCAACAGGACTCCCATAGCACAAGAAATAAAAGCAAGAATCAATAACTGGGATAGATTCAAACTAAAAAGCTTTCTCTCAGCAAAGGAAACTATCAGTAATGTGAAGAAAGAGCCTACAGAGTGGGAGAATATCTTTGCCAATCATACTTCAGATAGAGCACTAATCTCCAGAATCTATAAAGAACTCAAAAAACTCTACACCAACAATACAAATAATCCAATCAACAAATGGGCTAAGGAAATGAACAGACACTTCACAGAAGAAGATGTACAAGCAATCAATAAACATATGAAAAAATGTTCAACATCTCTAGTAATAAGAGAAATGCAAATCAAAACCACCCTAAGATTCCATCTCACCCCAATTAGAATGGCGATTATCAAAAATACAAGCAACAGGTGTTGGCGAGGATGTGGGGAGAAAGGTACACTCATACATTGCTGGTGGGGCTGCAAATTAGTGCAGCCACTCTGGAAAGCAGTGTGGAGATTCCTTAGAAAACTTGGAATGGACCCTCCATTTGACCCAGCTATCCCACTCCTTGGCCTATACCCAAAGGATCTAAAATCAGCATACTACAGAGATACAGCCACATCAATGTTCATAGCTGCTCAATTCACAATAGCCAGACTATGGAACCAACCTAGATGCCCTTCAATTGACGAGTGGATAAAGAAACTGTGGTATATATACACAATGGAATATTACTCAGCCATAAAGAATGACAAAATTATGGCATTTGCAGGCAAATGGATGAAATTGGAGAATATCATGCTAAGTGAGATAAGCCAATCTCAAAAAGACAAGGGACGAATGATATCGCTAATAAGTGGAGGATGACACATAATGGGGGGGAGGGAAGGGTTAGTGTTAGGGTTAGAGTTAGGGTTAGGGAGGGGGGCAAGTATGGAGGAAGAAAGTACTGTATAGAGGGTAAAGAGGGATGGGAGGGTTAGGGGGAAGGGGAAAAAATAACAGAATGAATCAAACAACATTATTGTATGTGGATTTATGATTACACAAATGGTATGCCTTTGCGCCATGTACAAAGAGAGAGACAACATGTATCCCATTTGTTTACAATAAAATAAAATAAAAAAAAATAAAATAAAAAAAAAATGTTAGATGTAAAGAATTAAGTAAGAAAAAACCTATTTAACTTTTTTCAGCACAAATATTTCTGATCATAATTGATTAATAACATCGTTCACAGAATATTGAATCTATCATATTTTGGCACAGTTTTCCAGGAAGACACACTTGAGAAATATCAATCACAGTCAATAAAAATACTGTTTTTAAAGATATAAGCTTGTTTAAAAATTAGAAAAGGGTCCATTTTATAGTTGACTATAAACATTATATAAATTTCTGAGAAATGTAACAAGTCTTATAACACAATTAACTCCATGAAATATTTACCTAGATCTTTTTGTTTACTATATATATGTAGTAAACAGCTGAGAGATTATATCATGTCTGATAATTTCAGAAAACATAATTAATACATTTAAAAAGACACAAGAATGGAGAAGTATATTAACTTAAATGGAAGACATGTGATAATATCATTAATATGTTGATCATTAATTTTCAGAAAACAAAACCAAACATTTAATATTTGAGTGGAGAAAAGGCACAAAGATAAAATGGATATGAAAAACAGAAATACAAAAAGAGTGTATACAAAAATATTGACTGACTATACTAGATTATGTTTTGAAGCAATGTTTTCAAAACATGTTATAATTTTCATGTTACTTCAATATAAAAGTAAAATAATTTATTAAAATGGTGCAGTTAATGTGAAAAGGTTTGATACAAATATTCCCTGTGCTTCTGGCTTATATACTATTTTTTTGCAAAACAATTTGGCAGTATAAATAAAGACAGGAAAATGTGCTGTGCATGTATATAGATCTATAAAGGCATTGTTAAGAATGGTTCCTTGGTCTGGGGATATAGCTCAGTTGGTAGAGTGCTTGCCTTGCAAGCACAAGGCCCTGGGCTCAATCCTCAGCACTGCAAAAAAATGAAAGATAAAGAAGAATGTTTCCTAAGTTAATATTCATTTCTTTTTTAAAAAATTAAATAAAATTTGTATTTTTTTGTGTTTTAGATTTTATTTCACCATTTAGTTGAAATAAACATCCATCTCATTTTCTCTAATAAGTTCTTAACACACTCTATAAAGGTATGATTACTGAATCTGTCATGGTGGTGCCTCTTCATTCCACACAGACACAAGGGGCAGAAATTTAATTCAGGTGCATTTTATAAGAATATTCAATCCATATAATCCCAATTAGTGGCACAAAGATTGGCATGTGCTCTCAATGTAGTCAATGAAACTTCTCCATTATATTTGATTTATAATTACTGGGAAAGACATAATCTTTCTTTTTATTAAGTGTAAGAAAATTTGTGCAAGGATTTGCTGACATCTATCTTTCATGGCTACTTGGATAAACCAGTCACAGAATAAAACCAGTATTCAGATGAGAGAGAATGAAGATTAAACAAAAAAAAATTGAAAATCATTTGAAATCCTGGATCAAGTGATTACTGAACTCAGGTTTACTGTGTATTTCTGTTAGCATTCCTGGGTTCATTCTCCAAGTCTTCTTAAGAAGCTGACCTACCAATAGAATGTATGGCATATTATGTACAAACTGTATCATTTTAAAAAACCCATGGTTTTTATGACAAAATTCATTGAAATATTAATTATGTAGTGGAATTATCACTTTCTTTATTCATTGTTGTTTACTTTTAAAATAAAGACTTAATTTTGCAGAGCGGTTTTAGGTTCCCAGCACAATTAAGAAAGTACAGAGATATCCCATATATATACAGCACATCCCACAGGCATAGATTAAAAATTATCAATCTTTTCTATCACAGTAATTCATTTGTTACAATAGAGTAATCTACATTGACACATCATTAAGACCTAAACCCTTGTAGTTTATATGAGGCTTCACTCTTGATGTGGGATATTCTATTGGTTTGCACAAATAAATAGTGGCATGTATCCATCATTACAGATCGTAGTATGATTTTATAACAGTGTCCTAAAACTCCTTTGTGATTCTCCTAGTCATTCCTTCTCTCCATAACCTTAGCCAACCATTGATACTTTATGGTCCCTATAGTTGTCTTTTCCAAAATGCCATATAGTTAGTATTACACAGTATGTAGCCTTTACTTGGGTTTTCTTCATTTAATGCTATGCATTTATGCTTCCTTTATAGTATTCATTTGGTAGCACCTTCTATGTGACACAGAAAAGTATTCTATTATTTGAATATAAGTTTTATTTATTCTTTCACCTACTGAAGGAAATCTTGGTCTTGTCAATTATAAATACACCTGCTATAAATGCCCATGTGCAAATGTTTCTTTGGGCACAAATTCTCAATGCATTTGGAAATATACTGAAGAGAATTGTTTCTGCGTTGTATGGCAAGTTTTGTATTAGTTTTGAAATAATACAAATTGATTTCCAAAGTGTTGTATGATTTTTCATGTCCACCAGGAATGAATGAGACTACTTGTTGCTCCACATCCTCGCCATCATGAATCTCTTTCCATTATTTGGCGTTGTCTGGATTTTTGACACTCTAATAGCTATGTTGTGTTATCTCATAGAAGATTCAGTTTGGATTTTCTCATGAAATATAATGAGAAGTGTTTTTTCATATGCATATTTGCTAGATGTTTATCTTCTATGGTGAGGTGTTTGTTAAGGACTAGGTTCCTCTATTACTTGGACCCTTTGTGTCCTTCTATTGAGCATGAAGAGTTTTGTATATTGTAGTTAGCATTCCTTAATTAGATATATCTTGTGCAATTATTTTCTCTAGATTTATGAATTGTATTTTCATTTTGTTACTAATGATTTTGTAGATCAGAATTTAAAATTTTAATGACATGCAACTAATTAATTATTTCATGGATTTTACATTTTGCTGGCCTATCTAGAAAGTCATTGCCATATCCAAACTCATCTAGCTTTTCTTATATGTTATCTTCTAGAATATTTAATGGGTTGTTTTACATTTAGAACTATGATCTATTTATGTTAATTTTTGTAAAGGGTGTGAGATCAGTGTGTAGATTCATTTAGTGTATATGGATGTCTAGTTCAGTCACCATTGTTGAAGAGAATATGTTTTTTCCATTGATGATTTGTCCTTTTGTATAAGAACAGTTGATTAAATTGATGTAGCTCTATTTCTGGGCTGTCTTGTTCCACTGTTCTATTTGTCCATTCTTTGGCCAGCACTGCAATGCTATGATTACTGAGATTTGTATTAATATTAAAAGCAAGTACTGTCAGTTCTCCAGTTTTGTTCATCTTAAATATAGTATTAGATGTTTTGTCTTGTGCCTCCCCAGATAAAATTAAAGATAAATTTGATGGCATGTATAAAATATTTACTGAGTTTTCTTTGGGGTCACATGAAATCTAATAGATCAAATTGGGGAAAACTTGCCCATTGATGATATCAAGTCTTCCAATCTGAACATGAATCTCTCTATTTTTTGTTTCTTTGATCAGTATTTTGTAGTTTACCTCATACGGATTCTGAACATAGTTTTAGCTATATTCCTAGTTAATTCACTTTTAAAAACCTAATGGAAGTGAATCATTTTTTCATTTTACATTGAAATTGTACATAACTGATATGTAGAAAAACTTGATTTTTATCTATTAGCCTTGTATTAGGTAAACCAGCTAAAATTTCTTATTAATTAAATAAGTTTCATTATTAATTCTTTGGAATTTTCTACACAGATAATTAGATCATTTGTCTACAGATAGATGCAGCACTATTTCTTCCCTCTTTATCTGTACACATTTTATTTCCATTTCTTGTCTTAACCATGTAAGGACTTACAGCACAATGTTGGAAGTGGTGCTGAGAGGGAAAATCTTTTCTTCACTTGTTTTTCTATCTTTTCACTTTTGGAGGTAAATCATAAGTTTTTATTCAGTGTGGTACAGTTTTATAATGAAACCCACCAAAGGTATTCTTCATTTCTGTTATAATAGTTTTGATATCTGGCATTCATTTTTCTTTCTTAGGATATCCACATTTCTTCTTACATTGCCCATCTGTTCTTGCATGTTGCTGGCTGCATCCATTAGAGCCCTTAGCACAGTAATTGTAGTTGTTTTAAATTCCATCGGATACTAGGATTAGGTCTCAGTCTTTTATGTTACCACCATGTCTGGTTCTAATACTTTGTCTCTATGGCTTTTCTTGCTTCCTTGCTTCCTTCCTTTCCCTCCCTTACCCTATTCTTTCTTTCTTTTATTCTTTTGTCTTTTAATGTATTTTCAATCATTTTTGGTAGTCAAATATGATATAGTGAATAAAAGATTCACTGTGAATAGGTTTTAGTAATGTTTCATAAGATGTATCAGAAGGAGTTGTATCCTGCTGTGCTAGAATTAGGTCTGTCTTTTATAAGTCTGTGCTCAAGACATTGAAATTCACAAGTTTTTCACAATTTTCTCCCTTATCCCATAGGTGGGGTAGGATGTAGTGGAATGGAGTTATTTATGTCTCTTCTTCCTCAGATAAGGCTAACACGGCTGGAGGTTGTGTTTTTTTTAATCTCTAAGGTCAATTACTGATAAATCCCCAGAAAGTTAGATGTGGTTACATTCCTTGTCATGTTTTACTTTGTTAAAAACAGAGTGTTTTGGTGTATTTCAAAATTATTCCTTTTTCTTTGGCCTGCTGGAAAGAAGAAGGGCATTTCTCTCGGATACTGTGAGAAACTAATCTAATTCCTGGAAGTGAAACTAACAATGTGAAGACTATGATGACTAGGTCTTCCTGGAGTTTTAACTCTCACACTTGCACACACGGAGCCTCCAGCAATCAAATTCACATTTTCCTACCCAGGTACCAGTTCCTTTGGAAGGTTCTACCCTACTGCAAACTTCTGCTTGCCGGGGAGGCTGCTCCAAGCGGCTCCGGTTACGGAAAGCCGCGGCTTCTTTGCCTGGCTTGCTTCTCGCACTTACAGCCCGACCAGCGGGACAGAAGACACGTACACTTTGGAGGTTCATGAAGCAGCTTCCCCTTTATTCAAATAACACCCTCAATATATAAGCAGTCTCATGCATAAGCAATTGTAACCAGATATGTCCATCCAATCCTGTTAAAGGTCAAGCGATCACTCACTGGAGCATACATGTAAAGTATATCTGTCCACGCGCTAGGCGGCTGAACTGATTATCATGCAGCCAATTGTAAATGCTTCCTGCCTCTCTCCAGGCATATTCAAGCCGCCCTTTGCTCTCTGCCAGTCGCCATTTTAGATGCACGGGGCCTAACCCTGGGCCCTGGGTTTCACCCGCCACACTACCCTGGTAATTTGTTCTCACTTAGTAAAACTTTTTTTGCAAATTAAATAATGTATGTAAATACCAAATATTATATCATACCTGAAATTTGAAATATTTCATTGACTTCAAATTTAAACAACTATAATACTCTAAATAAACCAAATAGAATTATATAATCTAAGCAATTTAAGGTTGTTTCTCTTATTATCTCTGTTACTTTTCATTTTATTTTTGCTTAAACACAAGAATGTGCAGTGTCACACCATATGGAGATACAGCTGTATCTGAATCAAATTCAAATGTATCCGAAACAATACCCTCTAAAAGAGGAAAGAAAACTACAGGGACCGTCAACTGGAGGTTATCTGCACAAACTTTCACATGCACTAAAAGGTTATTACAAGGTAAATGATAAAATGCTTTAATCCAAACTGACATTATTACTTAAAAGCAATAGTAATCAGAAAATACACTTAGAACTTCAACCAAAGTATTTTTAATGGAGAAATATTTTACCACTGGTGGATGTTGTTTATATTTCTCATTACATTATTAAAAGCCAGATTGATTACAGATATCCTTCCATGGTTTTTACAGTATCTTCTTAAAGTGAAGGAAATTCACACCATTCCTGCTTTGCTGCTGTGGGTTTACCATTGGTGCCTGGCATATGTTAAACATCAAGTTGTTGGTTGAGAATTCTGAGAAGAATCCAGAAGGAGAAATATGAGAAAGAATAATATATCTATAATTTCATTTTCCAATTTTAGAACTATATTCTATTTTGAAATGCAGAAATTGAGAATACAGCAAATCAGAACTGGGGAGTTGGTGACCAATCAAATTAACTGTGCAAAGTAGTGTCTAATAAATGTACTCACAGGGAGTCTGAGACATGCTGTTGACTATAGCTATGTCTTTACTTTGCACATATTGATCCCCTAATCCTTAGCTCTCTTGATGCACCAAACATTTGATTAACCTCTGGTGGCTCCAACATGTTTCCTTTCATTATCTATTGCCCAGTTATTTACCTCTGACATTAACTTCTCAGACAGAATCTAAGAGTACATTACTGAGTTACATGTAACAAGACAGACTGATCACAGTGGACTAAAACAATAAACACAAAAATAATTCATTAACTTTGTAAACATATATCCTAAGCACACATTATAGGTATGGAGATTGTGAGTACTCATCCACAAAATCCTATCTTTTCCATACAAGTATAAGAGGTATATGAGATTAATTAATGAATATACTTCCATTATATTTTTATGACAAAGCTTTTAAAGGCACTTTTTAAAATCTCTTTCTGAGGCTTTTGTTTGGAATCATATTTCTACTTGGAAATATGATTTTTAGTAAGTGGAAATATCAACAATATTATTTTCAGGCAAAAAATATTTCTTAATTTTAAGGTTTTCCCTTTGGACAAAAACCACAATACTTCTATTAAATTCAAATTGATGAATAAAGATCTGAATCTTTAAATCATACATGTACTATCTAAAACGAACATCAAATTAGAGAAGTAGAGTGTATCCTGTATGCTAACCTAAATAGGTGGACTGCCTAATAATGTAAATGATATAAAAAGAGAGTCTTACAGAGCATTAACCAAAATATCAAGTATAAAATAAAATGTAAAATCATCAATCATTCCAAGAATCAGGAAATCCACAACTTGGATGAAAAAAACCACTCTCTAGATGCCAATACAGATAAGAATCAGAGATTTAAACTACTAAGGATTTTAAATTAGTCGTAATAAAAGCACTTTAATAACCAGTTAAAAATAACCTTGAAATAAGTGAAAGAAGGTAAAATGCTTAGCACAGTCATAGAAAATAAGAAAAAGCACTATAAGTCATAAAACTGAATAACAAAATACATGAAAAATTTTAAAATAAAGGAACTCAACAGCAGTCAATAACCAATGAAATAATCAGTGGACTTGAAGAAAGAACACTAAAAATTACCTATAACATAAAATAACCCATAAAGAAAATTTAAAAAAACAAGGTCTTTGGTATTCTTATGTGCAAATATGCAAGACAAAGGAGGTAACATAATATCCTTCAAGTAATAAAAGAAAAGTAACTGTCAATGTGAATTATATACCTAGTGAAATTATTTCATGAAAAAATATAGAATAAATTCATTCTAAAAGAATAAAAACCCAATAGCCTATCACCATACCTACCCGTAAATAATAACAAATAGAAAGCAAAGACAGGAGGCTTAGAAATACAAAAAAAAAAAAAAAAAAAAAAAAAACCAGAAAGAAAGAAAAAAAAGAAACATAAAATGTCTAAAAGTAAGAATAGATTTATTTCTCAACATAAATTTTAAATACTAAAATTTGTTATTCGGTACAAAAATCAAATACGGTACTCATTGAGCACAGAAAAATATTCGATATAATTGTATTTATAGAGGTTCAGGATAAAGAACCCAGGAGTTATTTTGTAGGATTCACTGGGAGTGATAAAAATTTGATATCTCTAGACAACCATCGGTTGTATGTTTATATGGGAATACCTAGAGCATTATTAAGGAAGACACACAGACAAATATCATAAAAACTGTTATAAATATAGCAAGCTGAGGTGTTAAAAAAATTCAACTTCAAGAATATATGAGCAGTGAAGCAAGAACCAGAGGAAACAAAAACAACCCATAAAGTTCCAGAGTTAAGTATTAACACATTAGTGACTTTATTAAATATAAAAGAATAATTACAACTCAAAGATATTGTTACCATACAAACAAGTCATCCTGCTCCTTGTATTGGAAAAATTATTTGCACCACAAAATCTGCAGATAGATGTTCATAACACCTGTATTAATAATTATCATATCTTAGAAGCAACCAAACCATCCTTCATTATGTGAATGAATAAACATTCAGACAATGAAATATCAATCAGTGTTTAAAGAAATGACCCATCAAGCTAGGAGCAAACATAAATGCATATTAAAAACATATTGTTAAGTGGTAGAAGACCACCTGAAAAAACTACATTCAGTGTGAGTCTAACTACATGACATTCTGGGCAAGATAACTCCTGGTAAAATATCAGGAGTTATCAGAGATTGGGTGGGGGATGGATGAATCAACAGAGCACATAGGATTTCTAGAACTGTTGAACCATTCTCTCAGTCTACAGTTGTGGATAAATGTCATCATATGTTTGTCAATACCCATTGAATATCAAGAATTAACCCTAATTTAAACTATAGACTCCTGATGATAATAATGTAGCTTTTCCAATTGTAACATATATACCACTTTAGTAAGAGCCTAATGGAGTAGGCTACGTATATGCAGGAAAAGAGAGTATATGGGAAATATATGTACTTTTCTCTCAATTTTGGTATAAACCTAAAATATTTTTATAAAATAAAATCTTAATAAAAAGCCATTGAAAAAGTGAATGAAAAATAAAGTAAGGTCTATAAAGATCTCATATCAAATAAAATTATACAGGAAATAAGAAAAGTAATGAAAAAATGAAAACTGAATGAACAGATCACTAATACTCTAAATGAAGTGGGCAACTTCACTATTGACTCTATCATGTAAAGAATAATAATAACATTCCTATGAACAACTTTACTTACATAAACTTGCCAACTTAAAAACATAATCTACTTGGATATTCATGCTATTTGTCCATTAAATAAATCAAATTCACAATCACAAAAGTTCTGAAAATTTCTCATCCTAATCTGATTGAATTGTTGGTCTTGTAGAAGAGAGAATGCACTCTCTCTCTCCGTGTGTGTGTGTGTGTGTGTGTGTGTGTGTGAGTGTGTGTGTGTGTGTATAGAGGTTATGTGAGAACATCACAAACAAGATGGCCACTGGTGAGGCAGGAAGAGATTTCATCAAGAAGTAAATTGGTCATCACCTTAATCGGGGACCTTTAGTCTGCTGAACTGTGAGAAAATAAACTTCTGCTGTTAAAGCCACTCAGTCCATGCTATTTTGTTATGCCATCCAAGCAGACCAACACACTGACCAGGCTGCTGTTTGTGAGGAAGGAGTTATGTTATATTTTTACTAGTAAAGAAACAAGGGAATGTGGATGAGGGGTTGTCGTTTTGAATAAATGGGCAAAGGAAAGTTGTTTTTTATGTTCTATAAACAAGGTTATCCTCAAGATGTGTCTTTTGTTTAAAACTCGAAGAAGCCATTATGACTAACAATAATGGGATTTGGATGAATTTATACCGCACAGTTCAGTGCTCTTGGGAGCTAGGGACAGCTGTGTCTGGGTCTCTAGAAATCTGGAGATGTATCCCAGCATCTGGTTACAAGGTAAGAGTATGAGTATCTGTTATTCCCTTTGCCTTCTATAGAAATTCATATGTTTTTATTTGAATAAGGCTGGAGAAACAGATGAATTGTGTGGGACCTGAATTTGTTGGTTTGGATTATACTTTCTTTTATAGAGAGATTATTATTATTGATTTTTAAAAACACAAAATCTCAAATGATGCAGAGAAACCATAAGGTGTTTAGGCTGAGAATCACAAACTAGTTTAAATGGGCTATAAAAAGTCCTGTAAACAACAAATTTTAGTTGAATATTCTTTAATATTTCATATATTTTTCAATAACAATGTATTTTCTTTCATAAGTTATATCATGTAACTGAAAACAACTGTGGTTGAGCTTTCAGAAGACATGTAAATGTCAGGTTTGATTCTTGAAAATGATATTTCAAAGAAATAAACATGATACTTTTTCTTATTATTTTAGTGTAAATAATATTTCGACTTATTAAAAATATAATTTATATTTAAGATATCTTTTCTCTTGATTATGCTTACAAATTACTAAACAGAAATGAGGCAATATGATATAGAAAAAAGATTATAAGCTTTGATAAAAACTGAATTTTCAAATTCCATTATCTGCTCAGGCATACTATTTAACCTTCTCTTGAATGCTGGCAATGATATCTCCAGCACAGGGTTGAAGATTTTAATAACACAGCACACAAAATGCTCTAGAGTGTTTAGAGGAATTGTAAAATTTTTTTCCTCATGGTACACTGTTTAGGAAAGTAATGAAATAGAGACTTTTCTATTTCTGTGAAACAGCACACTTTTAAGGAGAAAGTATTGACTATAAAAGTGAAGGTATGATTATCTGTCAAGATTAATATATAACTTTAAGCAGTCAAGTCCCTTAAGCATTTCAGTAAGACTTTTTCTGAGGATGAAATATCTGATATGAAAGGAATAAGAGACTTTTTGAGAAGGCTGTGCCACGGGGGTCTTTAGGATGATACTTCCTTTGCAGTTGCCTTAAGTCCTAACACCAACACATGCATACTTTTAGCTTTGTTTCTCTACCCAATAGTAACCTCAGTGATGCTGGCTACGTACTCCTGTCTGGTGCCACCATTTACTTTGAATGATGACCTAGACCATACTTGGCAAAAAAAATTCAGGCACATATTTACTTTGACTTTCTTTCTTTCTTTCTTTCTTTCTTTCTTTCTTTCTTTCTTTCTTTCTTTCTTTCTTTCTTTCTTTCTTTCTTTCTTTCTTTCTTTCTTTCTTTTATGTAGTTCTTGATAACTAGATTGACTTCCCAAATTCTGCTAATTTCACTACAATATCTCCCAAAGGAATCACTGAATCTTTTTTTCTCTTTTCGGGTGACTTAACATATTGGCCCCATAAATAAGCTGAGAGCAAATTCAGAGAAATTAAGGTCTGGAATCAGGTTGATATGAGAAGGAGATGAAAAATGAATCCAGACCATGAGTTAATTTTAAGCACATATTATTTTTAGAGGATGTGGATGATCAAATAATAGTCTGATGCATTAATGAGGATATGGTATGAATTTCTTACTTTGTAGACACCTTGAAGAAGATTTATGATGTTTACACATTCAAAAAGCAAACATGTTAAGTTTTATAATTTTATGACTGGCTTCATTTAATACATTTGTGTGTTCTTTTTATAATGTACTCTTTTACTTTATGTGCTGAATGTATATTGTCCATGTGTGTATTCTATTAAGACATGAGGTCATTACACATATCACACTGATGTTTGCTGGGTAACACGGACCTAAGAAAAATAAGTGTAGTCGAAAGAAACGAGGACATATTTCCCACTTTGCAATTATTCCAAGTACCAACTGTCTGTTTTTTTTAAAACTATGAGACACTCTAATATGTGTGTGTGTGTGTGTGTGTGTGTGTGTGTGTGTGTGTGTGTGTGTGTGTGTTTGTGAATATGTCTCATTTCTTACACAGTGAGTTGCAGGGAATTTATCTCCTGTTTCCTTTGCAATTGTTGTGAATATTAGATAGTCCCTTCTCATGGTCATCATCCAGATATGTTTGACATCTTGTGTGATGTTTCTAATATGGTAGTCACCTTTAACCATGATTTTTCTTTCTGCAGTTTGTTGCCATCATCATGAAAAGAACAGTGAGCAAAATACAATAAAATGTTCTGTAAGAGAAAAAAGGGGAGAGAGATAACACATTGGCATAACTTTTAATATGGTATGCTGTTACAATTATTTTACTTTTAGTTGTTAATCTCTTACTGTCACTAGATTATATACTAGCCTTTATAACAGGCATGCATATATGGGAAAAGTATTGTTCATACAAGGTTTAGTTCTGTCTGTGGTTTTATTCATCTACTAGGAGGTCTTGGAACACATTCCCTGCAGGCAATGTGGGACTACTACAGTCACATAGCTGAAATCTCAGGAAAATGCAGATAAAAATCTTTCAGGCAGACACAAGCAAATTAAGGTATGAAAATGTGTTCTTTTCTTTTTTTTAAAGAAAGTTGGTTTAATGTTCCAGGGTACTGAATATCATATGCTACATGTACAATATTCTTAATAGAAGAGAAATATAGGCAATATGAGGTTTTTGTTTTTTAAAGGACAAAACTATGTTTTTGACAAGGAATATAAATAACATTGAGTAGAAAAATATGAAAATATGAATATCCTAAGGACTATTCCATGGGTTACTTCTGTATATCAAATTCTTTCAGTATTTAGTGCTATAAAAAACAACAGATTATATTATGTACATGGATTTTGTAAGTCAGAAATTCACAACTTTTCATTGGTGTGTTGGAGAGTTCCTAATTGACTAGATAAAACTGTTTGTGTGCATTTCTTCTGAAATTCATGCTCAGTGATACCTCATTGGTAGCTTGAAATTATCTAATGGCTCTGTTGGAGATATTTACCCACCATGAAGTTAGAAAAAGTAACAAAATCAGGGTTTCTTACTTCCTTACTCAAAACAGCTCTTCTATACTCCATGAAGCCTGGGCATTTATTTGTAAAGATTCTAACTTGAGTTGTTACAAATGATGAGGTACTGTAAGAGCTATGATGGAGTGGTCAGTAGGAAGGCAGAATTTTCATGTGTGGGATCTGAAGTGGGATATTTGAAGAATCTTTTTTTTAAATTTATTTTTATTGTAAACAAATGGGATACATCTTGTTTCTCTGTACATGAAGTAGAGGCATACCATTTGTGTAATCATACATTTACATAGGGTAATAGTTTTTGACTCATTTGGTTGTTTTTTTCCCTTTCCCCGCACCCCTCTCACCACTCTGTTCCCTCTATATGGTCCCTCCTTCCTCCATTCTTGCCTCCCTCCCACCCCCTATTATGTATCATCATCCACTTATCAGCAAGATCATTCGTCCTTTGTTTCTTTGAGATTGGATTATCTTACTTAGCATGATATTGTCTTTTACTTACATATAACATTGCATGTGGCTTGGACATCTCATTACATAAATGATATGTTCTGTAAAGATGATCGTAGGCACATTACCAAGAATAAGTGTGTCACAGATCCAGTGGAAAGATCCATTGCTTACTATGAATGAGGGTTGTAAGTCATTGATTCTCACTTGCATTTTACTTTTATGAGTCAAATAATATGCAGTCCAACCAAATTTCAGAAAATGGAATAGAGAATATTCCTATCAATGGGATCATTTTCAAAATATTTTGATTCTTTAAAGAAAAGAGTTGAAGATCTGGTATTGTGATACCCCCTGCTTCACTCTTCCTGTTAAGGATTGCTTTAGCTATTCTGGGTTTCTTATTCTTCCAGATGAATTTCATAATTGCTTGCTCTATTTCTGTAAGGTACGTCATCGGAATTTTAATTGGGATTGCATTGAATCTGTATAGCACTTTAGGTAGTATGGCCATTTTGACAATATTAATTCTTCCTATCCAAGAACATGGGAGATCTTTCGATCTTCTAAGGTTTTCTTTAATTTCTTTCTTTAGTGTTCTGTAGTTCTCATTGTAAAGGTCTTTCACCTCTTTTGTGAGATTGATTCCCAAGTATTTTATTTTTTTCGAGGCTATTGTGAATGGGGTAGTTTTCCTAATTATTCTTTCCAAAGATTCACATTTATATATAAAAATGCATTAGATTTATGTGCATTGATCTTATATCCCGCTACTTTACTAAATTCACTTATGAGTCCTAAAAGTTTTCTGGTGCAATTTCCTGGTTCCTCTAAGTATATAATCATATCATCAGCAAATAGGGATAGTTTGAGTTCTTCTTTTCCTATTCGTAACCCTTTAATTTCTTTGGTCTGTCTAATTGCTCTGGCTAGAGTTTCAAGGACGATATTGAATAGAAGTGGTGAAAGAGGGCATCCCTGCCTTGTTCCAGTTTTTAGGGGGAATACTTTCAGATTTTCACCATGTAGAATGATATTAGCCATGGGCTTAGCATAATGGCCTTTACAATGTTAAGGAATGTTCCCACGATCCCTATTTTTTCTAGTGTTTTGAGCATGAAGGGGTGCTGTATTTTATCAAATGCTTTTTCTGCATCTATTGAAATAATCATGTGAATCTTATAGAGGACACGGACACAAACCCAAATAAATACAATTTTCTCATACTAGACAAAGGGGCCAAAAATATGCAACGGAGAAAAGATAGCCTCTTCAACGAATGGTGCTGGGAGAATTAGAAATCCATATGCAACAGAATGAAAGTAAACCCATATCTCTCACCATGCTCGAAACTAAACTCAAAATGGATTAATGACCTTGGAATCAGACCAGAGATCTTGCATCTTATAAAAGAAAAAGTAGGTCCAGACCTTCAACATGTCGGCTTAGGACCAGACTTCCTCAACAGGTCTCCCATAGCACAAGAAATAAAAGCAAGAATCAATAACTGGATAGATTTAAACTAAAAAGCTTTCTCTCAGCAAAGGAAACTACCAGCAATGCGAAGAACGAGCCTACAGAGTGGGAGAAAATCTTTGCCAATCATACTTCAGATAGAGGCCTAATTTCCAGAATCTATAAAGAACTCAAAAAACTATACACCAAGAATACAAATAAACCAGTTGACAAATGGGCTAAGGAAATGAATAGACACTTCACAGAAGATGATCTACAAGCAATCAACAAACATATGGAAAAATGTTCAACACCTCTAGTAATAAGAGAAATGCAAATCAAAAGCACCCTAAGATTCCATCTCACCCCAATTAGAATGGCGATTATCAAGAATACAAGCAACAACGGGTGTTGGCGAGGATGTGGGGAGAAAGGTACACTCATACATTGCTGGTGGGGCTGCAAATTAGTGCAGCCACTCTGGAAAGCAGTGTGGAGATTCCTTAGAAAACTTGGAATGGAACCACCATTTGACCCCAGCTACCCCACTCCTTGGCCTATACCCAAAGGACTTAAAATCAGCATACTATAGAGATACAGCCACATCAATGTTCATAGCTGCTCAATTCACAATAGCCAGATTGTGGAACCAACCTAGATGTCTTTCAATTGATGAATGGATAAAGAAACTGTGGTATATATATACAATGGAATATTATTCAGCCATAAAGAATGATAAAATTATGGCATTTGCAGGCAAATGGATGAAATTGGAGAATATTATGCTAAGTGAGATAAGCTAATCTCAAAAAACCAAAGGACGAATGATATCACTAATAAGTGGATGATGACGACACATAATGGGGGGAGGGAGGGTTTAGTGTTAGGGTTAGAGTTAGGGTTAGGGAGGGTGGCAAGAATGAAGGAAGGAAGGACTGTATAGAGGGAAAAGAGCGGTGGGAGGGGTGGGGGGAAGGGGAAAAAAACCAGAATGAATCAAACAACATTATCCTGTGTGAATTTATGATTACACAAATGGTGTGCCTTTGCGCCATGTACAAACAGAGAAACAACATGTATTCCATTTGTTTACAATTAAAAAAATAAAAATAAATAAAAATAAAAAAGAGACACTAACATTAATTTGAATATGGACATTACTTGTATAAATAGTAAAACTTGCATTAGTTCTATAATTTATTTAGCACCATTTATAGTTGTGACCTCATATATACTGGCAATTGATGTACTTGTATCTCCAAGTAGCAGAATTAAGTGGAAGATACAGACACAGAGTTTTGTTATAAAAATGAGCGTAGATTGTATATCTTCTGTGAAATATCCAATCAGTTCCTTAACCCATTTATATATTGGATTATTTTGTTGTTGTTGTTGTTGTTGTTAATTTCTTTGAGTTCTTATATGTCCTAGAGATTAATGCTTTATCTGAGTACGTGTGGTAAAGATTTTCACCAATTCTGTAGGCTCTCTCTTCACATTATTTATTGTTTCATTGCTGAGAAGAAGCTTTTTTAGTTTGAATCCATCCCATTTATTGATTCTTGATTTAACTTCTTTTTTTTATTTTTTTTTTATTTTTTTTTATTTTTTTTTATTTTTATTTTTTTTATTTTATTTTATTTTATTTTATTTTATTGTAAACAAATGGGATACATGTTGTCTCTCTCTTTGTACATGGCGCAAAGGCATACCATTTGTGTAATCATAAATCCACATACAATAATGTTGTTTGATTCATTCTGTTATTTTTTCCCCTTCCCCCCACCCCTCCCATCCCTCTTTACCCTCTATACAGTACTTTCTTCCTCCATACTTGCCCCCCTCCCTAACCCTAACTCTAACCCTAACACTAACCCTTCCCTCCCCCCCCATTATGTGTCATCCTCCACTTATTAGCGATATCATTCGTCCCTTGTCTTTTTGAGATTGGCTTATCTCACTTAGCATGATATTCTCCAATTTCATCCATTTGCCTGCAAATGCCATAATTTTGTCATTCTTTATGGCTGAGTAATATTCCATTGTGTATATATACCACAGTTTCTTTATCCACTCATCAATTGAAGGGCATCTAGGTTGGTTCCATAGTCTGGCTATTGTGAATTGAGCAGCTATGAACATTGATGTGGCTGTATCTCTGTAGTATGCTGATTTTAGATCCTTTGGGTATAGGCCAAGGAGTGGGATAGCTGGGTCAAATGGAGGGTCCATTCCAAGTTTTCTAAGGAATCTCCACACTGCTTTCCCGAGTGGCTGCACTAATTTGCAGCCCCACCAGCAATGTATGAGTGTACCTTTCTCCCCACATCCTCGCCAACACCTGTTGCTTGTATTTTTGATAATCGCCATTCTAATTGGGGTGAGATGGAATCTTAGGGTGGTTTTGATTTGCATTTCTCTTATTACTAGAGGTGTTGAACATTTTTTCATATGTTTATTGATTGCTTGTACATCTTCTTCTGTGAAGTGTCTGTTCATTTCCTTAGCCCATTTGTCGATTGGATTATTTGTATTCTTGATGTAGAGTTTTTTGAGTTCTTTATAGATTCTGGAGATTAGTGCTCTATCTGAAGTATGATTGGCAAAGATATTCTCCCACTCTGTAGGCTCTTTCTTCACATTACTGATAGTTTCCTTTGCTGAGAGAAAGCTTTTTAGTTTGAATCTATCCCAGTTATTGATTCTTGCTTTTATTTCTTGTGCTATGGGAGTCCTGTTGAGGAAGTCTGGTCCTAGCCCGACATGTTGAATATCGGGACCTACTTTTTCTTCTATAATCTGCAGAGTCTCTGGTCTGATTCCAAGGTCCTTAATCCATTTTGAGTTGAGTTTTGTGCAGGGTGAGAGATATGGGTTTAGTTTCATTCTGTTGCATATGGATTTCCAATTCTCCCAGCACCATTTGTTGAAGAGGCTATCTTTTCTCCATTGCATATTTTTGGCACCTTTGTCTAGTATTAGAAAGTTGTATTTATTTGGGTTTGTGTCCGTGTCCTCTATTCTGTACCATTGATCTACCTGTCTATTTGGTACCAGTACCATGCCGTCTTTGTTACTATTGCTTTGTAATAAAGTTGAAGTTCAGGTATTGCGATACCCCCTGCTTCATTTTTCCTGCGAAGGATTGCTTTAGCTATTCTGGGTTTCTTATTCTTCCAGATGAATTTCATGATTGCTTGCTCTATTTCTGTAAGGTACGTCATTGGAATTTTAATTGGGATTGCATTGAATCTGTATAGCACTTTTGGAAGTATGGCCATTTTGACAATATTAATTCGGCCTATCCAAGAACATGGGAGATCTTTCCATCTTCTAAGGTTTTCTTCGATTTCTTTCTTTAGTGTTCTGTAGTTCTCATTGTAGAGGTCTTTTACTTCTTTTGTGAGATTGATTCCCAAGTATTTTATTTTTTTCGATGCTATGGTGAATGGGGTGGTTTTCATAATTTCTCTTTCTGAGGATTCCTCACTTATGTATAAAAATGCATTGGATTTATGAGCATTGATCTTGTAACCTGCCACTTTACTGAATTCACTTATGAGTTCTAACAGTTTTCTGGTGGAATTTCCTGGTTCCTCTAAGTATATAATCATATCATCCGCAAATAGGGATAGTTTGAGTTCTTCTTTTCCTATTCGTATTCCTTTAATTTCCTTGGTCTGTCTAATTGCTCTGGCTAGAGTCTCAAGAACGATATTGAATAGGAGTGGTGAAAGAGGGCATCCCTGTCTTGTTCCAGTTTTTAGGGGGAATGCTTTCAGTTTTTCACCGTTTAGAATGATATTAGCCATGGGCTTAGCATAGATGGCCTTTACAATGTTAAGGAATGTTCCCACTATCCCTATTTTTTCTAGTGTTTTGAGCATGAAGGGGTGTTGTATTTTATCAAATGCTTTTTCTGCATCTATTGAAATAATCATGTGGTTCTTGACTTTAAGTCTATTGATATGGTGAATTACATTTATTGATTTCCGGATGTTGAACCAACCTTGCATCCCTGGGATAAAACCCACTTGATCGTGGTGCACTATCTTTTTAATATATTTTTGTATGCGATTTGCTAAAATTTTATTGAGAATTTTTGCGTCAATGTTCATTAATGATATCGGTCTGAAATTTTCTTTCCTCGATTTATCTCTGTCTGGCTTGGGTATCAAGGTAATATTGGTTTCATAGAATGAGTTTGGGAGGGTACCCTCCTCTTCTATTTCATGGAATACTTTGAGAAGTATTGGAATGAGCTCTTCTTTAAAGATTTTGTAGAACTCAGCTGAGAACCCGTCTGGTCCTGGACTTTTCTTTGTTGGTAGGCTTTTGATGACCTCTTCTACTTCATTACTTGAAATTGTTCTATTTAAATTTTGTATGTCCTCCTCGCTCAATTTAGGCAATTCATATGTCTCTAGAAACCTGTTGATGTCTTCGAAATTTTCTATTTGGTTAGAATATAGATTTTCAAAATAGCTTCTAATTATGTTTTGTATTTCAATCGTGTCTGTTGTGATATTTCCTTGTTCATTCCGAATTTTGGTGATTTGGGTTTTCTCTCGTCTTCTCTTTGTTAGAGTGGCTAAGGGTTTATCAATTTTGTTTATTTTTTCAAAGATCCAACTATTTATTTTGTCAATTTTTTTGTATAGTTTCTTTTGTTTCAATTTCGTTGATTTCAGCTCTGAGTTTAACTATTTCCTGTCTTCTACTACTTTTGGTGTTGGTCTGTTCTTCTTTTTCTAGGGCTTTGAGCTGAAGTGTTAGGTTGTTTATTTGTTGATTTTTACTTCTTTTATTGAATGCGCTCCATGAAATAAATTTTCCTCTAAGTACTGCTTTCATAGTGTCCCAAAGATTTTGATATGATGTTTCTTTGTTCTCATTTACCTCTAGGAATTTTTTAATTTCCTTCCTAATATCTTCTGTTATCCATTCATCATGTAATAGCATATTGTTTAATCTCCAGGTGTTGGAGTAGCTTCTGTTTTTTTACTCTTTCATTTATTTCTAACTTCAAACCATTATGATCTGATAGAATACAAGGTAGTGTCTCTATCTTCTTGTATTTGCTTACATTAGCTTTGTGGCATAATATATGGTCTATTTTAGAGAAGGATCCATGTGCTGCTGAGAAGAAAGTGTATTCGCTCTTGGTTGGATGGTATATTCTATAAATGTCCATTAAGTCTAAATTATTGATTGTGTTATTGAGATCTATGGTTTCTTTGTTCAATTTTTGTTTGGAAGATCTGTCCAGTGGTGAGAGAGGCGTGTTAAAATCACCTAGTATTATTGTGTTATGGTCTATTTGGTTTCTGAAATTGAGAAGGATTTGTTTGACATACATGGATGAGCCACTGTTTGGGGCATAGATGTTTATGATTGTTATGTCTTGCTGATTTATGGTTCCCTTAAGCAGTATGTAATGTCCTTCTTTATCCCTTTTGACTAGTTTTGACTTGAAGTCCACCTTATCTGTAATGAGGATGGATACCCCAGCTTTTTTGCTGAGTCCATGTGCATGATATGTTTTCCCCCATCCTTTCACCTTTAGTCTATGTGTATCTCTTTCTACGAGGTGAGTCTCTTGCAGGCAACATATTGTTGGATCTTTCTTTTTGATCCAATCTGCCAGTCTATGTCTTTTGATTGATGAGTTCAGGCCATTAATATTCAGGGTTATTATTGAGATATGATTAGTATTCCCGGTCATTTGGTTCATTTTATTTATTTATTTATTTATTTATTTATTTTGAGACGACTTGGTTCTTCCTTTATTTGACAATTCCTTTAGGATGGTTCCTCCCATTGCTGATTTGTTTCTTTGTTTTTCATCTCTTCCTCATGGAATATTTTGCTGAGAATGTTCTGTAATGCTGGCTTTCTTTTTGTAAATTCTTTTAGCTTTTGTTTATCATGGAAGGATTTTATTTCATCATCAAATTTGAAGGTAAGTTTTGCTGGGTATAAGATTCTTGGTTGGCATCCATTTTCTTTCAGGGCTTGAAAAATGTTGTTCCAGGCCCTTCTAGCTTTTAGGGTCTGGATTGAAAAATCTGCTGATATCCGTATTGGTTTCCCCCTGAATGTAATTTGATTCCTCTCTCTTGTGGCCTTTAAAATTCGGTCTTTATTTTGTATGTTGGGCATTTTCATTATAATGTGCCTTGGTGTGGGTCTGTTGTAATTTTGTATATTTGGAGTCCTATAAGCCTCTTGTACTTGATCTTCCATTTCATTCTTCAGATTTGGGAAATTTTCTGATAGTATTTCATTGAATAGATTGTTCATTCCTTTGGTCTGTTTCTCTAAGCCTTCCTCAATTCCAATAATTCTCAAATTTGGTCTCTTCATGATATCCCATAGTTCTTGGAGATTCTGTTCATGATTTCTTACCATCTTCTCTGTTTGTTCAACTTTGTTTTCAAGGTTAAATATTTTATCTTCAATGTCTGATGTTCTGTCTTCCAGGTGTTCTATTCTATTGGTTATGCTTTCTATGGAGTTCTTAATTTGGTTTATTGTTTCCTTCATTTCAAGGATTTCTGTTTGGTTTTTTTTCAATATCTCTAACTCTTTATTGAAGTGATCTTTTGCTTCCTGTATTTGCTCTTTTAACTGTCGATTGGTGCGATCATTCAGTGCCTGCATTTGCTCTTGCATCTCGTCATTTGCTTCCCTGAGCATTTTAATTATGTACATTCTGAACTCCCTTTCTGTCATTTCTTCTGCCATGCTGTCGTTGGGTTTCATTGATGTAACATCTAGATTTGTTTGCAGCATTTTCTTTCCTTGTTTTCTCATATTGTTCAGGTATCAGTTGACCGCTGTGATATTGCAGATTTCCTCTATTGTCTTATAATATCCCTGAAGATTTCTATTATATCCCCTCTTAGTCTTCAGTAGCCTGAAATCTTGGAGGAAGTTGATAATGCAGTGCTCCACAAGGGAGCTGACTCCCTAGGGGTGGTGGCCTTCTGGTGGGGTATATTCCCTGCTAGTGGGCAGAGGTACCTTCACTTGCTGATGAATGGTCATCCAGAAGGGAAGTAGGTTGTGGGCTGATGCAAGACCAGTTTGGGCCTGTGTCTCTGATTTTACGGTCCTTTTGGGAGAACCTCACCCAACAGGGAGGAGTCACCTGGTGGGGAGGTCTCGCTGGTCGGTTTTCCTCCCAGAGGTTCCGTTCAATTCACAACTACCGCCTGGGCTGGGCAGCCTTCTTCTGCAATGATCCCAGGGACCCGGACCTACCTCCTGGGCCTGGAAGCCTCACCCTTCAGAAACGAATCTCCTTCGGCTGCCTCTCCTCAGAGAAGCTGCCTGCAGTCCTGGAGCCTTCGCTCCGCCCCTCAGTTTGTCTGTGGGGCCCTTCCACCAAGAAGCCGTCTAGGACCCTGCTCTGCACTTTTCACCTGGCTATGCGGCCCCTCCTCTGAGCAGCCACCTGGAGCCCCTTACAATCGCTCCGAGTCCCAGTGACCCGCCACACGCCTTTTCCTCCGGCAGCCACCTGTTGTTCCGTGCCGTTGCTCTAAGACCAAGTGACCCACCACGTACCACTTTCTCCTCCAGGCAGTTACCCAGAGATCTGGTGCGTCACAAGTCCCAAGAACTCACTGTGCACCTTCTTGTCCCGACTGCCTCCCGTAGCCCTGGTGCAGTCACTCCGAGCCCAATCTCCCCGCCGCGCTCCTCCTCCTTCTCCAGACAACCCCCCTATGTTCAGGAGCGGATGCTCTGGGGCCAAACCACTCACCACGCTGTTCCACCGGATAGCTGCCCAGAGCCCTGGCGCAGCTGTTCCAATTCCAAGCGACGTGCCGAGCCCGTATTTCTCCTTCTCCTCTGGGCAGCCCCCTGTGTTCAGGGGTGGTCACGTTCAATCCAAACAGCTCACCAAGCACCTTCTCCTTTGGGCAGCCTCCCAGAGCGCGGGTGGGTTGCGCCGAGTCTAAGCGCTGTGGTGAACAGCCACCTCTTCAATGCTCCCAGCTGTCTGCGGTCACTGCTCCGGCGGGGGGAGGGGCGCCTCGCCGGCAGTTCTACTTTGCAATGATCCCTGCTTTCGGGGTTACCGCCCTGTCCGGGGGCTACCGCCCCGTCTGCCTGCCCAGTGGGAAACACTCACCCAGCTTCTTTGAGTTGGTCCCAAGTCTCTCAATATCTCCTTTTCTTGAGTCCTGAGCCCACGCTGCTCCTCCGGATAGCCGTCCGGAGCCCTGGCGCAGCTGATCCAATTCCAAGCGACGTGCCGAGCCCGTATTTCTCCTTCTCCTCTGGGCAGCCCCCTCTTCAATGCTCCCAGCTGTCTGGGATCACTGCTCCGGCAGGGGGAGGGGCGCCTCGCGGCCGTTCTACTTTGCAAAGATCCCTGCTTTTGGGGTTACCGCCCCGTCCAGGGCTCCTGCCCCGTCCGGGACGTCTGCCCAGTGGGAGATTCTCGCCCGGCTGGTTTGAGTTGGTCCCAAGGCTCTCTATATCTCCTCTTCTTGAGTCCTGAGTCCTGGAGCAACACGAAACGCAGCCACCCTCTAGTCCGCCATCTTGAATCTCCTCCTTGATTTAACTTCTTGTCCTTTAGTGGTCTTTTTAAGAAAGTCAGATTCTTGACCAAAGGTATACAATCAATCAACAAATTATAGGAAAGAATGTTCAATATCTCTAGCAATTAGGGAAATGCAAATCGAAACTACTCTAAGATTTCATCTCACTCCAATCAGAATGGCAATTATCAAGAATAAAAGCAGCAATAAGTGTTGGTGAGGATGTGGGGAAAAGGAACACTAATACATTTTTTGTGGGAATGAAAATTGGTGCAACCATTATGGAAAGTAGTGTGGAGATTCCTCAGAACACTTGGAATGGAACCAACATTTGACTCATTTATACCACTCCTCAGTTTATACCCAAAGGATTTAAAATCAGCATAATACAGTGATGTTGCCACATCAATAATTATAGCAGCTCAATTCACAATAGCTAAACTATGGAACCAACCTAGGTGTCCTTCAAGAGATGAATGAATAAATAAAATGTTTATATATACAAATATATATATGTATATATTTGTATAAGAAGGAATAGTACTCAGGTTTTTTTTGTTCTATTTTTTAAATTTATTTTCATTGTAAACAAATGGGATACATGTTGTTTCTCTTTGTACATGGAGTAACAGCATACCATTTGCATATTCATAAAATTACGTAGAGTAATGTAGTTTGATTCATTCCATTATTTTTTCCTTCCCCCCCACCCCTCCCACCTCTCTTTTCACTCTATACAGTCCCTCCTTCCTACATTCTTGTCCCACTCCCACCCCCCATTAAGTGTCATCATCCACTTATCAGTGAGATCATTCCTCTTTTGGATTTTTGATATTGGCTTATCTCACTTAACATGATATTCTCCAATTTCATCCATTTGCCTGCAAATGCCAAAATTTTATTATTCTTTATAGCTGAGTAATATTCCATTGTATATATATACCACAGTTTCTTTATCCATTCATCAATTGAAGGGCATCTAGGTTGGTTCCATAGTCTGGCTATTGTGAATTGAGCCGGTATGAACATTGATGTGGCTGTATCTCTGTAGTGTGCTCCTTTTAAGTCCTTTTGGTATAGGCTGAGGAATGGGATAGCTGGGTCAAATGCTAAGTCCATTCCAAGTTTTCTAAGGAATCTCCACACTGCTTTTCAGATTGGCTGCACTAATTTGCAGTCCCACCAGCAATGTATGAGTGTACCTTTCTCCCCACATCTTTGCCAACACCTATTGTTGCTTGTGTTCTTGATAATTGCCATTCTAATTGGGGTGAGATGGAATCTTAGTGTAGTTTTGATTTGCATTTCTCTTATTACTAAAGATGGTGAACATTTTTTCATATATCTGTTGATCGCTTGTAGATCTTCTTCTGTGAAGTGTCTGTTCATTTCCTTAGCCCATTTGTTGATTGGGTTATTTATATTCTTGGTGTAGAGTTTTTTGAGTTCTTTATATATTCTGGAAATTAGTGCTCTATCTGAAGTATGAGTGGCAAAGATAATCTACTACTCTGTAGGCTCTCTCTTCCCATTGCTGATAGTTTCCTTTGCTGAGAGAAAGCTATTTAGTTTGAATCTATCCCAGTTATTGATTCTTGCTTTTATTTCTTGTGCTATGGGAGTCCTGTTAAGGAAGTTTGATCCTAAGCCAGCAAGGTGAAGATTTGGAACTACTTTTTCTTCTATAAGATGCAGAGTCTCTGGTCTGATTTCAAGGTCCTTGATCCATTTTGAGTTGAGATTTGTGCAAGGTGAGAGACAGGGGTTTAGTTTCATTCTGTTGCATATGGATTTCCAGTTTTCCCAGCACCATTTGTTGAAGAGGCTATCTTTTCTCCATTGCATATTTTTGGCTCCTTTGTCTAGTATTAGAAAATTGTATGTATTTGGATTTGTGTCTGTGTCCTCTATTCTGTACTACTGATCTACCTGTCTATTTTGGTGCCAATACCATGCCATTTTTGTTACTATTGCTTTGTAGTATAGTTGAAGTTCTGGTATTGCAATACCCCGTTTCATTCTTCCTGCTAAGGATTGCTTTAGCTATTCTGGGTTTCTTATTCTTCTAGATGAATTTCAAGATTGCTTGCTCTATTTCTGTGAGATACGTCATTAGGATTTTAATTGGAATTGCATTGAATCGTATAGCACTTTTGGTAGTATGGCCATTTTGAAAATATTAATCCTGCCTATCCAAGAACATGGGAGATCGTTCCATCTTCTAAGGTCTTCCTTAATTTCTTTCTTCAGTGTTTTGTAATTTTCATTGTAGAGATCTTTTACCTCTTTGGTTAGATTGATACCCAAGTATTTTATTTTTTTTGAGGCTATTGCAAATGGAGTTGTTTTCCTCATTTCCCTTTCAGCTGTTTCATCGCTTGCCTATGAAAATGCTGTAGATTTATGCGTGTTGATTTTATAGCCTGCTATTTTGCTGAATTCATTGATGAGGTCTAGAAGTTTTCTGTACGAGGTTTTTGGATCCTCTAAATATAGAATCATGTCATCCGCAAATAGTGACAGCTTAAGTTCCTCTTTTCCTATTTGTATCCCTTTAATTTCTTTAGTCTGCCTAATTGCTCTGGCTAGAGTTTCGAGGACAATGTTGAATAGAAGTGGTGAAAGAGGACATCCCTGTCTTGTTCCCGTTTTTAAAGGGAATGGTTTCAGTTTTTCTCCGTTAAGAATGATGTTGGCCATGGGCTTAGCATAAATAGCCTTTACAATGTTCAGGTATATTCCTACTATCCCTATTCTTTCTAGTATTTTCAGCATGAAGGGGTGTTGTATATTGTCAGATGCTTTTTCTGCATCAGTTGAAATAACCATATGATTCTTATCCATAAGTCTATTGACATGATGGATTACGTTTATTGATTTACGGATGTTAAACCATCCTTGCATTCCAGGAATGAACCCCACTTGATGGTGGTGCACAATTTTCTTAATATGTTTTTGGATACGGTTTGCCAATATTTTGTTAAGGATCTTAGCATCTAAATTCATCAAGGATATGGTTCTAAATTTTCTTTCCTTGATGTGTCTTTTCCTGGTTTGGGTATGAGGGTGATATGAGCTTCATAGAATGAGTTCGGTAGGGTACCCTCCTTTTCTATTTCCTGGAATACTTTGAGAAGTATTGGAATGAGTTCTTCTTTGAAGGTCTTGTAGAACTCGGCTGAGAATCCATCTGGTCCTGGGCTTTTCTTGGATGGTAGATTTGTAATGGCTTCTTCTATTTCATTGCTTGATATTGATCTGTTTAAATCGTGTATGTCCTCCTGGTTCAGTTTGGGAGGAGCATAGGTCTCTAGAAATTTGTCAATGTCTTTGGTAGTTTCTATTTTGTTGGAATACAGATTTTCAAAGTAGCTTCTCATTATGTTCTGTATCTCAGTGGTGTCTGTTGTGATATTTCCTTTTGCATCATGTATTTTAGTAATTTGAGTGTTCTCTCTCCTTCTCTTTGTTAGTGTGGCTAAGGGTTTATCTATTTTGTTTACTTTCTCAAAGAAACAACTTTTTGTTATGTCAATTTTTTGAATAGTTTCTTTTGTTTCAATTTCATTGATTTCAGCTCTGATTTTAATTATTTCGTGTCTTCTACTACTTTTGCTGTTATTCTGTTCTTCTTTTTCTAGGGCTTTGAGCTGTAATGTTAGGTCATTTAATTGTTGACTTTTCATTCTTTTCTGGAATGCGCACCATGCAATGAATTTTCCTCTTAGTACCACTTTCATAGTGTCCCAGAGACTTTAATATGTTGTATCATCATTCTCACTGACCTCTAGGAATTTTTTAATCTCCTCCCTGATGTTTTTTGTTATCCATGTTTCATTCAATAGCATATTATTTAGTCTCGAAGTGGTGGAGTAATTTCCTTTTTTTACTTTGTCATTGATTTCTACTCTGAGTCCATTATGATCTGATAGAACACAAGGCAGTATCTCTATTTTTTTGCATTTCCTAAGGGCTGCTTTGTGGCATAACATATGGTCTATTTTCCAGAAGGTTCCATGTGCTGCTGAGAAGAAAGCGTATCCACTCGTTGATGGATGGAATATTCTATATATATGTGTATTAAGTCTAGGTTATTGATTGTGTTATTGAGGTCTATGGTTTCTTTGGTTGGATTTTGTTTGGAAGATCTATCTAGTGGTGACAGCGGTGCGTTAAAGTCACCCAGAATTATTGTGTTGTGGTCTATGTGATTCTTGAAATTGAGAAGGATTTGTTTGATGTACAGGGATGCACCATTGTTTGGGGCATAAATATTTACTATTGTTATGTCTTCCTGATTTATGGTTCCCTTAAGCAGTATGAAATGTCCTTCTTTATCCCTTCTGACTAACTTTGGCTTGAAGTTCACTTTATCTAATATAAGGATGGAAACCCCCACTTTTTTACTGGATCCATATGCGTGGTAGGTTTTTTCCCATCCTTTCACCTTTAGTCTGTGGATGTCTTTTTCTATGAGATGAGTCTCTTGTAAGCAGCGTATTGTTGGGTCTTTCTTTTTAATCCATTCTGCCTGTCTGTGTCTTTTGATTATGAGTTTAGGCCATTAACGTTCAGGGTTATTATTGAGAAATAATTTGTATTCCCAGTCATTTGGCTTATTTTTGGTTTTTAAGTTGGCTTGGTTTCTCCTTTGAGTGGTTTTTCTCTAAGGTAGTTCCTCCCTTTGCTGACCTCCATTGTTGTTTTTCATTTCCTCCTCATGGAATATTTTGTTGAGAACATTCTGTAGTGCAGGCTTTCTATTTGTAAATTCTTTTAACTTTGTTTATCATGGAAGGATTTTATTTCATCTTCAAATCTGAAGGTTAGTTTTGCTGGGTATAGGATTCTCGGTTGGCAACCATGTTCTTTCAGAGCTGAAATATGTTGTTCCAGGCCCTTCTAGCTTTTAGAGTCTGGGTTGAGAAGTCTGCTGCTATCCGTATTGGTCTCCCCCTATATGTAATCTGATGCTTTTCTCTTGTGGCCTTCAAAATCCTATCTTTGTTTTGAATTTTAGGCATTTTCATTATAATGTGCCTTGGTGTGGATCTGTTGTGTTTCTGTGCATTTGGTGTTCTGTAAGCTTCTTGTATTTGATTTTCCATTTCATTCTTCAGGTTTGGGAAATTTTCTGATATTATTTCATTGAATAGGTTGTTCATTCCTTTGGTTGTTACCTCTGTGCCTTCCTCAATCCCAATAATTCTTAAATTTGGTGTTTTCATGATGTCCCATAGTTCTTGGAGATTCTGTTCATGATTTCTTACCATCTTCTCTGTTTGGGCGACTTTATTTTCAAGATTAAATATTTCGTCTTCATTGTCTGAGGTTCTGTCTTCCAAGTGGTCTAGTCTGTTGTTGATGCTTTCCATTGAGTTTTTTATTTGGTTTATTGTCTCTTTCATTTCAAGGCTTCCGTTTGTTTGTTTGTTTGTTTGTTTTTTTGAGAATCTCTATCTCTTTGTCGAAACGATCTTTTGCTTCGTGCAGGTGCTCTTTCCGCTTATTTGTATTATCATTCATTGCCTGCATTTGCTTTCTTATCTCATCCTTTGCTTCGCGAATCATCTTAATTATGTATAATCTTAAGTCCTTTTCTGACATTTCTTCTAACATACTGTCATTGGATTCTCTTACTATAGAATCTAGATTTGTTTGGATCATTTTCTTCTCTTGTTTTTTCATGTTGTTCATGTATCTTCCCCTCTAACACTGCAGATCTGGGGTATTGCAGATTTCCCCCTATAGGCTTATATTGGCCCTATAGTTTTCCAAAACCCTTTCTTTAAGGGGAGATCAATATTAGCAGTGCCCAAACCAGACACTATGCAATCTTAGACCAAATAGCCCCTGTGGGGACAATAACATCATGTAAATAAGGGAGAAAGTGACTCTGAGGGAACAGGTAAACAGAAGGAAAAGAAAGCAAGAAAAGTAAAGAAATAAAAACTTAATTATTTTTTTAAAAAAGGAGAAAAAAGAAAATCTACTGTATAATAGTCATATTGTAATGAAACCTCGCAGTGTTCAGTAGCCTGATGTATGAGAGGTACCTGAGAATGAGCTTCAAGCCTCCAGCAGGCGTCGCAGGATGGGATTTGTCCCACCCAAAGATTGGAGCTATGGCTTCCAGGATTATCCAAGATGGCTGCTCTGGCTTCCAAATGTGTTGGCAAATGGGGAGCTGCAGCCCAGGGGTGGACGTGGTCAGCTGGAGGTCCTGGAGACAGGATGCAGTTGGTCCGACAGGGGTCCTGGCGGTCGGGTGTGTTTCGTGTGGTTGTGGGATCCTAGAGGCCGGGTGCAATCAGTCGGTCTGGGGTCCCGGTGATAGGGTGCAGTCAGTTGGTCTGGGGTTCCTGGTGGCAGGGAGCAGTCAGTTGATGTGAGGGCCCCAGAGGCAGGGAGTGATTGGTCGGGCTGAGGGATCCTGGAGATGGGGCTCAGTCAGTCCAGCCAGGGGTCCTCTAGGGCCTGGCTGTTGTCTCAAAATGGCGGCAGCCACGTGTAATCAAACCTGCAGGTACTGTGACAGTGAACTTCCAGGCAGTAGCAGGCAGCTGGTTCTCTCCTGGCGTCCGCGGTCAGTCTGCTGGCAGCTGTCAGATGATCGGGAGTTGAACCTCGAGTGTTGGGTGATGGATAGGTGTAAGGCAGGTGATGGACAGGCAAGAGGCAGGTAAATGGCGGATGATAGACACCTGACAGTGAGCCATCTGCTCTCAAAAAAGGCGTCGATATGCTGGCAGACTGCAGGTCATCACAGCAGACAAATGGGTAAAGAGCAGGGGATCGATAAGCAGCAAAAACTGCCTCACCGAGAAACAGATATCCTCTGGTTGAATCCGGTGTTGTGGAGCAACAAGGAACGCAGCCTCCCTCTAGACCGCCATCTTGGATCTCCTCCTCAGTTTTTAAAGAAGAATGAAATAATGAAATTATGGCATTTTCTGGTAAATGGATGAGGTTGGAGAATATCATACTAAGCAAAATAAGTCAAACCCAAAAACCCAAAGGCTGAATGTTTTCTCTGATATATGGGTACTATTCACAATAAGGAGGTGGGTGGCATGAGGGAAGAATAGAGTTCTTTTAGATTAGGTAGAAGGCAGTGAAGGGAGGAAAAGGTGTATGGGAATAGGAAGGAGAGTAGAGTGAAACAGACATTATTACCATATTATGACTGTATGACCGATGTGATCCTATAAATGTACAATCAAAAAATGAGAAATTATACTCCATTTATGTATGATTTATCAAAATGCATAAATACATTCTACTGTCATATGTAACTAATTAGAACAGATAAAAATATATTTTAAAAACATGATAGTTGTGTCAAAATTAGTATATATGAGATGTGGAATCAAAATGGAATGTTTCACCAATCCTGACATCTTCAAATTCATGAAGACAGAACTAATTTATATAGTATCTTAAATATATCAATATTCCTTTTAATTTAATTTGGTAGAGGGAAAACACTGTAGTGACTTTTTGGCTTTCCCACCATAAGAGCGTCTTCAAGGGTCAAGAAGACCATATGGAATCTTTTCTAATTACTAAGCATGTCAAATCCACCTATGTTTTCCAGAGATAGATGAATAATCATGAGGGTAAGTTTAGGAATCTATAGATCCAAAACGTGCTTAATTACCTGACTTTGAAAGCCTACACTCTGACATCTTGATTCAATTGGCACTTATTTTTTTAAAATTTTCAATATTTAGACCAGTTTAGGGATAAGTTTAGAATTTTGTAAATATCTGATTAATTCCACTTCTCTAATTCATGAAAACTTTTATAAATGACTATATATTCCTTTGAAGAAGGGTAGGGTAAAATACAATGCAAATGTCCGGTACTGCAGCAGTGAAGAGGGACCCAACCACTCCTTTCAGAGATGTCTGTGTAAACCTGAGAAACTTCTCCAGTTTAGACAAAGAGGTGCAGCTCTTATTGCCCTCTGTCACATGGGACTCCTATTCTTTAATGCTTGGAATTCTTCTGTTTGTATAAGTTAAACACAATTTTTGTAGGAAGTCCATTTATTTCAGTCTTAAGTTCAGTCCTACAATTAACTAATACAAAAAGTCATTGTATGTGATTTATAATGAACAATATTTGTCTTTTTCAGACACAACAAAGGTCATGCCTACCATGCCTATGAAGACTAAATGCCCACACATGTCTTCTATTCTGAGATCAAGCACATTATTTCAACCATATACAGAGAATCAATTTAAAAGTGTTTTATTTATATAATTTCTTATCCAAAGAAAGAATTCATTACAGAGCTCTTAAGGTCTTTGTTGTCTTTGCTTTACTTATCAATACATTTTCCAAAGCTTTGAGTCCCCAGTGATAAAGAAGACAGTTAACAAATCATGCATGGTATATGTGCTCTAACAATCTGATCTCCTTAAGCAATTGAATAATGTTTGCTACAATAGTCCAAGGAAGTTAAAAGGTCTCAAATTAATTAAGATAGCCTTCCTTTCGATTTGACAAACAAATCAAGTGAACTCTAATGCCACCCCACAGATGAATGAGTTAATATATTAGTTCACTCATCTCTGTTTATTATACCCCCAGCAATAGATTCACACAATCCAACATCATAAACATTTTACACTGAATAAATACTTGTAGCATCAGTACCCAGATATATTCTCAAGGATTCTCCAAATATACATTAACAAACTATTTGCAACACTGTACAGTTACACTTTGATCTCCGAAGACACTCTTGAGAATGGTGGTAAGACAAGACCTGTTTATAATAGGACTGATAAGGATCAATATCTATTAAGAAAACCCCAACGGGTGGCATCATCACAAATCTTTGGTCAAGGAAAGACGAAACACCTGACAGGATTAGAAGGAATTCTCCTAAGGGACATGATAACTTTAAAAGAATTTAAGTTTACTTGTGTTATGGTTTAGATGTGAGGTGTCTCCCAAGAGCTCATGTGTGAGACAATGCAACAAAATTTAGAGAGAAAATGATTTGTTTACAAGAATATTAATCTAATGAGTGAATTAATTCCCTGATAGGGATTAACTGGATGGTAATTGTAGGTAGGTAGGGTGTGGCTGAAGGAGGTGGATCATTGGGGGTGAGCCTCTGGGGTTTAAATTTTGTCTCTGTTCTGTAGAGTCTCTCTCTGATTCCTAGTGTGATATCTTGAGGTGCTTTCCTTTGCAACATACTTTTGCCTTGATGTTCTGCCTCAAAATCTCTGAAACTGTGAGATCCAAATAAACATTTCCTCCTTAGAATTGTTCTCTTTGGGTCTTTTGTTCACAGCAATGCAGAGTTGAGTAAAACATCCTGCTTCATTGAATTTTCCCCATATCTCAATTCCAATTTCCTAAATACTGTTCCTTCATAACCAATGCATGATTTTAAGAAAAAGACCCTAAGAAAATGGAAACTCAATTTGCATTGTAAAGTAGCTAATCGAAATATTAATTTAGAGATTAGTTTCAAAATTCTCAACTCTTTTGCTAGAGGGTGAAAAGAATATCTTCCAGAAATATCTTAGACATTGTGTGATTCCGCACTAAGGTGTGATTATATATTCTTGAGCTTTCCATACATTTCTTCCAATTTTTCCACACACTTAATAGTGAACAATTAACCTTTGCAAATCTATTCTGTTTCAACAAAAATATGCCATTGTATAAACATTTTTGTTTCCTAAAGTTTGTATAACAATTCAAGTGCTTAGGGTGACAATTCAAGTCACATGATACTATAATCAGTAGTGCTTTTGAATCTAGTTGACAAAGAGAAAAATTTAGACTCTTGTCATTAACAAAATTGTCCCCATAACTACTTGAAACTGTCCTACTATTGTCAGAGTTCAGATAGGAAAGCAAGAATATTGAGAATATTATTATATTGAGAATATATTTAAGAACTAACCTTTATAAATTTGCAAAAGGACCTTGGAATCAGAACTGTCAGGGATTTCAAGAATTTCACATATCCAAATAAATATGAGTATAATGGTATAGACACTGAAATGGATAATACAATAAATGTACTAATAGAATTGTTTTTGTGCATGATCCAGAAATAAATGACAGTAATGAAAAAATAAATGTATCTTTATAGAAAAAGAATTTAAGACAATCACACTAGTTAGTTCTGAGGAATATTGGTGGACTAAATCATATTTGAAAAGAAATTTCAGAGTCAATCATATTCTTATGTTGATGTGAGGATCATAAAAGGAAATTTATGCAAAGATTTATGCAACTACTGCTGCAGTGGATTTGTGTCTTAGTGCCTGCTGGCGTTGGTGTTGATCTGCAGGATCATCACTCAGGAAGGCAAATCAGATATGGAGCAGAAGAGGGAATGAACTATCTGAAAGTTCCATATCTAAAGGCTTAGAGTAGGTCTCATGACCAAACATTGTGTGTGTCACTATGTTTCACTCTACAAAACTTTTGTGACTAATGACTATACAACATATATATATATACATAATGTACATTATAAATATATTATTATAATAAATATATAAATATAATAATATAATAATTATATTATTTACTGAATAATATAATTAGAATTGAATATTCTCCCATTAGGATCTCAATTAGTGACTATGTAACACCACAACCTCAGAGAAATGTCACAAGATACTTTCCAGATAGGATTTTATAATTCTATTTTTCAGAATATGTAAAGAGAATTTAAAAACAATTTTATAAACAAGAAACTCAAACTCCAAACCTATCTGTCACCTGAAACTTATATATACGCATACCACATATATATGTTTATTAATAAAAATTAGATATTAATTACAAATGAAATATATACATATATACATATACATGTATATTGGTGGCAGGATATTATGCTTTTTTGAATGATCTAGACAATTCCAAAGTTTATTTTCTCCATTGAGTTTTAAAGAAATTTATTTTTCCATTTTTCATAAAACTATAATGCTACAGGATTGGTTTTTGACAGATTGTCTTTGCTTCTAAGACATGGATTTGTACCGAGATTTCTCTTCTAAAATATGTTTTGTGACAGTCTCATCCTGAAGCAGGCAGGAAGATAGATGAAATAACAAGAAACCATTTATTTATAGGAATTGTTTTTTTATTAACTGACATCTGAACTTGAAGGATATATGGTTTTATTTTAGCCCAAAAGGGTGAATCAGATCTGTCAACCTAAATTCTTGTAAGTCAAATATCCATTATTCCATCTCATAAGCTGAAGAGTGTATTCTATGTCAGGTAGGGTACAAAGCTTGGAGCATAGCCACTTTTTTCACATCAACATTATTGAGAATTGGCATATGATCTGTTAAAAAAACCAATTAATGAATATTTGCCCTGTTCTTCTTTCATTTTAGACCTCAGAGACTTTTTTTGTCTTCAGGGTTGTAGATCCACCCAGAGTCCTGCACATGCCAGCTGAACTCTCTACCAGCTGAGCTAGGTGCCCAGACCATGGGAAACTTTGATAAAGAGTTCTCTTTCTGTTTCCCTTCTGCCCTTTCAACCTTCTGAAACTTACTGATACAGATTCTTTGTTTGAAATTGATTCTTGGGTTGCTTATTAATAAAAATGTTAAAATATGAATTAGAAAGAAAATGAGAGGAATAAAGACTTATTAGAATAATTTGATGTTTTAGAGTGTGTCAAAGGAACTTGTTGACTGTTATGTTTATTTAAATGTACGATTTAGATATTATTTCAAAGTTTTTACTTTTTATTCCTTGATATGCCTTAGATAAATGGAAACTGTAATCGATCATCTAGCAAAAAAGTAGATACTAAATTCCATGAGCAAAACTTTATCAAACAGTAATTACTATCTTTTATCTTCAAAAATAAGGTTTAATTGTGGTCAAACTTAAAAAAAAAAGAATTAGAATCCTTCATGTGTTAAAAATGGGATATAAAGCTAAGAAGCTCTCATTCAAAAGATTTAGATGATTAAGTCAAGATCTTTTAGGTTTATAGCTAAGTGTTTGATGCTTCAATTAATTTTCTCCATTATAATTGGAATGTCAAAGAAATAAAACCACAACAAAAGCACTTGAATATTGGATAATGTAACAAATACTTATGTATGACCTTGGTACAACCGTTTAAGAAAAGATTTTTTCTTCCAGAAATATTAATAAATGTCAATAAGCTGTGAATGGAAATGCCAAGATATTACCATAGAAACAGAAAGATAGCATTTGTTTTCAGAAACTTCAATATACAAGGCAAAAATAGTATGGTACATATGATAACTCATAATGAGATAAAAATTATATCCCCATAAAGGAATATAATTTTAATTATTTTTGTAGAATATTGTGTGAAACACTTGCCATTTTTTATAACAAAGTAGAATAGGAGGGAGAAAAACTGTAATATCTGATGTTTATGTGTTCATGACACAATGACCAGGATCTAATAGTTTCTGGGTTAGTAGTTTCTGGTTTAGTTTCTGTAAAGGAATTCAGGTAATCTCTTACAACATTATTATTTTAAGTGTGGTCCAAAGCCAAGCAACATCCACCTCAATTGGGAATTTTTAGAAATACAGAAACAATGTTCTCCTAAAAATCACCTTTGAAATCAAAAACCTGATGAAATTTTTGACTTTAGAAAATTGGAGGAACCCTGGTTTATAATATCCCCTGCAATAGCTCATCTAAAGCATAATCTAATATTTACCACATACTGGGAAATTATTGAGTAATTCTAATCAATTTAAAATATTTTCCAAAATTGAAGCAAAGTCTGTCTGATATTTGTAACAAACTAGTCAAAGTTTTATGATTTAGATTAAGACTAATACCCCTATTTGAACAGATATGGGTGGAAGGCTATCCTTTTCCATTACTCTTCCTTAGTTTCTTTAGTCAGTCTTCAAATTATGTAATATTCTTGGCTCCTAGCTACTTTGCTCCACTCTGAACTCGATACTTATGGTGGTCATTAAAATGAGAGCTCCAGAAATAAATGCATAATTCAGGATTTAGTTATGAAAGAAGTGAAGGAAACTAATATTTCCCGCATCTCAATATTCTAAATGTAGTAAACACACCTGTTTGAACTGATCTTTCATTCTTGTGTAGAGGGCATTACATCATAGTACTATTTCATAGTGAGTTTACAGATATTAAAAATTCTGTATCCCTTTTTGTCTTTGGGCATAGGGCGTGGATTTATGAATCCCAGAGTAAAAACAATGTGTGGGTCCCAAAGACAAAACTTCCTAATGCCTGACCATGCAAGTCTCTGCATTCTTCTCTGAAGTATCTTTGGTTAGTTATAATTATTTGTTTATCCTTCCTAAATATTCAGTGCATCAAATCAGGAAACTCACATTATTATAACTTATGCAATTTTATCTTAGGAAATTTCTACTCATTACACTCTAATCTCCTTTAAAGTTGAAAATGTATGCTGTTATTACCAAATCTAAGAAATTAAGATTTGGAAATAGTTTATTGATAAAGCAATTTTTTTAAATTTATAAGTTAGATTGCACATCTCTGTCTACACACTTGGTAAAATGTTTTCTCTCTTATTTAGGATGGGCTCATAATAAATTGAATTTATGCATTTTGAATGTGCATTTTGAATAAATTGACTTTTGTCAATTTATGCATTTTGAATATGCATTTCGAATTAAGATGGTTAAGTGGCTTCGATGCAGAACTAGTATGAAACAAGATCTGGGCCTCAAGTCCTACTAAGCAAATTGATGCATTTTCTAATTCATAAAATCATAAAGACATTCATCTCTTAATAGGATCTAAGATATAAGTAAATTATTTCTAAATATAGGTTAGTTATATAGAAAATATTCTAGGAAATTATTTTTTTATTTTCAATATTGTCTTTTCATTGTGATAAAATACACACAACATAGTATTTTCTGTTTTATCCTGAACTAATTTTTTGAGGCAGTTTTAACAGAACACCAAAATTGAACAGAAAATACATACATTTCTCATGTACCTCCTGCCTCAGACATGTGTAGATTATCCCAGTGTCAGCATTCCCGACTCAAATGGACATCGATATACCTACAATTACCATAATTGCCCAGAGTCCTTAGATTAAATTAGGGTTCACTCTTGTTGATATACTTTGCATGGGTTTAAACAAATGCATAATGACCTGTATCCACCATTATAATACCATACAAAATAAGCTGTCCTAAGAAAATTATCTTGGCTTCACCTGTTCATCAGTCCCTTCTCACTAAACATTGACAGCCACTTGTCATTGTAATGTATACATGGTTTGCTTTTCTAGAAGGTGATATAGTTAAAATCAGACAATTAATAATTCTACCAGATTTGCTTCTTTCATTTACGAATGTGCCATTGTGTTTCCTCTGTGTCTTTTCTTGTCTCAATAGCTTATGAAGTTTTAGACGTGAATAGTATTTACTTGACTGACCATACCAGTTTATTTTTTCCACATTTTTTATTGGTGGATTGTTACACATAAGGATGGGACATGCTGCTACACATTTATATTAATGTAACATTATAATTTGACCAATGTCACTCCTGGACACTTCTCTTCCTCACTTCTTCCCACCATCTTACCTTTTTCCTTACTGAACTCCCTTTAATTTTCATTATATCCCCACCCCAACACCATCCTTCTTTTTTATTTTTCCTTAACTTTTCCATAGAAGAGAAAACATAACAGCTCTTCACTTGCTGCATTTGGTTTATTTTATTTGACCTAATGGTGTCAAATTCTACCCACTTTCCTTCAAATGATGTACTTTCATTTTTCTTTATGGCTGAATAAAACTCCATTGTGTATGTATACCACATTTATTTTTACCGATTAATCTGGTAGTGAACACCTACACTGCTTACATGGGTATACATGTATCACTGTAGTATGATGACTTCAATTCTTTAGGATAAATACCAAGGAGTGGTATCGCTGGGTCTTATGGTGGTTCCATGCCTAGTCTTTTCAGGTAACTCCATATGATTTTCATAGTGGTTGTACTAATTTACAACACAACCAATATAAAACCAGTATAAAAGTGTTCCTTTGGCTCCACATACTTTCCAGCAATTAATATTATTTGTACTCTTAAAAACTACCTTTCTGACAGGTGTGAGATGAAATCTCAGTGTACTTTTGATGTGAATTTCCATAATTGCTAATGATGTTGAACATTTTGTCAGATATTTGTTGTTGGCCATTTTTATTTCTTCTCTTAAGTATGCTTTGTTTTCATGTGCCTATTTATTAATTGGGCTAGTTGGGATTTTGGTGTTGAGATTTTGAGTTCTTTACATATTCTAGATGTTAATATTTTGTCAGAAGGTTGCTAGAAAACATTTTCTACTATTCTGTTCATTCTCTGATCACATTCCTACTTGTTTCTTTTGCTGTTCAAAAGTTTTTTACTTTGATGACATCCCATATATTAACTCCTGCCATTATTTCCTGAGCTTTAGGCATCTTATTGAGAAAATTGTTGTTTGTGCCTATATTCTGGAATTTTGACTGCATTTTCTGCTAGGAGTTGCATAATTTCTGGTCTAATTCCTAGTTCTTTGATCCATTGTGAATTAATTTCTGTTCAGGGTGAGAGAAATGGGTGTAATTTCCTTCTTCTCCATATGGATAACCAGTTTTCCCAGCACCATTTGTTAAAATGGCTGTCTTTTCTCTAATGCATATTTTTGGCAGTTTTGCCAAAATACAATGATTGATAATATGGGGATTTGTCTCTGTGTACCATTGATCTATATATCTGATTTTATGCTAGTATCATTCAGTTTTTGTTAGTATAGCTCTGTAGTATGATTTGAAGTCAGGTATTGCGATTCTGTTAGCATTACTTTTTTGTCTTAGGATTTCTTTGCCTGCTTGTTCTAGCTAACATTTCAAGGACTATGTTAAACAGAAGTGGTGAAAGAGAGCATCTTTGTGTTCTTACCATTTTTAGAGGGAATGCTTTCAGTTTTTCTTCATTTATAATGATGCTGACTTTGGGTTGGTCATCAATAGTTTATATATACAATGTCGAGGTTTGCTTCTTCTATCCCTAGTTTTTATACTGTCTTAAAAATGGATAGATGCTTCATTTCATCAAACGCTTTCTGAATCTGTTGAGATAATTGTGTGATTCTCATCTTTAAGTGTATTTATTTGATGAATTATATTCATTATTTTTCACAGGTTGGATCAACCTTATATCCCTAGAATGAATTCTACTTGATCATGGTGCACTATCTTCTTATTGTGTTTTTGTATGTGATTTGCCAGTATTTTTATTAAGAAATTTTGCATGTTAGTTCATCAGAGACATAGGTTGAAAGTTTTATTTTCTTGATGTGTCTGTCAGGTTTTGGTATCAGATTTAAACTGGCTTCATAGAATGAGTTTGGAAGAGTTTCCTCCTTTTCTATTTCATGGAATAGTTTGAGAAGAATTGGTGTTAGTTCTTCCTTGAAGGTCTGGTAGATCTTGACCGAGAATTTATCTGGTCCTGGGCTTTGCTTTGTTGGTAGGTTTTTGATGGCATTTTCAATTTCTTGCTTGAAATTGACCTTTTTTTAATTTTCTATGTCCTCCTGGTTCAATTTGGGGAGGTCATGTTCTTCTAGAAATTTGTTCATATCTTCAAGATTTTCTAGCTTATTGGACAATAAGTTTTCAAAGTAGTTTCTGATCATTTTCTTCTGTATTTTAGTTGGATCTGTGGTGCTATTTCCATTTTCACCATATCCTTTATTAGTATGATGATTTTTTTATTCCTTTCTTTTAGTTAGCTTGACTAAAGATTTATCAATTTCTTTAAAAAAAACTTTTGTTGATTTTTTAAAATCATTTTTTTAATCTCAATTTCATTGAATTGACTCTGATTTAGAGTATTTTCTGTTTTCTCTTGATTTTGGTGCTGATTTGTTCTTTTCAATGACTTTGAGATGTAATGGTAGATTTTTTTAATTGGTGTCTTTATATTCTTTTAATGAATGAGCTCGTACTATGGACTTCCCTCTAAGAACCACCTTCATAGTGTACTAGAGTTTTTACTTCCAAATATTTTTCACCCCTCATTTATTCTGCCATTCATTATTCGATAGTGAATTATTTAGCCTCCAGGGTTTAGAGGAGTTTCTACTTTTTATCTTATAATTGATTTCTAATTTTATCACATTAGGATCTAGTAATATACAGTATATCTCTGGGTTTTTGTATTTGTCAAGAGTTGATTTGTGGCCTAAAATATGGTCTATTTTGGAATTTGTTCCATGGCCTGCTAAGAAGGTGTTTCATTCATCGATGTATGAAATATCCTATATATCTCTGTTAAGTCTAGATTATTAATTATATTTTGTAGTTCTGTAGCTTCTTTACTTAGTTTTTATTTGGTTGATCTATCTAGTGTTGAGAAAGGCGTGTTGAAGTCACCCAGTATTATTCTGTTGTGGTCTATTTGATTCTGACATTGAGGAGGGTTTGTTTTATGTAGGTAGCTGCTTCATTATTTAGGGTATATTTATGACTGTCATTTATTCTTGTTCTTTAGTTCCTTTAAGCATTATAAAATGGCCTTTTATGTCTCTTCTGATCAACTCTGGTTTGCAGTCCACTTGGAGAATAGAAACAGTGCTTATTTACTAGGACCTTGTGAAGTACTTTTTTTTTTTTTAACCATCCTTTCACACCTCATTCAGTGGATGTCTTTGTCTATGAAGTGAGTCTCTTGGTGATATTGTGTCTTATTTTTTATGCAATCTGGAGCCCCTATCTTTTGGTTCATGAGTTCAGATTATTTACATTTAGTGTTATTTTAAAAGATTCTTTTTATTTTGTGTCATTTTGGTTTATTTCAGTGTTTAAATTTAATTAGATTCTCCTTTGATTGAATATTCTTCTAGTGTTGTTTCTCCCTCTGATGATTTTCATTTTTAATCTCCATTTCTAGTTCATGAAACATTTTATTCAGTAAGTTTGTAGTGCCAACTTTCTAGTTGTGAATTCTTTTAACTTTTGTGTATCATGAAAGGTTTTTATTTCATCTTCAAATCTGAAGGTTTATTTTGCTGGATATAGTATTCTTGGGTGGCATTCTTTTCTTTCAGAGCTTGGTCTATATTATTCCAAGACCTACTAAATTTTAGGTTCTGGGCTGAAAAATTATGTGAGATCCAGATAGATTTGTTTATCTCTAAATGTGACCAGTCAGTTTTCTCTTGCTGCTTTTAAAATTCTATTCTTTTTCTGTATGTTAGGCATTTTTATAATAATGTGTGTTGGAGTAGATCCATTGATGTTTTGTATATTTGGAGTCCCATATGCTTCCTGTATTTGATTTTCCATTTATTTATTTATTTTTTGGTGGGGGGGGGGGGAGTTACCAGGGATTGAACTCAGGGGCACTCAACCACTGAGCCACATCCCAAGCCCTATTTTGTATTGCATTTAGAGACAGGGTCTCTCTGAGTCCTTAACACCTCACAGTTGCTGAGGCTGGTTTTTAACTTGAGATTCTCCTCCTCAGATTCCTGAGCCACTGGGATTGCAGGCATGTGCCACCATGTCCAGTTTACATTTCATTTTTAAGGTTTGGGAAATTTTCTGATATTATTTCAGAATAGATTATGCATTACTTTAGTTGGTATTTCAGAGCTTTCATCTATTGCAATGACTCATATTTTGTTTTGTCAATGTTACTCCATATTTCTTGGAAGTTCTGCTCATGATTTTTTAACATCTTTTCTCCATGGTCAACATTACTTTCAGGATTATATTCTTTGAGGCCTGAAAATCTATCTATTCCAGGTGGTCTAGTCTGTTGATGACGTTTTCCACTGAATTTTCAATTTGGTTTATTGATTCCTTCATTTTAAGGATTTCAGATTGAGTCTTCTTCAGAATCTCATCTCCTTATCGAAGTGATTTTTCCCTCCTTGTATTTTCTCTCTGATTTCATTTCTTATATCATCTTTTACCACATAGATCAGTATAACCATGAACTTTCTAAATTCCATCTCTGACATTTCCTGTACTTTGTTGTCAATGGAGTCTGTTGTTGAAGTATTCTGTGTTGTTGGGACAGTTTATTCCCTTCCTTTCTCATATTGTTTGTGTGATGGATTCATCTACCTGAATGAATGTGAAGTTGTATAATATCTAACTTATATGCTTATACTGTCCCAATGTACTCACACATTGGGGAGACAGTGAGCCCAATGATTGGAACAACCTCTGCAAACAATATATAGAAATGCACTAAGTACTTAGTTCCTATTTTGATATATACAATGTTAATTGATACAATAAGCAAAAATAGTAGAATCAGCAATTTCCATCCATACAGACAGTAAATAATCATAAATTATGTCTGTCATAAAAAAGCAAATAATAGATGTTACCTATGACTAATTATTGTGGTAGCATTTTTGGTGGAGGCAAATGTTATATAAATCAAGTAGTGTCAAAAGGTGTTAAGGATACAGTTGAGTACAAGACAAGAGGAAGAGATAGGAGGGCAGAAAGGTGTTCACAATTTCAAAAGGTGAACATGGCAGATGCAGTGATCACATAGAATGTATTGTTAATATATAGGAAAAAATTTACAGGAAGAGTGAAAACGAGAGCAGAATTTGTATGTCAGCAATAGAAAAAAGAGGGAGACAGATATAGAATTATGGCAAAGAAAATACCAAACACACAAAAGTAAAATATTAATCAAACACCTAAGCCTTAAAACACAGAGCATAAAAAAAACCACAAACAAAAAAACCAGCAAAAAAGCAAACAAAAAAAAAAAGTGTAAAAATGAGGAGAAACAAATAGGAATAGGGTACATGTCCTTATATTAATCATTACATGTTCAAATAAAACCAGAATGCAAAAAACAACAAAAAATGTAAAAAGTCTTGGTGAAAAGTTAAGAAATTAAGGAGTCGTTTTGACTATGGTGGGCAAAATAGTCAGTGAGCATGTGTGTTCACTATCTGTACCCAACTGATTTTCTCTTTGTTTCTTCTTGAGGTCTGAGCTGAGAGTAGGAGTCTTTGGCATGAGTTGTTGAGTCATTCCTTTTTATTGTGTTTTTCACCAGTTGGTGGGATTTAAGACTTTTCAATTTCCCTTCTTGGGAGATTGATGTGGGTGGTATGGAAAGAGCTGTCTGTTTCACTCCCAGGGTGTGTTCACCACTGGTTCTGTGGGAGGAGTTCTCATAGGTGGAGTTCCTGGTTGCAGGGACTTATGTTTAGTGAGGTTCTGGTTTCTTTATTGCCTGGTAATTTGCTGGCAGTGTTGAATCAGTGTCTGTCTAAAACTTGATAGATGCTGATCTACTTTGGGAGACCATCCCCAGGAATCTCCCCAGGGTTCCACTCATGGAACATGCGAATATTATCTTTTACTCCTTCTGTTGCTCTCAGATACTGTCCTTTCTGGCTTCCTGGGGTCAATTCCCAGGTCACAGAAGTGGTGGGCCAGGTGGCAAAGCAGCTGGCTGGGCCTGGTGGCAAAATGGTGGACAGGGCAGGCTGGGCTGTGGACCAGGTGGGGGGCTGCATTTTGGAGGGATAGGAGTGGGCAGGGGACCAGGCAGGCTATGACTGCAGGACTGGGCAGACTGGGCATGCCAGGACCAGACAGACACAGGGGATGGGGCAAGCTTTGGGGACCAGGCTGGCTAGTGATGGGCTGCCCAAGCAATCTGAGAGTCAAGTACCTTAACATCCATCCTTTCAACACCTGACCCTCTGTACCTGGCCTTGTGAGCTCCTGTGAGCCATGGGACTCACAGTGTTGGGGAAAGCTAGGTTGTCCCCAACTTTTCTGACTTGTCTTCTCCCAGGGAAAATGCTCTCAGTTTCTGATTTTCCCAAGTTTTCAGTCTCAGTTATGTCTGTTTAGGCTCAGATATGTTTAAGCGGACCTAGCTATGGATTCATGGATCTGGGTTTCCAGTTCCCTTTGGCTCTACTGCACTGTAGTCCCAAGAAGGCTCCTGCCTCAGCTCACCACAAATGACTGATAAACTCATGGTGACATTTTTTAGATCCATTTAATGAGTTAAACAGCTTGTCATTCAGCTAAAGCAGACTACCCCTCCACTCTCAGGGTTTTCTTCTCTAAGCCTTGGAGAGAAGCAATACCCCTGCTGCTTGAGTTCTGGGTAGCTGTGCTAGAAGAAATCCACCACCTTTGATTAATCCCAACTGTTTTATAATATGTTATTGAGCATTTTGTGCCATTTACATTTCTTTGAAAGTTTCTTTTAAGGAAAAATAATATGTGACATCCAAGAACTGCAAGATCATATTAGATGATACAAAATAGTTGTAATTGGAATATAAGACATAAAAAAATGGAATAGAGAAGAACAGTGTTTGAAGCTCATAGCACAGAATTTTCATAGTTGATGACTGAACCATCAACAATAGTTTTTGTAATCTCAGACTACAGTAATCCTGTAAATAGTTTAAAAATTAAGCTTAACATATTCAAATGGCACAAGTCTAAATATAAATAAGAAATACTGAAAGCTGCAAGGGAAGGTTGGGTAAAAACACCTTTTTAATGAGGGTCAAGGATAAGAATTGCATCAAACTCTACCTTAGAAGATATGCAAACAAAGATAAAGAAGAAGGAAATATTTACAGTGTTGAAAATAGGGAATGAACACAAATCTAGAATTTCATATTGCATCAAAACATTCTTCAAGGTGATAGAGAAACAAATTTTGCCATGTTTAAGAAAAAATTGACTGTACTCATTGCCAGCAGAATGTCCTGACAAAAATGTTTTATTTTCTTTAGTGAAAAGGAAAATGATATAGGCCAATAACTTCAATCTACATAAGTAAAGCAAGGATATCAGAAAAGAAATAAATGAAAGGAAAAGAAAATCTTTTATTCTTTTTCATTTTTTTGATCTAAAAGATAACTATTGAAAGTAGCAATAGAAATGATATACTGTGATTTTAGAACATGGATCTGTGATGTGAATGACAATACTGCCATAGGGATGAGAGAGAGGGACTGGGAATTAAGACAGTGTTATGTTGTAGAAGTCATGCATAAGACCTCATAGGAGTCAAAGCTTAATCAATCTGAAAGGCAACATAAATAAAAGATTTTGCTATTCTGTCTCCAAGGTAAAATAAATATCCATGAGTTTATACTGATAAAAATAAATTAATAAACCTATAAACATATGAGAAGAAATAATGTCATTGCAGAAGTCCTCTAGATAATTTAGAGAAAATGCCATCAAGAAGATTGAGCATGGCAGCAGTCCCTGGCCAGACTGACTAAGCCCCATCTCCAGGATCCCTCAGCCTGACTGATCACTCCCTGCCTCTGGGGCCTTCACATCAACTGACTGCACCCTGCCGCCAGGAACCCCAGACCAACTGACTGTGCCCTATCACCGGGACCCCAGACAGACTGATTGCACCTGGCCTGCTGGGTCCCACAACCACACCAAACACACCCGACCTCCAGGACCACTGCCGGAACAACTGCATCCTGTCTCCAGGACCTCCAGCTGACCACGTCGACCCCTGAGTGGCAGCTCCCCATTTGCCAACACATTTGGAAGGCAGAGCAGCCATCTTGGATAATCCTGGAGCCATAGCTCAGATCTTTGGGTGGGGCAAATCCCATCCTGAGACGCCTGCTGGTGGCTTGAAGCTCATTGTCAGGTGCTATTTGGTCTAGGATTGCATAGTGTCTGATTTGGGCACTGCTAATATTGATCTCACCTTAAAGAAAGGGTTTTGGAAACCTATAAGGCCAATATAAGCCTATAGGGGGAAATCTGCAATACCCCAGATCTGCAGCGCTAGAGGGGAAGATAGATGAACAACATGAAAAAACAAGAGAAGAAAACGATCCAAACAAATCTAGATTCTATAGTAATAGAATCCAATGACAGTATGTTAGAAGAAATGTCAGAAAAGGACTTAAGATTATACATGATTAAGATGATTCGCGAAGCAAAGGATGAGATAAGAGAGCAAATGCAGGCAATGAATGATAATACAAATAAGCGGAAAGAGCACCTGCAGGAAGCAAAAGATCATTTCAACAAAGAGATAGAGATTCTCAAAAAAAACCAAACGGAAATCCTTGAAATGAAGGAGAAAATAAACCTAATAAAAAACTCAATGGAAAGCATCAACAACAGACTAGACCACTTGGAAGACAGAACCTCAGACAATGAAGACAAAATATTTAATCTTGAAAATAAAGTCTCCCAAACAGAGAAGATGGTAAGAAATCATGAACAGAATCTCCAAGGACTATAGGACATCATGAAAACACCAAATTTAAGAATTATTGGAATTGAGGAAGGCACAGAGATACAAACCAAAGGAATGAACAACCTATTCAATGAAACAATATCAGAAAATTTCCCAAACCTGAAGAATGAAATGGAAAATCAAATACAAGAGGCTTACAGAATACCAAATGCACAGAATCACAACAGATCCAGACCAAGGCACATTATAATGAAAATGCCTAACATTCAAAATAAAGATAGGATTTTGAAGGCCATGAGAGAAAAGCATCAGATTACATATAGGGGGAGACCAATACAGATAACAGCAGACTTCTCAACCCAGACTCTAAAAGCTAGAAGGACCTGGACCAACATATTTCAAGCTCTGAAAGAACATGGTTGCCAACCAAGAATCCTATACCCAGCAAAACTAACCCTCAGATTTGAAGATGAAATAAAATCCTTCCATGATAAACAAAAGTTAAAAGAATTTACAAATAGAAAGCCTGCACTAAAGAATGTTCTCAACAAAATATTCCATGAGGAGGAAATGAAAAACAACAATGGAGGTCAGCAAAGGGAGGAACTACCTTAGAGAAAAACCACTCAAAGGAGAAATCGAGCCAACTTAAAAACCAAAAATAAGTCAAATGACTGGGAATACATATCATTTCTCAATAATAACCTGAACGTTAATGGCCTAAACTACTCAATCAAAAGACATAAACTGGCAGATTGGATTAAAAAGAAAGACCCAAAAATATGCTGCCTGCAACAGACTCATCTCATAGAAAAAGACATCCACAGACTAAAGGTGAAAGGATGGGAAAAACCTACCACGCACATGGACTCAGTAAAAAAGCGACGGTTTCCATCCTTATATCAGATAAAGTGGACTTCAAGCCAAAGTTAGTCAAAAGGGACAAAGAAGGACATTTCATACTGCTTAAGGGAACCATAAATCAGGAAGACATAACAATAGTAAATATTTATGCCCCAAACAATGGTGCATCCCTGTACATCAAACAAATCCTTCTCAATTTCAAGAATCATATAGACCACAACACAATAATTCAGGGAGACTTTAATGCACTGCTGTCACCACTAGATAGATCTTCCAAACAAAATCCAACCAAAGAAACCATAGACCTCAATAACACAATCAATAACCTAGACTTAATACACATATATAGAATATTCCATCCATCAACGAGTGGATACACTTTATTCTCAGCAGCACATGGAACCTTCTGGAAAATAGACCATATGTTATGCCACAAAACAGCCCTTAGGAAATGCAAAAAAATAGAGACACTGCCTTGTGTTCTATCAGATCATAATGGAATGGGAGTAGAAATCAATGACAAAGTAAAAAAAGGAAATTACTCCAACACTTGGAGACTAAATAATATGCTATTGAATGAAACATGGATAACAGAAAACATCAGGGAGGAGATTAAAAAATTCTTAGAGGTCAATGAGAATGATGACACAACATATCAAAATCACTGGGACACTATGAAAGCGGTACTAAGAGGAAAATTCATTGCATGGAGCGCATTCCAGAAAAGAATGAAAAGTCAACAATTAAATGACCTAACATTACAGCTCAATGCCCTAGAAAAAGAAGAACAGAATAACAGCAAAAGTAGTAGAAGACACGAAATAATTAAAATCAGAGCTGAAATCAATGAAACTGAAACAAAAACTATTCAAAAAAATGACATAACACAAAGTTGGTTCTTTGAGAAAGTAAACAAAATAGATAAACCCTTAGCACACTAACAAAGAGAAGGAGAGAGAACACTCAAATTACTAAAATACATGATGCAAAAGGAAATATCACAACAGACACCACTGAAATACAGAACATAATGAGAAGCTACTTTGAAAATCTGTATTCCAACAAAATAGAAACTACCAAAGACATTGACAAATTTCTAGAGACCTATGCTCCTCCCAAACTGAACTAGGAGGACATACACGATTTAAACAGATCAATATCAAGCAATGAAATAGAAGAAGCCATTAAAAATCTACCATCCAAGAAAAGCCCAGGTCCGGACGGATTCTCAGTCGAATTCTACAAGAAGAACTCATTCCAATACTTCTCAAAGTATTCCAGGAAATAGAAAAGGAGGGTACCCTACCGAACTCATTCTATGAAGCTCATATCACCCTCATACCCAAACCAGGAAAAGACACATCAAGGAAAGAAAATTTTAGAACCATATCCTTGATGAATATAGATGCTAAGATCCTTAACAAAATATTGGCAAACTGTATCCAAAAACATTATGAAAATTGTGTGCCATGATCAAGTGGGGTTCATTCCTGGAATGCAAGGATGGTTCAACATTCATAAATCAATAAACGTAATCCATCATGTCAATAGACTTAAGGATAAGAATCATATGTTTATTTGAATTGATGCAGAAAAAGCATTTGACAATACACAACACCCCTTCATGCTGAAAACACTAGAAAAAATAGGGATAGTAGGAACATACCTGAACATTGTAAAGGCTATTTATGCTAAGCCCATGGCCAACATCATTCTTAATAGAGAAAAACTGAAACCATTCCCTTTAAAAACGGGAACAAGACAGGGATGTCCTCTTTCACCACTTCTATTCAACATTGTCCTCGAAACTCTAGCCAGAGCAATTAGGCAGACTAAAGAAATTAAAGGGATACGAATAGGAGAAGAGGAACTTAAGCTGTCACTATTTGCAGATGACATGATTCTATACTTAGAGGATCCAAAAACCTCCTCCAGAAAACTTCTAGACCTCATCAATGAATTCAGCAAAATAGCAGGCTATAAAATTAACACGCATAAATCTACAGCATTTTTATACTCAAGCAATGAAACAGATGAAAGGGAAATGAGGAAATCAACTCCATTTGCAATAGTCTCAAAAAAAATAAAATACTTGGGTATCAATCTAACCAAAGAGGTAAAAGATCTCTACAATGAAAACTACAAAACACTGAAGAAAGAAATTAAGGAAGACCTTAGAAGATGGAAAGATCTCCCATGTTCTTGGATAGGCAGAATTAATATCGTCAAAATGGCCATACTACCAAAAGTGCTATACAGATTCAATGCAATTCCAATTAAAATCCCAATGATGTACCTCACAGATAAAAGAAAGCAATCATGAAATTCATCTGGAAGAATAAGAAACCCAGAATAGCTAAAGCAATCCTTAGCAGGAAGAATGAAACGGGGGGTATCACAATACCAGAACTTCAACTATACTACAAAGCAATAGTAACAAAAACGGCATGGTATTGGCACCAAAATAGACAGGTAGATCAATGGTACAGAATAGAGGACATGGACACAAACCCAAATAAATACAATTTTCTAATACTAGACAAAGGTGCCAAAAATATGCAATGGAGAAAAGATAGCCTCTTCAACAAATGGTGCTGGGAAAACTGGAAATCCATATGCAACAGAATGAAATTTAACCCCTATCTCTCACCCTGCACAAAAGTCAACTCACAATGGATCAAGGACCTTGAAATCAGGCCAGAGACCCTGCATCTTATAGAAGAAAAAGTAGTTCCAAATCTTCACCTTGTTGGCTTAGGATCAGACTTCCTTAACAGGACTCCCATAGCACAAGAAATAAAAGCAAGAATCAATAACTGGGATAGATTCAAACTAAATAGCTTTCTCTTAGCAAAGGAAACTATCAGCAATGGGAAGAGAGAGCCTACAGAGTGGGAGCTTATCTTTGCCACTCACACTTCAGATAGAGCACTAATTTCCAGAATCTATAAAGAACTCAAAAAACTCTACACCAAGAATACAAATAACCCAATCAACAAATGGGCTAAGGAAATGAACAGACACTTCACAGAAGAAGATCTACAAGCAATCAACAGATATATGAAAAAATGTTCACCATCTTTAGTAATAAGAGAAATGCAAATCAAAACTACAGTAAGATTCCATCTCACCCCAATTAGAATGGCGATTATCAAGAATACAAGCAACAATAGGTGTTGGAGAGGATGTGGGGGAAAAGGTACACTCATACATTGCTGGTGGGACTGCAAATTTGTGCAGCCACTCTGGAAAGCAGTGTGGAGATTCCTTAGAAAACTTGGAATGGACCTACCATTTGACCCAGCTCTCCCACTCCTCGGCCTATACCCAAATGACTTCAAATCAGCACACCACAGAGATACAGCCACATCAATGTTCATAGCAGCTCAATTCACAAGAGCCAGGTATGGAACCAACCTAGATGCCCTTCAATTGATGAATGGATAAAGAAACTGTGGTATATATATACAATGGAATATTACTCAGCTATAAAGAATAATAAAGTTATGGCATTTGCAGGCAAATGGATGAAATTGGAGAATATCATGTTAAGTGAGATAAGCCAATCTCAAAAATCCAAAAGAAGAATGATCTCACTGATAAGCGGATGATGACACTTAACGGGGTTTTGAGGGGGACAAGAATGGAGGAAGGAGGGACTGTGTAGAGGGAAAAGAGAGGTGGGAGGGGTGGGGGGAAGGAAAAAAATAATAGATTGAATCAAACATCATTACTCTATGTAATTTTATGAATATGCAAATGGTATGCTGTTACTCCATGTACAAAGAGAAACAACATGTATTCCATTTGTTTACAATAAAAATAAATTAAAAAAAAAGAAAAAAAAATCAAGTTTGTTTAAGGAAGAACAAAACTTAAAATATAAAAAGGAAAACGAACACATACATTTTTACTTTTATAATAATCTCACAGATAATGCATATTTATTCATTATAATATGTATAATATTTTATAATACTTTACATAATAATAAATATTTGCTAATTATCTAAAAAAAAGAAGATTGAGCATATCTTTCCATTTAAATGTGAGGTACACAAAATGATTTATTTTCTAACATTGCAGCATGGAAAAGAAAGAATAGTTTAACCCTACTACATGGATATAGGACAAATTACTTCAACTAGGCATATCAAGGTCAACATGAACAGAGGTAAATCATTTGGATAGTGATACGTACATTACTTCACCTTTATATTGTCTTTATGCCCAAATAGTTTAATCATTAGGAAAATATTAAAATTCCAAACAAGAGGGAATTCTTAAAAAAGAAAAATACATGAAAATACTCTTCAAAACTGTCAAGGCCATTTACAACCCAAGAAATACTTAGAAATTATCCGTATCATTCCATGTTCTCTAGAGAACCAGGATCAACTGTATTTTTATACTTACTATAAGAATTTGCTCATGCATTTATTCAGTCTGAAAAGTCCAGTATCTATATGGCAAGCAGTAGTCTCAGAGGAGCTTGTGGTATGGTTTGAATCCAAGTCTAATTTTTTTTTTTTTTTTTTTTCCCAAGTCTAATTCTGAAGGAAGAAGACTGATGTTGAAGTTCAAAAATAGGCAGAGGGAAAGAATTTCATTACTTAGGCTTTTACTCTTTTCAGGCCTTCAGCAATTTAGGAGGGGCCCACTGAGAAGGGAAATCTGCTTCAGCCAATTCAAATATTAATCTTAAGAATGTCACTCACAGACACACCCAGAAATAATGTTTAGATAAATATCTGGTACACTGTGAGTTTTTCAAGTTGCACATAAAAATCATCTACCCATTTTCACAGCCAAGAATAGCCGAAGGAGAAGTGGTGACTAATTGTAGTGTGTATCCTAGATGGAGTCTTAGAACAGTAAAAGGATATTAGGCAAAACCAAGTATATCTGAATAAAGTATGGACTTTAGGTAATAACAGTATATCAATATAAGTTCATTAATTATAGCAAATGTTCTGTCAAAATGAAAGATATTAATAACAAGGAAAGTTGGGATATGGGATATGTTGGCACTTTGTGCCATTTTGTAATGTTTAAATATACAAAGTCCTAAACAATTATTAAAAATTATTAAATAATAAATTAAAAACCCAGTTCCTTAGTTGCTCTAGTCACATTCTAAAACCTCAATAAGCATGTTTTTATAATGGTCAGCTGCCTGAACAGTTCAGATATAGATCACAGAATATTTGCATTGGGTCTTATTTCCCAGGTTCTGTGTTCTTATCCAACCTGCTATATAAGAAAACTGGCACAGAGTATATCAAATTTATGTATTAAATGCATACATATATCTTTATTTAGTAAATTTCTGAAATTATTTTCTACCTAACTCCCATGCATTTTAAATAATAGAAAATGAGGAAGCTCTCCAGGCTCCTGTGACACTTAAGTGGCAAGTGTGTCTTAGGTTCCTCCTATTTGTCAAATGCCTTCATCATCTGCCTGTTGTTCTAGTCACACTGGCTACACACCCTTCTGCTTGAGTAAATGAACATTGCCATATATCATGTAAAATCCTAGGAACATACTTAGGTCCTAGGCAGTCTAAGAATTCTCTAAAATTGCAGAGAAATGACAACAGTTGGATTTATGGTGTAATATGTGAAAGAGTGCAAATTTCCTATGGAAATATATGAATACACCACAGTGAATCTCCACATCATGTGCATGCATAAAACTGGGATCCTAATTAGAATAGGATATGCTCCTTGTTTGTATAAATATGTCAAAATAGACTGTACTGTGATGTTTAACTAAAAAGAACAAATGAAAAAAGTGAATTAAGAAAAAGCAGTATAAATATTTTCTCAATAGAGAATGCAGTTTTTCTGAGATTTTTCAAAGGAATCTGGAACTAAAAACAGTAGATTCAGTGCCCTATAAATCAGAGTTATTTTAACAGATGAAATTTTCTGACTACTTCCAGATTGCAAGAATAAGAGTTTAAATTATTAGACTCATCCTGTAGATTTTAAAATCAATTAGTGATACTTTTTTTATGAAATTGCTATGTTTAAATATGGAGAATAAAATTGTCAAGGGATGGAGATTAGTACATGAATGAAACACAAACGACCTCTATGAATGTCTAATATGAATGTCCATTACTTGAAAGTGATTCCATGTATTTTGTACACAGAAATGTTCTGAAAATATTTATTTCTTGAAAAAGAAAAAGCTTCATCTATTATGGTGGTTGCTCAGCATTTTGGAAAATATTGCCAATTTACCAAATAAAACTGCATCTCTCTTGCTAATATTATTATCAAGCTACAACTACTATGCAAATATATTCATCATTTTGTTGAAGCTATTCTAAAATAGCTCAGAGTCTGGCAATAATTTCAAAGTCCTGTGACTTTTAAGACTCAGTAATTAGTGATCTTTGATTATCCCAGCTACAACTGACTTTGGCACTAGACCTCAATTCAAAATCAAATGGCAACAATGTTTAAATAATTTTGAATTCATGTTTTAAAGATTGTATTCAAATTCTGAGTTGAAGAATTATAAAAATTCCTTAAATTATATTTTTACCAAAGGAATAGAACATTATATTCTTTTGTCATCACTGTTTTCCAGATGGAAGAAATGGTTTTGTTATTCTACTTTGAATCACATTATCATTTAGTTATCATTTAGACAGCACTGAAATTATTTTAATTATTGCAGCAGTACAGCACCATGACATTCATCAAAGAAAAAAATAAAGTTTAGCAAAAGTCTTCTCCTTTAATTACCTTCACAATTTTATTCTTTATTTTTTTCCTTAAAATAAAATTTATAATTTGATTTAGATTTGAATTGGAAAGTTATATTTAAATTGAAGAAACTTCTTGATACCTTGTCCAATTCATTGATATGTGAATGTGCTCAATGTAACCCAAATTAAATTGGAATTAAATGTGGAAAATCTAGATTCACATAAATAAAAGTTTCTCCAATTAAGGGGTTCTGACAGGTGGATATCTTTTGCCCTTATAAAGTTTTACTTAAAATTGTGAAAAATTAAATTTCAATTGAGATAAAAACTATTCCTGTGGGAGAAGACATTCAGGCTAATGAAATTAAGTTTAATATAGTAACATAGACTTTTTAGTCTGTACGAGTAACCTTGCTGAATGGAGCCAACAGCCCATTCTAGAAAGGAATTATTGACAATAGGAAAAATGATGCTTTTATCTAAAACAACCAACTGGATGGCAATCATTCTAGATTTAGAAGATTCAATTATTTGCCCATAATCCTTCATTTTACCTTTTTTCTTGGTTGGTGGTAGTGTAAAGAGGCATGTGGAGAGGGAAGTAGTGCCATAATTTAGCCTACAATATTATAGGAAATCTGAAACTTCCTGAGAGGTGGGCTGCCCCCCTGTGCTGGTGTTAAGTTTTGAGCAGCCAAGTCGATAGCAAAGCTAAGAGTCCAACCCAGTTCCCTGGCTTCTCAATCTTGATATGTTCTCCAATTTATTAATCATTAAGGTTTTCCTTAGATTTTGCACTTCTCTTCTTTTCCTTTTTTTTTTTTTTTTTTTTTTTTTTTTTTTTTTTTTTTTACTATCATTTATATTAAGAAATTTACACGAAAAAAAGTTTTTTTGTTTGTTTGTTTTTGTTCTAGGAATTGAAGCCCTGGGTGCTTTACCACTGAGCTACATCCACCATCCTTTTATGGTTTTTATTTTAGACAGATCTCACTAAGTTGCTAAGAGTCATGCGGAGTTGCTGAGGGTTGGCTTCAAACTTGCAATCCTCCTGCCTCAGCCACCTGAATCACTGGAATTACAGGTGTGCACATCATGCTTGGCTCAGGGAACTGACTTTTGAGGGACTGTTATTTTGGGTTAAAGATAGTCTTATATACTTTTCTTGTAATGCTATCATATAATTCTCAAGATAACTATGTGAATTATGAAATAGTTTAATATATGAATAAAATCAAGTCAATGAGGACAAAACGTAGTAATTAAAGTTCCAAGGGTACATATAAAAATCTGATCACTTTCTTTTAATTAGTTCTTTTTAGTTATACATGACAGTAGACTCCATTATGAAATAATTGTACAAGCATGGAATATATCCTTTTTAATTAGGACCCCATTCTTGTGGTGTACATGATGGTAGAATTCACTTAGGTATTTTCACATTAGAAAATTGTGTCTAATCACTTTCTGCTTATCAAAGTCTTGATAATTAGTAGTAATGATTATCTAAGCTTAAAATGAACAAGAATGGAAGCTGTTTATTCTGGGGGCTGATCTAATTTTATTTGATATCAATGTGGTTCTCTCCAGAGTTACCCCAACAGCATAGCTTGAGAGCTTGAGATATCACTTCTCAGTTAAAATATAGTGTTTTTTTTTTTTTTTTTCACGAAAACCTGTCTTTGAATCTCCATTCATTAGGGATAACTTTATAGTAATTGCTATCAATTCACTAATTAATGTTTAAGTGTAGTGTTCCTTTTTGTGATTAACAGTCTTATCTATATTTACATTTATAATGGTAACTAGAGAATACTAATGCTTAAATTAGCAAATGTGGGGGATATTGTCTCTCAAGGCAGCCATGACTTCACCACTTGCTGAATTTATCACATACATAAGAATCTAAAAGGATCTAAATATCCATTTGTAACAATGTTTACAGTCTTGGACATATTTGTTCTGTGCATATTTAAAGGTCTAGAAAATTAGCCTCATAGTCTATATAATCGAGAGTTTCTCAGTTTTGGTTTAGAGTTTGCCTTTTCTTCTCGCAAAAATAATTATTTTTATTATAGTTATTCAAGAGTTTATAGTAAGCCATTTTATACTGACTTTTATAGGCATCAGCGATTCATCTGTGAAGAGAAAAAGAAAATAATTACTCATATTGCTCTGTATTCCCACACTGATTATAGTTTAGAAGTGCTAGAGATGTGCATATTGTTTGGCTCTCAACCACATTTGCTAAAAAGAACTTGTTTGTTGGTTTAATAAGCAGTGCGTTTACATCCAAAGTCTTTTGGAATCCAAGGTGAAAGATTTGCTTCTTTCTGTCTGTGAGGGAAAATCTCTAATAGACTTCTTAGACCTCAGTACGCTTGTTCAATCAACACTCTATTAAGATTTACCCATTTATTGATTCTTAATTTCTTGTGCTTTGGGAGACTTGTTAAGGAAGTCTGATCCTAAAACAATATGATGAAGATTCGGGCCTACTTTGTCTTCTATTAGGTGCAGGGTCTCTGGTCTAATTCCTATGTCTCTGATCCATTTTGAGTTGAGTTTTGTGCAGGGCAACATATAGAGGTTTAATTTCATTTTACTACATATGGATTTCCAATGTGGCCAGCACCATTTGTTGAACAGGCTATCTTATCTCCATTGTATGTTTTTGGCTCCTTTGTCTAGTATGAGATGACTATTTATGTGGTTTTGTCTCTGTGCCTTATATTCTGTAGACTCCCAAAGAACGAGAAATCAAAGCAAGAATCAATAAATGGACCCAAACTAAAAAGCTTTTTCTCAGCAAAGGATACAATCAAGAATGTGAAGAGAGAGCCTACAGAGTGGGAGAAAATCTTTTCCACACACACTTCAGATGGAGCACTTATCTCCAAAATTTATAAAGAACTTATAAAACTTTACACCAAAAATACAAAGAACCCAATCAATAAATGGGCCAAGGAACTGGTCTGACACTATACAGAAGAAGACACACAGGCAATTAATAAATATATGAAAAAGTGTTCAACATCTCTAGTAATTAGAGAAATGCAAATTAAAACATCTCTAAGATTTCATTTATTCCAATTAGAATGGCTATTATCAAGAACATAAACAATAATAGATGTTGGTATGGATGTGTGTGGGGAAAAAGGCACACTTTTACATTGCTGATGGAGTTGCCAATTGGTGCAGCCACTCTGGAAAGCAGTATGGAGGATCCTCAGTAAACTTGGAATGGGCCCACCTTTTGACCCAGTTATCCCACTGCTCGGTTTATACCCAAAGGACTTAAAAATCAACAAACTACAGTAACACAGCCACATTAATGTTTATAGCAATGTTTCTAGTTCACAATAATGAGATTGTGGAACCAACCTAGATGCCCTTCAACAAATGAATGGATAAAGAAAGTCTGGTATATATACACAATGGAATACTATTCAGCCATAAAGAAGAATAATACGGTATTTGAAAATAAATGGATGGAATTGGAGAATGTTATGCTATGTGAAATAAGTCAATCTCAAAAACTAAAGGCTGAATGTTTTCCCTGGTAAGTGGAGAATGATATATAATGGGGAGAGAGGGTGGGGAGTGAGAGAAGATGGGGGAACTTGAGACTATGTAGAAGGAAATGAGAGGGAGGGGGTATGAAAAATGGTGGAATGAGACAGACATCATTACCCCATGCACATGTATGATTACATGAATGGTATGAATCTACATTGTGTACAACCATAGAAATGAAATGATGTACCCCATTTGTGTACAATGAATCAAAATGCAGTAGGTAAAAAATTAGAAGCTAAATAAAAAAAAAAAAAAAAGAAAAAGAGATTTACCCAGAAGCAAAATTTCCCATTATGCTTTAAAATGACTATTTATTTATGTTGGTTCACATTGTCTGACATTTAAAAAACTAAATTAAAACTCCACTTTGCCATAGCTTACAAAAGTATTGCATGGCTGAACCTCCAAGTTTACCCCCATTTTTAATATGAGTGAATATGTGATTTTTCTTTGTATTTAAATGAATTCCACTAATTTCCATTAAAAAAAAACCTTATATTGCTAGAATCAGTTTACCTGAAGGTTAAGGAAAACTATCACCTATTCTTTACCTCTGCTTTTTCATTTTTCATATCTGTTTTGGAAAGCACAGTGGTATGCACCCTAATTCTAGCATTTTGGGAAATGGGAGAGGAAGATCTTAAGTTCAAGGCCAGTCCTGGAAACTTAGCCATACACTGTCTCAAAATAAAAAATAAAAAACTCTGGGAATGTGGCCCAGTTAAGCATCCATGGGTCCAATCCCTGGTACAAAACTGAAAATTAGTATCTGATTTTTTTATATTTATTCTTGGTCAATAATTAATATTTCATTTTTATATGACTGATTATTTAAAATAATTGTTTATTTTGTTTTTAATCAGTAAGATTAAATTCCAGTTTATTGTTCTTTTAGGCACTAATATTACATATACATATGTGTGCTTTATGTACATTTGTTTCATATAGTAACGGATTTAACAAACCATTTGTGGATGAAGCAGTATTTGTATTGACATATTTTGACTAATTAACATATTCTAGACATTTCCTTGAGGCCAGCAAAATTCTTGATAAGGTACTTAAATAACTTGGGGGGCCTATGTTCAGGCTCCTAAGCTGTATTAAAAGCAGAGCTTTTGGAAGAGCTCTGGGCATTGCTTTCTCTCTCTCCCTTTAATCAGTTTTACTCTTTGAGCTGTTTTATTCTTGAATTATTTTGTTTTCCTAATTCTGTTTTATTTATTTATTTGGTAAGTCGACTTTACCTACTGCTCAATATATAGAAAATTCACACTGGTCTTTTTCACTATTATCACTGACACACAATTTTTTAGAAGTCATAGGAAACCTTTTCCAGAAGCTACACAATTGTCTTTGCTCTTGGGTATGGGGTCTTAGTTTTCAGGATCCTTCCCATGGGGTGATCTTCTCAAAGAGAGTCACTGTGAGTTTTTGGTTGACATCAAAAGATGTCAGGTAGAACTTCCTGCTGGGAGGCTGACACATGTTATCTGAGTCATTCCTTTCCTTGACATTCAGTTAGGATATAAATCAGAAAGGTTTATGTACTTTGTCTAAGGTGACACTATTGACTGACAGATCCATTATTTAAATTCAGCCTATCTTAACTTCTTAGCACAATCAAATTCTTAGAGCTTCTATAAAACAGACATGGGATCTTTAATGGAGAAAAAATTATCTATACTTGAGAACAATTTCCTAAATTGAGCCATTTGTCATATAGGTAAACTTGAAATGAATGACTCCACTCTTATTTATCAGACCCTGCAGTGACATATAAATTATTTGTTTGTGTTTCTGATAACTACTCCAAGAAAACTGTTAAACATTTTTTTTCTTTTCTTTTTTAACTGGGAAAGAAAATTGTTAAATTTCTGTTTCAAGGCAAAAGATTTTTAAATTGTTCTTTGTACCATACAGTTTAACTTTTCACTTTCCTCTTAACTTGGGCATCAGGCTTGATGAAATTGTGTAGATAAATAACACCACAAAACACAGTAGTAGCAGAGGTTTGTAGAACTGCAGGCCAGTGATAAGTGCTTGATCTACTGAAGTGATGTGCTTCCATACATGAGGAAATTCCTGTAGCCTATTCATAAAGGTAATCTGATTGGTTGAAAAAAACATGGGTAGAGTTTAATATTAGAAATATTGACTTTCAGCAGAGAGGCATTTCCCTACATTTGTCAAGCTCAAATTTAATTAATAGCATAAATTCCACTTCCCTCCTATGACTTTTAGTACTTTGCTTTGAATTACCAAACACATTTTATATTTTATATGATAATGCAAATATAGAAAGGAAGCAGGAAAAGAAAGGAATATAAATTCCATATGAACCAAATCATTCCATCTCCACTTTATTTTTTTATTGTCATTGGCTCAGCATAGATAAAATGTCAGGCCACTTGATGATATAGCTGGCAATGTGAAATCAGATTTTTAGAAACAGGAGAAAATCTTGATCAGAAGTATGATTTAGGAAGAAAAACATATAGAACAATAGCATAGTCCCTGGATATGTTAGAAGGGCTCAGTTAGGGTAATGCATTTTTATCTATGGTACAAATATTGTACTAATGATACGTTAAGGACTTTATTAATTATATATTACATTTAATGTGATTAGTTACAAATTTGTTTTCTCACTGTGTAAGACTGGTCATAGGATAATGGGCTATGAAAGATAAGTGTATCATTATTTTTTGGTTTTGCTTTTGTTTTTGAGATGGGTCTTGCCATATTATCCATACTAGACTTGGATTTTTGACCCTTCTGCCCCAACCTTACAAGTAGTAGAATTACAGGAATGCACCACTGCATCTGGCTAGTGTATTGTTCTTAAAATCTAAGAATAGTACTCTTTATTCAAATGAAACACCCTTTGAATTACATCTTCATGGTACACATAAAAGTGGATCAAATTTATTATGGCAGAAACATTTCTTAGCATGTGCACTATGTGTTTATGGAGTTTCCTGGTTTATGGAACACTCAATTGTATAAAAATCATCTGATTTTATATGATGACAGTCAATTATGATTGCAAGATATGAAAATAGATATGCATTCAAATTTAAATATTGGGAATTATTGGTTGGCAAGAAGTCATTCAAATGATTTTTGTCCTCATCAGCTTGGCTTTGAATTGAGAAAATTCATCTAGCCACATTAAAACCACAGTGATATACTTATTATAATCAGAAGTCCCATGAAATTATCTAAATTTGCGGATTAGGTATAAACAATCACTTTGTATGAATAAGTATGGCATGTATTCTCACACAGATATCTAGTGAGAGTATGATCTTTTCAACATAAATTATATGGGATGACTGATGTCTACAGAAAAACACCTGCCCTGTTAAGGGTAAGGAACAACATCAATCAAGATGATTGGTGCTTCCTTTGATGCCCCAAGGTACCAAACATCTTAATGTATTTTCCCAAGTATGCCTGAATAAAACATCATTTTTTATTCACATTAATTTGTGAAGTGGCTCTGCATTGTTTTACTAATGTATGACATAATTTTAAAATAATCAGGTTAGGCAGATGGGGTTTAGAAAAAACAGATGAAACTAGAGCCACAGCATAATGAAAACCATAAAAACTGAATTATAGCCTCATTGGTGTTCAACAAAGTATTTAATGTATTTTGTTTACTTTCCACATGGCTGAAATTTTTCATGCAGATTATATACATGTACACATTAATGTTTGAACTTCAACAGTAGATTGGCTCAAATCTGGGATGGGTCAATGACAAGATTTGTGATTTTGGTGAATTCTAATCCCTTTCAATCTCAATCTACTCAGCTACAAATCTGGATTTATTCTTTCAACAAGGCTTTTTTATGTGAATAAATAAAAAATGAATTATTGATGTAAACTCTAAGAACTGATCTGAGCCAAGTTGCGTCTCAATGTTGTATTTGTAAAATGATTCATCTGCTGAAGATACTTTCAAAAAATCTACTAGACAAATATCAAAATAGATGCACCAATGCATGATAAATATGAATATGGGGTCCCTAATGTTGATACACTATTTATGTAATTAATAAGTAGTGGTAGGAATGTTTCAGCAAAATATAAGGTACATAAACAATTATAATTACAATAATCCCAAGGCATCGAATTCAGGGAACAGTGGCGAGAAACTGACTCTGGAACTGTACACTGGCTAGCACGTGAGAGAGGAGTCAAGGATCACGTAGCCATGTGCTATATTTTCAAAATCTCACCTGAACCTAACCAAACTTCAGCTTTTCTACCTATAAAATAACCTTAATTAAACCATATTAGTCAGGCTATGAAAAATTAGGTTTCATGTCAAGTTCATCCATCTTATTTTCACTTCCAGAAAGTCGTGAGGTGGGTTCTTAGTGGGTTCCAGACTATTTTCTATCCTCTTCCAGGGAGGGGAACAATGAATGAGCTCCCGCTCACCACTCTCCTCCCTGTTCAGCTGCAGCTTATATACCTGCATATATAAAAATACCTCATTTTTATTTAGAGAAAATGGAGTATAAATTTTCTTAAATGTCTCTATAGATGCATATAATATTTGAAATGCAAAATGAGTAAAAGATCATGTTTTCCATAGTTACTAGCCAAGAAACATGTTATGGAGTGTAACCTTGTGTTGAAGTGGAAATGCTAATGAGACGCTGAGATAGTGTAGTAATTTGCTAAGACTGTTGTTACAAGTACCACAAATTAAGTGGAATATACAACAGAAATTTTCGGTTCCTAAGTTTTGGAGGTGAGAAATCTAAGGTCAAGATTTCAGCAGGGCATGCTTCCTCTGTGGGAGATAAGTAGTTGTTCCAAGCCTCTTTTCTAGTTTCTGGACATTTCTTGGCTATGACAGGATAGTGTCAGTCAGACATGGCACTCTGTGAGGATCTGTGTCTAAATGCCCATTATTTATAAGAACACTCCAATGTGACCTCATCTTAACTAATTACATCTGCAAAGATCATACTTCCAAAAAGGTTATGTTCTCAGTAGAAGTTAGAACTTCAGCATACATCAGTCCATAATAGATGCAACAATATGCATTCCATCTTTGCTTAGATTTGGGTTCTGTTACCATGATGTGAATTTTAGAGTCATGAGTACTAAGAATATTGTCCATTTATTTGTTTTTAATATCTGTTTTGAAAGTATAACATGTAAGGACAAAATCATAATGTTAACCTTAAAAATAGACATAGACTTTTCTTTACTGACCTTAAGTTTTATTAAAATAGTCATTCATTTAATGAACTATCTTTATCACCATAAATCTGGATAATATAATTCATAATCATGGAAGTCAATTTTATTTTTGTTAATTTTGTGTAAGTTAACCACTTCCTGCTGAAAATAAATTACTACAAATTATTAATCCATTGTTTGTATTTTATTATTAAGACTTTAAGTTCTAAATACCATCAGAGAAACTTTCTGTATCCTATATGAGTGCAACATGGCATTCTTGACGATCTCATTCTGTCACAGATAAAGGTTACAGATACACACAAGAATTCTGGAGTGAATAAACTATGGATACATTTTAATGCACAATTTTCCCTGAAATTTTTAACTTGGTTACTATCCACATAACATGTCTTCAATTTGTCAAATAAAATCAGAACAAAATTTAATAGAAAAATCTAGCATATGCTAAGCAGTTAATGCGTGTTATCTCATTTAATCCTAATGATGATCCCATGAAAATGTCATTATTATTATAACTGATTGACAGATGAGAATACTGAGAAAAGGTGACCCTGACCCTACTGAAGCAGAGAATTAGCAAATAAGACTCTGTCCTCAAGCCTGTGCTCTTAACAAATATGATTTATTTTGAAGGTATGACTGATGATAAATTCAGGAAACAATTCACACATGAGTTCATGTAAACCAGAGGAAAAAAGTTCTGTGGTCTGGATGCAGCAGATATTTCTATGTTTCATAGTAGAAAGTGGCCTATATTTAAAAACATTTTTAATAATCCAAAGGTTCCATACTCAAAGGAAAAATCTACCACAAATTTCTTTATCCGAATCATTGGAATAGCCTCAGATTGCAATAATATTAAGAGGGTGATGGAGGAATGGAATTCAACAGCTCATTGAACTGAGAACACTTCACATAGATGCTGACATCTGAGATTACCCTCCCTTTTTTTTGTACCTCATCCTGTAGATAACAGGGAAAGTACCTGGACCCGGAAGAGACAAAAGACAAAGTAGGACAAAGTAAATTTGTTCAGTTGCAGAATATCCTTACCCAGTGATTGAAATTAATCTCCTTGGATGAGCCTATTGAAGGTCACTGTTCTCATCCTTATTGAGAAAGGACAGGGATAGTAAGAGACAGAATCAAAGAGGACAAGGCTGGGATACCAGTGTTCTGCAAAGAGTGGGCTTTTGACCTGACACTGGAGGATAATTCAATATGCATCTCTCCTAATATGAAAGAGGTATTGAAACCAATATTATCAAAAATCACTTGAAATAAGTATAAAAGTGATTGATCTTACCCTATAGAATTATAATCAATATAAACATGTACCTTATATAGTAGAAGTATATGTAAAATCAATTTATATTAAATTAAAATATATATGACTATACCCTACAGATTCTTTCCATTTTTTCCTAGTACTTTTTGCATTACTTTCACTACAACAGCTCTCAGTTATATTGGAATTTATTCTTTTACTTAAAATAACTCAAAGTGATTCTCTATCACAATTTATATTGACCAACATACCATGGTTCTAAATAGTCACTGTATAGCTTCATATACAACTAAAATTTAGGGGAATTTTATTTTATTTTATTTTATTTTTTTTAATTGTAAACAAATGAGATACATGTTGTTTCTCTGTTTGTACATGGCATAAAGGCATACCATTTGTGTAATCATAAATTTACATAGAGTAATATTGTTTGATTCATTCTGTTATTTTTTCCCTTCCCCCCACCCCTCCCACCCCTCTTTACCCTCTATACAGTACTTCCTTCCTCCATACTTGCCCCCCTCCCTAACCCTAACTCTAACCCTAACACTAACCCTTCCCTCCCCCCCATTATGTGTCATCCTCCACTTATTAGCAATATCATTCGTCCTTTGGCTTTTTGAGATTGGCTTATCTCACTTAGCATGATATTCTCCAATTTCATCCATTTGCCTGCAAATGCCATAATTTTATCATTCTTTATGGCTGAGTAATATTCCATTATATATATATACCACAGTTTCTTTATCCACTCATCAATTGAAGGGCATCTAGGTTGGTTCCACAGTCTGGCTATTGTGAATTGAGCAGCTATGAACATTGATGTGGCTGTATCTCTGTAGTATGCTGATTTTAAGTCCTTTGGGTATAGGCCAAGGAGTGGGATAGCTGGGTCAAATGGAGGGTCCATTCCAAGTTTTCTAAGGAATCTCCACACTGCTTTCCAGAGTGGCTGCACTAATTTGCAACCCCACCAGCAATGTATGAGTGTACCTTTCTCCCCACATCCTCCCCAACACCTGTTGTTGCTCGTATTCTCCATAATCGCCATTCTAATTAGGGTGAGATGGACTCTTAGGGTGGTTTTGGTTTGCATTTCTCTTATTACTAGAGATGTTGAACATTTTTCCATATGTTTGTTGATTGCTTGTACATCTTCTTCTGTGAAGTGTCTATTCATTTCCTTAGCCCATTTGTTGACTGGATTATTTGAATTCTTGGAGTAAAGTTTTTTGAGTTCTTTATAGATTCTGGAGATTAGTGCTCTATCTGAAGTATGATTGGCAAAGATATTCTCCCATTCTGTAGGCTCTTTCTTCACATTGCTGATAGTTTCCTTTGCTGAGAGAAAGCTTTTTAGTTTGAATCTATCCCAGTGGTTGATTCTAGCTTTTATTTCTTGTGCTATGGGAGTCCTGTTAATTTTACACAAGAATTCCTGTAGGAGAAATCTGTATCATTGTCTCTGGAGCTCTTTTAGCTGGAAGATAGATTCTAAATAATAGTATAATTCAAGCATTCTTTTTATTTATTTATTTATTTATTTATTTTGGTACCAGAGATCGAACCCAACAGCATTTAATTCCCAGTCTTGCTTTTTTTAATTTTTTTTTTTTTAATTTTGAGACAGGGTCTCACTAAGTTGATTAGGGCCTTGCTACATTGCCAAGGCTGGCCTTGAACTTGCAGTTGTCCTGCCTCAGCTCCCAGAGTCACTGGAATTACAGGCAAGTACCACCACCCCTGCCTCAAACATTCTTTAGAAGTCATTCATGTCATTATTTTCTTTATATTAAGCACACTCCTTCTTTCCCACCTAGGTGTTGGTATACAAATCTTTAGTTGTAAATAGCAATAATGATTACAATTATTATATCCTCTATAATTTTGTTTGTAATACTCGAAAAAGTATATTTTAATGTGTGTGGAGGTGTCTATATGTTTTCAAATCTGCATTTTAAGTGATTAACATTTGTAGTTCTCCAATCACTTAAGAGTCCTGTGGTGGGGAACTGAAAAGTGCTTCAGTATGGCTGTATGATCTTCACTAGACTATTTGCTAATTACTGTCGGCAATTAGAAATAATTGTTCTCTTGGAGAAATGTAGAAGGTTCAATTTATATGAATGACTTAGGAAGATACTATTGGCCTCTCTGCTTCTGTTAAAGTCTTAGCCTGTATTCTTCAAATGTAGTTTTTGACTTAGAGCTCAGATTTGGTCTTGTGTCCAGAAACTGAAAGAGGATATTGCTGGACCATAAAATTACCTTTACCTTTCATTAAATATTGTTGGATCTGCCTCAAAAGAAACTTCCCTGCAGAATATTTTTTTGGAGCGCCGACAAGGCAGATAATTCAAACTTCATTAGGATTATAAAATGATGTTGTTTAATTGTTGAGCATCTATTGAAGTTTTCTTAAAAATAAATGTTTCTATGAAGAGAAGAATTGAAGCAGAAACATTGCATTTCATTAAAACATACCATCTAATCAGTAGAAAGAGACTTCTTAAGGTCACCTAAAAATAATTTTCAGTAGTCACTAGAATTCTTAAAACAATAACAGTAATTGCAAAAGTCAATTGGCTTACTTGATTTCACAACCATAATGGTGATAATAACAGATAATGAAGACTTATTATGAACATTCCACTGTTCATTGTGATACCATATTTAATTCCATAACAAAGTCGTGGGGTAGTTAGAATTTCATTCATGTTCTTCAAGTTAAGCAATACAGGAAAATTAAAAAATAATATGGTAACCTTTGAATAAATATGAAATTATTTTATGATTTACATTACATCTTAAATATTTCATGTTATTGTTCTTTTTGTTTTCATTTGGCTTATACATTTAATGGCAAGGTAAGAATCACTTGCATTGATGTGCCATTTCAGTATTGTTTTCAGTATCATTGTGCACGTCACTGATTTCCAGTGTTTTTCTACTCCATTTAAATCATGGTTAGTGCATCACATGATTTTCTTGTGATAAAAATTTTACTTTCTTTTTGTTTTTATGAGCTCAGAAGCACACACTCCAAAAATCTCAAGGTGTATACACATCAGAGACCTGTCGCAATTGCAAAATCTTGTAATTTCGGCAACTTGGGAGGCTGAGGCAGGAGGATTAAAAGTTCAATGCTAGCATTGGCAATTTAATAGAATTTGGTCTCAAAATGAAAATTAAACAAGAGTTAAGGATGTAGCTCAGTTTTAAAGTGCCTCTAGGGTCAATTCACAATACTGAAAAAATTTAAAAATATGATTGTAACTATATCATGCCAAGTTAATTGTTGGAAGTTTAAAACCATTTACAATTTCTGAAACTATCTCAGTGCTTTCATTTTACTGCATCTTTTAGCAATTAAACTTATAACTATAATAATGTCTAGTGTTCATAATATAAAAATGGTGTTTCAAGGATGAATAAATATGCAGTTTTTCCATTACCCAAATTAATATTTTTTTCTAATTGTTTAATATTTGTTTCTTTTTAGATGGTAATTGACCTCTTTTCATTCATCTAACTTTTCAAACCTCATCATCTATAGTAGGAAAGTACACGAGTTATGTTCTTTATGTTTATCATGCAGTAGTGAGAGAAAACTGCTTCCTTTGGAATTTACATTTGCAAAGATGTTATTCATTTCCACTAAGATGTGATATCATGACATTTCACATATAACCAGGTTGTTTGGAAAGAAAAACTGAACCTCTCTGAAGTTTTCCTAAACTCCAGTGCTGTTTTGCTTAAACTTTCTTGTTGACTAAAATGGCTAAAAGGCAAAATAAAAATGAAAAGAAATGTATTTTTTTATAAAGCACCTGAAGATCCATACCATAAAATTAAAGAAGTCACAAGGAACAATCAGGGGCAAGAGATAAAGGGATGATGGCATAATAATGAAAAAGAGAACCTGCATTACCAAGAAAAGAATAAGTCATTTGTTTAAATCTTCAACATTTTTCAATTAAAGTGATTAGAACCTGCAAAGAATGAATAAATTGAATATCTAAGCAAATAATTTACCTTAGTTTTGATTTGTCTAAACTACATATTAACTTAACCATAATTAAATGTTCTTTTTTTTTCCCTCTCTTACTTATAAGGCACAAGGAAAGCTGAAAGAATATTCTGAAAGAGTGGGAAATATTTCCCTTGAACTGTATCTCCCACTATCATTAAGAAAACCATCCCTGGCAAATTTATTTTTTTCCACTGATACTGACACATGATCCTAAAGTTAGAAAAATATATATACTATTTATGCCAGAAAGATCATCCTAGGTTCGTGAAATCAGTACCTTCCTGTCAATGATTTACAACTGAACACTATAATTGTGATTAAGAGTAAATGAGTTTCCTGGAATTTTTAGTTTCTGAGACCGAACAGAAACCAGTAAAATGGAGAAACAATTATCCAGGTATATAGTCCCAGCGTTCACAATAGAAATGCATGGTAAGCTGAAGTCCCAGCTTGATCATTGTTGGTTCTGACTCTGGAAATTGCTCGAATTTTTCTGAGATTTTATATTTTCTTCACACTGACAATAGGTATAAAATACAGCAATGGATCTGTGGAAAGTTTGAAATAAGCCTCCTTTAAAAGATCTAATGAAGATTCCAGTCCCCAGAATCAGAAGAACCCTTAGTCATTGTGTCTCCTCCTGATTCCTCCATAACTTATAAAGATATTATTGATAATGTTGGTGGAGGTGGTAAACTGGATGAGTTTTCTAAGGGAAATTCATACCTGTGACTGAATTGATGAATAGCATCTAAGAGCCCTTACTGTATGTGAGGCAAATAATACTTTGAGAGATAAGTGAACCACACAGGTCTGTTCCCTCTTGACAGATGAAGAAATAAAGCCCAGAGACAGTCACGGTTTTGCCAAAGTTACACAAAGAAAAATTGTAAGAGCAAGACCTGAAGTGCAGCTGTACTGATTTCCTAGGTGTACAAATATGCTTTGGAAATCTTTCTTTTCTATGTATGCATGAGGTATAACATGATCCATATGTTAACTTATCAGGTATCTTTTTTAGCTTCACTAATACCATATTAAAAATGAATTGACTTTGTGGAAGTCCACCAGTATTTGGCTGGCATCTTAAAGCTTCTGAAACATTTTATTAAAAAATTAGTACCAGCTCTAAGCAATCAGGTGAAAATGAAATGCAGATATATGCATTGCAAAAACAAGGCTCAAAGTGGAAACACCTTTCTTCCCCTTGATTACTTCATGAGTCTTAGGCAGAAATAAATAGTGTTTCTAAAAGCCATGTTTGATCTGCTTCTAAATTTTAAGTAGATAGTATTATTTCAATTGCATTTAAATATTTTCCCTATTTTAAAGCATAGATACATAAATGTTCCTGGTACAGTAATTGGTGGGTTATGGGGAGTAAACATCCAGTGTCTATATTCTCAACATCCCTACTTAGAAGAATATATTTTTCTTATATACTACTTTTAAGTAAGTTCTAACTGTAAGAATTTATATATCACAGTTTTTATACTTTAATGTTATATTAATTATATTTTACAGACATGTTTACTATCAAAAAGAGGAGAGTTTTGACCAGAGGTCACTAGTACTTATATTGATGATGAATCACATTTTTGTTGTTAATCAGATGACAATTCAAATGTGACATCAGAGAAAACTGAAAACAAACATAAAGTTAAGATATTATGATTCTTGTGAGGACATTTGTTATTGGTCTGTTTTAATATGATCTTCTCTAGAATATAATTCATACTTGTTATAGAAAATATACTAAATGTAAAATCTAAAGCTATCTATAACTATGTACCTTAATTAAAACTGTATTTTTACATTAATATAGTATTTTCTATGTGTATGTGACTTTGTTTACATGGTTTTGTGTTGTTCGTGTATGTGGAAAGAGAGTAAAACATGTTTTGTATATGTATGTATTTGAGCAAAAATCTGCATAACTACTTAAATATATACACATACATGTAGAAGTATGTTTCCATGTAAATGCATACTATGGTTTATACATATTATAAAAATATTGTAAAATATTTTTTCATGACAACTTTTCCATTCCTTTATATATTCCTTGAGAATACAGTTTTAAATATCTGTGAAGTGCCTCATATTTGAAGTATTTTATTTTTAATCTTCCTTCCATTAAAATATATTTTGTCTTTTCCATAGTCTCACTATTAAAATAACAGTTGGAGTGGTAATTCTTCAGTAATTTAAAATAATCTCTTAGTGCTCCCTTAGGATAGATTTCTGGAAGTGGAATTATTACTTCTTTATTGGTGATTATTTTAAAGATCTGGATACAAATTGCCAAATTACTTCTCTTAACCATATGAGTGATGTACTCTCTAAATAGCAGTCAGAGTGGGTTTACAAAGGTAAATCATGTTACTTCCTGGTTTAGGAAACCATTCTCAAAACAAAGCACAACCATTCACCTCATTTGTTATTCTTCAGTCACCCTGACAATTCCACAGACATAAAATCCCAGAGAATTTGCATTCCTTTCATGTTGTTTTTGGTTTCTTTCCTACAAATAAGTTTTAGTAGATGGACTCCTCCGTTCTTTTTTCTTGTACTATATTCTGAAATCAGCTTGATCTCCATGGGGAGAAATCATAAGGTACAGCTACTGAGGGCTAATGAATTAGTGATGTGAGAGAGAAGAGAATGCTCCACGAATTTAAGTAGAATTTTTTTCCTTTTGAAACATGGATTATTAGGTCTTCCATCTGGCCTTAACATCTTTGTGAACTAGGTTAACAAAAGATGCTGCATTTCCATATAATTATACAGTGTGGTCAGGAAGAAAATTAAATTACTAAACTAAAAACTTTCCAAAGTAATGTAATGACCTGCCAGATAGTATACGTTTGATCATGACTACAACACATTAGTTATCATCAGTTTGCTTTCTAAATGAAATAGTTCCTGACAATCAGACTCCTTGTTACAGTGGTCTACTTTATGCTTTGAATATAATCCTTGCTGATCAGTCACTGAAACTCATTTTAAAAATGGACATGTGTTTCTTGTACTTGGCAACTTGCCATGGTCAGTTGTTTTAATTTTAGACATACTAGTGGGTATGTAGTCGTATCTCATTGAGGTCTTACCAAATGGCAGTATTTAATAATGTATAATATAGTTTGAAAGAATTCTTTCAACTTCCTTGTTTTAAAACACATTATTTTTATTCTAGCATATTTTTGTTTCTGAGAATACTTCAGAACATTTTGAAAGCTTTATAAAGCTTTATTTAGATTAGTTTATAAAGTCATTAGAAAATAAATTTAATTATTTTCTTCAAAAAAAATAAATAAAATGAACATGTTTCTTTCTCTTCCTCTCTCCCTGCTCTTCCATAATCTATCCCCCTCCCTCATCTCAAGGTAAACAGGATTATCTTTCTTCCCCATCATAGCAGATTTATCTGTCCCTGAGTAAACACCCACCATAGGACCAAAGTAATTCAGACTTTGGGGGCGATACCAGAAGATCTCAGAAATGACTATTTTCCAAATTAGCAAGTAAATTACAACTCCAACTGAGAACACATGGAATGTAACCTTTGAATCAACTCTTCATTCTTATGGACATAATCCTGGTCTTTGGGATGGGAGTTCCCTGTGCTTCTCCTTTGCTAGCAAATAAATAAACCTTCTTTGCCCTTTTTCTGAAGACAATGTCCTAGTTATTGGATTGGCACTGGGGACAAGGACCAAGCTTTCAGCAATACCCTTATTATGCAACTACATACATGTCTGTATATAGAGAATCTCTTATATACTTTACCCCTGAAAGACCAACTTCAACTTCAAGATTGTGTAATAATCCAGAAAACCCATTCAGAGGACAAGTATTTTTTTTTTTTCTTATTTCTTTCTTTTTTAATTGTAAACAAATGGGATACATGTTGTTTCTCTGTTTGTACATGGCATAAAGGCATACCATTTGTGTAATCATAAATTTACATAAGGTAATGTTGTTTGATTCATTATGTTGTTTTTCCCTTCCCCCCACCCCTCCCACCCCTCTTTTCCCTTTATACAGTCCTTCCTTCCTCCATTCTTGCCCTCCTCCCTAACCCTAGCTCTAACCCTAACACTAACCCCTCTCGCCCCCCATTATGTGTCATCATCCACTTATTAGTGATATCATTTGTCCTTTGGTTATTTAATTTAGACTTAATGGACATTTATAGAATATACCATCCAACCAAGAGCGAATACACTTTCTTATCAGCAGCACATGGATCCTTCTCTAAAATAGAACATATATTATGCCACAAAGATAATGTTAGCAAATACAAGAAGATAGAGACACTACCTTGTATTCTATCAGATCATAATGGATTGAAGTTAGAAATAAATGAAAGAGTAGAAAACAGAAACTACTCCAACACCTGGAGATTAAACAATATGCTATTATATGATGAATGGATAACAGAAGATATTAGGAAGGAAATTAAAAAATTCTTAGAGGCAAATGAGAACAAAGAAACATCATATCAAAATCTCTGGGACACTATGAAAGCAGTAGTTAGAGGAACATTTATTTCATGGAGCACATTCAATAAAAGAAGTAAAACTCAACAAATAAACAACCTAACACTACAGCTCAAAGCCCTAGTAAAAGAAGAACAGACCAACACAAAAAGTAGTACGGGACAGGAAATAGTTAAACTCAGAGCTGAAATCAATGAAATTGAAACAAAAGAAACAATACAAAAAAATGACAAAATAAATAGTTGGTACTTCGAAAAAGTAAACAAAATTGATAAACCTTTAGCCACACTAACAAAGAGAAGATGAGAGAAAACCCAAATCACTAAAATTCGGAATGAACAAGGAAATACCACAACAGACACAATTGAAATACAAAACATAATTAGAAGCTATTTTAAAAATCTATACTCCAACAAAACAGAAAATTTCGAAGAGGACAAGTTTTGATATAGTAAACCATCTTTCTTGTAGGTAGGTTTAAACCTATAGGTTGCCCATTCAGCCAAGATCTCTGCTCAAGAGACTAACAGTAAGATCAATGCAGCATGGCCTGTCTTAAAGTGCCAGTAACATATAAAAACAGACAAGAGAGGATAACTGAAACCAGGACTGACAAACAGACAGACCTGCAGGTACACATGTTTTTCACTTGCTTTATCTTTGAGAAACCAACTTCTTCTTCAAGACTGTATAATAATCCAGAAAGCTATTCAAAAGTTAAATTGTTATAGTGAAACATTATCTTAGACAGGCTTATACCTATAGGTGACCTTTTCTTCAAATCATTTTACCTCTGACAGATCAACTTCAATTGCAAGATTATACAGAAAAGAAACACAGAGAGACAACCTAGAAGAACCCCAAAAGTCATGGCCAATAGACAGGAACCTCTAAATGGACCAGCCAATATCTTTCCTAAGAGACTATATATAGCTACAATGCCAGGTTGGCCATGTCTTAAAAAGGATGGTAACAGATACAAACAAAACAAAAACACAAACTGACAACCCCAGTGAATTCCCAAACTCAAGGACAACAAACACATGAGAATCTAGAAAAAACCAGAAGGGAGTAAATATCCCTAGGATCTTGAGTCCCACTTAACCATGACTCCTACACCAGTGGTGCCAGATGTCCCCAGAAAGAGGGACTAGATGTTCCCACGAAGATGAGCCAGCTGTGTGAAGTCAAGGGTTTCCTTGTGCACACTGGGGGACTTACCAGATGTCAAAGAGTCTTGTGACTTTCCTGAGTTCAGTTTCCTTTTTCTCAAAGTGGACCATGATGGAGCAACCTGTTTATATTTAAGGCTTGTATTCAAAAAATAAAGTGAACCTCTTTTACACAGCAGAGAAAAACAGTTGAAGAATCTATTCAGTGGCAAAGACATACTACCTCTTAAGAAAAAGGAAAGATGCCTGTGGGGATAAGAGGAATGGAGATATGGCCCAGACTTGGACTATCAGACTGAGGACAAATATATGGGTTCAAGAGAGTGGAAATTCAAAACACATATTATTCCCAGATTTCAAATCCTAATGGAATTTCACCAATTGTGTTTCAAAAATTGAGAGAGAGGGGACAACAGTTCTTTTCTTATCTCCATTTTTTTCTATTTTGGAATGTGAATATTATACTGTGCCCTATGCCCTACCCATCTCTGTGTTTTAGATGCATGTAATTTGCTTTGTAATTCCACAGGTCCACTACAAGAGTGATTAAATGAGATGAAGAAGGAAGAAAATAGAGAAACAATAATGTTATGCTGTCGGCCTTGAAGAAGAGGAAGTGATCCTGGAGTCAAGATATGCAAGGAGTTCAGTACAGAATAGAAAAGGCAAAGAAATATATTTCCCCCTTAGTGCCTGGAGAAAACCTGACATCTTAGTTTCAGTTCAGTAAAAAGTCACTTTGGAATTCTGACCTCACATACTATAGGTGAAATAAAAACTGTGCTATTTTAAACCAAGAAATGTGATAGCTTGTTAGAGCAGCAATAAGAAACTAATTTATTTCTGTTCCTATATTACAATCCTATAACAAATATAAGAATCCAGTTATTATAACTGAGGAAATAACAAGTTCTTTGAAACTAAAATACCAGAAAGAATGAAGAACTAAACAGTACTAGTGAGGGCCAAAAATTGGTTGAAGTTATGTGGCAAAGAGAGTATTTAAAGATGATGATTGATGACCAAAATCAATTTAGCATTTAGCATATGGCTGTTTTTACCTTCTAAGATTTACATGAAATCTTCTTAATAATTTTACCAGAAGGACTTTTAGCATATCCTCACTTTTCAGGCAAGAAAATTGAAATGGTACAGGTTAAATGACTTCCTTAATTACACATAATGAATGAAATCAGAAATTCTGTCTAATATGTCTGTCTCTAGAAACAAAGTTATAAATCTCATGACTTCTGCTGAGATGCAGAAAAATCAAAAACAGCCTTCAGAGTGGGGCAGAAACTTAGAAGATTTTAATATTTATTAAGTTCTATATTTGAAGAGGAGTGGAGATGTAACCATTACGGGCAGTGTACAGTGTAAAGCCTTTCTCTGCTCATTTCAGCAGGAACAGAGTATCTTCTTTTGGTTTTTTCTTCAAGATTTAGCAAAGATTGTGGATTAAAGGACTGACTATAAATAGCTTCATATGTACAGGTACTAATCATGATTTGGAAAGAGAAGAAAATGAATTTGAAAGATATTAGGCTCTTTAAGGTAACCTCGATCATACCATCTGGATAATGTGAAAATTGAGTCTGGAAGGAAATTTCTTTCTCTAATCTTCAATTGTATGAAAATGAAGAGAAAATTGATTTTATCCTCTCCAGACAAATCCATGAAGCCTCATTTCAGGGCTTGAAGGATTCATCATTCTGTTACACCAGCTGAATTTTCACAACTTATGCATAATCACTCCCTAAGCAAATAGCAATGTTGATGAAAACTCATGAAACAATTCAAGCTAATAATAAATGCAGTTACTTTTTGCTAAGATATTATTGTGATAAATAGAAAAAGATGAGCTATAACACAGCTCATAAAAGAGTAGATTGTTTAAAAAAATTAAAGACCAAAGCTTGGTTCAACATTTTAATGATTTGTTTTCATCCATTAAAAAGTGAAGAAAAATTTCCACACGGAACACTCAAGAGGTATCAGTAACCATCAGCTCCTAATTCTGGACTGTCAGTTCAGTAGAGGAACTCAGGGGTGGGGGGGAATTTTGATCAGGCAGTGTGCATTAACAAATCTAAGGATAAAAAATTTAAAAAGCAACATTTGTGAGAAATATATTCAGAATTCTATTATATCATTTATTATTTATTATTTAGAAGAACAAATAGCAGAAAAAATTTTGTTTAATTTTAAGGAAGAAATTATGGGAAATTTGTATTATTTTGGATTGTGGAAATATAATCCCTTGCTTTCAATAGCAGATATACATTCACTTAGTAATACTCAACTATCTTTCTTGAAATCTTAAGGGAAAAACAATTTGGAGTGATATCTACAGTATAGGGCAACACATTATTGCATATTTTGCATATATTTATCAAATAAGAACTGAAAATTAATTCCTTCAGAAAAATATATATATCTGTAAAGGACAGGTTTTGGTTTCCTCAGGTTTAGAAGTTTCATATTCCAGCAAAGAGAAAAAGGTTGTTTGAAGAGCAGAGGGCTACACATACCCAGCTGATCAGTATTGCTTTGCAGATTTGCTATTGACATTTTGATATTATTATTGATCATTACATCTTTATATTTTTTAATATTACTATTATTTTTATTCAAGTATTATTTCACTATATGCCTTATTAATTAACTTTTAAATAAATTTATTTAAATAAAAGTGTGAAATGGTGCATACTTGTGGGATTCCATGTTTTTTCAATAATTTCCACAAAGTTGAATGTTTAAATCAGGTTAAACATACATATCTCTTCCAACATTCTTCATCTCTTTAAAATTACATTCCAAATCCATTCTCTGTCTGTTTCACATACATAGTAAATCATCACTATCGAGATCACCCTACTATGCAAAATCACAAGAGAAATTCTTACCTGTAACTATAACTTCATATACATTGAGCAAACCTTTTCTGTCTCTCTCTGTCTTCTACACTCCTAAGTCTCTGATAGCCACCACTCTTTCAAACTTATTGAAGTGAATTTTTTAGATAACACATATGAGTGAGGTCATGTGGTCCTGTCTTTCTGTGCCTGGCTTATTTCACTTAACATAATACTCTTCAGTTCTATCTATATTGGTGCAAATGACAGGATCCCATACATTATAATGTTCAAATATTATTCCATGGCACATATTAAGCACATTTTTCTTTAAACCAATCAACAATTATACATTTATACAATTGTTTTCATTTCTTGGCTATTTTGAATAGTCCTGCAATCAACATGGGAGAGCAAATGTCCTTTGGATATACTGATATCATTTCCTTTAGATATATACCCAGTTGTGGGATAGCTGGATCATATGGTAGTCCTATTTTTATATTTGTGAGGAACCTCCATACTTTACTCAGTGATAACCAAAATGTGACAAAGTTTCTTTTTCTTTGCGTCTTTGCCAGTACTTGCTATCTTCCTCCTCCTCCTCCTCCTTCTTCTTCTTTCTCTTTTTTCTGCAGTGCTGGGAATCCAATGTAGGTCCTTCCACATGCTAGGTAAGATCTCTACCACTGAGTTACATTCCAGCCCCTTTAGTCTTTTTGATACTAGCCATTCTTCCTGGAGTGAGGAGATATCTTATTGTGGATTTGATATGTTTTCCTGATGATTAGTGGTGTTGAGCTTTTTTTTTTCATTTATCTGTTGTCTACTTGCATGTCTTCTTTTGAGAAATGTCTCTTAAAGCATACTATCCATTTTTTTAAATAAGTTTGTTTTCTGTGATTGAGTTTTTGGAATTTTTTATAAATTTTTTATCTCAATCCCTTGACAGATATACACATTGCAAATATTTTCTCCTATTCTGCAGGTTGTCTCTGCTTTGTCAATTGTTCTTTTCCTGTTCAGAAGCTTTTTAGTTTGATGTAATCCTGTTTGTCTATTTTTACTTTTGTTTCCTGTACCTTTCAGTCTTAGCTAAAAATTCCTTGCCCATCACAATGTCTTGAAGGATTTCCCCTAGATTTTCATCTTGTAGTTTCATAATTTCAGGTCTTATATATTTAATTCATTTTGAGTTAATATTTTAAATAATGAGAAATAATGGTATAATTTCGTTCTTCTGTATTTGAACATACAAGTTTTTTTACAGAGCAATTTATTGAAATAGCTATTCTTCCCCCATTGTGTGTTCTCAGCATTTTATCAAAAATTAATTGGTTTGGAATGTATGGACATCATAATGATTGCCTATTCTGACTTATTATAATATCAAATAGTTATTTAAAAGCAGTGCATATTACATGGTTCCATTAAAGTTTTAAAGTATATGTGTGCACTTGGATATAATAGTAAATATATATGAAAAGGACCTAAATATCTTTGCGAAGGCCAATTAAAAATGGTTATCTGTTGGGTAGCATGACAGAGAAGAATAACTCTCCACCAAAATCCTTCTTTCTCTTCTGGAACACAGATAGGATAAGACTCCTGGATACTCACTCAAGTAAATATGTTGGATGTTTACACTTTCATTAAAAGAAATGGTGATGAAGTGCTTTAATTTTCAGTCCCATCCAGAAAAATCTCCAATCACATTTTTTTGTGTTCATTCTTTATCTCTAGGAAAAACACCCTACAGAGAGTAGAAGTCAAGATGTATGGAATCTAGATCCCTGAATCATGAATTGTCACAGAAACTTCTGATGACTAGGCTTACCCTGAATGAACAGTTACAGTAGTGAGAAAGAAGTTTTGTTTACGTAAGACTTTTTATATTTTTACATATACTTGCTTTATTAATACCCTGTGTAATACTAGTCGAGAATGAGAGTCGTACATGGTAAAGAGGGAAAGTGTGATAGGAAATTGTTATGTTTTGTTCTGTACAATTATAAATAAGTTGCAATTTTAATCTTCAGTGATACTGCACACATGAAATGTGCATGGAATTAAACTATATGTTTTTATTATTTTACATACTAGTATACTAAGCAATCTCTTCATTAAAATGTCAGCTGTTTACATCATATAGCTGGAATTTATTTGCATGTACTTGAAAGAACTGTACAAATATGTTTAGATAAATATGAAAATTTCTCTATCAATGAGGATGTAGAAATAAGTACCAAAATTCTAACCAATGTGATTTAACTAGTCCTTCAAAGTTATAAAAAAAGATAATATATACATATGAACATAGCAATAACTATTATTTACATGACAGAAAATGAAAACTAATGTTTAATTAATTTTAAACTGATGGAGTCACATGCTCTAACAAATATCTTAGCATTTAATCAGGCATAATTCACAATACTTCCCTTTTATGAATTTAAATTTACAATTTATTGAAGGTTTATAATGGATGGGAATCAGGGCACCAAAAAGAATGAAATATATATATATATATACACATACACACACACACACACACACACACACACACACATGCATTTATGTATTCACACCCACATATATTTCTAGTTACGATTTTTGAGCCTCAGTTTCTTCATAGATAGAATGGAGAGAAGATCTTCTTTTCTTGATATTATCTGCCATGTTTTAGCTAGTTCCCACACTTTAGTCATAATTAATGGATGATATTTGCTAAGGAATAATTATGTGCTTGGGTGATTTCTAAGGGCTATATACATCCACTAATAATTAAGTCAGCTCAACCATCACAAGAAAAATATACTGATTATTCATTCACCTTCTATAGATGAAGGAAAAAAACACCCAACGATAAAATTAAAATGCCAAAGTTGCCTAGCTCTTACATGTTGAATGCTCCAGAACTTTATTCTAAACTACTAGACTACCCCACCCAGTAGTAGTTCCCAGTTCCTTACTCTCAGCATATCTTCTCACATCATCATATTTGTAGTCTTGGTGGTATCTTTGTCTACATTGCTTTCTTCCTATATCTCTCCCCCAACTGACAGAGATGTGTCCAATTCTCCACCACTTGTCACTCTTGGCTGACTTTGTATTCAGTATTAACAGTACTACTCATAGTAAATTTTAAATGTTACATTTTTAAATTCACAGAGCAATGGAGACAAGAAAACCCCATAAATTTAGGCCACTTGCCAAAATCTCAGCATGAATAATAGGAAAAACCAATATTCTGTCTCAAATTTATATGACTCAAAAATAGTCTTATTTCCATTATGGAAGGTGAACTGAAACAGGTAACAAAGTTTTAGTAAAAAAAAAAAAAAAAAAAAAAAAAAAAACCAGTATAATTGAGACAATGAGTGCTCAGAAATAATTCAATCAAAAAAATAATCCTTTTGGTAGCAAAATGGTATAAACATTATGGAAAGCAGTATGAAGATTACTCAGAAAACTTGGAATGGAACCACCATTTGACCCCGCTATCCCACTTCTTGGTTTATACCCAAAGGACTTAAAATCAACATACTACTGTGAAGCAGCCACATCAATGTTTTTAGGAGTTCAATTCACCATAGCTAAAATATGGAACCAACCTAGTTGCCCTTCAACAGATGTATGGATAAAGAAAATGTGGTACATGCATATACCATGAAATATAACTCAGCTTTAAAGAAGAATGAAATTATGGCATTTGTGGGTAAATTGATGGATTTAGAGAATAACATGCTAAGTGAAATAAGGCAATTCCAAAAAACTAAAGGCTGAATGTTTTCTCTGATATGTGGATACTAATTCATAATAAGGGGGATTGGGATAGGAAAGAAGAGAGTTACTTTATATTAGGTAGAGGGGAGTAAAGGGAAGGGAAGCAGTATGGGGGTAGGAATGATAGTAGAGACATTATTACCTCATGTACATATATGACTGCATGACTGATGTGAATTGCCATATGTAAATCAGAAAATTGAGATATTACACTCCATTTATTTATGATCTATCAAAGGGTACAAATGTATTCTACTGTCATGTACAACAAATTAGAACAAATAAAAAATTAATTAAATAAATAATAAATAAATAAATAAATAAAAACTCTCTAATGTCATGTATATCTAAAAAGAACAAATAAAAAAAGGAACAAGGAAAAAACAAAAAAGACTGCCTGTAATATAGGTAGTTTGTTCATGGAAGTCTGGTCTGTTGAGGTGCACTTTGAACTTCACCTGCGAGAAATGAAAGAGCAAGTTAGGACATGGCCACAGGGCAGGTATTCCAGACTAAGTACTTTTGGGTAAATGAATTTGTGATGCTCCCCAGATTTTATGACTGCAATAAGTTTAGACCAAACGAGCAAAGAAAAAACTGAAATTTAAGATTCAAGAAAGAGGAAGCTATCAAGAAATAACTCACCTCAACGCCACTATGAAGTACTTGAAACTGAGAGTGAAATGATCTGATTATTCCTTAGTGAACCACTCTTAGTATGAAGTAGAGAATACATATTGTGGGGGGTAATCTAGTAAGTGGTTTCTTTAGGTCAAGTGTATGTTGATGTGATCTTGAATGAAATTGGCAAAAAATATAATGAGAAAGAACTACAATAGGAAATATTTTCCACAGGTAACCTGTCTTGATAATGAACAAGGTGGGGGACTGGGAAATTTAGATGATGGTTTTAGCATTATTTAATGTGTAGTATGTTATAGATTGTTTTGTTAGGTGATGGTAAAATGAAGAATTTTGCTTTGAAAGAATAGCACTGTTTCTGTAGTACTATTACATCTGCTTCTGTGTTTATTCATAACAATGTGCTGTGACACAGAGAGGATTATGATTTATGATTTACCCAGTCTTTCTTTTGTTTTTTTTTCCATCCTCACATCACTTACTAAATCATTTATAATCACTTTATTGGCCAAATCCAAGAGCAATTCTGAAGGCAATCAAGAAGGTCTGTAATGACAGAGTCACCTGGGGGCATGTAAGGTAAATGCATTACATGTATTTTCTGGGAATGCTGTCTCAATAAACCATTTGATTAAAATATGTTCACTCAAAGTTCAGACAAGTTGCAATAATTTATCAGTAGAAGTTTAGAATAAGAGTTTGAAAATAGCACTTACATTTGAAGTCGTCCTCACTTCCAGATACCATCTCTTCTGCTCATGTACAGGAACCATGCTTTTGCTTTCTTAGTTTCAAAATTCATTTTTCTTGGATAATTTCCTATTTCTTTGCATAATAAAATCTTAATTCTATTATTACTCACCAAGACATGGCTATTAAGGGCTGTTTTTCATTAAAAATATATAAATTTTCTTGCTTCTGAAATAACTTAATACTATGTATTTAATGTGGTTTACATCATTACTCATGAAGTTATATCACCCACTATCTCTATGCCTCAAATGAATACTGGCTGCCAATCATTCTTTCAAATAGCATTTTTGTGCTTTGATAACAATAGTAAACAACTTTAAGTTCATTTGCTGTAAGCAGTAAAGTGAAAAATTATTTTCTGGTTATGACAAATTCACTATTTAGAATTATGTAGTGGAAACGGAATAAATTAACTTCTAATCGTGATTGCTCTTAAACCCTTTAGATGTCATCACTGCATTTCTAGGCTGGTAACTTTTCAGTGGTGACTGCATCTCTGAAATGCATGGGAAGGATAAATGAGGGTTCATGTGCAGAACAGGAAAAAAGTATTTTAATTGCACATGGGATGTCCATTGCCTCCTTAGTATGGCTTAAGACCCTGGTGTCAACAAATCAGTAGGAACAAACAGAGAGGATGTTCATTGAAAGGGTACATTGTAGGAATGTCATCATGAAAGCCTTCAGAGAAGAAAGATAAGCCACCCCTCAGAGGACTGCCCGCCATGCAAAATGGAACCTGCAAATGGGGTGGTATGATTGTCCTGAATGACAGTAGACCTTGTGTGCACAGCAAAAGAGATAGACATTCTCATCCCCACCACCCCCAGGTTAGAAACAATGCTATGGTCAGAACTTAGATGGGCAATACACAACACACAGACCCTCACGATTCAATTTAAGCACATGAGTAAGAAGTGGAATACTGGTATCCTAGAAAATTGAACTCATCCTGTGGCTGATATAAGTGAAACTCCTTCAAATCAACATGTCAGTGCTGCTCTGGAAGCTCAATATGTGATTCCCTACAATACTGCACCCTCCAAAAGGAGGAAAGACCTCACCATCTCACCAAGTAGCAGGTTTTTTTTTTTTTTTTAAGCATATCAAGCAGGTTTTATTTAAAGGTAATAATACAGACTTCTCCCGGCAGGAAGAAGGGGGCCATGGCTGATGTTCTAAAGTCCCAAGAAGTGAGTGCACCCTACATCTTTTATAGGTTAAACTCTCTTTTGTTCTCCAGTTCTCTCCCCCCTTATCTCTCCTTCCTGCCTATGTGACTAGGGCTCGTTTTGCATTAAGTGAAAAGCCATGGGCAGGGGGAGGGCCAAGGTGATTCAGGCAGGTAAGGGCCCAGGAGGCATTAATTAGCAGCTCCTTGCTTGCAGCCCTTGATAAAGGCAGGTAAATTTGGTAATCAATGGGCTCCGGAGATCCTTGACAAGCCATTCTTCCAGGGGCAGTCTCCAACTTCCAGAGGCAGATGGCTTCATGGCTGCATTTCCTCGAATTGACCCGATTCCCTATTTCTACACCAACTACCTGTCCTTAATTCTGGCTTCATTCCCCCCTTTAGCTTTAGGAACTCCTAACTGCTTGTTAAGGAAATGAAAGGGGGCATCGATTATTCTGGCTACTTCGAAGCGGAAAGGGGGCAGCGAGGGGCAAGCAGTTTGGAGTTCCTTTTATAAAAAAAATCGGGTCAATCGAGGAGTCCAAGGTAGAAGTCTGGTTGGGGAAGAGCAGGTTTTAAAGTCATCTGGGGGTGGGTGCTTCTATGATATAAGAACAAAAAGACATGGGTACTGAAATGAGATTAGTACAAAGTAAATGTTGCAGCATCTGAAACATGCCACTGAGTATCATGAAAATGACAGAAGTCAATCTCTCACCAGGAGGTAGAAGAACTGAGAAATTGTTCCCATAACTAGACCTAGCAAAGGCTGGAGAGGACAAGGTCTTTATTTGGGGACTTTAACATTGTCCAGGTTACCAGGAATGTAAACACAACATTTAACTCTTAATGTCACAGATGTCCCCAGAAAATATACTTAAGCTACTTAATGTCATCTGATTTTTGTAAAATATCCCTTTATTGGTATAACCTGTGTTTAGTAGAGATCTCTATACTTCTGTTACTTAGGGATAGATAATCATACAAGCAAACATAGATTAAGTCTGCCTGTGTAGCTTAGGAAAGTCTGCAGGCCTTAAACTGACTAAAAACTTCTGACTCTGGCAGTTTCTCTTGACAGTTATCTGGCAAGCTGACTCTTCAACAAGTAGCAGATTTAGAATCAAGAATTATCCAGGGGGGATCAGGGATCAGTCACCTATGCATTATTCCTGGAATTTTTCAAGGCATATGGTCAACATCTTTATATATTCCTACCTGCATCCTTATGTGGGATGTGGAACACAATGCCAAGAGAACAATACTGGATACAACGTTCCCAGGAAATGACTTTGGACAGACTGGGACTTAAAATATTCTGAGGAAAGTATTTAAAAGGATGGAACCATTGCAGAGCAGAGACCAACTTGCTCAAGAAATTTTATATTATAGGTGAGGGGCTGTGGCTCACTGGTATAGTGCTTGCCTCACATATGTGTGGCACTTGATTTGATCTTCAGTAACATATAAAAATTAATCAATAAAGATACTGTGTCCATCTACAACTAAAAATATTTTTTTTAAAGCGCGACTTCTGTTTTTCACCATTTAGAATGACATTGGCCATGGGCTTAGGGTAGATGGCTTTTACAATGTTAAGGAATGTTCCCACTACCCCAGTTTTTTCTAGTGTTTTGAGCACGAAGGGATGCTGGAGTTTATCAAATGCTTTTTCTGCACCTATCAAAATAATCATGTGATTCTTAACTTTAAGTCTGTTGATATGGTGAATGACATTTATTGATTTCTGGATGTTGAACCAACCTTGCATCCCTGGGATAAAACACACTTGGTCATGGTGAACTATCTTTTTAATATATTTTTGGATGCAATTTGTTAAACTTTTGTTGAGAATTTTTGCGTCGATGTTCACTAAGGATATTGGTCTGAAATTTTCTTTCCTCGATGTGTATCTGTCTGCTTTAGTTATCAGGGTGATATTGGCTTCATAGAATGAGTTTGGGAGGGTTCCCTCCTCTTCTATTTCATGGAATACTTTGAGGAATATTGGAATGAGCTCTTCTTTAAAGGTTTTGTAGAACTCGACTGAGAACCCATCTGGTCCCTGACTTTTCTTTGGTGGTAGGCTTGTGATGACGTCTTCTATTTCATTGCTTGAAATTGATTTATTTAAGTATGTATATCCTCCTAGTTCAGTTTAGGTAATTCATATGTCTCTACAAACTTGTTGATGTCTTCGAGGTTGTCTGTTTTGTTGGAGTATAGATTTTCAAAGTAGCTTCTAATTATGTTTTGTATTTCACTCATGTTTGTTGTGATATTTCCTTGTTCATTCTAAATTTTAGTAATTTGAATTTTCTCCCTAATTGTCCTTGTTAGTGTGGCTAAGGATTTATCAATTTTGTTTATTTTTTCAAACAACCAACACTTTATTTTGTTAATTTTTCTGATTGTTTATTAAAGCATTCCCCTAAAAAATGGAACAAGGCAGGGATGCCCTCTTTCACCACTTCTATTCAACATCGTTCTTGAAACTCTAGCCAGAGCAATTAGACAAATCAAAGAAATGACAGGGATACAAATTGGAAAAGAAGAACTCAAACTATCCCTGTTCACTGATGACATGATTATATATTTAGAGGAACCTGGAAATTCCACCAGAAAACTTTTAGAACTCATAAGTGAATTCAGTAAAGTAGCAGGTTACAAGATCAATGCTCATAAATCCAATGCATTTTTATACATAAGTGATGAATCTTCAGAAAGAGAAGTTAGGAAAACTACCCCATTCACAATATCCTGAAAAAAATAAAATACTTGGGAATCAATCTCACAGAAGAGGTGAGAGACCTCTACAATGAGAACTACAGAACACTAAAGAAAGAAATTAAAGAAAACCTTAGAAGATGGAAAGATCTCCCATGTTCTTGGATAGGAAGAATTAATTTTGTCAAAATGGCCATACTACCTAAAGTGCTATACAGATTCAATGCAATTCCAATTAAAATCCTAATGACGTGCCTTACAGAAACAGAGCAAGCAATTATGAAATTCATCTGGAAGAATAAGAAACCCAGAATAGCTAAAGCAATCCTTAGCAGGAAGAGTGAAGCAGGGGGTATCACAATACCAGAACTTCAACTATTCTACAAAGCAATAGTATCCAAAACAACATGGTATTGGCAGAAAAATAGACAGTTAGATCAATGGTACAGAATAGAGGACATGGACACAAACCCAAATAAATACAATTTTCTCATACTAGACAAAGGGTCCAAAAACACGCAATGGAGAAAAGATAGCCTCTTCAACAAATGGTGCTGGGAAAACTGGAAATCCATATGCAACAGAATGAAATTAAACCTCTATCTCTCACCCTGCACAAAATTCAACTCAAAATGGATCAAGAACCTCAGAATCAGACAAGAGACCCTTCATCTTATAGAAGAAATAGTAGGTCCAAATCTTCAACATGTCAGCTTAGGATCAGACTTCCTTAACAGGACTCCCATAGTACAAGGAATAAAAGCAAGAATCAACAAGTGGAATAGATTCAAGCTAAAAAGCTTTCTCTCAGCAAAGGAGACTACTAGCAATGTGAAGAGAGAGCCTACAGAGTGGGAGAAAATCTTTGCCACTCATACATCAGATAGAGCACTAATTTCCAGAATATATAAAGAACTCAAAATACTCTACACCAAGAATACAAATAATCCAATCAACAAATGGGCTAAGGATATGAGCAGACACTTCACAGAAGATCTACAAGCAATCAATAGATATATGAAAAAATGTTCAACATCTCTAGTAATAAGAGAAATGCAAATCAAAACTACCCTAAGATTCCATCTCACCCCAATTAGAATGGCAATTATCAAGATCACCAGCAACAATAGTTGTTGGCAAGGATTTGGGGAAAAAGGTACACTCATACATTGCTGGTGGGGTTGCAAATTAGTGCAGCCACTCTGGAAAGCAGTGTGGAGATTCCTCAGAAAGATTGGAATGGAACCACCATTTGACCCAGCTAACCCACTCCTTGGCCTATACCCAAATGACTTAAAATCAGCATACTACAGAGATACAGCCACATCAATGTTCATAGCTGCTCAGTTCACAATAGCCAGATTGTGCAAGCAACCTAGATGTCCTTCGATTGATGAATGGATAAAGAAACTGTGGTATATATATACAATGGAATATTACTCAGCCATAAAGAATGATAAAATTATGGCATTTGCAGGCAAATGGATGAAATTGGAGAATATCATACTAAGTGAGATAAGACAATCTCAAAAAACTAAAGGACGAATAATCTCCCTGATAAGCGGATGACATATAATGGGGGGTGGGAGTGGTTAGCATTAGGGTTAGGGTTAGGTTTAGGGTTAGGCTTAAGGAGGGTGGTAAGAATGGAGGAAGGAAGGACTGTATAGAGGGAAAAGAGGGGTGGGAGAGGTGGGGGAGAATGGAAAAAAATAACAGAATGAATCAAACAACATTACCCTATGTAAATTTATGATTACATTAATGGTATGCCTTGACTCCATGTACAAAATGAGAAACAATGTGTATCCCATTTGTTTAAAACAAAGAAATAAATAAATAATTTAAAAATGCGCCTTCTAGGGAGGATCCAAGATGGTGGACTGGAAGGTGACTGCATCTCCCATCACTCCAGAACTCAGGATTCATAATGGGGAGGTATTGAAGGACTCGGACCAACACAGAGCCGTGGGCTCAGACCAGGTGGCAGGCCCAGACAGTGGGTAGCTTCTTGGAGCAGGGCAGGGCAGTGAGAGTCTTTCCCCAGCAGCCCTGCTCCCTCCAGCGGCAGGCATCGTCCACAAACAGCTTCTCCGAGCATGCCCACCCAGTGAGAGCTTTTCTGTACAGAGCCAACCCCAAGCCGTGAACCCAGCAATTTCCCTGGCCTGCAGGCAGCTTCTGGGACCAGGGCAGGACACCTAGAGGCTTTCCCTGAGCAGCTCATCTCCCTCCAGTGGCAGCAGGCCCTGTCTACAGCCAGCTTCTCGGAGCAGGCCCACCCAGTGAGAGGATTTCCATATAGAACCAGCCCCTAGCCCTGGACCCAGTAGTGGGCTAGGGGCAGTTGTCTTCAGAAGCACTGCATTATCAGGTTCCTGCAAGACATCAAGCCACTGAAGGCTGGGAGGTGATATACTGGAAATCTACAGGGACACTATAAGCCAATAGAGAAAATCTGCAATATCTCAGAGTCTCACTGATATCTGACCAAAATGAGAAAACAAGGGAAGAAAATGTCCCAAACACACCTAGATACTATATCAATAAAACCCAACGACAGCACAGCAGAAGAAACGTCAGAAATGGAGTTCAGAATGTACATAATTAAAACAATCAGGGAAGCAAACGAGGAGATGAAGGAGCAAATGCAGGCATTAAATGATCGCAACAATCAACAGTTAAAAGAGCAAAAAAGGGAAGCAAATGATCATTTCAATAAAGAGTTAGAGATACTGAAAAACAAACAAACAAACAGAAATCCTTGAAATGAAGGAAACAATAAACCAAGTTAAAAACTCCATAGAAAGCATAACCAATAGGATAGAACACCTGGAAGACAGAACCTTAGACATTGAAGACAAAATATTTAATCTTGAAAACAAAATTGACCAAACAGAGAAGATAGTAAGAAATCACGAACAGAATCTACAAGAATTATGGGATATCATGAAGAGGCCAAATTTAAGAATTATTGGGATTGAGGAAGGCTTAGAGAAACAAACCAAAGGAATGAACAATCTATTCAATGAAATAATATCAGAAAATTTCCCAAATCAGAAGAATGAAATGGAAAACCAAGTACAAGAGGCTTATAGGACTCCAAATACACAAAATTACAACAGACCCACAACAAGGCACATTATTAGTAAAATACCTAACATACAAAATAAAGACAGAATTTTAAAGGCTGCCAGAGAAAAGAATGAAATTACATTCAGGGAGAACCCAATAAGAATATAGGCAGATTTTTCAATCCATACCTAAAAGCTAGAAGGGCCTGGAACAACATTTACCAAGCCCTGAAAGAAAATGGATGCCAACCAAGAATCTTATACCCATCAAAACATACCTTCAGATTTGACGATCAAATAAAATCCTTCCATGATAAACAAAAACTAAAAGAATTTACAAAAAGAAAGCCAGCATTACAGAACATTCTCAGCAAAATATACCATGAGGAAGAGATGAAAAACAATGGTGCAAATCAGCAACTGGAGGAACTAGCCTAAAGGAATAGACAAATAAAGGAGAAATCAAATCATGTCAAAAAACAAAAATGTGTCAAGTGACTGGGAATACAAATCATATCACAATAATAACCCTGAATGTTAATGGCCTGAACTCATCAATCAAAAGACTTAGACTGGCAGATTGGATTAAAAAGAAAAATCCAACAATATGCCTCCTGCGAGAGACTCATCTCATAGAAAGAGATACCCATAGACTAAAGGTGAAAGGATGGGAAAAAACATACCATGCACACGGACACAGCAAAAAGGCTGGAGTATTCCATCCTCATTTCAGATAATGTGGACTTCAAGCCAAAACTAGTCAGAAGGGATAAAGAAGGACATTACACACTGCTTAAGGGAAGCATAAATCAGGAAGACATAACAATCATAAATATCTATGCCCCGAACATTGGCTCATCCATGTACATCAAACAAATCCTTCTCAATTCCAGAAATCAAATAGACCACAACAGAATAATACTAGGCGATTTTAACACACCTCTCTCACCACTGGATAGATCCTCAAAACAAAAATTGAACAAAGAAACCATAGATCTCAATAACACAATCAATAATTTAGACTTAATGGGCATTTATAGAATGTACCATCCAACAAAGAGCTAATACACTTTCTTCTCAGAAGGACATGGATCCTTCTCTAAAGCAGACCATATTTTATGCCACAAAGCTACTGTTAGCAATTACAAGAAGATAGAGATACTACCTTGTATTCTATCAGATCATAATGGATTGAAATTAGAAATAAATGACAGAATAAAAAACAGAATCTTCTCCAACACCTGGAGATTAAATAATACATTACTATATAATGAATGGATAACAGAAGCCATCAGGAGGGAAATAAAAATTCTTAGAAGTAAACGAGAACAAAGACACATCATATCAAAATCTCTGGGACACTATGAAAGCAGTAGAGGAAGATTTGTTCCATGGAGCAGATTCAACAAAAGAAAAAAAAAATCAACAAATGAATGACTTAACACTACAGCTCAAAGCCCTAGAAAAAGAAGAACAGACCAACAACAAAAGTAGGAGAAAACAAAAAAATAGTTAAAATCAGAGCTGAAATCAACGAAATTGAAATAAAATAAACGATCAAAAAATTAACAAAATACAGAGTTGGTTGTTTGAAAAAATAAACAAAATTGATAAATCCTTAGCCACACTAACAAAGAGAGAGAGAAAACTCAAATTACTAAAATTTAGAATGAACAAGGAAATATCACTACAGACACGAGTGAAATACAAAACATAAGTAGTAGCTATTTTGAAAATCTGTACTCCAACAAAACAGAAAACCTCGAAACATCAACAAGTTTCTAGAAACATATGAATTACCTAAACTGAACCAGTAGGACATACACAACTTAAATAAATCAATTTCAAGCAATGAAATAGAAGAGGTCATCAAAAGCCTACCAACAAAGAAAAGTTTGGGACCAGATGGGTTCTCAGTCGAGTTCTACAAAACCTTTAAAGAAGAGCTCATTCCAATATTCCTCAAAGTATTCCATGAAATAGAAGAGGAGGGAACCCTCCCAAACACATTCTATGAAGCCAATATCACCCTGATACCTAGACAGAGACACATCAAGGAAAGAAAATTTCAGACCAATATCCTTAATGAACATTGATGTAAAAATTCTCAACAAAAGTTTAGCAAATTGCATCCAAAAATATATTAAAAAGATAGTTCACCACGATCAAGTGGGTATTATCCCAGGGATGCAAGTTTGGTTCATCATCCGGAAATAATTAAATGTTATTCACCATATCAACAGACTTAAAGTTAACAATCACATGATTATTTTGATAGGTGTAGAAAAAGCATTTGATAAACTCCAGCATCCCTTCATGCTCAAAACACTAGAAAAAATAGGGGTAGTGGGAACATTCCTTAACATTGTAAAGGCCATCTATGCTAAGCCCATGGCCAATATCATTCTAAAAGGTGAAAAACTGAAAGCATTCCCCCTAAAAACTGGAACAAGGCAGGGATGCCCTCTCTCACTACTTCTATTCAACATCGTCCTTGAAACTCCAGCCTGAGCATTTAGACAGACCAAGGAATTAAAGGGATAAAAATAGGAAAAGAACTCAAATTGTCCCTGTTCGCTGATGACATGATTATATATTTAGAGGAACCCGAAAATTTCACCAGAAAAGTTTTAGAACTCATAAGTGAATTCAGTGAAGTAACAGGTTACAAGATCAATGCTCATAAATCCAATGCATTTTTTATATAAGTGATGAATCTTCAGAAAGAGAAGTTAGGAAAACTACCCCATTCACAATATCCTGAAAAAAATAAAATACTTGGGAATCAATCTCACAAAAGAGGTGAGAGACCTCTACAATGAGAACTACAGAACACTAAAGAAAGAAATTAAAGAAAACCTTAGAAGATGGGAAGATCTCCCGTGTTCTTGGATAGGAAGAATTAATTTTGTCAAAATGGCCATACTACCTAAAGTGCTATACAGATTCAATGCAATTCCAATTAAAATCCTAATGACGTGCCTTACAGAAACAGAGCAAGCAATTATGAAATTCATCTGGAAGAATAAGAAACCCAGAATAGTTAAAGCAATCCTTAGCAGGAAGAGTGAAGCAGGGGGTATCACAATACCAGAACTTCAACTATTCTACAAAGCAATAGTATCCAAAACAACATGGTATTGGCAGAAAAATAGACAGTTAGATCAATGGTACAGAATAGAGGACATGGACACAAACCCAAATAAATACAATTTTCTCATACTAGACAAAGGGTCCAAAAACACGCAATGGAGAAAAGATAGCCTCTTCAACAAATGGTGCTGGGAAAACTGGAAATCCATATGCAACAGAATGAAATTAAACCTCTATCTCTCACCCTGCACAAAATTCAACTCAAAATGGATCAAGAACCTCAGAATCAGACAAGAGACCCTTCATCTTATAGAAGAAATAGTAGGTCCAAATCTTCAACATGTCAGCTTAGGATCAGACTTCCTTAACAGGACTCCCATAGTACAAGGAATAAAAGCAAGAATCAACAAGTGGAATAGATTCAAGCTAAAAAGCTTTCTCTCAGCAAAGGAGACTACTAGCAATGTGAAGAGAGAGCCTACAGAGTGGGAGAATATCTTTGCCACTCATACTTCAGATAGAGCACTAATTTCCAGAATATATAAAGAACTCAAAATACTCTACACCAAGAATACAAATAATCCAATCAACAAATGGGCTAAGGATATGAGCAGACACTTCACAGAAGATCTACAAGCAATCAATAGATATATGAAAAAATGTTCAACATCTCTAGTAATAAGAGAAATGCAAATCAAAACCACCCTAAGATTCCATCTCACCCCAATTAGAATGGCGATTATCAAAAATACAAGCAACAGGTGTTAGCGAGGATGTGGGGAGAAAGGTACACTCATACATTGCTGGTGGGGTTGCAAATTAGTGCAGCCACTCTGGAAAGCAGTGTGGAGATTCCTCAGAAAGATTGGAATGGAACCACCATTTGACCCAGCTAACCCACTCCTTGGCCTATACCCAAACGACTTAAAATCAGCATACTACAGAGATACAGCCACATCAATGTTCATAGCTGCTCAGTTCACAATAGCCAGATTGTGCAAGCAACCTAGATGTCCTTCGATTGATGAATGGATAAAGAAACTGTGGTATATATATACAATGGAATATTACTCAGCCATAAAGAATGATAAAATTATGGCATTTGCAGGCAAATGGATGAAATTGGAGAATATTATGCTAAGTGAGATAAGCCAATCTCAAAAAACTTCCGGACGAATGATCTCCCTGATAAGCGGATGATGACACATATTGGGAGGTGTGAAGGTGGCACGCATGGAGGAAGGAAGGACTGTACAGAGGGAAAAGAGAGGTGGGAGGGGCGGGAGGGAAGGGAAAAAATAACAGAATGAATCAAACAACATTACTCTATGTAAATTTATGGTTACACAAATGGTATGCCTTGACTCCACGTACAGAGAAACAACATGCATCCCATTTGTTTATAATAAAAAATAAATTATGAATACAAGAAAAAGTGAGCCTTCTGTGAGTACACATAATGAAAGAAAGAGTGTTCCTGAGGTTGTGCCCATTTTATTTCTTATTACACAGTTGTATTCTTTGTATATGTGCAAAACGTTTTTGCAAGAAATAAAGCATGCAATTTCACAATAGTATTTTATTTTATTTTGTTTTCTTTCTGTCTTATGTTCTTTCTTTCCACCTTCTTTCCCTCCCTCCTTCCTTCCTTCCTTTTTCTTTCCTTCTTTCTCTCTCTATCTCTTCCTCCTTCTCTCCCTCCCTCTCTTCTTCTCTCTCTCTTTCTTTCTTTCCTTTTCATTCTCAGGGAGTTATTTAAGCTGCAATGATCCATAGGGGCTAACACCTAAAAATCTCTGTTCACCAAGTCTGGAAATTCTTTGAACTTTATGCTCAATTGGTTTTTTTATATAACAGTGCGTAGTTACATAGCAGGAACTCTTTGTCCCACATTCTTAGGGTAGACAGATATTTCACAAGTTTTACCAAGGAAAACAGAAATAGTAACTTTTGCACAATAAACTCTTTTGAGGTACAGTCTGTTACACCTTTTGTTTGCAAACCTGGCATTTACAAGCAAGAGGAAGTTTTAAACCACATTGAGCTTTTGGCAGAAATACTGTGAAATCCTGTTTAGACTGTAAAATCTTGCTGAGAAGAAGCTTAATTACGGCGGGAGTCCCTCAAGAAGCTAATTATAGTGAGGTTCTTTTTGGTGAGGTACCTACTGACTGCATCTTTAGCACCTGGAAAGCTGGAAATGAGAAGACTGGTGTGACAACAGAGTGGCATCTCTGGTGCAGTTCCCAGAGATGGAAGCAGGTGAAGTGTTCACAGCCTAGTTTTTCCCACCCTCGCTTTCCAAGCCCATTGGGAATGTTCTGCTGTCACCCTAATTTCTGTCTTCTGCAAACTGCCATTCACTTTATCTTTTTCCTCCTCTTTTGCATGCCATTCATTCTCTTTTCCATGCTCAGCAGGTTCTTTTCCTACTAAGTTCCGTTCTCATCCTCCTCTACCACTTCTTTCATTTGCTCTTTCCAGCTTTCCTTGTACTACACCTTCTTATTACCCTTCAGTCCTTGGCACTAAATAGACCACTGACTTGTGCTTTCTCCAACATGGAGCTGGGGCAGGGTGCAGACTGGTGTGGAGACTGGGTTCCAGTGTAAAGACTGAAGGTTCTAGACTGCAGAGTGTGGTGGCATCTGCAACATTGCCCAGTTGCAAAGGCAGCAGTGGCCGGGGTCAGCTGGAGCATTCTCGCAGAATTGTTTGTTGCATTTCTGTTCTGTCTAGAGGTAGGATTAATGGTTCATAGTTTATGCCTGAGTATATAGCACCACACCAGTTTCCAAAGTGGCTTTATGATTTTACTTTGCCACAGCAGGTTTGACAATTTCAATCACTTAACATCTCCGTGACCATTAGTCTGTTTTTTATAGTTTTTATTTTTGGTCTTTGTTTTCCTACCTAGTTGAGAATGCAATATTCTCAGTTTGAATTTTAACTTTCTTAAATAGTATTGCTTTATAATCATATTCATATATCTATCTGACATTTGAATGTTTCTTCCTTTGTGAAATATTTAAAATCTCTCATCTGTGCTGTATTCTGGATGTCTTTTTTCCCCCAAAGAAGTTATAGTACCTCATATATTCAGCACCATAAGTCTTTTACAAGAAATGTGAACGAACTAAAAACACTTTTCCTGGTTTAGACTTACCTTTAAGCATTGGAGATACACTGACTTAAAATGACAAAAGGATTCAGAGATGAAGACCTGGAGATTTACAGGGTGGAATTTTGGGAAGGAGGGAGTAACATAATCATATAACTGTAGTGCATGTGAACCCTAAGAGTTTTAGGTAAATACCAGGGTCCATATGCACTGTGATGGATTGACCAGGAATATGCACAAAGGGTAAAGACATTAGTCTTTGGAATCATCTCAGGCAATATGCAACTGGGAAAGGTCCAGGGGTCTAGTCAAAACCACAGGGAAGACCTGCTATCTGAATGTGGCTGTGTCTTCTGCTCTGCTTCTGTGTTCGACTCTCTCCAAGGAGCTCATTTGGGTTTGGCGAGCTCTGTATTCTCCATTATTTTGGAGGCAGTGTCCTATGCAGTTCTCTCTCCATCTCACTGTGTGTTATGGATCTTGCTCCTGTCCTGCTTCGGTTTGCAGGCTCAGGGTTCCCTGCCTTTCTTCCTTTCTTGTGCATGGATCCGCATTTTCTGAAATTCTGCCACATACTATGTGCAAGCAGAAGGTCACTGGGGCATCTGCCATCTCCTGTGCTATGGGGCCTAGACTGTGTGAGGTTTGAGGTTCACTATTGGTGTACCATTGTGTTCTCTACAATGAGGCCTTGTCAATCTTCTTACTTTTGAGGCTTACATCCAAACTTAGAGAGAGAATCTTTTATGACCATAAACTGAGCAATGTCATTGCTCATTAGAAACTAGAATGATTCTTTTCTACAGTCTCTAAAGAAGTGTGGTTCTGCTAACCAGGAATTCAAGCACACCAGTCAACACACATGTTCATAACAGCACTATTCACAATAACCAAAAGGTGACACAACCCAAGTGTGCACTGATAAATGGGTAAACACAGATGGTATACACACACAATGGAATATTACTTTTTTTGAGAAAATACAACATCCTGATACATGCTACAATATGAATACACCAAAAAGACAGTATGATAAGTGAAATAAGCTAGACAGACACAAGAGAAGTTACTTTGTGGTCCCATTTGTATTGGTTTTCCAGAGTGGTCACTTTCATGGAGGTGGAAAGTAGAATGGTTTCTGGAAGGAGGAGGAGATGAGAAGCACATTTAAGGATGGAGTTTCGGCTTGGTTATATGAAGATTTCCAGAGATGGATGGTGGAATGTTTGTACAGCAATGTGAATGTACTTAATGAGACTGAACTGTACAGTTAAAAACATTAAAAGTTTAAATATTGTATGTACATTGCTACAACCACATCCAAAATCATTTCTACATTGAGCAACAAGTCTTCAAAATTCACTGAACCAATTGTTATAGGGACAATAAGCAACTCTTTCTTAAGTACCTTATTAAATCTATTAGTAACATGAAACCTGCTCCTGAGCAGAGTAAAACTGTAGAACACTGGTGTAAGTCCATAGTCTCTGAAATACTAATCAGTCATTTCATTTTTACCTCTATCTTTTTATTCCTTGGATACAGGTATTCAAGTCTCAGGAATTACTTCATTATATGTTCATATATTTAAGTCATATACAAAATCTCAACAGACAGCAATATATTCTTCTGGGGCCTTATCTCTCAGATTATGCTATAACTCAACTTCCAGCTGTCTAACTTTAGTTTCAGTCTAGTCAATTTCTCTGGTTAATTTGATAAGGTTGAAATATTCATGCAACTATAATTGCTCAAGACAACACATTATATTCCAGGTGAGTCCATGCATATTGTCAAATATAAAGGTCCTAGGGATGACCCTCATCTTTAAGAGTCCTAAGAGATCTTTACTTTTTTGTTTTCTTTACCTAAGTTTGGGTTTGGGTAATCACAACTTAACTCTATCCTCTATTTTGTGGACCTGTCTAACATTGTCAGAAGTGGCCCTTATGTCATAATTTCTTTTTAATCTCTGCTGTCACACTAATGTAATGAGCCACAGACACTTCACCTCCCAGAAATTTTTCCTATACTTTTACTTTTTTCCATGCCACCAGTGATAGTTTCATAGTCATGATAGCATCCTGTTTGAAGAATAATCAGTGTTCTGTTTTCTTGAAAAGTGTATATCCATTCATTTGTTAAATATATGGAAAACCTGATCACAGATAAGCATTTTGAACAATGTTTCCTGGGGTCACTTGTGATGTTATGTAATGCTTTTAATGGAATTTACAGAAGAGAAATACATGCACATTCAAAAGGAGTGATTCTAGGGTATAGTGAAAAGAAGATTAACATAGGTGTGGACAGAGAAAGGAAATTAATAAGAGAAGAAATGTTGTGAGGTTTGTAGTGGAGAGAAGTAGCTTCAACTCCTAGGCCTGAAAGGACAAGGAGAAGCAGCCATTTCAGAGCCTTAGAGAAGTCTCAAGCTGTAGATGAGGAGTAATAGAGAAGAGCTTGGCCTTCAGCAGAAAAGCTCATCCACCACCAGTCCCTGTCCAGAGTGCAGCAGGGGTATAGATTCATTGACCTCCTCTCCCCGACATGTTCTCTTGTGCTGCAGAGCTTCCTAGTGATGGGACACAGTTCACATACACAGACCAAGGAAACCATGGAGGTCACATGCCTGGGACATATTGGAAGAGGTAGAGAGAGAATAATAGATCTAGAATAAACTACTCAGGAAGGCCATTTTCTCTTTTCTTGAAAACAATTGTCTTCCTGGCATTGCTCACCAAATAATTTGTTGTCCTGTGGATATTAGGTGCTTAATCATAGTTACATAGAATAAGCCCAAAGTAATTCTTACTTGTTCGCCAACTCTAAACTTAAAATTTAAGTACCTCAGTTGAGATACTACCCGGCTGACCCACATGGCTCATATACATTATAAAAGTCATTGTGCAGAGTGGTAGGCAGGCATAAGTCATTTGTCAGTAGCAGTATTATTTTTTTTCTTTCAAAACAATCAGGCAAGATGGGTGCTAAAATTACATCAATTCACTGAAATTGCCTTGGCTTTAGTGACTCTGATAAAGGAAGCAATTTGAAATGAACCATCAGGTACAAAACTCTGCAGATTCTTTTATTGTGCCAGTCTTTTTTCATTGCTGTCTGTGATATAATAAAGATAAAAAGAATGGTTGTGTGGAATAATACATACACCTTAACAAATGCATTTTTATTCTGTATTAATCATCATCATTTGGTTGGAAAGACAATCTAAAGGAAGTTTTGTAATCTAGTAAGGAGAATATAAATCAATCTGTATGCACATCATTCCCTCAATATGTATTATTTGCTCCTCACTATTTTAGGCTTCCTTGAAGGACAAGAACTCATGTCATATATCTGTTTAAAGATAATTGATTGGTTTTTACAATCTTAAATATATTTTTCTTTTACACACCAGTATTCTCCTATATAAACAAGAAAACCAATTGCAAATACTTTAAGTAGGACAGGAGTTCATTAAAAAAAAATTAGGTATCTCACAAGATCTCTTGTGAGAAAGGCAAAGTTTGGAACTTTGAGGCTATGCAGCTCCCCAAAAGTACTAATTACAAACTAACAGTGTCTCAAAGATCCCCACACAATCATAGTGTAAACACATGGCTCACGTTGTCATCAAGTACATTGGACATCTAAAACTCTGCCACTTGACTCCCAAAGGTTGGGGGCTCTGCATACCATCCTCACTAAGAAAATGAACTTCTGGAGCATGTGTTTCCTTACATTGTTTTTCTCACACAATTGTGCCCACTGGTTCCTCTAATTGAGAGACCTGGGTCACATACTTGCACTCTAAAAGCAAAGAGACTGAGAAAACAAGCTTCTGATTTCAGATCTGAGGAAGAGAAGTCTCAAATTGAAGCAAAATCACAAGAGTGCTGCCACCATGAATGAATACTATATATATATATATATATAATATTATATATATATATAGTATATATATAGTATGGTAATATTTGAGAAAAGATAAATTTTTGGCATGGCATAGTGGCACACACCTCTAATGCCAGCAACTCAGGAAGCTGAGGAAGTAGAATCACGTGTTCAAAGCCAGTCTCAGCAATTTAGCAAGGCCCTAGGTAACTTAAGAGGAACTTGTCTCAAAATTAAAAAATAAAATAAAAGAAAAGAAAATTTAATGCACTGGGGATGTCGTACCCGTGGGATCAGTCACCAGTACCCCCCCCCAAAAAAAAGATAAAATAGAAATTTTAAAAGAGCTCATAGTTTACTAAAAACTTTCAACATCTTTCTTTAGGCAATAAAATAGTTTCTTTTGGCTATTCACAAGAAAATAAAGAAATCCACCAGGTATAAATGAAAATGAAATACTTCTGATAAGGAACTTTTCTAATGATAAAGAACTCTTGAGATTGACCAATAGCAATGATAAAAATCCTAAAATCATTTTGTGATATTAGTTTGGGGATTACCATCACTCCCACCCGGGTTGCTCCAAGTGGCTCGTCCTGGCTTCTTGCTCTTACGGCCTGACCAGGGGGACAAAAGACACACACTCTTCAGAAGTTCATGAAGCAGCTTCCCCTTTATTCAGATAACACCCTCAATATATAAGCAGTCTCATGCATAAGCAATTGTAACCAGATATGACCATCCAATTCTGTTAAAGGTCAAGCCATCACTAGCTCAAGCATACATGTAAAGTATATCTGTCCACGTGCTAGGCGGCTGAACTGATTATCATACAGCCAATTGTAAATGCTTCCTGCCTTTCTCCCGGCATAATCAGGATGCCGTTTGCTCTCTGCCAGTCACCATCTTCAGATGCACGTGGCTTAACCCTGGGCCCGAGTCTCGCCGGCCACATTAGTTGTCCTTCTGCTTGAGCTGTCCTATAGGGATAAAGAATGAACAAAATAATGTAGAAGCATTATTTCAAATCAAACTCCTCATATAATAATATGGGCATAAAAGTATCTTTCTCTTTAAAGTCAGAGGTAAAATACACAATATGTTCATAAGGGCTTTAAAGTGCCCAAGAAGAAATTAATGCATTTCTCAAGTTCTACCTTGAGAAGTCTGAGGTTGAACTACAACTGTATTGTGTACTGAATCTTAAAGTGACAGAATTCATAAAGTGCAGCACTCAGAAGTAGTCAAAATCTTGAGATAATCTATTCCAGAAAATACTTAATTTGTGGAAAGAAATGTTAATTTAAACAATGGTGGTTATAATACATATTTACAAAGCAATATTATAAAACAAAATTTTAAAGGTTTTTGTTACTTAAGTAGTATTTCTAAAATTTAACCTGCACAAGAGTGCGCTGAAAATTTTTTCTAAGTTGCAGATTCAGAGATAATATATCTGGAGACACTTGCAGTTTATAAAATATTCCCTGTTGATGCTTATGTTGCCATTCTTTAGACAATCTTTGATCAATAGATTATTGAAAAGCATTTTTGTTGAATTACATTGATATCACTATACTGATATCAGTGTCAAGTAAGTGGTCAAATAAGTTTGGAAATCCTTTTATAAAACTGATAAGATGACTGCTTTGTGATAAGAAGTCTTAGAAACTTTAAAAGCCAATATACTACCATAAATCTCAACTGAAAGAGGACAGAGTATACAATATTAATAATTTCAGAGAAATGAAGCCTTTGTTCACTGATAACCTTAACAAAATTATATTACATTCAATTCACTTTTACAAATATGGATCTAAACTTTTAAGACTTTTATGAGTTAAATTAACAGTTCTCCTTTATATCAAACAGTACATTAATTACTTTTAGGAGACAATGTATTGTATAACTGATGAATATTGAGTAAACATTTTAACCCCAGAATGTTTTTGAGAAGAACAATATAACCCCAAACTTTGATATTTAATTGGAAATCTCCAAATAAAAACAAAAGTGCTTAAAAAACAATTTATATGAAAATAGGGCTCACTTGCATATTCAACTTGTAGAAGGAAAGGATACAATAAATTAATTATGAGGCACATTTTCTATATTTCTTCACAAATAATTCAGAACATATGTTGGGAATTAGGTACTCTGAAAGAAATAAATGACAATAAAATACACTTAAGTAATGAAATGTGTGTATAATTGTTTTTAGAATGAATTATGGAATGCATTCCATACATGTGTATATATCAAAATTTCATCATTTTTAAAAAATTTGACCAGCTCTTTCTATAATGTATATGAAGAAACAAGGTACCTATTAAATTAAGCATAATCTTAAAGAAGAACCAAGTGGAAGATTATCAAACTCACTGTAATGAGGAGAGATTGAGATAGAGTGAGGATATTTAGTTAAATTGAGTGTTCTTTGATAATAAAAGAGAGTACAAAAATTGACAGACACATACCAGGTCATTTCATTTTCATCAGAATTATCAAGTTAATTCATTGGAAAACAAAGATTTGTTTTTAATCATGAAATTATAAGATTATAAAAATCTGGATATCAATATTCCTTTATAGGCAGAAATTGATTTTTCACTGATTATAGTATTAGATATAAAAGATAGTACTTAAAAACTTACAGAGGAACACAATGGGAAGGATCTTTGCAACTGTATTATTTATCTGGTGCTACACATCATTGAAACTGTTTTGCCTTAGACAACCACAGTCTTTATGATATCTCATTGTATGAGTCAGGTATTTAAGGCTTACTGGGGTCTCCCACTGGATTTCAATCAGATAATCACTGGGACTGTATTCATTAAAGTTGTGTAGCATTTCTCTTTATTCATTGTGCTGTTCCGCACTTTTGTTTGATTTTAGCAATCAAATAAGAATAGGGGGTTGCTTTCGCCGGAGCCCGGTTGTATGGGGGAGATGCTGCTCTTTAGGCAAATGGCATAGCCGAGGCGTGCACAGTCCCTCCTGCCCTGGTGGGCACCAAGAAATGGTTTATCTGTTCTCACACTGGTTCATGGTTCTGAGAATCCCACTCGGTTTTACTCTCCCGCTCTTGGTACCGCACTGAGACTCTAGGCCCCCAGGCTCCTGCTGCCTTATGTGCACCTGCTCCAACCAGCCTGTGACCGTGCTGGTTGAAGCCTGGTTAAGCCCTCTGTGGCCCTAAGGGTCCGCTTGCTCTCCTCAGCACGGTGTAGGGCCTCTGCATTGGAGCCGGTCTCTTTCTTCTGGGTCCTCCTGATTGCTTTCCCCAAAAGAGTTTGAGGAAACTACAATGGAGAAGGTATGGGCTTCTGGCCAACACCAAAGACCCCAAAGAGGTGGCCTCACTGGACAGTGGAGAACAGGAGACAGTCTTTGAGACAAGAAACCTGAGATGATGCTGAAGTGTTGGGACTAATGACACGTTAACTAACTCAGACTGACTCCTTACTCCCTGGGAGTGAGCAAGATCAAGGCCTCAAAGGCGGTTTCAATAGTTAATGACGATAAATTGGACCACCGTCAGGGATTGGTTAACAACAGTTCTGCGAACGTGATCAGCTTGTGCTTGCCATGTAGTCCTGTGGGACTCTCACCTGTGTGAACCCCCGTGCCTGGCTGACCTTTAAGCTGATTGGTTTCCACCTAGCCCCCACCCTACGTAAAAGCTGTGTGATTTCCTCAATAAACAAGTTTCTGCTGTGACTGGTCTCCCTGACGCCCTCTGATTGTCCTCTGCCTGGAGGGCTGGGAGCGGGCGGTCAGTCGGCCCTACCTATCCTGGTCTGACCTTGTTGGGGAGTGTCCCCTTCCCTTGTCGCTGGTCGAGAAGAGCAAGGGGGCTTAAGACCCTGACACTGAAGGGGGCAGGCGTTCTCATGGGCCACAGGGGAAGGTCGAAAGATGGGCCAGCTCTGTCCTCAGGCTTTGTCACTACCCAGCGCTCTTTGGGAACCTGTGAAGCCTGTCCAAAGCCTCCTAAATCCCCAGCCTGGACAACAGGGCCTCATCTCCTCAGGCGCTGCCCTAGCCTGGGGAAGGGAAGTATGTTGAAGCCCAGGGACCCAACAACCACCTGGGACTCTTGAGGTCCCCCAATTGACTTGTGCCACTCCCCTTCCTGCATGGAGATGTGGCAGCCCTGCGCTGAGGCCTGGTGGGCAGATGGAATGAGGGGGCAATCTCAGCACCTTTTGTAGGCTGGGGACAATAAAAGAGGCATTGAATATGTGGAAAAAAAAAAAAGAGCATGTTTGTTCATAGTTTTGTTTATGGATCTTTCCCATAAGCCATTTCTATAGAAAGTTCTCATTCTCTTAATTATCAATCTACTACTTTGTTTTACGAGAAAATATTCTAAAAATAAGGATGATAAAAAGGTTTCATAGTTTGCCTTAAATATTTTCTTAAATCTTCTTTCTATATGTAATTATATTGCCATTATTACTCAGATTATATGGATTTTACATGGAGATCCACTGTGCTTTAAAGTAACATAAATTAAATATTATAATCCAGTGTTTTGTAATATTTGTGCTTATCTCATAAAAGTGAGATTTTTAGAATGGTATGTATTTTCTCATGGTTCTTTATATCCATACCATGGTTTGCAGAAGCTCTTCATGCTTGAAGAATGAATGAATGATGGAATAAATCTTAGAACACTGCTCACAGTTACAACCCAGAGCTGTGACTTTAATGGTGACATTTCTGATAAAATTGGAAGTTAGAATTGAGATGGTGAAAAGGGACTTTTCCTTGAAGGTCTTTAGCATCATCGTGTTAAGAATGATCTCTTCCACAGTATATAAAGTGCCCTGTCAAAACAGGTGGCTTCTCCGAGATGAAAATAGTCATTTCCATGCAGAAAAAAATTCATGTTGAATTTATTTTACCACCAACAAAATGTGAACTGTGCAGCAAATGTTCTTCAAACAGCACCTGTTCTCATCTTGGCATACATAACTATGTGTAAGAGTTGTGAAACTATAAAATTCAGTTTCATAAAACTGAAAAAGGGACAAAACTGTCAGTTTACTTACAATTTAAGGATTAGGAACAAAGACATTGAGACAAGAATGAGCTTAAGAGATGAGGGATAACAGCAGAACTATTTGACACTAGACATGATTATTTTGATTTTGGTGTCATATTGCCTTCATCTGATTTTATTAGAAAATTCTAAGTAGTTCAACTTAAATTATCTGTCAGCTCTGACCAAATTCAAGAATAGTTTTCAACATTCAGACAGAATCATCTAACCAGTGGTGAGGGTGATGGAGATTTAATTTTCTTCTTTTCAATTCCAGTGTGATACAAATATGTCTGCCATAAATAAAATGTAACAGTGCTGGTATTTTAAAGTAACACATAGGTTTGAAATTAGCCTAATCTTAGTCTCAACAGTGCTAATCCATTAGACATTTTTTATACCTATAACATCTGCATATTCCTCTGAGAAACACAGCTAAACAAAATTTTCCCATCTGAGATCCTCTTTATCATGGTCATAGGTTAAACTTTCCATATTTATTTATTTATTCATTCTAATAAATTTAGTTGTAAGCCTTTGTTTGAATTTTTCTGGGCAAAATTAATATAGTTCATACTTCATAGTATACTTGACTTCATGAAATTATTATGATACATTTGGAGGTAAATCAAATTTAATTTCACCTTTGCCTTTTGAGGGAAGAATTCACTGAAAAAGTGTGCATGAATCAGATCCTCCTATAAGAAATAATTAACTTTTTAACTTACCTAAATTGTATACTTCATTATTGCCAGAAATTTGTACTGGGGGAATTACCAGAATATAAATATAAATGAGTAATATCTATATGTTTTTATATTCCCTTAATGTAAAGTATACATATGAAGCACATTATATGTGAAAAATATTGCATATGAGGAAAGTTTGCTAATGAAATAACTATCTACATGAGATATATAGTTATAGTGAAGAATGAAATACAAAGAAAGAATTAGAATGTAAGTTTGAAAAATAGTATGACATGATACTCAAGACAAGTGCAATGAAGTATGTGGGCTGGACATGGATAGAAAGAAAAAAATTTAATCTAGTGAAAAAGAAAATTCTTAAAAGAGGCAAGTTTTCACCAGACCTTGAAAGGTATGTTTAAGGTGAAAAGGTACAAAGAGGGCAAATAATAGACATTGAAAACTAGTGCTTGTGTGTACAGAAATGGGTGAGCTATTGAGAACAGAAAATACATGTGTGAAATATGAAGGCTAAAATTCATTGATTACCTGCTATCTGCAAAGCATTTGATGAGTATTTTACTTTCGTTAACTCAACTATTTCAGTTATTAATAACATTTTAAAATTAGAATAATAAAGCTAGAAGAACAAATAACTACAGTGAGGTAAAATAGTGGGTTAGTGTAAGAATCGAGATTTCAGATCTTGGATATACAACTTTAAAGTTCATGCTGTTAATTACAATAATTCTATAGTTTTTATTTCATCACACTCAGATGAGCTTTGAATAAGACATCTCTCACCTATAACATTTCTTTTGGATTTAATCTAAATGAAGACACGTGAAATCAAGGTGTGGCATTCTTGAAAGGAAGATGATTAGTGAAATGCAATGTCCCTGAAGCACCCCTTTCCATTCCCAAGAACCTAGTTAATCAAGGAAACAATGAGATCATGCCTGGAGGTCTAGGGAAGTATTATCTTGCGGGACTTTGACTCTTTTCTTTGTTGAAACTAGGGAAAGTTAGTGTTATTTGTAGAAAGTTGCTTTCTTTCACAGATGCCAAGTTCTTTGGGACACTGTTCTTACAATGGTTAAAGCAAGATAATTACGTTACTGCTCCTCTACCCTGCCCTATAAAACCCCTCTCTCTCCCACAGCTGGTACAGAATAGAAGACTGTGGAGGGAGTAAGTGCTTGTGCAGTTGACCACCACTGGACAAAATCCTGAGATGAATACAGGCAATACTTTCATGAAGCCCACCAAAAGTTGGGGATCCTACTTCTCTAGCCTCTCACTACTGAACTTTCTAGAATAGCATCCTGAGCCATTTTGGCACTGATGGACAAAGTACCATGAGGGTCATAGGTGCTATTGACCCAACCTGTTGCCACTGGACCTTCCCCCAGGCAGTTTCCAGTACACTTTATTTCTGGGTATCTTCTTTCTCTAACCAACCTATCCCACAGCTCCACAACAAACGGGTTGGATAGAGTGCTCAAGATATATCGTTTTCCTTGGATTATGATTATTAGAGAACATATTTTAGCAACTTTGTTTGATAAGCATATGCTTGAATTGTCTTTTACTGCTTTTTTAAAGCACCTGTGTGCCTTACCACAGTATCTTTAGTGTATACATGGCACCAATAACAAATTAATAATATCAAACATAGAAGAAGAAAGGCAGATAAAAATATTAGATTAAATGTATATTCATAAAATGAAGGCAGCTGCAATTTTGAAAAATGTAAGTATAGGTCGTAGCTTATGAAAATAAAAGTCTTGGTCTCAATATTCAAGGTGTCTCTGTTGACATTGATGATTAGGGGAAAGCTGTGAGTGGAGATTTTTGGAGAGAGACCTCATGAAGATATTTTAGATGTACAAAGCTTGACATGTTTAAATCTAAGTAGACATGTGATGTAGATATTTGGAGTTCATGAACTTTAAGTTTGGCAATTGTGTGCATAGATTGTAACTAAACTCTGTGCCTAAATGAGACCTCAAAGACAGTGAATTTAGAGAAAGAAGGAACAAGTGCTGACACAGGTTATTCCAATGTAGAAAAGATTGGGACATAATGGGGCCTGATAAGAAGTGTCTATGGAGGAAAATGAGATAATTACATTCCTCCAAACCAGAAAACATCACAAAAATACACAAAAGTATCAAATTGAAGAGTGTCAGAAACCCATTAATGTTGTCTACAAGTAGTGACAACCATGTGAAATGCTGTAACTGATATTAAGAGGTATATTTAAATCAAGAATTGGCCAATTGATTTGGCAATGGAAGCCAATACATAATGTTTTAATCAAGAATGTGATTATGGCTTTTTTTTTTTTTTTTCACACAAGGGACTTTATTTTATGCGGACAATTCACGACCACTTGGGGGGAAAAGAAAGGAAGAAAAGAAGAAAAGATGGCATATGGCTTCTCCCAGATATTGGAATTTCGCAGGCTGGGAGGAACCAATCGTGGAGAAGAATTTTTGCAGACTGACTGATGGACTAATAACATGTTAGAACTTAACATGGGAGGCAGGAAGATGACAGCAGCGTAAGCCGGAAATTCCTATAACTTAAGAGGCGGGCAGAATGTAGATTGACAGGTGGTGGGGAAGCCGGAAATTCCTGTAAAAGAAGAGTTGGAGGAGCACAGATTGACAAGTGGTTGGGAGGCGGGAAATTCCTCTAATGGGAGAGAAGGGTGGCTTTATACCTTACATTCCCCCATTTCCTTTTTTATAAAAAAAAAAAAAAAAAAAAAATCTTGCTCTCCAGTTCTTTTTTGAAGCCTACTCTCTCCTTCCTGCATAGGTGACTGGGGTTGGTTTTTGCAGGTAAGATGTAAAAAGTTCATTCCAGGCTTCCAAAGGCAGATGATTTTCAAGGACTTCATTTCCTTGATCTGACTGATCCCCTATTTCTACATTAACTGCCTGTTCCCAATTCTGACTTCATTTACCCCTCTAATACTAGGAATTCCTTCACTGCTGTAGGGAAAAGGGGTGATGACCGATCTGACTTCTTCGAGCTGGAAGTGGGCAGCGTGGGGCAAGCAGTTTGGAGGTTCCTTTTTAGAAATTGGGTCAATTGAGGGGTTCATGGTAGAAGTCCGGTTGGGGGAGAGCAGGCTGTAAAGACATCTGGGGATGGGTGCTTCTATGGGAGAAGAACAAAAAGACATGAGTACTGAAATGAGATTGATACAATATAAATGTTGCAGGATCTGGAACATGCTAATGCATATTATAAAGATGACAGAAGTCAATAATTCCTCACCAGCAGGTGGAAGAACTGAGAAGTTGTTCCCATAACAAGGTCTACCAAAGGCTGGAGAGGACAGGCCTTTATTTGGGAGCTTTACTAGCAAACATAGATTAAGCCTACCTGTGATTATGGCTTCTTGCAGCAAGCACCAAGCATAGTACAGAACCCAACCTTAGGGTGCCCTTCCCCCAACCTCTCATCTTCAGGTGCAGCCCCGCGGCTCCTAGTGGAGCTGTGGCTGGCAATCGGAAGTCGACTGCTTGGGCCTGTCTCCTTCCAGCTGCACGCGCTTTGAGTGCAGGCCTGGGATCCCCCACCGGTGAGCATGGCACTCAGGAGAGCAATTTCCACGATGTGGGCTCCCACCCTGACTCCTGCAAACAGGGTCATTTCCTCCTTTCTGCTCATCCTAGTAACTTATTCCTCTGCTGGGTTGGCTCTCCCGTAAGGCCTCTTGGCCTTATACTTGCCCTGGCATGTCTTCCACCTGGGCTCAGTTGTGGAGTCCTCACGCAGGAGCCCTGCTCAGGTAGAGCCCATATCCCCTCCACCATGAATGGGGTCCTGATTCCCCATACATGCATTTCTGTGGACTTTTGGAGGCTGCGCCTGGCTAGTACTGCTGGGCTCTTCTTGTCCCACATGCACTAGGACCACAGCGCAGGCCTATTTATCACTTGGGCCCCCGGCCCCTCTACTGCTCGCCCATCACTGCCCACCTCTTGCACCGTCACCTACAGGTGTCTAAGCACCTGGGATCCGAACCTTGGAAATTGGTGAGAGCCATGTATTGCCTCTAGATGAAATTGGAAGAGAGACCATGACTGTAACCCTCATCGATGCCAATCACTGCCCTGGCTCTGTCATGTTTCTCTTTGAAGGATACTTTGGAACCATTCTTTATACAGGTGATTTTCGATATACACCATCTATGCTGAAGGAGCCAGCCCTGACATTGGGGAAACAGATCCATACTTTATACCTAGACAACACCAATTGCAAGAAGCAGCCCAACAGATTGTCCAGCTCATTCGAAAGTACCCACAACATAACATAAAGATTGACAGGGTTCTCTTCCAGAAGCTTGACCAGCAAGTGGAAAAATACCATCAACCCTCACTGAAGTAGAGACAGGAGAAAATGCAGAATGACAACCTTGTTTGATACAGTACTGCAGTTTTGAACATAGTAGCTGAAGACTAGTAGTGAGAGCTTGTTTGGGGCCTTACTTCTCTTTACAGGATCCTGTGGGCTCACCTTGGAGCAGCACTTCCCAAAGCTTGCTCACTGGGATCAAGGTATCTATGAACTCTTTAGTTTTATAGTTCATTAAGGTTAAGAAACACTTTTCGTTGTAAAGCTTTCAGAGTGCAGAGTGTTGCATGAGCACATTAAAGGTTCTTAGTAGTCCTAAAAAAAAAAAAAAAAAAAGGTGATTATGCTTTGCTTAGGATGCTATTACATAATAGTAATAACTCTAGAAAAGTACAAAAATATATACATAAAATTCAGGATTAATGATACTACTGGAAAGAAAACAAACAGGATTACAGTACAAGAGGCAAGCTTAATGTCCTTTATGATTTGCAAATGCCTTTCTATTATTATTGGAGTCAACTTTACAAAATCAATCAAACATTATTTGAATAATACCCCAGTTAATGCAATACACTTCCTCCATAGGCAGGGCTCATTTATCCCAGATTATAATAATAAGGGACTTGATATTGTGATTCATATGTTTCTGACCATTGTATTCTGCATTAAAGATTTTCAAATGATGCCAGTAGAAAAAAAAAAAAATAAAACAGATGCATTGTATAAACCACCTTGCTTCCTAAATATACAATTGCATGTTATTGTCTGCTTTAGGTACTCATGAGAGCATACATAGTAATCAATTAAGAAGGAATTGTTCACACCAGTAAACTTTTGGCAAGCTTTAATCACTACACAGGTAGTAAACAAGATGTTCGCTTATTCCATCCAAAAAATTAGCTTTGATGTATTCTAAATGTCCTATTTCTGACTGTTAGGTTTGAGTCTAACATTTATTAAAGTCAGAAATAATTATGTTTTTTTTCAGATAATAAATATATCCTGTTAAATGAAAATATTTAATGAATTTTTATATCTTTGGCCTGAAGGATAATAAGATGCAATTTTGGCAAAATTCCAAGAACAATTTTCAACAAAGTTGAGAATAAGATCTGGTTTTAATCACAGTCACCCAGCCATGCTTTTGGGATGAAATGATTGTATTAGCATGGGGGGTTTCCCTATAGAATAGCAAGGAAAAGGTGACAGGTGTTCATTCTAAAATCTGATAATGTCAGAGCAAAAATATCCTCAGCATAACTATGGGTAAATTAAATGTTTTTTTCCTTATGATTGCATAGCCAATTTATCATGTCTAGTTAATGCGCTGGCTATAAGCTGCTTCTTGAATCATAATGCCTTATGGAGGTTTTCATTGACATGTGGAAACTTCAGTCATCTGACAATAAAAGGATATTAAAGTTTAATTCAATAGAAATATATATATTTTGGTTACAGAGCTACTGCATTTGTTCTTCAATGCAAAAGCTCCTGTGAATTCTTCTGTGTATTATTTACCTATAATTTGCATTTTAACTTAAATAGTAAACTATTATCAGTTTCCCAGAATTAAAAGGAAAAACACATGAACAGTTTCTTCCTTAGGAAGTGCATCTAAGTAGTAGAAAATTTTAAAGTGAAAAAATTTGTATTTAAGAATTGACAAAGTAAAATATTTTAATTTTATATTAATCACCATACCGTATGTCTTTCCTATATATTATATCTCATCCCTGGCAAATTACACCTATTAGGTGCACATATTCCCTTTAAAATAAATTTTATAAAATATTCAAATTCAACAAATGTGAAGCTTATTCTCATAGGTGAACTTTGTGTAATCAGTTTAGCACATTTTAAACAGAGGCTGCTTTCCACAGTAAGACGTAGCAAACTTGAGTTTTAGATTCAATGTTTCCACAGGTGCTTTGCTTTTATTTGAAATTTTGATGAGCCTTACAAAATGTTTTCAGCTTCCTGAGCGTCATGATAAGTTCTATTTAGTTCTAAAAGATGATGCACATATTTTCAACTCTATAATTTATGCAAGCATAAGTAGTTGTAATTCTGAAATTTACCTTGAAAATCAAATGGGTTCAATCATATCACATTACAGTTAGGAATAAAGCTTTAAAATTATCTCCTAGCCTCGATGTTTTATTTTGTATACTAGGATATTTAATTTTGCTTAATTTTTATCCATTTCCTTAGCATTGGTCCTCTTTCTCCTATTTATACAGAAAATTCTTCCAGAAAGAGTTCTCATTAAAATTGAAATTACAGTATAAATTACAGTATAAATTGGAGATTCATGATGATTCTGTAATTATTGCATTTTTGTGGAGGAAAATTACAGAAATTTGCTTGAATCATAATATTGTAACTCATTTCTCTTTTATATTCTAAAAAATTTTGAAGTATTTTAGCAATGCATCTACACTGTATCAAATTTGTAACATAAACCTAATCAAAATTAGGTTAAATGTTCTTGCCTTCTAATGAGCATTTTTCAATATAATTATATAATGACTGATTACATAATGTTAATTGATACAGGATTTGTGAACACATATAAATGTGTTTAAGAAACTTTTTAGGGGGCTTCTGTTATATCTTGTAGTCACCCAACTTTATATTTGAAAACATTCCTTAATATTTCATAAAAAGGATCTACAGTCGATAAAATAATAGGAAGATACTTTATTTTTCTTTTTCCTGGCAGCTATGTTGTTGACATATGATGTAAGCATGACAAAGTATATACTCCTTTATGCTTCTGACTTAAATGGAGCAATATGAAGACATTTTTTTTAAAAAGTTAGAGAATATTCTCAGTAGAAATAAAAGAGGCAAGTGTTTTATGGACAGTAACCAATGATGCTACTTCTAGAAATCTGCAACTTTAAAATCCAAAAATGTAGAACTCAAATATATCTGTATCCAGGTAAACTATATCTTTTCAAGTCAGTGTTTCTCTTTCCATGTCCTAAACCTGCTTTCTTCTTTCTTGGATCTGTTCATGAGTAAACTCTTCACCAGTCACTGTCTCTAGCATTTTTTTTTTTCTTTTTTGGTTATTCTAGCTAAATTTCACACATGCAACTAGATATTCTGTCATCTGCCATAAACTGTAAGTCAGTGTTTTGACTGATTGGAACTTTACAATATATTACTTATCAATCTAATAAATGGACTCAATGCTATTCCATGTGATAAACTAAACTACTTTTCCTTGTAGTTCTTCAAATAGGACACAAGCAGCTTCAGCTCCTTAAGGAACTAAGACTATAAGTAGAGAGTTGAAGTGTCCTGAAAGAAATACCAGTTGGAAATAATGAAGACTGGAATGGAAGCTAGTTTTAAAGTTATAATGCCTGTTTCATGCAGGCCACAGTCTGAGAATATCTAAAAGAAAGTAATTTATCTTCTCAAATATCAGTGAAGCACTACAGGTTGAACAAATGCTGGACTTACACCTTTAAAAACTTCTCTGGTAAGAGGAATTTTTGAACAGACATGAATAGGAAAATTAGTGTGTGCTCCACATTTTTAAGAAAATTCTACAGCAGTTATTTTAATCGAAGACAATATGTCAACCAAAGTCTACACAAAGTATTATAACTGTCCTTTAAATTAGATCAGGGTGAATAGTGATAATTAGAAAATGTATTTATGTACATTTGTACAGTGTATTGATATTTCCACAGTATCTTCCCTCTCGAGCATATGCTCTATTAGAACAGTGATATTCTACATTCACTTCTGCATGTCCACTTACAGACAGTGTGAAGAATGAATAAATGCAAACTTTTACTAGTATTAATACTAAAGATAAATTTCAAGTACTGAGATATAAAAATGGTTTTTATTATCTAATAGTCATACTATACATATATTATCACATACATATTACACATAAACACATACATTTGCATTTCTTTTATACGCAACTTGTATTTTTTCCTTATTCATTCTAATATTTGAAGGAAAATATACTTTAAAAGTTGAAAGACCACTAGAGTTCTTCAAACCATATGATCCGAGTCAACATCTTACAATTGTCAGAAACCAGGTTAAAAAATAAATAAAACTTTTAGAAAATAGGAAACATTGATATATGGCTGAACCTTTCTGAAAACAAGTAACAATGCTTCCTTCAAATAGTCAGTAAGTAATGGAGTTAAAGGGGCACTTCTATCTTCAGAGATAAACTACAGAGGTGAACTTGACAGTTATTTCATACGAGGTAAATAGGAAGACTGACAAAGCTATTTGGGTAATGTAGAAAAAGGGCACAGGACCCAGCTGGAGAGCTAGGAAAAAAGTACTGGGGGAAGTTCCCTTTAACCAGGTGAATTTTCTGTTTATTATGGGTGAATATTTTAAAATCAACTGCAATGATTGATCTGCTGGTAATGCAAACCATTAATTCAATGTAAAATATACACGTAAGTGTGCTTCTCAGAGTAGTAATAGTGGTGTGGCCATGCTACCTCTACAACTGGAAAATATGACTTGTGGAGGATTGGTGGTGTAGACAGGAAAGATGGATACTGTGTGAAGCCCATGAAGGAAAAATATTCCCAAGTCCAAGTAACATTTTAATGACCTGCTACTTATCTACTTAGGAATACAGTAATAAACTAAAATGAAAAGAAGGTGCTTATAATTATGTTAGTCTAAAACCTAACTCTGAACACTTTTGCATGGATTAAGTACAGACTAAATTTTCCTAGTATACAAATGCCAACAGAACTCATGATAAACTATTTTCTGTGTTTTATTTAGAACTTTACCAAGTGTAGTACTCCTTGTGATATCAGAGCTGCAAATACAATATGATATATAACATTCTACATTCAATACTGTTACATTTCATGTCATGCTACATATGGACACAAGTCTTTAAGCCATTAATTTTTGTGAAGAGCTGTGCCTGAAATTTGCGTATTGAAATTCATATCCATAATAAATTACTTTCCTTTATTTCTCCTTTATGCTACACTTTAATATTAATTTGTTTTCTGATTGTTCTTATACCTTTTATAGGTAGATTATATTATGAATGAGTATTTTTCAGGAGAGTAATAATAATAAAGTATCACAATGTATTTGTGTACTTGGTATAGAATTAGGAACTTCTAATGAGAGTAAAATTATGTCTCAAAAACCTGTGGGAATCTTGAACTAAATATTTTTAAATTAAAATAAATAATAATCACACTAAAAATGAGGGGAAATGTCACTTTGGTACATGATTTCAGCTCCTAAACGTCAGCACCAGTTCTTCAGGCATCACTGCCATGTAGTCTCAGAAAATGACAGTGTTTCTAACCTAAGGACAACACAGAGGAAGCCTTGACAAATGGCTGCCCTGGATCTTATTCAGGTTTTGTATTAAATTGCCCCGGTTGTGGGTGTTTTTAATCATACCTATTTCTGAATATTTTGCCTGAGAGGGAAATACTGTAACTGAAATTCTAGGAATACCATTTGACTTAATGGAAACATATTACTTTACACAGTGGCCTGGAATTACTGGCCTCTAGAGTAGACTCTGGACATCCATCAAAATCACTGTCCATTTCTGTGTGACCATATGCATATCTGTGTCCAAACCTGACAAGCTTTCCTATGGCAGTTCAGGTTCATTGTCCTTTGTATTGTAGACATTTGTGCTGAAACCTTGTGAATTATGCTGCCAAATCATCTTGGAATCTGACAAAATGAACAGAAGGGGACCTCAGTGAATTCCCCTTTATTTTAACTGAGACGAGTAGCTTAATTTTATTGTTCTTGTTCCAATTTAAGTCAATATATTGCATTTAGATGAAAGTGAATGCATGACAAAGCATACAAGTTTCTCTAAATCTACACCTACAAATCCAAGATATTATTTCTAATAAATTCTAGAACTGAATTACTGCAGGAAAATACAAACGAAATAAATGCAAGGCAAAAGGTAATTCTAGACTTAAATTAAGCAAAGATGTAATAAAATCTTGTCAGCATCTGAGCAGATGGTCTGCATGGTTTAGATGTGAGGTGTCCCACAAAAGCCCATGTGTGAGACAATACAAGAATGTTTAGAGTTGAGATGATTGGTTTACTAAGGCCTTACCAAACTAATTGGTGGTTTAAACCTCTGATAGGGATTAACTGAGTGGTGATTGTAGGCAGGTAGGTTGTGGCTGGAGGAGGTGGATCATGGGGGTGTGACTTTGGGGTTTATATTTTATCCCTGGAGAGTGGAGCATTCTCTCTCTCTCTGTTTCCTGAGGTGATTCCTCCACTACACTCTTCTGCCACGATGTCCTACCTCACCTTGAGCCCACAGTAATGGAGGATTGACTGTCCAAGGATTAAGACTTGTGAAACCATGCACCCCACATAAACTTTTCCTCCTCTAAAATTGTTTTTGTCAGGTCTTTTGGTCACAGCAGCAGAAAAGTTGATTAAAACAACAAACCGAACCATTTAATACAAAAATTGACCATATAAACTTAAAAAGAAATGTAGATGTGCAAAGTATGGAGACCCATAGATCAATTTTTTTATTCACAGTGCATTTTCACACATTAGTTTAATATTATATAAATAATAAAATTTAATGTATTTTATCTATTAGATCTATGAAGAATATACCCACATTTCTATTAGTTTGATTTAGATAACTGTAAAATTACCATTTATGAGTTTATTAATTGCTTGGTAACTGAATTCTAGCAAATAGTGAACTCAGTCAATCATATAGATCTTATTTGTGAATGAAGTCTCTGTGATAGCTACACAAAATGGAAAGGAAAAAAATAATTAGAGAATAATTAGAACAGGTGATAGGGGCCTTTCTTTCTTTCTTTTCTTTTTTTTTTTTTTTTTTTTTTTTTTGGTGGTGCTGGGGATTGAACCCAGGGCCTTGTGCTTGCAAGTCTTTCCTTTCTTACATGAATTAAATAAACTAAGACGCTGGGAATCCCTTTTGCCTTGCCTGCATCCCCCCCCCCAAAAAAAAAGGAAAAAGGAAAAGATGTTTTTTTGTTACTCTATTTTTTAACATAAACAAGATGATTCTTTTGACAGGAATATGACCTAAATTTTTAAACTCTTAAATGATTTTTCATAGTTGCTATTATTACCACTACATCCTTAATAACATTAAAATAAAACATGTGCACTGAAATAAATATAATTGTATAAATATGTGGGTGTACTTATACTGATAGGGGGTTCTAACCCACCATCACAATAAGAAAACTGGGTTCTAAGCAGAAAATGTAAGGTGACAGATACAGAAAGAAAGTTATTGTAGGTTTAAAATAAATCGTAAGTTTCTATGGATCTCAATGATAAACATATCACTATTGCAATATAAAACAAAAGTTAGAATTGTCCAGCCCAATGGACAATCTGGCCTGAAATCTGTCTAAGTAAATGAAACTCTAATGGATCACAGCCAGTCCCACATTTTAGCACACTCACTGAGACAGCTTTTGTGCTGTGACTACAGAGTTCAGTAGTTTTGACAGAGACCTTATGGTCTTCAAAGACTAAAACATGTATTGTTTGACTTTTAATTGGTGGAATTTGTCAATCTCTATTCTACAATATTAATTTGCATTCATAATAGTGATTTTATGATTCATAATTTTATTAATCATAAAAATTGCATGGTTAGTGTACTAACTTTTTCTATTTAGGAAAAAGAGATGTGCATGATGCTTTTGCTAGTAATTCTACATTCAAAAAGTTATGTTCATAGATAAACATGCCATTCCTTCCTTGTTTTATTGGAAATTGTACTCAGGGGTGCTTTACCACTGAGCTACAACCCCAGTCCTTTTATTTTATTTTTATTTTTGAATCAGGGTTTTGCTAAGTTGCTTAGGGCATCACTGAATAGCTGAGGTTGGCCTCAAACATGGGATCTTCTGGTGTCAGCCTCCTGAATTTCTGGAATTACAAGTGTGTGCCACCATGTCTGACCCATTCCTTGTTTTTGAGTGCTAATCTCCTGAATGTCTTTGTAGTTAGCAGGTAACATACTATGTTCCACCCTGACAAGCAAGTAATATGGAAATTTGTTATTTGTTATTTGATTATTTGTTTTACCATTATAGTCAATAAAAATTAATTAATTATAAAATTAATTATATTCAATATTAGAACAAATTTAAAAATAGCTATCATTAGCAATGAGTATACTTATGTAAGTTAATGTGATTCACTGTAATGTCTGCATACTTGTGTATATTGTGTGTTCATGATACTCATCCACCTCTCAAACCAAATCACACTTCTCCCTGGCACTTTTCTTAGTCCCTAGTAATTCCTCTAGTACTTTCCAGTCATCTTTCCTTCTCTTTTAAAGTTTTCACATCTGAGAGAGAAAACGTAATTTTCTGTGTCTGAATTATTTAGCTTAATATAATGTCCTCCAGTTCCATTCATTTTTCCTATAAAAGACAGAATTTCATTTTTATTTATGGCTGAATAATATTCTATTGTGTATATACACCTTATTTTCTTTATCCATTCTTCTGCTTTCAGGCATCTAGACCCAAACTTTATCTTTGCTCTTGTGAATTGTGCTGGAATAAACATGACTATGTGGGTATCTCTTTTCTGTTCTCTAAATTTATTTATTTCACACATATGCCCAGTAGTGATATACCTCCATCATAGGATAGTTCTATTTTTAGATATTTTTAGTTACCCTGATAATGTTTTCCATTGTGACTGTATTAATTTACATTCTGATCAACATTTTTACTTTTTCTCAACATCCTCATCGACATTTGTCATTTTATTTATGTTGTTTTGATAATTACCATTCAAATTGGGGGGAGATGGCACCTCATTGTAGTTTTGATTTACATACCCTTGATGGCTAATAACATTGAGCATTTCCTCACATATCCATTCACCATTTATTACTTCTTTTGAGAAGTGTCTATTAAGATTCTTTGATCTCTTTTTTTAATTTGGATTACTTGGTATTTTTTGGGGTTGTTAATTATTTAGTTCATCATACATTCTGAATATTAATGCTTTTTCAGATGAATAGTTAGCAAATATTTTCTTCCATTCTGTAGGTTTTCTCTCCATTATGTTTTAGATGTAAGGGCCTTCACTGAGGCTATAATCTACCACCTACTATATAATCTGTATTTAATTGACTTAATTCAGCACATTCATTGAACACGCCCTTTATGCTACTCACTGAGAACATTTCCTGAGTATGCGTGTTTGAAGGAAATGTGATAATAAAACTAACTAAACTGCTAGCCTAATGCTAAACAAGAACCACCTCCACACTCCCATTTGGTTGCAACTGATTCTTCACTGGAGCAAAGCGCAGTGTCTTAAAACCCACTGGAATTCAGGAGCACCAGGACATTAGGAAAATAAAAGCTTAAAGGATTACATCGTATTTATGGATGAGATGTAATCCTTCATGTTCTCTGGAGGCCAAACACAGAACAAGCTAATTGATGCTTTAGATCTTTATAAAAAGTAGATGTTAAGAGGTAATAGGACAAAATAATATTCTTCAGAAGAACCAAATTTTTAATTCTGTCTCAGCCTGAGGATTATCTTCAGTGAAAAAACTTTCTTGAGCACCAACAATAAATAGAATATTATTTCTGGCACTAAAAATAAGAAAAGTCAGATACATATAGTCTGAGTGAGGAGACTGACCTAAATAGAAACCCTAATTAAATCCTAATAGTAATTCAAGTTTTAACACTTTGATATTTTGTTTATCTTTTTGAATGTTTTTAGAATTATTATTATATAATCACACAATCTGACCTATTACCTGTTTCATTTTTTTTTGTATTAGCTCATAGATTTAATTTCAAAAACTGTTAAAAAAATAGCTTAATATATGAAATGTGTATTGAAACATTATATATGACAAAAATCATAAGAAATTAGTCATAATCCCATCAAATCATAAAAATATTTTCATGTGCACATTAAAACATCAATTAGTTGTCCTTGTTCATTCATTACACAAAGATTTTAAATAAGTATTTCAATCCCAAATTTTGCAATGGTAATAACAACCTGTTATATGATTATTTTTTCATGAAATTTGCAGTATATATATGCCTAGACAAATATTAATATATTTGATTATTTTTTTAGAAATGAAATCCTAATTTAGTTTTCTCCAAATTGCTATACAAGAATGAAATTCAAGCATCTCTCCAAAGCACTCTGTTTAGGTCAGCTTCATTGTTTTTAATAGCTGTATGATCAGCAGTTGTGGTGTTTTGATTAAACAGCTCCCTGTCTACAAACCTTCTGACTCTAAAATGTGAATTCCATAAAAACAGAACAACTTAAAGTCCATATTTGTATTCCCAGGACCCAGCTCACTGAATATCTGGAAAGTAATGAGTAAATAAATATGCTACATGCTAAATATAAATTGGCCAGTTGTATACCACCTGTGAACAGAAGGTGCAGAGAGCTATTACATAGGACAGGCTAATCACAGAAAACTTTAAGAAGGAAACACAAACACTGAATGGAAAATGAATGTGGGTCTCATAAAAGGAGGACAGGAAAATATTCAAAACGGAGTTATAATTGCTTTTGGAAACCTGACAAAATCAACTTGGGTCTTAGAGAGTAAAAATAAGCCTCCCTCTAACAATTGTTGTAACAGAGATAAGCTGACCTGCCAGAATTACAGCTGCACAATCAAAAACTGTACCAAAGACAAAAATAATCATGGAAATAGATGATGTAATACAAGTAACAGTACAGGTCGAGGACATGTATGTTAACACTCTGGGATTCTACAATGTAATGGTGAGACCAGACTTGGTAAGTCCTCCTTTCAACATCTCTGGCAAGATAAATAAGAACATGCTGGGTGTGGTGGTGCATGACTATAATCCAAGTGCTCAGGCTTAGAAGGCTGAAGGAGGAGGATTGTAGTTCAAAACTTGTCTCAGCATCTGAGTGAGGGCCTAAAAATAACTCAGAGAGGCCCTGTCTTTAAATAAAATATGAAGAAGGGGTTAGGATGTGGCTCAGTGGTTAAGTGTCCCTGGGATCATTCCCTGGTATCAAAAATAAATAAATAAATAAATAAATAAGGACATTTTTTCTGAATAATTAGTCTAATAATTAGTAATCCTGATAGAAGGGTTATGATTACATGTCTCTGAACTCCCACCTGTCTTAGAAGATAATTTCAAACAAAATCCTAATGTCACACAGAAAATGATGGTTCCTACTCAAACAATTTTGAGGGGACTCACCAAATACTGCCATGGAATCCAGCAGAAAACAAGAATTATGATCAGCAAGGGCAAGCACTAGATGCAGAAACTTTTCCTTCAGACATGGTTTAAAAAATAAAAAATAGCCAACTGAAGTGATGTACACCTGTAATTCCAACAGCTTGGGGGGCCAAGATAGGAGGATCAAGAGTTCAAAACCAGCCTCAGCAAAAGCAAAGCACTAAGCAACTCAGCGAGACCCTGTCTCTAAGTAAAATATAAAATAGGACTGAGGATGTGACTCAGTGGCTGAGTGTCCCTGAATTTAATCGCCAGTATGCCAAATAAATAAAATCAAATAATAAAAAATAAAAATATAAAGTTATTTTAATATACTTTCCCCTTAATATAATTAAAATGATTTTATAATTTTTCTACTTCTTGAAACTACATTGAGAAAATGGGCAAAGGGAAGGTTCTGATTTCACACACCTGGGAAGCATCTGTTATGCTTTGGAATTTTTCAAAACAAAAGTTCACATTTTATATATTTGTGTATTCACATGTGTGTGTTTGCATGTGCTGAGTGGTTTACTTTGTTTTTCTTTTTGGACTCAGATAAATGTGAGGACTTAGAAACACATAATCTATAGTGCTTTCTCCAAAATAATAGCAAAAGATATGTTCTTCATTTAAAAGTGGTCCATGAGCAAATATATAAAAGATACTTTACGTACATTGCTACAAAAGAGAATCTGAGAAGTCTGAGAGACAGGAACCCTTTCTTATTCTCTCTGTTCAGTCAAAAAAATGCTGTCTAAGTAAAATGAGCCCTTTGAGTACAACATAGACATCCCATGAGCATTAGGAACATTTCTGGCCTCTCACAATGTAGATCAATAGTACACTTTCTCATTGAGCCCTGGGTAGATTATAAGATGATACAGGGGAATTTTAATACCAAACAAATGAATAATGGTGGTTTCATAAGTAAGTTGCTTTAGTCAGCTTTTTCACAATTGTGACCAAAAGACCCGACAATTTGAGGAGGAAATGTTTATTTTGGGAGTCACTGATATGGAGGTCTCAGTCCATAGACAGCAGACTCCATTCCTTGGTGCCTGAGGTGAGGCAGAAAATCATGGGTGAAGTGTGTGGTAGAGGAAAGCAGCTGGGAACATGGCACTAGAAAACAGAGAGATATACTCTCTGTATCATTTTGCCAGACACAAAATGTACATTCCAAAGTCTCACCCCCAATAACCCACTACCTCCAGGCACATATTCCTTCCTACTGTCACCACTCAATTGATCTCTGTTAGAGAATTAATTCAGTGATTGGGTTAAGGCTCTCATAACTCAGTCATTTCATTTCGAAACCTCTTGTATTATCTCACACATGTGCTTTTGGGGGATACCTCATATCTAAACCATAACAAAATAGGTGTCACAGATTTTTGAAATATGCTAATATAAGATATTTTTAAGCCCTGCGTAAAAATTTGTGTATGATATATGTACATTTACAAAAAAAATACATGCTGTGTATATGCATATACATCTTAAACTGTGTGTATTCGAGTGTATTTAATCATGAAGAGGAAACTTGAATATTTTTAACTATAATATTGCTCAGAGAATAACAAAAGACCCTTCAGGATTGGGGATGTAGCTCAGCAGTAGAGCACTTGCCTACAGATGTGAAATTATATTACTCCGCCATGAAGAGTGATAAAATCATGGCATTTGCAGGCAAATGGATGAAATTGGAGGGTATCATGCTAAGTGAGATAAGCCAATATCAAAAAACTAAAGGACAAATGATCTCGCTGATAAGCGGATGAGGACATATAAGGGGGGGGTAGGAGTGTTAACATTAGGTTAGGGTTAGGTTTAGGGTTAGGGATAAGGTGGGTGGTAAGAATGGAGAAAGGAAGGACTGTATAGAGGGAAAAGAGGGGTTGGAGGGGTAGGGGGGAAGGGAAAAAATAACAGAATGAATCAAACAATATTGCCCTATGTAAATTTATGATTTTCAATTAAAATAAAAAAGATGTAAAAAAAAAAAAGTTTTAAATTTCTGAGAATCCAAAAAAAAAAAAAAAAAAAAAATCCTGAGTTAAGTCCCAGCACTATGAAGACAAAAGGAAAACAGAAAAAGAAACTTTAAGTACTGAATGGTTTGTAATAAAAATTTCAAAATTTCCAGAGTATTAGTGTTATGAATAAATGACATGTTGGTTATATTTTCACAAAAGTGGTATGAGTTTATTAGATATTTTCATGTTTTTTTCATAAATTTGTTGATGGTAACTAATAAAACTTTCAACTGAATGAAACAACTGTATTTTCACATCCAATATTTAACTTAAGTTTATATAAATTTAAATGTTAAATAATGGTGTAGTTATTAAAATTGATTTCATACAAAGGCCTGGAATGAAAATCTTACTTTGAAATAAGAGCTGGAGGTGGGGGGATGCTTAAGAAGTATATAGTATATTTCCAAATATCACTAAATGTCATAAAATCATATCACCAAGAAGAGGTTGTTGATTCAGGAGATTTCATTGATGTTTTCATAACTACAATCCTGAAGAGTTCTGAAATGCTTTGTTAACTGGCTTACCATATTGTCTTTAATAATAAATATGTGTCATTTGCCTGGATCTGTATACTTCTGTGTGTGAATGCTGAAGATCAAAGCCATGATAATCAAACCACAGATTGAGGAACCTGTGGTGCCTGATGAATCTTAGTGAACTGATATATTTTTCATCTGTTCTTCCTGAGGCAAGAAAATTGTTTCATGTATTTCTTTTAATCACGCAATCAATTAATTCATTTCTTTTCTTATTTCAGTGTTAAATAGAATAATCAATTTCTTTTTTTTATTAGTGGAATATATTCATTCTTTTTTTTTTTTTATTGTAAACAAATGGGATACATGTTGTTTCTCTGTTTGTGCATGTCATAAAGGCATACCATTTGTGCAATCATAAATCTACATAGAGCAATGTTGCTTGATTCATTCTGTCATTTTTTCCCTTCCCCCCACCCCTCCCACCCCTCTTTACCCTCTATACAGTCCTTCCTTCCTCCATACTTGCCCCCCTCCCTGACCCTAACTCTAACCCTAACACTAACCCTTCCCTCCCCCCCATAATGTGTCATCCTCCACTTATTAGCGATATCATTCGTCCCTTGGCTTTTTGAGATTGGCTTATCTCACTTAGCATGATATTCTCCAATTTCATTGTTTATGATTTTTATACATAGTTATAAATAATAGCTCAGAGGATAATAATCACTTTTTTACCCTAGAAAGATGAAGATATGTTCTGACTGGCTTTGGATCAACTTTCCAAAATAACCACACTGACCATCGGAATAGCCAGGACTCTGAAAAGACATTCTAGAGACAAAATGTCTTTCACTAAAAATTCCATTTCCAAAGTATAAAAACAAATCTCTGCCCTAATGTTGAATATTTCTGAGGTTACTACTGCAAAAACAAACTGTAAGTTCCATAGAATGACATAATTTTCACGCAAAAAGAAGAGACAGTTTTAATGTGAAGATAACAGTAAAGAGACTTTTTGAATCTCTATAATTACTAAGAAGGGTAATGATCAAGTGGAAATAATTTACCCAAAGTGTCAGAGTCAAATATAAGATAGATACAAGGAATTACACTTCCTTTTCTTAGTAAGCAGTGTGCTTCTTGAAATCATGATTGTAAAAGGCTTTTTAGCCTGATGACAAGTGTGGTAGATAGGTAGGTAGGTAGGTAGGTAGATAGATAGATGTAAAGACAGACAGACAGAAGTGTCTATTTTTCTTCTCATATTGAGTTTCATTTACCAAGAATTTTCCGTGTTGGAATTAGTGGAAGTGCAGGCTATGATAGCTAAAGATACCCACAAACCTGGATTTATGGTGTGAGGGCAGAGTACAGTGAGTTGATAAGATCAAAGTATTTTTCTCATAAAGTAGACTACAGGGAAGAAGTACTGGGCTAGAAGGGAAGCACTACATTTCTCAATATATAATTTCAATTCAGGTTCTGAGATGTCTATTGTGGTGGTTTCTAATTTTTCAGCAGAAGGAAGAAGAAAATTGGCAAGACGTGCTAGCATTCTCTGTTAGAAATGTAATCAGGAAGTGAAACTCACTTCATTGTATTTTATTGGTAATAAAAAATAAAATCAAGCAGAAATGAAAATGGGGACATTGTTTCTATTTTGTCTGCCTTGTGCCCAAATTATGGGAAATCTATTATTAAATAAGTTTTAGTAAGGAAGGTAAGAATTGAGATTAATGGGGCAGTAAGGATTTAGTAAAAAAAAACCCTGATACAGATATTGCTAGTCCAAAATTTTTTAAGACATGAATGGAAATGTTGAAAACAGGACCTATAGGGCAATGTTCCATACTAGGCTTAATGGCTCTGAAATCTTCTAGTTTCCTTGTGTGTTTCTTTAGAACAGAAAATCTCCTTCATTTTGCAAACTTGTCATGTCCTTGTAATGGTACAAAAATGGATTTGGCATTTTATAACTGTCACTAGAAGAGTGCTGTGAGCCGAAAAAGATCTGGACACAAACTCTAACCTTCCCTCTACATCTGTTGGCATGGACTCACAGTAGTCCTGTGTATGGTAGGGTGCCAGAGCCAAGGAGAGAACGCTATTTGGTATCAGACAAAAATATTTGGAAATTTCCTATGTTTTTAGAACCTAAGTAATATAATACTCATATATTTTCTTTCTTTAAAAGTACATGTTATTTCTGAATTATTTATTTGTTGATGCTTTATATACTGACATTGCAAATTATTGAAATGCATGGAAATATTCTCAATTTTCTTGTAATTAAATTCCCTACTTTTCTACTTACCAGTTAAATTTATTTATAGTTTAACATCTTCATTGTATGTCACACTGAATATTTATATAAGGATTTTTAAATATACTAATAATAGATACCAGGCAAGTAATGCTGCAGATTTACATTTAATGACATGGAAATATAACAATAGCCTTCCAGAATCTGGTTCAGTTCCTTATCACGATTAGCATGTTCTACCTGAATATACTGATACTTTTACCACAAAATATGCAATGGTTTGTGTAGATACATTTTGCTACTACTTTCTTTCCACTCTTTATAATTTTGTGATATATAGTACAGTTTTTAAATATTTGTGGTCAGAGCTTACATAGTTATGAAATGTGATGAAGAAATGTGTCTCATTACCTCTTTGGGGTTTATTGCTCCCATGCTAAAGTTAGAAGTCCAATTAGCTAATGTAATTTTTCATCACCAGTTAAAGCTATAGGTATACAGGTATATAGGTTAAGGTATATTTGTTATTGGTCTTATATATAAATATATACATTTATTTTTTCAACCCCAAATATATTCAGAGTAGATTTTCTTTTTAAAATGTGTATTTCCCTAATATATCAAATCCCTAATGATAAGATTATCCAGCAAAATTCAGAGATCATGTTGTTCCATATTATAAAAGTAAATAGAAGAAAAGGTAAATCTAGTGACTGAGAAATTTATAGGGTACACAGCTTCAATCTAAATCTCATAACTTCAGGTTTTTTAAATTTATTTATTCAGAAAAAAATTAATGAGGCAATGTTTTCTATTTCCTATGATACAATAGAAGTGCTCTGTCTACTTGATGTGATGCCATTACCGTTAGAAAGTTTCTTTACCTAGAATCAATATATACATCTGTTCCAAGTTTCTGACTTTTTCTCATTGCTACTTAGTTTTCAGCTTTATGATTTGAGGCTGATAATTTCACTGCCATGTTGGGAGTTATGATGGTAGCAATACGTGGAATGGATTATTGAACTGAAATAGCTGTTTCATTATCTATAATTTGAATATTTAATATTTACGCATAATATTTAGTAGTATAAAATATATCAATATGTATATTTATAATCTTGCTACTAATTCTGGTTTTCAAAACACATTACCTGGTTCATAGAAAAATTTAAAAAGTGATAAAATTTGGAGATGACAAAATACTTAAAACAATTGCATTATGTGAGGAATTCATTGTGCCTTTTCAGGCTTGCTAAAAATACCCCAGTTTGGAACATATGCAGTAACAGTGGTGCTATCTTATGAACTTTAGGGGGAATCAACACCTGGTGGAGAATACCGTTACCTACATTTCTTTTCTAGGAAATTTAGCGTTTAATCAGCAAACATTTTTTCATGGCCTATAGGTTTCCTTTCACCTACTTAAAAAGAAATAATTTGCACCTCATCTTCTGAAATTTTTGAGTGACTTGGAAAGTTGAGACTTAGGGAATAATCTGATATTCTATAAGGTCATTAGCCTTTATGGTCTTTTTATGTGTTATGACTGAACATGGGGAGTTACTATCCAGAGAATTACTATATCTATAAGTAACATTAGCCCTATTTCAAAAGTAGATAAATTTCAATGTGGACCTTCATGGTAAATAGCATATTTCATTTTAAAATACCATTGTAAAGTAAAAGTAAGGTCACTGAAGAAAATATACAGTTTTGTTCACTAAGTACTTTACAAAATACACCTTGCTTTCATTTTTTTACTTAATACTGATATCACCAAAATTTCTGGAGAATGGGCAAATTGTCTTTCTTCTGTGAATATTATTGCTTTAAACATCATATTTAGTAGTCAGTTTTTTGTTAAAGAATGATTTTTGAAAAATTAAATCTTTGCTGCCATATGATATAAAATAAACACTAATTTTATTTACCACCTTACTAAGGAAATATATTATAACCAGTTTATAGAAAGTCTTTTTAAAGAGCTGTTTATAGATCAAGAATTCTGAAATCAATTTACAAATGAATGGAAAATTGATGCCTTCCACAATGAAATAGACAAGTCAATTATATACCCATTGGTTAAAATTTATTTGCAGACTGACAGGAATTGCTTTGTACTGCAATCAGTTATCTGCAACTTAAAAAATTGTGAAATAGTTCAAAGGCAGTGAAAGATCTGGAGATCATAGAATCAAAATAGGGTAACTCAAAATTGCTTATATCACTTTATGTTGCTACTGATCTTCTGGGAAGAGTGAGTTTTGACCCACCTACTGTTTTAAAGAAAAGTCAGTCACCTATACACGTAATTATATGGACGATTCCTACAACAAATACATGTTAGAGACAGTAAGAAGAAAGAGGAAGAGTTGGAGAAAGAAGAAACAAAAAGACTACCAAAAGACAACTCTGCAGAAAAGGATTGCTTATTAAATTTGGTTTACCCACTTGAAGACATAAAATAAATATCTGAGAGTTATCTACCTAGGTAATATTGCATAAGTGATCAACACATGTAATTTTTTACCTAGAATGTGATGAGAAAGACCCCTGAGAAGAGACCTCCTGTGAATAAAAGCATGATGTGTCAAGTTCAACTAGTTCATGTAAGAGTTTCTAGAATTTCTATTTGAAGGAGTTTTAATCCACCATCCAATTAATCCATCATCTTAGAAAATGTAAGAATTTCTTCACTTGCACCCAGTAGGCACCCCTCTTGTCTCACATGAAATCAGTCAATTACACACATAAAATTAGTTTGTTAAACCCCAAGAAAGTTGGTTCTCTTTTTGCTAAATTCTGACCAATGCAGAATTTCTGCACAACAGTGTGTAAATCAATTTTATAGATTTCTGCAGAAAACTCCACTGATAAGTCAAGCTCACTACTTTGAGGAGGAAAAAGTCACCCCCCAATTCTCTGTCCTTGGTCTCTTCACTGTTCTTTGTGACTATCTGCCAATTTTGTCCTCCATGCCCACTATCCTGATGAGAATTTAATTTATGGTCTAAGTGGGTTCTATTGTTGGGTGAGTGTTTGTATTAAGTGAAGAATAAAAATCACCCAGACAAATGCAGAAATATTCAGGGAATGTGTTCAGATCCCCCAATGCCCTGAATTACTTAGATAATGATACTTAGAGATGAGCTAATTAATAATACCTCCTGAAATTGCCAGCATTAGTATGCATTTTTCCCCAAGTTTTCCCTGATGCTTTAAATGCTCCTTTGGAAACATCAGGAAGCATATTTCCCCAACCATTGCCAACCCAGTCCAAGAACCAGAGAGATGAAAATGCTTTTGTGGCTACTGATGTTTTTAGATTATCTTGGGATGATGTGTGTAAGTGATGTGCTTATAAATTACCTAAAACCTTTTGTGTGGATATTGCTTCTTAATATCCATAGAAAATCTACATTCCACAACTAAGAAGCACTGATGAGAGGCTCAGGACTGCTTTGTATGCTTAAACAGAAAACAGATAAAAGAAGGACTACATAACAGTATTTCTTGTGATGATCCCATCATTAAACCATGTTGATATTTTTAACTATATTTATATTTAACATTTTTACTGAACATTTTATCACTGCTTCTTGCTTAGGAAACAAAATTTTTATAATGGAATAAAAATATGGTCAAAATCTAGGTTCTTCCTCAGATCTTCCACCTGTCTGACAGTATGGTCAAGTCTATTAACTTTATTCCCAATATGTCCATGGGCATAAATTAGGCATGTAATTAATATATTCCTCTCAGAGTTCTTAAATAGGAACAAAGGTGATTATGTTTGTAAATGCATCTTACAAACTATTTTGCAGCACATATTCAAGAAAATCCTTTAATTTAAATATATAAAATTACTAGCATTTGTATCAATGCCTTACTTTCTATTTCTCTTAAAGAAATGTTGCAATCCTCAATACATTTTTCTGGCTGTTTTTCCTTTTTTCTGTTTTAAACAATGATCTTTCTCTCAATTAATGTGTCACTCTACCTTAATTCTTGGTCTTGTATTTTTCAGTCACTGGAATGTGAGCAAGGATGCCACCGACCTCATTATTATTTGTTTTGGTTTGGTTTGGTGATTGTTCCCTATATTTCATAGTGGCAGTCTACCCAGACTACCGGAGGCCTAGTTCTTTGTTTTGACTTCTTAGTCATTATACGGGCAAAAGACCCTTGAACACAATTGAATCTAAAGTTCATATGGCCTGTCTTTTCTTGGGTCATCAAAACAGAGGACATGAACATTTTTACAAAAGTTTTCATTATGACTTTTACTTCCACAATAAAGGGTTTACTTGAGTTTCTTTACTAAAGCAGAAATAAATTGAATTTATTGCAAAATAAATTGATTTAACTAATATGTGGAGGCAGAGATCTAAAACACTACATTCCCATTTCCAACTGCCTTCACCATAGTAGTTTAGAGCAAATTTCTTAACCTTTCTGATTGTTTTTCTCCAATTGAACAAAAGTTCCAATTCATGTATGGTAATGTTATGAAGGTATGAATAGACAGCATTTATAATTTACAGAACAAGAAGCATGATGTAGGCACTAATCAAATACTGAGCCTTCCCGTTTTTCCATATTTAGTTTTATAGAACCACCTTTTAGATTACTGCTTATTATTTAAGTTAAATACAGTGAAAAATAAAATGTAGAGTTTTCTCTTTTTTCCTGATACTATATGGCAAACCTGAGATATCTTGGACTTATGCGCATAGGTTTTAGCATGAGGATACAACATCCCCAAGGCAAATTCACTGAGAGCAGCATGTCACTGTTTTTACTTATCTCAAGGCAAATGCTAAATATCATATCATTCCAGCCCAGCAATGTGTAATTTTTGTGTCACCTTGTAGCATTGGTGATGAGTACATTTGCTTCTTGACTCTTTTAACAAGTTCACCTTGTATGGCATATTTGGTTGGCATTATTTGTTCAGCCTGTTAAGAATTTTCAAATCATGATTAGCATTTTCATTTCATTTCAAATTCAGTATATAAAGAGGTTGTCTAATATTTTTTTGCTTCAGCTAAGAGAGAAAACAAATAATCATGATTCATGAGTTTTAAACATGAAAACACAAAAGGGAATATTTTTGCTATAATTGCACTGCTGGATTTGAGCGAAAATTAATTTATTAAATAGATATTTATGAAGTAAATATGGTTATATAACAATACAAAAGCTAATCATGACAGAATCTTACACAGGAAAGTTATGTGGATAAATGAAGACTTTGGGGAACTTCTAATGTTCCTCTAAAACATTAGAAGTTGGTGGTTTTCATACTCTTAACATTCCACACATTCCTCAACAAACATGAAAGGGTATTTTTAATAGATGTGAAATTGGCTTCTTCTACAGTGGAAAAGGGAAATAAATTGGATTTCAACCAAACAATGTTTTTGCATGTTTACAAAAACAATTATTTACATTCTTATTGGTTTTCCGCAAGTTGATATCTATCTCTACAAGGTTGTGAAATAGTTCAAAGGAAAATCACAAACAGCATAGAAAAAGACAACTCAGAAAATTCTACAGTGAAAAATGCATAATTTACCTTTGAAGATGCCTTTCAGTTCATTAAAAAGTTCTTCAGAATTTTTCCCTTTCAAACTTTTATTTTCACCTTTTACGTATGGTTTTCGTTTTAGGAGAACTCTTAATCAGGATAGTGTACTGATTCTTGTATTTTAGTTGGTGCTTGATGCCTCTGGCTGCATAATTTGAAATATCCAAATATCAATCCTGGTCTCCCACTTGCTGGGTAACCTACAGCTTCTGAGTTAACATCTGGGCACATTTTCTTCACCAAGAGAATCAAGAAGAATTCTATTGTGATGTTTGAGTGATAATGCATACACATGTTTATCCTGATGACTGTCACAGAATGAGTTCTTTATATATGTTTGATTTCAATATTCCTAGCATTACTACTATGAATTAGGTCCTCATTCTTTACTGAGACAGATTCATTCATGGCTCCCTTTTCTGAGTACCCAGCATGTCTGAGACTCAGTTTCCCCACTGTGTTTGCCTGGTCATTATCTTCATATCTGTATCTATCACTAGAGGTGTACGAGGCCTTGCTTCACACTGTGTGTCCACTGTTTCCCATGGACACTATTGTATTCAATCAGTAAACAAGGATTAAAAGCCCCTGTTTCTGCTCCTAAACAGTTCATCTACATGCCACATAAATGAAAGAAGAAGGCTGAGTCTCAGTATAGAAGAAATCTTTAATATTTTGACAGATATAGACAATGATAATACAAACTGTAAGCCTAATATTTTTAATGTAGCAGGAATTATACCAAGAATTTCTGTGACCTCTTTTAATACAACAGACATTAAAAATGTGTTCTAATTCCAATCTTACATAAGAAGGAACAACCAGATAGGTGAGGTAAAAATAAGAAAGCCTTTGGGAGGGACTTGCGATGATTATTGAGTTAGCCAGGTGCCAGAATAGCAGAAGGATGTTTAAGGCAGGTGGAATAGCATTAACAAAGGCGCAGAGGCATGATAGATCATCAGCAACTTGGATTTGTCAAAAAATAATAGGGGTCTTTGGTGACCTGTCAGTCACTAGGATAGGAATGTAAAGGACGTGATCAGATCACATAATGTGGAACGCAATGCCAATGTAGAACAGCTTTAAACTGTACAACATGTTAAGACTTTGTAGAATTCAATTAAACATTAAACTGGAATGTTACATTTTAATATACAGTTGCATCTATAAAGCAGCTCTGTTTAAGAAATTGGATTTTTAGAAAGCAGCAAAGGGTTAGAATGTTCCTTTTATATAAATAGTCTTTTGCAAATTGCAAACCAGATGTCACTGGAAGGAGGCATGTTTTTTCTAAAACCACTGATTTGTCTATGAGAGATTAGCAATGTAATTAGATGTCAAATTGCACCATTTTCATACATTTTCCCACCCAACCCGAAATAGGAAAATCTAAAGGAATGAAAATGACTGTCTTACTTTTCTCATTCTAGAATTTAGAACCTTATAATAAGTTGCAATTGATGTGTTGATTCTGCATGATTCAATGATTATTTATGACCCTGGGGAAGAATCAAAATAACTTTTACTCCTATATACTTTTTGCATTCCTTCATCCTCTTTTTTCTTCATGCTGTCAGCACATCCTCCAAGGCCCCGAGACAGCAGCCTGACAGCATCCCTGTCATTCCTCCCCATCTTCAGGAGTTGTCTCAATCAAATTGGTGCCACACCCTTGAGTCTAAAATGTTTGAATATTTTAACAGTCCCTATTGTATTTAATCTAGACTTGTTAAGATAAAATACACGTGTCCTATGAGCTGCTGCCTACCACTCTTTCCTGTATCTGCCACCTTTACCTGCTGCATTTGAAAAGTCAGAAATTGTGTGTAGTTTGACAATTCTTATCTTTCTTTCTGCCCATGTTTTCTTTCCTTTCTTCTCCCCTTTTTCCAAAAATGCCAGTACAGTTTTTCTTCACCTGTATAATTTTAAATCTAACATATAACTTCAATGTAAATGATATGTTATCCATGAAAGTTTAATGAAAACTAACTTTGGGTTAAGTATCGTTCCTCTTTTCATATATAATACTGGAAGTGCACATTTATGTCTCTTGTATTACCCCAGTTTTGATATTCTCAGATCTTTCCTAAACCTGGTCAACATTTACACACTATTCAAAATGTAATCAAAGGTCTGCAGTCTTCAGAATTCCACCTCTGACTCCACACACTAAATTCTGTCAACACAACTAGGGATTGCTAGTTACGTGTGCTTTTCAGTATCTTTACCTTACTACATTGTTTAAATAACTAATATGACTACTTTTCCACCACTTTACCACTCTGTTTTTTCCTATCTCTGTGGAACTACTGTTAACCTTATTTCAAGCACACAGTAGATAATCATTGATTAATCGAATACAAGTTGAAAAAACTGTGTGCAGATATTTTGCAGCCTTTTATGCAAAATGGTTGCACATCTTTGCCTTTGAAGTGGCATCACTGAAAAAATTAAAGCAAGATCTGCTGGTAAATTGATTTTAAAAATTTAAATTATTAATTGCATGTTAATTCTGTATGTATTCTCAGAATATGATCTCAAAATGGGTATTGGTCCACAATTCAACAGATAAATAAGTGTTACCATGAGGAGAGATGCTAGAATGAGCAGGTAGCTGTTGTAATGCTCACAGACTATATAATTGGCAACTGCTATGGTTTAGCTATTAGGTATCCTCAAAAAACTAATTTATGAGCCAATGCAAGAAAGTTTAAAGGTATACTGACTGATTTATGAAAGACAAGATAATCAGTCCATTCATTCCTAACAGGAATTAACTGGGTCATAACTATTGGTAGATATGTTGTGGCTGGGGGGTTGGGGTATATATTTTGTCCTTGATCAGAAGAGAATTCTCTCTCTCCCTCACTCTCTCTCTCTCTTTCTGGTTCCTGGTGGCCATGTCCTGAGTCACTTTCCTCTACCATACTCTTCCACCATAATAATTTGCAATATTTTGGACACAGAGCAATGGAACCAACTGTCCTTGGGCAGAGACCTCTGAAACTATGAATACCAAATGGACTTTTCCTCCTCTAAGATTGTTCTTGTCAGGTCTTTTGGTTAAAACAGGGGAAAAAAAGCTGACTAAAAGTAACTAAATTATTCAGAAGTGTCAAATATGCAATTTCTAAGAAATTGCTTATGTGATGACATTAAAAAGGCAAATGTAAATACAGATTGAATAGCCATATATCAATCAAGAAAATTGGATCAATAACTTAAAACTATCCAAAGTATTATATGTCAATCCCAGGTGGCTCACTGGTTAATTATGTAGAATTGTAAAGAGAGAAACTACAATTATTAACTCAATTTTTCCAGAAGATAGAAGAAAAGGAAATTCATTCTAATTCTTCTTAAGAGTTCAGCATTAGCCTAATAGCAAAACAGACAAAAGTATTATAAAACAATGAAATATACATAACAATTTATATCATGAGCCTATAAAAACTACTCAACAAAATTTCAGCTTTCGTAATAAAAATGTATATAAAATTATACAATGAAATCAAATGGAATTTATTCCAGATATGCAACACTTTTTCAACAGTTAAAAAGACAATTAATGTGCCAGATGCCTATAATCCCAATGACTTGGGAGGCTGAGGTAGGAGGACTGAAAATTCAAGACCAACCTCAGCAATTTAGCAAAACTCTGCTTCAAAATAAAATATGTGCCACATCAATAATTTTAGCAGTACAATTCACAATAGTCAAGCTATGGAAATAGTATATGAGCTCATCAGATGATCACATACACCTGTATGTATGAGATCACACACACTCACACACACACACACACACACACACACAAAATGGAGTTTTAATCAGCCATGAAGAAGAATGAAATTATGGCATTTGCTGGTAAATGATTGGAACTAGAAAACACAATGTTAAGTGAAATAAATCAGACCCAGAAAATCAAGGGTCAAATATTTGCTCTAGTATGCAGAACCTGGATCAAAATAAGGGGGGAAGAAAGAAAGAAAAATAGAGATGTGAAAGAGAGAGAAGGAAGATCCCATGAAAATATAAAAGAGATCAGTGGAGTAAAGGAAATGTATTGAGAGGTAGGAAGGCTGGACTAGAAAATGAAAGAACAGTGGAATGAATATGATCAAGCTTTCACATATATGAACATACCAGAGTGAATTTCACTTTTATACACTTGCATAATGCACTAATTTAAAAAAAAAATGACAGATTTCCCATGTTCTTATATAGGTAGAATTAATATTGTCAAAATGGCCATACAACCAAAAGTGCTATACAAATTCAATGCAATTCCAATTAAAATCCCAATGATGTTCCTCATAGAAAAAGAGAAAGAAATCATGAAATTCATTTGCAAGAATAAGAGACCCAGAATAGCCAAAGCAACCCTGAGCAGGAAGAGTGAAGCAGGTATCACTAAATGAGACCTTCAACTATACTACAGAGCAATAGTAACAAAAATGGCATGGTATTGGCACCAAAATAGGCAGACCAATGTAACAGAATAGAGGACACAGAGACTAACCCACATAAATACAGTTATCTTATACTAGACTAAAGTGCCAAAAACATACAATGGAACAAAAAGATAGCCTGTTCAACAAATGGTGCTGGAAAAACTGGAGATCCATATACAGTAAAATGAAACTGAACCCCTGTCTCTCACCCTGCACAAAACTCAACTCAAAATGGATCAAGGACCTAGGAATTAGATCAGAGACCCTGTACCTAATGAAGAAAAAATAGGTCTAAATCTTCATCACGTTGTCTTAGGACCAGACTTCCTTACTATGACTCCCAAAGCCCATGAAATCAAAGCAGGAATCAATAATTGGGATAGATTCAAACTAAAAAGCTTTTTCTCAGCAAAGGAAACTATCAACAATGTGAAGAGAGAGCCTAGAGTGGGAGAAAATCTTTGCCACACACACTTCAGATAGAACACTAATCTCCGGAATCTATGAAGAACTCAAAAAACTCTACAAGAATACAAATAATCCAATCAATAAATGGGCTAGGAAAATGAGCAGACACTTCACAGAAGATCTATGCAATCAACAGATATATAAAAAACTGTCCAATATCTCTTGTAATAAGAAAAATATAAATCAAAACTACTCTGAGATTTCATCTCACCCCAATAGTCTACTATCAAGAATATAATCAACAATAATTATTGGTGAGGATGTGTGGGAAAAGGTACACTCATACATTGCTGGTGGGTTGCAAATTGGTGGAATTTCCAAACTCTGGAAAGCAGTATGGAAATTTCTCTAAAAACTTAGAATGGAACCACCATTTGACCCAGCTATCCCACTCCTTGGCCTATACCCAAAGGACTTAAAATCAGCATACTACAGAGATACAGCCACATCAATGTTATAGCATCTCAATTAACAATGGCTAGATTGTGGAATCAACCTAGATGCCCTTCAATAGATGAATGGATAATGAGTCTGTGGAATACATACACAATGTAATATTATTCAGCCATAAAGAAGAATAAAATTATGGCATTTTCAAGTAAATGGATGTAGTTGGACATATCATGCTAAGTGAGATAAGTCAATCCCCCCAAAAAAAGGTCGAATGATTTTTCTGATTAGAGGTTGATGATACTTAACCAGAGTCGGGGGAGGTAAGAGAAGAATGGAAGAAGGATGAATCATGTAGAAGAAAAAGAGGGGTGGGGATGAGGTGGAAAAGGAAAGGTAATAGAATGAGACAAACCTCATTACCCTATGTACATATATGAACACACAAATGTATGACTCTACTTTGTGTACAACCAGAGAAATGATAGTTATACTCTATTTGTGTACATGAATCAAAATTAAAAAAACAAAAAAACAAAAAAACTGAAAAAAAAAAATAGAAGAAAGACCAGTAGAGTAAAGGAAAGGGAACAGGGGAAGGAAAGTGGAGAAGGAAAATGAAGTATTTTGGACTGAACAGGAGCAAATTATATTCCTTGCTTGTATAATTATGTCAAAATTAACACCAATATTATGTATATCTGTAAGGAATTAATATAAAAAATGGCTGGGGGTATAGCTCAGTAGTAAAGTTTCCCTGAGTCCAATCCCAAGTACTCCCCCCAAATCAATTAACATAATCTATAACATCAACAGTCTAAAGACAAAAAGGAACACAATAAAATCAACAGGTGCACATTTTAATACATTTTAATACATCCAAATTTTGGAGGTGCTGATGTTGAAATGATATTTTGTTTGTAGTATCCAGGATAAAGGACAGTTGAACTATGAATCAATGTGAGCAATGGGGGCCCAGATACTGTAAGGCCTATAGTTTTGGGGGTTTTTTTTATAAGGATTTTATTTATCACAGAGCAAATATAAATGCTAGAATATTTTCATTAGAGTTGTTTAAAGTCTCAATATCAAATAATTATAAAATAGTTACTTTTCCTTTTCATAAAGGCAAAAATAAATAAATACAAAGTAGATAAAGAGGTCCAGTTAAGTGCTTAATAAGCAACTGAAGTCTGATGAAAAGAGATGGAATTCACCTGGCCTAGCTTAAGCTTTTGATGTTGACATCAAAAAGTGAAGAAAGTGAAAGAAGAAAGTGAATACATAGAAAAAAACAGGGCATGGGTGAGCTTCATTTAAGAGGTAACATATAGAGAGAGGACAGTTCCATGGATTAGCTCTAGCATATGAAGGGGTAGGGGAGGACATATCAAAGATGATCTGGGTATCTGGTTTACTTACTAAAGATTCAACCAAGTGAAGTGTTCTTAACTATGGATAATTCCAAATTAAGAAATGAACTGAAAAAGTAAAAGAGATGTCTCTGCAGATAAATTGAATGATCTTAAATTTTGCGGTTATTAAGAGCATGTAATTTCTATGTGAGAAATTGGGAGTTTTTCTGAGGATATTGTTATTCCTACATTTTCTAGATTTATGTTCTAAAATATTTAAAACAGACACAGGAATGTGGAAATCTAGTAACACTTTTGGTGAATCAGGAATGATGTTATGAGCTATAGTCAAATTTAAAAATTTTAACATTTTTCCAATTTACTTCCAGTCCATTTTCTGAATACATTTTTGCATGAGAGAAATGGGTCTGTAAAGCTACAAAGAATAAACTTTTAATACAAAGGATCACAAAAACAGGAAAGATAAATGAATTCCAGAATTGACTCAAGAAGGCATGTTGTAGACTGTCATGCATGTAGACATTGGTGGTGATATAATAGTAGCTAACTCTATGAAAAACAGTTCCAGAAAAGAGTATAAAATGATATTATGAGCAAACACAATCTTTTAATATGTGAATCCTGCAATATATTGACAAAGTGACCAAAATAGTTTAGACTCTTGGCAACTTTATCATAAATATACCTCTGTATTGGGTGAGAAATGAAGAGGAGTCTGAAAGTGTGTTTTCAACACCATTCCCTGTTGCAAAATGAAGGAAATGTTTCCTCATGAAACCAAGAGGAGAAATCTATTCTGATATCAAATATTTATTTTCCTTTGATAAATATAAACCAGTTCTAAAATATATTGCTCTTTCTTTCACTAATATCAATGGACTTTTTAAAAAAGGTATATTTGTTACATATTTTGATTGGACTGATATTGAACTATCCCCTCTCTTTGGATTACAAGTGGTTTACATTCTGTGCTAAGAATGCTTAAAATTGGAAAGTATTCTACTGAGCTGTGCCAGGGGAAATATAGTATTGAGTAGAAATTATATCATATGTTTGCTCTGAGCCAGCTGGGCTCCTTGCTGCCTGTGCACTAGAATCGATATGAAGGCATTTTCAAACATCAGTACTCTAAGTAAGCTGTAGGATATTCTGATTTGGGATACTAGACTTAAAGTCTAAGTATGTACAAATTTTCCCGAATACTTGGGGTGATTTGAGTAGTGAGGATGCAGAATCACTTTTCAAGGAGTATTTTACTTTAAATAAGTAAAGGATAATCACTCCTCCTTGATCAGTCATTTAAAAATTATTGAAGAAGCAATAAAAGGGTTGCAAAGGTCAATATTTGCATAAGTTCTAATTTTTAGGAAATTAGCACAGAAACAAAAGAAACAGTTTATTATATATTAGCTTTTAGTTTTTCTAGTATATGCAATGTTTGATCGGCCTAAGAGACTATTTAAATTTATTTTTGTTTATTAAGTTCTACATAAAGAAAGATTTTGAGAGATTTTTCTTCAGGGAAAGTTTATACATAACAAAAAATATATACACTCAGACCACATAAATGAAAAATTCTATTTCTTAGTCTCTTTAAATAATTAATTTTAAATTTTAAAAGTCAACAATTTCCTAATATCATTTCTTGATATTTTTAAATTCTTTCTATTTTTAACATAGTTTCACATTTACAGAAAAAATTGCAAAGATGGTACAGTGAATTCTCATAAAATTCAATTTCATCTATTATTAGCATTATTACATTCATATTACATCTTTCATACAATTAATGAACCAATATCAACAGATTATCATTACACAGTTTATTTTTTATTCATATTTCTCTACTTCTCCCCTTAGGTACTTTTTCTGCTCCAGTATCCCATCCAGAATATTACACATCCGATATCACATATCATCCTTATGCCTCCACAGGCTGCTGTTCAAAGTGGATGTTTCCCAGATTTTTCTCATTGTTGATAATCTTGTTAATTTTGAAGAATACTCTTTAAATACTTTGTAGTACTCTCCTTTAGGATTCCTTATAGAAATGTGTTTGAAATGCTATTTCTAGGGTTGCAGGATTTTGAGAAAAAGATCACAGTTGAAGTGCAATTTTCATGACATCATAGGAATAGGGTATACTCTCTCTATGTCTATGACTATTGATTTTGACATGATGTGACTAAATTCATGTACAACTACTTACATATGTGCCTTTCCAAACTACATTATATGCATGACCAGTACTTAAGAGGAAGAAACTACTCCACCTATTTGAGGCCAAAGCACCCAAATGAATTATTTGAAATTCATTCATATAGGAGATTTGTTTCTTCTCCCCCATTTAGTTATTGAACTACTGAATTAGAGTACATCGAGAATGAGTTCTCTTGTCTCCTTTCCACCTGCAGGAATACAGGTTGCTGTTCTCACAGATACTGCTAAGTTGGGGAGTGGGTAGTGAGATTGGTATAAGTGAAAATGCCACCCAGTTCTCTGTTCTTACCCAAATCAGTCTCAATGTGATTAAAAATTATGATCAAACTGAATATCTTCAGTGACTGCCACTGAGCAACCTAGTCATCAATCAGTACATGATATTAGTATCATGGGACTATCTGGGAGCTTGAATAGTACTATAAAAATATAAATAAACATTCTTTGATAATTTTTTCCAAGTTTAGTTTTACCCTGTGTTATTCATGTGAGAATTATATAACAAATTAAGTATGTCTGCAGTTTTCTAAAAGTACAGAAGAATGCTCAAAGTGCATTTAAGTTTTAGGAATGTTACACCAAATGCTATAAGCACAGCAGAAGTGAAAGATAGGAATGAAAACCAATTCAGAGAAGAAATATGGATTAAAAAAGTAATGACATTGCACTATTAGAATCCAGATTCCACCCCTAATCCCAATCGCAGACTGTTCTCTTCATTCCCAAATAAATCACTTGTTTAGGATTAAACTTTACAACTCACACCATAAAACCTGTGACTATTGAACCCATTTAACTCAGCAAGGGTCATTTGCCAACTTTTCATGTTTGTGGAAACTGTTAGTAAGGTTAGGGAATTTGGGCTGATATAGAAGTTCAAAGGCATCCGAATGCAAATTACATTCTGCTTGACATCTGCAGCTTTAAAGTGAGGAGATTTTGTATTTCTTTCTTCATTGCCAAAAATCTGTTGCAAAGAGTTTTCCAAGAATTCTCACAGGCACACCTGGAGTCATCATAGACCAATGGTTCTCAACCTGTGCCATGCATTTTAATGACTATGGAGCTGTAAATATTCTCACGACAAATTTCTGTCTCCAGAGATGCTGATTTAATTGGTTTGGAATACACTATGGGAAATAAGATCTTAACAGCCCTTGAATATTTCTAATTTATAACTATGAGAAGAGAAAATTAACCAATCTTATACCACACTAAAATATATATAAATAATCTGGTTCTATTTCTTTTTAATATGCTGCCATTTTAATTGTGAGAGAATTTCTACCAGTTTATAATGGCTGTTTTTGTACCCCACTATAAAATGAAGACTAAGCAATTGTAAAAAGTTCTTCTGATTAATTTTTGCTCACCACATATGCATTTACAAGTTAGAAAGACTACTGTATTTTCTCACTGATAATGAACCAACTCTTAATCTTGCCAAACTTAAGAGCATTTTTTTGGTTTGGAGGAAAAATCAAAGCAGCAGTTGACCAAATTTCCTAGTGCTTTTTCTTTCCCCAACAAGAACCAATAACATATAATTACCAATAATAATATTTATTACTTATGGCATTTGGAAAAAGAAAAACAATATAATATCTTTAACTCTCTGGCCAATGTATCAAACTAAAAAGATTTCAATTTAAAAAGTTTGACAGTTATGACAAGACTCTATCATGAAACCACTGAAAGTTGATGAAAGTACCTAATCAGAAAGCAATGATTAGAATTGACTGTTATATTGGTACTTTTATTGGCTAAATAGAGGAAAAGATCCAGAGCAAGAAGATGGAGACAGGAAAAGTTGTTAAAAGATTGCTGTATTCTGCATAATCAGAAACAGTGGAGACTGAAAAGGAGAGGAGGAAATAGATGTGCAAAATGCAAATGTGATACTGCTGTCAGGAATTGGCAGAGGCAAAATAGGTGGAGATAAAAAATATGCTTTTATGAAATATGGTGGGCAGAAAGAAGGGCAGAATATCAAGGGAGGGGTCACCTTTTGGGGAAACAGTGTGAATACACTTTTAATTAGGGAGGAAGGAATCAAAGAAATAATATATTAAAAGCACAAGTAAGAGAAACAGGTGGTAATTGATACAAAGTTCTAGAGGAAGAAATAGGAGTGTGACCATAAGCCAAATTGCATCAGTGAGTAACGAAAGACTCATAGTAGCATTCTAGAAGAGACATAGTGCAATGGTCATTTTAAAACTGAGGATATTAATAGTACTTTCTTCTTAAGACTATTATGCAGATTGCATGAGGGCTGTTCTTATTGGTAGAGCATTTTCCTAGCATTTTCCTAGCTGGGATTCTGTCCCCAGCACTGAAAATTATCAAAGAATAAAATCTCATGAATTAATACTTAAAAGGTAAAGTGTTTAGAAGAGATACATATTTCTTGATTGAAAAGTGTTTATATCTCAGGTGACATAATTGATAAGCTAAGAACAATGGAGAAAAATTTTTCTATGATTTCATACATACATACACAGAGTAAATAGATAATTTATTACTATAAATAATATATCAGATTGACTAATCCATGTAGTGCATGCTATAATTGGTTGTATACAGATAAAAATGACTAGTATCATAAATTATTGCATAAATATTGTATTTTGGCAGATATTATCACTATCTCAGACATATTAAGAAAATACCAAACTGGATATATGTTTAGTTTTCTGAGATGTCAAATGAATATGTGAGAGATTGCGTGTACCTCTGTCTCTGTGAATATAATTCTGGGTGTATGTGAGTAAGTGTATTGGAGGCAAAGAACAGAAAAAGAAAACATGTCCAAGCTCAGTGATTATGCAGTTATTTTCCAAATGTCTTTCAGAACTAGGAATGCAGACCTTGAATTTAATTTATTTTGTTCACCCAGCTAGGCTACTGAGGCCACATTATCTCACATGTCCCTAACATTTCCATATGATTAAACTTATATTATGCAGTGAAGTCTCTTTAACTGTCAATTTTTTTTTTTTTTAGGTTGGAGCAACATAGGACAGTGATATCTTAAATAAAGACAGATAGCTAAAATTTATACCGACATTAATGTTTCATGTGTATCTCTAGACTGTTATGCAGAAAACCATGCATATGCATGCCAAATGTAATTTAAACCATTTTTTTAAATCTCGAAATGAATGTATTTTAAAATTAAAGGGGAGTTTCAAAATTACAAAACTCAAAGGTTTTTTTTTTAGCAAGATAGTTTATTCTGATTTTTCTTTTTTCATGTTTTCCAAATAAATATCATCCTAAAAGTTCAATATTTGAACACAGGTAAAAACGGAACTCATTTTTTTGGTGGCATGTGAAAAGTGGCTGCTCACATCCTCTCCACTCAGCCACTTCTCTATTAAGGATCTCTGGTATTCCTCCATAAATCTAGAAATTTGAAAATCATTTCTATAGACTGTAATAATTATTTCATAACAATTAATGGTTTAGTGAGAGTTTTTACTAGTTTCAAATATATCTTTGTGAATAAAATGCTGCACAATCATTTGTAAAAAATTGCTGTGGACTTCTAAATGGAATCTGAACAATTAAAATGAAAGCAAATAAATTACAGCTTTTACTGAACAAGAAATAGGGAACTTCTTTATATGTTCAAAACAATTAAAATTTTTATCTTGCTAACAAAATCCCAGGGAACCTGAATTTTTAACTCACTCTCAAAGTAATGATAGCTCTAAAGTTTTGTACAGATAATTAGAAGTGACAGCTTTATTTTTCTTCAATGTATGAAACTAACTGTGAGGTTTTTGTGAAATCGTGACAGATTTGGGGTAATTTTCACCACCAGCCTTCAATTCCATAATGTTCTGAGATACGAACCAGAATTTGACAATTCACAACCAAGCCTCCTGCACATATTTCTAGTTCAGTTTAACTCTAATATTTACATTGTTCCAAAATTACAGCTGCTGATAGGAAAGTAGATTAACACAGATTTATTCCGGGAACCTTCACTGTTAATTTGGAGCAATATTAATTTCACTCAATGCACCCATCTACCATATGAAGGCAGGTAGCTTTTTTGTTTTATTTGTGTTGCTTTTGTCTGAGTGGCAGTGATACAGATTCATGTCTCATACATGTATACACTTTCTCAACGTATCTATCTCTACCAAGCTTTAAAAAACTTCCTTCCTATATTATTTAAACGTGAAAACAACAAAAATGAGGTTTATAGGTTCTTAGGATCCTGTGAAGCCGAGCACTTAAGATTTCTAGTTTGACCTCTGTCTTTTTTCATAGAGATGTGTGGTCATACTTGCTAAAGCTACTTAGTTCAACACTGCACAGTTAAAAAATTTACCTTAGGTCTAGCAACTATGGAGCAATAGATCTAAGCTAAGCTCTGGCAGACTAAATCCAGTGATATTTTTCTATGTTGTCAAACAAAAGAGATAAAGTCAACTATCCCTGCTATTCCAAACTATTCACTATTTCCAAAACACAAATATATTGTCCTTCAGAAAACGCAGGGCTTAGGTTTTCGTTTTTTTTTTTTTTTTTTTTTTTTTTCCTTTATTTAAAGAGGGGAACAGATACCTCAGCTCTAAATCTCTTTTCCTCCTCCCTGATTCCATCCAACCTTCTCTTAATAAATGTTTATCATCATTTACTGTATTTTAGTGTGTCCAGGGATGATGAGAAAGCACTAGCTTTCTGCCTAAATTGCAGGATTTCACAAAGAAATAAAAATTACATTTATTTTTTTTATTTCAATTAGTAGAAAGGTGGCAAAAGGAAAACAGGACAAAATGAAACAATAAAATCAGAAATACACAGGTATACATAAAACCTGTGGCCAGAGAATCTTCTTTCAAAGTGAAAGCTTTGAAGTATGACTAGAAAATTATTAGGTTATTATAAATAGTATATATATACACACACACACACATATATATGTAAATAATATTTATAAAAGAAGAACCCTATGGGGAGAGGGAGGAAGGAGACAAGATACTAGCTATAGGGAATTAGGAAAGATTTTTAAGGAAGATACTGGAGAAAATGCTTTAAAGTTGGCATTGAGCAAAATATGCCAACACAGATGTCAACATGACATGCCTGCAAGGATATAGTTGTCATTAATACTGCCAATGTTTGCTTGCCCTAGCCTCTTTGAAATCGCCTATCACACTAAAGCTGTAACATCCACAGCCTTTGATACTATTGCTTACTTTTCTTCTTTCCATTAATTATTTGGCAATGTGAACGGAAGCATTGACGATGGCCACTTAAGTCAACCAAAATCACTATATTTGATATTTGCCATGGGAGAGAACTCTTTAAATCTATTGACTCATGAATTGAGTTTTTTCCTTCTACTTTATATATATATATATATATATATATATATATACGTTTTCACTTTGTTTTTCATATATATGTACATATGTTTTAGATATGCATTTCAGATTTTCATTTATAATCATTTGGAAAATACTGAGACAGGAAAAAACATACACACATTCATTCCTTCATTCAAAATCCCAACATTTGGAGAAAGCTGATCATAAAAATACATATTTGAAATAATTATTAATGTACACATGGTTTAAAACTAAGAAAAGATCACAGTGCTTGATATATAAAAATTTACCGAAGTAGATACCACATGGTCAATGAGTGTTAAGCTATTTCATTAGTTTAATGGCTATGTAGAATTCCACAGCTTTTCACCAGTTTTCACTTTGTTTTTCATCTATCAGATTTTCTTCTTCGGCTGCAGGGTGCACTTTTAATTCATTGTCTTGAAAGGTCCCTGTTGTTGAGAAAATTAGGGCAAATTAATCAGGAAGAAGTAGGAATGTAGCATTTTATTTGTGTACTAAGAATTCTAGCTGCATTATTTCTAGTCTCAGAATATTCTATGACTAACTTTTAAATATAGTAAATGAATGAGGAAAGTGTAAAAATATTTGTTTGCAATCCTTCTCTCTCCTACTCACTTTTTCTATCCTCCTCGCTTTCACGCTTTCTTGTGTGCGCCCTTTCTCGTTCCCTTTCTTTTCCTCTCATTTTCTCTCTTACCCTGCAGGGAGACACTCTGTTTGCTTAATAATCTCCCTTATGTGAAAAAAAAATATTTGTTTGCAAAGTTCTTCATCAAGTATGATATTAGAAAGACACCAAATACTTATTAATAGATCTGTATTAGCTAAAATGTATATTCATATGGTGTATTACTAAGCAATCTTTACATTTAATAATGAAAACATATGGGGAACATAGGGGAGGGCTCCAACATCAATTACTCAAAAAAATTTGTTTCTTTATGAGCAGTGTATGAATGTTTGCAAATCATATGTATGAGCAAATAAATAAATATTTGGGGAAAAACAATATTTCAAGTTTCTAGATTGTAGGTTTGAATGCATTTTTGACTTTTGAATGTCTTATTTTTTCGAATTGTGTTACTGCAATTACATATGCTATAACAGAAAGATATTTATTATTGAATGTAAAGCACTGTGAATATAGATCACTGCTAGAGCATTTGCCTAGCATGTGCAAGGCCCTGTATTTAATCCCTGGTACCACAAAGAAAAAAAAAAATGAAAACCTAAAGATAAGGAAAAATATTCTCCTTAAGCAAATCCATATGGCCCCAATAGGAAATTATATGAAAACAATAAATGGACTTGGAATGTGTATTTGTACATTTTCTCTCTTTGCAGTTACTAGAACCCAGTCACTCTCTCTTCCAAATTTCATTCCATCAATCTCATGCAAGTGTTGGATGCAGAGTAAACCATTGCCCTTTAAAACCCCTCTCAAATATCATTGCCATTCTCAAATAATTTTTATTTCTTGATACACTGTATGAATAATGACAAATTAAATATATATGTATGTATATATACACATATATTCAAACTTATAATTACTTGAAGACTTCTATCTCAGAAAGCATTCTTTTACATGATTTCCAGTTCCTTTTTCTCCCAGTTAGTGATAGATTGGCATGTTCTTATTATACAGTAGCAAATATTAAAAAATATAATAATTCATTGGAAAACCAAAGATGCTTCACAAAGTTTGACAATTATTCTCATATTTCTGAAAAAATGGTTTTATGTGGTTTATTTACATTTCTGCTAGATGTAGATGCAATTGGAGTGCCTTCAGGACACAAATCTTAAAATATTCTCATTGTCACAAGCATAATAGGAAAAGTTACTACTACCTATAAATTAAAATCAAACTTTAGTCACTTATTTTTATATTTATTTTCAATTTTAGAATAATTTTTATATTCTCATGTATACCTTTGTTAAATAAGACTCTGACCTTAAAGTAACATTTATTTAAGGTATGATTGTATTCAGACATTGGTAAGACATTGTGCTTAATGCTATTCTTATGAAGTGAAGTGAGAAATAGAATATTTCACAAATAAGGCAAAATTTTCTTCCATAGAATATCAACTACACAACTATCATGTGTCATCATTATTCCACATAATTCCCTTAGTTTATAATTCATTATTGTCTGTGCAAATACTAGGCTACATTGTATTTATTTCATTCTCATTTTATTCAACAAGTAAGGTCATTTTTTAAGGATTTAGGGAGACTGTGGAAAATGTTAAGTTACTTTCCCTTATTTTGTCTTCACTGCCAAGCAATGCATTCAGGTCAACTTAGTACACTTGGACTATCAAGTTTGAGGAGTGTGCAGTCCTCAAATATGATTAATAATAATGCAATAAAAATAATATCAATAAAATTAATATATCTGAATTAGTAATGGTGATAAAAATATAAATTGTGAATGATGATCATCACAAAGACATGTTTAAGGACATTAGTTCCCTTGGTATATTGTGCATAAGGTACGTATAATGATAGGACATTGGTAACCTCTATCTCTAAGAAAAATGGCACCATAGTCATAAATAAGCCTGATGATATAAGAATGGTATGCAGAGCCTTAAACTAGTAGGGCTTCCTAGTCATCCTGATTTAACTGTTTTGTATTCATGGAATGACTATGAAATTTTTTCCTGTAGAGATAATCTGTATATTAAAAGGTGAAAAAGGAGAGGATTTCAGCTTAGGGATAAAGGGCCATTGGAGTTAAAAAGTAGATTCAATCAGAGCATATTACACACACATATGGAAATGTCACAGTGAAACCCATTAATTTACACAGTTTATTTTTGTTAATAATTGAATAAAAATAATAGCACAATTAAAAGGAATGGTATTAAAAAGGACATAGGAGGAAGACATGGCATTGTTTATCCAAAAGACTCAGACATTTTTAATGATAAGACATTTGGGAATATCCTGATGCTGCTAGAGTTCAGACCATCAAAGAAATATTTTATTACATGCTAATTGTTGAATATGTATAAAGACAAACCCCAAAATTATGTGGCCCAGGGAGATGGGATGAAGGAGTCACTGTCTTTCCCAGTGACAAGACAGGTCCCAGGGAGGAAATTTCCATCAAATCTGAAATGACAGTTTCTGAAAAGAGACCAACACATTGATCCCACCCTAAAGCAGACCCCATTCCTCCATCTGGCCCAATAAAGATAAATCCAATCCCCCACCCTCCATCTGGCCCTATAAAGATAGCTCAAACTGACATATTAATTGAGTCACCTCTCAGTGTCACCTATATAAGCCTACCCCACCCTCTTGTGGCCTGTGGCTCATTTTCCACCAGGAAAATGGGCCCAACAGAGGCATCACTCCTTCCTGAATAAAAGTTGTGCTGAGCTGATCAGTAAAGTTTGCATCTGGCCTGGTCTTTTTGCACTAACCCTAATGAGTTTGAGCTTTATTATTTAAATAAGTGATTCTCATGGGACCAGCATCACCTTTCATGATGCATTTTGGAAATTTGAGGGGGAGTTACTGTATACCATGACTATTATATATAGTAGAAGTATATTGCGAGTCCTATTGGCATATGCTATTAAATGGATAAGGATAAAAATAATTTTTTGGTGCCCAGGACAGTTCTGAAAACCTGCCCCATATTTAACTGGACTTTTGAATATTATCCAGGTTATTCCATTATTTCTAATCAACTCAAGGTTTAAACGATAACTCTTTTTAAATAAACCTGATGTACCTTTTTTTGCAGCTTTAACATACACTGGATATCCACTGGTGGTATTATAGACTTTGGAAATCAGCAGCAGTTACTAATCACTTTATCTGAACTGTTTAAAAATTTGTTTATTATTTTTTAAAAATCATATCACTAACACAAATATCCTTGTGATATTAAATACCCAATCTGACACATTTGGATCAGTTTGGACTATAGTTTTCATATTCAGTTTTTTAAATAAGCCACTGAAATCATGCCACTAATTCACTATACTTCCTAGATCAGATTTTCCATATCTAATGACAAACCCCCAAACTAGTGAGACCTAGGAAAGGGAAGTGAGAAAGAAAGCCATATATTGAGAGAATTGATCCTTTCCCAGTTCATTTTTTTCCCGGTGATATAACAAACCTTGGGGAGGAGGTGTCCATCAAACCTAGAAAGGCAGTTTCTGGGGAGAGGCCAAAGCATTAATCCTTCCCTAAACAAATCCTTTCCAAATAACAACCACTGAACCCAGGCCCTCCACCAGGCCCAGTAACATAAATCCCAGACACCAGTTGTTGACCCCAGAATCCCTCCCTTTTTACCCAGTAAAACAGACCCCAAATTCCGGAGTGTCCAAGCTGACACGCTTATTAATTATGTCACTTCTCAGTATAATCTACATAAGCCCAGACTCTCCTCCTTTTTTCAGTGGCTCATTTTCTACCAGGACAGTGGGTCCACTGGCATCATCCCATTCCTGCGTGAAACTCTAGTCCTGAATAAACAGCTGAGATGATCCATGAAGTTTGGGTCCAGTTTGATCTTTTTGTACTAACACAGTCTACAAACTGAAATACATTAACTCATTTTAATTAAATTCCTTACACTTCTATTTTTATTTCTATTAAGCCAATGGATGGATTTAAAAATGTATTTGGAAGTAATTATTTTTCATATTAAAATTTTGCTTCAGGATAGTAAAAGCAACTCAAGAAAGATCATTGGATTTCCTTTACAGGAAAGATCATTGGATTTTGTGAGTTGGGTTTCACTGCTGTAGTCAATATAGATTTAAGGAAATTAGAATACTGAGAATACAGTTGGTGCACTTCCAAAAGATCATGTTGTATGTGATGGTGGAGAATAACAAGTAGAGAAGTCAGTATGTTGTAATGGTCCAGAGGACAGATTATGAAAGTCCCAGATACAATGCAGTGGTGGAAAAAGAGTGAAAATAAAATATTGCTAGGGGAGACACATAATGAACAGAATTTGATTATTGACTGGAACTTTTATATCTCAACGTGCAAATGTTCTTTCCAAGCTATGCAGAAGAAACTAATTGAACATCAATAAGATCGTCCCAAGATTCTCCCAGAAGTTCAGATTTTCCATCTAATAATGAGGATACTCATTCTCACATACATCTAATTCATAAAACTTGACTCTAAGTTTATGGATTTATGTCAAATGTCAGCACTTCTTTTATCATATTTCTTAATCTGTAGTGCGATTTAAAAATTACCTGTATTTCTATATTGTTCATGGTACCTAATGAACAATTACATTTAGGATTCAAGACATGATCCTAAGAGAACAACTCAAATTCTAACATCTCCCTGGTGTGATTGGTGTGATTGCCTTTCAATAAACAACTTCCAATTGCAGGTGGCAAATAGGAATTTTGGCACATTTGCAAATTCACAGCTGTCAACAACATGAATTAGGTCACTGCTAAGATGTATTGTCTGCAAAGTCCACAGAAAGGAAACATTCTTTCTCATATTATGTTATTTAATGTGTACTATTTAAAATTTATTTATTTTTTATTGTAAACAAATGGGATACATGTTGTTTCTGTTTGTACATGGAGTAACAGCATACCATTTGCATATTCATACATTTACATAGAGTAATGCTGTTTGATTCATTCTGTTATTTTTTCCTTCCCCCCCACCCCTCCCACCTCTCTTTTCCCTCTATAAAATCCCTCCTTCCTCCATTCTTGACCCCCTCCCACCCCCCATTATGTGTCATCATCCGCTTATCAGTGAGATCATTCGTCTTTTGGATTTTTCAGATTGGCTTATATCACTTAGCATGATATTCTCCAATTCCATCCATTGGCCTGCAAATGCCATAATTTTATTATTCTTTATGGCTGAGTAATATTCCATTGTATATACATACCACAGTTTCTTTATCCATTTATCAATTGAAGGGCATCAAGATTGGTTCCATAGTCTGGCTATTGTGAATTGAGCAGCTATGAACATTGATGTGGCTGTATCTCTTTAGTATGCTGATTTGAAGTCCTTTGGGTAAAGGCCAAGGAGTGGGATAGCTGGGTCAAATGGTAGGTCCATTCAAAGTTTTCTAAGGAATCTCCACACTGCTTTCCAGAGTGATTGCACTAATTTGCAGCCCCACCAGCAATGTATGAGTGTACCTTTTTCCCCACATCCTTGCCAACACCTACTGTTGCTTTTATTCTTGATAATCACCATTCTAAATGGAGTGAGATGGAATCTTAGTGTAGTTTTGATTTGCATTTCTATTATTACTAAAGATGGTGAACATTTTTTCATGTTTGCTGATTGCTTGTAGATCTTCTTTGGTGAAGTGTCTGTTCATTTCCTTAGCCCATTTGTTGATTGAGTTATTTGTATTCTTGGTGTAGAGTATTTTGAGTTCTTTATATATTCTGGAAATTAGTGCTCTATCTGAAGTATGAGTGGCAAAGATATTCTCCCACTCTGTAGGCTCTCTCTTTGCATTGCTAACAGTTTCCTTTGCTGAGAGAAAGCTTTTTAGTTTGAATCTATCCCAGTTATTGATTCTTGCTTTTATTTCTTGTGCTATGGGAGTCCTGTTAAGGAAGTCTGATCCTAAGCCAACAAGGTGAAGATTTGGACCTACTATTTCTTCTATAAGATTCAGGGTCTCTGGTCTGATTTCAAGGTCCTTCATCCATTGTGAGTTGAGTTTTGTGCAGGGCGAGAGATAGGGGTTTAATTTCATTCTGTTGCATATGGATTTCCAGTTTTCCCAGCACCATTGTTGAAGAGGCTATCTTTTCTCCATTGCATATTTTTGGCACTTTTGTCCAGTATGAGAAAATTGTATTTATTTGGGTTTCTGTCCGTGTCCTCTATTCTATACCATTGATCTACCTGTCTATTTTGGTGCCAATACCATGCTGTTTTTGTTACTATTGCTTTGTAGTATAGTTGAAGTTCTGGTATTGTGATACCCTGTTTCATTCTTCCTGCTAAGGATTGCTTTAGGTATTCTGGGTTTCTTATTCTTCCAGATGAATTTCATGACTGCTTTCTCTATTTCTGTGAGGTACGTCATTGGGATTTTAATTGGAATTGCATTGAATCTGTATAGCACTATTGGTAGTATGGTCATTTTGACAATATTAATTCTGCCTATCCAAGAACATGGGAGATCTTTCCATCTTCTAAGGTCTTCCTTAATTTCTTTCTTCAATGTTTTGTAGTTTTCATTGTAGAGACCTTTTACCTCTTTGGTTAGATGGATGCCCAAGTATTTAATTTTTTTTTTGAGGCTATTGCAAATGGAGTAGTTTTTCTCATTTCCCTTTCAGCTGTTTCATCACTTGCATATAAAAATGCTTTAGATTTATGCGTGATGATTTTATAGCCTGCTATTTTGCTGAATTCATTGATGAGGTCTTGAAGTTTTCTGGAGGAGGTTTTTGGATCCTCTAAATATTGAATCATGTCATCTGCAAATAGTGACAGCTTAAGTTCCTCTTTTCCTATTCGTATCCCTTTAATTTCTTTAGTCTGCCTAATTGCTCTGTCTAGAGTTTCCAGGACAATGTTGAATAGAAGTGGTGAAAGAGGACATCCCTGTCTTGTTCCCGTTTTTAAAGGGAATGGTTTCAGTTTTTCTCCATTAAGAATGATGTTGGCCATGGGCTTAACATAAATAGCATTTACAATGTTCAGGTATGTTCCTACTATCCCTATTTTTTCTAGTGTTTTGAGCATGGAAGGGTGTTGTATTTTGTCGAACACTTTTTCTGCGTCAATTGAAATAACCATATGATTCTTATCCTTAAGTGTATTGACATGATGGATTATGTTTATTGATTTATGAATGTTGAACCATCCGTGCATTCCAGGGATGAACCCCACTTGATCATGGTGCACAATTTTCTTAGTATGTTTTTGGATACGTTTTGCCAATATTTTGTTAAGGATCTCTCCATGTATATTCATCAAGAATATTGGTCTAAAATTTTCTTTTCTTGATGTGTCTTTTCCTGGTTTGGGTATGAGAGTAATATTACCTTCATAGAATGAGTTTGGTAGGGTACCCTCCTTTTCTATTTCCTGGAATACTTTGAGAAGTATTGGAATGAGTTCTTCTTTGAAGGTCTTGTAGAACTCTGCTAAGATTCCGTCTGGTCCTGGACTTTTCTTGAATGGATTTTTAATGGCTTCTTCTATTTCATTGCTTGATATTGATCTGTTTAAATCGTGTATGTCCTCCTGGTTCAGTTTGGTAGGAGCATATGTCTCTTAAATTTGTCAATGTCTTTGGTACTTTCTATTTTGTTGGAATACAGATTTTCAAAGTAGCTTCTCATTGTGTTCTGTATCTCAGTGGAGTCTGTGCTGATATGTCCTTTTGCATCAAGAATTTTAGTAATTTGAGACTTCTCTCTCCTTCTCTTTGTTAGTGTGGGTAAAGATTTGTCTATTTTGTTTACTTTCTCAAAGAACCAACTTTTTGTTTGGTCAATTTTTTGAAAATTTCTTTTGTTTCAATTTCATTGATTTCAGCTCTGATTTTAATTATTTCCTGTCTTCTACTACTTTTGCTGTTATTCTGTTCTTCTTTTTCTAGGGCTTTGAGCTGTAATGTTGGGTCATTTAATTGTTGAGATTTCATTCTTTTCTGGAATGTGCTCCATGCAATGAATTTTCCTCTTAGTACCGCTTTCTTAGTGTCCCAGAGATCTTGATATGTTGTATCATCATTCTCAGGGACCTCTAAGAATTTTTTAATCTCCTCCCTGATATTTTTTGTTATCCATGTTTCATTCAATAGTATATTATTTCGTCTCCAAGTTGTGGAGTAATTTCCCTTTTTTATTTTGTCATTGATTTCTACTCTCAGTCCATTATGATCTGATAGAACACAAGGCAGTATTTCTATTTTTTTACATTTCCTAAGGGCTGCTTTGTGGCATAACATATTGTCTATTTTCGAGAAGGTTCCATGTGCTGCTGAGAAGAAAGTGTATCCGCTCGTTGATGGATGGGATATTCTATATATGTCTATTAAGTCTAGGTTATTGATTGTGTTATTGAGTTCTATGGTTTCTTTGGTTGGTTTATGTTTGGAGGATCTATCTAGCGGTGACAGCGGTGCATTAAAGTCACCCAGAATTATTGTGTTGTGGTCTATGTGGTTCTTGAAATTGCGAAGGATTTGTCTGATATACAGGGATGCATGATTGTTTGGGGCATAAATATTTACTATTGTTATGTCTTCCTGATTTATGGTTCCCTTAAGCAGTATGAAATGTCCTTCTTTATCCCTTCTGACTAACTTTGGCTTGAAGTTCACTTTATCTGATATAAGGATGGAAACCCCTGCTTTTTTACTGAATTCCTGTGCATGGTACGTTTTTTCCCATCCTTTCACCTTTAGTCTGTGGATGTTTTTTCCCATGAGATGAGTCTGTTGCAGGCAGCATATTGTTGGTTCTTTCTTTTTAATCCATTCTGCCAGTCTATGTCTTTTGATGGATGAGTTTAGGCCATTAACTTTCAGGGTTATTATTGAGAAATAATTTGTATTCCCAGTCATTTGGCTTATTTTTGGTTTTTAATTTGGCTTGGTTTCTCCTTTGATTGCTTTTTCTCTTAGTTCCTCCCTTTGCTGATCTCCATTGTTGTTTTTCATTTGCTCCTCATGGAATATTTTGTTGAGAATATTCTGTAGCACAGGCTTTCTATTTGTAAATTATTTTAACTTTTGTTTATCATGGAAGGATTTTATTTCATCTTCAAATCTGAGGGTTAGTTTTGCAGGGTATAGGATTCTTGGTTGGCAACCATGTTCTTTCAGAGCTTGAAATATGTTGGTCCAGGCCCTTCTAGCTTTTAGAGTCTGGTTTGACAGGTCTGCTGCTATCCGTATTGGTCTCCCCCTATATGTAATCTGATGCTTTTCTCTCGTGGCCTTCAAAATCCTATCTTTATTTTGAATGTTAGGCATTTTCATTATAATGTGCCTTGGTCTGGATCTGTTGTGATTCTGTGCATTTGGTGTTCTGTAAGCCTCTTGTATTTGATTTTCCATTTCATTCTTCAGGTTTGGGAAATTTTCTGATATTATTTCATTGAATAGGTTGTTCATTCCTTTGGTTTGTATCTCTGTGCCTTCCTCAATTCCAATAATTCTTAAATTTGGTCTTTTCATGATGTCCCATAGTTCTTGGAGATTGTGTTCATGATTTCTTACTATCTTCTCTGTTTGGGCAACTTTATTTTCAAGATTAAATATTTTGTCTTCATTGTCTGAGGTTCTGTCTTCCAAGTGGTCTAGTCTATTGGTGATGCTTTCCATTGAGTTTTTTATTTGGTTTATTGTCTCCTTCATTTCAAGGATTCCCATTCGGTTTTTTTTGAGAATCTCTATCTCTTTGTTGAAATGATCTTTGCTTGCTGCAGGTGCTCTTTCCGCTTATTGGTATTATCATTCATTGCCTGCATGTGCTCTCTTATCTCATCCTTTGATACATGAATCCTCTTAATCATGTATAATCTGAAGTCTTTTTCTGACATTTCTTCTAACATACTGTCATTGGATTCTATTACTATTGAATCTAGATTCATTTGTATCATTTTCTTCCCTTGTTTTTTTCATGTTGTTCATGTATCTTCCCCTCTAGCAGTGCAGATCTGGGGTATTGCAGATTTCCCCCTATAGGCTTATAGTGGCCCTATAGGTTTCCAAAACCCTTTCTTTAAGGGAAGATCAATATTAGCAGTGCCCAAATCAGACACTATGCAATCCTAGACCAAATAGCCCCTATGGGGACAGTAACAAAATTGTCATAATAAACAAAGTGAGTTCAAATATTATCTTTGGTAAAACAAACAGGTTTGCAATAAGATCTGCAGTTTCTAATGGAGGACAAAGAGGATGCAGAGGGATGTAGAATGTGGCTTTTAATGGGATCAGAAAAAAATATACAGAAGTTCTAGAAAATAGAAAGGGTGAGAATGTAATCAAAAGAAATCGGTTGTTAGCATGCAAAAAAGGGAGAAAGAGACTTTGAGGGAACAGGTAAACAAAAGGAAAAGAAAGCAAGAAAGGTAAAGAAATAAAAACTTAAATTTTTTTGAAAAGGAGAAAAAAGAAAATCTACTGTATAACAGTCATATACTAATGAAACCTCCCAGTGTTCAGTAGCCTGATGCATGAGAATTACCTGACAATGAGCTTCAAGCCTCCAGCAGGCGTCTCAGAATGGGATTTGCCCCACCTAAAGATCTGAGCTACGATTTCCAGGAATATCCAAGATGGCTGTTCTGGCTTCCAAATGTGTTGGCAAATGGGGAGCTGCAGCTCATAGGTGGACGTGGTCAGCTGGAGGTCCTGGAGACGGGATGCAGTTGTTCCAGCAGGGTTCCTGGAGGTCCCGTGTGTTTGGTGTGGTTGTGGGATCCTGAAGGTCGGGTGCAATCATTCAGTCTGGGGACCTGGTGATAGGTCGCAGTCAGTTGGTCTGGGGGTCCTGGCAGCAGGGAGCAGTCAGTCAATGTGAGTGCCCCAGAGGCAGGGAGTGATCGGCCGGGCTGAGGGATCCTGGAGATGGGGTTCAGTCAGTCCTGCCAGGGGTCCTACAGGGCCTGGCTGTTGTCTCAAAATGGCGGCAGCCACGTGTAATCAAACCTGTAGGTACTGTGACAGTGAACTTCCAGGCAGCAGCAGGCAACTGGTGCTACACTGGTGGTTGGCAATCAGTTTGCTGACTGTTGTCGGACGATCAGGAGGTGAACCTTGAGCGTTGGGTGATGGATAGGAGTAAGGCAGGTGATGGACAGGTGAGACGTAGGCACATGGCGGATGATAGATGCCTGCTCTCAAAAAAGGCATCGATATGCTGGCAGATTGCAGGTCATCACAGCAGACAAATGGGTAAAGAGCAGGGGATCGATAAGCAGCAAAAACTGCCTCACTGAGAAACAGATATCCTCTGTTTGAATCCGGTGTTATGGAGCGACAAGGAATGCAGCCTCCCTCTAGTTCGCCATCTTGGATCTCTAATGTGTAATTTTTTAAGTGAAGTAGTTATTATGTCCTTGTTCATTTCTTAAGGCTAAAGATAATATCAGAAGTCCCATTTATCTTAGTATTTATTTAAATTAGTTGAATTCAAATTTAGCACAAAGTTTTTCTATATTTTCATTGATATATAAGAATCAAAAGGAATAAATTTGATCATAGGATCTACTAGACAAGTATTTAAAGGATGAATAAATCATAATAAATTTAGAAGAACAGATCTACGTATTTAGCTACTTATAACTTCAGTTTTTGTCAAAATTCCTAGTATTTGAATCTCGTAATTCAGAAACACGTTTTTATCATTATATTTACTTCTGTATTTTATTTTATTGACAACATGGTCTTTATGATACTTATGAATAGATTTGTTATTTTGTTGCAATTTATCAGTTTTGATTCTGTTTTACTTTGCCTTCCATATTCCTAAAGAAAAAAAATAATAATTTTCTGGAATTATAATTTATGTGTATTTTCCTAAACTTCACAAGTTTTGCAGCACATATGATTGAGGAAGATCTTTCCTTTCTTTGCAATTCTTTTCACAACTCAAATGATAGATTAGTTGAAGTGATAAGAAAAAATACTGATATATACCAGATTTCATGTACATTACTAGTGCTAGAGTTGGATGTAAGTTGGTGTTTTATATATATTTTGTGATATTATTTATATTTTGGTACACCATAATTTTACATGATAGTGGGAATCATCATGCCATATTTATGCATGCACATCCCTTTCCTATCCCATACCTTTTCCCACCCCTAGATGTGCTTGCTCTACTCTAATGATCTTCTTGCCAGTCTTAAAAATTAGTTTCACTAGTGAATTTATCTATTTATCTTCTATCCACCTGATTCACTGTGGTATATTCATATATGGACATAGCATAATTCGTAGATTTCTTTCTCCAGGATTTCCTAATACATTTCATGCCTTCCCCTCCTTCCTCTTTCTCAATTTAATCTGTATAATAACTGCATAAGGTAGCTATTCTACCTATACTAATGAGGAATCTGAAGCATAATCACAGTACCTGACAAAGACGACACAAATATTATATTGCATAATTGTGGCTTGAATTTGGGAGTCTGTATATGAGTAACAATTATTTTATTTATACTTAAGTGGCCTTATTGTGCTGATTCATCTATGCCAACATCAAAATAATAAATAATAAAAGAAAAATAATGGTAGCAAAAATCTTCTGTTAGCAGAGTTTCCAATTATGGAAGACAATTGTAGAGTAGAAAACAGCTGAGTTTGAATGTCAGAATTTACAAGATAAAAATCCAAATTCCATCTACAGGGTACTAATTCCGATTACTTTCAATCTATTTCTAGAGTCAAGTCTTTGGGGAGTGTCAGGGGAATTATCTCTACCACAAGTCAGACTTCTATGTTTCCCTGTCCATTGGCTCCTCTGACCTTCTAGTATGAAACCTTAGATATAAATAGATAAATGCACTTTATAATTGTTAATTCATGCTAAGAGAATCTTCTATAAATTATTCTGTTCTGTGTGTAATTTTTGAGAACCTATATAATTTTTTGCTAAGTTTTGTGCTACTAAAGACAAATACTGAATGTCACTAATTTGTCAGTGACATAATTAAAAAAGGGGAAAGGACAACGTATGTTTCTTCAAGGAAGACATGCAGATAGCAGAGAGCTATACTCGAAGAAGTTATGCGATTTCACTAATTATCAGGGGAATGCAATTCAAAATCACAATGAGATATTTCCCACATTTGTTGGGAAAACTATCATCAAAATGGCAAAATTTAGCAAGTGTTAGAATATCTAAAGAAATTCGAACACTTACAAACTGTTGGAAAGTATGTACAATTGGCCAGTTATTTTAGGAAACTCTCCAGATGTTCCTCAAAATATTAGAAATAAAACTATCATATCATGCAAATATCCCACTTCTAGATATATGTAAACATATATATATGCATATATGTGTGTGTGTGTATTGATATATACACACAATCAATATATATATTGACAAATCAATATATATAGACAATATATATATTGATTTTTTTAGGTATAGCCTAAATAATAGAGTTCAGTATCTCAGTTATCTGCACACTTGTGTTCATTTGAATGTTAGTCACATTAGACAACCAGCAGAGACAACCTATATGTTCATCACCACTCATCCTCTGGTAACCGACACTTCATCTCCTCTTTGCTTTCATAAATTTGATTATTTTATATACCAAACACATATGGAATCATGCAATATATCTGTTCTCCTATAACTGGCTTATTTCACTCAGTAATATCTTTCAGTTTCATCCACATTTTCATAATAATGTAATAACATTCCATTGCATTCATATAGTACCTTCACTACTTTTTGAAAATTTTACTTTCATTTGAGAGATATCATATTTCTTTTATCCATTTAAGTGTATGCATTGTATAAAATATGTGTAAAATGTGATATTAGAATATGTACATGTTTTGTATACTACACTTCAACAAAGAAATAATAAATAAATCAACAAGAAAATAAAAATTCTGTCTTACCTATTCTACTTCCAAAGCCTATCTGCCCAGTTTACGTTTAGAAATAAATTGATTTTTTTCAGTTTTTGAGGTTTTTGGTTTTTTTTTTTTTTTTTTTGAAGAAGTACATCTCTACTATGACTAGCGAGACAAACACCTTAAAATCAAAAATGAGAGTTTAGTTAGGTTTTTGCACTCTTAGTAAATTGTAAAACATTTTCTTCCTAAATTATGGTATTTTACTAAGCCATAGACTTGCTGTATTTTCTTCACATTACCTTTGTCTCATCATCCTAATTGCCACCCCTTACATTAGACCCGATCATCCATCCTTAGGCATGGTACCAGGTTCCCTTATCTGGTCTCTGCTTCTGAACTGCTTCACGTTAATATCCTCCTCCCATCCTGCTTGTAATGACATTACCAGCCTGAATAATATCATTTCTCATTTGAAAAGCCTTGGTTAACTCCTGAGCAACTGTAGATCTAAGTCTAAGAAATATTCTTTAAACATCTTTTCCCAAATTGCCTCTATCCCAGAAATTGGCAAACATTTACTCTAAATAATACAATAGCAAACATTTTAGGATTTGTGAGCCACCTGCAGTCTCCATTTAGCCTTTGGGCAATAGTTTGTTTGATTCCTGTTCTAATTTGTAAACCCTACATTTAGTGCTATATATCTCTCTTTTCCATTTATACCTAACAGATAAATAATGACTTCCATTATTTTTATGCCCCAGAAGACTTTAATTAATTTTGTTCTCTTAGTTTTGAATGTCCTAAAAATTAAATTAAATTAAATGCCCTAAAAATTGAATTAAATTGTTTAGCACATAATTTTATACAGGAAATGAGTTTAAGTCTGTTTTTATAGACAGGAGAATGTTGTTTCTTTCTTGTTCACCATGCTCATTTGTTACTATCTTCTTTTGGTATTCTTTTTGTTTGCTAAAACATTTTCCAAATTTTAGATTATTTGGTTTGTACTGCTTTTATATTTAGCTGATTTTTAGAACATTTTAGCGCAGTTTTATGTTTATAGAATTATGGGAAAGATAATACAGATATTTCCAAGGATTCCACATCCAAGATTCCAGATGTTTAACTTATCTTTATCATCTAGTAATTATGGATCAACGTTTATGTAGCAATATTAACTGAAGTCCATGTTTTATTTGGATTTCCTTGGTTTTCCCCCAGGGCTCATATTTTTTTTTTTTTTCTCCAGGATGTGCTTCTTTTTAATACTGATGACCTGAGAAATACAAACATAAAATTTAACATCCTTTCCATATGGATTCTTCTGTTAATTGCATTTTTGTTTTCTCTTGAGTATCTTTAGAAAGTTTGGAAATATCTAGACATTTCACAGAATAACAGAGCAACTATATTTTTCATACTTTGCCTTACAAATACTTTCATTCATTACTATTACTACCTTCCATCTGCTGAGCACTTAACATGTAAAAGATTCTGTCCTGAGCATATTCATTGAACAAAGCCATTTTAAACTTAACCATTATTTTTATGAAATAAGTGCTATTATGATTCCAATTTTTATATGAAAAAAATTAAATTCTAATGAGACTAAATATCTTGCGAGTATTAAAAAAAAACAGCCAATGTTGAAGCTCAAACTATAAGTGGTAAGTTTCCAGAATTTGTGGTCTAAACCACCCCAATGAACTAACTCTCACATACATCTCTGTTGCCTCATTTGGTAGGAGATTAAATTTTGTTATTGTGTATTTTCTTTAGGAATGCTGCATTTTGAATCTGGATACATAAAAGTAAGTTATAGATTTAAAATTATGTTATAAGAAATACGTTATGTAACAGTTTTAAATGAACAATATTGGTAGGAATTTCCATAATGCAATAATGTAACTATTTGTTACATTACTAGTTTTAACTGAGGATTTCTTCTGAAGTCTATATATATTTCAGCATTCTTCAGAGTGCTTTACAGATTATAGTTTTAAATAAATGCTTCACGAAATATAAGAATAAACAGAAGATATGAGTGTAAGCAGCTTTGGCTTTATGTAATCATTTAGCATGTTGGTTTTAATTTCATTCTTTTTTTCTCTGTGCATTTTAATTTTGGTGTAAGGCAATTAAAAATAATCTGTTCCTAAATGATCATTATGTTCTACCCTAATTCATGGGTTCTTATTCAAATATATACAAAAAGAAGTTTTGGGAAACTTGCATTAAATATACATTAAATTTTACTCTTGGGGGAAGGGTGAGATTTTGTGATTAATTAGATTTTATGTCAATGACAATAGCAACTCAAACCAGAGTTAGTATGATGTTTTGCCTTGCATTATATATCTGGGCCTAATAATATCAGTCTTCATTTTCTGAGTTATTACACACAAATTTAAGGTAACTAATTATTGAAAACACAATTATACATTTTTTGACTGTCATGTGATCATTGAAACCTTGATTAATACATTTCATGCAGGATTTTAGAAAATATATGAGCATTAATAGTTACCTCATAAGAACAAATGAATTAAGCTATCACTATATCATATTGGAAATTACAAGAAAGAAAATTATTTTTTAAAAAATTTATATTTACTTAACTTTTAGAATGGTTGTGAGATCTGTGACTAGCAAGTTGTATAACCCTTTTAAAAATCATCCAAATATAAAATTGTAAACAATTGTCAAAAAATTATTTCCTGTAACTCTATGGAGATTAAAAAAATTCAGTACTACTTATAAGATCTTGTTTTCAGTCATTCACACACTTTTCCTTGTTACCTCCAGGAATGAGGATCCCTTGCATCTACAATTCAGTTTTACTATGAGCTTCTGAAGGATCATTAATTGTCCTTGAGTTGACTAAACCTTGAGTTTGTCCTGTTTTTCACTTGACTTCAAATAATATAAAATTTAACATAAATTTTATTTTTGCCAAATCATTTGCTGGTAAGTTTTCCATATGAACAATATCCTTGATCCAAATGTTTCAAGTTTAAACTTTTTAAAGTACCAGCTATCTTAGAGTAGATAAGACAATGAACTTCAAAGTCAAGTGAACTTTATTTCTACTTTTTTCTGCCACTTTCTTGCGATTTGTCCTCAGACCAATTGATGAGTTTCTCATCTCTAAAACAGTGACTCACTCCAAGAGAGAAAATTAAATAATGCCTGCTAAGTATACACAATAAACACATCTTAAATGCTACCTAGCTATTAGTATACAGTAATCCTTTATCATTTGTACCAATTTTTATACTCTTCAACAAAAAGGGTACTTGACATTTCTAAAAGTTTATCAATGTTTTTGTTATATACACATTTCATACCCAATAGCATTATTTAATATAGTCAATTACCTGAGTGCAGAGAACATGTCCTAGTTTACTACCTCCAGTGTTTAGTTTGGGACATGATGCATTGTTACTTTTAATGAATATCAGATAGGTAAACAAACGATCAAATGAAAGAATGAATAAGTAATCTATATATTACTATTATCTATGTATAGTGGGATTAAAAATTTTATCAGCCTCTCTGGCTTCCTTTCTCTGACTTAGCCTCCTGCAGTTCCCCAAAGCCAAACTTACAACTGAACATTTTCTATCTGTTCTCATGGTTCACTGGACTGTTCAGTCCATCCTGATATAGGCCTCCTTCCTTATGTCTGTGGGCTCCTGTAGTCGATATATAGCAGTGAGGCTTCCTGGTGATTGAGTAGTTTATGGTGGGCACATTCCCCCAAACTCTTTATTTTATTAATGATCTGTTTCATCTGTACAAAACACAGCTGTTGATTTACCCAATAACCACTTTCATAGGTAGCAATTATATTTTGAAAATATTTTAATTATTTTTGTAATTAAAAATAACATGTGCAATAGTTGGAATGTTCATGTGCTTTCTAAAATATGTTGAAATTTTCCTCTGTTGTGATGGTATTAAGAGGTGTGATCTTCTGTGAAATGACCAGATCATGAGAGTTCCACCCTCATGAACAAATTAGTGATTATTAAAAGGCTTCTTTTGTGAAAACACACCATCCATGACTCAGGTCTATATGAGACAGGGAAACTGTCAGTGCCTTTATCTTAGAAGTTCCAGTCTCCAGTTGTGACAAAATTAAATTCTATTGTTTATGAATTACCCACTCTTAGGAGTTTGGTTATAGTAGCACAAATGGGTTAAAATGCTGTGTTCACCATAGAAATAGGTAGACAAAAATCATATTTTTAAATAATATTATTAAAACATATTCTCATTTTATAGAGCAGCACACAGAGATTGCTATTTGTCCAAGATCATACAACTTGTTCAATTTTCATAGCATTTTAAATTTCATTGCACTTATTGTAAATATAAATCATTGCCCATAATTTCACTGTAGAGATATAATTTTAATTGATTTTAAAACTTTCCTATATCCAAGACTCATATCACTTACTTTTTGCCATTGTACTAATATTGTAATTTTTTCTACCACTACTAAACAATAAGTCACTAAAATTCAAAGACTTCCAGTACATCATTTTAATATTGATAGTTTCTGTTAAAATTTTAAAATTTTCCACTTTAAAATTGCAATCAAGTTTGGAGGACAGCTCTGGTATAGTGTTTGTACAGCAGGTGGAAGGTCACCAGCATTGTAAAAAAGAATTAATTAACCAATTAAGTAATGTTTGTATCATAGTAACTGACTTTTTCTTTAGGTCATCACACTGACAGAAACTAGGTATAGTAACATTGATTGGGCCCAGAGTGATCCTTCATATTTTTGAATATACTGTCAATATTTAAAAACAGAAAATGTGTTTACTTTTTATTTAAAGTCTCATGAATTGACTAATTTTCCTTATATTTGTTAAGTTAACTACTGTGGACCTTAGTAATGAAAGGGTAATACTTCAAGTACTGTTAAGAATTTAGTGTTTTACAATGTTTTAAAAACTGTGAGAGTTAAGTATGGAAAGAAAAATGCTCATTGGAGGAATTTAGCCCAGCTCTTATAAGTATATTGTCCAATGTTACTAAGGCCACTTTCTGAGCATGATATTTACAGAAATTATTTTCCAAAGACAAATCATCACTTCACTGGTCAATTATAAAAAATAATGATCATTCACCTTTCTTATTTCTATTGTATCATATTATATACCATTGTCCTCAGCAGTATTCAGTCATTGAGTTTGCCACAATGAAATATGGAGATTTCAGAAAAAGCTTCTCTTCTTGACTTAACTAGTTATGCTTTATTGCATCATTTTTTCTTTATCTTTGAACAGGGTCAAGTCCCCTGTTGCCCCCTGTGAAGTATAATTTGTCATGTTGCTGAATATGGTGATAAATGGTTTGTGTAGTTAATGAGCATTCAACTTTAGTTTGATTCAAAATTCAAGATATCTCAAATAATTTTTTCTTCTTTATACCTCTCTAATGAGCACTATATCATAAATAAAACTTAAATGCATGGGTGAATTTTTAAACCTTTTATATCATTTTACACTCTATTAATGCCTTCTGCTAGACAATTTCCTGTGAGATTATAATAGCTTCTCAAATTATTCCATTGCCTGTGCTTAACTCCTACACAAGATAAAATATGAACTAGTCTTATTCTTTACACGATAAGAATCTTCTTGACTGTATTGAAAATATGTTAATCTTTTCTGTATGAAATTTTTATATAGTATAGTCTACACTGTACTATTATCTGAACTTCTCTAACATATTTTGTATTCCTGAGTCTCATTATCATTTTGAAAACGAGTGTAAAAATATTTACTCCATTGTCATTTTTGGACACCCAACTATTGTGCAGGATGTGTATTTAATCTCTAATTACTCATTGAAAGCTGAATTCATCCCCATAACAGAGGGATATGGCTTCCCCAAAATGCCAAAGCCTTGAACTAAACATCAGTTCTTCTTACAGTAGGTTGTTTTGGTGAAAGTAGGTGTAAAATAGAGTAAGTATACAAAGTTTTGGGGGGCCAGTGAAACTCTTTTGTGTGACTTTATACTTATGGATATTTGCCACTAGGCAATAACTTAGCACAGTAAACCTTAATGCGTACACATTCAGGAGACTGAGTGATCCTACAATGAAATACAGATTATAATAATAGAATCTATTTGCAAAAGTCTAAAGTAACTTCACTGAGAGGAGTAAAATGCTTTTTACATAAGTTCAGAAAACAATAGAATCTATAAACCTAAAGGGAAAAGTAACTTCATGTGAACACTGTCCTGTAATATTATAAAGAAATTTCTGAAAGCATACAGATTAAAGCATCTGAAAACATCATAAAAGTACACTTAAGCTAAACAATTGAGTAAAAAGACAATGGAGAGTAAGAATCTGGGTTCCCACTCTTGGAATGAGTGGTTTCAGATAAACAATGGAAGAGCCTAAAACAATGTATGTGATGATGGGCAGGAGTTGGAGACATCACTAGGAGCTCATGTTTATTTAATACATATTTAAAATATGTATAGATATGTAAATGTCCTTGTTATACACATGTATTCCCTCAGTTGGTCAGATAAGAGTGCTCAGAAACATTTATATAAATATACACCAATAGCAACAAGTAAACCTAACACTTAGATCCTTTTCTAATAACATTATTTGAGAAATGGACCAGGGCTGTTGAAGCAAATGATTGATTATTGGACTGGGATAAGAATTGCAAAAATAAACCTGGGGATCTTGAAGTGTTTCATCAAGTAAAGAAGTGCTCAGAAAGATGAGGTATGTCAAAGATACACAGGAGCCATTTGAAATAGCCCTGAATGGCCCAAAACTGGAAATACTGTGAGCAACAATATGAAGAAAATAGTATTAGATTATGACTTATTGTATAAAATAAATTTCTGAGTCAGGACCAATAAAAACAAATGATTGATGAATTCATAAATAAATGAGAAGACACAAGTCCCTGTTCCTCAAATCCAAATGATCTATATTTATACTCTACAGTAAGAAAAGTAGATCAAAATACTGCACTCCTTAATTATGGGATGTAGATAGATACTACCTTTAAAGAACACAATATAGAAATGGGAAGAAACTTTCAAAATGGAGAAACTAGACAGTGTGTGCCTTTGGTGTAATTTGATTGAAGCCAATGGCACTGTACTTCTATGTTTTTCTTCCCCAGTTCCCATAACTTCATGTAAATAGGGGCAAAAAGTCCAATACCAGTTGAGGAACATCTGATAAAATACCTCTGTAGTGCACTTCAACATAATCAAAGAAAAGAAAGAGCTTAAATGCATAAGACAGTGATATTATATCACCAAATTATATTATGTTATGTGCATGTATGAAGATGTTAACAGCAAATCCCATTATGATGTACCAAGGATAATGCAAGTATAAGAAAATGTGAAAAAAGAAATAAAGCCTAAGAATATATGATTATTAAATATGTTGTGGCATCCTGAATGGAATCCTAGAAAAGGAAAACAAAAAAGAAAAAAGAATGTTGTTAACAGTAAGATTGTATTAATAATATGTGAACTTTAATAATAGTATATAAATGTTTATCAGAAACAAGGTAGTATAAAATACTTTAAAGATGATAAGTTGTATATTGAAAATAGACACTGAATTTGCATGTAAATGGATGTGGACAAAGACTAAGTGACACCACCAAGAAATGAAAATAGCTATTAGTACTATAACAGATGAATTTAATATTCTATTTATTTGAATGTTTTCAGAGTACTGTTAGATAACAGTTAAGATCCATAAAGAAGACTTGGGATTGTTTTCCCAGTTTTTTATTCAAAATAATTAATAAATGATAAAATTGCCTCTTTGCTTTTTCTATGATTTTTTTTTTCCAATTTTAAATTCATCTTTTGGAAGCTGTGGAATTTGGTCTCAATGCTTGGGAAGATTTTGGCTCACCATTAGTGTTTATTTAATCTTCCTGAGTTCTTATTGATATCTTCTCTGAAAGCACCTATAATTTATGGGCCATGGAGAAGAGGTGATGAGCACTTATTATATTTTAACTAGAGTGAATGATTAATTTTGGCTGTTGCTAAGGTTTTGAATTTTACAGAACATTCATAAAATTCTCTATCTAAGAATTCCAGTGTTTTACACTCTTCTTTCTCCAAACTGAAATCACCCTCCTCTCTAAATCTTCCTCTTCCTTAACATCCTTTAATTCTGTTCAATATTCCAAATTTTGCAGTCTACACTTTGATGCACAAACACAGGTTACCACTCATTTTCTATGGATTTTACCTTATTTCCTTTGCACTTTGGATCATAGTTTTGTTATCCCAACCTGGCTTACTTTTTGTTTGACTGTTTTTAATGAACTTCATTTTTGATAAGTTTTAGGTACATAGTGAAATTGAGCAAAAAGTACAAAGAACTCCCATGTACACCTATCACTAAACAAACCCAGCATCCCCTGGTATCAATATGACATGCCACAATGGTATACTTACTGTAATCAAGAAACTGAGGGTTGGAGAAAGGAAAGACAGTGGACTGAGTCAGGCATTATCACCCTATGTTCATGTGTGATTACACGAATGGTGTGAATCTACATTGTGTAAAACCATAGAAGTGAAAAGTCATACCCCATTTGTGTACAATGACTCAAAATGTAGTCTGTAAAAAGAAAAAGAGAAAGAAAAAAAAAAAAAAAAGAAAATGATATTGACAAATATTAACCGAAGTGCACAGATTACATTAGGACTCATACTTGGCATTATATACACTATGGATTGGTTGACAGCAGAATGCATTTTGATTCATTGCACACAAATGGAGTACAACTTTTCATTTCTCTGGTTGTACACCAATGTAAAGTCACACCATTCCTGTAATCATACATGTACATAGGGTAATGATGTTTGTCTCATTCCACCATCTTTCATTCCACTTGCCCCTCCCCTCTCCATTTCCCGCTACATAATCCAAAGTTCCTCCATTCTTCCCTTACCCACTACACTCCCCCTACCTCGGATTATGTATCAACATCCACTAATCAGAGAAAACATTTGGCCTTTGGTTTTTTGAGATTGGCTTTTTTCACTTAACATGATATTCTCCAACTCCTTTGATTTACCTGCAAATGCCATGATTTTATTCTTCTTTATAGCTGAGTAATATTTCATTGTGTATATACACCACAGTTTCTTTATCCACTCATTTGTTGAAGGACATCTAGGTTGGTTTCACAATCTAGCTATTGTGAATTGAGCTACTATAAACATTGATGTGACTGTGTCACTGGAGTATGCTGATTTTAAGTCCTTTGAGTATAAACTGAGGAGTGGGATAACTAAGTCAAATGGTGGTTCCATTGCAAGTTTTCTGAGGAATCTCTAGATTCAAACTCAAAATCTTTTTTACAGCAAAGGAAACAATCAATCTATGGATTTTGATAAACATATAATGATGTGGAATGAATCTACTGATGTAATACCATTCAGAAGTTTTATGCCTTAAAAATCTTCTGCAAAGCCATAATATTCTTCTTATTTTATGGCTCAATAATATTCCATTGTGTATATATACCACAGTTTTCTTTATCCATTCATTTGTTGAGGGACATCGAGGTTGGTTCCACTATCTAGCTATTGTGAATTGAGATGCTATAAACATTGATGTGGCTGCATTATTGTAGTATGCTAATTTTAAGTTCCTTGGATATAAACTGAGGAGTGGAATATCTGGGTCAAAAGGTAGGTCCATTCCATGTTTTCGGAGGATTCTCCACACTTCTTTCGAGAGTGAATATACCAATTTGCAACTCCACCAGAAATGTAGAAGTGTGCCTTTTTCCCCACATCCACGCCAACATCTATTATTGTTTGTGTTCTTGATAATAGCCATTCTAATTGGAGTAAGATGAAATCTTAGAATTGTTTTAATTTGCATTTCTCTAATTACTAGAGATGTTGAACACTTTTTCATATCTTTATTAATTGCCTGTATGTCGTCTTCTGTGAAGTGTCTGCCCAGTTCCTTGGCCCATTTATTGACTAGGTTCTTTGTCTTTTGGGGGTAAAATTTCGTAAGTTCTTTATAAATTTTGGAGATTAGTGCTCTATCGCAAGTGCATGTGGAAAAGATTTTCTCCCACTCTGTAGGCTCTCTTTTCACATTATTGATTGTATCCTTTGCTGAGAAAAGCTTTTAGTTTGAATCCATCCCATTTATTGATTCTTGCTTTGATTTCTTGTGCTTTGGGAATCTTGTTAAGGAAGCCTGATCCTAAGCCGACATGATGAAGATTTGGGCCTACTTTGTCTTCTGTTTGGTGCAAGGTCTCTGGTCTAATTCTTAAGTCCTTGTTCCACTTTGAGTTGAGTTTTTTGCAGGGTGAGAGATAGCATGCAAAGTGAAATAAGCCAATCCCCCAAAACCAAAGGCCAAATGTTTTCCCTGATAAGTGGATGATGGTATATAATGGGGTGAGGGGGTGGAGGTAGAGAATAATGGAGGAACTTTAGATTATGTAGACGGAAATGAGAGGGAGGGGAAGTATGAAAAATGATGGAATGAAACAGACATTATTACCCTACGTACATGTATGATTACATGAATGGTATGAATCTACATCCTGCACAACATAGAAATGAAATGATGTACTCCATTTGTGTATAGTGAATCAAATGCATTCTGCAAAAATTAAAAAAAATTTAAAAAAAGTCTTCTATACCCCTTGGTCTTTATCACTTTCCTTAATCCGAATATATTTCTTTCAGTTCGGTCCCACATGTAGGGAACATTCCTCAAGCTTTTCTGACAGCAGTCACTGACACCATGGGTCTAAGTAAGTCTAAACAGTCCCTGGACAGAGAGAACTGAGGTAATGATAATAGACTCGCCATAGAATCAAGGTCTTTGCAGTTGCTGAGGCTGAGCTAAGAGCTGAGGGGAGGCCTCTGTTCTGTCAAGCATCCCAGCAAGCTGTGATGTGAGCTAGCCCATGCTGCCTTGCCTCATGCTGTGTGTAGGAACTTGCCATTCCCCCAGTCCTTTGTCTCAGATCTGTTGCTGGGCAGAATTGCTTAGGCAAGCTTGGTTTGTTTACATTACCTCCGATGTATAGTTCACCTATAGGCTGACTCTGTTATGCTTTAACAAGCGTGTTAACCTGATTGGATAACGTGCCTATGTATGTTCTGTAGGATCCTAAGTAAAATTAGATCCATGCCCTCAGAGCTCGATCTCTGAAGTCTGAGTGCACTGGGTTAGGTAGATGTTGCGCAGCAAGCGCCATCTCCAAACATCTACACCCACACACTGCTGCCATAACATGAAACAAGGACTCTAATCCCGTGACACCCTTGGTTTGGGAATGCCTAGGGCTCCCGTGGATTTTTATAAGTACCAACTGCACAGTTCAATCCTTGAACTCTCTGCTTACTCTTGTAGCCTTTTCTTCCATGATTATCTTATTCCCTCTTGAAGTCCGTCAAACGTACTAACTTCCTCTTCCTTGATAACATTTTTGCTCGGACCCTCATTTTCTTGGAATGACTTTTCACATTTTTTCTTGAATCATTCAAAAAAATTCACTGCTTATTAATGAATCATATCAAAGATTCTTCTTTTGTTGTACTTGCTATCTCGAATTAATTTGAAGTCTGTTCTTTCAGTCCAAATATACCCCAGCAACAAACTCTTTTACAAAATGATTCTGCTTTGTGAGTAGTTATACATGCAAAAGCTAGACAATACTTTCTGAGCAAAGAGACGAAATTATACACTTTTGCATCTCACAACATTACTATCTCTGTATCCTAGTTTGTCTTCGTAAAATCTTATCTAAGCAATGTTTGAAGAAATTCAATGATGAGAGGGAAAAAAAAAGCTATTTGTAAATTAAATTTACTTTTAAATAGATACATAGCCATATAAAATTTTTGTTTATGGGTTATCATGTGACATTTTGATATTTATAGAATTATGTATTGTTCAAATCAGATCAAACATTTTCTCAAACATTTATCAGTTTTATGGTAAAACATTAAAATATTTTCTTCTAGCTTTTGATACATAAAAGTCATTAGCATTATCTATGGTCATTCCATTATGTGATAGCACATTAGATCTTCTTACTTCTATCTTACCAGTTAGTACCCATTTATCCTACCTCTCTCTTTCTTACCCTCTCCAGACTGTGGTAAATACCATTCTATTTTAAATTTCATGAGGTAAGCATTTTTAGATTCTACATGAATCATGTGGTACTTGTCTTTCTGTGCTGAGTTGATTTCATTTAGCATAATGATCTTCACTTTCATTCATGCTGTTCTAAGTGACAGGATTTTATTTTTTAATAGCTGAACAGTATTCCATGGTGGATATGCATCATATGCTTTTTATTCACTCATCAGTTGATGGACACTTTGGCTGTTCCCATTTCTTAGCTATTGCAAAGAGTGCTGAGATAAACATAAGAGTGCAGAGGTCTCTTCAACATACTGGTTTCATTTCCTGTGGATATATATATCCAGTAGTATGATTGCTGAATTACATGATAATTCTACTTTTAAATTTTTGAGGCGTCTCCACACTGGTGTCCATAATGACTATTCTAGTTTATATTACCACCAATAGTGTATAAGGATTCCCTTTTCTCCACATTCTCACAAAGATTTATTTTCTTTTGTAATTTTTATAATAATAATTCCCATAGGAATAAGGTGATATCTCACTGTGGTTTTAATTTGCATGTCTCTGATGTTACTGATATTGAGTTCTCTTTTCCCCCCACATACTTGTTGACCTTTTATATGTCTTCTTTGGGTAATGTCTACTTAGGAGAGTTTTGTATTTTTAATCAGGTTATTTGTTTATTTGTATTGAAGTTTGTAACTTCCTGTGAAAAAGGATTGATATTCTGGATAGCAATCCCTTAAACTTTTATTTTAAATTTATTAATTTATATTTCTAATATTCAGAAGGAAGAAAGAGAGCGAGAGAGAGAATCTTTGTACCCTGCACAAGGAGGGTATGGTAGAAAGAAGGAGGTAGAGATGTTTAATGACTTTTTTAGATAATAAATTAAACTTGGAAAATATTAGGAAAAGATTAATACATTTTATTTAGTTTTTTCTTGAACCCAAAGTCAAGCAATTTGTTTAGTTCATTAACTCTTTTAGTGGAATAATGTACATTACATTGTCTTTTTATTTTTATTTTTTATTTTTTTGACATTTTGCTTGGAATTACTTTCATTAGGTTTAAAAAAATAAGCTTGCATCTTTTAAAAATATTCATCAGAGGTAATTTTTATAAAAATTTTCTTTCTATAGACAAAATTTTCATCTTTTATTTTTTTTAAGACAAAATCTTTTAAAACAAATATTTCACCTAGCAAAATACACTGTCAAAAACGACTTCACTTTTGGAAAGGAAAACAATAGGTGAAAGAGACCAGAACTAAATCCTTAAAAAATCTCAGCAGAAATAAGGAAGGCTGAGGTAGTGGGAAAGTGCTGAATGAGTTTAATAACCTATCAGTGGAGTGTGGGACATATTGAGTCCTTCCTGATTTTGTAGATGCTATTGTCTAAACCATCTGTGTTTGCTGACGGGAGATCATCAAAGTTAGACACCCAGCCTCCCACAGGGCTGTGAGATTGGGGCTCTGTTCTCCTTGATGCTTCCATTTCAAAGGGATGGCTCTCCAGCTCTTTATAAAGATCTCCTTTTGTCTTAAGCCTGGCAGAGGTTTTAAAAAGTGATATGTATGTCTCAACAGGCCAGGGACAGCATCTGTAAATTTTCTAAAGTAAACTCTCTGAGAAAAAGTTCAAAGGTCCAGAATCGAGAAGAAACTTGTTTAAAGTTCATTCCTGCTGAAATTGACAGTGTTTTGGGTTGCTCTTTGGTCATAAAGTGAGGAGATAGCTTCCAATTTTTTTTTTTTTTTAGTGTACTTTCTTCTTTTTCCAACACGCCAAACCATATAGCACTTTCTTTAAACATTTTACATAATCGATTACTAAAAGCTATTATAAGAAGACTCCTTAATATACTGCTAAACATATGCTGTTTTTATTTGATCTCCACAATCAGTCACATGCTAAAACATGGATGAAACTAGAGGACATTATGCTGATGGAAATAAGGCAGTTCCTAAAGGATGCATACTCCATGATTCTGGTCATGCGAAGTATCTACAGTAGTCATACTCACAGAAGCAGAAAATAGAATGCTGTTTGCAGTATCTCTGGAGAGATGAGCAAATGGGGAATTGCTATTCAATAGAGAGTTTCAGTCATGAGAAATGTTAAAGTTTTTGCGATTAACTGTACAGCAATATGCAGGTAGCTAATGATATTTACTACACCCTTAAAAACTTGTGAGATGGGTAGATTTCATGCTATATATATTAATCACATATGATCTCTCAGAGAGAATTTTAAAATTGGGATATTTGTCTCTGGTAAGCTATCTATTAAGTCACAGACCCAGGATTCAAACTCTAGCCAACTGTATCAGATTTGGTATATCTGGGAGTTATGAATCACTGGGAATAGCTGTATCCAGTTGGAGACTATGATGTCCCTTTAACAATCAATGTGTCAGGGATCCCTGAAGGTCTCTGGATTCGATTCTGTGACATCAATTCTTTGCTCTCTTTCTTTGGTTGTGTCCTTAAGATTTTTGAGACTCGTTCTTCTCACCTCTCTGTAGAAGGTGATGACATTTCCTCCATACAGCATTTTATTAATGATAAATCAGATTATCAAAAGGAAGCTATTCTAAATATTTATGAATATGAATAATTGATATTACAATTGTGGAATCTCAAGTCACCCTCCATCATCCATAATAGTGCAACACCATGTTATGTGGAGACACTGGGGAAAAAAGAAATACTAAAGACTAAAAAAATCATCAGTTTTAGCAATCTGATATAGACTGACTCAGAATCAGATGAGCAAATATTTACGTGTGTCTTTATTTGGCATAGCACCATTTAAAATAAATATGAGAGCTACTTCTGCAACTTCAAATTTACGAAGAGCCATGTATAAAGACAAAAACACTACTAAAATTAAATAATTGAAGTTCATTTTAATGCCACACTTTATTTAATTGAATATACAAAGTATTATCACTTCAACATCAAGTCGACATAAAATCATTAATACCTTACGTTTCTTTCTCTCTGAACAGATGCATCAAAATCTGTTTAACGTTGACTAACAGAATGTTGCACTTTGCAAGTTAAGTTTTATCTATGAAATTTATCCGTATTTAAATTTTATAAAATTTTAAGTTGAAAAAGTAACTTTAGATATCCAGTTTGCTCTAATTATCTATATGTTTTCCAATAAAGAGAGTAGCAGATCTCATATTTACAGTCAATGAAATTAAATAAAATTTAGTTTCCTCTGTTGCACTAAATCTCAAATCACCACATATGCCTGGTGGCTGTTATATCAGACACTACAACCTCTGAGTCCCGTGTTCTTATCCCATTCACTTTTGAGATAAGTTTTCAGTCTGTATAGATTGAAGGGACATCACAGAAAAAGCCAAATCTAAGCATTATATCTATCTTGGACTTTCCATTCGGAGGGGATGTGGGAGAGACAAACAAAATGGATGTGATACTTGAGAGAATCTTGGACTTCATTGTACCAGAAAGTTTATTTTATAGCTGAGGAAATAGAGAGCTGGACAAGAAAGCAACTTTCTGAAAGCACATCCTGAGTGACTGGCAGAGCTAATAGAACAATCTGGAGCTTTGAGCCCCAGATTATCACTTTCAGGACTCAGTGCTGCTAGGCAGTTCTGAAGAGAAGCCCCAGGCAAAATGAAGTGCCAGTAGAAAAGAGTTTTCAAAGCATTTAGGTAAAAGAAGCTCTAAGATTAAAGCTTAAAGGAAAACCCCTCTATTAGGATAAATATTTTGGAGTGTACTTAGATCCCATTCTGACCTGTTTTTTTTTTTTTTTTTTCCAAAACACAAAGATAAAAAGAGAAAAACAAAATAAGACAGAGAAACTTATGAGGGTGTGGCTATAGCCCTGTAAAACCAAAGCCACTCCGGACTTTCTAACTGGTCTGTTTGCCAGGGTCTGAAAACTCAAGTCAATGGTATTTTCTTTTATGCCCAGAAAAAATGATTAAGGCTGAGAACCAGAAACTTGTAACATAACACCTATTATGTCACCCATCAAAAGTTTGGAATAAGCGTTCTCACTGCAAAACATACCAAGGATTCAGCTTTCCTTCACTAATAAAAGAGCTGAGATAATTAAACTTAGAAAAGAGAAAAAAGTCTTATTTGGGGTCATGCTGTTCAGATTTGAGTCCCTGAGTGGTTAGCCACATTGCCCACAATAGGCAGCACATCATGGTGTAGGTTCATACAGAGCAAACCTGCTCATCTCATAGCCAGGAAGCAAAGGGGGAAGGAAGATGAGACCAAGGTCACACAACCCCTTCAAGGTCACACCCATGATAACTTCAAGATTTCCCACTAGATCCTATCTTCTAAAAGCTCTACAAACTCCTGAGAGTGCCAAGCCAAGGACCATCCCTTAATACACAGGCCATTATGGTACATTCCAGGTAGAAACTATAGCAGTGAGGTACTGTATGTGCTAAGCAGCTTTACTGAGCCACTCCACAGTATATTCACCTCAACACACCATCTTGTACTTGACAAATATGTGTAATTTTTGTCAATTTAAAAAAAAAATTAGTTCTGAGCCAGGCACAGTGTAATCCCAGAAGCTCAGAAGTCTGAAAAAGAAGGATCACCAGTTCAAAGCCAGTCTCAGCAAAAACAAGGTGCTAAGCAACTCAGTGAGACCCTCTCTCTAAATAAAATATAAAATAAGGCTGGGGATGTGGCTCAGTTGTTGAGTGCCCCTAAATTCTATCCTCAATAGCCTTTAAAATTAGTTTTGTTTTAAGTCCTGAAAGTTGAGATGATTCATGGACAATAGGGTTTGAGCTCTTTTACAATTTTCTTTTCAATAAATATTCTACAGAGATAGAAAGATGGCATTCTCTTTTATAATTATTTGATTTATTGCTAATAATTTACATTAATGATCAGTGTTATTTGCTGTTTAACTACTACTATATGCTTGTTAAAGCCAAAGTACTAGAATTTAACTTTATCACTCTTGCTTTTTCAAAAACAAATACTTTCTGGATGTGAGTGTGCAGGTTCTCTTTAGAAGAAGCTACTAGGTCTGCTACAGCTTTGTGAAGTAAACAACCCATTCGTCCTTAGCTCCATGCATGAATGCTGTTGAAATGTGAAGAAACAGGATGTCATGCTGCATTATTCTCCCCAGAAAGTAAATAAAACCAATAACATAGAGATATCACACTAAAAGAAGGTTTTTTTTTTCCTCAAAAAGATAATAGAAGAGGTTATTTTAAAATGTGAATCTAAATCCCTATTTTGCTTCTTTGATTTTTGTTATCTTTTTGCACAAAGAACATAGTATGATTTTAATTCTAGAACTTACTCAGTCAAGTTCAGAGGTTGACCCTGCTTGGACCTGAGAAATAGCAAATGACAATGACCCCATTGAATGGATTCAGAACCAGATCTTCCAATGCATTTGAGAAATTTGAAATATTGTAAAAAGTTATTGATGCTTAAAAATGAATCAGGTTTTATCCAGGAAGTAGAGAGAACAAACATAAATTAATCAATTCAGTCTCTTTGACTTATGCTGACTGACACGGAAGATTTTTTAAAAATGAATGGATTAAGGATGTTGCCATTGAATCTCTGGTATTTATATAGGCACAGCAAGGTAGAATATAACAAGTTTAACAAGGAGTAGAGACAAAATGTTCTACAAATTGAGGTAAGCAGGATTTACTTTAATGTGAGAACGGGGAGAATACAAGATGAATTTAAACAAAAACATCACATTGGTGCTGTAGTTTGAACAGTGGTTGTATCTTTGATAGAGTTAGCAAATGGGCAGAGGCTATGCAATTCAAGATTGTTTTCCATGTCTAGATGTAGAATATGGGAAGATGCATAGAGGCATATGAGTTGAAGAAAAAGAGAGTTTGCTACATTTTGCTGTGAAAGGTAAAATATTTGGAGTAACAAGGGAAGCAACAAAAGTGTTTTGAAGTTTGTGTGCAAGTCCAAGACAAGGCCAGAATTTTTATTTTGGCAGAGACAGCTGTATATAAATACAACACACAGGGATATCACTTAGAAGAGTCCCACACTTGTGTAGTCACTATCTTAAAAATTATTATAAACATTGTCCTTGTTCTGTAAGTGAAATCCAATGGAATAATAGAGCCTGTGGGTCAGGAACAAAATTATCAGGAGGTGCACTCTGCCTTTCAATTCCATTTACATTTTCCCATGATTACCCAACTTTGTTTTATCCATGTTTTGGGAAAGTTCAGCAAAAGTTGAAGTGAGCATACGTAAGCGTGTCAGGAACCTAAGAGGGCATTGACCACCCTGTCCATTCACACCAGAACGTGAATCAAACACAGGACGAGGACAAGTCTTTCCTAAGGGTCTTTTCATAACCTTCTTACTCTCTGTATTTCTTTGAAATGGCCAATCACTTATGGCAAAATGATGGAATAGCAGGAAAGGGAAGGATAGGACAATCCACAGGTCCTTCTCCTTTGAAGCTTCCATTACTCATCAGAGAACCAAAAGCATAGCAAGTTAGTAGCATGTGCCAATGCCGAAGGTTGAATAGCAAGTTAGTTTCTTTTAATGTTTCATTCTGGAGAAAATGAAAAACTCATAAATGTGCAAACTATGACAGATAAAATGTATAATTTCAGTGATTCTTCATTCACATTAAATTATCTTATATTTGTATATAATGCTGGCATTGTAAATAAACAATAAAATTTGTGCTAATAATTTAAATTTTAAACTATATTTAGTGAGACCTTTTCTAAGTGAGCAAGAAGAAAAAGATGCACTTTTCCTTATTTCTCCCATTGAGTGCAATTGAAATCCCTAAATATTATGTATAAAACATTTATAAGAATATCTAAATGTAAAAAGGAAAGACCAACTAGGAACTTCAAGACTCAAGGAATGACATGGAGGTTGGTTCCCTGAGTTTTCCCTTTGCCTATGTATCCTTTGCTGCTGAACAAATACAGCACCCTGAAAATGGCAAAGGTTGTAATAACAACAAAACAATAAAATAAAATAAAAACAAATACTACTCAAATCACCACAAAAAGTGCAGCTTGGCAAGATTTAAAATTTCAGATAATAATCTCTATTGAAGCCAAACACCACAAAAATCAACTGAGTTATCATTCTCACTTATGAGTTATTATTATACAGTGTGGATGGATATCCAGAGAATCATGCTGAATGAAAAAATAGAGCTAATTCCAAAAAATCTATATACTGAATGGTTCCATTTCTATAACATTCATTAAAGGATACGGTTATAGAAATGAAGTAGTGATTAATGTTGTCAAGGATGAAGAACTAGAAATGGAAAGTTTTAAAAGAAAGCATATGAATTCACAGTTTACGCAATGGAATTTCTGGAAACTTATTTAAGTGTGTGTGTTTCTGTGTGTATGTGTATGGTTAAGCCCAGGGTGCTCTTTGTCATTTTGGGTTAATAAAGTGATAGGGGACACCTTGTTTAACTCACATGATCAAGGTATCTTAGAGCTAAGCAATAATCATTTTATGTCCAAATTCATGATATACAGATATACTGGGATATTATGCAGCATGAAAAATGAATGAATGCAAAACAGTGTTGCTGGAGGTAGAAATTAGTTCATACTTCTTGGAGATACTGATAGGAAAGGAGAATAAATGAGCTAAATTATTGGAAATGTTCTATCTATTGATGTAAGTGATGGTTTATATATATATACCATATGTATAATATGCTTATATATATGTATTATCTTAGATATATGTAAAATCTCAAATGTCCTTAACATTTGTCAGTTTACTGTATGCAAGTCAAAAAAAAAATGTAAACCTATTTAAAAAGTAGAAGAAAGTATATGACTACAAAAGGCCAATATAAGGAAGGGATCCTTACAATGATGGAAATGTTCTCTGCTTTGTGTCAATTCAGAGTCCTTGCTATGAGAATGTAGTACAGTTTAGAAGTTATTCATTTGGGGGAGTTGGGGTAAAGCAAACATTTGTTATGTCTACATATGGATGTACAATTATCTTAGTATGAAAAACTTACACTTAAAAAAAACACACCAACAAAAATCAACATGCTAAGTTGTAAAAGAAGCAGTAAAAAATGAACACCTTTATATTCAGTAACTTTAATAGCCATTTTACCAACTTTTTATGAAAGGAGTCCTCATGATTGAATTTGCAGTGAATTCCACAAATGATGCACGTGGTACTATTTATGAAAGAAATGTTTGCTGTTCATTCTATTTTTTCTGAAACTTCAAAGGAAACCTGTGTTACTACTGATGGTGGTGCTGTAAGAGGTAGCAATTCTAGAAGCCATTTGCTGTTTTCTCTGGCTATTGTAAATGACTTTCACTTTTTGCTTGATGTTTAAAGTGTGGTATCTGCTCACACTTCCATTTCTGTCCCTTGTCCCATCTGCTGTCCCATCATCATGTTCTGCATTCTAACTCTGAGTCATTTCATTAGTGCTGTGAAAGTTCTTTCTCAATCTGGTCCCAGTAAATTGCCTGTCATTTATGTCTTTCTTTCTAAGAATCTGTACCAACTAATGTAGCGAAAATTCCAATTCCAGAGCCTGCAAGATCGAATACATTTAAAGTTCAAGTGAACAAATAAAATGTAATTAAACAAGATCTGCTTAAGAAGGAAGGTGATGAGATTGTGCTGCCATCAAGAGTCTTTCTTCAACTCTGTAGTAGCATTGGCAGGGGGGTTTTACAACATACCTATGCCAGAGGCAATTCCAGATCAGTTAAATAAGAATCTCTTTGGGTATAGTTCAAGGCATTGTATGTGTTATCCAAGAGAATAGATGTTTATATGAGGTTAAAAATCATGATCAGTTGTTCTTAAATGTAAATGAGCATATGATCCACACAGAAAGTTTTTGAAAATGAAAATTGCCAAGCAATGTCTCAGGACATTCTCAGTGAAAGACATAAAGCACTCAGAAATCCTCATCTGAACACATCTTTCCCACTGTCACATATCTCAGATGATTCTGCTGCACACTGTCTGTTGGCAAATAATTGAGATACACCGTTTCAGCTAAAGAAAGCTTTCTTAGTATAATATTCAATGACAGGTGTTCTACACTCCCTTACTTTGATTTATTTTACAAGGCCAGAGTTCTAATAAGGCTTCGAAAGTGTGGTTTGTAAGTGGAAATGATACACTCTGCTATTAGCTTTGATAGTAGGTAGGTGGTACTGATCCCAGACCCTTTATTTAAATGTAGGTAACTACATTTAAGTTGTCATTTCTTGTGATCTCACTAGAATGACCAGAAAGGAAATCTACCAAATTATGTTATACCTATGTGTGAATATACCATAATGCATGATGCTTATCCATTTATATTAATAATGTGCTAATTCAAATAACAACACCAAGAGTAATAGGAGTGAGATCAGTAGAGTATGGTAAGCATTTTGGGAGAGGCAGGAGAGGAGCGAAAGGGAAGGTACTGGGGAATGGGTTTGATCAAATTACATTACGCTCATATAGTAATATAACATAAAGAATCCCACTATTATGTATGCTTTTAATGTAAAAAACTGACATGAAAAATAAATCTCTTATACATTTACCAGAAAAACAGACTTTAAATACTTTAAATTTGTGGGAGAATGATATGTCCAGGACAGATACCATCTACCTACCACATGTAAAATCCCAGCTTGCTTATATGTTTTTGTATTGAGTACAAAGAAGCAATAAACTTAGATTAGTGCTTACTTTAATTAAAAAGAAAGAGTAGTACTATACAAGAGCTCTGCAGCATAGGAAATATGTAGTGTCTGCTCTTTCCGGCAACATTTTACAAAGGAAAACTCATTTAATTTCCATTTTCCTTACACAATGTCAACAGGTATCTTATATTATTATTTAATTTTTCTCAAGCACAAGGAAACTTGGGATTAAAGAGATTAAGTAATGTACCCAAGCATGCAATCTCATGTTAACAGTAAAAACAATGATACTGATAACATTATAACCCCAAACACACACACTCACTCACTTACTCACACTAACTCATTATTCTATTTCACATTTTATTTTAGACAAACCATCACTTGTGTGCCTCACAACAATCCCAGGATGTAGCATGAGGAAATAGATACAGATACTAAGACTTGTGCCTAAACTAATAGGAATGCCAGTACTGGGAGCTGAACACAGAGAGTCTCTCTGGAGCCTCTTTCCCACTTCTCTGCAGGAATCATAAAGCAGGACTTGCATTTCCCAAAAAGGAAAGGAAAATGATGTTCTATTCAGAACACAGAAAAGGGAACCACAGAGTTGCCAGACAGGAAGACCAAGAGTTAATGAATAACATGTTACTTCCACTTTCTCTGAGCTAATGCACAGTGGTCAAATCATAAAAATACTCAGTGGTATACATATCGTGGAAGAATAAGAACATGGCAAGCAAAAAAAGAAAAAAAAGAAAAAAAAAGCTTCAAATACTACATTTACATTTACTGAGTTACAAAGACTCAATTTCTTTATCTTTTTGCTGTGTTTTGTGTGAGAGAGGGAGTAGGTACTTTGCAACAAGCCATTAGTGAGTGGGAGATGAAATGAAATGAATAGCCTTAGATGTTCTCACATCATAGATATTTGGTTAATATTAGTTTCTGCATTTTTCATCTGCATCCCATAAAATGATCTTAGATTACTGTTATGAATACATGCTGATACTATATATATATATATATATATATATATATATATTTACTTTCCTTATATTTCATGTTACTCTTTTGAATGGAGCAGTACCTGAAAGGGCTATTGTAAGAGACAATAGTACTAAATAATAAAAAGCAATAGGGAGTGATGTTTTCAGGCCCTGAAGAATTGATGAAGGGATGAAACATGAGTGATGTTAGAGGCTCCATCACCTCTAGCATCCTATGGCCATCACAGACCTGCATAAAAGCTGGGAGGAAGATACTTCATCTTTTAATGGAAAAAATAGTTACTTCTGATTCTGAACAGAATCAAGTGATGAATCTAATGATTTGTTTCAAGTTAACCATAATCACAGTTTAGGTCCTCCTTGCATAGTTATCCTATCAACCTTCACGTGAGCAAGGAAATAAGTGAATGAATAATTTACTGAGATTCAGTATGAGGAAAGTATTTTTAACTAACTGGGGCTGGGGTTGGGAGACTAAGCAAACCCAAACCTGGGAACTGTCTGTGGGTCAATGACTGTGACTACACTGAACACCTTCTCATGTGAGAGAAGCACACTTGAGTTCTCAGTGAGTAAAAAGCAAAGTGACACATCTGAGATAGAGGCACATACCGGAAAACGCTTGAGCCTGATACTCAAAATCAGATTTTTATTTCTGATTTAGTTGATTGTCACTTATGTTATCTTGGGGAAGTGGATTCAATATCCTGAATTTCTACCATATCTATAGAATATGAAATCACAGTTCTCAAAACTACACAATGCTTAAAAAATCTCCTAATATGTTATTTAAAAGCCTATAGGCAGGATCCATCATTTCCTCATAAGATAAATGAAGGCCTGAAATAGGACCCAGAAATCTAAAATATAGTAGGCAATATACTTATTCTATATAAACATTGTTATTTTATGCTTTAAGAAAACAGTGATATTACTATCTTTCAATTTTATTAGGATAATTATATACATCATAGGTATATTATTAGTTCTTTCTCCCAAACACCATGGTCTAAAATTGTAATATTAAGGATTTGTGAACTATGGTTCAGATTCATAGCTTTGTGTGATCATGCTCCTTCTTAGAAGCTTCTTAGGTTCTGCACACTGCCTCTGTCCTCTTCAAGGAACATAGGAATTAGACTTGGTTTTCTGATTATTTTTAATGGAATCAGAAAATTTGAAAGGGATCATCAAGAGCTTACAGAAATATTAAATTTTCAATTCAAAGTATGTTTAAATTACTTTAGGATGACTTTTATGCTCAGCAATTTTGCTTAAATGATAACATTGAAGTCAAATGAAGGAAGAAAAGAATGTACTTTCCCCCTTCCCATTTCCTCCAGCTTGTAAATGTTCCTCATATTGTTTAATAGCATATCTACAATTAAACAAATTGTGCATTTTATTTTAACTCTGGGATTAAGACTTAATGTTCAATTTAAATGGTTTTTACAATGTTTCCAACTCCTTGAGGTAAAAACCATTTAATTTTTCTTAATGCACTGAGGAAATGAAAAGCAACAATAGCCTTTCGCTAAGCACAGGGAGACTTACTCAGTTTTCTCTCATTATACTTGCTTTCCTGTCCCTGTCCAAGGGTAGCTTATTCAACAAAATGGTATTGTCAGGAGAAAATGGAAGGGAAGATTGTATAGAAAGTAATAAGTCCTAGAGCAGGAAAACTGTTGCCAGCTTTTTCAAGTTAAAACTGAATTTTGGCAGAGATTTGTGAAATCATTGTTTGTTGTTATTCCATGTTTATTGTATGACATTTGCAAACTCCAAGGATTTGTTGGCAGGCACTAGTCTAAGAAAAATAAATTTAATATAATCCCTGAGCCATTCATGCCCTGCTTCACTGGACAGAGACCATATACCGTTGTGATTTTGGGCAACACTTCATTGGGCATCTGAGCAGGTGGCTTTGCATGCAGCATTCTCAGAACTGGCATTTGTTAAGAAATAGGCTCTCTTCCAGATGTGGCAGACCTGATGAATAGCTCCCATGGTCCTCAGACTAATTTGGCTGCTTTCTCTTTGGATATCTGTCATAGAACACCTAGATAAAGAGAATGTCCTGATGTTTCTCAAAGTTCCTTGTCATATAGGAAATAAACGATAATCAAAGAATCTGATGGATACAATTGGACATATAGTAAACTAAAATATCTTGTAGAGAGATGGTCGAATCAATTGTGTCCAGATACAAAGCTCAATCTGACCTATAGTTTTGTGTCTAAAAGCCTAAACCACACCAACAAACTCTTAGGGGTTTTCTCCTGTCTCACTGGGGTCCTTGGTTTACAGCAGTATTAGAGGCAGAATCACGGCCTAAGCACTTACATGTATAAGGTTTATTTAGTTACTTCTATAAGATACCTTCTTCTCACATTCAATTGACACTGTTTGTGATTAAGTTGCCATGATCTGTATTAATGTTATCACTCCACCAAGATATTTGCCTTCAGTGTCTATTCAGTAGTATTTGTTGAATATAATTACATAATTTTAAAGCTAGGTGACATTTTAGATTGCCAACACATGTTACTCTTTTATTGTACAAATGAAAAAATTCAGACATAAAGGAGCGTGGTTTTGCTGAGGTGGCCTGAGAGTTAAAGGTTAATCTCTGTCAGAACTCACAGGTCTCGCACTGACTCTAACACACATAGGATCAGTCATTGCTTACAGATCTAGCTTCGAATTTTGTGACTTTTCATTTCTCCCTTTTCATCTTCTCCATTTTTTAAAGCAATTTTCCACCTAAATAATAGAATTGTACTAAATCTGTGTTTTTTCTGAAATATGAAAATTATGTTTAGTACTTGTCGTAGTATAACTGGAAAAGTTGCCTAAAATGCAACATATATCTAAGTGAGATGTTTCTCAATCCCATTATTTCCCTTTAGAGTATTCTAAACATTATTCTTACTTTAAGTCCCTAGGTTTTCTTTAGTCTTAATTAAATGAGTTGGGGATAGTAGAGTTGTTGGTTTTTTTTTTAAATTTTTTTTTTTTTGTGGGGGAGGAGGTTTGTTTATCTTTTCCTTATTATATATATTTCATATGTACTAAAACATCCAATTGCTCACTTATAGGGGTAACAGAGAGTACAGAATCAAACTCTATTTAGACAAGATGGTAATAAAATATTGACAAATCATGCCATATTCTTTATTTTAAAAGTGTCAAACAAAATATTTTTGAGATTGAAAAGTAGTCAAAATGAAATTTAGAAGATTAATGTTCTTTGTCACAGGTGCTTCAAAGAAAATGGGGGAAACAATGGAAGCAGACATTATCCTCTACATGATCCAAGAATGCAGAGTACCTGAGTAAAGAAAAATTTTTCTTGCCCTGAATCAAATAAATTAAGAAGAAAATAGATAGCAAAGGTGAAACACCATAGACTTGGAAGAAAGATTATAGAAAATAGTTTGATACTATCAAGAATTGTGAAGACAGAAATTATTGTATTTACATCACGAATTATACATAAAAGATATTGAATGCTTCCTTTTCCACTCTCCTACATTTGTTGGTATAAAATATATTTTGGAAAACCAGCAATGCTGGGGAAGCATAGGGGGAAAGAAACTACATTTAATCGAATGCATACTATGTGCAAAACTGCATGAAAGGAAACATCATAGATTATTTAATCTAAACCATGTAAGAACCTTTTTAAGAAGATACTATTTTGCTTGCTTTGTAGTTGAGGAATCAGAATTTTTGATGAGATGATAGGACTTTTCCAAGTTCATCCAACCATGTTGTAAGGGAATTTTAACCTGCGGTGTAATAAATAGCACTTTCCATTACACTGTGTTAATTCTGAAGGAGCAAGAAATTAAAATGAAATTCTCCATATTGAGCTATTTGCATTTGCTTCTTGAATCATATCGCACCTATCATCTCATTTTCTTGTGATGTCAGCTGAGCTTAGGTTGAAACATTTTACATTCACTACAGGTAGAAGAAAAGAATGTAGTAAAAGGAGAAATTTTTAAAAATAGCATAGTCATTTTTCTCTCCCTAAGTTTTGAGAGTTAAAATGTCCTTTCCTTTTCATTTTTGAATTACTAGCAAAAAGATAGCATTTGATAATGTGTATGCTTACTGTTTCAGTGTGACATTTCAAAGTTAGCGATTATAATGCTGGCTACTCTTGTTAACAAGCATGCAATTTCCAAAGAGAAATGGGTAACTTCTTCTTTTTTTTTTTTAATCACATAAAGGAATAACATTTTACATTTACACACTTCATTGCATGTTTTAGAGACAAAAAAAAGCATGGAACTCTTAAAATACCAAAAACATAATCAGAAGTACCATATTTCAAACTTTATGGTTCACGTAATTTTGCCATCTTTCATCATCCCCCTTTTGTTCAATTTCTAGTTGGAGAAATTGAACACTTGCTTTCCATTTCGATTTTTCTTCATCCCAACTTCAAAGTTTCAAAACCTAGGAGACTATTTTCATTCTTCTCATTCCACTACCCACTTTTTAAAGGATCCTTTGTGAATAGAACTCTTCCTGATACACATTAAAATTTCTTTGAAAGAAATAAATGAGACAGAATCTCTGTGGTACTGAATGACTCATGAAAGTCTGGACCTCACAAACCCCATCAAATTATTAAAATGAAATCTTATACAACTTCTTGAACTACTGTACTTTCCTCCTAAATTTTCACTCTATTTCACCTTTATTCTTAAGTCTACATGCCATAAAAGCCATAAGGGCTCCAACATTTGTCGTGGAATAGCACCTTTCTCCTAAAACTCTTCTGTCACTTTTCACTTAATTCAATAATGAGGATAAAGTATCCTCATTATTGTCTATTATTGGCCCTTTCTATATCCCTCTTGGTCTGACCTCCTATAATTCTCCCCTTGGTTCACTCAGCATCAGTCACTCTGCCTTTCTCTCTGTGTCTAGAACTCCCAAATGCCTCTTGCCCCAGGCAATTTGCATTTTTATTTGGGCTGCTATCCTCCTATGTTAAATGACTTACTTCTTTTTAGTATCTTCTCAAGTATCACCTTATCTCAGAATTGTGCATTGATTGCCTGAAGTAAAACAGCATCTCCACTCAGCTATCCCAATTCTATCACTTGTTACCACCATTGCTTTTTAAATTTGTTTTCATAACATTTATTACCACTGATTGCTACACACAATATTTACTTTTTGACAGTCTAAAATACAATCTCTTTGAAAGCAGGGACTTGATTCCTTTTGTTCAGGGTTATATGGCCATGTGTGTTAGTAAGTTTTCTGTTACTGTAATGAAGTTCCTGAGATAATCAAGAGATAAAGAGGAAAGATTGGGGCTGAGGTTGTGTCTCAGTGGTAGAGCAACTTGCCTAGCATGTGTGAGGCAGTGGGTTTGATTCTCAGTACTACATATAAATGAATAAAATAAAGACCCATCAACAACTGAAAAAAAATTAAGGAAGGAAAGGTTGATTTTGGCTTACAGTTTTGTAGATTTAAGATCATAACTAAATTCCTCTTTTGCTTTGAGCCAGTGATGGCACAGACTATTAGTGCAGAAGAGTAGGGTGGAGGAGGCCTGTTACCCAGTGGTCAGAGGTGGGAGGTTGAGACTGAAAATCCACAATTCCCCTCAGATTCTCACCCTTCAGTGACCTAAGATCTCCCACTGGGTCCTACCTGGAAGTTTCCTACACCTCCCAATAGTGTTACATCAGGAGTGAGCTTTTAGCACAGAGGCGATGGGCATATTCCACATCCAAACTGAAGCACCATAGTGTGGCACAATGTAGGGTCTCAATTAAAAAAAAAAAAAAAAAAAAAGAAGAACTTAATGAAAAGCCCACTTTTTCACTGGTCCCATTGCATCTTTGTCATGTTACTTTAGAGAAATAGGCTTTAAATAGTTTAAATTGAATTTCTGCCTCTGCCCCTTGCAGGCTAATTAGCTTTATGAACTCAGGAGAATCATTTGGCCTCCCTAAAATTAGTTATCTTTGCCTGTAAACTAAGGAGAAACACAACTGCCCTCCTAACCTTGGAGGATTGCCCTGAGAACCAAATGAGAAGATAAAGGTGTCAAAGCAATGTGAACTTTTAAGTACAGATCAAAATGAAGAATAATTTTTAAAAGGTAGTTGATAGATTAACAGGTACTGCTATTATGTGCATGTAGTTAAGTATAGGTTTAGATGTAATCTGACATCTAGTTAAAACTATGGATTAATACATTGAATAATTTTGAAGCACTGATCTTATATATCATTTTTGACACAAAAACTGGAATTAACTTTTTCTTCTTTTGATATGTTTGATATATTTCTGGTAGATTTACTCTCTGTGTAAATCTCCCTGTTATTGGGACAAGTTGGGATGCTGAGGGAGGAAGATCGCAAGTTCCAGGCCAGCCTGAGTAACTTAGTGGGACCCTGATTCAAAATTAAAAAAAAAAAAAAAAATAGTAATAAAACTGGCTGGGGACAGAGTTCAGGGCCCCAGGGTTCAAAACCCAGTACACACATGCTCTTTACAAATTTAAAGAACAGTCTGAGATACATCCTCTAAAATAATGAACTAACATATATATTTTTTTCAGTTTATTATAAAAATTGGTTCTTTTTTTGTTATGCATGACAATAGGATTCATTTTGACATGGAATGACAACTCCATGGATGACAAGCATGGAATACAATTTGTTCTATTCAATCCCTAGTACTTCCCCTTTCCCTTCCTTTAACCCTCCCCCCCTTGGTTCCCTTCCCTTTACTCTTCTGACTTTTCCACTCTTCACACACATATATATATATATATTTTAATTACTGTCTTGCGTATATACATGATGGTGATATTCACTGTGGTATATTACATATGTACATAGGAAATTTAAGTCATCTTCGTTCCACTGTCTCTCCCTATCCCATCCCTCCTCCTCTCCCTTCATTTCCCTTTGTCTACTCTACTGATCTTTCTTTGTTGTGGCGTGCAACTTAAGAACAGACCAATCGTCACCAAGAAGTCCGAATTTGAGGGTCTTTATGAGCCAGCCTGGCTGGCTGACAGTCTCACACAATGCCCAAAATGGCTATTGGGAGAACAGCCCTGACCATAGATAGGGTTGCAAGGATTTTACACCATAAGTCAGCACATCAATCACAAGGGTCTGTTGCTATGATTCAGAACTATAAACTAACATCAAGAGATCTAAAATCATAAGCACAAGGGGAAGTGGGTCAAAAAGACCTTTGTTGAGTGGTATTAACATCTAGAAAATCTTTGCCGACAGGGTACATTGTACAGGAAAAGTAGGAACCAAAAAGAGAACAATTTTACATTACATAAGAATTGCCATTTTGTGTTGCCAAACAAGTTCTGCTAAGCAACTATTGCTGGATATAGAGGCAGGGTGTTCCCACAGGAGAAGTATTTCCTACATAACATGGAATCTTAGGGTAAACTGGAGTCTATTTAGTCATTGCCCTTATAGCCTGGCCCATAACATTTCCATGGAGTCATATATTTCAATCCATCACATCTTCTATTCTTTTTTTTCTCCCCCTTATTTTGATTAGCTTCCGCATATCAGAGAAAACATTCTACTTTTGACTTTTTGGGACTGTCTTGTTTCACATGGTACTCTCCATTGAAGCTGACTTATTTAAAGATTCAAGACCAATGCAAACAGGCAAGAGAGGGTAATATATGTTGAGTGGATGAGTACTTTGGACAGTAGTATATTTCTGAGCTAGTTATTTACTTTTTCTTTTTTTTTCTTTTTTTTTTTTTTTTTTTGTACTGGAGTTTGAACCCACGGGCATTGAGCCATTTTTTTTTTTTAATTAATTTTGAATCAGGATTCCACTACATGACCCAGACTGGCTTGGAACTTGTGATCCTCCTCTGTCCCCCTTCTAAGTTGCCTCAGCAACAGCAACAGGTTTGAGTCACTTCCTGGCTGGTATTTACCACTTTTGGACATTGTAGGATTGGAACTTTATTCTTCCCCTTAAATTACCAGAACTACCACATGAAATCATCCTTCAAAATAAGCAAGATTAAGTAGTGTGATTATAATAAAAAATCAAAAGAGAAGCCATAACTATTCCTAAATAGAATGATACAAGGATTTAAAATAGGGTTATGTCAGAATAAGAATGGATAGATAGATAGATAGATAGATAGATGAAGCATATTTGAGGTTAAGTACACATATTGCCCACTCAAAATATTCAGGCAACTTACCTGAGGTCACATGAAAGTAGAACCAGTGTTGCTCTACCTCCACTAGCACTGAAGTTTTGAAAAAGGAACCTGCATATCAATAATCAGGGGTATTTAGAATATAGAATTGGGGTTGTATCCTAGATATGGTATAGGAAATTTTCTGGAATTAGATCCTAAGAAGCTGCTTTTAAGTTATACACTCATAAAGAACCCCTGCACACTCAGTGCTAGGGTCCGTTGTCATATACAGAATACTGTCTTATGTAGTCATTATTCTTTCAGAAACTTTTCCTTTATATGAGCTCTACCTTGTTGTCCAAATTTGTTCTGCACCATGGTAAAAAAAAAAAAAAAAAAAAAAAAAAAAAAAAAACAGTGGATTGCAAGCTTTTTACAAAGAAGATATATTCAGTCCCAGTGTTGGCTGTATTTCTCAGTTAGTTCAGTAGCACATTTGCTTCTTTTCTTACTCTGATCTGCTTCTAGTATACCAAACAGTGTGCCAGACTGTCACCAAGTCTTCAGATTGGAAGTCTTTCAGACTTCGCATCCTCGTGCTGTCTGAATGTGTGCTAATATTGACAGTAACAACTGAGGACTGAACATAATGAAGATCCAACTAATAATCATCTAATTGGACTCCATGTAGATGTTTGTGATAGAATCTCCATAGTAACAGTCATTTTGAAATACATTGTTTCCATTGTTTTTTTTTTTCCCTTTGCTCTCATTAAGCACAGTGAGCTATGATTTTATTTACCCCCAAATAGTTTTTTATTTATTTATTTTTATTGTAAACAAATGGGGTACATCTTGTTTCTGTCTGTACATGAAGTAGACGCATACCATTTGTGTAATCATACATTTATAAAGGGTAATGGTGTTTGATTTATTCTGTTATTTTTTCCTCCTCCCACCCCTCCCACCCCTATTTTCCCTCTATACAGTCGCTCCTTCCTCCATTCTCACCCCCCATTATGTATCATCATCAGTTTATCAGCGAGATCATTCGTCCTTTGGTTTTTTGAGATTGGCTTATCTCACTTAGCATGACATTCCCCAATTTCATCCATTTGCCTGCAAATGCCATTATTTTATTATTCTTTATGACCAAGTAATATTCCATTGTATGTATATATATATATATATATATATATATATATATATATATACCACAGTTTCTTTATCCATTCATCAATTGAGGAGCATTTAGTTTACATCCACAATCTGGCTATTTTGAATTGAGCAGTTATGAACATTGATGTGGTTGCATCACTGTAGTATGCTGATTTTAAGTCTTTTGGGTATAGGCCAAGGAGTGGGATAACTGGGTCAAATGGTGGTTCCATTCCAAGTTTTCTAAGGAATCTCCACACTGCTTTCCAGAGTAGCTACACAAATTTGCAACCCCACCAGCAATGTATGAGTGTACCTTTTTCCCCACATACTCACCAATACCTATTATTGCTTGTATTCTTGATAATCACCATTCTAATTGGGGTGAGATGGAATCTTAGGGTAGTTTTGATTTGCATTTCTCTTATAACTAGAGATGTTGAACATTTTTTCATATATCTTTTGATAGCTTGTAGATCTTCTTCCGTGAAGTGTCTGTTCATTTCCTTAGCCCATTTGTTGATTGAGTTATTTGTATTCTTGGTGTAGAGTTTTTAAAGTTATTTATATATTTTGGAAATTAGTGCTGTATCTGAAGTATGAGTGGCAAAGATTTTCTCCCACTCTGTAGGCTCTCTCTTCACATTGCTAATAGTCTCCTTTGCTGAGAGAAACTTTTTAGTTTGAATCTATCCCAGTTATTGATTCTTGCTTTTATTTCCTGTGCTATGGGAGTCCTGTTAAGGAAGTCTGATCCTAAGCCGACATGTTGAAATTTTGGACCTACTTTTTCTTCTATAAGATGCAGGGTCTCTGGTCTGATTCCAATGTCCTTGAACCATTTTGAGTTGAGTTTTGTGCAGGGTGAGAGATAGGGGTTTAGTTTCACCCCTTCATGCTCAAAACACTAGAAAACATAGGGATAGTGGGAATATTCCTTAACATTGTAAAGGCCATCTATGCTAAGCCCATGGCTAATATCTATCTAAATGGTGAAAAACTGAAAGCATTCCCCCTAAAACCTTGAACAAGACAGGGATGCCCTCTTTCACCACTTCTATTCAACATTGTCCTTGAAACTCTAGTCAAAGCAATTAGACAGACCAAAGAAATTAAAGGGATACAAATAGGAAAAGAAGAATTCAAACTATCCCTATTTGCTGATGACATGATTGTATATTTAGAGGAATTGGGAAATTCCACCAGAAAACTTTTAGAACTCATACGTGATTTCAGTAAAGTAGCAGGATATAAGATCAATGCTCTTAAACCTAATGCATTTTTATACATAAGTGACGAATCCTCAGAAAGAGAAGTTAAGGAAAACTACCCCACTCATAATAGCCTCGAAATAAAATAAAATACTTGGGAATCAACCTAACAAAAAGGTGGAAGACCTCTACAATGAGAACTACAGGACACTAAAGAAAGAAATGAAAGAAAACTTTATAAGATGGAAAGATCTCCCACGTTCTTGGATAGGCAGAATTAATATTGTGAAAATGGCCATACTACCAAAAGTGCTATACAGATTCAATGCAATTCCAATTAAAATTCCAATGACGTACCTCACAGAAATAGAGAAAGCAATCATGAAATTCATCTGGAAGAATAAGAAACCCAGAATAGCTAAAGCTATCCTTAGCAGGAAGAGTGAACAGGGGGTATCACAATACCAGAACTTCAACTCTACTACAAAGCAATAGTAACAAAAACGGCATGGTATTGGCACCAAAATAGACAAGTGGATTGATGGTACAGAATAGAGGACACGGACACAAACCCAAATAAATTCAGTTTTCTCATACTAGACAAAGGTGCCAAAAATATGCAATGAAGAAAAGATAGCCTCTTCAACAAATGGTGCTGGGAAAACTGGAAATCCATATGCAGCAGAAGGAAACTAAACCATAATAATTTTGAATTTACTATTGCATTTCAGTTATTACAAACAGCTGAGGATGTTTGTTGGAGGAGGGAAGAACATGGAGTTAGAGCTTTGATTATGTAAAAGGGAATCTAAGGACTATTAAAGTGAAATTTTCAAAATTGGAAAATTATACTCCACACAACTATAGAATTTATGTTGATATAAATTTATGTATAATATTGTATAACTCATTAAGAAAAGAAAAGAAAATGTCATTACTTGCTCAAGTAGCACTTGATAAACCATTTATAAAAAAATGAACAAAAATATTAGGTTGAGTGTTCATTTATATATATAAATCAAGTTATTATCCAATGATGCCAAAAAAACATAATCTAAAATTATCTCTTCTATCAGAAATAATTCATCTTTCTGGGCATGGTGTCACACACCTGTAATCCCAATAGCTCGGGAGGCTGAGACAGGAGAATCACAACTTCCAAGCCAACCTCAGCAATTTAACAAGGCCCTAAACAACTTAGCAAGACCCTGTCTCAAAATAAAAAAAATAAATAGAAAGGGTTGGGAATGTGGTTCAGGAGTTAAGTGTACCTGAGTTTAATCACTGATACCAAAAAAAAGAAAAGAAAAGAAAAAAAGTAATAATTTATCTGCATATTCCCCTGTGAGTTGTAAAATAGACTAGTCAACATGAATTGTTTCAGAGTTGCAAGCCCAGAAGTGCGCTGAAGAAAAGACTCAAGATCTCCACCTATTTCCAGGTTTCAAAAAACTTTCTAACAGGAGGGACTAAATTTCTTCCTCTAGTTCAGGATGAGTTGTGAAGCAACACAGGGCCAATACTCCTGGTTGTAAAAGAGATGAAAAGGAAACACTTTGCAATGAGCCAGCTGTTGGCCAGATCACTAAACTAGAATTTGCATTTGATTTCTCAGTATGGCATAATGTTTTCTTCAGGCCCTCTGTGTCAAACAGAAAGATTAAGAAGCACAAATGGCCAGAATTCCAATGGTGAATTTCTGTTTCATATCCATTAAGAAAAAGAAAATTCCAAAAGTGATTTTCATTTCAACCACTGAGGCTACTTTCTGAGGGACCATGATCCATGTTATGTATATACCACATTTTATTCATATATTGCTCCATCAGTAAACATTCAGGTTGTTCCCTTTTCTTGGATATTATGAATAATTGCTGCAGTGAGCTTCTGGGAGGTCTTGGGTTCAATCCTTAGCACTGCAAATAAACAAAATTAATAATAATGCTGCAATGATCATGAGAGTGCTGATATCTCTTTGAGATCCATCTTTCAGTTATTTTGGATGAATACATGCAAGTGTGGTTGGATTATACAGTAGTTCTTTTTAAGGTCTCCATACTGTTATCCATAGCATTTATAAGAGTTCCCATTTCTAATATTTTACCAACACTTGTTATTGTCTACATTATTGAGAAAATGATAATCCTAACAGTGATGAGGTGTAACCTCATTTTGGGTTTGATTTGCATTTTCATGATGATTAGTGGTGTTGAACATTTCATATGCTTATTGATTTTTATGTGTTTTTCAAGGAAGTGAGTTCTCAGGACATTTACCCATTTTTTTTTTTTAAGTTGGGTTATTTACTTTCCACATTTGCACATAACTTTGACATTGTGAGATCATAAACTTAGGAATAATTATAAATCCATGATAAATGTATTTTTTTATTTTGTGTTTTACATGCTAAAACATTGAATAATATAGAAACATATTCATATACTCATCATCAGTTTAAGAACAATGGGGTATAGTTAAAGCTTGACTATATTTCTTAACCTGAATTATACTATATTTATTTGTAGGTTTTTTATTTATCTTATTTTATTTTGCATTTCTCTCTAAGATAATAGATTAAAATTCACTAATATTAATCCTGGTGCTCAAAGAAGAAAGACTTTTGTAATCTTCCAAGCAAAACCTTAACATGTGTAAACCAAGGTTACTATTTTACATTACATTGCACGGTCATTCAACAAGTTTCAAGAGAAGCTGGAATATTACTATTAAGTGATGTGTAGGGTTCAAAAATATATTGAAAATGCTCTACATTTAATGGTAAATAAAATGCAATATTATATAGTGTTTTGAAAAGAGTAATGGAGAATTAACTGTTGCTTTATGTAATCTTTACATATTTTATTTATATCACATCTTCTATGAAAAGACATTTACTTAAAGAAATCCCCCCCTAATTTCTTTCTTAATAAGCATTTAATCCGTGGGTATGCTACAACAAAATATCACTAAGTGAGTGGCTTATGAAGAATAGAGATTTATTTCTCACAATTCTGGAGATGGGAATATCTAAGACTGAGGAGGCTCTATCAGATTTGGTGTCCAATGAGGGCCAGCTTCCCAGTTCACCTTCTTACCAGGTGTTGATATAGAAAAAAAGGAGCAGGTCTCTCCCATTCCTGTTTTATAAGGACAGTATGCTATCCATGAGCTCTGCAATTACCTCTCCAGAGCTTTCTTCCTAGGATCATCACCTTGGTGGTTATGATTTCAATATTTGAATTTTGTGAGGTACATTCAGGCCTTGGCAAAGAGTTCGTAAAATTTTCATATGGGATGATGGTATTAATTGAACTGAATTCTATTAAATGAAATATAAACAAATTCAAGCAAATGTATTTTTTTCTTTGAATGTAAGGGATTTGGAAAACTGTTTTTTCTCAAAATGCAATACTCTTACATGTGCCTGTTCTGATTGAGAATTACAAGCCAGTTCATGTGGAGGCTAGGGACATAACATGTCAGAAAAAAAAAAGTGGAATAATATCAGTTACTCATCAGTTACTCTGTAAAAACACAACCCTCCTTCCAAGTCATTTCCTTCTGCTTTTCCTAATCTCTCTATGTACATGTGGCTATTGTTTTGTTTTATTGTGTTTGTTATTTCCTGAGCTCAGCTCATACCTATGGCTCTATGGTCCTGGTGATACAAGATGACTGATAGTATAATTTACTCAAAACTCCTGTGCTCTAAATAATACATCCCACATGTAGCCTCAGAATGATCTTTGGAAGAATGCTGAGATTCTGATACTGGGTGCCTATCATCAGGAAGAAGAGGTATCACATGTCTTATTCCTTCTTGATGAAATCATTTGGAGGAGTTTAAGGGCACATTTGCCTTGTCTGAGTCAGAGACACTGGCTATTACAGCAGTCTTTGGAGAAATGTTGTCATCAGTGCAATGTTGCAATGATCCTGTTTAGCTATTTTTCCTTTCCAGAAGTCTTACACTCTAATGACTCATTCTTCCATTACTAGCATAACTCTCAATTCTAGAGGACCATCTCTATCTTCATATTTATAGTTCTATATTTTCATAGGTATCTCTATCCCTAACTTTGTCTTTTTATATTCACATAAACATTGCCACAAACCATATGTACATATGCATGTAGGACATACCTATAGATACATATACATACACATATATCTGTTATTCAAAGATCAACTTCAGCATATTAAATTTTCAAAGAGTTTATCTGAACATTCAATGATTCATGAAGTGGACAGCATAAGACTTTAAGGGACTTAACACTGGATGAGGAAGACAGAGAAGAAATTTTTAAAAGGTTTTCACCAAAGCAGCATAAAAGGAAATATATTTAATTATCTAAAATGGCAAGTCCCTAGACAGAGGTTAGTCACTAGTGTCTTATTAGTTAAGCTTAAGTTTAATTTTGCTGTTTAAGATTTGGTTTGCTAATCTCAAAATCCAAGGTGCTGAAGGTCCTCTCAGTCTGATGACTTTCCCGTAAGATTTGTAAAATATATGTTTGGTAGGTTCACATATACATATATATGCATCTCTATAATATTTTTACTATTAGGGCAACTTATAGGCAAGAATCATATACCTTTTCTCCAATGGATGCCCTCTAGTTCTGGGAGTCTAGAACCCACACTGGTCTTGGCTTCTCATAAGCTGTGTGGTCTTAGCCAACACTTCTCCATTTTTGACCTCAGTTTCTGAATCAGCCAAATGATGAAACTGAATTAATGCGCTCTAAACTTCTTTCCAACTGTAATCATCAGTATATGCAGCTTGATGACCCTGTTTATCAAACATAAGAACAATATTTCAGTAAATAAATTACTCTGAAGAAAGGAAAAATATGTACAAGGCTGAAACAAATTTGCCCACACTTTATCATCTATGGTTACATAATCCTGAATCATTTTCATTTTTCATGAGTAGAATAAATAAACACGTTTTCAGTAAATACTTTCTTAACTGAAATGGCTATTACCAAAAGTATATGCTAGAATTTTTCTCTTATGAAAATTTGAGTCTTGGTAGACATGGACAAAGGTAAAAGAGACAATATTACAAGAAAGAAAATATGTGTCAAGGAATTCCTTCATGATTGCTGTGGCAGTCACACACCAGGCAGAAGACAGTGGGCTGACAGAAGGGTTTTCTCTGAACAGAGTTTAATGAAGGGACAACCTACAGAGGTGTAAGCAAGCCTTAAGTGTTAGGAGACCCCACCATGTGTAATTAAGGGGAAGGGAATGAACAAGGGGGTTGAAGTGGACAAAGTGGCATCATCCAGATGTCATTATACCACCTAGACCTAGAAGACAAGGAGGCATGAGCAGTGTTACTTCAGCCAAGAAAAAGAAATGATAAAATTAAGACACACCACTAAATATAATGCCTTTGATATGCGGTACCAGACCCACAAAAAGCAAGGAGAGAACAAGGACAGGGCATCATGGCCCTATGACTTCTCTCTCTCTACTTTTTGATACCTCCCCATTGATTACATGCATTCAGAGAGTTTCACAGTCCATATTATGTGTGGTATTGAGGTTAGAGCAAGTTAGAGCAGTATGCGAATATTCAATGTGGAGGATAACTGGGTGCACCTAATTACGTTAGTTACTAAGTATCTATTCATATTCTTTACTCAGAAATAATTCAATTTTATACACAAAGTGATTTGGAAATTGAGTAAGAGAACTTGAGGTTAATGAACTGGAGCATCATGTCAATCTTTAATCACTATTATTTCATGCAAAGGAGCCAGAAATTGCCTAAGAGTACAAGTTTAATATCTGGGGGATGCTCTATAAAATATAGTAAAGCTATAAACAATAATTCAGATGGGAGTTAATAAAAAGGCAGGTGATGATTTAAAAGTGCATTTTAAAAACTGTTTTTAGGGTTAATTGTTAAAAACAATAGTTATTTTTTTGAAATAACTTTTACATAACCAACACTTCTAAAAGTACAGTGATGAAATGACATCCTTTTGAACTTATTTCATCTAGTTTTAAATAGAAGTTATAAAAATTAAGATTATTTGGGAGAAATGGGCATGCTAATGAAATGATTCCAACCTGCATTCCAATCTGCTGTTAAAATAAACCTGATGTTTGAATCACTGCCCGCACTGCAAGGAGCTATTCATACTAAAAGGAACACAGAAACAGAACTGTGATGATGATTTACTTTTTTCTACGAAGTTATGTTCCTGTATTTTCTTGGTTCTCAGCAGTCAACCTCAAGGGACCAGCATTACTTTCCTGGCAGAATCAGCAAGAAGGCAAATGCAGACAAATTACCATATCACAGAGAATAAATGAAAGTGCTGAGGAGGTACTGCCACTTAACCCAAAAGTTCTGGGTAGTCTTATGCCTGAAACTTATGCTTCAGGCAAGTGACTGCTTTGTCCCTAAAACCTTGTGATGGATTTCATCAAAAAAGATTCTATCCTCTCCAAACAAGCAGAAAAATAAAGTGAATTCTGACATGCCATGTATTCCATCCCTTTTCTGTGTTAGGTGCCAAGGGAAGGATTCCACATCTGCACAATCACAGTAATAATGACAGTGGATCATTTGTACTGAAGGCTTTGTGTGCCCCACTCAACAGCCAAGTACTTTATTCAACTTTCCAAAGAGGTCTCTTTTATTATCCATATTTACATACAGACAAAAGAAATTTAGAAAGGTTATATAACCTCCTAAGTATATTTGTGCAATAAGTCAAACTTTTCCTTCAATTGCAATTATATGAATGCCTTAATCTACACAGTTTATTATCTCATTTGTTCCACACAGCTATTCATTTTAAAGCAACAGAAATTGTGAAACAAACAAAATGTTTGTCCTGGCATGAAAATGTAATTGCCTTTTTAAGACAATTTTAATTAGTTGATTTATTCTGGTATATGTTCAAGAGGGTACCACATTCCCATGAACAACTGATTAACTTTTTAAAAGAGGATGCTATCTCTTGAGATAACACATGTTTAGAGAAGTCCTTTTAATCTACAGACAGCCAGTGGACTGCTGAGCTGGATAAAGGACTGTCACCAACATCTCATCATAATTAGAGTACATCAGAGCTTAACTGTTAATAGAACAGTTTGGAAATGATTTTAATCTAATGGAACAGTGCTTGCCTAGCATGTACAATGCCCTGGTTTAGATCCCAGCAATGGATTAAAAATAAAGAAGAAAGAAGGAAAGAAAGAAAGAAGAAAGAGGGAAAAGAAATTATTTTAGTCCACATATTTTGATTACTTGCCTTTTAGTATAGGTATTACGCTAAGCAATGCTATAATGTAAAGTTTGTTAGTTTTATACTTCTGAATAATAAAGGTATAGATTTTGAAGTAGACAGACATATGTTAATAAGGTAGGATGTGTTCTGAAAGCCATGGGAGAAGGAATAGACCACACCCTGGATGGGTTCAGTAAGGAATATTAAACTGCATTTGTTTTAAGCAGAAATGAAAATGAAAGCTTGCTTGAAGACAGGTGTTCTCTTTGTCAGACAAGAAGTTCCTTACTATCAGGGTTTTCTCTTTGGTCAGTTTGACAGTTTAAAAATCATATAATGTCTTACGAAGGGAATATAAAATAGGCTATGGGATTCCTCAATTTCTTCAAGAATAAGTAAATGTACAAGGGATTTGATATAATGGGCACAACTTTAATTGTGGTACAGTAAAAAGGTATAGCATGTAAAATATAGTATTATCATGTGTATAATATAATTTAATGCTTAGAGTAAAGCTTAGACACAAAGAGGGATTACTAATTCAACTTTATTTTTCAGATGAGAAACATATGATCACGTAGACATAAACTGCCTCTCAGTAAACGGGACAACTGAAGCCTGTTTACGTCAGACAAGATACAGCCAGAAGACAAATTGCTATAAAATTGACATCAGGCAATTAATATAAAGAAGGATTAAGTAGTAGTGTTTTAGTCAGCCTTTTTGTTGCTGTGATCTAAATGACCCGACCAGGACAATTATAGAAGAGGAAAAGTTTACTTGAGGGCTCACAGTTTCAGAGATCTTAGTTCACAGAAGGCCTTTAAGTGAGCCTGAACATCATGGTGGGAGGGTGTGGCATAGGGAAGCCGCTAACATGATGGTGCTCAGGAAGCAAAGAGAGTGAGTCTTCACTCTCCAGACACAAAATATGTACCCCAAAGTCACGCCCCAATTCCAATCTCCTCCCATCACACCCTACCACTTCAGTTACCACTCAGTTAACTCCTATTCACTGACTGGGTTAAGACTCTTACAATTTCATCATTTTTTCTCTGACCCTTCTTGCATTGTCTCACATGTGAGCTTTTGGGGAACACCTCATATCTGAACTGTAACAAGTACCTTGTCATTAATTCCTAAAAAGTATAAGGAATTAAAAAGATGACAAGAACAGTAGATTCAGGAAGTACACGCTACCTCAATGACCAAAGCAGAAAGGCCAAAAACACACAAACTTGGAAGAGGAGCACCCTTAGCAACACATTATTTGTTCTTTTGGATGGAATGTGCAAGCTGAATAGTGAAATTTGTGGAGGTGCCAAAGGCTGGTTCTGGGAAGCAGGAAACTACCTGTCATGATGCCAGAGAAGCTGCAAATCTAGCTGCTGGGAAGAATTGCTGCTCCATGCTCCATTGCAGCTGAGTCCTGCAGGAGCTAGCGCAGAGGAACAGACCCCACAGGAAAGAAACTCTTTTGTCTTTCAGTGGTCCTGAGCACCCGCTAATGACAGAACAAATATTGGGCCAAGTGGCAAAGAAGCAATATTATAGGATCCAAGAATGGTGTCCCAAAGCATGGGAAAAGAGATTGAATTTGGATTGAAGAATAAATTGATAACTGGCAGATCATCTCTTAAGTGTGGTTTATGATTCAGAGATGCTGAGCTAATCTGAAAATTGCAAGAATGGTTATAAATATACAGATGGAATTATAAGTCTGCTGTTTAACCACAAAGCCTATGTAACGTACCAGTGTTCTGCTTTTTGTTTAATATAGTCACATTTTATCAGACATGCATTCATAATTTTATTTTTATTCATTGACTTAGTCACATGACCTTCAGTTCCACAAAGAATTGTCTACCAACAATTATATGCAATTTGTTAACTCATTCATTAAACAACACATTCTATAACCTTTAATCCAACAAATAATTCAACTCCAACCACTTGCAAGACATTATTTTGTGTACATTCTGTTCATAAGTGAATATAGTAATTATTTAAAAAATCTGGCACTATGGCCACAGGAGACTGGCTTACTAAAAGAAGAAGGAGACAGAATGTAGAGAGATAATATATAAATCGTATAAATACTTTTATATAAATTATGTGAATATATAAAATATATAAACAGGTACTCTATTAGAGTTGAGTGATACAGATAAACATTAAGGAAAGAAGGAGAATGTGAATTCCAGATGATTTTGCAATTTTAAATTCAGTAGCCAGGGAAGTTCTGAAATGTTGATGTGTGCAGAATCCTAAAGGAGGTAAAAAAAAGAAGCCATTGATAAATTTGCAGGAGACTGATGGGGCACTTAAAAGAAGAGTACACATAATGTGTTTGAGAAAAATCAAGAAGCTCCTGTGTTACCACTTATGGAAGAAGAATGGTAACATCTAAATTCAGAAAGGTCTTGGAGTTAAGATTACGAAAGACCTTGTGGAACACTGAGGCTACTCCCTTAGCATGAAGCATTAGAATGTTGTCAGCATAGAGAGCACCTGCTTCATACAATGTGTTTAGAAATGATTATTGGGGAACACTGATAGAAACGGAGAGTTCAAATAGGAAGGCTCTGTAATCCAGGCAAGTTATGACGGGGAATTGGATTAGACTGACAAAGAGATTGTTTAAAACAATTTTAAAAATTAGTTTGGTTATACAATATAGATCTGGCACTCAGAAAGTCAATATTTGAAGTATAACTATTAGATAATTTTGATCATTTATTTTGTCAAGTAAACATTTAAAACTTATTTTTCCAAAGAAGTACTGGCTATTAAAGAAATAAATTTTGTAGTTGAAGAGTGTCATTCTGCAAATAAAATAAAGCACTGCTTTGTTTTGTTTTCATGTATGGATTTTGAATCTAGAAATACTTTTAGAATACTAACTTCTGAAATGAATCTAATTCAAGATCATCTTTGATATCAAAAATTATATTATATGTGACAGATATTCATCATAATTTAGTTCATATGGAAAGGGGGAATGCCATATTGCTATATACAATAGAAAATTCCAGACATAGAAAAATGATTGTACTCTGCTAATTCACAACTACAAGAGTATCATGAGGTTTTTATTTTCAAAGTTCCATTCATGTTCCTCTGCACTGCTTTTGGGTTTATAGACTTCATTTCCAAGCATGTTTATCCACAGTTGCAACAAAGATGTCCACTGCATTTTATTTTTTATTAGCTTATTAACCAGAGGAGAAATTGAGTATTTCTACAGCAACAGTTCTAGTAAAATTTTTAACTTAATTGGATTTGACATGTTTTGGGTCAAAATCATTACTGAAAAAATAACTATGAATATATAGAGAGAGTTCTTATTGGCCAGACCTAGATCAACTTCAATATCAAACAGAAGTTAGGGAAGTTCAATCTGAACCAGACCAAGTTATCTGAGATTGTAGGAGTAGATCTCCAAATTAATGCAGCTTATTCAGTAAACTCATGTCAGTCCTGAATGACTTAATTTTACCCACAAGGAAGCAGAGACAGAGAAAGTCAAAATAATTTGCTCCAGATTGCAAAATGAGTTTATTGACAGACCCTGAGTGACTTCATTATATCCAAGCCATTTAGCTTCCTTTGTGGCAAAGTGCCAAATTATGTGGTTCATATTTTAAACACCACATATTACAATAAAACATCATTGATTCTTTGGGAAATATGATAGTTAGTGGTCTATGCTTTCACAAAAAAATTACTTAAAGTGATAAAAGTGGGTAAGATTTTTATTCAACCTGAACAATATAAAAGGTAGGGGATATTTGTTACTTAAATTCAATGAAATATCCTTCCAAAGTGTTTGATTTAGATAAGCAGTGTCATGTGTGAGAAAATACAAGAAAGTTTAGAGGCTAAATGAGTATAAGCAGTGCATTACTCCACTGATAAGAATTAACCATAAGCAGAGTGAATGTAGCTAGAGGACATAGGTCACTGGAGGTGTGACTTTGGGGTTTCTATTTTGTCTCTGGTGAGTAGTGCTATTTCTTGATTAGCATTTTCTGAACTGCTCTCCTCCTCCATCCACTTCTGCCATGATGCTCTGCCTCAATTTTGATCCAGAGCAATGGAGTCAGCCATCTATGGACTGAAACTTCTGAAAACCGTGAGCCTCAAATAACCTTTTACACTTTAAATGGTACTTGCCTTATCTTTCGGTCTCTGACAAAAAAAACAAAAACAAAAACAAAACAAAACAAAAAACCTGTTGAAACACAAGTCTTAAAAAGCATCTGAGCACCTTTTCACAAATATTTATTAGGCAGAAAGTGTATGTAAAAAATGTAACTATAATCACCTAAAAATGTAGATATTGTGTAATCGTAGTCATTGCTCTTAAATATAATCTGGTCCACTGTTTTTTTGTTTTTTTGTTTTTTTTAATTGGCTGTTTTAAGTTATACATAGTACTGGTATTCATTTTGACATAATTATAAAAGTATGGGATATCATCTGTTCTACTTTAGTCCCTAGTACTTCCGCTTTCCCTTCCCCTCTCCCTCCTCCTATTCCCTTCCATGTACTCTACTGATATTTCTGTTCTTTACTTGAAAGTTTAATTAGTGTCTTGTGTATATACACAATGGTGATATTCACTGTGGCATATTCATATATGTACATAGGAAAGTTAGGTCAGATTCATTCCACTGTTTTTCTTTTATTGCATCCCTCCTCCCTCCTTAATTCCCTTCATCTAGTTCACCAATATTCCTTCTATTTTAGTGGAATTCTCTCCACGTTTTTTTCTCTCTCTCTTTCACTCTCTTTCTCTTTCTCCCTCCCTCTCTCTCTACCCCCCCTTATTTTGGACTAGCTTCTGTGTCTCAGAGAAAATATTCAACCTTTGACATTTGAGTCTGGCTTATTATATTTAGAATGCTAATCTTCAGTTCTATCCATTTATTAGCAAATGCCATAATGTAATTCTTATTTATGGCTTAGTAATACTCCATTGTGTGTGTGTGTGTGTGTGTGTATTATTATATTATATGATTACATTTTCTTTATCCATTCATCTTTTTTGAAGGGCACCGAGTTTGGCTATTGTGAATTGAATTAAATGAATACAAATAGGAAAAAAAGAGCTCCAATTTTCTCTGCTTGTTGATAACATGATTCTATATTTAGAAGACTCCAAAAATACACCAAACAATATCTAGAGTTGATAAACTTAGTGAAGTAGCAGAATATAAGATCAACATACATAAATCAATCACTTACCTATACTACAATAATGAATCTGCTGAAATAGAAATTAGGAAATCTACCCACCCACTGCCTCCCCTCAAAAAAAAAAAAAAAAAAAAAAGCCTTGGGAATTAATCTAACCAAGGAGGATAGACAGAATTAATATTACCAAATGACTGTATTACCAAAAGCATTATGCAGATTCAATGCAATCCCTACCAAAATACCAATAACAGTCTTCACAGAACTAGAAAAAGCAGTTCTAATATGCTTTTGGAGAAAAAGAGACCCAGAAGAGCCATGGAAATCTTGAGAAAAAAGAATAATGCTGGAGGCATCACAATACTGGAACTCAAATTACACTACAGAGTTACAGTAAAAAAACAAAACATTGTACTGAAGACTAAAGGAATAGAAAGAAGATACAGAGACGAACCCACATAAATACAGTTATCTGATCCTACAGAAAGGTGCCAAAAGCATTTGTTGAAGAAAAGATAGCCTATTTGACAAAATGGTACGGGGAAAACTAGATAACCAAATGTAGAAGAATGAACCTTTACCCCCATTTCTTACCCTGCACAAAAGTCGACCAAAGCTGGTCAAAGAATTAGGAATTAGATCAGAAGCTCTGCAACTACTAGAAAAAATGTTGATCCAGTACTCCAATATGTTCCCACAGAAACCAAATGTCTTAACAAGACTCCTAAAGCATAAGAAATAAAAGTAAACAAAATTAAAATAATCAGGAAGGGTGATGCCATTTTCTGCAGAGGAAAGCAAATGATTAAGAATGTGAAGAAAGAACCTACAAAAGGGGAGAAGCCCTTTACCACTTGCTCCTCATATGAGGCATTGTTATACAAAATACATAAAAAAAATTCAAAAACTTAACACCAAAAAAGCAAATAACCCAATTAATAAATGGACAAGATAGTTAAGCAGACACTTCTCAAAAGAAGAAATACAAGTTGAACATCTTGGCACAAGCCTTTAATCCCAGCAACTCAGGAAGCTGAGACGGAGGATTGTGAGTTCAAAGTCAACCTCAGCAATTTAGCCAGACCCTGAGCAACTCAGTCAGACTCTTTCTCTAAAAAAAAAAAAAAAAAAAAAAAAAAAAAAAAAGTCTCTATATATATACACACATATATGTAATTTATTATTAATATATAATATATATTTATTATATATTAATATTACATTATATAATATATGTATTATTATATTATATATTTATTATTTATATAATATATACATATATATTATATAAAAAGGACTGGGGATGAGATCAGTGGTTAAGTGCTCCTGGGTTCAATACCTAGTACCAAAAAGAAAACAATACAAATGGTCAACAAATATTTGAACAAAATATTCAACCATCTCTAGCAATTAGGGAAATGCAAATAAAACTATAATGAGATCTCATCTAATTTCAATCAGAATGGCAATTATTAAGAATACAAATAATAATGCATTGGCAAGGAGTTGGGGGAAAAGTATACATTGTTGGTGGAACTGCAAATTTGTACAACCACGTTGGAAAGCAGTATGGAGACTTCTCAAGAAAACGAGGAATTGAAGACCATATGACCCAACCATCCTACTCCTTGGTAAATATCCCAGAGAACTAAAATCAACACCCTATGGGAATACATTAACATCAGTGTTTATAGCAGTACAATTCATAATACCCAAATGGCTTTTATCTTGCTTTTATCTATATGAATTGTATGTGCTTTTTAATTTGTAATTGCACGTAAAATGTGTTAGCATTATTGAGTTAATTTTTTTTTTTTTTTTTGTACTGGGGAATTGAACTCAGGGGTGCTTAACCACCAAGTCACATCCCCAACACTTTAAAAATACTTTATTAGAGACAGGGTCTCGCTGAGTTGCTAAATGCCTCTCTAAATTACTGGGACTTGCTTTGAACTCTGGATACTCCTGCCTCAGTCTCCCAAGATACTGGGATTACAGGCAAGGCCCTCACGCCTGGTCTAGAGTTAAATTTTAAATGATTTTTGTTAAGAAACACTTAAAATTGAATGATTAAGACTGCCTCAAAATCTATAAATACATAAAGTTTTTTCCATATTCTGGATATTAAAGCCCTATCTGAGGAGCAGTTAGCAAACCTAAAATTCTAGAAATTTGTAGAATGATCACAGCTCTGTATAATAATAAGAACTCTTAAGTAAAATATTATTGAATAGAATATGGATGAGCAGCATATAAAGTAAAATGCAAGTAACATATTTAAAGGAATACAAAACTAAAATATATTCCTACATATTGATGTTTGTTAAATTCTTCAAGTTCCTTAATCAATCTAAATCAAAGCAAATTCAAGCAGAATAAGATATTTTCAATTGACTAACCTAAAATCATTATAAAATCAATTTGAAACCAGATAGGCAAAATTCGGATATGAAAATTAACAAAAGCGAAATTTGAAAAGTTTAAGTCTCAGCCCAGTATTATTTTTAGTTAAATAATAAAATAGAAATATCAGAAAACAGTACTTTTTAAAAGGTAAATGTAAATGTATGTCCTAAGATACAGACTTTTGAAATACCTAAATTTTTATGAAAAATTAGTAGATAAATGTGTAAAAGAATAAAACTTATGACACTAAAAATGCTTAAGTTTTCTAGTTTAGCTAAACAAAAAGAGAAAACATTTAGAAGTTTATTGTATGTCATATAGAAAACAATGCTTATGTGTTGGAGAATAAATCTTTTAGATAAAAAATAATAAATATATGTATAGATCATACATACATAAAAATTTTATAGCAGTATTTTCAAAACTTGAATCACATTAAATACTAGCACTGATTAATGCTTTCAGAACATGAAACTCCATGTGAAAATGCTTTGGAAACAGTATCTGCTATAATTCTCAGAGATTCAATACACATAGCCAAATATTAAATAATTGGAGAATAACAATATAAATAAAATATTTTATCATATTAAACTAGCATCTTCTAACATATTTATGTAGACTACACTTTTCCTATAACATTTAATTTGTCTTTTTAATTTTTTAAAAATTTTTGTGATACTGGAGATTGAAACCAGGGCCTCTTCCATCTAGGCAAGTGCTCTACCACTGAGTTATAGCACTTGCCCCTAATTTGTCTTGTTTCATCACAAGTATCAAGGCAAACAACATTTTTTACAATATTGGAATAGATGATTTATTAGTCATTTAAAAAAAATCAAATCAACAGAATGAATCAAAAACTATGATTACAAAAACGGTATGCCTCTACTTCATGTACAGAGAAACAGGTTGTATCCCAATTTTTTACAATAAAAATGAATAAAAAATATGTTTATTCTTGGAGTAGAGTTTTTTGACTGTGGAACCAACCTAGATGCCCTTCAATTGATGAGTGGATAAAGAAACTGTGGTATATATATACAATGGAATATTACTCCGCCATAAAGAATGATAAAATTATGGCATTTGCAGGCAAATGGATGAAATTGGAGAATATCATGCTAAGTGAGATAAGCCAATCTCAAAAAGCCAAAGGACGAATGATATCGCTAATAAGTGGAGGATGACACATAATGGGGGGGAGGGAAGGGTTAGTGTTAGGGTTAGAGTTAGGGTTAGGGAGGGGGGTAAGTATGGAGGAAGGAAGTACTGTATAGAGGGTAAAGAGGGGTGGGAGGAGTGGGGGGAAGGGAAAAATAACAGAATGAATCAAACAACATTACTCTATGTAAATTTATGATTACACAAATGGTATGCCTTTACACCATGTACAAACAGAGAAACAACATGTATCCCATTTGTTTACAATAAAAAAAATATGTTTATTGAAATATTTAGTGCAATAAAACCAAATGTCAAACATCAAAAAAAAATTTAGTAGACATAAAATCTTTGTATATGTAAGAGACCTTAACTCTCTAATAAGCTTGGTGGAGACAAAGAGTATAACTCTTTGCTCCATACAAATATCTGGCACATAGTTTAATTAACAATTATTTAATATTTGAGGAATAAGTAAAAATTATTAAACAGTTAAGAGAAATAAGACAAATATTTTTTATTAAATAGAAAGTATACTGATATTAATATATGGACAGAATTTGAAACCTTACAAAACCTACAATTAGATAAAGAACATAATTGGATAATTTGCACAAGATACAATCATACAAAGTAAATATAAAATCACAATAAGAATATTTTAAAAATCCAGCACATTATAAAGGAGGTATTTTTTTTTTCTATATTACTTTATGAAAGAAAATAATGAAGAATAGAGAGTTTAAAGTAGAAGAGATATATTTATATCTGGCATATGGTCTTTTAAAATACATTTGTCATTAATATATTAGCATGCAAACTTAAATACATAATTCTCAAGAATCATTTCTATAATTAAATCCAAAATGGTTTTATTTCATTATTTATTTTATTTTTTTATTTTATTATTTTTTAATTTTTTTTATTGTAAACAAATGGGATACATGTTGTTTCTCTGTTTGTACATGGTGTAAAGGCATACCATTTGTGTAATCATAAATTTACATAGAGTAATGTTCTTTGATTCATTCTGTTATTTTTTCACTTTCCCCCACCCCTCCCACCCCTCTTTACCCTCTATACAGTACTTCCTTCCTCCATACTTGCCCCCCTCCCTAACCCTAACTCTAACCCTAACACTAACCCTTCCCTCCCCCCCATTATGTGTCATCCTCCACTTATTAGCGATATCATTCGTCCTTTGGCTTTTTGAGATTGGCTTATCTCACTTAGCATGATATTCTCCAATTTCATCCATTTGCCTGCAAATGCCATAATTTTGTCATTCTTTATGGCTGAGTAATATTCCATTGTGTATATATACCACTGTTTCTTTATCCACTCATCAATTGAAGGGCATCTAGGTTGGTTCCATAGTCTGGCTATTGTGAATTGAGCAGCTATGAACATTGATGTGGCTGTATCTCTGTAGTATGCTGATTTTAAGTCCTTTGGGTATAGGCCAAGGAGTGGGAGAGCTGGGTCAAATGGAGGGTCCATTCCAAGTTTTCTAAGGAATCTCCACACTGCTTTCCAGAGTGGCTGCACTAATTTGCAGCCCCACCAGCAATGTATGAGTGTACCTTTCTCCCCACATCCTCGCCAACACCTGTTGCTTGTATTTTTGATAATCGCCATTCTAATTGGGGTGAGATGGAATCTTAGGGTGGTTTTGATTTGCATTTCTCTTATTACTAGAGATGTTGAACATTTTTTCATATGTTTATTGATTGCTTGTACATCTTCTTCTGTGAAGTGTCTGTTCATTTCCTTAGCCCATTTGTCGATTGGATTATTTGTATTCTTGTTGTAGAGTTTTTTGAGTTCTTTATAAGATTCTGGATATTAGTGCTCTATCTGAATTATGATTGGCAAAGATATTCTCCCACTCTGTAGGCTCTTTCTTCACATTACTGATAGTTTCCTTTGCTGAGAGAAAGCTTTTTAGTTTGAATCTATCCCAGTTATTGATTCTTGCTTTTATTTCTTGTGCTATGGGAGTCCTGTTGAGGAAGTCTGGTCCTAGCCCGACATGTTGAAGATCGGGACCTACTTTTTCTTCTATAATCTGCAGAGTCTCTTGTCTGATTCCAAGGTCCTTAATCCATTTTGAGTTGAGTTTTGTGCAGGGTGAGAGATATGGGTTTAGTTTCATTCTGTTGCATATGGATTCCAATTCTCCCAGCACCATTTGTTGAAGAGGCTATCTTTTCTCCATTGCATATTTTTGGCACCTTTGTCTAGTATTAGAAAGTTGTATTTATTTGGGTTTGTGTCCGTGTCCTCTATTCTGTACCATTGATCTACCTGTCTATTTTGGTACCAGTACCATGCCGTCTTTGTTACTATTGCTTTGTAAAAAGTTGAAGTTCGGGTATTGCGATACCCCCTGCTTCATTTTTCCTGCGAAGGATTGCTTTAGCTATTCTGGGTTTCTTATTCTTCCAGATGAATTTCATGATTGCTTGCTCTATTTCTGTAAGGTACGTCATTGGGATTTTAATTGGAATTGCATTGAATCTGTGTAGCACTTTTGGTAGTATGGCCATGTTGACAATATTAATTCGGCCTATCCAAGAACATGGGAGATCTTTCCATCTTCTAAGGTTTTCTTTAATATCTTTCTTTAGTGTTCTGTAGTTCTCATTGTAGAGGTCTTTCACCTCTTTTGTGAGATTGATTCCCAAGTATTTTATTTTTTTCGATGCTATGGTGAATGGGGTAGTTTTCATAATTTCTCTTTCTGAGGATTCATCACTTATGTATAAAAATGCATTGGATTTATGAGCATTGATCTTGTAACCTGCTACTTTACTGAATTCACTTATGAGTTCTAACAGTTTTCTGGTGGAATTTCCTGGTTCCTCTAAGTATATAATCATATCATTCGCAAATAGGGATAGTTTGAGTTCTTCTCTTCCTATTTTATTTTGTTATAATTAAAATTAGAAAGTAATAAAATATCCATAAAGATGTTTATAATATTTATCTGTTTTTGTTCAATTTCCTAGTTTTTATTAACTCTGTAACTGCTAAAACAATCTGTCATGGAAAAACCTTTCATTCCAACTCTCAAATTGGATGAGGATATTATCCACATATATGTATAAGAATCTTCTCTGCAGTCCCGGTGATCATACTGAGGATGGATTCGTGATCCCAAAAGATGATTGTGAATTTCATATTCAGTATTCATACTAGGAATGAAATGGTCTTTCTCTTTTCTAGAGCTATGAGTTATAAATACATTTGAAGCAGAAACTGTTCATATTCCTCTTTTCTGAACTCAATGGAAAAATGACTGCATACTTTAATAAATGCCTAAAGGAAATCAAAACCAATATAAGAAAGAAAAGTTAAAATTGTTACAGCAATTGCAATTCTAGATCTGATATTACCTGAAATTAGGCGTTTTGAATCTTTTCTGTTATCTCTTCCCAGATCTGTGACATCTTTTGCCTTTTCACATCAGGGGGCTGACTTATATAGTCCACATCAATGGACCCCTTTTCCACACGGTTTTTAATTGGATTCAGCTAAATAAGCCAGGAGCAGAAGACAGGAACTTGAGAAGCACAAGGTTAACCTAATTTCCCCCCTCAATTCCTTCTTTCCTGGATCACTGAGGGTCATCTATTGAAGTTCACAGCTGCTGTGAAGTGGTGGTCTTAATTAAGTAGTTTTAAGTGGGATATAAAAACAGTCCCCTGCCATGCTTCTCGTAAGTGTCCCTAAATCATGCCTAGACATTTGTAAATGGGCCCTTATTAAACTTTTCTCCAATTATTGAATTTGAGTATACTATTTGCTCCCTGGTTGCTAACACATAAAACGCATGAATCCCCAGAATCTTCAGTTATTAGGCTATAAAATGCCTTTTCTCTTGTAACCTAGATTTAAGCTGAGGTCTGTCTCTTGAAGTTAAACAGTTCTTCTTGATGTGTTGCTAATTATATTATTTAATAAAGCAAAATTTTGGAAGTCAGATAACATGACCAACAGAAGATAGTTAAGCAACAAAACAGCTAATGTTTCTAGATTTATACTGCATGACAGATACTGACCTTGTGAGCTAAGAAGTCAAGATATCTCCCTTTTGGTTAGAAGTTTGGATTTTACTAAGGTCAAAAAGAGAAGATATTGCCCAGTTATAAGTAAGGGAGTGATAGGATTTACGATAGAGAAATGTCAAAGTTTCTTCTGTGTAAAGATTGAATTGTCAATAGGTATGGAATTAAGACTAAGTACCAGTAATTTTGGTGCTGCAATACTAAAAGGAAAAAAAATGTATTCTAGATTATAATTTTAGATATAAAGATCTTAAGAAATAGATAGGTTTGGGAAATGGTTTTAGAGGTAGAAGATAGAGAAATTATTCAAGAACCAGATGTGCTAAAAGAAGCTGGTGCTAAATCAAGTTGAAGGGGCCAATTTTTTTTTTTTTTTTTAAATGTGTTGGAAGAGAAAGGACTTAAGGGCTCAAGAAAGTGGATGTGTTGAAATGAATATTTTATGTAAGGCTGGCATTTATCAGAAAATTACATTCCACAGATAAGTCCAGAGGACAAACTCCACAGCATTGGGAATTCACTGGTGAAGGGGCATACACTTTAATGTTAGTTTCTGTACAAGTAAGTGATAATGGCAGGGAAAGCTTTCCAAGAGTTTGTCCTGATAGGGATGATGGAACCTCAAAGCCAAGTGATAATTCTCTATATACAAGAAGGAAAGGGCTGCAATTATTGTGATGGCTTAATGGCACCTAAGGAATTTGGATATGGTGGGCCCTTTCTCCTGGATGGAGACCTATGTGGCATTCTGTCAGGAGATGAAGATGACAAACAGGATCCTTGGGGACTAGGGCTCTGCCCTGTCCCCTGGAAGGAGGCCAACATGGCATGTGTCTTTCAGGTCACTTGAGAACTAGGGCCTCACCTTCTCCTGTGTTCTGTGAACAGGATGTTCTTTGGTGGTCTGTAAGACAGTTCTTCTGTGGTCTGTGAAGCAGTCACCTTCTGTGTTCACACATTTTTTTTTTTTTTTACTTTCTGTTACTAGCATATAATCTGCCAAATAGTCTAGTAACTACTTATGTAAGGCTTGACCTTTAAGATGTATGGGTAGCTTAAGTGCAAACATAAAAAAGACAGTGTTATACGCAGTAAAGACAGAAACACCTTCCTCTATAACGAGTGCTCCATTTCTCCCAAATAAAGCTCTTCTCCTCAGATCTTTGTGCAGAGACTGAGTCCTTTTCCTATCATTGTCAGTGTTGCAGACTCGGATAGTGCAACACAGAGGTGACTCTCCAGTGTTGCAGACTTGGATAGTACCGACAGATATGTAATGCATAATAAATACATAAACAAAGACATAAACAACCAAGAGCAGCAATGGATGTATAGAAGCACTTGCCTTAATAAGAATTCATAATCTGTGGCCCAGTTCTGTTCTTCAGACTGAAAACCCTTACTTAGGGAAATGGCAGGAACCCTGTGACACAGACACACGCCAATATGAAGGTCACCTAAAACCCTGTACAATGGGGAGGGAAGATATTCAAATATTCTCTGGACCTTTTTTATTTGTCAAAGTTCACCAAATAAACAGAACCAAAAAAGATACACAAAGATAAATAAGAGGAAATGAATTATGTGACTGGGTCATGTGATTATGCAGGCTGCAGAGTCTCACAGCACGAAGTCTGCAAACTGGAGAACAGGAAAACTGGTGATACAATTTAGTCTGCAGGATTGAGGTGCAGGGAAGTAAAGATGCAACCGCTAGTCCAAGACTGGAGGCTTAAGGATCAGGAGCTGTAGTACTCAAACACATTGGTAAATGGATTGTCCAGAGCCAAAACGGAAAGGAAATTCACCCTCCCCTGTATTTCGCTCTTCAGGGGCTTTCAGTGGGTTGGATGATTCCCATCCACATGGTTGAACACAGGTCTTCTTTCTCAGTTCACTAATTCAGAAGCTAATCTCTTACAGAAACTATCTCAAAAGTGGGAAGAAATGTATTGTTTTACCAATTCTTAGAATTCAGTAGAAAAGTTTTCTCTGATTTTTAAAAATTTTTCTTAAGTGTCTTGGTTATTCTCAGTCATTTAATCTTTCATATAAATTTTAGAATTAGGTTGATTGTATGTTTCTCTTAATAAAAAAAAACTGTATTAAGATATCAATTTGGATTTGAAATAGGATATATTTAATTTCCTGGTCATTTTTTAGGATATATATATGAAATTTGTTGGAATTTGTCTACCCATTAGGACAGCTTTCTTCCCTGTCTTTATTTGTCTTCCCTTTAATATTTTTAATAAAATGTAATTTTCTGAAGATCGGGACCTACTTTTTCTTCTATAATCTGCAGAGTCTCTGGTCTGATTCCAAGGTCCTTAATCCATTTTGAATTGAGTTTTGTGCAGGGTGAGAGATATGGGTTTAGTTTCATTCTGTTGCATATGGATTTCCAATTCTCCCAGCACCATTTGTTGAAGAGGCTATCTTTTCTCCATTGCATATTTTTGGCACCTTTGTCTAGTATTAGAAAGTTGTATTTATTTGGGTTTGTGTCCGTGTCCTCTATTCTGTACCATTGATCTACCTGTCTATTTTGGTACCAGTACCATGCCGTCTTTGTTACTATTGCTTTGTAATAAAGTTGAAGTTCGGGTATTGCGATACCCCCTGCTTCATTTTTCCTGCGAAGGATTGCTTTAGCTATTCTGGGTTTCTTATTCTTCCAGATGAATTTCATGATTGCTTGCTCTATTTCTGTAAGGTACGTCATTGGGATTTTAATTGGAATTGCATTGAATCTGTATAGCACTTTTGGTAGTATGGCCATTTTGACAATATTAATTCGGCCTATCCAAGAACATGGGAGATCTTTCCATCTTCTAAGGTTTTCTTCGATTTCTTTCTTTAGTGTTCTGTAGTTCTCATTGTAGAGGTCTTTTACCTCTTTTGTGAGATTGATTCCCAAGTATTTTATACTTCCTTAACAGGACTCCCGTAGCACAAGAAATAAAAGCAAGAATCAATAACTGGGATAGATTCAAACTAAAAAGCTTTCTCTCAGCAAAGGAAACTATCAGTAATGTGAAGAAAGAGCCTACAGAGTGGGAGAATATCTTTGCCAATCATACTTCAGATAGAGCACTAATCTCCAGAATCTATAAAGAACTCAAAAAACTCTACACCAAGAATACAAATAATCCAATCGACAAATGGGCTAAGGAAATGAACAGACACTTCACAGAAGAAGATGTACAAGCAATCAATAAACATATGAAAAAATGTTCAGCATCTCTAGTAATAAGAGAAATGCAAATCAAAACCACCCTAAGATTCCATCTCACCCCAATTAGAATGGCGATTATCAAAAATACAAGCAACAGGTGTTGGCGAGGATGTGGGGAGAAAGGTACACTCATACATTGCTGGTGGGGCTGCAAATTAGTGCAGCCACTCTGGAAAGCAGTGTGGAGATTCCTTAGAAAACTTGGAATGGACCCTCCATTTGACCCAGCTCTCCCACTCCTTGGCCTATACCCAAAGGACTTAAAATCAGCATACTACAGAGATACAGCCACATCAATGTTCATAGCTGCTCAATTCACAATAGCCAGACTATGGAACCAACCTAGATGCCCTTCAATTGACGAGTGGATAAAGAAACTGTGGTATATATACACAATGGAATATTACTCAGCCATAAAGAATGACAAAATTATGGCATTTGCAGGCAAATGGATGAAACTGGAGAATATCATGCTAAGTGAGATAAGCCAATCTCAAAAAGACATGGGACGAATGATATCGCTAATAAGTGGAGGATGACACATAATGGGGGGGAGGGAAGGGTTAGTGTTAGGGTTAGAGTTAGGGTTAGGGAGGGGGGCAAGTATGGAGGAAGAAAGTACTGTATAGAGGGTAAAGAGGGGTGGGAGGGGTGGGGGGAAGGGGAAAAAATAACAGAATGAATCAAACAACATTACTGTATGTGGATTTATGATTACACAAATGGTATGCCTTTGCGCCATGTACAAACAGAGAGGCAACATGTATCCCATTTGTTTACAATAAAATAAAAAAAAAATAATAAAAAAAATGTTATTTTCTGAAAGATTCTTTCTCATATTTTGTTAAATTGCAATATTGGTAGTTGAAATTTCTGGTTTTTATCATTTAAAATATGCTGTACTGGACGAACATGACAATTGAAAATAAGTAAATAAAAATAAGGGTTTCTGTTAGGAAGTGCTTCCCTTTTAGAACATTTCCTTCATTATGTAATTGTGTCTATTAGTAGGCTAAACCATATAAGAAGAAATATGTACATAAAAGTGAAATTTATTATAATTGCTTGATGCTAAAGAGATCAAACACACCACTCTTTCTGGAAATGTCACCCTAGGGATAGGGGAGTATCGTAGCTTGGTGAGTTATTACCAGATTTGCAAACAAGTCTTAGCTCAAGAGAGGCCTTGACTGGAATAAGGAGATTATTGTCATATTCTATCTGAATAGCATGCAAATCACAGTATAGCAAAATCAATCAGCTCAGGGTTTGATGCAAATTCTATATAAACTGCACTTTCAGCTGTGAATGAATAAAAAGGGTGAACTTTTGAGAATAACACCTGGTTTTAAACAATGGCAGACAGATTTTCTGAGTGTTGGTTAAAGGAATTACTGAAATATTTTCTGAATGCAGTGCAAAATGCTTATGCAGACTATAGATGAATGTCTTCCTTAGAGATAGAAGATAAGACAAAAGCTTGTGAATAAATGCAGGACCAACATTTTAAGTTTCAAATTTCCTGAGGCTGACATTATCAGAAGAAACAAGTACGCACTGAATATCCTTGTTAACATTCCTATTCTGTTCAACTTAACCACAAACTTGTTTTTCTTGCATTTGCCTGTTGCTATATATAATTTTAGAATTTGTGGGTTTGTACTAATCTTTCAGGTCCTCATTTACCTGGGGAGGAAGACAATGGAAAAGCTGAATAAATTGACATATGGGTAATTATTTCTAGTAGAAGAAGTGAACATCTGCTTGTTCTAAAAGATCATCTGCTATTTAACATGCAAAACATGGCATGAACAGCTGTACCCAAGACAAAGAAGCTAATTTACCTGGTTCTAGCTTAGACTTCAGTTGCCAGAAAGTATGAGCAAATTTTATTTGATCTGTCACTCGCATCACTTGTAGAAAGATCTCTTCAAATGGGAAGGGACCCTTCAGAAGCATTATTAAAATAAAATAAAATAATAAAATAAAGTAAAACAGCATCTATCTGTATGTCTAAGTGGCCATGGAAGCTGTATATTTCTACTCTGTTTCATTTTCTTTTGCTATCCTTTTTTCTTCTTCTTCCTCCTCCTCCTCCTCCTCCTCCTCTTCCTCCTCCTCCTCCTCTTCTTTCTCTCTCCTTCTCTCTCTCTCTCTCTGTCTCTCTCTCTCTCTCTCTCTCCCTCCCTCCCTCCCTCCCTCCCTCTTTCTCTCTGTTTTCTCTTTCATCTTTTCTTTCATGGTCAATTTTATTCTTCCTACCAAAATTACAATCTCTCTATTTAAAATCTTCCACGGACCAAAAATCACAGTAATAGATGTTATGATTTGGATCTTCAGTGTAGCCCAATGATTACATTAAAAGCTTGGTTGCCAGTCTCAGAAGCTATTGGGTGGTAGTGGGACTTTTAAGATGTGAGCCTAAGGGTAGGATGTTGGCACATTGGCTATTTCCTTACAGGAAATATTGAAATCCAGGCTCTTCCTCTTTTTCTCTTTTACTTCACATAGGTGAGCAGCTCTGCTCCCCCATGCACTATCTACCATTATTTGGGTCTTGCTACAGGCACAATCAATACATGGTTGACTAGAGCCAAGCAACCATGTATTGAAACCTTTGAAAATATGAGCCAAAACAAATTTTTCCTTAATAAGTAGTTTATCTCATGTATTTTGTCACAGCAATGGAAAAGTTGATGAATACAATAGGACAGATTAAACCTTTCTAAAACAAAAAATAAATAAGCTTTCAGTAACAATTTCAGTTTTGTAATAGCTTCAATTATTCAAGGACAGGAATTCTACTTCATTGTACCTTATGAAGTTGTTAATTGGTCAGAAGTCAATTTTACTGCATTCTGGACATGATTTGTTTGTATAATTCACATAATTAGAAATTTTTCTTTACATTGAAAATGAGTCATGTATGTAAAATACATATATTTTTCTTAACTAATAAGAATTTTATGTCTCACACATTAAAAATGAAGTGTGTCATTGAGAAATTTCACTGTACATGTTGACAATTTTATTCTGACTCTAATTGCTTAATGAGTGACTATTAGCTCATAATATATTCTTCAAAATGAGGAGCCATTAAATATAACATTTACATAAAATCAATGGGATTATTCAAGAAGATAATTAATTTGCTCCATTACATCTTAAACTGAATTTTGCAAATTGATAACTTGTTTATATGAAATATTTCCATTTAGAAATTTTGTTATCCACTATATATTAAACTTTATACTAGCTATAAATATGAGAATAAAAACCAAAGGACGAATGATCTCGCTGATAAGCGGATGGTGACACATAATGGGGAGTGGGTGGGGTTAGTGTTAGAGTTAGGGTTAGGTTTAGGGTTAGGGTTAGGGAACGGGGCAAAAATGGAGGAAGGAAGGACTGTATAGAGGGACAAGAGGGGTGGGAGGGGTGGGGGGAAGGGAAAAAATAACAGAATGAATCAAAGAACATTACCCTATGTAAATTTATGATTACACAAATGGTATGCCTTTACTCCATGTACAAACAGAGAAACAACATGCACCCCATTTGTTTAAAATAAAAAAAGCTGTACCTATATAAAAAAAAGAATAAAAAATATATTATTCTATATTTTCTCAGATGGGAAAGGGATTGGAAATGAGAAAAGATATATGCAGGTATGTAATTTGTGTGTACCAAGATAAGTTTGATATATATTTGACACTTCTCTCCTAAAAAATGAACATTTTAGCAACAAAAAATATAGGGATCATGTCACTCAGGGAATGTTGTAAGCTGTCTGTGGTGCTATAACAAAATTCCATAAACCACGTGGCTTATAGAATAAGCCACACAAAAAATAACACACAAAGAAATAATTCTTACCGTTTGGGGGCTGAGAATACCAGGGTATCAGTATGGTCAAATTTTATGATAGTTACAGATTGTCATTGTCATGGTTTATATATAAGGTGTCACCCAAAAGCTCATGTGTAAATTTTGCTCATGCAAAATTTTCAGAGGTGAATTAATTAGGTTCTGAGAGCTTTAGTATAATCAGTGAATTAATTCATTGATACAGATTAATTGCACAGTAACTATAGGAAGGTAGGGTGTGACTGGAGGAAGTAGGTCACTGGGTGTGTGACTTTGGGATTTACATTTAGTCCCTGGTGAGTAGAATTCTCTCTCTACTTCTGATTGCCATGTCCTGAGCTCCTTTACTCTACCATGCCTTTCCACCGTGATGTTCTGCTTCACCTCAGGACCAGAGCAATGGAGTCGACCCTCTATAGACTGAAATCTTTGAAAGTCAAGTCTGAACTAAAATAAACTTTTCTTCCTCTGTTTTGTTCTTGTCAGGTCTTTGGGTTTCAGTGATGGAAAAGCTTAGACAGCCTTCCTCTCTTTACATAATACCATGGTGGAAGGAGAGTTAGAGAACTCTCAAGGATCCTTTCTAAAAAGGCAATAATCTCTTCATAAGAATGCCACCCTCATGATTTAATGGCCTCTCCAAAACTCTGCCCCTAATACTTTCACATTTGGGTTCAGGATCCTAATGTATGAATTTGGAGGGACACAAACATTCAATATATGCAAGTCACAACAAAATAAAGGTTAAAACTGTTAAAATGTATGCATTTGAACAACTTTCTTTTTCTTTCAGGAAGTTAGTGTGTGCCTACAGAACTCTTCTCAGTGTATTTTTGCAGATTCTCTCCGAATTACTAATAACGGGATTTTTTAAAAGACTATAAAAATTAGGAATTACAAGGGAATAGAAAATAAAACTCAAAAGTGTTTTTTAAGATTATATAAGACAAAATCTATTAAAGGAGAGGAAAAGGAGTTTTTTTAGTCACACATTTTTTTAACCCATCTAAAAAGAGATGAAAGACCTCTACAATGAAAACTACAGAACGCTAAAGAAAGAAATTAAAGAAAACCTCAGAAGATGAAGAGATCTCCCATGCTCTTGGATAGGTAGAATTAACATTGTCAAAATGACCATACTACCAAAAGTGTCATACAGATTTAATGCAAGTCCTATTAAAATTCCAATGACATTCTTCACAGAAATAGAAAAAGCATTCATGAAATTCATTTGAAAAGACCCAGAATCCTTAGAGACAAAGAAATCCTTAGCAAGAAAAGTGAAGCAGGAAGCATCATAATACCAGACCTTAAATTATATTACAGAGCCATATTAACAAAAACAGCATGCTGTTGGCACCAAAACAGATACATAGACCTATGGTACAGAACAGAAGACACAGAGAAAAACCCACATAAAAATACAGTTATCTCATATTAGACAAATGTCCCAAAAACATACATTGGAGAAAAGAGAGCCTCTTCAGCAAATGGTGCTGGGAAAACTAGAAATTCATATGTAGCAAAATGAAATTAAACCCCTATCCCTCATCCTGCACAAAACTCAACTTCAAGTGGATAAAGGACTTAGGCACTACAACAGAGACCCTTTGCTAATAGAAGAAAAATTAGGCCCAAATCTCTACCATGTTGGCTCAGGAACTGACTTCCTTACCAAGTCTCTTAAAGCATAAGAAGTAAAAGCAAGAATCAATAAATGAGATGGATAAAAAAGCTTCTTTACAGCAAAGGAAATAATCAATAATCTGAATGCATTTTAAAATAAAATGGGAAATACATGACTGAAAGAACTTGATCTTCTATTGAAGTATGTTGAGAACTAAGTAAGATTTCCAGGTAGCTGCAATATTTTGATTGCTAGTCAGTCAAAATTAAATTAGATCATATCAATCTAGGAATTAGATTTCATTGAAATATTAATTTGCTTTCTGCCATGAATGAACTACTGCTGAGTGTTCAGTCACAATTATGCACGAAGACTCTGAGTTCTAAAATTGACAGTATGTGTATTGGGAGTAGTGGGGAGCCTACCAAGCTGCAGACTGCTTTCTTCTTGCACAGCACATCTTTTATAGGGCACTATGAGGTTAAATCTTAACTCTGGCATAACATATTGAAAACTAACCTGTTTGCTAGTACTAAGAAAATATTTTCCCCTTCTACAAAAGAGAATATGTTTTCATAAAATGCTAGGAAACATACACTTGAAGTATGTAGAAGTAGTACAGTGGGCTTTATTTTTCTCCTTAATCAGGGTCATGTGTTCCACAAGAATTAGCCTAGTGAGAGGAGTTACTGATGTCGTGTTGTGTTTAGCATTCCAGCCTTGTTGTCTACTTCAGAGTGCATTGTCCATGACTTCAGAAGATCAGGCCCCAAAAACTTCCTACACTAAATTTCCTATTGTTAACTACTATACTTTAGGCTTTACATTAGCAATAACTGTAAGAATGAAAAATAGGGCTGGGGATATATCTTAGTTGGTAGAGTACTTGCCTCACAAGCACAAGGCCCTGGGATTCATCAAAAGAAAAGAAAAAGAAAAAAAATAATATTCTATATTTTCTTGAATGGGGAAGGGATTGGAAATGAGGAAAGATAAATAAAAAATTCATTTTTATCATTCAAATAGTCAAAAAAATTTCAGGTCTGTAGAAAGGTAGTTAGGTATGATCCAGATAATTTTACTTAAAACCAAAGTAGTTAAACAACTGTGATATTAATATAGCAAAAGGAAGTAGAAATATGCATGCATAATATTAGGGGTTGAGAATGACATAAAGATGCAATATTCAGTAACCTAAATTTATTTCATATTAATGGTGAAAATTTATCTTTCATTCACATAATACTTTCTAAAATGGAATGGAATCACCTTAAAATATAAGTGATATTTAAATATGCTTTACTATTCTTTATGTCCACATACATATTATGATAAAAGGATTAATGTCCTACTTTTTTTTATCTTTTTGTCCTTTTTCTTGCCCATTCACTCCAACCACTTTAGCCATTTAGTGCTGACTTCCTCCCATCTTATCATCTGCTCCATTTTTTTCCTGGAAATGGTCTGCCTTAACTATTCTGCGATCATATCCTGCCCCCAAACACAATGCTGTCACATAAGAATTGCATATTAAAGACAACCTCAACTGAATAATATGCACCTTTATGGTATAATATTACTCTATATATCTCAGTAGCTTCAAGTCAATTAGATTCTTCCATTTGCCCATCCAGAGAGTTGGGTGCCATGGAAATGTTATTTTCCCAACTGCTTAAAATGTAAATATCTTCCAAAAAATATGTTTCTGACAGAACATCTTGTGCCTTTGAGACATGTACTTGTACCAAAATCATTCTTCTAAAGTTGTCTTCTGACAGTCTCCTTTTAGAACAGGAAGTAAGAATGGTAACAAGAAAATATTTACAGGGATTCATTTTTTCAATAATTGACACTTAAACACAATGGAGTTGTGGTTTCATTTTCTACCAATTTGCTAAATAAAGTGTGCCAAACACTCTGTGTCCACCATTCACTCCATTATCTTGAAGTAAACAAACATTTGCCATTTGTCAAAATTTGAAGTCTGACTCTTTGCACCCATTTACCATGATTTTCTATAGAATTTGGAGCAAATCTGTGAAATTTGCCCTTATTTTATTTTTTAATGATTAGCAGATGACACATTGAAAACAAAAGCCAAGAATTGGAATCATTCTTGCTATTTTTTGTTATTATTTTCTTGTCAGTCTTATGGAACTGATTGAAACAAATTCTTTGAAATTTGGCGTAGCTTTTAGTGTGGGTATTGACATGAGGAGCTGAAAATTAAAATCTATCTGCAACAATTATTAGTATAATTCAAATTAGAGATTCAAATTAGAGAATAAAGTGGAAAGGAGGATTTTTTATTTTTGTTATGTGACATGTATTGAAAATTACTTCAAAATCCTGCTTTTTTATTGCCATTCCCTACACAGTACTAAAAATGGTAACTGATAGTCAATCACTACCTACAGTAAGGTGAATGTTTTCAACACAGGAAAAATTGCATCACATCTTAGTAGACAAAATTTAATTAAGAACAAAATAAATAGAATTTATAATCTGTGTGTTTATGAAAAAATTGATTAGACATTTCTGTTGAGACTTATTCAATTCAGTTCCCAGGCTCTATAGCAAAGAGACTGAAAGTTACTTGGCCTTAATTTATAACTGGACCATGATATGAGTTAAAATAGCAACAAAAGTCTTTGGGAGTTAGTAATATTTTACCTCCCTGTCTGCCATATATAATTTGCCTAATTAACTTGGTATTTAAGCATGACCCAGAGATAAATATCTCATTAAAGAATTTTGCTTCCAATATACTAAAGAATGTCAAGAAACAATAACACGAAATAAAATGATACTACCTCACAGAGACCAGGTTGTCCTTTTAGGCAAGATTCTATCACTTTCCTCTGATAACCCAACCTGCCTTGTAAAATTTGCCTGCTTTCTCTTGCAACATAAGGATGAGAGAAATTCCCCCACCAAGAAAGTAATCATTTCATGCTATATTCAATAGGGTGTCAAAGGAGACTTCAATCACTGACAAACAGACTATAAAGTTCCCATAATTCCTACTACTCAAAGTGTGATTTGAAGACTTGTTAGAAATGCAGACTTTTCGATGGTGCACACCTATAATCCCAGCAGCTCAGGATGCTGAGGCAGTTGGATCAGCAAGGCTGACTTCAAAAATTAAGTTAGGCCCTAAGTAACTTAGAAAGATCCTGTCTCAAACTAAAAAAGGGAATAGATAAAGCACCACTGGGTTCGATCCCTGGTACCAAAACCAAAACCAAAATCAAACAAAAAAAAAAAAAGAAGAAGATAACTCTTAAGCTCGCCCTCTTAACAAGATTCCACTATGATTCACATGTGCATTGGTGTTTGAGAGACACTGCTACTCTGTAGGGTCATCTTCCAGAACTCACCCCAACACACTCAAATTTCCCCAGCTACTAAAAAATCACTCTTCAGGGAAACTTTTAAAGTGTCCAAAGCTCCCACAGTAACAAAGTTCTCTCTCACATTAAGACAAAGTTCTGCCTCTGTTACTTTCATCTAATTAGTGAAGAATCTTCCCTTTAAAATCACAGAATAAAAGCAATATCTTGCTCTTTCAGCAAAGTCTTTCACATAATAACAACCAGAACCTCTTCTGTGCTCTTTCTCTTCCTTCTTCAATTACCTGTACTATTCTATAAATGTCATAATTATTTAGTCTCCCATCTTATTTAGCATAAAATTGAATGCTTTAATAAGAATATACCCTAATTACTAACATGAAAGTATGGTTTCTAGAACTGAGTACAACATTATAGATAAAATTTGACCAAAGCAGGATTGAGAATGGGGATTTCTTCTTCCACTCTAGCTAATCTACCTGTCTTAATATGAGTTTACAATTTCATTGTCTTTAAGTAGGGAGTGAGGGAAACAGTATCATTTTATAATTTCACACGAAGTTTATAGATACTGAATTTACAGATTTCTAGAATCCTAGTTATTTTCTACTTGGAAAATACTATGTCTCTCATACCAAATTCATTCTTGGAAACCAAATGTGTAATAGTTAATATAATAGAAATTCAAGCTACTGTTATCTGTATCCTTTCATTTCTCTAGATTATAACACTCTGATTGTCAACTGATCCAGTAGAGAGAATTTAGATTATGATTTTTATATACTCTGAGTTTACTGTTTCATTCAATACAGTTGTTACTTTGGAATGTGATATATTATACCACCTGCCCTCATCCCTAGACAATTTGATCTTATTTCTTCAAATGTATTCATCCAGATGTTTTATTTGGGGTTTTATGGGTTAAAAAGTATTTTCTTTACTGACAAATATATAAACATTTTTGGTAAATGAACACAATTGGAAAAATATGTGGTTTGATTTTTGAACAACCATGTGGTTCATCAGGACTCTTAACCATTGTGTTAAGCAGAAGGACCTCCCAATGTAACTCATAGCCTAATCTCTATCAACTGTGAGTATGTTTTGTTTGTTATGTGTCAAAAGGGACTTTGGAGATGTGCATAAGGTTACTGACTTTAAAAAAAGTGGATTATTCTGGATTTTCTGGGTGACCCCATTCTCATCACTTGATCTTTTAAGACCAGAAGCCATTCTCTTGCTGGAAGTAGAAGAGATGAAACAAAAAGAGAAGTCAGAGATTTAGAGTGTAAGAAGGACTTGGTGCACCTGTGCTGGTTTGAAAATAAGGGGGAAATATGGTACGGAAAGCAAGCTGCCAGAGCTGAGAGTCCCTTAACACCAGCCAGAAGGAAACAGATCTCTGCCTGGAACCAGGTTCTATCAACTATTTTACAGGAATGCAGCCCACATTATGCCCTGATTTCAGTCCTTTAAAATGTCCTAAATAAAGGCCCCAGTTATGCCACTTTTCAGCATCTTCCCTGGGAAAGTATGAGACAAATGGGTATTGCTTTAAGTCACTAAAAATTTGAACTTTGGATTATTCGTTATGTCAGCACTAAACAAAGAAAGTGGGGTTGTGTGTGCATTCCTAAAATAATAGCAGACATTGCTAATTTATCACAGAACACCACCTTCAGACCCAGTTCATATCTGGCCTTAACATCTCATAACAAATGTTCCCTGGAAGCGTTTTGAAAACATTCAGAGATGACACTTCAGTGAATGTTTCTTAGCTGTGGAGGATAATCAGTGAGTACCTCTCACACAAAGCAATCTTCTGTAATTGTTTTTCTAAATGATTTTCCAATTTTATTTTCAGAGAGAGAGAGAGAGCAAGAGAGAGCCAGAGAGAGAGAGAGAGCCAGAGAGAGAGAGAGGGAGAGAGAGAGAGAGAGAGAGAACACATTTGAAATTATGTGAATGGAGTAATAACAGAGTCTTTGTGAACATCTGGATTTAAATAAATCTTTAAATTTCCAAGCCTTTAATTTTCGTACAAGTAAAAGAAAGGGTAAGATCCCAGCAGTTTAAAATATTAGTCTTTCCTCCCTTCCTCCCTTTCTTCTTGCCCCTCCCCCAGTGCCCCTGCAGCGGGACACCTTATGCAGGAGTTTATGAAGAAGGAGATGCTTAAGAGGTGCAGTGGTACCTCTAAAACTCCCTTCCAACCATCCAGACTCCATCACCACCTGAGGACACCAAGGCATCCATGTAGATTCTGAGAATTCCAAAGAAATTTGTTTCCACACCATTGGATAACAAAATGCTTCACATGATTTTTGTATCCAATGTTCTATTTTTTTAAATGGATATATAAAGAAAAATGATGAAAAGAAATCTTTCTCTACCTCAATAACCCTCATGCCCCATTTACCACTAGATATGGCACTACTTATCATGAGTATATGTGAATGCATAAATGCACCTATGCAGTATGTATTATTAATTATAAGAACTAATGACTGTGTGCTCTCTCTATAGACATGCAGTTTTCTTTGTCTACTGGAATTTGTCTAATAAGAAGGTGAGAGGTCAGTGATTCATTCCTTTTCTTATTTATTACTTTTGGGATTTATTCCTTATCCCATAATTCATTACTTATGCAACTAAAACATGAGAAAATCATGTATCTGGCAACAAAAATCTCCCTTAAAATTAAATGTGCTTCTCTTCTTAACTGCAGATTAAAAGCATATATTGTTAATATTAATAATTGATATTATAAATATATTATACAATACCCAACATGCTGTTAGTCTAATTAGTTCAAATATTATGAGAAGCAAATCATCTTGGTTGTTTCGACTCAAAATTAAATACTACATAGATACATGTCTTACTTCTGCAAAGTTCTTCATATTTGAAATATAATTTACTGCTTGACTTTGAAAATTTAAGAGTTTAGTGAACTCTCAAAATTAACTCTTTGATTGAAACACTGAATTAGTTCTTAAACTGTCTTCCATTTCTAAACAATTGTGGCCAATGTTCATAACTCACTGAACTTTTAAGATTATTAAGACACTCTCTACCATCTTGGTGCATTTCATTCCCTCACCCTCAAAATGCCTGTTCCCCAAGATGGTACCTACTGTGATTGTTGTTGTAGTTGTGTACTTAAATCAAATGAATATATAGAAAAAAAATTGAATTTAGTGGAGAGGTCTATACATGTAAAGAAGAATAACAAAGTCAACCCATTAAAATGAATTTTATTGTTTGTGTGCTTGATAATAGCCATTCTAATTAGAGTAAGAAGAAATCTTAGAGTTGTTTTAGTTTGCATTTCTCTAATTACTAGAGATGTTGAAAACTTTTTCATATATTTATTAATTGCCTGTGTGTCTTCTTCTGTAAAGTGTCTGTCCAGTTCCTTGGACCATTTGTTGACTGGGTTCTTTGTCTTTTTGGTGTAAAGTTTTGTAAGTTCTTTATAAATTTTGGAGATAAGTGCTCTATCTGAAGTGCATGTGGGAAAGATTTTCTCCCACTCCGTAGGCTCTCTTTTCACATTCTTTATTGTAACCTTTGTTGAAAAACAGCTTTTTACTTTGAGTCTATCTCATTTATTGATTCTTGCTTTGATTTCTTGTGCTTTGGAAGTCTTGTTGAGGAAGTCTGATCCTAAGCCAACATGATGAAGATTTGGGCCTACTTTGTCTATTAGGTGCAGGATCTCTGGTCTAATTCCTATGTCTTTGATTCATTTTGAGTTGAGTTTTGTGCAGGGTGAGAGATAGAGGTTTATCAAGAACACAAACAATAATAGATGTTGGTGTGGATGTGGGGAAAAAGGCACACTTTTACATTGTTGGTGGAGTTGCAAATTGGTGCAGCCACTCTGGAAAACAGTGTGGAGAATCCTCAGAAAGCTTGGGATATACCCACCTTTTGATCCAGTTATCCCACTCCTCGGTTTATAGCCAAAGGACTTAAAATCAGCAAACTACAGTAACATAGCCACATCAATGTTTATTGCAACTCAGTTCACAATAACTAGATTGTGGAACCAACCTAGATGCCCTTCAACAGATGAATGGATCAAGAAACTCTGGTATATATACACAATGGAATATTATTCAGCCATAAAGAAGAATAATATTATGGCATCTGCAAATAAATGGATGGAATTGAAGAATATCATGCTAAGTGATGTAAGCCAAGCCCCCCAAAACAAAGGCCAAATGTTTTCCCTGATAAGTGGAGAATGATATATAATGGGGTTAGGGGGGTGGGGAGTGAGAGAAGAATGAGGGATCTTTAGATTATGTAGAAGGAGATGAGAAGGAAAGAGTTATGAAAAATGGTTGAATGAGACAGACATAATTACCCTATGTACATGTATGATTACATGAATGGTATGAATCTATATCATGTACAACCAGAGAAATGAAATGATGTACCCCACTTGTATAAAATAAATCAAAATGCAGTCTGTAAAAAATTAAAAGATAAATAAATAAATAAATAAGTTTATTTTATTATACAAGTTTGAGGTAAAACTTAAGAGGAATTATTGTAATCTCAAAATATTTTGCATTTGCATTGCTTCTCAATTGTACTTTAATTTCTGGCTTTAGTTAGAAGTTATTCAAATTAATTATTGGTGATGCTAGAAAGGCAATCAATGCAGAGCTGTGATGTGGATGGTAGTTAAATGTACAAGTGTGTAAATTACAAGGAAAGGAAGCAGGAATGGCCTGTGTGTGTACATGTGTATGACTTTGAATGGCTATGCTTTTAACTAACAGTTTCTTCTTAACCAAGTCACTTTTCAATTTGATCTCATTGGTTTAAAAGCCTCCTGTAATATATTTTTTTAAAGTTTTATTAAACCAATAAATCCATTGCTGTGCAGTAAACCCTGTAAATCAGAAGCAGGAAAAAAGGAAAGTATTTATGGGAGCGAATGGGAAAGATTTACTTCTTGACTACTGCTTAGTAAGAATTAGTATATGTGAACTCTCTGATATATCTGAAAAGATTAAATAACTGTCATCTTCACAGTGATTTTAATTTTACTAGCATGTAATCTCAACATAGTATTTGTATATTTCAGCCTATATCTTGGTTATGAAATGTTATGAGCTAGCAAATTACTTCCTCAAAGCAAAAGAAGGAAGGAATTGTATTCACTGATTCAATGAGGAATAGAAATACACAAAAACGGTAGCTGGGAAAGCTTTAAACAGACTCTCATTCTTCTATTTTATCTCTCTTTTTCATTTAATTATTTATTTTTTAATTTCTTACAGACTGCATTTTGATTCATTGTACACAGATGGGGCACAGCTTTTTGTTTCTATGGTTGTACACGATGTAGATTCATACCATTCATGTAATCATACATGTACGTAGGGTAATAATGTCTGTCTCATTCCACCATTTTTCATACCCCACCTCCCTCTCTTTCCTTCTACATAATCAAAAGTTTCTCCCTTCTCTCACTCCCTACATCCCCCACTCCCATTATATATCATTCTCCACTTATCAGGGAAAACATTCAGCCTTTGGTTTTTTAGGATTGGCTTATTTCACTTAGCATGATATTCTCCAATTCCATCCATTTAACTCCAATGAATTAGGTATGACTATGAAAAGTTTTATTTAAGTAACTTATTAAAACCTCATTATAATATTAAGAATATTGATTGGCATGAAATTATTGAGGCATTTTAAGACATTTTGCTGCTTAAATGTCCTATAATTTTTTTTTTCTGGGTCTACTGTCTACACTCTATTAGACAAGTAATTTAAAGACAAAATATTTCAAGTATTCCAAATTTCATATTCAGATCTTAAGTTTTCATGCTGTCTGTATTAAATACAATTTCAAGTCATTTTTCTATCTCATATCTTAAGGAAAAATTTATCTATATCTTTTCATTGAAATTCTTTTATGTACAATATATAGTAAATAAGATAATATATTTAAATGAATTTTGTTCAAAAGAGACACTGCTTATTGTTTAGAACTGACTAGCACTGTATATTTTCTCTCCACCACTGTTACCTGCAATGTGAAGTAATTCTTATTGCAGTATTTTTGTTCAATCTGTGTGGAAGGTTTGTGTGTATTAACGATCCTTGGTGAAGGTGAAGCCTGGATATAATAATATCTCAGTTGCTTTTTGACATTCTAACAGTTTGACATTCGGCCCTTGATTATGAAATTATTACAGATTTTCAAAATGAGTTCTGCATTTAATAAGTGGGGTCATTAGAATTTTATGCAAAATTAATTTCTCTTTTATGATCTTGTGCAGTGAATTCCTTTTATACTAAATTCACAATCAAATGTCATTAGAGGAATGTGATTCCTGGAAGTCCTCATTTCAGAACTTGTTAATTTGTTCTTTATTTAAATTTTACATAAAGGCAAAATCCCCCTTGTGTATCTCTGCAGTATTTTAATAATTTCTCAGATTAGCAGATCATGTTGAGTTTTTAAAGAGACACATAAAAATAACCTCCCACTGTTCTTGCAAAGAGATTTTTTTATGTAAACTCCTGTTCAAAGATTTTCTGAAGGCCAAATAGGATAATATGTAGTTATACAAATTTTTTTCAGTAAAACTTGAAAATACCTTACTTCAGTGAAAAGTAGACCACAGTAGATGCATGTATGGAAATGTCAAAATGAAGCACTCTCCTTTGTACACTTGATAAAGGCTAATATTTAAATTTATAAAGATTAATAAATAAAGTAGACATTCCCAATTGTAAAGTACAATTTACAACAATAAAATTTTCTCCTTCTTTCCCTTGCCAAGAATTGAAGGAACACTTTGTTGCCATCATATTTGATGTTGCAAAGAAGTTTCCCTGGATGTTTGGGCTTGATACCCTGTCTCCATATCTTGATTACTGATTGTTCCAAGCATGAAGAACCATGTCCACTCTTCAGATGTTACCAATTCTGATTTCTGAACTCTGAAGGGATGTAGGTTGGGCAGACTCTGGACTGCAGTGAATTCTGCACAACAATGTCTTTGGAAAACAGCACCTCTCTTCATCATTACTGTGCAGCAAAACTGTTTTAAAATTTAATCTGTAAGGATCACATTTTAATTACCTCTTTGTGCTTCTCCCACCAAAGTTCTAAGAAACATTCATATAACTGAACTTAGACTATATCTCTATCTCTCTCTCTATCTCTATCTCTGTCTCTATCTGATTGTTCTATATAGACGTATCTCTCTAGTAACATTTTGGTACGTTGTTTAGAATAAAACTTTTGTCTCAGCTTGTTGCTGCATTCACATACCAAGTTACTTCTCTCAGCAGCATCTAGGGATCATGGAAAGACCACATTCAAAAGGACTTGAAGACCTGAAATTGATTCTTATGCCTCATGGCACCATGCACAGTGGAGCCTTCGGAGGGTCACCTTAACTTTCCTGAACTTCCTAAGGCTCATTATTAAAATAGAGATGAAGCAATATCCCCAATAATCACAACAATATCAATAATAGTAACCATGATTACACTTATGGAACACTTATAGTATGCCAGACATCATTCTAAGCACATAGAAAACTTGCAAGAGGTCAAAGCAGAACATACTCTTACTTCAACTTTATTGAAAGCAAATTGAGCAATGGAAAGAGCACTTGGGTCACAGAAAAGAGAAATGGAAAATCTGAGGCCTGAACACAAGCATTCTGGGTATTGTGTCTTTACTCTTAATCACTGAGTTATTCAGAGTATGTGCTCAACAAATACACTTTATCTTCCCTTTAACCGCATGCCAGTGAACATGTGTACTCTCAGGATGCAGACATGAGTTTTTGTCCCTGTGTTTTAATAAACCTTGAAAAGTTTCAATATCTTATGTGTTGGTACTGGTTAGTTTTCTGAATATGAAACATCCTCCATATCAACACACATCTCCATTGTAAACCCACATAAAATATGGTTATTTTATAATAGACACAGGTACCACAAACATGCATTAGAGGAAAGATTGACTCTTCAACAAATGGTACTGGGAAAACTGGATATCCATGTGTAGAAAATAAAATTAAACCTCTATATCTCACTCTGCATGAAAATAAACACAAAGTGGATCAAAGACTTAGACACTAGAATAGAGACCCTGAGCCTAATAGCAGGAAAAGTAGGCCCAAATCTTCATTGTGTCAGCTTAGGACCTGACCTTATTAACAAAGTGTCTAAAGTGGAAGAAGTAAAATCAAGAATCAATGAATGGGATGGATTAAAAATAAAAAGCTTCTTCTCAACAAAGAAAACAATAACATGAAGAGAGAGACTACAGCAAATAACCCAATCAATAAATGTGTTAAGGAACTGAATAGACACTTCACAGAAGAAGAAATACAATCAATCACAAAAATACATATGTCTTTATTGGCTCACTTGTTTATTATTTATTTCCCCACACTGAACTTTAAGAATCATGAAAGTAAAACTAATTATATTTTCTCATGGTTGCATCTCTAATAACTATTCAGTGTCTAGCATGTAATGGATCTACAATAAATATTAAGTGGACTACCTTAATGAAAGGAAATAAAGTCACATGCCCACACACTTATGATTTATTACTTCAAAACTATGCATACTACTCTTGCAAAATCAAATAAAGACAGACATATATTCAATTGCCCATCACAATATTCCAGTAGGAAAAAAGTGTTAGTTAGTTGTGTCTTAGACTCCTTTTATTTAACAAATGTGAACATACTCAGCCTTCTTCTTCATATAAACTGGATACGGAACTTCTTGAATGATCAAGTAGCAGTTCACTTGGAATTCCCTGATATCTCAGGAAAATGATGAGTCTACATGTATTTTTGCCAGAGAAGAATTGAGAATTTTTCTTAGACAGTCAAAGATTTGAACATGAAGTTCAAAAGAATTTTTAGTGGCTATCTTACATAGTGAAGGCTATTTTATCAAGATTTTAGACATATAAAAGTTTTCAAAATTGTCAAAAGGCTAGAATATCAAAGTCTAATATTCTAGAATTTCAAATCAATTATTGTTACTCTTGATAAATACAAATATGGAGTACAGCATGAAATGGTCATGTGTAGAGGTAAATTTATGATCTAGAGATGGATAATTTACCTTTAGTAGCTTCTGATAGATCTTTTCTTATCAAACTGAATTTTCTAGTATATGCACAAAATATATAATTTTCATAAATAGAGAAAATGCTTCATGTATTCAGAGGTCAAGAAGCTATTGCTACTTTAATAAACTAAGCTTCATTTTTTGATATGTTTGAGAATATTACAGGCTGATTTTTGACAATGTTATCAAAAATAAGCTAAAAGTACAATGTAAATTTTATTCATTGTATATTGAGACTACTCAAAAGTGATTCAAAGACTAATATGAGTTCAATATCCTATGACCTTCTGAAATCAATAATTAGTCAGCTTTGATTGTTGCAATAGATTCTGTGGCTGATTTCAAAAAATATTAAAATTCCCAACCAAGAAATTATGTAAATATATGTATTAGTTCTTTTTGTATCACCACTTTCGAGATTAGAAAGATAACTTCACCATACTCTCTTCCTGGTTACAGAAAACATATTGCAGTTGTTATAGGGATACTGGCAAAATACAACAGAACAAAAAGTTTGGATAGAAATAATAAGTACAAAAAAAGGAAAAGTAAAATCTAATTTTAAATGTAGCCAAGGAATCTAGGGACACAATATTTAAGTACATTTCAATCAGTACTCATAAGAATAAATATCATAACAAGCTAAAAATATTAAGAGAACAAAGCATCAACAGCTAAAACTTAGAAAAGATATGCACCATAATGGAGTAGGTGGTACCAGCTTTAAATTCCTCTTCTAGATAACTATGAAACCAGAAGGGGTTATCCATGAAACTTTTCCCTCAGATATTGAATAACAGATATCACAGGTTTGAGATCTCTAAGAGCAGGAGGAGAAAGTGTGGTGAGCCCACGTAATCAACACTAGTTTAAAGGTGTTTTCTGAATCACAGCCATAGAAGCACAGTGGCTTCAGTAAGATAGAGAGACAGATGGGAACATGGGGAGGTAGAAGCAGGTCAATATGTAAGCATCATATATCAGGGATGGAACCACTCAGAAAAAGTGAACCTGTATCTTCACTTGATCATCAGTCGAATCTGTTGTTGAACACTATTCTGTACACACAATAAAGTAAAATTCCATAGATAATTCAATAAAACATATAGAGATCTAAAGGTGAAAAATTCCCAGATATGAAGCAGAGTTTATAAATGTTTGATTTCCAATCAGTCATTCTAAGACCTTCAGTGATGATCCAGTAAAAGCAAAGCCATAATTATGAATTTAAAATATCTCCAGAATGAAGAATCCCTGATTCCACCCTTATTGATCTTTAAAAAAATTAAAAGGATTTATCTAATTCCTAAGTCCTTGATCCATTTTGAGCTGAGGGTTGTGCAGGGTGAGAGGTAGAGGTTTAATTTCATTTTACTGCATATGGATTTACAGTTTTCCCAGCACCAATTGGTGAACAGGTTATCTTTTCCCCATTGTATGTGTTTGACTCCTTTGTCTAGTATGAGGTGACTGTATTTATGTAGGTTCACCTTTGTATCTTCTATTCTGTACCATTGGTTTGCCAGTCTATTTTGGTGCCAATACCATGCTATTTTTGTTACTATTGCCCTGTAGTATAGTTTAAGTTCGGGTATTGTGATACCTCCTGCTTCACTTTTTCTGCTCAGGATTGTTTTGGCTATTCAAGGTCCCTTATTCTTACAAAAGAATTTCATGATTGCTTTCTCTATTTCTGAGGAATGTCATTGGGGTTTTAATTGGAATTGCATTAAATCTGTATAGCACCTTTGATAGAATGGCCATTTTGACAATATAAGTTCTGACTATCCATGAACATGGAAGATCTTTCCATCTTCTAAAGTTTTCTTCAATTTATTTCTTCAGTGTTCTGTAGTTCTCATTGTAGAGGTCTTTCACCTTTTGTTAGATTGATTCCCAACTTTTTTGTTTGTTTGTTTGCTTGTTTTATCTTGAGACTATTGTGAATGGAGTGATTTTTCTAATTTCTCTTTCAGAGGATTCATCACTTATGGATAGAAATGCATTAGATTTATGCATATTGATTTTATATCCTGCTACTTTGCTGAATTCACTTGTTAGTGCTAGAAGTTTTCTTTTTTTCTAGAAGTTTTCTAGTGGAGTTTTTTGCATCCTCTAAATATAGAATCATGTCATTGGCAAATAGTGACAGCTTGAGTTCTTCTTTTCCTATTTGTATCCCTTTAATTTCTTTGCTCTGTCTAATTGCTCTGGCTAGTGTATTAAGGATAATGCTGAATAGAAGTGGTGAAAGAGGGCATCCCTGTCTTGCTCCAGTTTTTAGAGGGAATGCTTTCAGTTTTTCTCCATTTATAATGATGTTGGCTGTGGGCTTAGCAAATATAGACTTTAAAATATTGAGGTATATTCCTATTATTCCTATTTTTTTCTAGTGTTTTAAGCATGAAGAGGTGCTATATTTTATCAAATGCTTTCTCAGCATATATTGAAATAATCATATGACTCTTAACTTTAAGTCTATTGATGTGATGAATTTACAAAGTAGGCCCTACTCTTCATTATGTTGGCTTAGAATCAGACTTCCTTAACAAGATTCCCAAAGCACAAGACATCCAAACAGGAATCAATAAATGGGATGGACTCAAAGTAAAAAGCTTTTTTCTCAACAAAGGATACTATCGATAATGTGAAAAGAGAGGCTACAGAGTGGGAGAAAATCTTTTCCACATGCACTTCAGATAGAGCACTTATCTCCAAAATTTATAAAGAACTTACAAAACTTCACACCAAAAGTACAAAGAACCCAATCAATAAATGGGCCAAGGAACTTAACAGACACTTAACAGAAGACGACATACAGGTGATTAATAAATATATGAAAAATTGTCAACATCTCTAGTAATTAGAGAAATGCAAATTAAAACAACTCTAAAATGTCATGTTACTCCAATTAGAATGGCTATTATCAAGAACACAAACAATACTAGATGTTGCCATGGATGTGGAGAAAAAAATCACACTTTTACACTGCTGGTGGAGTTGCAAATGAGTCCAACAACTCTGAAAGCTGTGTAGAGAATCCTCTGGTAACTTGGAATGGACCCACCTTTTGACCTAGGTATGCACTCCTCCGTTTATACCCAAAGGACTTAAAATTAGCATACTACAATAACACAGCCACATCAACGTTTATAGCAGCTCAATTCACAATAGCTACATTGTGGAACCAACCTAGAGGCCATTTGGTAGATGAATGGATAAAGAAACTGTGGTGAATATGTGTGTATATATATATACACTCAGTGGAATATTATTCATGAATAAAGAAAAATAATATTATGGCATTTGCAGATAAATGGATGGAATTGGAGAATATCATGCTAAGTGAAATAAGCCAATCCCAAAAACCCAAAGGCCAAATGATTTCCCTGGTAAGTGGAGAATGATATATAATGGGGCTAGCAGGGGAGTGAGAGAAGAATGGAGCAATTTTAGATTATGTAGAAGGAAATGAGCGGGGGTATGAAAAGTGGTGCAATGAGACAGACATCATTACCCTATGTACATGTATGATTACATGAATGGTATGAATCTACACTGTGTACAACAATAGAAATGAAATGATACACCCCATTTGTGTACAATGAGTCAAAATGCAGTCTATAAAAAATAAATAATTTAAAAAAATATAAAAAATAAAAGGATTTACCTAATCGTACATTACTTAACTTGAGACTGAAAAATGTCACTATTATTTAAAGAAATATAGCAAAATTCAACACTCCATTAAATATGTCCAATATTCAGTCCAAAATTACTAAAGGCATAAATAAGCAGGACAACTTATCAATAGGAAAAAATCAATAGACAAACAAAATTAGTGGGAATGAAAATATTAAAAGAAAATGACCTTATAACCTTTTTATAAATATTCTTAGAGATCTATGGGTAATGTGGGCATAAATTAGGGGAAAAATGAGAATATTAAAATATACTTTTAAATCTAAAAAATACAGTATCATCTGAAAAGTAAGTTCATTTAAATAATTTATGTCAATTAGATATGAGAAGAAAAGATCAGTAAATCTGTTAGAATAATGCTTGACACACCCCAGTACCATGCCCATATCCAAATCCCTGAAATATATGAATATGTTATATTACATGGCAAAGAGAGTTTGAGATTGAATTGAGTTTACTTATGAAATGACCTCAAAATAGATCATCCTGCATTATCTAGGTAGGCCAACTGTAATCAAATAGGTTCTTACATGAGAAAAAACATCATCAGTGTCAGAAACCAAAGGACAGCAACCTGGAAAGACTTGAGTAACTGCTGCTAGATGAGAGGATGGGCAGAGCTCATATGCCAAAGGACTCAGACATCTGGTATCTGGAAAAGTCAAGATCATGGATTTCCCCCTCGATCCCTAAGAAGAATGCAACTTTGCCCACACTTCCACTGTATACAGAGGGACCTATTTGAACATCTGGCCTCCAGAACTGTAAGAAAATATATGTGCTGTCTTAACTGACTAATTTCTTCATGGGTTTTTACAGCAATAATAGGAAACTATGTGGACTTGAAGATATAGCATACAAATATTCCATTGAGCACAGGAAAGAAAGAGCAGGGGAAATGAACAGGGTCTCAGTCTTCAGTGAACCATGGACTAAATTATCAAGCCAACACTTAACATAGGAGTAACCAAAGTCTCATAATGCAGTGGTGATAAAGAAATAATGAAATTGAAGAAATTATGGCGGCTTTCAACTAATTTGATAAGAAACTACAAATCATTGTATACCATAAATATATTCCTGAAAACAGTGGGTGTTTGCTTTTCTTTTTAAGTGTATTTACAAGGTATATTTTCATCTTATTTATTTGAAGGTTAGAAGGAAATAGTTGGTATAGTTGACACCAAGAGAGATTAACTGGGGCCTGTTAGGAGAGTTGATTTCAAGATCCAATCTTATTTAAACACAAATTTTATGTGAGTAGCTCATGAAAATGAAGAGGATCTCTTGGTAAAAAAGAATTATGAGAGAATTTTACTCTTATTTTTGAGAAAGTCAGTAGTATATATGAAACTAACCTTGACAGAGAACTTGCTAATTGAAAACAAAACAATACAAGATAAAATTTCTTAAAGTTTGGGGCAGAGACATAAATGCTAGAGATATATATTTTTAGAATAGATGTAAATAAAAATGTTTCAAACATTTATAAATCTCCTCTAATTACATTAACCATACTTGGACTTTTTTACTTACTGAATATTCTCGATCTAATTTCTTGTTTGATCAGAGCTGAAAGATTGCCTCCTTTCTATGAGATATCGCTGAGGACACTACTTCTGACTTCTCAAAAGTGAGTGTATGATTAGCAGACCTATTGGTGGAATATTCACAGATAAAACTTTTATGATTCCCTTTTATGATGTCCATATTGCCTGTTGATTCACACTCTCTGACATTTACAGCCAGATGGGTGAATGTATCATAAAGTGAATAAAGCACAGCTTTCTAACAGATAAATAAAAGACTGTATCACCTCAGAGGTCATTCCCATCTTGAATGTCTGTGGATATGTGATTTTTCTTTGAGTTTCCATCAACTGATGATCAAACTCCTGAAAACCTCATGTGGTTAGTCTATTTGCCACAAGCCTAAGGAAACGTTTTAAATCCCTTTTGTCTCTTTCTATTAAGAATATATCCCCTTTCTTTTTTAAAGTTTGAGAACATTTTTTTTTTATCTTGCTTTAAAGTAAATGGTCAAAGAGACCAATCTTGGTTCATTTCTCTTCTAGCCAATTCATACACATGTTCTTGTACTTCTCTTTCATAAATGGAATATTGGAGGCAGTTTAAATTTAAATTACAACTTACAATTTGATTTTATTTAATTGTAAGATTAGGAATTTGGAAAATATAAATTTTGAAGAGAAACTCCAGGAGTAGGGAAGAATAGATTTACTCAGACTAGATTGTTCTAGATACTTAAACATTTGAGCTGTGATATGATTTCTACAACTGTCTTTTATTGAGCACCTGCTCTGTGCTAGACAGCATGTTGCCTGCCAGTCTCATACTCTATACACACATGCACATAAACCCCTCAAATTGTACTCCATATGCATAGCTTTTTCAGTTACAAAACTGCCTCTGTTTTCAGCTACAGTATTGTACCTGTTGTTTGAAGTTTTACTAATACATCTTGGAATTCATTTTTTTTTTAATTCTGGTAAATAAATATATAAAATAAATATTTGTTATAAATAAATATATAAAATAAAATTTATCATTTTAACCACTAGACACTAATTGCATTAACAGTGTTTGGTAAATGTCACTACCATCAATTTACAGAACAATTTTTTCATCTCCCCAACTTGAACCTGTGTGTCAATTAAACAACAATTCCCTTCCCCGCTTGTCAGTGTCTCCTAACTAGCATTTCGTGTTTGGTCTCTAAGAATGATTCTTGCAGGTCATGGTGGCAAAAGCCTGTAATTCCAGAGGCTCCAGAGGCAGAGACAGGAGGATCAGGAGTTCAAAGCCAGTCTCAGCAAAAGTGAGGTGTTAAGCAACTCCAGGAGAACCTATCTTTAAATAAAATACAAAATAGGGCTGAGGATGTGGCTCAGGGGTTGAGTGCCCCTGAGTTCACACCCCCAGAATCCCCCCTCCAAAAAAAAAAAATGTGATTCTTTGGGAACCTCATATAAAGGAAAGTATGAGTTCTAGATTTATTTTGAATTTTAACTCAGCATGTGACCTTGGAAAATGAATTAAGTTTTCTGAGTCTCATTTCTAATAATCTTCTAATACCATAATTTTATTATTATGCTCAATAACAAATAGTTACTTAACTATGGATAATAAGAGCAAGGAAATGGAATTATTTTTCTACTCTCTAAATATTTGCCTTCAGGCTTGAATCAAATTTCACATGAGTATCTAATATAAAACTTATATTCTGGGGTTATAATCTTAAACACAATTCAAATAAAATGATAATAGAGATCATTTATTAACCTCTATTGAATTTCAGTCATTTGATAAATTCTTTATTATTTAAATTTTTCATATAATTTTGTTGAGTCATCTTTGTTGCTTATATTTTTCTAATGATGAAAACTATATCTAAAGAGGAACATTCAAGAGCTAATGTATAATTTTGGACTTTATGTTCAGATTTTTAATCCATTCAGAGTTGATTTGTTGCGTATGATCTTAGGTAAGGGTCCAGTGTTATTTTTATACAAGTGGATACCCAGTTCACACAACACACTTTGTTGAAAAGAGCCTTTGTGAATTATTGTCACTCTTTTCAAAGATAAATTGACCATGTATGTTTGGGTTCATTCCTGGAATCTCTAATATGTTCTATTGGTCCATACATCCATTTTTAAATCAGTACCTTCCTGTTCAATTACTATAATTTTGTAGTATTTTTTGAAATAATGAGTGTCTACACATGCCCCTTACATAACCCAGCAATTTGGGAGGCCAGCCTCAGCAACTTAACGAAGTCCTAGGCAACTAACAAGAACCTGTTTCAAATTAAAAAAATAAACAGGTCTGTGGATGTGACTCAATGCTAAAGCCATCCTGTGTTCAAACCCCAATACCAGGAAAAAAAAAAAAAGAAAAGAAAAGAAAGAAAGAAAAGAAACAAGGACATTTGATGACTCTCGCTGGAAAACATAAGGAACCTAGAAGAAAACATGGGGAATGGAAAATATGCAAAAGTTACCTACAGCAAAAGTAAAATTAGACAAGCGGTATTATATCAAAATTTAAACCCTCTACATAACAAACAGAAAAATCTCAAATGAAATGGTAACTATGTTAATCAACTTTGTATCACTATGACCAAAACACCTGATAGGAACCACTTAGAGGAGGGAAATTTTATTGTAGCTCATGGTTTCAGAGATGTAATCCATGGTCAGCTGAGTTCATTATTCTGGGTCATTCTTGTCCATGGGGGAAGGGCCTGGTGGAGGAGCATTGCTCTCCTCATAGCAGGAAGTGAAAAGGGTGGAGAAGGGACCATAAGCCTTTCTGATGAGCCTTTCTTGGGGTCATGACCCCAGTTACTCACCTGCATATGGTTAACACTAAGTCCATTCAAACCAGCATGGGCTGATTTAGTTATAAATCTCACAATCCAATCATTTTACTCCTGAATGTTTTTGCATTTCAAATAGGAAAATACCTCATTTCTAAGCCATTAGACCTATTTCTATACCATATATCTGATAGGGAGTTAATATTTGAAATATATGAGGAAGTCAAGCAACTCAAGAGAAAGCAAATGACCTAATTTAGAAATAAGCAATTGAAAATATAGACCTTTTTTTTTCAAATGAAGATATACAATCCACACCTATGTTAAAGAATTGACCATCGTCATTGATCATCAGGAAAATGCAAATCAAAACCATAATGCAATATCAATTTATATCTATCATGATGACTTTGAGTTTTAAAAAAGTTGATTATGATGTAGACAAAAGGGGACCCTCATTCACTGTTAGTAGTAATGTAAAACACTGCAGTCACAATGAAAAACAGTGTGGAGGTTCCCCAAAAGTTTAGAAGAGGAACTTCCATATGATCAAGCAAGCCAAATCTTACTATAGATGTCCATAGGGATCAAAATCAAAATCTGGAAAAGATAGCTGGTCTCTAACATTCATTCTAGCATCATCAATCATAATAGCCAAGACATGGAAACAATCAAAATATTCACTAACAGGTGATGGATGAATAAAATGTAGGATATATGAACAGTGGAAAATAATTCAGCCATAAAAATAAGGTAGTCTCACCATTTTTGATAACATGTATGAACCTGGAGTACATTAATCTGACTGAAATGAGCTAAGTGCAGAACCAATTCTACATGATACTACTTAAGTCACAAACCTGAAATAATGCACTTCAGCAGGGAGTGGAATGACTGATCCAGCCTCCAGGAAGGGGGAAACAGGGAGATATTTTTCAAAAGGAACGGAATTGTGTTACATGTCTTAGAGATCTTATATATAGCATAATGCTTAGAATTAGCAATACTGTATTTCAGACTTAACGTTTTCTAAGAGTGTAGATCTTATGCTAAATGTCCCTATTACAAAAAATTAAAATAAAAGGGAGTCAAGGAATTTTTGGAGATGATCGATTATTTATGGCATGGTTTGTGCTGTATAGTTATCTCTCGAACTATACTTACTGGTACAAACTTATCTCTAAACTCATGAAGTTGTATGAATTAATTATGTATAATTTTTTTATATCAATCAATAAAGTAATATACGGACACAGGCAATTTAGAGGAAAGATCACAAAATTATTCAGAAGTATGACAATTTTTTACCCACTGATTACAAAAATTGGAAAAGAAAGCACTAGTTTTGTCCAAAGTGTCTTACTAATGCAAAGCAAGTTAAAGCCAGAAGAGCTGCTGCTCTCAGGCCCTCTTGGCTGATTACTCCATGTTGGACAGCATTTTCTTTCAGCAGGAACAACTTTAAATGAAGTGATGACAACTCTTAAGGACTCACATGCTTCCTTGGCTAAAACCTAAAATATAATGCCATTTATTTTCCCTGGTGTCCTGGAAATGTTCCAAAGTGTTTTTCTTCATTTCTGCTTGCCTCAATCAATAAAATCATAGGTTCAGTTGTTTCATGCCACTTACGTATGACATACCATGAATAGGCTTTTTCAGTTTGCTGTCTAAGGAAAGGAAATGGATTCAAGTTACTAGGAAAGTGTAGGTAGAATCATGCTTAATATCACCTGATGATGGAATTAAATGGAAAATAATTCCCTCCTTAATAGTCAGTCATCTCAGGCCTCATTTTGGTTTAATTGAATTTTTTCAGGAGACACAGTTAAAAGACATAAAATGATAATGACAATGACTTCTTCCTCTTCCTCCTGTTTCTTGCTCACCTTAGTCTCTGAGTCAAGTTTTGATATGGACAAGCTGTCTGAAATTCATCTACGTATTCAGATAAACAATTCCAAAAGCAGGTTAAGGAGATATTCAAAAGAAAATTTCCTTGAAGGCTGTTAACATTTGGATTGCAAATTAACTCAGGCATATTAGGTGTTCAAAATAATTACAAATGAAACTAATATTTATTGCTATTCAAATTACTGGTTTCTGAACCAATAAGTTAAATGATCAGTTAGCTCTTACAAGATTATTGGGTCAAGATCTTGAAGATAAGACATGAAAGTATGGGGACTTCAATGACAGGTTCTTCTTAGAGTTTTTAATATTCTGACTTTTTTATTTGCAGCTATTTTTATTTAGACTACAGTTGGATGCTTCTTAAACATGAGTAAATGGTGCACAAAAACATGGTGAGATAATGTAGAAGACTGAGAGATGCTTTAGCTTTTGTACTTAGTCTACACAACTTAATGGCTTTCATAACCTCGTGTCAGAGAGTGTGCATTGGGGAAAATGTACTTACCACTTTGTTAATTGTTCATATTTGGTATTCTCTTGGTATAAATACAAAATATTTTTAGTGTGATGTTAATCTTGATTAAAATCTAAATACCTTAAAGTTAGGACATACAAATTTCCTTCTAGGACAGTCTCACACCTTATCTTCAGGAGAAGAAAATATCATATACGTTACATGAACCCCTTATAGCATTTTTAAAATAAATTTTAATGTCTAAATGGTCCTTTAACATAGGAAAAATAATTGGAGTTTGTGTTTTAAAAAGTTTGGAAAATGTGTCCCAGAAGACATTCTGACTTTTTTACACTGAGCCCCCAGCAACCCACCAATTTTATTTCAGATTTCTCTAACCTGGCAATGGTTTCAACAGAGGCTTGTGCTGAAAGTTTTCTTTTCCAGTAAGGAGTGATTCTCTTTCTATTATTATTATTATTATTATTATTATTATTATTATTATCATTATCATCATCCTCATCCTCATCATTGTTATTATTATTATTTTGGTCAGCCTCTCTGATTTTGAAAAGAGTGATTGCCTTTCAACCCTAACCATGCCAGATTTAAGATAAGTTGTTACTTTTTTCACTTATTTCCAGGCTTTTCCTTGTTCTTAGGATGGAGTGGAAACTTCCAGTTTGTAATATTAAATCATAAATGGCAGTCCTTGTGAAGGGCAGTTTTTCCAACTATTTATCAATCAATATAACCTTGATTTTTTAAAATCTATGGAGGTAATAACAGTATGGAAAGATACTATTTTTAAAGGCAAGAGCCAGACTCTTGAAAGGAAATAGTGAAGGAAGCTATGTATATGAAATTAAAAACCAATTTCTTACAAAAGTATATGAAATGCATTCCTTACCAATATATTTTAAAGCAAATGGAACTCCTACAGTGAGTCATAATAGTTAGAGACACTCTTTGGAGAAAATTTCAGAGTATTTTTCACCAGAACTTAGATATTCCAAGGAATTAATTTTCTGCTGATTTTTCTAGGGTTAAAAGTGCTGATGGATGAAGTCACAGTTTTTACAGCCAATTTGTGTGACAATTGAATAATTCATGAACAAGCATTAGGAAAGATCCTGGTTTTCTCAGGGATTGTTCTGAAAAATTAAATTTAACACAATTTAACTACTAATAACATCTCATTCCCAAAGTGCTCCAGTTTGGGAGCACTTAATTATTATTATTAATAATTAATAAGGCCTTAATAATATCAGTGGAATGACAAGATTACTGTAAATACTGATCCAAAAACTCCCATTGGAAAACAGGAAAGCACCTACAACTTTCTTAGGTCTTTGAGAGAGGACTAAAAAGTAGGAGAAAGTTCATAAAGGAGTCTCAACTCAGAACAAGAACAAAGAATTAGGGCCAATGGACTTGATGAGTAGGGGAAGACAGGATTGAGGCAGAAGCAAATGCCCACGCAGAACCATGGGAGCTGACAAAATGAGCAATCCCACAGGAGAAAAACACCAAAAAGAACTGAGATCAAAAATGAGAATTCTAAAAGGCAACATTTAAACATGAAGGGATTGTGTTGCCTCAAACTTTAAGCAGTCTGGAGACTAACCTAATTTCAGTGAGAGAAATAGTTACATGTATTTAGTCGTTCACTTTAGGAATAAAAATTTTTATCCGCCACACTAGCAAAATACTCTACTACTTGAAAAATCATAAACATGTTAAAAATCAAAAGGGAATACAAAAACTAAAATCTAAGAATTCAAGTTGTTCCTAGAATCTGATCCAGTAAGCTTTCTAAGTGTGAGAACAGAAATAGAAGCAGAAGTCAAGAAAACCAGAAAAGAAAAATCCCTACTATAATTAGGAAATATGTTTCTAAAACTTAGGGTGAGATGAAATAGTAATAATCTTTTAGTTTTCCTGAATGATGCATTTGGAAACTGCAGAGTTCTAGAACGGATAATTACTAGGCCAGGTAATAAATATATTGATATATATTGAGTACCCACTTCATGCTACACATTTATTCTAGTTAAGCTAGTATGTTTGCCATTAACAAGCTTGTCAAATTTGTTTTGAAAAAAGAGGGAAATTTACTGGGGAGATTAGGGTGCTTTGAAGGACCATAGACTGCTAGATTCAATTAATAACAGAAAGCAGAAGCTGCAAGGAGTCAGGAACCCTGACATTGTTATTTTTCACTTCCCCACTTTTCATGTCTCTGAAACTTACTTCTGTGTGTGTTTGCTTCTTTGTTTCAAATATATTTTTTTCATTGTCCATTCACAGAACACACAGATTTGTATCTCCTTGACTCCAGCATAAGATATATTGGAATCCAACTTCCAAATATAAGGGAGATTGTACTCATCTGGTCACCTGTCAATCAAATGTAGTCATGGGTGCAGGGTCATGAATTTCAGGATGCTTCCACTGAAGTGAGGTCTTCATAGCAAGAGTGACATTGTGAGATGGACAAAGACTCCAACTGATGTTGAGTGCAGCCCTGTGCTGGGTAGTTGACATTGCTATTCAAGTGAATTATTTTAGTAATATATCAGAAACAACAGTTAGGAGACTAAAGCAGAAAAGTATATATACTTTGCCTAGTTCACACAACTGGATGACAGATAAACTTTGAATGTAACTTGCTATAAAATTACAATAAAACCTGCAAACTCCTTAAATTACACAAATTGAGACCCACAACTCTGTAAAAGGAAACAAGGAAGACCCATAGAGGTAGAAATTCAGTGGAAGAGGGGAATATAAAGGAGAAGAAAGAAAGGAGGGGAAAGGAAGAAGAAGAAGAGAGGCCTGGAAAGGATAGGGGAGAAAGAGCAGAAGGAAGGAAAGAAAAGGAAAGGAGGGAACCTATACTTCCAAACAGGAAATTTTTCAAATAGTTGCACTAAGTAGGGCCTTAATATTCTCCTCATTTGGACTAGGTTCTAGACAGGTATCTTCCTATAGTCATGGCCTCTCTTTTGTTATAATATTTACTTTGGGGAATTTGTAATTAGACCTTTTTTCTGCCCCCTTAGAGATGTAAATATTTTAAGTTTTTCCTGTAGTTTTCATAGTTTAGGGCTATCGTTCTCAATAAAGTACATGGTAGTTATTGTTTGAAATGTAATCATCAAAGAAAATAGCATCCCTGCTTCCCAATCTCTACAGGATGTACACACCTAACATTCAGGGACGCTTTATTCCAAATTGTAAAGTTGTTTTTTGTCAAAGATGTGAGAAAGTTTACTTTTCCTTAGAGTAAGGCCAATCATCAAACAGATGGCATATTATCCTCTCATCCTAGTTGTTAAAAAATCCTGTCCAGCTCCTTAGTCCATTTATTGATTGGGTTCTTTGTATTTTTGGTGTAAAGTTTTGTAAGTTCTTTATAAATTTTGGAGATAACTGCTCTATCTGAAGTGTGTGTGGGAAAGTTTTTCTCCCATTCAGTAGGCTCTCTTTTCACAATATTGATAATATCTTTTGCTGAGAAAAATCTTTTTAGTTTGAGTCCATCCCATTTATTGATTTTTGCTTTAATTTCTTGTACTTTGGGAGTCTCATTAAGGAAGTGTAATCCTAAACCAATATGATGAAGATTTGGGCTTACTTTGTCTTCTATTTGGTGCAGGATCTCTGGTCTCATTCCTAAGTCCTTGATCCATTTCAAGTTGTGCAGTTTTGTGCAGGGTGAGAGATAGAGGTTTAATTTCATTTTACTGCATATGGATTTCCAGCTTTGCCAGCACCCTTTGTTGAAGAGGCTATCTTTTCTCCATTGTATGTTTTTGGTTCCTTTGTCTAGTGCAAAGTGACTGTATTTATGTGGGTTCAAAAAAACCAAAGGTGGAGTGTTTTCCCTGATAAGTGGATAATGATATATAATGGAGGTGGGAAGTGAGAGAAGAATGGAGGAACTTTAGATTATGTAGAAGGAAATGAGAGGGAGGGGGATATGAAAAATCATGGAATAAGACAGACATCATTACCCTATGTACATGTATGATTACATGAATCTGTATCATGTACAACCATAGAAACAAAATGATGTATCCCATCTGTGTACAATGAATCAACATGCAGTCTGTAAAAAATTAAAAAATAAATAAATACTTAAAAAAATAGAAAAGGCTAAAAAAAATGTTTATCATAAAAAAAAAAATCTTCCCTTTATTTTAGTAGGACTGAGCTCAGTTTGAGTCTGACCTCTCTCTCTTATTGCAAAACCCTTGAATAAAGTCTTTTTCTTCCTGTTTAACTGTCCATTTTTTGCTTTGAAACATGATCAATCCCATCCTTACTCAGTAAATCCTAGTACACACCTATTATTACTCCGCCTTGCTATTGAACACTCTGGGAAAAAAAAAAATAGTTGTATTATTAGGTAGGCAAAGTCCTAAACTTCTATTTCAGTTTGAAAGACAAAATAATGCTATGTTTCACCAGAAATTTAAATTTACCTTCTTTTAACCTTGGACATCACGTTTGATGGAACTATGTACAGATGAATAGTACTATAAAGCATGTGGAAAGCCATATTCTCTAGGTTTGAGACTCATTGACAAGTAATTGTTTACATCAAGGTGACACATTCTTGTATGTTAGGAAAACACATTCCCTGCAGACTTGTCACAACATATAATTTGAGAAATGCTCAACAATGTTAAGTGTGTCTTTAGGAAGATAGAATTTTCCATATGTCCATGTTAGGAAGAGAGACTCTTCCTGTCCATGTGACTATTTATTAATAGTATAAATCTCTACACATGCTTTTCACTTCTCAACAACCTATTCTGAGTCACCCAAGTATAAATTACATATATAGATATGACTGAAAAAATAAAATGTAATTTTGTATGCAATACAAGGCATTGACTATCTGCTTGGCTCAGACTAATAAAATACTAAGTTAAAGTTAGTTTGAAATGGAAGATGCCATCAAAAGATTTGCTGTTCATACTAAAGAATAGATGATAGGAATGAACAATTCCCTCTTGTTGTGTCCTGAAACATATAGTACCTTTGTCTACTCAGGTAAAAGAAAGAAAATTTATGGTCGAATGATCTAAAATGGTCAAGTTAGACTTGCTCTTGAAATATTAAGGCCTGCTAATAATATTTGGTGACTATCATATCAATTCACCAACATATCACAAAAATTTCTTAAGTTGATGGTATACAAATTTGTCATGTAGTACAGTTATAAGCTAGATGATATGATTAAAAAACAACTAATACATTCTCTAAAGTCTTCTTTGATTTGCATATTCAATAGGAAATCGGAATAATACTTCCACTCAACTTGCAACTTCTGTGGAGTCAAAAATATTCCATTATGACCTCACAAGTATCAAACCACTGAAATAGTCCAGTTCTCACTTGGACAAAATTAGATGTTTTCTGACAGAATGGCAACAGCAATGACAAAGTATATCACATATTAAAACATAGTTCTTAACTTGCAAATTTGGCAGAGAAAAAATACATCAGCATTTCTTGGCACATAGTAGAGACTCAGTAACAAGTTACTGAGTTAAAATGGTGGCAAAATATGTGCCTAATGTGCCCAGCATGGATGAGGCCCTGGGTTTCATCAGGAGCAACCCACAGGCATGTGTGCACACACGCACACAGGCACACACACACACATAGAGAAGGGAATGTCTTCAGCTAGTCTTCTATAATGAAAATTTGATTTTTCCATGCTGTAAGTGATCTGTAAATATGCCTTCTTAAATGGGATGTCAGGAAGAATAATTATACCTTTATATAATTGTGGAATATATACCTATTGAAATTCCTAGTGATTTTTGGTAAGGTATGGATGGCTTGCATTATCATAACTCTCTCAAAATACTCTCCAGTAAGCATCAAGATATATAAAATGGTGATTGTTATTAAAGAAATTTAAGAGTTTCCTAAGAGCCAAAAGTAAATATCATACAGAGACTCAAGAAGTTCTCAACGTTATCCTACACTGGGACCAAGGAAACATGTCACTCATGTCCATCTGTCCTTCCAACTCTAACTTCCTTGAGATGACTCATTACTTAAAGCATTAAGATGCTTGTAGGAAGTTATGTGAATGGAAACTAGAGTCTTAAGGAATTTTGTATAAGCAAATCTAATTATAATGGGATTAGGAAAATAAGGAGATAGTAAAATCAGTCATAATGATATTTTGAAACTAGTAATATACCAGATTACAGAAATAGAATGATTGTTAAGTCATTTAAATAACAAATATTATGTATGCTATGTGCAAACATTGCCCTAACAAGATATATAGGAGTTCTTGGATTCAGAATTCATCATTCTTCTTCTAACTTTAGTGACCTATGGAAAGAAAATAGTATAGGATAAAATCCCAAACATTTGTAAGTTGTGGTAAATATTAAGCAACTCTGACAGGTTATTCTGAACAAATGCCAGAACGTGCCTAAATTGAAACGAGGGAGTCATAAATTCATTTCAGAGAAAATAGCCTGAAATAGGAGTCCCTGGAAGAAAAGTGTTCTGGTCAACAAAAAATAGCAGATGTAAAAGTTACATGTTAGGGAAACCAGTATACGTAAGAGAATAAAATGTCAAGTCTGTGTGGCTAAGTTATTAGAGAAGGTAGTCCTATGAATTAAGGCTAAGGTTAATGTTAAGTATTTTACAATTTCCATGGTAAAATTTATTTTATTAAAAGATATAAACAAGGGTGGCATGGCAGGGGAACCTGAGACTGTAAAATAGCGGAAGATCTAACTTCAACATCATCAAAGAGTAACTGCTTAAAACAAGGCATCACATGATCACAAATATATGTAGTGAAGGGTTATGTATGAATTAAAAATAATAGGCAATTTTAGATTTCAAAAGAAATAACAGTTTTTCTTGGAATAGTGGAAAGAAAAAAGGGACAATAAAGAAGAATGTTTAGACTGCATATAGGATCACATTATCAAACCAAAAATACTGGAAGCAAAGATCCTTTAGTGGCAATTTCAAGGACACAGGCAATCAAGAGGCACAGGCAGCACAGAGAGAGGGCTACCCCAGAATAATAACTGAGGTGCTAAGTGATATCCTCAGGTAATCTCACACAGTGAAGAGCACTCAAGTTTTGAAACATCTCTCTTGGTCCCTGAGAATTGTATAATTTACAAGATATTCTTTAGAGAGTTTTACTACATAGAATTTTGATTTATTTATCTTAAGTAGTGTGTTAGAAATATCTTGCTAAGCTCATACAGTAGATAAAACCTTTTTCTACTAGTAAACACCCTTATTATATTTATCCAGATATCAGCTCCACAAAGACATTAGACACAGTGACTGTGATGATTAATTCTGAGCAACAGCCTGACTGGACAAGGAATACCCAGATAATTAATGTAGTCATGCCATGAGGGTGTATATGGAAAAGCGTGTCCTGAACTAGTACCATTGCTGTTAGAACAGGTGGGAAAACACAAATGCAGCATGTGTTGTATAATATGGTGCTAGAATCTGGTGCTTTCATGTATAATCTGGGCCAAAAATAAAAAAAATAAAACATTTGATAAATTCAGGAATTTAAGTAGGATAATTAATTATATTTTGGGTTAATGTTGCTAGCAATAAGGTTCTTAATTCACTCATTAATAAAAAATGGTTATAGAGGAGTGCGTCATAATAGAAAGAACTTTGTTATTCTTCAAGTCCAACTCTAGTACTGTTACTAGAGTATGGAAAGTGTCCTCCAAGAGGACATGTGTTAAAGAACTGGTTTTCCGCGTGATGCTAAGGATCTTTAAAATATTGGTCCTACTGGGAAGTCATCAGTCATTAGACGATTGCCCCCAAAGTGAATTGTTGGACACTGGTCCATCCTCTCTTTCTCGGCTTCCTGGCTCATGAGATGAATAGTTTGCCCTGACACTCGATTCCCACCATTACAATTAGGCACATTCAACAGTCCCAAAAAAGGGGCTACCTGATCTTGTAATGAAATATCCACAAATGTGAACCTAACAATATTTTTCTCTTCATAAGTTAGTTACTTAAAGTATTTTGTTGTAGTAACATTAAGCTAACTAATACAATATAATCTGCAATCAAATCAATCACAAATTCTGCAATTTTTTGTATTAACACTGTAGACAGGCTGTTTTGAATTTATTAGGATATAATCAATGGATTTTATATATGCACTTTGTACTTACAGAAGTGTATAGCAAATTGGGTCATCAATTGCTCAGGATTTAGCTGACTTAGAATGAAAATTGTCAATTATAGATTCATATATGAAATGTGGATGCATTAATAAATGAACATTATAAACACTGTACAGGCAATGAAAATTCTATAAAATTATTTTCCTAGTCAACTTATTTTTGGATTAAAATAATTTGATTTTCTAGCCTCAGTAATTATTGTATTTGTAAAAATCATATCATCATGTTCCAAATTTGCAGATTATGAATAAAGAATCACATAATAAAATGTGACATGCATTTTCATATTGATCTCTTTTGAGAATATTCTATCTTTGGAATAAGTCATGTGAAGAACTGATTTTTGATGAGGGAGAACTGTCTTCCCAGTATAGACACAGGCTGCATGTCTGGCAACCATCAGTCATCAGCATTGCTTTTCTCAATTTCTCAGGGTTCTAACTGCCTTCAAATACTATCTAAAGTCTTTACTCGTGTCAAGTAAAAATGATAGCTAGTCATTCAATATCCATTCTATTAGCATCAAACTGTGGTTTAAAAATATAATTGGGTGAATGTGGAATAGAGAGTATAGGAGAAACGTGAATGACAGAGTATTATGAGCTGTTGGAACTGGATGTGGGCACATGAATATTCTATATAGTTTGAGTTTGCATCAACAGCATACAAACTAAAACTGTACAGAATGATAGGTAAAAAGAAACATTATGGACTTCAGAATTCAAAACATCTGGGCTCATTTCCCAGGCTTTTTAGTGTCAAGTTTTGTGACATTGGACAAGCATCAACATTTATTAACTTCAATTTCTTTATCTAATACAATTAAGACAGTATTCCATTATAAAAGTTTTCTATAATGATAAAATAGTCTATCTCATCTATAAGCAAAGTTCAGGACCATTACTTATCCATGTGATGCCTTTGTGACATCCTGCTATCATTTTCTCAAAGAAGAAAATATCAATTTTGGTAAATTCAAAGTGAATCAGGTGTCATATTGTGCCCAGAATTATATTGTCACAAAGTAAGTACTAAAAGCATCACTGCTATAATTTTTCTCAGTCATCAAACCAATATAAGAATGGCAGCAAATTGAACTCTGGAATTTCCCATGACCTATTGCTTGGGGGAACAGTTTCTTGAGCTTTTGTGCCCTACCACTAACCAAATTTCCATTTTGATTTATCAAAATTTGCCTTGGTTAATTTATACTTGTAAGTCAAGGTATGAGAGCAACATATCACAGTTCTGGCTACGTACTTTCAGTTGCACTGAAGGAAACTAAGACTACTTTTCAATACAGAGCTCTAACCAGCTTCCACTGCACAGAGACAATTTGGAATGCTCCTTCTGAGCTCTCAGATCACTTTATAGGTTTCCTTTCTAATTTTATCCCTAACTTCCCACCTCACCCATTTAATTGACCTCATAAACTCCACTGACCCATAATTTAGAAAAAAAATGGAGTGATTTGATAACTACAGTGACAAATAAAATTCCATTTGAAATATGTAACAAATACAAATTTCATTTGAAAAGGGGCACATTTTATGGAATAACTGAGCAGACACATTCTTTGCAGGGTGGAAAAATGCTGAGAACACTAATGGGGTTTGTGCACTCGGCAGGCTGTGTCCTGGCATTCTGAGAATGAGATCAAAGGAAAGCAAAAGTGGTTTACTTATTGTTATGAAATAAATGACATTATCCTTGATGTGATCATATCTCTGTTTTTTAATGATTCAACCAAGCACAGCTTATACTTCAGCACAAAATGCCTAGTAAGGAATACATATTTTGTTGTTATAACCTTCACTTGTTATTGGACAAAAGATCCACTTAAGAAGTAATTTATTAATTATAGATATTTTTAATTACACTTTCTCAGCATAATTTCAGATAGAGATTTGTTTATATGTTTACATACACACATTAATTTCACTTTTATTAATATTGATTTTTGTAAATAAAATACTCCCCATCAAAATAAATTTTAATTAAATAAAATGATTAATTAATGGCTTTAGCTCTTACTACCTTATTCCCACAGGATTTCTCATCAGCCTCTAACTAATATAAATTAATTAATTGATGATATAACTGTAATAAAGCTATAATTATATAGAATAATTATGCTAGGAAATACAAAAGGAGCTTATTCTAGCACACATAATTTAACAGTAGAAGATGTATTTCCCTATAATGTGTTGCAATGTATTTTAATAAGATACAACCAATGATGTATACCATTTGTGTACAATGAATCAAAATGCAGACTGTAAAAACACTAATTCATTAATCTTAAAAAGAATAAATATTAAAGAGTTTTAGGAAGTTTTCATGCAACAGATAATCTCTATCTTATACATATTAATTTAAAGAGTGGGAAACACTAAGACAATCTATCAATCATATTTTGTAAGATTATATTATTGAAAAAAAAAAACACCAAAAGGACAGGAGTAAAAAATTTATAGAGCAATGTCATAATACAAAAATTAAACATAAAATTTAACACAAAAAGAAATATAGCAAAATATAAAAACCAGTTCATTTTGCTAAGTAAAATATATTTAATCAAAAAATAAGGTAGTACTAAGTAGACTTGTCTCAAACTCAGTTATGATATGCCAAACAGTTATGCATATATATATTTTTCATTTGAAACACTATGAAATAGGTATCATTGATAATTTCAACTGATAGATGAACTAACCAAGACAAGAAATAAAGCAAATAATTCTCCCAAATATCCCAAGGTATCTGAATCTCAGAACTGGGAGAGAAGAAGAGTAGGTAGAGGCCTTGAAATCCCCAAAGGTGACTGAGATGAAATCTCAGGGACAAGTCAGTTGTGGTCATGTGCTGCTAGAAAGGGCATATAAAAAAAGGTAGAGCCAAAGAGGACTAAAGTCTATAGTCAGCCACTGTGAAAATTGAGCTGACTGGTCAGCTTCTGTAGGCACCAGAACATTGCTGCCAGTTAAGGTTCAAACATACACAGGAATACACAACATTGAAACCACCACAGGAACATTTAACTCAGTAATATGGAATATTACTAGAGAGTACTCTGAGAATGGTTGAATTCGCTCTGTAGATTTAGAACTAATTCTCTTTTTAATTAAGTAGATATAGGTATTTAGACACTAAATTTAAAACATAGTTTTAAGTTCTTGTATTAGTTATGCAAATCTTCCAGATTCTCTCAAGGGAGGGTTGATGGATGAGACCATTGGTGAGTATGGAGAAAGGAAATAGCATGGACCAGTTGATCACACCCAGACTACTTTCCTCTAATGTATCCTAATTTCATGTCACTCACTGGTGATCTCCTGAATTGAATAACTTTGTGTTAAAGTAGGCATTTTTAGTACTGAGTCTTTTATGCTAATTATAAAGAAATATCAGTGTATCTATCTGTAGCTTCTCAAAGAGCACCTCTCTCAGGTGTTTCTTTTGTTTACTTATTCTACTTCCTATATCTACTGCTATATTCAGGTGAAGTTAAAATTTAGGATGATTTACTTCTGAAAATTCCTGCAGATATTCCTTGAACAATCTCTTCTGCAGCTCAGTAGCATTAAGATTGGTAATAGAACCAAACTTTCTGCATAGATTCAACTAGATTGAATAATTTCTATGCATATTTACTATGCACAAGTCAGTTGTTTGATTTCTTCATGTATTATACTCTAAAGTCTCCCCACTGAAATAGGATAAATAGAATTTCGATCTATAAAATAATTACAATAATATTCATAATTACTAAATATGTTAGTACATACTACATAATCTGAACTCTTTTATGGCATTTCAGTGCAGGCAGAACAATATTTCTGTGTGTTACTCCGTTCTTCTCTCTATCCTGGGGACAATTAATTAATAGATAAAGCTCTTCAATCATGTCAACTGTGAGGCCTTCAGTTATGGCTTATAAATTCTTTCCTAGAAAGTTCATCAGTTACTATGGAGATGTTAGTAGTATGTTTTTCCATTGGTGTTAGTGGTTATAAATTTTATGGAAAAATTCATTTAATCCCTATATTCTTTTCTTCTGCTTCCAGAAGTTGATCAATCAGCTCATTTTTCAGAATGCCTTGCTATCGACCTTATTACTCTTTGGCTCTGTCTCTTATTACCTGTCTTTTCAAAATGCACATGAATTAAAACTGGCTTGTCCCTGAGATTTCATATCAATCCTCTGCTGGAAATTTGACATTTCCACATATCCTTCTCCTTACCCAATTTCTGAACTTCAGACACACACCCAAAATGTATTATGTTTTATATGGATTATATTGGGTCATACATATTGTATCCAAATAGGTCCAAGGTTATAAGAATCTAGTGAGTTTAGTAGCTTATTCTCTAAGAGACACTCTTTTAGCTAATAGTATAGTTTAGGTTATATTCCTATGCCCTTCTATCTAATAGAGGATTACTTGCCTAATCTAACCAGAAAATTCACATAAACTGCTATGATTTAGTATGTTCTGCAAGGGATCCTTTTAAGGAAAGGTACTTCTGTAATAACTACTTGAGATGCAGAACAGAGATTCTACCAAGTTGCAAGATATTATAAGTGCATACTGATATATATGCCTTCCTGTTAGTAAATATTTATACTTACAACATAATTTAAGATGAACTCTGATTTAATTAAAATAATACACCTGGTAATAAGATTCTGGTCACCACTTTTTATCATCCTTCTATGCTGCTATGTGACTGTATTATTACTTTAAAAAACAAATCAGTCCCTGTCATGTGAAAGCAACTTTTTAGCACAATGCACTGTAAAGGAAATAAACAGATTACATTTCCTTGCATTGCAACTAATCACCTACTGATTACTAAAGAAACTCATGATATCTGCCACAAAACACTCAATTTCTTTGATGGTTAAGCTGACTTAAGTCAGTTAAAAATAATAGCAATAATAGTTAACATTTATTGAAGATTTGCTATGAGGAAGATAGTATTTTAAATACTTTATATATGTTCTTATCTTTTTTTTATTTTTATTTTTTACAGACCGTATTTTGATTCATTGTACACAAATAGGGTACATCATTTCGTTTCTATGGTTGTGCATGATGTAAATTCACACCATTTGTGTAATTATACATGTACATAGGGTAATGATGTCTGTTTCATTCCACCATTTTTCATACCCATCTCACTCTCAATTCCCTCTATGTAATCTAAAGTTTCTTTAATCCTCATAATGAGTATAGAAATAATAAGATGCAATTTTATCCATCTATTAAGAGAGATAAGATGAAATACATGTCTACGCATATATGCTAGTTTTTCATTGCTGGAACAAAATACATGGGAAAATAAATTTAAGAGAGAAAAGATTTATTTTGGCTCAGGGTTTCAGAAATTTCATTTCATAGCCAGCTGACCTTGTTGTTTCTGGCCTGTGATGAAGCAATACTTCATGGTGGGGGAGTGTGGCAGAGTCAGGTGCTTACCTCATGGTATCCAGGAAGCAGAGAGAGAAGGGACCAAAGACAAGATATGTTCCCCAGGGGAATGCTCCCAGGGACTCTCTTCCTGACTCTAGGTCCCACCTGCTGAAATTGCCACCACTTACTTATCAATAGTTCATTCAATTATTAAGCCCTCAATGCATTAATTCATTCATAAGGTTAAAGTTCTAATGATTCATTCACTTCTCAAGTTCCCCACTGTGAACATATGCTTCATTCAGGACCAAGTCTGTAATACATGAGTCTTTGGGGGACCTCCAGATCCAAAATGTAACAACTTATTGATATAATGATGTAAATATAATAATTTTAATCAAATTTATTTATAATTTTAGATATTTTATAAGTTTACTCCTCTTACTGTTCTTCTTGCCATCATAATAATTAACATTCATTGATAATATAATGACTATCTGTATTAATGTATTGGCTTTGAAATTTACACAATTTCATTTGTGCTATATTGGCATTTTATTTAGAGAGAATGTATCTATATAAGAATTTCTCCACATTAAATTGTTGGACTTCTGCTGAGTTAAAATCATACACTGAATTCCTGGAGTTAGGTTTCTAAATTAGACTATAAAATACCTATAGCTATTTTGTTATATATTACCTTCTTGTCTTTTGAAAATAATATACTAATTTACCATGGTGACATAAATGTATCTCTGGTCCAAAATATGATATAATTCCAACTTTTTATTGTATATAATAAAATCTCTTATGTAATATAAAATTATTTCATATAAAATCATATTTAATATAAAACTATTTTATATGAATTTTTATATGAAATGTGCTGTAGTGGGGATCAAATCCATGTCTTCACACATGTAGTCAAGTACTTTACCACTGAGTTATTTCCCCAGTCCTACATCCATGTTTCTTTTGTCAGAATAAAGCTAGTGTTGGGTGAATGTTTTAACATACACTTCTTTAATCAATCACAAGGATAATTTCATGTTAATTGCCTCTGCATTTATGTTTTTTAAAACTTAAATACAGAGTTCACAGGGTTTATTTTGGCAATTTTATACATTTGGTAAATAGTTGTTTCAAGAGTGAAAAAAAATGAGGCATATTAATAAACAAAATTCAGTTCAGTTAACACTTGTCTGGAGTTTTCATGATGCTAGCTGTCTCTTATCTCAGTTTAAAATGGTGAAAGGGAAAAGTAAAAAGGAAAAGGAAAGCATGTTTTAAATTGTATTTAAAGGTAAATTAAAGGAAATAAACAGGTCACATTTCCTTGAAATCACTTTTTAATGAGCCTATTTTTCCACTTTGCAATAATGCAAATTCTACCATCTTTGCTTAAGGTATAAAAGATCTCCCTATTTTTGGCAAAATATAAGTAAGTAGAGTATCAAAAGAAGGATGACACACATGAAAAGAAACAAAGGAATTTGTCACACAAATAATGAAGCCAAATCTTGGGCTTTTAATAAGATGTAAATTACTCATTTCAAATATCTCTAAATTTATTTCATTTGCTAATGTGCCTAGATTGTGTATCAATGAATACAAAGCCTAAGCAGAGAGCTCCCCTTTGAATTTCACTAGCCGCCATATTACTTGTTACCACATGCTAGACAATGGAAGAAGGTTCAAAGAAGAAATGATTGGGTTATCAGAGCCTTAACCCAATCAGTGAATTAATCCCCTGACAGAAATTAACTGAGTGGGAACTAAAGTAGTAGAGTGTGGCTGGAGGAATTGGGAACTGGGACATGGCACTGGGTTATAAATTTGTATCTGGCGAGTGGAAACCTCTGTCTCTGCTCCCTGATCACCATGTAAGCTGCTTCCCTCTGCCACACTCTTTTGCCATGACGTCCTGCCTCACCTGGAGCCCCAAGGAATGGAGTCGGCTGTTCATGAGCTTAGACCTCTGAAACTATGAGCCTCCAAATAAATCTTTCCTCCTCTATAATTGTGCTAGTCAGGTCTTTTAATCACAGCAGTGAAAAAGCTGACTAAATCATTATTATTTTGTACCTCACAGAATAAGGTGTGAACTGATACATGTCAGATGAAGAAACTGAGGTCCAGGAGGGAAGGGACATGCTAAGGTGGCAGAGACAACTTTAAAACAAGATTTGAAGGTCAATTATCTTGACTGGCCCGATGCGCAAGTGCATGCTTGTAAATCATCTCCATCTCTGTTGTGAACTTAAAGATCTTTTAATTTCTCAGAAATCTCTGTTTTTCCTTCACTGTTCCTTTGATTTTCAATTACATAATATTTTGATCAACAAGAGCCAAAGCCAATGGTAACTCATGACTGGGACAACAGGGCTCTGAGGCAAAATAAAAGTAGAGGAAAATCTGAAATTCTTCATGTTTCTCTTCTTAAAATTAATAGAAACCTTTGATGTTCTTTGCTATTTTTCTATTATATCGTTGTATCAAGAATGATAGAAATATCAATATTGTCCTGCACATGTGCCTATCTAGAAAGGTTATAAATCTCTATTGATTTCTTAGACATGAACACAAACTAATTCATTAAAATCGTTTTTTCTTGATTGTTACTGCCTCAAATAAGATATAACAGGGAGAATGTATAAGGCACAGCCCCTATAAATTAAAAAAAGATTAAATATACTGTTTAAAGATCAAACAAACTTATAACACACATAAATTTGTTTTCAATTAAACTATAGCATATAAACCAAAGCATATCTTTTCTTGTAATTAAATTTATAGCTCAGATCAATACAGTGATGAAGGAGTGAACAAAATGATAGAAGTCAAGATTCTAAAGAATCTCTTTGAAATTTGGAGTTAAATTAACCAAATGAAAATAATATTTTGTTATATTAGCATAAAACACATTATCCATGAAAATAGTTTTTTTTTTTCAAAAATATGCAAATCTTAGTGTATATGCACATGTGAATATGTCGATAAAGACATATATACATGTTCATTAGTATGTTCCTGTCCCTTTAAATATGTATGGAAAATGTACTTTAAGGGCTTTGTAATGCTTCTTAGATGCATTAGGTCCCTATTCATTCTCCTGTTAGAGGTTCTATTTTCACTATTACAAAAGCATAGCCAGGGATAGTCTTCAAGAATCTTTAATCATGTTACTTTTAGAATATTTTCTTAGATTTTGGAAAAGATAATTTCTAGTCCATGGATAGCAATTTCTTCCAGAATCTTGATACATGCAGACAAATCATTTCCAGTAACCTTTTGATCAATCCATTCTGAATAGCTATCAGAATGCATACTTTCAAAGGCAAATCCTATCATATCCATACTGACCTAAAGTGCTTCTAGGGATTTTTGATGATTTCTGAATAAGATATAAACTTAACTCTAATCCACATGTCCCCTGGAGTGTTTTTTTTCTGTCTACCTCTCTAATGCTATCTCAAATAAATCTTCCCTTCACTCACTGTCCTCCACCTACCACGCTCTACTTTCTTTTTCTATATCTGAGCCATTTCACATGCTTCTGTGTAATGAATTTACTGTTTGATCTCTTTATTCAGAACTTAACCTAAATGTTACCACTAGCTAAAATGTCATTGGCATAGAGATTTTCCCAGACTTCTCTATCTGAATGTGTTTTTAATTACTCTCCTTTACATCACCGAATTTCTTTCTTACTATACTCTGTAATTATCTACAATTTATATTCTACAAATATTTGTTGAGTAGACTAATCATTACCTATTGAGTCTCCAGTTATCTTTTATGTATGTTGCAATTGTGACCTGTAGCATTTCCTTTTAATTAACTTCTATTATTAATACTTTTTGCATGTTTATAATATGTGAAACATCTCAATTGCTTTATTAATTATTTGTCTTTTTATGTTTTAAAAGTGCTTGCCTAACCTGAGATCTGTTACTATTCTCTGGCTTCATTATTATATAGTTAGCCATTGTTATTTATAGATTTAGTGTGAAGCAATGGCTGTTCCCCCCAAATAATAGCTATACTTGGAAATAGCTAAATAATTAATGCACACAAAATTGATTTGATTTGATTTATTTCCAGATCTTTATTTTTGTAGTTTTCCAGCTATTTTTTTAAAATTTTCTAAATAATTTCATTGAGATTCTAATTGTCTTAGCAGTAAGTCATATTATAGGCTTCTTAGGGAGGATGTGTCTTTTACACAGTATTTATTTTCTATTATCCAGGATGAAAATGGTATATTTGCACACCTAAGTGTCACATTTTCCACTTGTAATTAAAGTAATTGCTTTCAGAAGTTTCGATTTTCTATTACTGTGTCTATCCCTTCTGAATTCTGTCCAACTTGTAGAGCACTAGAGAATAAACACACATCTAAAAGCAAGTCTATGTACCAGGAAAACTGAAAAGTCACTAAAAACAATGAGAACTAATGTGGGTTTATTAGTCATTAGATACAAAAAGAAAGAATCAATAACTTCTATATAAAAAGAATAAGAAGATAGAATAACACTATTTTATTCACAACAGATACACACATACACTCACATTAAAAGTTAAACTCAGATTAAAAGAAATAAACACTATATGTATATAAGTATTGCTATAAATTATCTCCCTTCTTCTATTTGGTGTGAGTCCATGCATGAAGGATATATGGTTTAGATATTAGGGGTTCCCCAATGGCTTGTAGGTGAGACAGTGCCAGAAACTTTAGGGATGAAATGATTGGGTTATGAGACACTTAACCTAATTAGTGCATTAACTCCCTTATAGGGATTAACTGAGTGATTGGAGGAGCTGGGTCATTGGAGGCATGCCTTTGGGATACATTTTGTCTGAGGGGAGGAGAGGGTGCTCTCTCTTTCTGCTTTCTGGTACCATGCCCTGAGCTGCTTTCCACCACCGCAAAGAAGCATTGCAAAACTCTTAAAGTACATTTTCCATACATAATAGGATTACAGCCAATGAAGACTGGGCTCATGAGGTTTCAGAGGAAAGTGAGGACTCTACTGGAAATTGGAATAAAGGACATTCAAGTTATATTCTAGTTAAGAAGTTGTCTACATTTTGTCTGTGTTCTGAGACTTTCTGTGAGACTGAATTTAAAGGTGATAAACTATAATATGGTGGAGGAAATTTCAAGACAACACAGCCTTTAGGAGGTGGCACTGATATTGTTGGCAACTTTTAGCCACAGTTACTGTGATAATCAGGAGCAGAACTCAAAGCAGAGAGACTTGAAAAATTGGCGGTTTGGCCAGAAAACTGCAAGTAAAATTGGAGCTAAGGAAGATGGGGTTGTTAAATACATTATAATCAATAAAGAAATGCTAATTGCTTCCCCCAGAATCAATTGGAAAGATGTATTAAGGGCGTCTCAGCAATTGGCAAGACTACATTCATCTCAGGCTCAAGGATGTAAAAGTAAAAATTCCTTTTTAGCAGAGATCAGTGGGCACTCTAGTTGCACAGGAGACCCTAGGAAGTTATTTTTACAATGCTCAACCACCCAGGAACTCAGAAGTGGCTGCAGTCGGGGTCCCTGGAGGCTTGGCTGCTGTTCAAGTTGGTGCAGACCTTGGCTTCAACCATGTGGGGTTGGTTCTGAAGAAGTGCAGGTAGCTAGAGTTAGGGGGTCATGGAGGCTTCCACCAAGATTTAAAAACAATGTCTGGGAGGGAGTCCAGGCAAAGTGCAGCAGGGTCAGAGTCCCTGATATCAGTCTTAAAAATCAATATAGGGTCACCTTCCGAAGTGTTGAAGATTGAACACCCAATAAACACAGAGGCAAACACAGAAAAGAAATGTTATTTAAAGGATAGAACAGAGACAGACTTCTCCTGGGGCAGGGGTGGAAGATCCAGACCTGGTACCCCTTGTCCTCTTATAGTTTCCTGGTTTCTTTCTTCTCATGACCCCTCCTCCCATCCCACCCATTTGGCCAAATGTGGGGAAAGGAAACTTACAAGGGGTACCTCTCCCTCTTTTCCATACCTGCCCAGAAAGAGGGGAAGGGAGCCCCTCAGGTGGTACTCCTTAACAACTCCTTGGTGGAAGAATACTTCCCTGGAGGCAGGTGACCTTGGTGACCTTGGCAGATGAGGAGGAGGAGAAAGTGTCCTGAAGGTCTTAACTCCATTTCCTATGAATAAGCTTCCATCTTCCTGACCCAAGGATCATTTACTTTATTACTTCAGCATCCTTGAGAGGGTGATGCATGGAAATGTGAGAAGGAAGGCTTAGTTGCAATGGAGGCCACAGAGATTAAGAAATGCCAGTAATATGGGATATCTATCAAGGAAAACTGCAATAATTTAGCAGAGACAAACCAAGAGAAATGCCATGGGGGTGCAACCAATAAGGCCATAGGTGCAGAGCTGCATAAAATCTTTTCAAAGAACATCATGATGCCATTTGTCTCAGATACTGAACATGCTGCTAAAAACTTGTTTGCTCAGAAGGATTTCAATCTTTCTTTGGTCTCATCCTTTTTCTTTCTTTCTTTTTTTCCTCTTTCTTTCTTTCTCTTTCTTTCTTTTCTTCTTTTCTTCTTTCGTTCCTTCCTTCTAAGGTTTCCATCTTTTAATTTTGAACATAATATACAGGACTACAATACCATTTCAGGTTCAAAGAATGGGAAATATCATACTTAATTATGCTTAGAGTTGACAAGTTGCTGTTACATTATTGAAAACTTTCATGAAAAGGTTTATTTAACAATTGTTAAGATAATCAAATGTCTTTTTACTACATGTGCCAATGCATTAACAGTAACTTGTTTGAAAATGCAGTCTTTTGGACTTCAAATTATTAAAAAAGAATATAAAGTTTATATAGATATATGTTCTGAAATATTCAAACTCATTCCATTTTTGAAAGCGGAAGGTAAACATTCTATGTTAAACATTTCATGAAACTACTTCTCCTTTGCATTCACATATAAAAGCCGAAAACTAAAGCACAATTCCCTAAAGCCATAGCTATTTCTAGAATACATTGGTGTAATCATAAAAGACTACTAGAAATAAATTATCACTTTTATATTAACAATTTTCACCACAACACATCTTTCCTGAAAAGACAAAAATCTTGGGAAATTAGGTTTCTCTTATTGAACTGAACATAATAGAATCTCTTACTTTCTGACTTTAATAAACTTCAACTCCCTCCAGTGGGAACTACCTACACAAGCACAGTGCTACTTATAACTATTCCAGTGAGATGTGTATTTAGTTTCACAGTATGATCAACACAGTAGTGCCATACAAAGTTTTCTGCAGGTGAAAATGCTAGGAAATTCCATGGTGGACAGTGCCAGACACTGAGTACAGTAGATAACAGGTACCACTGAGGGTCAGAGGAGACCACAGATTTCAGTCTTTGTCTAACAGTAGAAAAAGAAAAACATCTACAGAAACATACGAATAAAAATATATAATTCCACTGTTGATATTGAAAATGTAATTTTCCAGATACTGTTTCTTTTGTTAAATGGACAAATCAGTTTCCCATCCCTTTGATCCATGTCCCTACTTCTCCCTTTTGGAATGGACAGGTCTACTATGTAGATTTTTAGATTGAATATATGTATCTTGCTTTTGATTATTATAGGTCCCACAGTGAGAGTTTGCCTTGAGTCTCAGAGGAGACAGGACTTGGACTTTTGGGCAATGCTAAAATTATTGAGAGTATAAAGACTCTTGGAAATGTACTAAATATATTTTGCATTTTCAGATGGACAAGAACTTTGTGGGGGTAGGGTTAAATATCATGGTTTAGATGTTGGGTGTACCTCCAAAAGTTCATGTGTGAGACAATGCAAGAACATTTAGAGCTGAAATGATTGGGTTATGAAAGACTTAACCTAATCAGTGCATTAATCCACTGGCAGGGATTAACCAGATGAAAACTATAGACATGTAGTGTGTAGTTGGAGTATATGGATCATTGGGAGCTTGCTTTGGGGTATATAGTTTGTCAGTGTTCATAGGAGTCACTATCTCTGTTCCTGGTATCATGACCTGAGCTGCTTTTCCCCACCACCCTCCTCACTATGATGCCCAGTTTCCTTGGGTCTTGGGGAATGGAGTCAGCCATCTATGAACTGAGACCTCTGAAACTACATGCCAAATAAACTTTTTCTCCTTTAATATTGTTCCTGTCACATAAGTGAAAAAGCTGACTAAAACATATCATCCAAATCATTCATCACATAGAATTAAGTGATACGGTTTAGTGAGGTTCACATTGGTACTCTATAAGCCAACATGATGACATTTGGAGACCTTTGAGTGGTAAGGAGAATTAATGAGGCAAGAAGAGTGATATGACTCTTCAGAGTGGTATGATAGTATGACTTTCTAGGAAGTGTGCCTTCTTTCTGCTATGTGAAGGAGTAGTATATCACAGTCATCTGCAAGGCAGAAAGCATGTCTTCCCTAGAAAGTGGTTATGCAGGCATCTTGATCTCAGAATCTCAGCATCCAACATTACAAGTAAAGGGATTTCTATTGTTTAAGCCACAGAGTCTGTTGCTTTTTGTTTTGGCAGTTTCCAGCAGGCTAACACACACACACACACACACACACACACACACGCACACACACACACACACACACACACACACACACACACACAGCCCTACCTTATGTATTCTTGAACAAATACAAAAAAGTCATATTTTATCTTATATTGACAATAATTTAAATATTTGTATCTCCAGGGGCAGATAGGGAAAATGAACATTCTTATGCTCAGAGTAAAATTGGTGAAAATTATGTCTGGAAGATAGTTTTCTGTATCAAAATCTAAATTGTTCATATGTATCAACCATTTTTATGCCTTCACAGATGGAATATATAATTCACATGTATTCTTAGACTCCCAAAAGGATATATGTACAAGGATTCTTATTGTAGCTTTGTTTTTATTTCCCTAACAATAGAAAGAATGAAAATACTGATCAGAAGGTGCAGTTTAACGATGCATGGTGGGGGCTGGGGAGATATCTCAGGCTGCAGAGTGCTTGCCTTGCAAACACAAGGCCCTGGGTTCGATCCCCAGCACCACAAAAAAAAAAAAAAGAAAAAAAAAAATGCATGGTGAAACCTAACCATGAAACACTATATGGCTGTTAACATACATAACTATAAATGCTAATTACCTGTTCCTTCTTCCCTGAAGTGCCAGGTGACTAACCTAATTTTTGTTATAAACTTTAATCTTGTAGGTACATCATAGAAGTGCATTCAGATAGCATTTGTCCGTTAGTGTCTCATGTATTTCAGTCAGAATAATGTCTTTCAGGTTCATCCATATTGCAGTATGTATCAAATTTTCATTCATGTTTAAAACAATAATATTTTACTGTACGTATACAATGTATTTTCTTTTTCGATTCATCTATTGATGGATGTTTGGATTATTTCCATCTTTAAGCTCTTACAAATAATTCTGCCATGAGCTTAGTGTACAAACATCTGTTTCAGTACCTGCTTTGAACTCTTTTGGGCATATTCCCAGAAATGGAATTTTTGGACTACATAATAATTCTGTTTAATTTTTTATCACCATGCTGTTTTCCTGTGTATTTTCAGATATAATGTTTTTCAACATAATTTTTTCAGAAGAAATACAAAAGGAAGATTTTACTTATTAAATATGATCTATTTTGTTCAAAAAAATTTAGTGATGTGAGTTCCTGTGTGTTGGAATCATATATAGAAAGAGGTATGCATGTGAGTTTAAGCACATGGATGCTTCTAAAAAGTAATTAAAGTGTGGTTGCATTTAGCAAGGAAAACTAAAATATGATAGGACCACTTTCACTTTGCATTTTATAATTATACCTTTTAAAAATTATAACCAAGAAAATTTATTTATTTATTTGTGTATTTATTTATTCATTCATTTTGAAATAAGTTTCTTGGTGCTGGTTTCATGGCTCCCTTTTATAATTTTATTTTCTTCTTTGCACAATTAGCTTTTAAATTTTTCATTAATAAGTCTTTTTTGGGGAAATAGCTGTTTAATTCCCTTGCCTAATTATTGAGTGTGTGTGTGTGTGTATGTGTGTGTGTGTGTGTGTGTGTTAATCTGCAAAGAAATAAAAAAGGAATAAAAAAAGGCTGTATGGAAAGTAGAAAGGAGAACAGTAGAATATAGGAACAAGAAGAGAGAAAGGAGAGGAAGAAAAGAGGGAGGTTCTGGGGAATGAGATCAATCAAATTATGTTATGTGCCTATACAAAAATATTTGGAGTGAATCACCCCATGATTTATAATTATAATGCACCAATGAAACCATTAAAAAGAAAATATTAATAAATAATGAACACAATCAAATAATGGGTTCTTCCAAAATTTTCAATGCTTTCCTCCCTCTGATTACAAATAAACTAAGTTATGATGAGAAAAGCAATTTTGAATTCCTCTGAATTCCACAAGAGTCCACTGGATTCCTTACAACTAGATATACTAAATATTGGTTTACTATTTTTGTGTCTTTTACTGTCAAAATGGAAGCTTCACAAGCAGGGTCTTTGTACATCTGGTCCAGTATTTCACCCTCTACATAGAACAATATGTGATATTGGATAAATGATCATTATAATAATTGTTGATTGAAAGAAATGAATACATTTATGGAAGAACAAGTTTATAGAAAAAATCCCTAAAGATCATTCAAGTTGACATTGTGTTTAGGTGTTCCACAACCTTTAGATAAAACAAATTTAGCAACTTAGTTTGGTTCCTGTGTGCTCATCATGAAACCTAGACTATTCCAGGTTATTCTGTGGTGACATTATTTCCATATTTGCATACTCCATTTTCTCCAAGTACACTTTTGAACCCTCCTGCAGGTGGTTAATTCTGATACTTTCCACAGATCTCCCTAACACTTCTTTTTTAAAATTTTTTTTATTTGTTTTTTTATATATACATGAAAGTAGAGTGTATGTTGACATACTATAAATACATGGAGTCTCACTTATTGTAATTAGGATCCTATTCTTGTGTTTTTACATGAAGTGAAGATTCATTGGTGATGCATTCACATATGAACATAAGAAAGTTATGTCTGATTCATTCCACTGTCTTTTCTACTTCTATCTCCCCTCTATTCCCTTCATTACCCTTTGTCTAATCCACTAAACTTCTATGAACATTTCAATTCAAGCAATTGTTCCTTGACTCTGCTAAATTAGATGAGTTGCCCATTCTGTGTTCCATTGATACACTGCTCTCTTCTCTTTTAGAACACTTTTTCAATATCTATGTGTATTATAGAACACTTGCTCAGTAAAATAGAATAATCTGTCTGTAGATTTTTATTAACATTTCTTTTGACAGTACTGAGGATTGAACCCAGGAGCACTCCACCTTTGAACCATATCTCCCATCTCTCCCACCTTTTTTATTTTATTTTTTCGAGATGGGATATCCCTATGTTGCTGAGCTTAGCCTCTAACTTGCAATCCTCCTTCCTCAGTCTCTCAAATCAATGGGATTCCAGTTGCGTGCCAATATCCTAAGCTTTCTTCATACTATATTTGATTGGATGGGTAAATGTAAAGAGCCAATGACTGACACTTGTAGAACTTGAACATAATTTCCTGTGTTCTAAGCTCTGAGATCTGTTTCTTCACAGTAAATGTGATTTTTCTGGGATATAGTTTTATTCTTAAAATTGTAGTGATCACAACTCTAGAATAATGAGGTTAAAATATTTTCTCCAACAATGGATATTGTCAGAATGAGATGCAATAGAGATATGAAAGTTATTGAAGGGAAAGAAGTTTTTAAAATTTATCCTTATTTCTAGACACAGGTGCTGTCAGTCATGAAGGGCTTTGAGACTTGAAAATAGATGGTCTGTCAAAGGGCTCTCCCTCTAGGATAAAATTACTCCAAATACATTTAAAGAATTTATCAAAGTTTGAGAGCACTGCAGTGACCTATCCCAGTTAGAAATGATCAATCTATGTAGCATTCGCAGTGACTCCCTGATGCCTTAGTGTGAAATGTCAGAAAGCTACAGAAGACACAGGTGGGCAGTAAAGCTGTGACCAAGATCTCCTTCTATGATAAGTATTATTAAATATTGGCTAGGTAACTTGATATATTGTAATGAATAAAGATGTGATTAAATTGAGTTAAATCTAACACTAAGTATATATTCCTACCATTGATTTATTTTAAATCACCAATATGAATAAAGAAATTGTCATAATGTACACTTTTATTCTTGAGCATATTAATTTGCTCTTTACATAGGAAATGAGTTTCCCACTTGGTTTAATTCTGCAGTTCAAGACGCTAAACAGCTTTTCTTAAGGAAAGAGAAATCATAAAAGCAGAACATACATGGCATCATAAAGAGTTTCCAATACACAATAAATTTTTCTCAGCCGACTTTTGATGTTTAATGACCTGCTTTCCCCAAAGTAGATTTACTACAGCTGTGGCAATAACAAGCATTTTATGTATCAGTTAAATATTTAAAAACCTTTTATTATTTTGATAATCCTTTAAAGATTTAGAAGGCTATACAGTTTTCTAAATATGCAAACACCCTTAACTCATTTGTTTTTGTTTACACAGCAATTTTAAAGATAAGAAAGGAGAAGAAATAGGAAAGTTACCCATTGGAAAAATGACCCTGAGTAAGACTAAGAACTTGTCCACAGTCATGTACTAAAGACTAATCTGTAGCCAACTGTTAGGCCTGTGGGGAATTTTTCCTTTGCTTCCTGTTGGGCAACAGTTAACCTCAAATCTTTACAATGTTGAATATCTCTATAGGGTCATTTTTTCATAGAAGAAAGAGTATGAAGTACCAGGAGCTTGCATGAGAAAGACACTACTGTCTTCAGTAACTCCGTATGTGAAGTAGGATTCCATCCCTTTTGCCACTTCTTTTCATGATCATTATTCAAGAGAATAGGTTCAGCCTATTCTCAACAAGTAGATAATACATAGGAAATGAACGCCATCAGGGAGGGATAATCAGAAATAATTTATAAAGTTGTCTATCTCAGATAAACAGATTGAAATAACAAATCAAAACTGTATTTCTTATCAGAAATACATGAAGAAATACTGCACAAGCCAATAATATGCTTCTACAACTAATACCTGAGTTTAGAAGTGTTATAAAATAGGGTAAAATACATAGAAATCAAATCTAAACCTATTAGCACCTATTAGTATTAATTTTAATACCATTTACAATGACATTGAAATATGTTGTGTAACAAAATATGTATGAGATTGGTGTATTGAAAACTATAAAACACTCCTGAGAAAATTAAATAATAACTCAATAAATGAAAATTCTCTTAATATATGTATTAAGAAATTCCATAGAAATTCTTACCAAACTTGATCCTAATTTGATAGATCAAATGGCTTACATTTTATGAATCTATTAAATTTGATTAAATAAAATGAAATGGAATTAATAATATTAATTAAAATTAGAACAAAAAAATATCAAAATTGTTCCTAGGTATGCCAGGCAGTGGTGTAGGCATGTAATCCTAGCTCCCAGGGAAGCTGAGGTGGGATGATTGCTTGAGATGAGAAGTTTAGAAAGCTGAAGAGTAAGCAACAGGGTGACACCCTGTCTTAAGGAAAAAAACCTATTATTTGGTCTGAAATTTTCAGAATATGATTTTAAATATTTTATGAAAACACAAAGAACAAAAACATTGATATATTTTTAAAACATGACTAAAGATTTTGTAATCGCACTATCTGGTTTCAAGAGGCACTATATTTTATTTTTTTCGAGGCTATTGTGAATGGGGTAGTTTTCCTAACTCCTCTTTCTTAAGATTCATCACTTATGTATAAAAATGCATTGGATGTATGAGCATTACACCTGCTACTTTACTGAATTCACTTAGGAGTTCTAAAAGTTTTCTGGTGGAATTTCCTGGTTCCTCTAAATATATAATCATGTCATCAGCAAACAGGGATAGTTTGAGGTCTTCTTTTCCTATTTGTGTTCCTATAATTTCTTTGGTCTGTGTAATTGCTCTGGCTAGAGTTAGTTTCAAGGATGATGTTGAATAGAAGTGGTGAAAGAGGGCATCCCTGCCTTGTTCCAGTTTTTAGGGGGAAAGCTTTCAGTTTTTCACCATTTACAATGATATTGGCCATGGGCTTAGCATAGATGGCCTTTACAATGTTAAGGAATGTTCCCACTATCCCTATTTTTTCTAGTGTTTTGAGCATGAAGGGATGCTGTATTTTATCGAATGCTTTTTCTGCATCTATCGAAATAATCATGTGATTCTTAACTTTAAGTCTGTTGATATGGTGAATGACATTTATTGATTTCTGGATGTTGACCCAACCTTGCATCCCTGGGATAAAACCCACTTGATCGTGGTGCACAATCTTTTTAATATATTTTTATATTCAATTTTCTAAAATTTCATTGAGAAATTTTGCATTGATGTTCATTAAGAATATTGGTCTGAATTCTCTTTCCTCAATGTGTATCTGTCTGATTTACGTATCAACATGATATTGGCTTCATAGAATGAGTTTGGGAGGCTTCCCTCTACCTCTATTTCATGGAATACTTTGAGGAGTATTGGAATGAGCTCTTCTTTAAAGGTTTTTTGGATAGGCAGAATTAATATTGTCAAAATGGCCATACTACCAAAAGTGCTATACAGATTCAATGCAATTCCAATTAAAATCCCAATGATTACCTTACAGAAATAGAGCAAGCAATCATGAAATTCACCTGGAAGAATAAGAAACTCAGAATAGCAAAAGCAATCCTTAGCAGGAAAAGCGAAGCAGCGGGTATCGCAATACCAGATCTTCAACTCTAATACAAAGCAATAGTAACAAAAACGGCATGGTATTGGTACCAAAATAGAAAGGCAGGTCAATGATATAGAATAGAGGACATGGACACAAACCCAAATAAATACAATTTTCTCATACTAGACAAAGGGGCCAAAAATATGCAATGGAGAAAAGATAGCCTCTTCAACAAATGGTGCTGGGAAAACTGGAAATCCATATGCAACAGAATGAAATTAAACCCCTATCTCTCACCCTGCACAAAACTGAATACAAAATGGATCAAGGACCTCAGAATCATACCAGAGATCCTTCATCTTATAGAAGAAAAAGTAGGTCCAAACCTTCAACATGTCGACTTAGGATCAGACTTCCTTTACAGGACTCCCATAACACAAGAAATAAAAGCAAGATTCAACAACTGGGATAGATTCAAACTAAAAAACTTTCTCTCAGCAAAGGAAACTGTCAGTAATGTGAAGAGTGGGAGAAAATCTTTGCCACTCATATTTCAGATAAAGCATTAATCTCCAGAATCTATAAAGAACTCAAAAAACTCTACACCAAGAATACAAATAACCTAATCAACAAATGGGCTAAGGAAATGAACAGACACTTCACCGAAGAAGATTTACAAGCAATCAACAGATCTATGAAAAAATGTTCAACATCTCTAGTTTCTCTTAGAGAAATGCAAATCAAAACTACCCTAAGATTCCATCTCATCCCAATTAGAATGGTGATTATCAAGAACACCAGCCACAATAGGTGTTGGCGAGGATGTGGGGAAAAATGCACACTCATACATTGCTGGTGGGGTTGCAAATTATTGCAGCTATTCTGGAAAGCAGTATGGAGATTCCTGATAGCTTGGAATGGAACCACCATTTGACCCAGCTATCCCACTCCTTGGCCTATACCCAAAGGACTTAAAATCAGCATACTACAGAGATACAGCCACATCAATGTTCATAGCCTCTCAATTCACAATAGCCAGAGTGTGGAACCAACCTAGATGCCCTTCAATTGATGAATGGATAAAGAAACTGTGGTATATATATATAGAATGGAATATTACTCAGCCATAAATAATGATCAAATTATGGCATTTGCAGGCAAATGGATGAAATTGGAGAATATCATGCTAAGTGAGATAAGCCAATCTCACAAAACCAAAGGACGAATGATCTCGCTGATAAGCGGATGATGATACATAATGGGGGGTGGGAGGTGTTAAGGTTAGGGTTAGGTTTAGGGTTAGGGTTAGGGAGGAGGGCAAGAACAGAGGAAGGAAGGACTGTATAGAGGGAAAAGAGGGGTGGGAGTGATGGGGGGAAAGGGAAAATATAACAGAATGAATCAAACATCATTACCCTATGTAAATGTATGATTACACAAATGGTATGCCTTACTCCATATACATATAGAGAAATAACATGTATCCCATTTGTTTACAATAAAAAAAGAGTCACCATAACATTAAAGAGATTAGAAGCAACAATATAAACAGAAGAACAGACATATAAAACAATGGAAAATATTTCAGTTTTTATATCTGCATTAAATTGCTCTTTCAAAGTCATAAAAGTTGATCCAATCAGGTAAAGAAGGCACACAAAAAATTATCAGAACAATTATATAACCTTATTTAATTGTTTTTCAAATGACCTAAAATTTTGCTGACACCATAATTTAATATATATCACAGACCTAAACATGAAATCTAGAAAATAAAACTTTAGACAAAGTGTATACCAAATAATTTGAAACCTTCATTAAGGAAGTTTCTTAGGACACAAAAAAATACAAAATGCTGAAAAACCTCTATCTCTCATCCTGCTCAAAAATCAACTCAAAGTGGACTAAACACATATGCACTAGAACAGAGACCCTGTGACTAATAGAAGAAAAAGTAGGACCAAATCTTCATCATGTCAGCTTAGGCCCTGACTTCCTTAACAAGACTTCTAAAGCACAAGAAGTAAAATCAGAGTCAATGGACTCAAACTAAAAAACTTCTCTTCAACAAAGGAAACATTAATGTGAAGAGAGAGCGTATAGAATTGGAGAAAATCTTTACCACATGCACTTCAGATAGAGCACTAACCTCCAGGATATATAAAGAACTCAAAAAACACCAAAAAATACAAATAACTTAATCAATAAATGGGTTAAGGAACTGATCAGACACTTCACAGAAGAAATACAATCAATCAACAAACATGGAAAAATGTTCATCATCTCTAGCAATTAGAGAAATGCAAATCAAAACTACTCTGCGATTTCATCTCACTTCAGTCAGAATGGCAATTAACAAGAATATAAGCAAAAATAAATGTGGTAAGGAAGTGGAGAAAAAGGTACACTCATACATTTCTGATGAGACAGAAATTGTTGCAACTACTCTGGGAAAGCAGTATGGCAATTCCTCAGAAAATTTGGAATGAAACCACCATTTGACCCAGTTATTCCACTCCTCAGCACATACCCAAAGGACTTAAAATCAGCATACTACAGTGACACAGCTACATCAGTGTTTATAGTCACTCAGCTCATGATAGCTAAACTATGGAACCAACCTAGATGTCTTTCAACAGATGAACAAAGAAAATGTGGTACATATACACAATAGAACATCATTCAGCCTTAAAGAAGAATAAAATTACAGCATTTTTAGGTAAATGGATGGAACTGGAGAATATCATGCTAAGTGAAATAAATCAATTCCAAAAAACCAAAGGTTGAATGTTTTCTCTGATAAGTGGATGCTAATACATAATGGGTGGTGGGGTCTTGAGGAAGAATGAAGGAACTTTGGATTATGCAGAGTGAAGTAGGGAGGGGAGGGAATGTGGGGATGGGAAGTATGGTGAAATGAGATGGAAATTATTACCCTATATACATGTATGTTACACTACTGGTATGACTCTGAACCACGTTGGGCCAGAGGAAGAAGTTGTGCTCCATTTGTGTACAATGTATCCAAATGCATTCTACTGTCATGTGTAACTAGAACAAATTAAAAAATAAAAAAATGTGGCTTTCTAAAGGTACTATTAAATAAGTTTAAAAAGCAAGTCAACAATATTTAAACATTGAAATGTGTATATTTTCAAAGCATTATTTTAGGAAACTATACAAACATTATGTCTATGCAATAATATCAGGAGAAAATACCCACCCAAAATGCAACCAATATATTTGCACATAGATTTCATACAAGAAGATATATCAATGAAGTGCAATGTGATGTTTTCATACGTGTACATATTATGCAATGAATCAAGCTAACTAGCATAAATATCACCTCATACATGTATCATTTTGTGGTATAATATCTAATATTTACTTCTAATGATTTTGAAAAAAAGATACATTATTAACTATAATCAACATTCCGTACAATATATCTCAAAATCATATTCTTCCTGTTTAAGTGAAACTTTGACCTCTGGAACAATATTTTCCCATAGGCGCCAGTCATCAGTTTCTGGTAACCACCATTCAATTCTCTACTTCTATAAGTTCAAAATATAAATGATTATTATTTACAATTTTAAAAAATAAACACTCACACAAAACAAGGCACATTGATGAAACACATGTGAAAAACACTCATTAGTCAACTGGAAAATCCAATGGAAACTGCAATATGATCAACATGTTACCTCCACACATCCAATGAAATGATAAAATTTAAAATTTAAAAAATTCAAAATATTATGTATTAACAATGATACAAAGCACCTGGAATTTAATATGTATGTATTCATATATATGGAATATATAGCTATGGAAATTGATATTGCTTTTGGGAATACAAAATGGTACGATTATTTTGTAAAATTGTTTGAAATTTTTTTGTAAAGTAAACCGCATATTTAATTTTCAACCCATAAATTCTACTGTAAAATATTTGTAAACTCAAAAAATTACACATGACTCTTTTATACTGGCTATAGTCATAATTTCCCCAAACTGGAAAACAACTTGAATTCCAAATGTATATCAACTAGAAAAAGATAAGCAAGTCCATTTCTATACATATAGGTCCATGAATGAATCTTAAACACCTACTCAGTAAAAAAATAGCCATACATATTGGAATACTATATGATTCTAGAAAAGACAAATATAATCTTAATGATATTATAGATTAGTAGTCAATATGACTAAAATTGAAAACACAGTGATGGAGAATGCTCATGGAAACATTTGGGGCATAATAGATATATTCTTTTTATTTTTCTTTACTGCGATGATGGTTATATAACTGCACAATCGCTATATGCAGAGTGCAGTGTTGCATGTCTGTAATTCCAGTGACTGGGGAGGATGAGGGAAGAGGATCACAAATTCAGAGCCAGCCTCAGCAACCTAGCCAGGCCATATGCAACTTAGTGAGACCCTGTCTCAAAAAAAAAAAAAAAAAATTAAAAAAAAAATAATGAATATGTGGCTCAGTGGTAAAGCACCCCTGGGTTCAATCTGCAGTACAAAAAAAAAAAAAAAAAATCACTGCACACTTAATAAGAATGTATTGATTATATATTAACTTTGTCTCAATGTTGTATTAAAACTACATTTGTTTAATTCTCAGTGGGCAAAGATAGGAGACTCCTCACCTGGCACAGACCATACCTGGTTGTCATCTTCACAAATGTACAGTCTTATTCCCTAGTTAATCATAGGTGTCTTCTTGCATCTCTGCTTGAACTTTGTTCCTATTTCCTGATTACTACACTACTTCAGCTTTCTCTCTCTGGGTAGTTTATGTTTAATTTTTTTCTCTGATTTTGGATGAAACCACAGTCTCTCTGTCTTTGTGACTGCCAAATCTGCCACTTCAAAGTTATTTTCATCCTCAGGGTAGTACTTTAATACTAATTCTCTGATCCATTTCAGGCTCTCACAACTAATGTTGCTATGGCAAAATAATATTTAACTCAATTAGTAGTTCATGTTTGTGGCCTTTTACTACTTGTATTGCATGATTAATATTTTCTTTAAAAATAAATTGCAAAGCAATTTAGGATGGAGAAGGTTATGGTGGAACCATCTATTAGAATCAAAAAAGATGGGCAAGGATTTTTTCATTCTACAGAATTGAAGTGAACTGGGGAGATCACATAAGGCATTAAAGAATTAAGGCTTTATATAGTGTTTGGACTTGTATTTGCTATAAGAAAACTATAATGACTGATTGATAGAATACAAATACTCAGTAGTACCACTTTATCCACAACTTTGCTTTTCACAGATTCATTTACCTGAGTTCACAGTTTCAATTACCTGAGATCAACTGAGATATGAAAATATTTATTGAAAATTTCCTGAAATAATTAAATCACAACTTTTAAATAGTATTTCTTATAGCATAGTGTTATAATTGCTCTACTTTATTACAGTTATTATTAATCTCTTACTGTATCTGATTTATATATTGAACTTCATCATAGATATTTATTTATAGGAAAATATATAGTACATATAAGGTACAGTACTATTCATGGGTTCAGTCATCCAGTGGGAGTTTTAGAATGTATTTTCCTCTGATAGGGGTTAACTAGTCAATGGTCCTAGAACATTCTTATGAGTAGAACAAGCTACACAATGTATATCACTGAGATATTATTTTCTTTAAAATATTATATCTGTATTTTAATTGTTATTAATTGAAAGTATGTCTACTGTATAATTTATGTGAGCTAGATTATTTGTAAGTGAAGACTGCATTCCTGTTTTGAGACAGGCAAGGGCTTTGCAGTTTGCAGAGTTATAGAGGAACAGACTAGTTATGGTGATAGAGTTGAAAGTAAACTTCATTCTAATTTTGTATTTCTCTGTACATGATTAAAATCCATTCATGGAACATATTCCTGGCCAGGATTATGACAGAATCTCATCCTCCTTGTTTATACAGTAATGAGAAGATTACTGAAGTGAGTAGCATTCTCCCTAACAATGCTATATAACATGGAAATCATAGATGAATTCCTCTCAAAGAAAATCAATATGGCATTAAAAATGGAAATAGATACTAACACCGCCCCCCCTGAAAAACAAAGAGAAAATCTATCAAATAAATAAAAGAGGGACAAACCTTCAGTCCTTATGTGGAAGTTATGTGGATGTTCTATACAACAATATGAAAAACCACAGCCACACTAAGTGTAGAATCAGGGACAGTCTCCTGACAGGCAAACATGTTTACTACCTGTCTGGTTCGATTTGTCTTTACTGCTTTCTGAAGCTTTCAGTTTGAAAATTGACTCACTTAACAAGCAGGCTGGCTGATAAAGCATGCCTTAGAACAATATTTCAAAGCAGAGAAATAAAGCGATTGAAAGACTATCTCCTATGAACATAGGCTGGGAATATTTTTTTCTTCAATAACTAAACTGTAAATGCACCCAAATAGTCTTTTGCATTGGCAAGACACAGAGGTGTATATTTTCAAATCTAATTCTTATAATCATGGAAAAGAAGAAAGAAAAAACTTTGACTTGACAGAGTGATCACAGTAACTGAGGACCTCTTCATTCAGTGAAATTTCAAAAATAGAATAAATCCCTTTGGGTTTGATATCATGAGAAATAGCAAATTATCTCTGCTCCACTTTAGAAGATAATTCCCAATATCTTTTGGATATTGTTATTTAAAATTGTTTTTATTTTTTTTTCCATTTTAAGTAAGGTATTTATGAATCTATTTCTATGGTGTTAATGCTTTTAAAACACTCCATTTCTCCCACTGCCTCGGCTTATGGTTCCAAAGAAAGGGTTCCAAGTAACAGCTGCATTACATAAATAATTTCATTTGGTTTGCAAGGGCAAATGCTGCAAAAAATTTTGATCATGAAGAATTACAGTGCTAACAAAGGAGTGATTGAGAGAGAGGTTCAGAGTGAAATCTATTTTGTCATACCGTCTTCGATTTTTGGACATTCTACTATCAGCTTTGGAATAAGAAGGCAATGCCATTGCAGTGGTTTTTAATAAAGGAATTGATTACAATGCCTGACAACAAACAACACGGGACATTTCTCAAAGAATCATTCCTCTGCTCATTACTGCATTTGCCATGAATAGTCTCATTGCCCTTGGATGGTGGGCTGTACACTGTATAAAGATCAGGACTTCATATTCTGGGTTTCTTAGGATAGCCCTAAGTTTTTACTCATAGCTTTCCTTTCTCTCAATCATTTCAGAAATGCCTATAGGCAAAATGTATGATTCAAATTGTCCGAACAGATGTTTAAAAACAAATGTTAAGATGGTTAAAAAATTCTGTTGCAAAGTACCAGAATGAATAGACTTGAGTTTTTCAACAGTGAGGTGTAAATTTCAGAATTAATAGATACATTCTGTCCACTAAACTACCTTGTCTTTCCTCTAAACCACCTTGTCTGACAAAGGAGCTGATTCAGAACACATGGTGATTGATGATTCCCCTTCAGCTAAATATATCACTGATTTTTTCAGACATTTGTACTGCTGAGTGGATATCCTCCATGTGCAGTTGAACCTAGAGGAATATCTAAATCATTAGAAATGCGTAGGAGCACCATGACTGATATGAACTAAAAGGAAGGCAGGTCACATTTATTTATTGTATGACCTTTTGGCCACACCCTTTTGGTGTGTAAGGGAAATTGCAAGATGGACAAAAAAAAATGATTTTCTAAAAGAAAAAAGCCAAAGAACCAGTATTTCTAACACATTTATTTTATACTGATGAGGCATCCCATGATAAAATATATAACATCACTGTTATAATCACACGGTGAAATGAGGATGTCTGCTGCAGGTGTGTGCAAGTAGCTTGAATCTATATTTCTGAGCACTATGTAAATTTTTAGCTTAAAGAATTTACACAATGCTGATCATTTGTCTTGCATTCATTGATGACTAATCTTAGACTTCTCTGAAGTACCTGATCTTGCAAAATAAAGTTAGTGAAGTCTAATAGAAAAGTAATATTTTGCAAAAACCTGTAACACATGAAGAGGTGCAATTTGGCTGGAGTGATCTTGAATGAAATTATATCACCCACCAACTCCCTTGGCTAATGCCTCTTCTCTGGTGTTAGTTGTTAAGTAGATAAATGACAATACCCTTTCAGAGTAAGTGACTTTTGCCCAATTTCCCTTTTTGTTTTATTTGAATTCCATTAATGTCAGAAAATATCTTCCTTTACATTTCTCTCTTCCAATGGCCAAAGCTTTAACTATGCAGGTACTTTGTAACAATTATTTTGTATGTAGAAATTTCAGCAATGCAGTAAAACTTATTTAGCTTTGCTGGAAGAATGAAGATTTTTATCTTTTACTGCTTTGTTTTTTAAATTCAGTAAATTGGTTGAATTTAGTTTTATAATGTGTTCTTTTTCTGTGGAATAACTGGCTTATTCTAAGATAACTCAATTGAAAAAGAGGAAAACTGATTCTAACTTTACCCTAGAGAATCGTAGGCAGGTAGGATTTGAAGCGGTATAAAATGTCATTATTGAAGCAAAAAATACCCTTGTATTCATACTCTACTTCAGAATCCCATCTACTCAAACAGCATAGAGCCCAGAATTCTCTGGACTTAGAAGCTAATTCATACTAATTAAATTTCACTGAAGGTTATTGGGTAGAAGCATAGTGTCTTCACATGACACCAGAGCCAGACTCCAAATGACTGCAAATGTAACGGCTTCCTTTGGAGAGAATCAGTAACCTAGATTAACTCAATCCTATGGTATGTGTGCGTGCGCTCATGTGTGTATGAAGTATATACCTATAAAGGGCAATTGGGAGAAAGTTCAGAAAATCTGAGTTGGACTACTTATTATGTAATACTAAGGGTTTTTCTTGGGTCATAAAAATGGTATTTTGATTATGTAAAAGAATGCACCCATTTTTAAGATTTGCTTCATAGATTATGTAAAAGAATGCACCCATTTTTAAGATTTGCTTCATAGAATTGGTGGTTAAAACATCAGTATATCAGCAAATTAATTTGAGATAGTCTAGACAAAGGTGTGTACTCCACCTGTGTTTATTAATTTCAAATAAAAACAGAGGATTAGCACAAAATATTACCGTGCTTAATTTTTGCCTGTGGTATATGATACTAATGATCCATTTCTTCATATTCAAATCAGTTAAAGTCTGATTTACAAATTCAGTCCAATAATTGAACCATGATGGATTGATGCTGAGAGGGTACATGAAGCTAAAATTATTAGATCAATTTTATGTACCTAATATTCAAAAACAAGTAAATAAAATAGCCAAATAACTAAGCAGTGTTTATTCATTCATTTCTAGTAATGCCTTTCTTAGCCCAATATTTCATTATAGAGTCCATGGTCATTGTCAGGTTAAGAATATAGGAAAAAAAAAAAAAAAAAAAAAAAAAAACTAAACACAGGAAAATCCAAAGTAGGTAATAAATTGGATCTGAGACTGACATCATCAGTGGGTTGCAGATAGTTCTCAAATCAGAATCAGAGACTCTCTGGAGCAGAAATGAAGCCCCAGAGGACATGGGAATATAATATATTTAGAATTCAGGCCATCAGACAATGTGGGTAAGAAGGAATAGCCAGGAGATGGCACATCTCCATCTACTGTCCTAGTAGCCTGTTCCACTCTCTCCCTCAACAGTTAAGTCCTAGCCATTATCAATTATTACAAGGTTTTGCATGCATATGTCCTCCAGAAAGTATATGCTTTTTACAGTATGTCATTGTCTTCCTAGTACAGTTTCCCTTCTTCAATTCTGTGAAGTCCTCTCCTCTTTCCATTTCTGCTCCATGTTATTTCTGATATTTCTGCACTTCATCCTATGGTGGAGAGGATGCTACTACTCTGCCTCTGTGAACAGGCACTTTAGTCTGTCACAGAACATGCACTGTATCTCCTTCTCAGTCCTTTCACCTGTCTCTCCTACTGATCTGTGGCTGCCACCAGCTTGGAGTCATAACTGTGTAAACTTTATATACTTAATGCATACCTGGTCTAAGATGAATCAACAGATGGAAGAAATTTTAGAATTAGAAATTGCATCTCTGTCTGAACCATGTTATGAACTGTGAAGGTCATGATGGACTTATAACCAAAAAGGATGCAACACAAATTTCCTCACATCTAAAATCATAAGTATTGCTTGGTATTTTAGAAAATTTTTGTTAAATTCTTACAGGTAATATAAAATATTTCTTATTTCCAACTCACTTTTATTTAAACGTATTCCAACTTTTGCCTATTCAATGTTGTGGGCGAAAAGTGAGATAATGAAGTTTTAATTCCACCTTTTTTATTGTTTTACTCTGTGAAATCTCACAATAACCTAAAGCAGAATGAAAAATTTCCATTATGTAAATAACCTCTGCTAAGCATAGGCTCTCTACTGCATCAATGAGAGTGACCTATATCATTAGAGAGAAATTCTATGTAATTTGGATTGTCTATTATAATTGAAAAGGTAGGGCATCTTGTTAAAAATAGGGAAAGGATAGTATTAAATTTATTAATACATTAGGATTTTTCCTTTACAAATATTTATTTCTTATAAAATAGTGATATAGGAATAACAACATAAACTTACAAACTTGAGGTCATATTTTCATATTATAAAATAAATAATGCTACATTATTAACATGGTATTTACAAGATTCTTCTAGCCTATATTATTGGAAAATTACTTTTTAATTATCAAGATCTAGATGTAATTTCTACATCTAGAAATTTATTTTCAATCAATATATTTGAGTGCAACATGAGTTGCTCTTGGCAAAGGAAAGCAAGATGACAAATGATTTTTTTTCTCTAATTTTTATTTTGAGAAGGATATTTCTGATAATATGACTTTTAGTGGAGTTATTAAGAATTTTTATAGGCTATGACAATATCTGGATAAATTTCTGATATAATATTTAAAAATGTAAATTTTATGCATCCGTACATTGATTCTCTTGGATCAATTTTTAAAAAAATAGTCTTCATTCTTTTATGTTAGAATTTATGCGAAAAGAATTTCTGTTTTTAGATGTATCATAGAATATTTGAAACCATTGATATACCTAGTGATATATATGAGGAAGTTAAAATGATTCAATATAAAGTACTCCTGAACTCAAGTTTTAGCCTAAATACTTTCTCACTTATAAGTAATGAGCCTAGTAGACAAAAAGTAAGCTAAAATTAATGACATTCTTGAGTCAGATTGTATTAATATCAAATCCTCAAGACATGGAATAAACATTTTCAATCATATTAAGTGTCTGTACAAAAGTAACTACATATTTACATAACAGCAGTCATACATTAATAATAACATGTATGATACAATATTTCATATCAAATCCAGTAGAGAGTAGAGTCCAAAGCAAGGAGTGGAGTTCAGGCACTTTATTCAGCAGTTACAAATAAAGGATAGTAAGGATGAAGGAAAAGAGATGTGAAAAGAGAAAAGTATGCATCAATGCAATGTGAAGCAAAGCAGAGCCAGCAATTGTTGCCTGTTACTGCTGAAGGAATAGTGGGCTTTAGGATAAGCGCACTCACTGACCCGTGGGAATTCTTTACAGGGCTACAGAGAGAAGCTGTTTCTCCCTGGAAGAGGCAAAGAAGAGGATTGCTGTCTGACTTCCCCCACATCTCCTGTTTCCCACTGTTCAAAGTACACCTCAAAGGAAATTAACTTTTATGGACTTCAGTGTTGCGTGAAAAGACTCTTTCAGAGGATGCTCAGAATGTGAGATCTCACACCCATAGTGTCACGTTTTATTCAAATACAAAAGTGGAGGGGTAATCCACAGTAACTGTGGCTTAGACAAAAATGAAGGGACAAGAACATAAGCAAGAAGGAAACAGTTGAGGGAACTGAATACAGTACTCACAAGACCTAGTCTAGCACAAGAAGTTCAAGCTTACTTATGAACAGAGACTAATCAATTTAAGAATAGTTAGAAATATTAACTTTTTTGCAGGAGATAATTTCTCTAAAATTACTATAAAATAGTTGATTTCATTTAGGACTCAAATAAAGGGATCATAAGGAAAATATCTGATGTGCAAGGCCACATGGTTGAGACCTATCCATTCAAAATTTAACAAAAACATCCTGTTAAATTAAGTGAAGGTCATAAAATTTATTAGAATAATTAAGAACAATATCAAAAAATTTAAAACTTTTTAAAATCTGATAAAATCTGTTATAATAACATTTTAAATATACTTTGGAATAAAAAACAAATAAATATTATTTCATTACTAAGAGATTCTTGCTGTTTTTCAGCTTGGCGCTTCCATTTTTGGGGATCAGGGATAGTGAGTATTGAACCCAGGGGTGATTTACCACTGAGCTACATCCCAGCCTTTTAAATTTATTTTTTATTTTAAGGTAGGGTCTTGTTAAGTGGCTTACAGGCTTGCTAAATTGCTGAGCATCTTGACCAGTTGGAGATGAACTTGCAACCCTTCTGCCTGAGCTTCCAAAGTCACTGGGATCACAGGTATAGCTTGGCCCCACGTTTTACAACCTCAGGTAAGGGACAATTAAAATATTACCCAGCTTAATATTCTCTGGGTAGTACACTCCTTTGCAATATTCTTTTGGGCAGAATAGTAGCTGATTCAAAGACTTCCTACACAGGAAAAACTTGACACATTCAAAGAATTGAAATAAAGCAGTATGACTTATATTCTTGTATTCTTATTTGATTATTATTTAAGTTTAAAAAGAGGAAGTTTTTTGCTTCCATTTGAATTTTAGGATTGCTTTTCTATTTCTTTATAAAATGGCATTGGGATATTGAGAAGAAATGAACTGAATTTGTAGATTGGGGAGAATGGAGATTTTAACAACACTATATATGCCTATTTATAAACAGATTTATTTCCATTTATTTGTATCTTCTTTAATTTATTTCACTGATGTTTCATAGATTTCCATATACAAGATTTTTGCCTCCCTGGATTAATTCATAAATATTTTATTCTTTTTTTATGATATTTATTATAAATGGTAGTTTCATTTTGGAGTTTTCCATGTTAGTACATAGAAGAATAGCAAATTTTATATCGTGAAAGTTTATTGAACTTATGTCTTGATTCTAACATGGGTTTTCTCATGGATTATGTGTAGGGTTTTGTCTATATAAAATCATATCATGTGAAAACAGATAATTTTACCTTTTCCTTCCCAGTTTGGATGCCTTCTATTTCTTTATCTTATTGCTCTGGCTATGACTTCCAAACCTGTGTTGGTTGAACAAAAGATCTGAAAGCATACATAATTGCTTTGATCCTGATTTTAAAGTGGAATAAGTTAGCTATCAAACTCAAAACAAATACTGTATGGTTCCCCTTAAAGTGCAAGGCCATTAGTGTGTGGAGAAACATTATGTCTATACCTAATTTATTGAAAGATTTTATCACTAAAGCATACTGAATTTTTTTCAAATACACTTTCTGTGTTTATTGATATGATCATATTTTCCTCCATTCTCCTAAAGTGGTATATTTCATTTATCTATTCTATGCATTGAATGATTCTTTTATGTGCTGTTGAATAGGCTTGCTAATATTTTGTTGAGACTGTCTGCATACTTTTCCAGCAAAAAATTGGCTTATAGTTTTCTTTTTCATTAAATTTTTATTCAGCAAACCATATCTGCATATATTTATTGCATACAAACTGATGTTTTGAAACATGTATATAACATAGAATGATTAAATCCAGTGACTGAACACATCCATTCTAGTTATTAGCTTTCAGATATTTTCCTTCTCCATGATATATAATTTATTATGTTTAGGTGGCATGGTTCTCAAAATTTATCCATTTCTTCTGTTATTCAGTCCTTTAGCATATAATTGTTTATATTTGTCTCTTATTATCCATTTTATTTCTGTAACATCAATTCCAGTGTCTCCTCCTTCATCCTTGTTTTAAGTTGAATGTTTTCTTTTTTCCTTAGGTAGTATAACAAAATGTTTGGCAATTTTCTTTTTCTAAAAATATAAAATAAAATAAAAACTAACAATCTGTGAACAATATCCAAAATACATAAAAACCCTATAATTCAATAGTATGAATTAATAAATAACCCAACCTTTAAGATGTTAAGGAGACTTGAATAGATATTTCTCCAAAGAAAACATGCAAGTGTCCACCAGATATATTGAAAGATGTTCACCTTCACGTATAGTCACAGAAGTACTAGTATGAGCCAAAATGAAATATCGCCTCATTTCTATTTAGTATTAACTATCCAAGAAAAAAATAACTAATATTAGCAAGGATGTAGATAAATGAGTACACTTGTGCATTGTTTATGGGAATATAAAATGGCATAGTCACTTTGGGAAAGAGTGAGTCCGTTCCTCAATACTCAGAAATAGAAAGAACTATCACATGATAGCTAAGAGAGTTGAAATAAGACCTGGAAAAGATAGTTCTACTCCCATGTTCATGTAGCATTCACAGGTCAATAGGTGAAGAAAAAATGTTAGGCACGATGGAATATAATTAGATTTAATGAATAAGTCATGGAAGAATAAATACTGCTTGATTGCACTTATATGAGGTATCCAAAATAATCAATATCAGAGACACACGAAGTAGAGTTGTAGTTCCCAAGGCCAGGATAGGGGGTAGAAATGGGGAATTGATTTTTAATAGGTATAAAGTTTCAACTAAGTAAGATAAATAAGCCCTAGACATCTACTGTATAGTACTGTGTCCACAGTTTATGATATTATATTGTGCACTTAACTATACATTAACAAGTGTTCTAAAATCAGATAGCAGTAACAATTGTGCAGCTCTATAAATGTAAAAAGTGCACTTACATATATACTAAAAGTTTTTAATGCTATGGTGTTTTAGTTATGTTACAATAAAGCTTTTTTCTGTTCTTATAATTGATTACTTTTGATAAATTTTACAGAATCAGTGGAGGAAATCATGTAAATCCTCAGAGAAAATAAGTGTGGTAGAGTCCGTAAAGTCTGGAGAAATTGTTACTTTGACAGTGATAGGGTAAAAAAATAAAAAAGGAGTAGTGGTCAGAGTAGCAGGATAAAGTAACAACTGGTAAACTGCAGACTAAGCTGAATTCACCAGTTACTCTTGTGCTTTATTTGCTAAGGGTTTTAATGAGCAGATACAGTCGCTTGTTTTTCCAACTCTTTGCTTGTTCCTCATTTTGCCTACAGTTGATAAAAATAATAAAGTATTACTTCGATTAGTCCTAGATTCGCATTATATGACATAAGAAGGCTACTGCAATTAAAGACAATCTGGGAGAAGAAATTATCTTACTAAGTTTATCACTAGTTTTTTTGTTTGTTTTGTTTTGTTTTTGTTCTTTTTGTTTCGTTAAATTTATTTTTATTGTAAACAAATGGGATACATCTTGTTTCTCTGTTTGGACATGAAGTAGAGGCATACCATTTCTGTAATCATACAGAATAATAGTTTAGGGTAATAGTTTTAGTTTAGTTTTAGTTTGAATCTATCCCAGTTATTGATTCTTGCTTTTATTTCTTGTGCTATGGGAATCTTGTTAAGGAAGTCTGATTCCTATGCAGACATGTTGAAGATTTGGACCTACTTTTTATTCTATAAGATGCAGGGTCTCAGGTCTGATTCCAAGGTCCTTGATCCATTTTCAGTTGATTTTTGCACAGGGTGACAGATGGGTGTTCAGTTTCATTCTGTTGCATATAGATTTACAGTTTTCCCAGCACCATTTGTTGAAGAGGTTATCTTTTCTCCATTGCATATTTTTGCCACCTTGTCTAGTATGAGAAAATTGTATTTATTTGGGTTTGTGTCTGTGTCCTCTATTCTGTACCATTGATCTACCTATTTTGGTGCCATTTCCATGCCATTTTTGTTACCATTGCTCTGTAGTATAGTTGAAGTTCTGGTATTGCGATACCCCCAGCTTCACTCTTCCTGCTAAGGATTGCTTTAGCTATTCTGGGTTTCTTATTCTTCCAGATGAATTTCATTATTGAGTTTTCCTAACTTCTCTTTCTGAAGGTTCATCACTTATGTATAAAAATGCATTAGATTTATGAGCATCAATCTCATATCCTGCTACTTTACTGAATTCACTTATGAGTTCTAAAAGTTTTCTGATGGAATTTCCCAGTTCCTCTAAATATACAATCATGTCATCAGCAAATAGGGATAGTTTGAGTTCTTTCCTATTTATATCCCTATAACTTCCTTGGTCCGTCTAATTGTTCTAGCTAGAGTTTCCAGGACAATGTTGAATAGAAGTGGTGAAAGAAGGCATCCCTGCCTTGTTCCAGTTTTTAGTGGGAATGCTTTCAGTTTTTCACCATTTAGAATGATATTGGCTATGGGCTTAGCATAGATGGCTTTTACAATGTTAAGGAATGTTCCCACTATCCCCATTTTTTCTAGTGTTTTGAGCATGAAGGGGTGCTCTATTTTATCAAATGCTTTTTCTGCATCCATCACAATAATCATGTGATTCTTGAATTTAAGTCTGTTGATATGGTGAATTACATTTATTGATTTCTGAATGTTGAACCAAACTTGCATCCCTGGGATAAAACACACTTGATCATGGTGCACTATCTTTTTAATATATTTTTGTATGTGATTTGCTAAGTTTTTTTTGAGAATTTTCACATCAACGTTCATTAAGGATATTGGTCTGAATTTTCTTTCCTCAATGTGTCTTTGTCTGGTTTAGGTATCAGGGTAATATTGGCTTCATAGAATGAGTTTGGGAGGCTTCCCTCCTCTTCTATTTCATGGAATACTTTGAGAAGTATTGGAATGAGCTCTTCTTTAAAGATTTTGTAGAACTCAGCTGAGAACCCATCTGGTCCTGGACTCTTTTTTGTTGGTAGGCTTTTGATGACTTCTTCTATTTCATTACTTGAAATTGATCTATTTAAATTGTGTATGTCCTCCTGGTTCAGGTTAGATAATTCATATGTCTCTAGAGACCTGTTGATGTCTTCAAGATTTTCTATTTTGTTGGAGTATAGATTTTCAAAACAGCTACTAATTATGTTTTGTATATCACTCATGTCTGTTGCAATTTTCCTTGTGCATTCCAAATTTCAGTAATTTGAGTTTCTCTCTCCTTCTCTTTGTTAGTGTGGCTAAGGGTTTATCAATTTTGTTTATTTTTTCAAAGAACCAACTATTCATTTTGTCAATTTTTTTGATTGTTTCTTTTGTTTCAATTTCGTTGATTTCGGCTCTGATTTTAACTATTTCATGTCTTCTACTACTTTTGATGTTGGTCTGTGCTTCTTTTTATAGGGCTTTGAACTATAGTGCTATGTCATTTATTTGTTGATTTTTTTCTTCTTTTATTGAATGCACTTCATGAAATATATTTTCCTCTAAGTACTGCTTTCCTAGTGTCCCAGAGATTTTGATATGATGTATCTTTGTTCTCATTTACTTCTAAGAATTTTTAACTTCCCTACTCATGTCTTCTGTTATCAATTCATCATACAATAGCATATTATTTAATCTCCAGGTATTGGAGTAGTTTCTGTTTTTTACTCTTTCGTTTATTTCTAACTTCTATCTATTATGATATGATAGAATACAAGGTAGTATCTCTATCTTCTTGTATTTGCTATCAGTACCTTTGTGGCATAACATATGGTCTATTTTAGAGAAGGATCCATGTGCTGCTGAGAAGAAAGTGTATTCACTCTGTTGGATGGTATATTCTATAAATGTCTGTTAAGTCTAAATTATTGATTGTGTTTTTGAGATCTATGGTTTCTTTGTTCAATTTTTGTTTGGAGGATCTGTCCAGTGGTGAGAGAGATGTGTTAAAATCACCTAGTATTATTGTGTTGTTGTCTATTTGAATTCTGGAATTGAGAAGGATTTGTTTGATGTATATGGATGAGCCACTGTTTGGGGCATAGATATTTATGATGTTATGTCTTGCTGATTTATGCTTCCCTTAAGCAATATGAAATGTCCTTCATTATCCCTTCTGACTAACTTTGGCTTGAAGTCCATATTAACTGATAAGAGGATGGATACTCCGGCTTTTGCTGTGTCCCTGTGCATGGTATGTTTTTTTTTCCATCCTTTCACCTTTAGTCTGTGGGTAGCTCTTTCTATGAGAGGAGTCTCTTGCAGGCAGCAAATTGTTGAATCGTTCTTTTTAATCCAGTCTGCCAGTCTATGTCTTTTGATTGATGAATTCAGACCATCAACATTCAGGGTTATTATTGAGATATGGTTTGTATTCCTGGTCTTTTGGCTCATTTTTGGTTTTTGACAGGACTTGGTTTCTTCTTTATTTGGCTGTTCCTTTAGGGTAGTTCCTCCCTTTGCTGCTTTACCTCATTGTATTTCATCTCTTCTTCATGTAATATTTTTCTGAGAATGTTCTGTAGCGCTGGCTTTCTTTTTGTAAATTCTTTTAGCCTTTTGTTTATCATGGAAGAATTTTATTTCGTTGTCAAGTCTGAAGGTAAGTTTTGCTGGGTATAAGATTCTTGGTTGGCATCCATTTTCTTTCAGGGCTTGAAAAATGTTGTTCCAAGCCCTTCTAACTTTTAGGGTCTGGATTGAAAAATCTGCTGATATCCGTATTGGTTTCCCCCTGAATATAATTTGGTTCTTTTCTCTCACAGCCTTTAAAATTCTGTCTTTATTTTGTATGTTAGGTATTTTCATTATAATGTGCCTTGGTGTGGGTCTGTTGTAATTTTGTGTATTTGGAGTCCTATAAGTCTCTTGAACTTGATTTTCCATTTCATTCTTCAGATTTGGGAAATTTTCTGATATTATTTCATTGAATAAATTATTCATTCCTTTGGTTTGTTTCTCTGTGCATTCCTCTCTCCCAATAAATTTGGCCTTTTCATGATATCTCATAATTCTTGTAGATTCTGTTCATGATATCTTTCCATCTTTTCTGTTTGGTGAACTTTGATTTCAAGGTTAAATATTTTGTCTTCAATGTCTGAGGTTCTGACTTCCTGGTGTTCTATCCTAATGTTATGCTTTGCATGGAGTTCTTAGTTTGCTTTATTTTTTCTTTCATTTCAAGTATTTCTATCTGTTCTTTTTTTTTTTTTTTTTTTTTTGGTATCTCTAATTCTTTATTGAAACGATCTTTTGCTCCCTGCATTTGCTTTTTTAACGTTGAGTGGTGCGATCATTCAAAGCCTGCACGTTCTTTTATCTCATCGTTTGCTTCTCTGATTGTTTTAATTATGTACATTCTGAACTCCCTTTCTGACATTTATTCTACCATGCTGTCATTGGATTTTATTGCTGTAGCATGTAGGCTTGTTTGGGACATTTTCTTCCCTTCATATTGCTCAGGTATCTATCCTTCTAGTAGTGAAACTCTGAGATATTGCAGATTTCCTCTATTGACTAACATTGTCTCTGTAGATTTCCAATAACTCATCTCTTAGCCTTCAGTAGGCTGAAGTCTTGGAGGAACTTGATAATGCGGTGCTTCACAAGGAAGATGCCCCTCTAGAGGTGGTGGCCTTCAGGTGGGGTATATTCCCTGTCAGTGGGCTGAGACGCCTCCACTTGTTGACTGATGGTCAGCCAAAGGGGGAGTAGACTGCACCCTGGGGCACGTCTGATCTGGGCCTATGTCTCTGGTTCTACTGCCCTGGTGGGAAAGCCTCACCCAGCGTGGAAGACTCACCCAGTGGGCAAGTTTCTCTTGGCAGCTCTCCTCCAAGAAGTTCCCTTCAGTCCAGAACTATCACCTGGATTGGGAAGCCCTCCTCTGCTATGTTCCCTGGAGACCGAATCTATCTCCTGGACCTCGGACCTCACTCTGCGTTGATCCTCTTGCTGTGCAAACCTCCTCTGCAATGCTCCCGACTGAGTGGGTTCATGGCTGCAGCCAGGGAGTCTCACTGGGCCACTCTACTCCAGGAAGTTCCCTGCGTTTCAGGACTACTGTCTCATCTAAGGAGCCTGCCCAGTGGGAGAGACTCACCTAGTAGCTCTGTGTTGGTCCCAAGTCTCTTAATACCTCCTCTTCTTGACTCCTGGGTCCTGTCAAAGTTCCTCTGGTCTCCTATAGGTGTCTCAGGAAGGGAGCTGCCCTTCCAATGATGATGGCCACATCCTCAGGAATAATTCAAAATACCTGCACCAGCCTATTAAGAAGCTGGGGAGCCCCAGGGAGGGTGCGCTGAGTCAGCCCAGAGGCAATTGCAGTGTCCCTCAACAGTAGGGGGGACAGACAGGCAGGCTCAGCAGTGGTGCCCAACCTCGGTGTGGTGATGAGGCGAACTGACTCACCATTTCGCTAGCTCCATAATGCAGGCAGTCTTGCTTGTCTGCCGGCTTGCTCTGTGATGGCAACGCACCTCAGTATGGTGGTTAGACAGGGTCGCTCAGTGATGGCATCTGATTTTAACCTGGTGGTTGGGCGGGTTGGGTGCCTGCCGCTACCTCCATGATGCGGGGGGCTGACTCATCCACCAGCTCGCTCTGCTGTTGGGACCTACCAGTGATGGCCCCCGACCTCAGTGCAGGGGTCATGCAGGGTCGCTCAGTGATGGTGTCCAACTTTTGCTGGTGGTTGGGCGTGTTGGCTGCCCGCTGGCTAGCTCCACTATGCAGGTTGGTTTGGTGCCCAACGGCTCGCTCTGAAAGTGCCACCGACCAGTGATGGCACCTGACCTCCGTGCACGGTACAGGTGGGGTTGCTCAGTGATGGTGGTTGGGCCGGTTGGCTGCCCGCCGCCTAGCTCCACAATGCAGGCGGGTTGGGTACCCGCTGGCTAGCTCCGTGATGCATGCGGCTTGACTCACCCGCCAGCTTGCTCTGCGAATGCCAATCACTAGTTTTATACTCTGAAAAATTTGAAATTTTGTACAACCAGAAGAATGGAAAATTATACTCATTTATATATACTGTATCATAGTGTATTCTACTGTAATGTATAACTAATTAGAAAAAATAAATATTCTTTCAGAGACTTTTTAAAGTTTAAGAATTTCTGCATTTTTATGATCAAAAATACAAGATCTTGGCCCTACTCCTAACATTTCTCTTTCCAAATGTGAAATTGAACAATATAGTTTGAAATTTCCTTGTTCTTATACATCAACTTGAGAAAGTAGATCAGTCCTGGCTAGCATAGAAGACCCTCTTGCTCAGTGATCACATTATGTTCCTATTGCCTAAAGCCCTTCTCAACACCACCTCATTCTCATAAATAAGATATCTGATTTCTGCTAGATGTCATCACAATCTCATCTTAGAACTAACCTTCCTAATAAAGCATCACCAAAACTTTCCTTATTTCATGTGCTAGTTGTCTTTTATAGGAATTAAGTAAGAAAGTCTATTGATCTGATTGGTTGACAATGAAGCTCTTAGATAATTACAAATGACAACAAGTAATTAAGTGCTAAAGTGAATGATTCAATATCCTTTCACTGTAATGATCACAGAGTAAGAAGCACGGCTGGGAGTCTGAGGATCTATTGAACGCTAATGGTAATGCTTTAACCAATTTCTTATCATTAAGAGAGTGAATTGTAAAATATGGGGAAGATTAAAAATTTTTTAAAAATCAGTGGAGTAGACATAGGAAAATAAGGGAAGGGAAGATGGATAGGATAGGGAAAGAGAGTGGAATAGATCTGACCTAACTTTACTATGTACCTACATGAATATACCACAGTGAATCTCACCATCATGTACATTCACAAGACTAATTAAAAATGACAAGAAACTATCAGTAAATGGCAGAAAGATCAGTAGAATAGAGGGAAGGAAATGAGGAAGGAGGGAGAAAGAGAAAATTATATTCCATGCTTTTAGAATTAGGTCAAACTGAATCCTAATGTTGTTTAAACCTAAAAAGAACCAATAAAAAGAATTAATCAAAGAGATGGTGAATCGCCACTGAAAAGTTTTATTTATTCCTTTACCTGTAAAAATTTAAGGTAGACCTAGAGGTTTCCAAGGACTCAATACTAGTAAAACATATTTAAGAAACTGGATTGTTGATCTAGCTATATATTTGCTTTAGGAAGTTGCATTTGCATACTTAACAAGCTGCAAATAAATTCACCATATTTGTATGATTTGCTTAATACTGCAAGTGATGTGACTCTCTTGATATAATTGGCATGATATTGCATCTAATCCTCTCATTAGTCAAATTTATTTTTTCCTTCCTTTACCCAGAGAATACTTGCATTCAGTTTGTCTCATATTTTTTGATCTAAACACTGTATGATCTACCACATGGAGTGAGAACAACAGCAATGTAACTTATATTAGGTTAAAAATGCTTCATGGTTCAACAAGGGGTTAGGATTATGATGAACTAAGAAGTCTTCACTTCCATTGGTACTTTCATCTATAAACACCCAGAGATCATTTGCTTACTCTTAGTGTACTGATTCTTAGATTCTTAGTGTCCCCATTCTCACGTCTCCATGTAATCATCTCCTTTATAGAGGATGCTCTCAGGTATTATGCTAGTGATTGTGCAGAGGACTATGATGTGGTGGTAGCAGCGGCAGCAAATGTTTATAAGGAATATCTCTCCAAAAGTAGTTCACTCTGAAGAAAACATACTTCTTCTGACATTTATAGCTTTTTAAAAATCAAATTGTTTCAAACTATCAAGAAGAATATCCATGCCAATTACCATACTATCTTTTCAACCACAGTGAAATGTAGTAGCGGTCCATAAATGTCATGTACACAGAAGAAATTTCTGCTATTTATTCCCAAAGTTACACTGTGAAATTGTATTTTCATAGCGAATGCTCCCTAGACCATAAGTTCTAATAAATGATCGATTGTCCTCTACAGAGCGTCGTAATTCACAGAGGTGCTTATGGCACCAAATCAATGACAATATTTGAAGATGATTTTCATAACTTGGCATTTATAGCAGGCAAACTGCCCTGTTTTCATTTTACCTGAAATTGTTCCTAATGAGATAATTTCATAATTTCTTCACATTGAAGCTTTTAATATTTCATGGAAAATTAAGACCATATCAATAATAATTATTATTTACCTGAATTACAGTATGTGGAGTGTTCATAGCATATTAAGAAACTTGCATGCTAGAAGAGGCAGAACAAACCCAGAGGATTTTAATGGCAACAAAATTAGTTGACCCTAACGTGGGTCAGTGAGACTTAAAGAAAACATCAGGAAATTGATTTTACACTTGTGAACAAAAGTTATTAGCAGATTTTTTAATTTATTGCTTATGCAACTATAATCTATTGTTGGTATTATTTTAAAATAGTATACGTGCATATTATGAGAAAAGCGGTTCCTTAGGAAGTGGTCAATTTTTATCTCCAACTACTTTAGTCAGTAAATGGTAAAGGTGGGAGGTGAGCCCGATCCTGGAATTCTTGTGTTGATCTCTGCAAATAAACACCACCACATTTGCATTATTTTATGTGCGGGGAGCTGAACCATGTAAAAATACAGATGACTCCCTGGCTTCTAACTGGTGTTTGGGTTTGAAGAATAGGCAAAATCATTAATAGATAGAACAGATGAAAGAAAAATGAGGCCTGAGTGCATATTTGTACCCCCAGCTCTTCCCTTGCAGTTTTGCCTGGAGAGCTTGACCAAAGCTTGATCATCAGGTACTGAAGATCATACCACCATTCAGATGTCCCTACACGATGATGTTTTCAAGTTCACTTAATCGCTGTGTTCCCCACTTTTAGGAACTTCCTAGCACCATGCTGTCCATTGTGGTCTATGTACAACCTACTCAATTCTTTGAAATCACTTGTTTTCTATAAACTTTTAAATGTACGCAACCTGAGTACTCCATCTGTTTCTTGCGGTACCAGTGAGTGAAGCTACCTATATCCTTTGCTTTGATCCAGAAGTGAAGGTTCATTATGTTGCTCATTCTTCAGTCCTCTCTTTCCCTGACACTTCCTCCTCTTATACTCCATATTACTCCCTATATATTGTACCATTATCCACACAATATCAAGGTCTCAAAATGAGGGTCATCCAACACATTTCCCCATCTCTTTTGTAGACATCTAACACCCAACCAGGTGTGAATGACAGAAAAAGATTTGCTTATGAAGATCCCTCTTCTTAGAAAGTATTTTCTCTTCACTCCTCTACTTCCACTACTTCTTTCTTTCCTTTTGCTAGAAAATTACTATTTTTATTTTAAACACACTGCAGGTATATTCTTCTAAGTTGACCCTGAACCACTCACCACACCATCCTGCTTCAAAACCCACTCCTATTGCTATTTTTCATTGGTCTGAAAACATGTTTGTAAAATGTGTTTCACCACCCAGCAATCTGCTGGAAAGGGGAAAAGAAACAACTCTGAATTATTTTCAATCTCACAAATTTATTAAAGTACTTGTCCATATGCAAGTGCTCAATTTATGTTCATTAATTAAGTTACAGCCACATCAATATCTGGTTTGTTGTTTTCATGCAACCTCCTCAAGATGTTCAGATTCACAGACAATGGTTTTCACAGAGGAGGGAGCTGCATTCTTACCTCTGGCAGATGCTTGAAAGGGAAAGTTGTTTACTAAGGTGACAGAGGGCAAAAGCAAAGAAGGAAAGGTTCCTCCAAACTCTCCAACTGTGACAAAATTCAAGTGCTATAAAAAATTATATAAGCAAGTCATGCAAATAGCTTCCTAAATTTATCCTCCTCACACCACCAAATCACTTTGGTCTTAAAATAAATTTCTGGTACTTTGCATAGTGAGTCACCTTTTAGAATAAGGTGTACCCAGCTGTTCAGACAATAAATTCTCACAGCTTCCAGTTGATTTCACTGAGTCCCACCTCTCCTAGCACTTTCTCCAAGTATCACACTTTTAGTGTGACACCAGCATAATTTATTTTGGCAACACACACTCTCCTTTGATCTACATTCTGACAGGTTCTACTTACAGTTGTGCTAATGGGAAACAATAGTCTACTGAGACATTTATAAACTTTTTGAGAATTTTAGCATAATAAATAGCTCTAAATTTTAAACTGCACTGTATTTGTAACAAAGCAAATATTTCCCCTATGACATCTGGGATTCTAGAGTTCTGTGTGCAATGCCCATATGCATTCCTGTCTAATGAGGGGTAGTATTCACTTGTGGTAATCTGCTCTCCCTGTTCACCATTAATACCAAGGACTGTGATTTAATTGCATTTAGCTGAATAAGTGCAACTGCTCATTTTATTTTGTCCTGTAGAACACTGAGAATGACATAAAGAAAGACTTTCTGAATGGGTTTTAATTTCTCCAAGGTACTGACCCAGGGCTAGGCGCAGTGGAACCAGAAGTAATCACCTCTGATATATGAAGGAGAATATTGCCTCTTTCAGGGTATGTTTTTGCCATTTTTTCAAGATGCATTTTCATTTCAATCTTTACTACTTCTTTTCTCTCCTGTCTTCCCTCCCCCAGATCCCTTTCCTCTACTATACTGTACTTCCTTTAATTAATTTTTCTAATTGATGCAGTATAGTTTGACATAAAGGTAGACTGTTTTTCCTAGTTCCACAAACAATGTCATTGCTATTTTAATGGAGATTGTATTGACTCTGTACACCACTTCTGAATATATAGCCATTTTGATAGCATTAACTCTGCCTATCCATGAACATGGAAGTTCTTTCCATCTTCTGAGGTCTTCTTTGATTTCATTCTTCAGGGTTTTATAGTTTATTTCCTTGGTTAGATTTCTCCCCAAGGTTGGTTTGTTGGTTGGTTTTCGAGACTACTATAAATGGAATGAGTTTTCAATTTCTTTTTCAGCAAGTTCATTACTGGATTATAGGAAAGCTATTGTTTCTTGTATGTTGATCTTGAATATTGCTATTTTGACGAATTTGTACAGATCCTCTAAAAATTCACAACAATACAAAGGTGTCCACTCTCAACAATCCTATTCAATGTGATTTTTGAAACTCTAGCCAGAGCAACAAGGCAAGAGAAGTAAATTAGAATGATAAAAATAGGATAAGAAGAAGGCATATTATCTCTTTGCTGATGACAATCCTGTACTTAGGTACCTCCAAACTCCACCAGAATATTTCTAAAACAGGTAAATCATTGCTTTTGTTATATGGTTTCAAATACAATATATCACCTTAACACAGAACAGTGTCATTCAAAGTATATTTTATGATTGATTTTACACTTAAATCTAACAGAATTAGACATCTTCTCACCCTCTTCTGATTTAGGAAATAAATGAAAATGACAAATTTAATGCTTACTAGGGCAGAGGAGAACTTATAATTAATTGCAATCTTTCTTCCTGAACAAATATTACACTTGGTTTGCAAATTAAAATAAAGTTTAATAGAGTATGTATCTGATTATTGTGTATATTCTTAACTGGAAATTTTGATAAATTCAGTTTTAAACTTCTATTCCTATACAGTCTTTCCTTAAGACCACCTTTCCCCTAAGTTCTCCTTAACATTTCTCTTGATAAAATCTTGTTTAATCATCTACATTTTTATGTAGTGATAATCATATGTTTCAAAAGCAAAGTTGTTATTTATAGTCCCTGGGAAACAAATACAGATATCCAGTTATAAATGATCTTAAGGTTTTCATAAATGAGATTTACACTCATCAACAAAAAGGATGGCAATAGATAAATGGAAAGAGATATTTAACACAATATTGATATTTTAATTATTTATTTCTAAAAGCCAAATTGACTTGACATGGAAAATAGTCATAGAAAGTATCACATCTATGTATGATGAACCTGATGTAAAAGAAAACAGCTGGCATTATTTGAAGAAACTTACAAATTCCTTAGCTTTTAGCATCAAATTAATGGAATTTTCTTCCTAATTCGAAGAAATTTCATAGCAAACCTATTACACAAATTCAGAGCAACAGGTCATTTAATGAAGAATTCAGTAATGGAAATCAATAACAGTGTTTTGTCACTCATTTACAGTGAAAACAAATTTACAATATTCCTCCATTTTTAACTTGGGTAGCTTTTCATAGTAAATTAATTAATTATTGGTGTATGTTGGAAATATGCATGGATATAAGTTTTGCTGTTTTTATTTGTTAAAGTATATTTCTTTAATACTATCTCCCAAGAGTGAGTTGATGAATCAAAATAATTTTATAGAGATTAAAGTTACTTTCCAAACACACATTAAGCTGTATCCCTCCTCATACACAGGAATTAACTTCAAATTATTTCTCCAGCCAGAATGTCTTTTGTAATTACATTCTTCTCAATATATTCATTCTTCACATTCTTATTAAAACTTGTATGTCACAATTTGTTATGTGATTTGTGTCTTATTTTAATTGTGCACAGGCAATTAAAGTAGAAATCAACCTTATTCTTTATTTGTATAAAGGAAAGATAGGTCACCTTCATTCCACTGACTTTCCCTATAGCATCCCTTCCCCCTTCCTTCCTTTCATTCCCCTTTGTCTATTCCTCTGATCTTACTACTATTCTTCTTTATCCCCCTCTCATATATACCCATGCAGCATTAATTAAAAAAAACTGTAATAAATAGCAGAAAGATCAGTAGAGTAGAGAAAGGGAAGAAGGGGTAGTAGGAAGGGAGAGGAAGGGGAAAACTGGGGAGTGAATTAGAACAAATTATATTCCATGCTTGTATAATTATGTCATAGCACCTTCTATTATCATGTATAACTAAAAAAAATCTAAAAATTAAAAAGATGTCAAGTTCACATTTAATCTAATTTTCAAGACTTTAAGTTCTTTGAAGTTTGATTTTTTTTTGGTCCAAATTTTCTTTTGACTGATCTCTCTTTCTACCCCATGGTTCATCATACTGCTGTAAACATATATTTGAATGTAATAAATTCTACTCTAAATCAGATTAAAGGTGTAAAATACTAGTTTGGTTAATCAAGTAGTGTATCAGGTAGATTTCTAGTGAAATTATATTTTATATTGCTAAAACTAAATATGTTCTTTTATGGTTCTACAAAGGCCACTTGGGTCTCCAGATTACTAAGAAAGTGGCAGCATTGGTGACAAAGTTCACTTGCTGAAGAATGGTCTATTTTGAGAAAGTAACAAATTTTTTGAGACAGAAGCCTCACTAAGATAAAATTTAAATGAATGAGAAGTGTCATGAATCTCTGAACCACACAGGTCATTGGGAAGAGAGACTTGCCACAGAATTTTTAATGTGGATTTTTAATTGGTGCATTGTAGTTAAACATACTGATAGGAGTTGTTAAATGTTCGTACAAAATGTAACAATGAAATTTGTCTCATAGTGTGTTCCCCAACACTTTCCCCCTTATCCCTGCTTTCCACCCCTTGGTCCCGTTCCTCTACTGATCTCCCTTGAATTATCATGTGATCTTCCCTGTCTTTCTTTTTCCTCTTTCCTCCCTAGCTTCTGCACATGAGAGAAAACACAGGATCCTTGACTTTCTGAATTTGACTTATTTTACTTAACATGATGGTCTCTAGTTCTATCCAGTTTCCTGCAAGTGACATAATTTCATTTTTCTTTATGGCTGAATAAAACTCCATTTTGTATATATACCACATTTTTTTATCCATTCATCTATTGTTGGGCACCGAGGCTGGTTCCATAATTGGGCGACTGTGAATTGTGCTGCTATAACATTAGTGTGCATGTATCACAATATCAGAGTAGTGTAAATGTTTCACATGACTAGTGTTTTGAGGAATCTCCATACTGATTTTCACATTGATTGTACTAATTTACAGTCACATCAACAGTGTAAAATCTTCTTTTCTCCCTACATCCTCAGCAGCATGTATTATTATTGTATCCTTGATGACTGCCAGTTTGACTGGTTTGAGATGAAATCTCAGTGTAGATTTGACTTGCATTTCCCTAATTGCTAAAAATGTTGAACATTTTTCCGTATATTTGTTTTGTAAGCCACTCAGAGAATCCCCTTGCATAGACCTTAGCTCAACTTCTATGAAAGAGAACTGGTTCCAGAAACGACTGTTATGGATAGAATTGTAAACCCACAAAATCTGAATATTAATGTCCTAACTTCATATGCATCAGAGTTAGTGTATTTAAAATTAGGAGCTTTGAAGAAGTAATTATGACAAAAGGTGATCAATGGGACAGACACTATCTAGCAAAATAGTAACTTTAAAAGAAGATGAGATTAAGATGGATGTGCACTGAAGACCAGGCAAAGACTCAAGGACATGACCATCTTCAACTATTATGAGGACATAGGCCAGGTAGGGCCTCACATCCATCATTTCAATAGGTCACTATAGAGCATGTCTACAAGGAAAAACAGACTTAGACCTTTGAATTGCAGATTATTTGATGTGACTTTAATTAAATCTTTAATATTGGTGTACTTAACCCTTTTTGTTGGCCAAAGCTCTCTATACCATGACTTGAGGACATTCCTTTGCTGACACTCTGAAACACAAAGAAAAATCATTCCTCCTATCTTGAATGCAATTAACAAAACTAAAATTCTTTTAATGCCCAGAGATAGATCCTGCATGTCTTGGCAACCAAATCATTCCTGAAATTTAAGAGCAAATTTACAGTCCTATACTATCATCAGGATATGTGTTGAAAATAATTAATCTCATTTTGTGATATAGGGATATGGATAAACATATTCTCTAGATATAATAATAAGATTTTGAATCTCAGATTGAAATCCATGATGTGGCAAAGGAATCATTTTAAAATATAAACTCTACATTTATGTAAACTGACTGGCATATAAAACATTTAATTCTAATTTTTATGGGTTAAATTTTACAAGTACATAAAGGTTTTATCATTTTCATCCCTTGAATAAATTGCCATTACTGAAAAAAGAAAAATACCTAAAAAACTGGAATTATGGGAAAATCACAAGATATGCATTGGCTATGCCTCTGGGGAAAAGTTTACTAACTCAGATTTCCAGAAAGAGTTTTAAATAGGACCAAATTTTGCTTGTGGAAAGTAAAGACAACCCTCCCAGTTCATGACAGGTTTATGTGTCCCAAGTCAGTGCAAGGAATGGGAGCTCCAGGCAAGAGTGCAGGCTTTGATTAATGAGAAACACAGATAAAGATATGAGAAAATTTATAAATGTTTCCCCATATATAAAAATTTGTGACCACTTTTCAATTTGAAAAAGAAGCCATAGGCAGATTTTTTTCAGAAGCACAGAGACAACACAGCCTTTTAGACAACTTTATCCACTCCTTGATTCTGCACAGGGATAATGGTAGAAGGAATCTAGGAGACAAAGAAAGTCCTCAGTAAAAGTTGTTTTAGGTGAGAGATCTTCAGTCCACTAGATAAACAAGAGGATATAAAAAAGGATCTGACATTTTTGCTACACTTACTAACAAGGGTCTGGAATGTTAATCTGTTTAGAATTTATTTAAGACCTACTATTTTCTTTTACAAAAGAACTTTTTAAAATTAAACAGTTTTAATAATATCAATTAATACTATTCTAAAATGGAAACACAACAGCCCTGTCCAGAATTGACATTAAGTAAGAACTCATGGACCAATCTTAGAGAAGGAAATCAGATAGACCTAGTATGATACAAAAAAGTAAAATAAAATAGGAGAACCTAAGAATATTGCAAAACAGAAATAATTTCTTGAGACTAACAAAGGAATTTTACTGGAATCTGGCAATAAGAACATGAAAGTCTTCCAGATCCTGTCCATAAAATCTTTGTAGAGTCTACTCTTTTATTGCTAGTATTTGGAAGTAACCTTATGCCATAATTTTAACCAGTGGTTTTTGCATATGTTTATTATCCATAAAATGTCAAAAGTTATAAATTTCTGCAGCTACCTTTTAGATATGTATATCTGAACAGGTCATGATAAATTTTTTGATTAAGATTTTGGTGCCTAGAATTCCAGCCTAAGCTACTAGTATTTCTTCAGGAACATTTTGTCAAAACTTCCATATGTGTGCTACTTGTTACAAAAAAAAGTGAGTACTCAGGAGAGAAACAGGAAGGTCAGCACTGGTGGCTATTAGCATATAGTTCAGAACAAGTAATTTTACATTGAAATAGAAGTCAGATATTTTGGTTGTACTAGAGAATGAACCCATTGGTGCTCTATCTTGAAGCTGCATTTCCAGGCCTTTTTCATTTTTTTGTTTATTTGATTTTTTTTAATTTTGTGACACAGTCCTGCTAAGTTGTTCAGGATATTATGGGGTGCAACTTAAGAACAGACCGATCACCACTGAGAAGTCCAAATTTGAGAGTCTTTATTAAGTCGGCCAGCTGACTATCTCACACAATGCTCCAAAAAATGGCTATTGGGAGAAGAGCCCCGACCACAGGGTTGTAGGGGTTCTTATACCAAAAATCACATTAATCATAAGTGTCTGTTGCATGATTCAAAATTACACATTAACATCATGAGATCATTGACAGAGGGGGAAGTGGGTCAAAATGACCCTTACCTAGGTACAAACTAAAGAATGGTTGCTAACATCCACACAATCACTGTTCACATGGTACATTGTTTAGGAGCAATAGGAATTAAAAGAGAGCAATTTTTTACTACATAGGAGTTGCCATTGTATATTATTAAACATGTCACACCAAGTAACTTATGATGGGCACAGAGGCGGGGTGTTCCCATGGGAGAAGCTTATTTCCTACATAACATGGAGTCTCAGAGCAAAATGGAGTCTGTTTAGTCATTTCCCTTAGAGTCTGGCCTAATACATTGTCATGGAGCCAGTTCTGTCATTCCATCACAAGTATGGCCTCCTTCTGCTTTGGCCTCCCAAGTCACTGAGATTTCAGGTGTGTACTAACATGCCCAGTGATAATTTACATATTTCAATGGAAATATGTGGAGTATTTGAGATGGAAATAGAATAGGATTGACAAACTGAGTGGAAGGTCTAAGTTTATAGAATGGAGAACAGGTATTAAAATATAGATGTGGAAGCTAAGATGTGTTTTAGAGAGAAGCAAGTCTCAAGTTGTAAAATGCAGAATCATAAGTCATTATATACTTATGGAAGAACAAATAAGTTTTGCCTTGTAGATGTTTATGAGGAAATGTCAGAATAGAGCTGAGGCTATAATATTGGGAAAATTGAATAATATGCTGAATGTGGAGTGATGGAAGGATATAAAGGGAAAAGGATTAGTATCTGATTCAAAGGTTAGCAAGGTCTTTTGAGCCAACAAGCAAGGATGAATGAGAATTGATTAAGAAACCTAGACAAATCAACCAACAGAATATTAGTTTTTATATTTATCTGAAATTGCATTTCCTTTGGCATCAATCCCTCAACTTTTTCAGAGAGTAGTGTAGATAATGATAGTTATTTTTGTTGTTATTATTACCATTATTTTTAGGAACATTGAGGTCTAGTTTATTTGCAATATAATGCATACATTTTAAGTGTACCATATGATGAATTTTGACATTTATATACACCTGCATACAATTTATCCCAATCTTCATGTAGAACATTATCATCAATCAAAAAATCCCCTCATAACCCTTAGAGTTTGACAGACATGTGTGTTATAAACATTTTCTACCAGTCAATAGCTTGTGTTTGTGAGGTTTAAATAATGTCGTTTACAACAGCCAATGTTTATTTTTGAACTACAGTTTATCTTACTTGTACATTTTATATTTCATAATAGATATATGCAGTCTAAATGATCATAAAACTGCTCCCCCCACACACTTTAGACTTTGTCTTGGACTATTCTATTTATGATTAATTATAACTAGAAAAGTAGGGGCAAGAGAGTAAAACAATTTGAAGAAAATTTTAAAAATGACCTCATAGATCATTGTGGTTTTGATTTATGTTTCTTTAATGGTCATCAACATGGAGAATCTTCTCATACACATGATGTCTTTCTTGTGTTTTGTTTTGTTTTTTTACAAAATGCTATAGCTCATTTTTGACAAGGTTTTCAAATATTTAAAAATACTTCAGTTGTAATAGTTTCTTATATATTTTATAATTTATTCTACAAGTTATCTTTTCACCATTGATTGTTTCCTTTGTTGTGCAGAAATTTGCAGTTAGAGATATCTCCTCCTCTCTCTATTAGTTTTCATTGCTAATATTTTTGGTGTAACTTCCAAGAAATGGTTGCCAAGATGTATTGTGAAGATCTCCCCCATGTGTTCTTCTCAGAGTTTATACTTCCACTTCATATGACGGTAAAATGTCAAAGATTAATGTGTGTGCACGAATTTACTTCTGGGCTCTGTATTTTATTTCCTTAGTCCCAATGTGTGTTGTTATGCCATTCTAATGCTGCTTCAATTATTCAAGCTTCTCAAGCTTCTGATGCTTCCAGGTTTGCATTGGCTTTTCAGTGGTCTTTTGAGGTTCAATATGAATGTTGTGGGTTTTTTTTCCTACTTTCATAAAATGTAATTGGGATTTTGATATGGAGTGTATTGACTTTCCAGGTTAATTAATGTTGGTAGTATGGACATTTTAATGTGAGTAAAATTGAAGGTGAAAAAACTCTTTAAGAACTTATCTCCAGGAGAAATGATAGTGAATAATCAGTCCCACAACTTTAACATTGAATATTTAAATAGGAGGGAATTGCTACAAGATGTTTTGCAGAGCTTCAGTGATAGAACCTGACAAACTACTGGGTATAGAAGTGAAGAGCATGAAGTTCAATATACAAAGATTTTTAGTCTTACTTTGTAGGTGCCTGATTCTCTTTCTATGATTCATGGGAAGACAGAAGAGATGATGACCTTGCCTGCCCATACTGGGCTTTAGTCATGATGTCATAGCTGAAACAAATGAGTTAACTTACCAGGTTATCAGAAGAAATGAAAGGTGAATATAAGAGTGAATTAAAGAATGCATTTCCAGTGTCAAAAATTACAGAGGGATAATGTGAGGGACAAGAACAATGTTGGAAAAGGAGGATGAATAAAAGCAAGTCAGAATATAAAGAGACATAAATGTGTGTGTGTGTGTGTGTGTGTGTGTGTGTGTGTGTAATGAAATATTACTCAGTCATAAAGAAGAATGAAATTATGGCATTTATCAGTAAATGGATGGAGCTGGACACTATCATGTTAAGTGAAATAAGCCCATCCCATAAAACAAAAGGCCAAATGTTCTCTCTGATATGTGGAACACACAATAAGGTAGTGGAAAGGAGAATAGAGGTTCAGTGAATTAGACAAAGGGGAATGAAGGGAAGGGAGTGGGGATGGGACCAGGAAATACAGTAGAATGAATCAACATAACTTTTCTATGTTCATATATGAATACATGACTAGCATAATGCCACACCACATACAACCACAAGAATGGCAAGTTATACTCCATGTATGTATAATGCATCAAAATACATTCTACTGTCATGTATAACTAAAAAGAACACTTAAAAATTAAAAAAAAAAAAAATCTTATCTGGTTGTGTGTTAACCCCTGTCACCTTTTCCTAGGCTTCTTTCCATGCTTCTACCTGAGCAACTTTTGCCTCCTTTCCATGCCTCAACCTAGTACTCATGTTGTCCAAAGTGCTTTTCATTGATTATTCCTGAGATGGCCTTCCCAAATATCTGTGTGCTTTAGTCCAAAAGCCTCTAAGTATTTCACTCAAATATTATCCTGCCAGTGAAACCTTTTCTGACTATTCTATTAAAATTGAAACCCTGCCCCTGAAATTACATAACCCTTATGATTATTTTTTCTCAATATCTCAAAAAAACCAGGGCTGGGGAGATAGCTCAGTCGGTAGAGTGCTTGCCTTGTAAGCACAAGGCCCTGGGTTTGATCCCCAGCACCCAAAAATAAATAAATAAATAAATAAATAAATAAATAAACAAACCTTTAAAATCATTTATTTCACTTTTACTTCTTTTCTTTTTCTTTCTCATCATGCTAGTCAGAATGTAGTTCTTGAACCAGCACAGACCATCACGATTTCTCTTTTGAAGTGTGTTACTAATGCAGAGTGCGACTGCTTCCCATGCCTGCCAAATCTGAATCTTCATTTTAACAAGATCCTCAGATGAATAATGCTCTGGGGTTCTCACAAAGGCTACCATGTTTGTTTATTGCTGGCATACAAATTTCATTAATATCTGTTAACCATTAGCCTTAACAACATATTATCAAACCTCATATTCTACTGTAATGAATGAGACATGATGGAACTGGGTGAGGTAAGGACAACAGGAAAATTATAAATCTTAAATTCTGTCAACATTTATGTGACTTTGCCTTTTGTAGATTAAAAGGAAAAATTTCAAAGCACACTTTCCAAACTTTCATATCATCATCATATGCATAGTCAAAACTACACTAGTTTTCTGTGAAATCACTAGAATTGTAGAATTTACAAGTACTTAATCTCAGGCAGTAAAATAAAGGAAAAATAAAACATTCTACTCAAGTCTATGAGCTCAAAAGTAACTAACCTGCAAAGGGCAAAAAATAATTTGAAAACAGTTTAAGCCCTAAGGGATATTTGCTTTACATACTCAACAAGGAACCTAATTATATTCTATAAATAACCAAGCATGTAAATGCAAGTCTTGATCATCTTATGTCAATAATAAAGTGGTTGGAACACATTTACTTGAAAGAAGAATATACCCAGGGGCTTATTTTCCAAAGATCCAAAGTCTAAACAATTTTTCTTTAGTGAGAATTTTATGTTCTATTATTATGCTTATCTCAATCAAGCCTGCTTAATGTTGTCCTACTGATAATTTGTTGCTACTTTTGCTGACAACTTTGAATGTCTGTACCTATGACTGATACGAAATTCTAATAATGGCTCCCCTTATTGTAGCACAGGATTCTTCTGTGAATAAACTGCCATTTCTTACAAGGTGGGCCAATAATGTGCTGCAACTAAATTATTCTTAAATTGTTACTGCCCAAATAAAATGAGATTTGCAAATTTTTACACCATTATCAATAGTTTTTTTTTTTAGAATGCAAACTTCTTCAGCTACAGAAAAAGTAAAGAACAAGAAAGATTTGTTCTAAGTTGCAAACTTTATTGAATTTAGCTGTGTAGTATTATTGCAGGAAGACAGAAAACTGACTTTATCGATGACAATTTTTTTAATATGTTAACATTTAAAATATTTGTAATTATTTTGGATGGGTATTTAGTCATCCAATATAACAATATAGCTTGGAAAGACTTTAAAAAATTAACCAGAGGAAACACTACTCCCTGTACATTTGCAAAAAGAAATTTAAGAATATAAGGAAATTAAAGAGGAACTAACAACCAACGGAAGAAAAAATTTTGCAAAATAAAGGATGGGAGCACTCACTGAGAGAGACATCAATGTCTTCAAATGTTAAACAAGAAAGGACAACATTTCTGGGCTAGTTTAAGATAGTCAGGCAATGAAATTCTAATCTCCAAGGTGTCTGCTTGAGGACCACATGCTTGAGCGCCTTTGTTCTCAGACTCTGATTCTCTTAAACTAGTAGGGGGAGTCAGCAGGAGATTAGAAGATGGGGAAATGGAAGTATTTATTCCATTCACTCTGCTTTCTGCTCAATTGTTGGTAATAGATGGTTCCTCTGCTGAAGTTCACAGTAACTGTCATCTGCAAACAAATCTTTCTGTGTTCTAGAAATTGTTTCTACTACCTCTTGCTTTGGGCCTTGCGCCTGTTTTTAATTGCTGCTGGGACTGCTTCCATATCTCATTGCTTTCCTCAACCATGCTTCTGACTTTATAAAAATAATTTCATAAAACCGTTTAGTTATTTCTATTGATTGTCTCATCTGTGTTTTTATTGGGACTCTGAATAATATAGTGATTGGATCTAGCAGTGGAACATGGACATGGAATTCTGAAATTGGAAATCAGAGGTTGGTTTGTTTACATAATGGATGAACACATTTATAATTGCTAGAAAACTGGAGACAAATAGCCATCATGGCTGGTAGTGCCATAAAAATAATTTAAATTTTCTCTGATTGTGGCATAGGTAACAGTGCAAGATGTTGGAGGCAACATGCAGGTGTTTTCAATTCACTTTATTTTAAATAAATTTTGGCACAGAGCGCTGCATCTCCAAAACTAGAGAGAAGACACACACAAAAAAGAACAGTATAAAAACTCTGAAAGTCCTAATCATAAAAAAGAAAACAAACCAGAAGACATCCATTGGTATTCTTTAAAAGTTCCTTACTCTACTATACTTACAGATGAGATACAGTTGAAGATCAATCCAAAGGTCTAAATAAAAGATTTTCTGGTTTTAGCATCAAGTAAATGGTTACCTGATCAGATCTCTTATAGTAAAGAAGATATTGCAGAAAAAAGAGTGTAATTCAGTGACAAGAATAGTGACAAATTGGGTAGCATAGAAAAGGCCCAAATTCTCCCCAACAATTGTTCTTGGTAAGTCCTTTAACGAGAGCCAGATTCCAACAGGGCAAAGGCCAGTAAGAGCAAGGGCTGATTAAAACTGATAGAGGTGAGTATTTACCCCAAAAGCTGCATGGTTGCACAGTTTGAATTTTTTAAAGATTGCCTTTCATTTCAATTCTCTTTGATATCTTTTATCAGCATTTTGCAATTCTTACCACTATAATCCTTTACATGCATTTTAGCTTTATTTTTAACTGACAAATAATAATTGTATAAATTTAAGGAGTACAATAAGACGTTTGAAACCTATATACATTGCGGAATTATCGAATCAGGATAATTCACATTCATCATCTCAAATATTTATCACTTCTTTGTAGAGGGAATATTTAAAATTTATTCTCTAAGTTACTTTGAATTGTAATTATTATTAACTAGATGCCTGCACTCTCATGTTCATTGAAGCCTCATTCTCAAATTTATGGAAATAAAGAGCTTGTCATGAATGAATGGATTTAAAAAATACTGTGTATGCATAGAATGAATGCATTAGCTTTCCTTCACTGTAATGAAATACTTGAGACAATTAACTTAAAAAAAGAAAAGATTTTTTTGACTCATGGTTTTGGAATTTCTAGTCCATGATTGAGTGTTGTTGATTAAGCAACATTTCATGGCAGGATCACATGGCAGAACCAGTTTGCTCAACTGATGAACAAGGAAGCAAAGAAAGAGACAGGAAGGGTCAAAGATTCCACAATTCCCTTCAAGGGCTTGCCTTCAATGATCTCAGTACCTCTCACAAGATCCCACTTGTAAGGAATTCCATTGTCTTCCAATAATACCTCCCTGTTTTAAAAGTCTTTAATACATGGGCCTTTGAACATCCAAGCTCAGTATTTATAAGATTTTACATGAAGTGAAATAAGTCAGGCATAGACAAACAAAAACTGTGTCATCTCATGTAGGTGTGGGATCTAAAAATGTCAAACTCAGAAAAGTAAAGAACAGAATGGGGGCTACCAGAACCTGGGTTAGGAGGGTGAGCATGGAAAGGAAAGATGTGGTCAAGGGGTTAAAGTTTCAGTTAAAGAGCAAGAATAGATTTTGATGGTGTGGTGTTGTACTTTATAGTGAATTATAGTTAATAATAATGTACTGTGTAATTTGAATTTGTAGGTTACTGGGGAATTAATTTTAGGGCTTACATTTTTCTTTTATTTCGCAACAAATTTAAAGTTTAAATTTTAAAAATCTGTATGATAGCATACTGATATTATGTCAAATAATATGTGTGAAACATTATGGTAACTGGTCTTCTCAAAACTTAACACCACCAAAGAAAACTCTTTAAACTTCTTATATTTTGACTCAGAACAACAAAAACAAAAACAAATATGAGTCCTTAGTTTTCAAAATCTCAGTGTAAACCTGCTAAACTGAAATATAAACCTTTTCCTCATTCTTCATTTTCCATTTCTGTGACAAAACTTGCTTTTAAGGAATTAACAAAATATACTAAAACTAATGACTTCTCCTCACCTCTGCCATTGCTAACCTTATTCTAGCCACTATCAACTTCTACTTGGTTTATGACAACAAACTCTTAACCAATCCCCAGTTCACAGTACTGCTCTGCTCACATGAGTGAAAATCATAGCTAAACTCCATAGAATCACGTTGTCATGTGGCTGAATACCTACATCTCTTCCCCTTGCTTTCTCTGGTCTGGCTACAAGCACTTGTGTTCAGGACCAGGTCAGGCTGAGTCCTGCCAGTTTCATACTGGAGTGCCTGCCCCCCGGACAGTTTATTTTGCTCACACTTTCAAGAAAGGACTCTTGTAATCAACCTGTCTACAGTGAAACCCCTCATCATGTCATACTTCTTATTATTTACCATCTAGGATTCATATTAGATTAGTAATATACTTGATGAATTATTTAGTGTCTCTTTTGTCCACATAATTCATCCTTTGTAAATCAAGAACTTGGTTTTGTTCATGTTATTAATCCCCACATCTGGGGAGTGCCTTATATTTCATCATCACTGAAAGACAATATTGTGGCCAATCTGCTTCACCTCCTTTGCTTGACAGGGATCAGAGGTTTTAAGTTTCTTCCAATCCCTTAGTGGTTTTGTCCAGACTACCGAAACTTCTTTGAATCACTGGCATCAGTTGTAAAACTGAAAAAAAATAAATAAATACATGCCCTGGATCTCTGAGCTTATGTATGTAAAAGTAAATAAGTAAGAAAAGTTATAGTTCATATTTTTAAATTTTCACAATCTCATTTCTTAGGCCTCCAAACCCAAATTAAACTGTAAAAGAGAGTTTCAGAAATTTCATCAACTCACTTTTTTCTCCATTAGAAACTAGACAGGTCTGAAAACTAATACTATTTTGTGGTCCAGTTGATGTTAGATAAAATTTAAATCTTTTAAATTTGAAAGTGAGAGCTAAAAGTGAAAGCCTGTCCTCCTCATCACCTTTTTCTTTGTGGTACCATTTTTTCTCTGTCTTTTTTAATTTTAGGTAAGATAATTTCATCTTAAACATTGAAGAAACAAATTTATTTAACCATTAGGCAGATTTATGATATATATAAATTAGGATTAAGGATTAAAAATAAATTGTTCATTAAATCACTCACAGATTTACTTTTTGTAACCCTGTTTCAAGTCATTACCATAAATATCTGTAGGTTACCCAATAAATACATTAGTTATGTTGACTTTCAAAATTATCTCTTTATTAAATTAGCTTCAATTTTTAATTAGTGGAAACAGAAATTATAGTAGTTAACAAATTAGTTAACAATCATTAAATAATTTTCAAGTTTCAATGAATAAAAAAGTCATCTTAAATTAGACAAGTTGGGAAAGTATCTTATTAATATTTAAACTTCACAGATTTCCACCTTTTCTGAGTATTTGTTTTCTCATGAGATACAGTTTTCAGTAAGGTTGTGTTTTTTTTTTTTAATTATTGCCAGAAAATCAGGCAAAATAATCTTATCTAGGGTGCAATTGATGCAAATGGATTCTAGCAAAATAAATGACTATTCCTAACACTTTTGAAGTTGATGTGAGCAAAACATATATCATGTGGAAGAAAAAATGAAGCTACTTGTGGGTGATTTGTCACTTTGTGAGGAATATTTTTCCTAAAACACATATGCAAAAATATTTTTCACAAAATCTCATTCATTTAGTTCAATAATGTGTTACCATTGAATTAAAATCCAAATATCTTTCCTTCAATTGTGTGAAATAAATTTTTGTATATTAAATGATTAACACTAGCTTTCTTTTTGGTGGCAAGCTCCTTTGACCCTTCATAGGATGCTCATGATAGTTCATCCTGTTGGCCAGAACAGATTAAGATGTTGGACAAGCAAGGAAGGGAAATTAAACCATGCCTTTTAGTAGAAGAAATGTTGAATAATTTTCTGCCATGTTTAATCTAGCACAACGACCAGGCATGGAAAGTTTTGCACTGAATAATGCAGTTTATTTTAATCATGTCCCACAGTATTCCTGCTGTGTTGCATTTTGAAAGAAACCAAGGCTTTCCTACAAGAGAAATGAATCAGGAAGAAAGCCTTGATGTCAGTGAAAAAGTAATAGAGAATAGCAACAACGATCACAAAATTGTGCCACAAACTATATGGTACAGCCTAGAATCTTAGCCTTTGACAAGAACAGGCACAGAGGAGTGACAAATGACCATACTTTTGAACATCAATCACATTCTGAAGGGGAAGAGACAAAACAACCAAAACTTTCTCAAAACCTGGCTATTTCCATCCCTGTTCTGAGAATAAAATGGGTTAAAAGACAAGGCTTGAATGTACCTGCTTCCAAAGTTTTAGTATTATGCATCATATGATGATATGGGAAAGAGTTTATATTGTGTGTGGAAGAAATCAAATACCATCGTATTTGGCAATGGAAACTATGCCCCTGTCCTTCACAAATAGCAATATTTCAAAGCTATGGATAAACTCAGTAACTTAAGGACTGGATCTCCTTTAAGCCAAAATATTTATGAGTAATGGAAGAATAAGATAAGTAGATTGCCTTCTAGTCAGGTGACCTTACCAATAATTTTGAGTAAATGCCAAAAAGAATAATTGAAAATCTATTTTATATTGTGCTTACTGCTGTTCTCTGAAAACACAAAGATAAAAAATGAGAGAATGTATAAAAGGATATTCATATAGAGCCTACCACAGAATTAATATCAGCTGAATAGAAGCTATTGCCCTGGAATCTCTTTGAAAAGTTACTAATCTTATGTATTGGAATTAATCTTTTTTGGTTTCAAATCACCTGCCTTATATGAGGGAGATGCTTTGCCTCACTCTATTGATCAATATAAAAAATAAAAAAGGAGTTATAGTTTAGACCTTCCAAAAGCATATCATTAAATCATCCACATTATTTCAAAACATAGATTTTTCTTTTTGTATATCCTGTAGATATTGACAACCAGAGAAACTGGTCAGCCACCATAAGAAATGTTAAGTGCACTCTAGTAGGTTGTTCCTTAAAGAAATTCTTGCATATTAGCTGGAATGCCTAAAAAACAGAATCAGAGATTAAGAAGAGAATAGCATAAATTCATTAATTCCTCCAATAAGCACTTTGGAAATGGGGATATTAATTTTAGAGACACATGGTTATTGTTGGAGGAAAATGTTCCATAGTTATTTCTGTTATTTTTGCCTGGTCTAGTTGTGTGAGGGGGACAGTAATGGTTTTGGGGCTCGAACCCAGGGGTGCTCTAACACCGAGCTATATCCCAGCCCTTTTTATATTTTATTTTAAGAGAGAATCTCACTAAGTTGACAAGGCTGGCCTTGAACAGGTAATCCTCCTGAGAGCCTTTGAAGTAGCTCGGACTATAGGCATCAGCCACCTTGCTGGCTACATGGCCTAGTCTTTATGGATAAATGATAAATATGCCTTGGCAGTAGGAGGTTTCACTGAGGGATTTGAACTCACATCTCCCCAGAACCGTTTTCTCACTCACGTCAGAAGTATTCCCACTTTCTCTAAAGTATTTGTTTGAATTCCAAATAAAAATTATCTCTCTCTTGTCCTTCTCCTAAAGGAAAGAGAAGATGACGTGCTAATTGCATGGCATAAGCTTCTGAGTTTCTAATTTGGGAACTCTTCTTGTGGTATGGTATGTCTGATTCTCAGTGGGTGACCTTGTGAGAAAGAGGAAGTGGGAAAATCACAAAAGATGCAAGACACATTGGGAAAAAGTTCTCTTCTCTAACCCAGTTGCATCTTGTGTTTTTATGTACACATTTAACATATAAGCCACATGCATGTACACACTAGCAATCACACACACTATGACAGCTATTTTGTTAGTTTGGATCGTGCAAAAATAGGGTGACATCTCAGACCTTTCATATTTTCAAACTTAATAAGTTATCTTCCCCAGGGAGGCTACAATGTGGCTTATGGTGGCTAAATATGAATGTCAAAGATGTTAGAAAGTATTCACTGTGTGTTCTGATAAGTGATTTGGCAGGAATAAACAGAGTCTTATGGAAAGGCAGAGAAGGAAAATGCTAATAATTCTAGGATAAATGCAACTCTATGTATATTTTTTTTCAGTTCTGTTCTCCTGAACACCTAAATAAATAAATAAATAAATGGGACTGAACAGCAATGAAAAGATTTTCCTTTAACGACAGGGCAGGAAAAAATTAATATGATTAGTCAGATAACAAGATTATCGATTATGAAATGGAAGTTAAGTATGCAATGGGAAAAGGATTAATATTTCTTAGAGCTCTGACAGTCCATGTAGCAGATAAGCATGTATACAAACTCATTAACATTCACTATATCCCTGATTGGGGGTATGATCATTCACATTGTATAGATGATCAACTTAATGTGCCAAAAAATAGATGATTAAGAAAGAGTAGTACTAGCATTCAAACCTATACCTGCTTAACTCTGTATTCTTTTCATTAGACCATGAAAATGGGTAATTAAGTATTAATTATTCAGGCATAATATGTAAAACATTCCATATGTTTTCTGTTATATATTGACTGGATATTTGTTACTTCTTAGTTTACACTTCATAGACTTAACTCTAATTTTGATTTTCTCTCCATGAAATAAAACTTTGAGCATTACTCAAACAGAATATAAAAAAATACGCTGTTACTCCAATGTTGTTATAAGTGTTCACCTAACGTTTTTCTGGAGCCTTGGGTGATGACTATAAAAGCTCTCTCCCGTCACCATGAAAAGTCAGAGACTGATTACGAATATCAAAATAGACAAGATGAATATCAAAAGTAAAGTACTTTAATTAAGAACACAATTATTTTAACACCTATTAAATTTTCTCAGAAGATATTAATTGCTTAGACTATAACCAAATCATCTAATTACTATATGGATGGAGAGATGTTATATGTCCATGTAATGAAATATTACTCAATCATAAGAAGTAATTCAAAACTAATACATGCTGCAATATGGTTCAAACTTACAAATATATGGTAAGTGAATGAAGTCACACAGACACAAAATACAACCTATAATGATGGCACTTACTTGAAATTTCCAGAATAGACAAATCCATGGAGTAAGAAAGTAGATTAGTGATGGATGGGAAATGAGAATAAGGGGGAAATTGCAAGACTGAGAGTTATTTGGGGCTCAAGAAATGTTCTGGAATTAGGTAGTGGGATAATTCATAGCATTATAAATACATTAAAATTACTTAATCTTATAGGTCAAATTATATAAATGGTGGAATGTGTGTTTGCAATTTTTATAATTTTTTTATGAATTGAATGTTGTGAAATAAAATATCTGGTGCAAATGTTGCACACATTGCTTCTGCTATATCCACAAAAGACATCATTAACACTAACCAACAATCCATCACTCTAAGTTGAATAAGGTTTTAGTGTCCTTCTCAACACAGCTCAATAGGCAGCCCAATAAATCAATTAGAAAATGAGTACGGAATTTATCTATCATCCTGGACTAGTCTACTTTTAAAGGGTCTTCTAATTCTAAAATATTCTCTTTGTATGAACTTTATTAGCAGAGTAAATGCTTATTAAGATGATTATTACATGATCCTAGATAATATAGGGTAGTGGAGGGATTCCCCAATGCTGGAATTTTCAGCATATCATCCCATGTCCAAGACTATGCTAGGAAGTATGAGACAATGATGACTGTCAATTCCCTTGTATCATAATATTTTGGCAGTAAGTCTCTCATTCCATTTTGTAGTTTGGGAGATGCAAGATAGTTCTCACATTCAAGTTGGAAACATGATGTCAAATGTGTTCCTTTATTCATAGTATAATCAGAGGAAGATATATAGGCATGCAGGTAAGCATACTGTGTTAGTCAGATTTTCATCAGTGTGATCAAAATACCTGATATGAATAATTTTGGAGAGGAAAGGTTCATTTTCGCTTAGAGTTTCAAGAGTTTTCAGTCCATGGTCAACTGACTCCATTGCTCTGGGTCTGAGGTGAGGGAGAACATCATGGCAGAACAGCACAGTGGAGGAAAGCTTTTTAACTCATAGTATTCAGGAGGGAGGTGGGGAGGAGATGGGGAGAAGAATTATTTTCCTAGGACATACCCCCAACTTATTTCCTCCATTTAGGACCTGCCTCTCAGTAGTCCATTCAGTTATTATTGGATCCAAATGGATTTATCCACTGAGAATGTCAGAGCCCTCAATATCCAGTCATTGCCTAAAAGCCCCAACTCTCAACCTGGTTGCATTAGGCACTATGGGTTTCAACATGAGACTCTGGGGGCATTCCAGATCCAAACCATAATACATAATGATATTTTTTTCCAAAATAGTATTCCTATAGTAGTTATGTTTATAACTACTTTTCAGTGAACATTATAGCATGTTCAGTATGGTCAGATCTTTGTTATGCATTTAAAACAGTTTACTTCATTATTTTCTAACTATATTATTTATGGTTCTTCAAACCTTACAGACGGATGAATAGATAAATAGATGATAATGATAGATGATAAATGGATAAATAGAAGAAATGAGATCTATTTGTGAAATTAACTTCATGTCTATAAGGTTTGGAAGTTCCTCAATCGTATTTTTTGTTGTTTGTTTGTTTGTTTTGGTAAACTGGAGACTCAGGATGCCAGTAGTGTGGTTCAGTCCAAATCAAAAGCCTCAGAACAAAATTAGTCAATGCTATAACTCCCAATCCTAGATCAAGAACAAGAGAACCCTGAGAGGTATACTGGTGCAAACCTTAGTGTCCAAAGACAAGTCATTCTGGACATTCTAGAGTTCTGATGTCCCAGGACAGTCGAAGAAAGGTGTTTTAGATCCAGAAGAGAAAATAGAGGAGAGGGTGGGGAGTGGTGGAATTCACCTTCCTTTTGCCTTTTTGTTCTGTCCAGGTCTCCAGCCAATCAGATGGTATCTACTCACACTGAGAGTGGATCTGCCTTACTCAGTTCACGGACTCATGCCTTTCCTTTCCTTATAATCTATGGTGTTTCACTGTTTATCCCCAGTGACATTAGATGAAATAACCACATAGCGACCTAACATAAAATATATTACAAATACAAAGTGCATCTGGAAAGCTTGTTGAGTTTTCACAGAGGAATCATGCTAGCATTTGTAAAAATGTTCTGTGATGACTATAGCAGAGTCATGGAAGTTTGCATTTTGGCATCATCTAACCATCTTCTAATTTAATTATTGAATGAAAGTCAGGGATGCCCAAGGTACAAAGAGTCAGTATCTCTATTTCCCAATATTTTCCCAATAGCAAAACCAATTGAATTGCAAGACATTTTGGTACATCCAGTAGATTCTCTATTTTTTAAAAAATTGATTTCTATTGTAAACAAATGGGATACATCTTGTTTCTCTGTTTGTACATGAAGTAGAGGCATACTGTTTGTGTGATCATTATTTTGATGTCTAATTCATTATCTAACAGACAATAATTAACAGAATAAATTTAATAGACAAAGGGAAAACTTAGAAAAACATTCACTAAATATAAAAAGAAATAGCACTAAAATCTATACAAGGATTTTTTTCAAGTTCTTTTTTTTTAATTCATTTTTATTGTAAACAAATGGGATATTTGTTGTTTCTGTTTGTACATGAAGTAAAGGCATACCATTTGTGTAATCATATATTTACCTAGGGTAATAGTTTTTATTCATTCTGTTATTTTTTTTCTTCCCCCTCACCCCTCCTGCCCCTCTTATCCCTCTATACAGTACCTCCTTCCTCCATTCTTGGCTCCCTCCACCCCCCATTATGTGTCATCATCAGCTTATGAGCGTCCTTTAGTTTTTTTGACATTGACTTATCTCACTTAGCATGATACTCTACAATTTCATCCATTTGCCTGCATGCCATAATCTTATTATTTTTTATGGCTGAGTAATATTCCATTGTATATATATACCACAGTTTCATTATCCATTCATCCACTGAAGGCCATCTAGGTTGGTTCCACAATCTGGCTATTGTGAATTGAGCAGCTATGAACATTGATGTGGCTGCATCACTGTAGTATGCTGATTTTAAGTCCTTTGGGTATAGGCCAAGGAGTGGGATAGCTGGGTCAAATGATGGTTCCATTCCAAGTTTTCTAAGGAATCACTGCACTGCTTCCAGAGTGGCTGCACTAATTTGCAGCCCCACCAGCAATGTATGAGTGTACCTTTTTCCCCACATCCTCGCCAACACCTATTGTTGCTTGTATTCTTGATAATCACCATTCTAATTGGGGTGAGATGGAATCTTAGGGTAGTTTTGATTTGCATTTCTCTTATTACTAGAGATGTTGAACATTTTTTCATATATCTGTTGATTGCTTGTAGATCTTCTTCTGTGAAGTGTCTGTTCATTTCCTTAGCTCATTTGTTGATTAGGTCATTTGTATTCTCGGTGTAGAGTTTTTTGAGTTCTCATATATTCTGGAAATTAATGTTCTATCTGAAGTATGAATGGCAAAGATGAAACTAAACCCCTATCACCCTGCACAAAAATTAACTCAAAATGAATCAAGGACCTTGGAATCAGACCAGAGACCCTACATCTTATAGAAGAAAAAGTAGATCCAAATCTTCAACATGTAGACTTAGGATCAGACTTCCTTAACAGGACTCCCATAGCAAAAGAAATAAAAGCAAGAATCAATAACTGGTATAGATTCAAACTAAAAAGGTTTCTCTCAGCAAGAGAAACTATCAGCAATGCGAAGAGAGAACCTACAGAGTGGGAGAAAATCTTTGCCACTCATACTGTTCATAGATTCTCTATTAATAAGGACTACAAAGTGCACAAATGTTTAATAACATACACATGATGAGATATGAAGAACAAAAGCCAAGGTCATAGTGTTTTTACTCAAAAAGAAAAATTAATGATATTATGTGAACATTAATACCAGTTTTGCAAAGAAAGGCTACTTGGTTAAGAAAAGTGAGGGTTATTACTTCTGTGGTGTTTTGTTTTGTTTTGTTTTTTTCCTGTACTGGAAGCTTAGATTTAAAAAAAATCTGTCAAAATAACATTCTGAGCTGGGCATGGTGGAGCACACCTATAATTCCAGCAACTCAGGAGGTTGAGGCAAGAGGATCCAAAGTTCAAAGCCAGTCTCAGCAATTCAGCGAGGCCCTAAGCAACTCATTGTGACCCTGTCTCTAAATAAAATAAAAAAATAGAGTGGGGGGAATGTGGCTCAGTAGTTAAGCACTTTTGGGTCCAATCTCTGCTACCAAAACAATTGTTATTATTATTCTTATTATTATAAAAATAGCATTGAATATTTTTCATTGAGTATTTTTGTGTCAAGTATACATTCCTCAGAAGAAAATATTTTATCTCGATGTTACTGAACACCCACAATATATTGCCACAGTGTATAAGTAGATGGAGTTACCATTAAACATGCCATTGAAACATGCTTTGCCTTCATGAAGTTCAAAAGGTATGCACATCTCCACAGTGTGGGAGTATACACTACCATGACCATAAGGAAAACACTTCTATATTTTTCTTGCAAATTTTTTTTTATTTTTTCTACAGACCAAATTAGGGTTATTGGTTCTATGGTTTATGCAACTACTTCGTCCTAGGAAAACACTCTTTTTCTTCTTTACCTTCTTCTTCTTCTTCAAAATCAAACCCAGAATGCAGCATTTGCCATAATTTATGGTAATGTATCTAAATAAAATTTTTATCGTTGTTAATGCAAATAGACAATTTGTCATTGATTTGTTTTCTCTGGTAGAGAGAAATGAGAAGGCTGAACAGAGTGGGTTGGGAGATGGCAGTTCCTCATTTCCCCCCATGAGTCATTCACCTGGATCCCAGCCTTCACCTTATTAATAACACACAAATTCATGGCTCCTTGAAAGTCAGGGTTGGCATATGTAATCATCCTTGAGCTCTTCATAGCTCCTCTTGTAAGCTAAATTTGCCCATTGCTACATCACTCATTAGTCTAATTTCTTCTTGAGTTTCTTCACCATATCTTCTGTTTGAATTGGCTGCAATAACAGATTACAAAAATACAGCTGGTCTGAAAGAATGATGGATCCTATAGGCACTGAAATTACATTTCATGCATTTGAATGGATGTAGTGAATTAATTTTTAAAGAAATTCTTATACACTGTTTCCAGGGGAAAGGACTCAACACTGCTCTACTCCAATTTTCCCAATAACTCTGGTGCTTTTGTAGCATTTGGATGATATTGAAAAAAACTAATATCTCACAATCCTTTATGTCCTCATTCACTTCATGATGAAAAGCAATAAACAGTGATATTTATTTATAGTTAAGCTTTTCAGTGGTTTCCTGTGCTAGCTTATAAACATTACTGGCCAAGGGAAAGCTATATGATCACACTATATTAAATAGGTTATAAATTACTGTCACTGAAAGAGTTGCTAATTTTTCTTCTTGTCTTCTCCACCAAACTAAATTTGACTTTGAGGACCTACTCAATTTTGAGCTTTAAAGGAAGATGCTTCTGATCATTTAAGTTCCCCTAAGAAATAATATGATTTCAAACAGACAGACCTTGATTGAAAGCTTGACTTCATCCATCATTCACACCATAAATTTGGCAGGTTGATGAATATTTCTCATCTCCATTTCCTCATGTGAGCAATGAGAATTCTCTCAAATTGTTCCCCTAAGGTTGTTAAGACAATTTCTTGTTATTAAAAACATAGGACAATGTATCATACACCTTCTATATCCTGACTGGATTGCTGTCATCATCAATTTCGTTATAAATGTAAAACTGCTTTTAAAAATAAAGTACTTAAAACACCCACATGAAAGTATAGAAACAAATAAAACACGAAAGAACCCATCACTCCGTGAGACAACTAGAAGTGTTTTAATGTATAGTATTCTGGTTCATATCTCTCAATGTTTTATGATTCTGTCTTCTCTTTTTCCAGCTCTCTTTCTATTGAGCTCTACCTCTTTTCTCCCATGCACTTTGGGGAGATGTTCATTTCCTAGATCTCACATTCGAATTACTCTTTCTCTACATTTTGCACATCAGTGAGACACGGAGCGTCTAAAATCCCCTGTAGTATTACCTAGTGATCTAAATACAGAATTCCAGTCATGTGTCCGACCTTAGTCAAGTTGTGTGGGCCACAGACATGTGTCAGATGCCATCGCTGCCCTCAGATGCTTGGGGTATAATTATGGATGTTTTCCTTTCATGCTTAACCTTAAAGACTTTGTACTAATTTTTTGTGAACCACAATCCTAGACTTAACTTCCTCCCTCATTTCAACTCAAGGGACAGGCCCAGAACATTTGCTTCTTTACACCATTAAGGTCCTTAATTGTATTTTCATAATTTTGAAGGAGGGACCTCTGGAAATTTAAGAATTTTATATGCATATGATATTCAAATAAAATATTAAAGCTGTTATAGTAGAATGAGAGTTGATTTAATCTGTCAATTATTTTGCCCCATGACATTTTACTCTTTTATGAAGAGTATTGATTCTCCAAGAATTTATTATTAGAGGACCAGAGAATTAGAATGCAATAGAAAAACTGTGAGGGATCTTTTTTAATATCAGATTTGAAATTTGAGGACTACATACTCTGCTTTCTAGATTCTGACAATATTGATCTTACAAAAAAAAAGTATGGCATTCAACCTTCAGTTATTTTCAAGGTTGCTCACTCCCTCACTCCATCCTGACTTTCAGCATTATAAGACTTTGCAAGTAATAAAAAAAGGAATGACAGAATCATAAATCCTAAGATGTAAGAGATGCTTTTAAAGGTCGTATTGCTCCATGTTTTATGTGTCGGGTGAATATCTTCTACACCATATAAATTCAACTTTGTTGACTGTGTCTTGGTGAAGAATTTGTGATCAAATTTCACATGCAATTTGTGCAAGAAGGGAGGCATTTAACAAATGGCTTCTCAGGGTTAGTCAAATTTTTTTAAGTGTGACTCCTACCCCTATCTTGCCAATATGCCATGATGGCCATGACGTTCTTCTGGGGCTATCGAAACATAATACTCCCCCAAATGTTAAAAATGATGGAAAAAATATTGCTCTCTTATTGCAAGCTCAATATAAAATTGGGCAACATTTATTCCACTTTCTACATATTTATTATGAAGATTTCATACAAGTGAATTATATAATATATCATTATCTGTGACTGTTTTTCCTGAGCCTAGAATTTTCAAAGTTCACCCTATTTAGCATGCATCAATATTTCATTCCTTTTTTTTTATTATTATTACCAAACAGCACTACTTTAAGTGGGAAAGCCACATTTCATCATTTTCTCAGTTAATGGATATCTGGGTTTTTCTATTTTTCTGGCTGCTTCTACTCTGGCTAGTATGAGTAATGTTATTATGAACATTTGGATATATGTTTTTGCATGTGCCTATGATTGTATTTATCTTGAATATTTTTATTTCTTTCACCTGGGCACATTTCTAGGCATTGCTCAGTCCTGTAGAAAACTGATGTTTAATCATTTAAGGACCTGCCAGGCTGCTTTTGAAATACCTACGTCATTTTACAATTCCATCAGGAAATATCAGAAACTTTCAATGTTTCTACACCCTCACCAACAGTTGTTTTTTTATGTATTTTTTATAAAAGTCATTTGTATACATTTTAAAACTTCCAAATGTTTGCAAAGTCACACAAAAAGAAATGACTCCTTCGAATCCCGTTTTCTAGGGGTAAGACTCTAAAATGCTTCTATTCTCAGACTGTTTTAGTACCAAGACTTTAATATCCTTCTGAAGCTATAAAGAGAAGCTTTGGAAATGAATTAATGCTATAATTTTAATGAGAAAAGTTTGTTTCAGCAAGAACAATTACAAATAATTCTGATCTGTGTTTGGAGTTCAATTTAAAAATACAAAGAGGAAAACAAATAACTAAAAAGGATCTATAATCCTGCCTCCCAGATAATTTGTGATGATGATGATTTCAACACTTAAAGAAAATAGTAAATTACCCTAGGAAAAATAAGTTAAGCTCTCTTACAAATATAATTATCTTTCCCAAAGATAGCTCCTATTTACCATTGCTCATTGTTAATTTTAGAAGTTTATGTACACACAAACATGCAGCATACATGCATACATATCACACATTCACATGTCTTTCTATTTTTTTCTCTTTTGAAGAAATTGTCATGTTTTGCATACTTGTATGGTCCTTCCTTCTTTAACTTTTGATCTCTTCTAATGTATTCCATATCAATACAGAATATCGCTGCTTATTTTAAAGCAACTGCATACTCTTTATTATAAAAATATATCAAAATTCACTTAATATGTTCCCTATTGATGAACTATATTGCATCTTATTATTCTACTATAACAAAGAATGACACAATAATATTCCTACATTTATTTCTTGGTAACTGTGAATCTACCTGAAGGGTGAATATATGTCGGTGGAGATTTTTCAGGTCAAAGTATATGGATGTTTTACTTTCAGATTCATAAAACTAAGTTTTTGTTTATTTTATTTATTGGGGGGATACATTGTCTAAGTTGACAATTTAACTAAAACTTTTTCCTTTCCTTAGTAATGTGAAAGGATGTTGGTAAAATTTGTGGCTAACTTTATTGTTTATTAAGAGTTTCATAGTCTTGACAGAATGACCCATATTGAACAGACAAGTATTGACATTTCTTTCTTTTTTTATTTTAAAGGGAAAACACAAAGCTATTAAGGCTTAAAGTATTATGTAGAAAAAAACTGTTATTATTATAATATATTATTTCATATGGAAAGAGAAAATTGTCTAGATTTCATTTGATTTCTGATTAGGATTCACTGATGAGAAACTTACCTTCTGCTTTGATCTTAATTTCTGTACCTGATTTACTTACCTTCAACTACGAGGTGACTGGCACAGTGTTCCATGTAACTTTACATTAGGTAAACCGCCATCCTGAAATAAATTTAAGTATTTAAAGGTTTAAGTATGAGATTATCTAGAAATCAAAAAGAATAACAATGAATATACAAATGTACACCTGGGAATCTAGCAGATGTAAAATTGTGCTTCCTGATGAGCTGTAGTTGTCCTGAGGTACCAGTTCTTCCTAGTACACAGTTTCATTTAAATTTTACGACAGAGGACACATCTCTGTGTCTTCTTCCTGTTCTTACCGTGGCTCTCACACTGAAAAAATGATTTTAGATGTTAGGTTCTTCAGTCACAGCCTACTGCCTACCTGCCTACTGCCTACTTCTCCAACACCAATAGCTTTTAAATACAAATGACATGAAGAAGAGGCTGTGTTTGTCAACATCGTTTTTCTTCCTGAGCTAACTTCTTCACAAATAATACCAAACTCCAGTGTGGTATTTTCTCCATATTTTGTATGGAGAGGGTAAAAATAACAATTTAAGATACATGCCATACAGAGGAGCTCTGACTTCCACACATTGAAATTCTATGGGGTATAGCAGGACAACTGAGACCCCCATCCCACCAGCCTATGTTCTGCCTCAAAACTCAACTGAACAGTTCCAGAGCATCCATTTATTCACATGGTAATGTGTTTCCTCCAAGGTAATGATTTAAAAGATTTAGGGACAGAAGAAAGATATTTATCCACAATATTCTGAAAGCAAAATTATCTGAAGCATATCTTCTACCTTTTACTAAAGAGTGTGTCAGCTGTAATCAAGCTGTAAATGCCATGTTTCCCAAGTCAAAGTAGAAAATGAAAACTTAGGGAAGATTTTCTACTCCCTTCTAGCATTCCTTCAGCTTTTTACATGTTGCTTTATAAGTAAGAAAGAATAATGCTTAATTATGACATAACGAACTTGTGCTGCGAACTAGCTAACCTGTGGAAGTTTCTTTCCAACCTTAAATTTCTAGGTACTGTAACTACTGGGATAATGGGTAATTTAAATGAAGGTCCTTGATTTTTAACAGATCATAATCTGTCTTCATTCTTAGGCCAAATTTCCTTTCTCTCTCTTGTTATGTCATCATTGTTTTGCTAGTCTCTTGATTTATGTTTTGCAGCCAAAAATGTGATCAGTTACCTTTTTTTTTTTTTTTTTTTTTTTTTTTTTGCAGTGCTGGGGATTGAACCCAAGGCCTCATGCTTTCAAAGCAAGCACTCTACCAACTGAGATATATCCCCAGCCCCAATCAATTATCTTTTAAGTCCACCTTCTATGTTATTTGCATTATGTGCTAAAGAGAATGATAGCCTCTCTTTAAATTAGTATTCATGGTATGAAGCTCTTCTTTTGTTCTTTGACTTTGTCTTTTAAAAACTAGTTTTGTAATTGTCTTTCCAAGTGTATTGTCTTTTTAAAACACTTTTATTGGTGCATTATAGTTTTACATAATGATGGGATTTGTTGTTACATATTCCTACATGCACACAATATAACAATATAATTTGGTCAATATCATCTCCAGCACTTTTCCCCTCTCTTCCACCTTATATCTGTTGGTCCCTTTTCTCTATTGATCTATACTTTACAATTATCAAATATAGAGAAAATGTCTGAATGCACTCTTATATACCTGGGGTTAAAATTTGAAAACTTACATTAATACAAAAATGATTAATTATCATTTGGGGGAGGAAGTAAATATATAAAATTGAAAAATGTCTAACTTTGAAGGTGACAGTAAGTATATATTTGAGGTCAAAGGAATGTGTATTAAAAGGTATATTGAGACTTTTTCACATGAACACATCATAAAAATGACAGTGTTTTTGGTAATGTATAGTGAGTGGTATATAGACTTTTGGAAAAAAATAATATGTAGCAATAGATTTAATTACTTCATAGTTTGTTCACAGCAAATTTATTCAACAATTTTTGCTCAAAAAAGCAGAAAGTTTCATGCATCATCATTAATCACTTATAAGAAATAATATATGAAATATAAGATTATATAATATAGAATTAATACATTAGTAAAATGACATTGTACATCTATTAAATTGTAACTATTATACACCAAAGATAAACATGATGTAAAAGTTATAATAGTCATGTTGTGTAAAATTATAAAATAACCTTATGTAGATAATAATTACAATTGTATATGTCTGTGTATATTTCAAATTTCATCTTTCCCATAAGAACATTGTGGGTAAAATATTCACTTCATAATTTTGTTGTGTAGATTAAATGTGGTAATGCAATGAAGTGCACAGAATGGTGTTTTATACATAATATACTTTTTTCTAGCTATTTATTCATGTATTTATTTTTCATATGCATTGTATATATTTCATAGGTAGTTTTTAATTATTAAAGACTGCATTTTGATTAATTGTACACAAATGGGCTACATCATTTTGTTTCTATGTTTGTGCATGATGTAGATTCATACCACTCGTGTAATCATATATGTACATAGTGTAATGATGCCTGTCTCATTCCACCATTTTTCATACCCCCCCTTCTCATTTCCTTCTACAAGATCAACAGTTCCTCCATTCTTCTCTCACCTCCCAACACCCCAATCCCATTATGTATCATCATACATTTATCAGGGAAAACATTTAGTCTGGTTTTTTGGGCTTGGCTTATTTCACGTAGCATGATATTCTCCAATTCAACCATTTTTCTGCAAATGCCATAATATTCTTCTTTATGGCTGAATAATATTCCATTGTGTATGTATACCAAAGTTTCTTTATCCATTCATCTGTTGAAGAGCATCTAGTTTGGTTCCACAATCTAGCTATTGTGAATTGAGCTGCTATGAACATTGATCTGGCTGCAACAGTGTAGTATGCTGATTTTAAGTCCTTAGTCCTTAGGGTATAAACCAAGGAGTGGGATAGCTAGGTCAAATGCTGGGTCCAATCCAAATTTTCTGAGGATTCTCCAGACTGCTTTCCAGAGTGGCTGCACCAATTTGCAACTCCACCAGAAATGTAAAAGTGTGCCTTTTTCCCCATATCCACGCAAACATCTACTATTGTTTGTGTTCTTGATAATAGCCATTCAAATTGTAGTAAGATGAAATCTTAGAGTTGTTTTAATCTCTAATTACTAGAGATGTTGAAGACTTTTTCATATATTTATTAATCACCCGTATATCTTCCTCTGTAAAGTGTCTGTCCAGTTCCTTAATGCATTTATTGATTGGATTCACTGTGTTTTGAGTGTAAAGTTTTGTAAGTTCTTTATAAATTTGGGATATATTTGCTTTATCTGGAATGCATGTGGAAAAGATTTTCTCCCGCTCTGTAGGCTCTCTTTTCACATTATTGATTGTATCCTTTGCTGAGAAAAAGCTTTTTAGTTTGAATCCTTCCCATTTATTGATTCTTGCTTTGATTTCTTGTACATTGGGAGCCTTGTTAAGGAAGTCTAATACTAAGCCAAAATGATGAAGAGTCTTTGGTTTAATTCCTAAGTCCTTGATCCATTTTGAGTTGAGTTTTGTTCAGGGTGAGAGATAGAAGTTTAATTTCATTTTACCGCATATGGATTTCCAGTTTTGCCAGCACCATTTGTTCAACAGGCTATCTTTTCTCATTGCATGTTTTTGGCTTCTTTGTCTAGTATGAAGTCACTGTATTTACATAGGTTTGTCTCTTTTGTCTTCTATTCTGTACGATTGGTCTGCCTGTCTATTTTGGTGCCAATGCCATGCCTTTTTGTTACTTTTGATCTGTAGTATAGTTTAAGGTCTAGTATTGTGATACCTCCTGCTTCACTTCTTCTGCTCAGGATTGTTTTGACTTTTCAAAGTCTCTTATTCTTCTGAATGAAGTTCATGATTTCCTTATTTCTACAAGGAATGCCATTGGGATTTTAATTGAAATTACATTGAATCTGTTTAGCACTTTTGGTAGAATGGCCATTTTGACATTGTTCATTCTGCCTCACCAAGATGTGGGAGATCTTTCCATCTTCTAAGGATTTCTTCAATTTCTTTTTTAGTGTTGTGTAATTTTCATTGTAGAGATCTTTCACCTCTTTTGTTATATTGAGTCCCAAGTATTTTATTGTTTTTGAGGCTATTGTGAATGAAGTTGTTTTCCTTATTTCTTTTGCAGAGGATTCAACACTTATGAATAGAAATGCATTAGATTTATGCTTATTGATTTTATATCCTGCTACTTTGCTGAATTCAATTGTTAGTTCTAGAAGTTTTCTAATGGAGTTTTTTGTATCCTCTAAATATAGAATCAAGTCACGGGCAAATAGTGACAGCTTGAGTTCTTCTATTCCTATTTGTATCCCTTAAATTTCTTTTGTCTATTTCCTCTGGCAAGTGTTTTAAGGATGATGTTGAATAGAAGTGGTGAAAGAAGGCATCCCTGCCTTGTTCCAGTTTTTAGGGGGAATGTTTTCAGTTTTTCTCCATTTAGAATGATGTTGGCCATGGGTTTAGCATAGATATCTTTTACAATGTTGAGGTATGTTCCTACTATCCCTATTTTTTCTAGTGTTTTAAGCATGAAGGGGTGCTTTATTTTATTAAATGCCTTCTCAGCATCTATTGAAATAATCATATGATTCTTATCTCTAAGTGTATTGATTACATTTATTGAGTTCCGAATATTGAAACAAACTTTCATCTCTGGGATAAACCCCACTTGATCATGGTGCACTATTTTTTAAATAGGTTTTTGTATGTGGTTTACCAGAATTTGTTAAGAATTTTTGCATTCATGTTCATCAGTGATAATGGTCTAACATTTTCTTTCCTTGATGAGTCTTTGGTTTTGGTATCAAAGTGATATTAGTTTCATAGAATGAGTTTAGAAGAGTTCCCTCCTTTTCTATTTCCTGGAATATTTTGAGGAGTATTGGTATTAGTTCTTCTTTCTAGATCTTTTGTAATTTGGATGAGAATCCTTCTAGTCCTGGACTTTCCTTGGTTGGTAGGCTTTTGATGACTTCTTCTATTTCAGTGCTTGAAATTGATCTGTTTAGATTGTGTATATCTTCCTGATTCAGTTTGGGAGAATCATATGTCTCTAAACATTTGTCAATGTCATCGATATTTTCTATTTTCTTGGAGTACAGATTTTCAAAGTAGCTTCTAACTATGTTATGTATTTCAATTGTGTCTGTTGTGAACTTCCTTTCTCATCATGAATTGTAGTAATTTGAGCTTTCTCTCCTTTTCTTCATTAGTGTGGCTAAGGGTTTATCAATTTTGTTTGTTTTTTCAAAGAATCAACTTTTTGTTTTGTCAATTTTTTGAATTGTTTCTCGTATTTCAATGTCATCAATTTCAGCTCTGATTTTAATTATTTCTTGTCTCTACTATTTTTGGTGTTGATCTGTTCTTCTTTTCCTAGGACTGTGAGATGTAATGTTAGGTCATTTATTTGTTGACTTTTTATTTTTTTAATGTATGAACTCAATGCAATGAACTTCTCTTTTAGTACTGCTTACATTGTGTCACAGCGATTTTAATATTTTTTGTTGTTCTCGTTTACCTCTAAGAATTTTTTTTTATTTCTTCCCTCATGTCTGGTTATCATTGCATCATTCAATAGCATATTATTTAGTCTCCAGGAGTATGAGTAATTTTTGCTTGTATTTTATCATACATTTCTAATTGCATTCCATTATGATCTGATAGGATACAGGGTAGTATCTCTATTTTTTTGTATTTACTAATGGCTTCTTTGTGGCATAGCATATGGTCTATTTTGGAGAAGGCACCATGAGCTGCTGCAAAAGAAAGTGTATTCACTCGATGATGGATGAAATACTCTGTAAATGTCCATTAAGTCTATATTAATGATTGTATTACTTAGTTTATAGTTTCCTTGTTCAGTTTTTGTTTGGAGGATCTATCCGGTGGTGAGAGCAGTGTGTTAAAGTCCCCCACTATTATTGTGTTTTGGTCTACTTGATTCTTAAAATTGAGAAGGATTTGTTTGATGTACATAGATGCTCCATTGTTTGGGGCATAAATATGTAAAATTGTTATGTCTTGCTGTTTTATGATTCCCTGGAGCAGTATGAAATGTCCTTCTTTGTCTCTTCGGACTAACTTAGGTTTGAAATACGCTTTATCAGATATGAGGATGGAGACCCCTTCTTTTTTACTGGGTCCATGTGAATGGTATGTTTTCCCCCATCCTTTCACCTTTAGTCTGTGGATGTCCTTTTCTATGAGATGAGTCTCTTGAAGGCAGCATATTGTTGGGTGTTTCATTTTAATCCAATCTGCCAGTCTATGTCTTTTGATTATTGAGTTTAGGCCATTAACATTCAGGGTTATTATTGTGATATGATTTGTATTCCTGGTCATTTTGGCTTATTTTTGGTTTTTAACTTGACTTGGTTTCTCTTTTGATTGACTATTCCATTAGAGTTGTTCCTTCCTTTGCTGACGTGTATTGTTGTTTTTCACTTCCTCCTCATGAAATATTTTGCTGAGAATGTTCTGTAGTGCAGACTTTCTATTTGTAAATTCTTTTAACTTTTGTTTATCATAGAAAGGTTTTATTTCATTATTGAATCTGAAGGTTAGCTTTGCTGCATATAGGATTCTTGGTTGGCATCCATGTTCTTTCAGAGCTTGAAATATATTGTTCTAGGTCCTTCATGCTTTTAGGGTCTGAGCTGAGAAATCTGTTGATATCTATATTGGTTTTCCCTTATAAGTAATCTGATGCTTTTCTCTCACAGCCTTTAAAATCCTATCTTTATTTTTTTATGTGAGAAATTTTCATTATAATGTGCCTTTGTGTGGATCTGTTGTAAATTTGTGCGTTTGGTGTTCTGTAAGCCTCTTGTATTTGATTTTCCATTTCATTTTTCTGTTTTGAAAGTTTTCTGATATTATTTCATTGAACACATTGTTCATCCATTTGGTTTGTATCTCTGTTCCTTCTTTAAGCCCAATAAGTCTTAAAGTTGGTCTTTTCATGATATCCCTTATTTCCTGGAGGTTGCATTCATGATTTCTTACCATCTTCTCAGTTTGGGTAACTTTATATTCAAGGTTAAATATTTTGTTTTCATTGTCTGAGATTCTATCCTCCACAAGTTCTATTCTGTTGGGGATGCTTTCTATTGAGTTTTGACTTTGGCTTATTGATTCTTTCATTTCAAGTTTTTTTTTTTTTTTTTTAATCTCTATCTCTTTATTGAAGTGCTCTTTTGCTTCCTGCATTTGCACTTTTCACTGTTTATTGGAGTGATCATGCATTGCCTGCATTTTTCTCTTACCTAATTTTCTACTTCATGAATCATTTTAATTATGCAGATTCTGAACTTTTTTTCTGTCATTTCTACTGCCAAACTGTCTTTGGAGTCTATCGATAGAGCACCTTGGTTTGTTAGGGACATTTTCTTCCCCTGTTTTTTCATATTGTTTGTGTATATTCCCCTCTAGCAGTGAAGATTTGAGGTATTGAAGTTTCCTCCCTGCAGGCTTATTGTGACCCTGCAGGTTTCCAGTACCTCTCCTTTGAGGGAGAGATCAATATTAGCAGCACCCAGTACAAACAATATGCAGCCCTAAACCAGATAACCCCTATAAAGACTTTAAGATTATTGTAATAAACAGGATGAGTTCAATTATTATCTACAGTATTTCTAGTGTTGGATGAAGAGAATGGGGAGGGATGTAGGATGTAAGTGCATAAATACAGGTACCTGATCAAGGGAAGAGTGAGAGCGGAGTCAAAAGAATTTGGTCTTTAACATGAGAAAAGGGAAAAAGAAGTTCCATGGGAATAGGTACAAAAAGAAAAATAGAGTGAGAAAAAAAAAAGAAATTAAAAATTAAAACAACCAAAAAAAATGTATGGTTCATAGTCATCTACCACTCAAACCTCCCAGTACTCACTATATCTATGTGAATGCAGTACTTGTTCAAGGGCCTCCAGTCTCCTGTTAGTGTCTGAGGAAGGGAGCTGCCCCTCCAACTGTGGTGGCCACGCCCTCAGGAATAATTAAAAATGTCTGCACACATCTGTGAAGAAGCTGGAGAGCCCCAACGCAGGGGTGCAGGCTCACCGAGTCCGTGCAGGGTGCAGGAGTGCTGAGGTCCACCTGTGTCGGAAATGGGGTGGGCGGGAGCCCATAATATACTTTCTACAAATATAACATATAATTATTTTACTGTGAACTAACATAAGGCAATTTGAACTTCATCTGTACATTATTTTCCTAGATGTAGCAGATAGACTTTCAGATGGCTTTCAGCGATCCCTGCCTCTTGGGGTCCATGTCCTTATGTAAACCTCTTATCTTGAGTATGATTTGTGCCTAGTGACTCCCTTTTAATAAAATACTGTGGCAGTGTTGAATGTTACTTTTGAGATTATGTTTCAAAAGTTTCCATCGTTTTTGTTCTTACTTGTTTTTACTTATTCTCTTGTCAAACATTTATGGATGTAAGCTGTGATGTTTTGAGCTTTGGAGAGACTAATAAGGTAAGAAACCGTGTCTCTCTTCAACAACCAGCAAGAACATGAGACCTTGTAACAACTATTTGATTGAACTTGAAACAGATTATCTGCTATGGAAACCTAGAGATAATTTCAATCAACACTTTAATTGTAACTTTGGTAGACAACTTGACTTAAAGAATTCAGTAAGTCACACCTGGATTCCTATAACACAAATTTGAGGTAATACATGTTGTCTTAAGCTTCTAAGTTCTGGGGTAATTCGCTAAAATAAGTAATAGGTAACTAATAGATTTCAGTGCCTTTTTTTCTGTACTCTAAATTGAACCGAGGAGTCTATACCTCTGAGGTATATCCTTTTGATTTAATATGAATTTTATTTTGAGACAGAGTCTTGCAAAATTATTGAAAGTCTTGCTAACTGCCAACGCTTCTTCTTCAGCCTCCTGAGTTGCTGGGATTACAGGTGTGAACCACCATGCCTGGTCAATTTCAGTGACTTTATACAGACACTTTTTGAGAATTCTTGTAGGTCATCTTAATTACAAGCTTCCCACAGGGTAATGGATTTAATGAAATTGTCTCAATTTGAATTCTGCCTACAAGATATTTTTCTTTAGCAAGTGGGTACATTCACAAACATATACACACAAACAGAGGTACACACACACACACACATATACACATATACTAGTTATATCATATTGCCTAGTAAACTTAATGAAGTTTTGGTTCTCAGATTTCTAAGGATTCCAGCAAAAATCTTTCAAGAAAACAATATCATTACAGTTAGTTTGGCTACTTTTATGTTGAATTTAGGCAGTGAATTCTCCAGTTCATTGCTGCCCAACAGTAAAGGATGGTGGAAATATACTATAGTTACTAGGTATACATGGCCTTTCAGCAACAGAAATGTGACTAGTGTGACAGATATTAAATTTCCAATTTTATTTATTAAGTGAATTTACACATAAATAGCTTCCTATGGCTAGATTCCAGAAAAACTGAACTGCAAAATTTTAATTGATAGTGGGATACAGAACCAAATCTGAGTCCTGCAACAAAAACTCCAGTTAGGGAAATTGACTGCGAAAACTCATCAAATTTTTATATTCTAAACAATATCAGAGGGGAAAATACAACATTTCCAACTAATCAACCTCTCAGTATAATTTATTTCAGCAAGGAAAAATATTTTTCATCACTTACTGTAAGTAATACAGCCTAGCAAAGGATATATAATCACTTGATGTACTTGAACTACACTCCTAGACAGTACAGAGTTGATTAGAGAGCTTCTGAAATTAACTAACTTCCCCATGTTGAAATGACAACAAACACATAGTCATTTCATACTGCTTATGTGAAATGCCTTGAAGCATAGATAATAAAATAAGTGCAATTATCATTATTATTTACATTTTATTTCACACAGTATAGAATAAAAATTTTACAACAAAATCCTAGACTGTTGCAATGAGGAACATGGAAGACTTGACATTATAATCCATGATGTAATAGTGTCAATAACACCCACACAGTTTAAGATTGCATTAGAGATAATTCTACGTAGACATGATGGGCCTGCTAAGAGCCATCCTCTATTTTCTCTGCCAGTAGTGGCAAGCTGCAGAGGCGATGCTCCAGATAGCTATGACAGACATTTTGAAGAACCTACTCTCCTATGCTTCTGATTTTGCAGATATGCACAGCCATTTACAGGATCCAGACTAGACATATCAAAATAAATAGCCTATAGGGACTCTTCCTGAGCTACTATACACAGATCAAATGATCTCTCGTTATAATTAATGCAGACGTTCCAGTGTAAAAAAGTAGTGAATTCATTTAAAAGTGTAAGAATATAAACATTAAAAAGTAACAAAAAATTATGATGAGTGAGAAAAAGAGAATGTAGGTAGGTAGGTAGCATTAGGTCCGCAAATTTTGTTTGATAAAACTTTGGTCCAAATTACCTTTATTGGTAAGCATATATTTAATTTGCTGTACACCAAAGGCAAGCCCATAATGTTTGTGCTTGTTTCCCCTTCTATATTTAAATAAAATATTAATGTCTTTCTCAAAAGATTGTCTTTGAACTTAAATAACGTAGTACATACAAATTGGTTGCAAACAGCAATAACTTTTGAAGGATAGCCATATCATTATTTGACTAAATTGAAACATGATTCATGTGTAGTAGATGCATTTACATTTCTAAGGTGTTATGTGTGTATGTGTATGTGAATTAAAATACATTAGTTTATTTTCCATCGTAACTGTGAAGCCAAGGTAAAACTTATTAACACTATCAACTTATTTTGACCATAGACTGTTAAAAAACATTTTTGTGCAATTTATTAAAACTGAAATTTTACACAGAAAATTAAGTATTTTATTCCATCTAAATTTATTTCATTGAAAGCCATTTTATTTTTAATATTCAAAGTAAACTGTTACGTTACAGTTCTCTATTTTGAATTTTCTAAAAAATAATGCCTTTGTTTAAGGTAGTTTCAAAGTAGAAAAGTGATATTATTAAGCACACTCAATCATCCTGTAATATTTAGCAGAAGCCACTTTGGATAGTTTGAATCTCAGTTTAAGAGTATTAGGGCAGCCACATTATAGAAAGATTAAACAAAATTCTGGGTCTTACTACTTCATTTGCTCTCATAACAATCTGTTGTCCCTCTAATCAGCAATTCTGGAAAATGGAAAGCTAACACTTCTCTTTCACATGTAAATTATTATATATATTAGGATTTATACCTTGTTCTTTCCAAATCAGAATAATTTTAAGCAGCTTATAAGGCAAAATAGGACAATTAAGAATAAAATCCCAGAGAAATAACTGCAACTGAGCAGGATAATCAGGAGAAAGAGCAAAGATGCTAGAACTTTCTGCCAAGGGAAACTTCTGATTACAGTTTGGAATGGGAAACCCATTTCACATTTTCCACATACTAAAGTAAAGAAGGTAGAATTGTAGTAAATTATTTTAATGCTTAACTAACAATGACTCTTTGAATGTATTTTCAGAGAGAAAAACAGAAAAATCATTGAGACAGAGTTTATCCTGAAGGATGTAGATGCAACCTTGAAATGTACAAACTAATTTGCCTGGAAAAACTAGTTTTAAATTAGAAGTTATGACTTTTTCTCATTCTATAAGACTTTTCATAGTTTAGATATGAGGTGTCTTCAAAAAATCTTGTGTGAGACAATGTAGGAAAGTTGAGAGGTGCAACAATTGGGTTATTGAAAACCTTAACCTAATTGGAGAATTAATCCACTAATATGGATTAACTGGGCAATAACTGTAGACAGATAGTGTATGACTGGACAAAGTAGGTGATAGGAGGGATACGTTTGGGATTTATATTTGTTGCTGGTGAATGAAGCTCTCTCTGACTCCTGGTGGCCGTGTCTGGTCCTACTTTCCTCCTCTACTCCTCTGCCATGGTGTTCTGCCTCGCCTCAGGCCCAGAGCTATGGAGTTGACCAACTGTGGACCAGACCTCTGAAACCATGAGCACCAAATATACTTTGCCTCCTCTACATTGTTCTTGTTAGGACTTTTGGTCATGACAGTGAAGAAGCTGACTAACTTTATTAAGTGGGAAGCTAGTATCATAACCATATATTGAACTCCTTCTTTGTTCCAGACATTTGGGAGTGACTATTTTGCAACTTGAGTATCACACAACTCTAGCAGGTGCCATTTGTTGGTGGTTATAGAAATTATTTATTATAATAAACTACTGGTAGATGGCAGTAAAGTGAATTGAGGAAGACTTCTTCCGATTCACACATAGATATCATATAGGCATAGCAGTGTTCTGAGTCATGCTATATATCTTCTATATTATCATTTTGCCTTTTAGATAGTCTTATAATAAAGAATATTATTCTAACTTTTCATGTAAAGAAACTAAAACTAGAAAGATTGAATTTTACCCACAATCACATTAATTGGTGTTTGATAGAACCAGGATTTGAAGGTAGGAGAATGACATTCCAAGATCCATAAATTTAACATAAGTTATACAGTAAAGTGTTGAACATAGAGGATCTCAGCTGTAAATATTTCAGAGTGAATATGAGGCCCCATATGATAATTAGCATACATTTGGGAGCACATACTAAGGCACTTGGCACACAAGTAATTTGGAAGGAGCCAGTCACATGCATAGAAGATGCTTTGTCAACCATACTACCTAACAGATCCACCATAAAGCACAGGACATTCTGTAGAATAGATTGTTCTACATAATTTATTATGAAGTCATCCTATCACATAGAGATCAATGTGTGAATGCCATCACATTTACTTATTTAATGCTATTATTTTTTTCCTAATCTATAAACACAGATAAATCCAAAAAGGGTTATAATAAATGTATTGAATCACAATCACAGTGGCTGCAAGAGAAATTTTCTTTATGTAAAAAGTTATTGACAAAAATAATCACTTTGACTTTTGTTAGTAGTTTATAATTCCACTTTTAAATGCATCTGCAATTTCAAAGCTTGCCTCTATAGCTATTTTCACACAGAATCAATTGACTCCTGATCTTTGCAAAAGAGAGAGTTCACATTGCAAAAAGTTTCTGTAAGCATACAGAGTACATTTTGTACAGTAAGAAATGTGCCCTATAATGTTTAAATCACATTATGTGCAGCTCGAATATTTAACTCTCAATTTTCTTGATTTGGCAAAATGTACTGTATTTAGGATTTCCAGAACAGTATATTTCTCTTTCATATCCATTGTATAGTAATATTGAAAAAATATTACTAAATGTTATAATTTATGGTTTCCAGTAGGTAAATCTACTAGACATTTGTTCCACAGATTTTTTTAAATACCATAAAAAACTAGGATTGAATATAATATTAACTTCATATTGATGAAGAAATTAAGAGTAAGATAAGTATGTAACTTAGATTTCAAAACTATCAAATGCTAAAAATCAATCAATAAATGCCATCCTTTATCATTGTAAAACACTTTTTTAAATGTTCTGATGTTATTCTTGTTTTCTTTCTGTTTTGTTTGTCTTTTAATAAGTAATGATAAAGAAACAATGTCTGAAATACATGTTGTGCTTCTTCTGTTTTGTCCATTCCCATATTTACTACCTTCTTTTAGGTCAGTAACATTTTTCCTAGCATGCACCTTCTCCAGAGTCTCTTAAACAGAGCCTAATAGATATGGAGAATGAGAAATCCCCAAGATAATGAGGCCTGAGTAAAAGCCAGTGAAAATGAAGACCATGTATTGACAGCTTTCATATTCCAAGACAAATTTTTTTCTGATGCTGGTTGTGGGTAGAGAGGAGGTATTTTATCATCCTCAAAAGAGACAGTCTCTAGAAGGCATTCATCTCCTCCAAAGTAAATCCTCTTCAGACACTGCCCACAGACCTTGACCAAAAACAGCTTAAATTCCAAAGTGCCCAAGGAAACCGATATGTTCACTAGACCACCCCTCAAAACCTAGTTCGGTGGCTCATTTTCCACCAGGAATGGGGGTCCACAGATGCCATTTCATTTCGGCACCCTCTGAAAAGACAGCTGAGATGACTCTTGAGGTTTGTATCCTACCCAATCTTTTTGTACTGACAGAGTCACTCAGTTATTCTGAAAACATTGTGCTAACTATGTAATCCCCAGCTCATAAGAGTAGTTGTTTCTCTATTATCTATTAAATAAAACCATCATCTCTAACTCCACAGTTCTAAATCTTAATTATCTGAGCATTATCTATCTTGTTATTTGAAATGTTCATTCCCGAGACACATTCCCGGAGTATTTGCTCAAGAACATTTATTTTCAGTTAGCAGATTTTTAAGGAATACTGACTTAACCTGATATTCATTACTTTTCACCTAAAACTCTCTTTTTTCACACACCAGCCCCAACTACCCATCCCTTTGATATGTACTATCTATTGTCCAGGGATGTATGGAGGAAGGAAGTACTGTATAGAGGGTAAAGAGGGGTGGGAGGGGTGGGGGGAAGGGAAAAAAATAACAGAATGAATCAAACAACATTACTCTATGTAAATTTATGATTACACAAATGGTATGCCTTTACGCCATGTACAAACAGAGAAACAACATGTATTCCATTTGTTTACAATAAAAAAAATAAATAAATAAATAAATTAAAAAAAAAAAAAAGTAAGTCAATATTAAGAACATGCAGCTGGATTCTGAATTTCATGCCAATGTGCTATAATGTACCCAACCAAACAGTACTTTTCCTCCATTAGTTCTCTCTTCTTTCTCTCCTTTTCTATATCTTTTATATGAAGAGGCTTGATACACAAAATTGTCTCTTTACTACCGAAACATGTCCTACCCAAAAGGTGAACACTTCATGCACATCTTTCCCTTTATTTCACATCTTGACGGTTGTACTGTTCTGTTCCATACTCTCCTGATTGAATGTCACTCTATTCAGTTTCCACAGCATCCTGTATCTCCTGATTCCTAAACTCAGTTCTCGGGATCCTTCACCCATCTCACAGCTGTGCTAAAAGGATACTCCTATGGATCTTCTTTCTCAGATTAATAATCCTCATTCTTAGGCTCTAGTTCAAGCCTCTGTCATCTTGTCTTTCATACATTCAGAGGGGAGTCATCAAAACCCATCCCACATTCAGTAATTTTTTTTCAAAGATTTTTGCTAATTCTTCTAAATTTTATGAATTGATTCTTTTTCTTTTGCCTGAACTCTGCCCTCTTTAGAGTTGCATCAAATCTTCATTGTCATCAGCAATTAGCTTGTCATATGTAGGGAACTTTCAATGACTGGTCTCTCACCTGTGCATTGCTGCTAAAGTGGGCAGGGGGCCTCAGGATCTTTGTCACACCCAGAATGAGAGCAGAGAACTGGTGGGCTGCTGCAATCTGGGTAGATGAGGCACGTTTTGAAGAAAGCAAGCTGAATATTCTATTCTGGTGTCTAGTTTCTGCATTGCTCATTTACAGTAGTATTGCACCCAAATTGTTAATGCAATTTTTTAAATCCCCACCCTGCTCCATTATCAAACATATTTGAGAAATTCTTTTATTTTTATTCAAGAGATTTATACTTCACAAAAATTCACTTACTGACACTAATGTATCAAGCCTAAGATGTTTTATAAAACTTTTCTTAATTTAAAACCAAGGATGTTTCAAAGTTAAAGATAGTTTAATAGCCTTATAGAGCACTTCAATATAAAATTGTATTTTATATCACCATAAGCATTCTTGGTTAATTTAATTAGCTGAATATTTTAGGACACAGATAAGCATATTTAAAACATTGTTACTGTCTATCCCTTGGAGTGGACTCTGATATATAACATCCTTGAATTTCTGTTTTCTCAGGATAAAGTATTCAGGATAAAAAATAATTTCACCTGGAATTCAATTTATTTTTCCTTTTCTTCCTTTAACTTTGTCACATTTGAAACACTGCGTCACATGTAATCTGTGTTTGAAAGAATCAGATTAGGAAAATGCACATTTAAAATGCAACAGAAATTTAAGATATTAATTAAGAGCTACATGGATATGTGCATATATCCTTCTTCCTAAAGCGACACTCAGCATGCTTTCCCAAGTCACTAATATCATCCTTTATAATAACACTATAGGCAATTTTGGTGTGTAATATGTAGAATACCCTAACAGAATATGTACTACTTGTAACTTTGGATCTTATAGGCCATGGTTCCCAGCATATGATTTAATAGTGTGTACTCACCTGCTATCTTATCCACAATCTCATCAAACCCTATATGTGATTCCAGGAAAGCAAACGGATTCCCTGGGTGAATGTAGCATCATTTTCCTCTCCCTAGGAAACAGAAACTTAATTTTTTTCAAAAATAAAATTGTTATTGATATTCTTGTTGTAGTTTCTAGTGATGTAAAGAAGTAAAGTATGAGTATAGGTATGATGCATTGGTGCACGTTCTTTCATGATTAGTCCCAACTATTTGATGAATCAGACATCTAGCAATAGTTTAAATGGTTGGTGCCGTTTTCCTTCCTTCCTCCCTTTCTCCTTCCTTTTGTTTTCTCTCCTCCTCCTCCTCCTCTTCTTTTCCTTAACTTCTTCACCCTGTCTCTCCCGCTCCCAGTAAATAGCAAATTGGAGTATCCTTTCTCTGTTGTATGAGACTTTGTTTAATCAGACTTTAAACTTACAGCATACTGAATGCAAGCAAACCTTAGACTTGGCAATCAGCCTTGTCACCTGACTTTGGTTGATGTATAACAAAGTACCACAAACTTAAAAGTTTAAAACAAGACCCATTTGTTATCTTATATTTTTCACTGGTGAGAAGTCTAGGCATGACTCAGTTCTCTGCTCAATTTCTCAAAAAACTGAAATTAATGTCGGTCATCTAAGGTCTCATCTGGGACTCAGGACCCTCTTTCCCAGCTCATGCATTAGTTACAAAAAGTAATTTCCTTGCAGTTGAAAAATTCACTGAGACTGCATCTTCAGACCCATAGGGGAGAGTCTTTCTGACTTCTAAACTTCATTTTAAAAGCTCACCTCATTAGCTCAGGGCCACTGGAAATTTCACAATTGATTATTTCAACTAATTAGTACCCTTAATTCTATCTGCAGAATTTTAATTTGCTATATAACATACCATAAGCACAAAAATGATACTCTCTTTTAGTCGGTGGTATCACCCACCCTCAAAGGATGTTGTATATGGGTATGGATCATTGGGAGTTCTGTATTCAGCCAGGCATCCTGAGAAAACAGCATGATCTCTCTGTATTTTAGCTTCCTTACTATCTTACTCTGAACAGTTACTTAGGGGATCAAATGTTATAATTCATGTAACTCTCTCAGATATTCCTGCAGTAAAAATCTTTTAAATGTTTGCACAGTTGACCATGTTGCTTTTTTCTCTGAGAAGCTCCATTCAGGTGAAGTACTCTAGATTCTGTAACTTTTCCCTATGGTCACATCTGACTGGATGGCTAGTCAACAAAGACTAAGAGTAAGGAACTCAGAGCTGACATCCATAGACTCCTGACTAATATTAATGAGATGAAGACTTGAGTGTGGCCTGCACTGAGAAGCAGAGTCTATTGGCAGAATGAGTCACAAAAGTACATAACTTGTTTAAAAAAATTCAAATTTTCTTGTATAAATTACAGGTTTCTCATTTCATTTATAGTTTAAGTTACTTGATGACTGGAAGACCTGGTAGCTTTGTAATAATTCTTCATATGTACCCTGTTCCCCTCATCTTATGCTTTAGTATTTTATTTTGTCAGGTTCCTGTAGATTTTGGTGTTCCTCGCTGGGTCCTATTCACAGGGTTCACTCCCTACATTTCCATGTTCTCTCCTTATTCTGCTTTCTGTCACTTTTTCACGGTTTTAACCCCTTCCATTTTCCTCTCCATTATATATTGACATCTGAGAAGCTGTAGTCTGGGTGACCTCACATAATAATTGTCACTTTATTTTTCTGCATCAATTCTGTAACATTAAAAAAAAAACTATTAAGAAACTATCAATAGTTAGGGTGGGGCAAGATAGAGAAATGGCACTTTCTCTGTATACTGGAAAATATAGTTACTTTTAACAGGAAAGATCAAAGTTCTGATGTCATATACCCAAGAAAAACAAATTATTTGTAAAAAAGATGGACCAGTCCAGCATCATGTGGGGTTGTAATGCCAAAAAGATCAGGCTGCCTTATTTTCAAGGCACTGACACAAGTCGATTCTATCTCCTCTTTCTACCACTGATCCAACATTGACTATTTGGAAGGCAGAAATTAGATGTGAAAGATTTCAGTATTTTTTTTTTTTTTTTGCGGTGCTGGGACTCGAACCTACGGCCTTGTGCCTGCAAGGCGAGCACTCTACCAACTGAGCTATCTCCCCAGCCCAAGATTTCAGTTTTAAAATCAATTTATGGCCATTTTGACAATATTAATTCTTCCTATCCAAGAACATGGGAGATCTTTCCATCTTCTAAGGTTTTCTTTAATTTCTTTCTTTAGTGTACTATAGTTCTCATTGTAGAGGTCTTTCACCTCTTTTGTGAGATTGATTCCCAAGTATTTTATTTTTTCCATGCTATTGTGAATGGGGTTGTTTTCCTGATTATTCTTTCCAAAGATTCATCACTTATGTATAAAAATGCATTAGATTTATGTGCATTGATCTTATATCCCACTATTTTACTGAATTCACTTATGAGTTCTAAAAGTTTTCTGGTGGAATTTCCTGGTTCCTCTAAGTATATAATCATATCATCAGCAAATAGGGATAGTTTGAGTTCTTCTTTTCCTATTCGTATCCCTTTAATTTCTTTGGTCTGTCTAATTGCTCTGGCTAGAGTTTCAAGGATGATATTGAATAGAAGTGGTGAAAGAGGGCATCCCTGCCTTGTTCCAGTTTTTAGAGGGAATGCTTTCAGTTTTCCACTATTTAGAATGATATTAGCCATGGGCTTAGCATAAATGGCCTTTACAATGTTAAGGAATGTTCCCACTATCCCTATTTTTTCTAGTGTTTTGAGCATGAAGGGGTGCTGTATTTTATCAAATGCTTTTTCTGCATCTATTGAAATAATCATATGATTCTTGAAGTTAAGTCTATTGATATGGTGACTGACATTTATTGATTTCCTGATGTTGAACCAACCTTGCATCCCTGGTATAAAATCCACTTGATCATGATGTACTATCTTTAAAATATGTTTTTGTATGCGATTTGCTAAAATTTTGTTGGGAGTTTTTGCATCGATGTTTATTAAGGATATTGGTCTGAAATTTTCTTTTCTCGATGTGTCTCTGTCTATTTTAGGTATCAGTGTGATATTGTAAAGTGCTATACAGATTCAATGCAATTCCAATTAAAATCCCAATTATGTACCTTACAGAAATAGAGCAAGCAATTATGAAATTCATCTGGAACAATAAGAAACCCAGAATAGCTAAAGCAATTCTTAGCAGGAAGAGTGAAACAGGTGGTATCGCAATACCAGATCTTCAACTCTACTACAAAGCAATAGTAACAAAAATTGCATGGTATTGGTACCAAATAGAAAGGTAGATCAATAGTACAGAATAGAGGACACGGACACAAACCCAAATAAATACAATTTTCTTATACTAGACAATGGGGCCAAAAATATGCAATGGAGAAAAGATAGCCTCTTCAACAAATGGTGCTGGGAGAATTGGAAATCCATATGCAACAGAATGAAATTAAACCCATATCTCTCACCATGCACAAAACTCAACTCAAAATGGATTAAGGACCTCAGAATCAGACCAGAGACCCTGCAAATTATAGAAGAAAAAATAGGTCCAGATCTTCAACATGTCGGCTTAGGACCAGACTTCCTCAACAGGACTCCCATAGCACAAGAAATAAAAGCAAGAATCAATAACTGGGATAGATTCAAACTAAAAAGCTTTCTCTCAGCAAAGGAAACTATCAGCAATGCGAAGAGAGAGCCTACAGAGTGGGAGAATATCTTTGCCAATCATACTTCAGATAGAGCACTAATCTCCAGAATCTATAAAGAACTCAAAAAACTCTACACCAAGAATGCAAATAATCCAATTGACAAATGGGCTAAGGAAATGAATAGACACTTCACAGAAGAAGATATACAAGCAATCAACAAACATATAGAAAAATGTTCAACATCTCTAGTAATAAGAGAAATGCAAATCAAAACCATCCTAAGATTCCATCTCACCCCAATTAGAATGGTGATTATCAAGAATACAAGGAACAACAGGGTTGGCGAGGATGTGGGGAAAAAGGTACACTCATACATTCCTGGTGGGGCTGCAAATTAGTGTAGCCATTCTGGAAAGCAGTGTGGAGATTCCTTAGAAAACTTGGAATGGAACCACCATTTGACCCAGCTATCCCACTCCTTGGCCTATACCCAAAGGACTTAAAATCAGCATACTACAGAGATATAGCCACATCAATATTCATAGCTGCTCAATTCACAATACCCAGATTGTGGAACCAATCTAGATGTCCTTCAATTGATGAATGGATAAAGAAACTGTGGTATATATATACAATGGAATATTACTCAACCATAAAGAATGATAAAATTATGGCATTTGCAGGCAAATGGATGAAATTGGAGAATATCATGCTAAGTGAGATAAGCCAATCTCAAAAAACCAAAGGTCGAATGATATTACTAATAAGTGGATGAGGACACATAATGGGGGGAGGGAGGAGTTAGTGTTAGGGTTGGAGTTAGGGTTAGGGAGGGGGGCAAGAATGGAGGAAGGAAGGTCTGTATAGAGGGAAAAGAGGGGTGGGAGGGGTTGGGGAAGGGAAAAAATAACAGAATGAATCAAACAACAATACCCTGTGTAAGTTTATGATTACACAAATGGTATGCCTTTATGCCATGTACAAACAGAGAAATAACATGTATCCCATTTGTTTACAATAAAAAAAGAAAAAAAATCAATTTATGAAGTCTTATTTAATAATAATTGTATATGATTTTGCAATAAGCAGGAAAATGTAGATTTAGAACATTTCATCCTTCCCAAAATTTTCCTTTTCCCTATTTGAACAAGTGACTCTTTAGATATATATTTCTTTTTTCTTCAGAACTTTGAATATCAATGTTGCCAGCTTAGTCCATTTTTTCCCTTCAAGTGTCTAACTCTTATATTTGAAAATGATAACTTCTCCACTGTGGATTTATACATGTTAAGTTATGCAGAGAATTCAATAAATTGACGTTTTGTATTAATTTGCATATTCTCTACCTCAGGTCCAGTTTTACAAATGAGTAAATACGAGTAAAAGGAATTAGTAAGAAGAAAGGGAAAATGCACTGGGTGATATCAATAATAGGATTTATCAATATTAATCATTAATGAAAAGGATAAAAAGAAATATCAACTGGTAAAAATTAAAAAAATATTCACATGCTGATGAATTTACAGGGTTTTGGACAATTATATTAGGGTTCACTCAGAGAAGCAGAAACAATAGCAATATTATGGGAGATACAGAATTTGTGCAATGATTTGATTTTTTTTTTTTTTTTTTTTTTTTTTGAAATGAACCTAAAGCACAGGCAACAAAAGCAAAAGTAAACTAACAAGTTTACACCAGACTGACACATTTCTGTGCAATCAAGGAAACAACCAACTAAGAGACAATCTATATGATAGAAAAAGACATTTGTAAACTTCTGAGACTAGGTTACTATCCCAAATATATAAGAAACAACTCAATAGCAAGAAAACTCATTCAATTGAGTAGTGAACAAAGGAATCTTAACAAGATATTTCTCAAAACATAAAAAATGGTTAATAGACATGAAAATCTACCTCACATCTCTTAGAATTGTCAGTTGATAATTATTAAGAAGATAGATTTTAAGTGTTTTCACTGCAAAAAATCCTAAGAATAAGTAATACATATATTAATTGACTTGATTTAGCCATTCCACTGTGGAGACATACTTCAAGATAGCATGTTGTACATGATGAATAGCTACCATTTTCATTTGTTACTTCATATCCATAAATCATTTTTTGAAAATAATTAAATCCTATAAGTGATAGCTGATAGAGAATTAAGGAAGGATCTGAAAGAGGAAATTGGATGATTGTAGAGTCTTTAATCCAATTATTATCTGAATTTCTTGCTTAAGTGGACAATTTGATGCATTCAAGAAAATCTGAACTAAAATATACATTAATTGCATAAAATGCATCGCCAAGGAGGAGTTTGTATATAATCCAGTGGAAGTAGTTCCTCTGGGCCTGTTTTGCCCTGGTGGGTCTGCAGCAGTCCAGCATTTGTAATGCTTCTCAGACTATCAATCCTAGATATGGAAAGGAAAGCTGGGTCAAAAGTCAGGAGAATCAAGCTGAAATGGAACCCAATGAACATGACTGTATTTGATGTTCCAGTGTCTAAATGCAAATATGTTTTAAGCATAGCATTACTGCTTCATTTCTGCCTTCCAAGTTACATGGAAGTCCCATTTTGAACATCCTTACTTGGAACCACACAATAATGTTAGTGCCACAACACAGTTCCTAGGATGACAAGTTGACAAGCTATGACCTATCGAAATATCTGTTCAAGATAAATTAATCATCAATGAAATCCACACTATCGTATCTGTAAAAGCAGTAAGTTACTGTTAATGATTTAGAAGTCTATGATATGAAATGATTGTGGGCATAGATTTTACACATAAATATTATTTTATTTCTATATTTGTGGAAAAACTAAAAGAAAAAATGCTTATTGAATCTAATAGTTGAGTCACTATATTAGGGGATTTGTTTTTATTGTCTCATTCAAATATGAAAATAAACCTTTGTGGTTAGTTATAAATTTTCTCTGAAAAAATGTCAAAAGTGAGGCCCAGTTATCATTTGAAGCAATGTAAAGAGTCATTAGTGTATCCAATGCTTCCAAGTCCTCTTTGAACAAATTCAATAAAACCACGAGAAACCTCAGATGATCTACTAAGAATTGCTTTTTATTAAATTTAATATGAAACAATATTGATTTTATGAACTTTTATTTATTTCATAGTTGTAAGATGAAATAGGTACAAAAAAATTGAATTGTATACCAATACCTTTTCCTGGGTCCTCCTTAACCAAAAAAAACAATAACAAAAATAGAATTGTAAACATCGTCTTCATGTAATTCAACATTCTGGGGTAGAGTATGCATAAAGTTACTCCCCAGTGAGTAGAAGTCAAACTTCATGGCAATGAAACATTCTGTATTTCTAACCTGCTTTTGACATTTAAATATTGATGGCCTTGGATAAGTTACAGAAGCCTTTATAAATATCTGTTTTCTTGTCTGTACAAAAGCAATATTTGTATTACACATTTCAAATTTTTGTTTTCAGAATTGAGAGCATGAGGATTTCTCATAATGTCCAGATTAACTTAAACATCAAAATAATGCCAAAGACTATGAGTGCATTGAGCAAATAAAAACTTAATCTATTTATGTAACTATCTACATGTAAATGCAAGGAAGCTCAGCAGAGGTAAATAGAGTGCTAAACTTCAGTTATCATGCCATTCCAGTAGTCTTTGTAGTAGCAACTGTATGTCCTCTATGCCATTTGAATTTATTTCCATCTCATCCATGCATTCAACATGCCTTTAATGACAAACTCACTCTGAAAACTTTTGATATAAGATTGCTAAGAAAGTAATAATTTAAAAACATCATTAGCCTTGTCTTCATGGGTAATAATTTTGCCCACTGAATTTGACATTACTGCTATTTATGAAAATTTAGAATATTTACTGTGCTGGCAATGGAGTTTTCAATCAGAATGTGAAAAGCCTTCATAACTCTACGGACGACATAAAATTCAGTGATGCATTCCTCATGGAGCCAAGGATAATTTTTTGCAAATCTCTCAATAAGATGACTTGGTAATAATTGGCTTACCTTCACAGAGCCGATCTAAGCAGCTTGTACATAACCATACTTTGAATTTCAGTCATTTGGAATGATGTAATAAATCAGCAGTGCATTCAATGATGCCAATAGGTCTTTCAACAAATCCAACAAATCCAATAAAAAAAATCTCAGATTATCTACTAGAGATGGTGGAAATTGATTTTCATTAAACTTAATATAAGACTGACTTTATTCAATATCATAAAATGGACATATTATCTATATTGTTCTAGTAATGTTGCATTGGGGTCCTTGTCATTTAATGAGCAATAGAAAGGAAAACCTAGACACACCATTTCATGGCTGAGTGCTACAAAACTGCTGCCCCTAATAGAGTATTGATTGTGACAGGCAGCTGTACAGACGAACAGGTGGGGACAGTCCCGGGACACCTGAAAAGTTAAATGGCATTACATTTTATATTTTTGCAAAGCTTGCATATAATTCCCTTAGAAGTTGCTGTTGCACAATTTCAAGCTGTTAGCTTAGAATGAAAACTTCACAAATGTCTGGAAAGCAGTCAAAAGCTCATTGGGGAAAGAAGATCCTCTGACCTTAACATAGTACCAAGTGATTTTTTTGATAATATAATTTTCCCTCTATAATCTACGAATATGAAACATCATGCTAATTGCTTTTTAAGGCCTGAATTCTAAATAAACTTCTCTTTAATACTCTTCTTAATATGCCCTATTGGAAAAAAACATCTCAGTGAAGTTAAATTATGAGATTGATTTAGAAATCCACATCAACAATTCAGTAAGTTAATTTTTTTAAATTCCAACATATAATATATATTAAATAGTCATAATTATTATTTCCTTTGAGTCTCTTTTTTATTTGTTCTTTTAAGTATACATGGCAGTAGAATATATTTTGACAAAGTAAGATTTTTTTAAAACCACAAGAGATGGGTAAATATTTTCCTATCAATGATTCCATACAATCCAAGAAGAGATCTATTCAAAGGTTTGCCCACTGGTTTAAAACAAGAGAACAAATAATAAAATTTTTCTCACATAAGGGATTTTCAACAAACCAACAGTAAAATAGGTAGGGCTGGGAATATAACTCAGTGGTAGGCCACTTGCTAAGCATACACAGGTCCTGATTTCATCCCCCAAATGGCAAATGTACATATGTAAAATAAGATTCAGATATTTTAAAATCATTTCTCCACGCAGCAAACATAAGAAATGTGACTACCATCCATGTCTTCTGATTATTAAATTTTACATTGCACATTAAAATGTTGAGAATGTCAGTTTATGCAAAGCTTTTTAATATACTTTGTCAAATCCTTAAAATTGCATTAAGTATAGCTCCAATTTATATTTGATTCATGAATCCTTATAAATTATATACAGCAGGTAGAAAGGAAAAAAGGAGAAGAAAGGTGGGGATGAGAATCTCATGAAAATCAAAAAGAGATTAGTAAAGGAAAGGAACCAGGGGTTGGGAGACGAGGAAGGAGTGAGGGAAGTACTGGGGAATGATATTTTCGAAATTATATTATGTGCATGGATGAATATGTAACAACAAATACCATCATTATGTACAACTATAATGCACCAATAAATAAAATATTGTATCTGCAAATTATATACATCTAGTATTCTTGTGATTAAGTCCTTCAATATTTTGAGATCAAACTTTTCCTTTTCTTAGATGAAATAAAATTACAAAGAATTACTTCAGTGTTTGATGGTAACTCTGGGTCCTTAGCAGTATTTATTAATTTTCAATGATGATTCATTGTAAAAATCTCACTCTAATTCCTTATTTTACTGAATTTTTTTTCAGCTACTCTATGTTGTATTTTCCCTACCGAACATTGATGAGAATGGTGATTTCTTTTAATGGCCTTCAAAACCTCACTAATTCAAGGATTTGTGGATAGTATATTTCACTGAAGGTTTGAGATAACAATGTAATTGGGATAAATTTCATGTTATTAAATTATTTGTAGGAGAGCATATAACAGAAACACACATGCACACATATATAAATTTTTATTTTTTGTGATTTTATTTCCATTTTATTGGTATAACTCCATATGCTAATGATGGCAAAATCTAAAATGACTTTTGAAATAAGATTGGAGAAAAATTAATAGTTTAAAAATTAACCTTATCTTCAGTAAATTATAATTTTGCTCTTTAAGTATAGCATTGCTACAATATATACTTTAGATAATGTGTATGTGTTTGTATGTGTGTATGTGTTACACATGTGCGTGCATGATTATCTTAGTCCTAAAGTTATTCTTTCCATGCTAATTCCTCACTTGTCAATTTTTGTGAGATAATTCCTGGGCTACAATGTTTGTTGAGATTGTAACCCCCTCTGTCTTGATTTAGCTTGGTGAACACTGACCATACAGCAGTGCAACAACATATAATCTGATGCAAGTGTGTTCAGACTGTTTTTGAAGATGTTTCAGTGGTTCTTTCTTGCTTTCCAAATAAATTCTACATCTTGCTTACTAAGGAATAGCATCTTAACTTTGCTTATGGTAACATGATCTTTACTCTGCTTAAGTCAACAGTTTCAATACTAGTATCTACGCTATCAAGTTTAACTTTTCTTTCAATGAACACTTTGATTTGGACGTTAAAAAATTTCTCAAGTTACATCATATTTTGGAAACAGAGTATGTAATTGGTACATCAGTGTTTCTCAGGAGGCTTTTGGGACTTGAGATGTGTGACTGCCTCAGGACACAACACAGCAGCAGCAAAGCCTGGCCAAGGCAAGATGTCCAGATTTCAAAAACTTATATTTAATTATATCGATTTACCTACAATTCTTCTTTAAGTATCATGTGGGCAAATTAGGTATCAAGGATAATTGCTAAATGTAAACAGAATCAGAACAGCTCTTCACGAAATGATATATAATAGGAAATATAGTCACAAATATATAAATGGATTACAAAATAACTTCCTTTTTTTTAATCTTTGACTTCTTTATTTGTATACATGTAATTTTCGGTTAATGAAATAGTTTCTTTTGTCTATTTCTTTTTTATTATTTATTTATTTTAATTAAAAAATCATAAATTTACATAGGGCAATATTGTTTGATTCATTCTGTTATTTTTTTTCCCTTCCCCCCACCCCTCCCACCCCTCGTCTCCCTTTTACACATGCCTATATTCACATTCAAGTAATAAAGAAGATGACCTTTAAATTTTTGGTTAGAAATCTTTGTAGCTATGAGTGAAAGAAGACCAAATAACAATGAGTTAAACAGATATGGAGTTATTTTTGCGGAAGAATTCCAAAGTTAAATCATTGTATTTATTTAAGTACTTGATGATGCCACAAGACATCTGAACTCTGCTGTCTTTCCTTCTGGTGTCCTTTCTTTGGCAGATTCATCTACGTACAGTCTCCTCATGACCTCAAGATGACTGCTATACGTCCCGATATCAAAGCTGAGGGCAGAGGACAATGTTTAACACCAGCACTGGCTGTGTGATTTTATCAGGGAACTGACAATTTCTAAGGCTGTACCCTGTCCAAGATTTGCCATTTACCCATCGTTGTTCAGAATATGGTTAACTAGCCACATTTAGAAGTAAGAAGTCTGATAAATCAGAAAGTATGATTGCCCTTGTCAGCTCAGTTATGATCACGAGACACAAAGAAGGCATTCTGAAAGGAAAAGTAGATATGGTGCAGGTCCTGCATAGCACATCCCACTTACTTTTTAGTTGCTGTCAGAATTAAAAGAAAATATGTGCTCATAGTGAGTATTCTATGAATAACATATATAATATATATTATATATATTTTGATGTGTATATATAGTGTGTGTATATATATATATATATATATATATATCTGTGTGTAAATGCACACACACACACACACACACATATACAAACACACATTTTGGGGGGCATCAGGATTTGATTCCAGGGGCACTTAGTCACTGAGTTATATCCCCAACTCTTTTTCTTTTTTTTTTTTTTTTTTTATTTAGAGACAAAGTCTTGCTAAGTTGCTTAGGGCTCACTGATTTGCTGAATCTAGCTTTGAGCTTATGGTCTTCCTTCCTCAGCCTCTTGAGCCTCTGGAATTACAGGCTTGTGCCACCATGCCTGGCTCAAATAATATTTTATATGTTCCTTGATAGTAGAAATTCCTTTAAATTCATTTTTAATATTTCTCACTACTTAGAGCATTCAACCTAAAATGAATACCTTAGAAATTATTATATGTATACATGCATTGTTCTTTTTTAACTTGTATGACAACTGATCATAAATTGTTAACATTTTTTGGAGAAACTCCAAAATTAGACTGTACCATGAACTTAACTGAAGACATGGAGTCCTGGAATTTTCTTTCTCCAAGTAAATTCTTCAGATTTTTAATTCATCACCGTGCTTCAGAATGAAATGTTAAAACCAGTGACAGATGTCCTTTGAAGCACAACAGAGTTTATATTTAGCTTTCTTAAGCAAAGCATTAGGTTAAATGGATTTTCCATTTTTTTTTTTTTCTGGAAGAAATCGGTCTTTGATTTTTTATTTGTCTCATAGAGGCCACCAGAATTTTTAGTCCATATACTAAAATAAATCTCACATACTCTTCTTCTGACCTTCGAAGAAAAACATTCCTCATTTGATGCTTAAGAAAAATATAAGTAAAAAAAAGACATATAATTGGGAACCTTCACATTGATTATAACTTACTAATGGTGTGCTAATAGTTTTGGCAAATATAGTGCCTTAGTTGAGGAAGTGCATACATCTGTAGACTTCTTATCAGATGCAAATTGTGAAAGAAGTTCTTGTGCCAAAAGGTAATGGACAATTTACAAGTTAGTTTGTTTCTCCTGAAAGAAAAGGCTATTAGCTGTAATTTGCATTTTCTAAAACACTTCCAACAACAGACATGTTGATTGTCATTTAAAATGGGATTCCAGGCCTATCATGTCTGGAAAAACTGGGTAAGAAGACATTAAGCAAATTGTTTATTGAAGGAGTCTTAAATTAAATATTTTACTAATATCACATATGGTAATATGAAGGCTGGAGGTGATTGGAAAAATACATTTCAATGGAATTGTTCCCTAGGTGTTTATAAGGTATTTTTATTACACTAAATTTTAATAACTGAGAAATGTACCAAATATATAATGAGAGAAAAATTAAAATTGTAGCACATACAGATGTTTTGTTGGTGATTGCTAATGTAACATACATTCCATATTATTTTAAGTCTTTAAACTTTGTAGATGTCCAGTGTATATTTTATTTTAGTAAATGTACATTATACATTTTTTTAAAAGTGTACTCTGTTTTGTGTGGTATGTTCTATAATTTTTAATCAGGTCAAGTTGCTTCACCATGCTTTTTTTAAATTGATAAATAAAAGTATGAATTTCTTATTTACAACATTATATTTTGAAAGTACATACACATGGTAGAATGGTTAAATATATCCAAATAATGTGTAAATTATCTCAGTTGTGATCATTGTCACCTAATTAACATGCTAATTATGTCAATTATGATCATTTTCATGGTGAGAACAACTTTCATCTATTCTCAGTAATTTTCAATAATATGGGATATTGTTAACTAAAGTCACTAGGTTGTACAACAAATCTCTAAACTCAATCCTCCTAACTAAAATAATCACACTACTTTTAAGTCTTTTTTATTAATACTGAATTTCTGTGTATTTTTCAATCAAAATTGTAATGAGAATTTTACAATCTCCAGCTAAATTAAGTATTTGCACCTCCTTTCAGTCTATCTGTTCAGCTTTACTTGTGTTATATCTTTTTACAATATGCAAATTCATATGTTTATTTACTTACATAGAAATTACCCTAATATTTGGTGTGTTTTGCTTACTCATTAATAATATTTAATCTGAAGTACATTTCATGTGACATTAATAGACCACTGCTTTTATTTTTTGTTTAGAATTGAATAATTCCTTTTAATCCCATATACATACACCCTATCAGTTCTGTGATCTGATCACACGTTTTTTTCATTCTAAACTACAGTATTTGATCCTTTTATTTATGTGAACACCTGGGTGATTTGGTAAATGAATTTAGATAAAATTTCTCTCTGATGTAATACTTTGTCAAATTTTAACATCATGCGGGGATACATTTTAAATTTAAATGTTAAACTTAATTTCAGGAAATAATAACACCTTAACCAAATTGTAAGAGCTTACCATTTTATCCTAATCATTAATAGTTTTATTTTTCATTTTAAGATTATAGAATTACAACTGAATTCACCCACATTTTTGTTCTTCTCCAGTCTGAGTTGTGATGACTACCATTCTGGAGAGTATGGCAATTAGAAAAATCAAGGACTGTTCCCCAGGAAGGAATTTTTGGTTTTCATGACTCATCTTATTTGAGTACACCTAAAGTTTAAAGTCATTGAGTTAAGTTCTGTTTATCCATCTCAAGAAGTCATGAGGAAATGTCTTAAAAACTTTTAGTACTACTTGGGCCAGAGTGAAAGTTTCAGACTCTGATCTTGTGGCAGCAATTTCCGGCATGTCAAAACCCATCAGTTGAGATCAAAACAATAGGATTGACATGAGATGTTGGAGAAAACTAGGTTGCTTCTCTTTTTCTCACATTTTAAAGTACATACCTTACAGTGTGTCCATTCAGGGACAGAGATTATTTTGTAGAGGGGACTGAGAAATCTCTAAGTAAATGGAGAAAGATATATAGAAAAATAAGGTTAGGTAGGTGATAGTTAGCCAGCTATGAAAAAAGATAGAGTTATAAAGGGAAAACCTTGACATGTTTCTGAAACACAAGTGTTCCCAAATTTGATCTAAATTTTAATGCTTTAACCCAGTTAGATGAATTATGTTTAATTTTTTAGTGATTTTAATTATGTAGTTGATATTAATTAAAAACTGATAGTTTTAATTTTTTAAATTTATTAGTAACATTTTAATTTATATTTAGAATAAACTTCTGCCACTAATTAATTATGTAACTTTGTGTATGATTTTCAGCTTCTTACATTTTAAACTGAAGGCGTTCTTTGTCTAAGGGTAACTTTAATGAAGCATCAAAGATATTTCTTCAATGCTCTGAAAACCGGTCTTTGGATATAATATATACATGCAAAGTAAATTTTAACACACACAAAAAAATCACAATACTATAAAATAACCTAAAGCTGCATTGTAAATTGTGAATGTTAAGTAAAAAAAATGTGAGGTGTTATGTCAATAGTTACTGTACTTGAGCCTCAATTTAACTAATTAGGAAATATTATCAAGTAAGAGATTTTAATGACTATTCCAGAATCCACAGGGTTCTTGGGAGACAGAAAACAGTGAGAAAAGAAGAGAACTATTTTATAAACTGTATTAGAATTGTGAGTTCACATTCTCATTTACATTTGAGGAGTGAATTTCCATATACCTGAATGATCTTATATTTTGATGGAAATATGAATAGTTGCATTTATTTGTATTTTATCAACTCTTTTAGTTTTGATTATATACATATTATCTCTCAAATCCATATCTGTTCTTGTGAACTCTAGTCTGTTACTGAGTCAAAATCTGCCAAGGATAATTATGGACTCCTTTCCCATTCAGCTTTGTCAAATTAAGCAAATATGGACTTTGATAAGGAGAAACTTTATTCAGAAAGACTACCGTAACAGGGGGAGCACTCTGACTCCTGGAGATGCAAAGTTCTCAAAATTAAAAAAAAAAATAATAATAATCACAAACTTTTTTTTTCTCTCTCTCTCTCTTTTTAATGAATAAACTAACCAAGAGGAATTTCTGAGAGGAGATTTGCTGAAAAATTAGGAGGAAAAATATAGTATAATCAGTATGACAGGCAATGTTTCTCTAAGTGGACAACAAACTACCTGGAGATACTATTAAAAAAGACATGTTTTAAGTTGCAGTAGTTGCTTAGATTTGAGAACAAGGGAAAATTCAGGAGTTTATAGGAGAAAGAAAACCAGACTAAAAAATTCTGGTCAATTTAAGGTAAAAGTAGGTGAAGAATAATTGTGAACACTTAGTCAGTGTATCCTGTTGCTAACACAGACAACATCTACCTTTAAGCCTATTAGTGATAGAATTGTGTCACCCTTCAGCATGTCCTCTGATTGACAATTATTGAGTGTCTTAGATATCATAATATTGATGAGAGGTTTCTCTAAGGATATTTTTTAAACACGTTTATTAAAGGATGAATACATTAGCCAATCCAAAAATTAAGGCTTAAAGAGAGAGCCAAGCAAGACCATTCCATGACATTGAGTCAAATTATTCTTCTATGAAGTAGTGAAGTGATTATATGATAAATTTTACTCAGGAATCTGGAATCATGTTCAATGTTGAACAATTATAGATTACCCCTTAGAATAATTCCAATTATTCTGGGACAATGATGTTGATGATTTCAGAAAGACTGTCTACAGTCCTAGTTATTTTGTAAAAGAGAGCATGAGAAATGTGGAAGTTCACTGGACACAGTGCTGCATGCCTAAAATTCCCAAGGGACTTGGGAAACTGAGGTAGGAGGATCAGAAGTTCAAGGCCAGTCTTGGGAACACAGTAAGACCCTATGTCAAAATAAAATAAAAGTGGCTGTGTTCCATCTTTAGTAGCAGAAAAAAGAAGGATAAGGGAAGGAGAAGAGGAAAAGAAAGAGGAGGAAGAAGAGGAGGAGTTGGAGGAGAAGGAAGGAAGGATAGCAGAGGAGAGGAGACAAAAAGAAAAGAAAAGGAAGAAGGTGAGGAAGGAAAATGGGAGTTCTTGTCGACCTTCTGAACAGTTGCATACCTACAAATATAGGACAAAGTTTAATCACACATGATGTTTTGCAGCACTCAGATATTTTAAATTTACTTCCAAACTCAGCCTCTTTTCCTCTGGCTTCTTGTTGAGATAGAAGATCAAAGGCTCTTCTGGACCAGGGATTCTTTGCCTTACTTTTTAATTAGCACTTATTTTTGTAGACTCTTTTATAGTGTAGTGCCTAGAAAGTACTGACCAGATGTAAAGACTCATTAGAGTAAGAAGAGAAGGAAGTCTGCTCTCACGTTTGATAAGTGCTAATAATATTTTCTAAATAAAAGGATATCATCCAATTAGCAGAAAGAGAACAAAGGCATGATAGTCACAAATAAAATATGGTGACTCTTTAGGAGTTAGGCTCATAGAAATGACTACCCTGGATTATGCTCATGGAAATGATTGCTCTAGGGATTTAGATTTTTGGAGTTCATATGAGTTTTTTCAATGGATCCATCATCTCATCCTTTGGGGAACAGGGAAATTCTCAAATTTTTGTATACAAGATGGAAATTTCCAAGATCACTATATAAGATGTTGGTGCTATAGTTTGAATATTTCCTTCCTTCCAAAATTCATGTTGTAACTTAGTCTCCAATGCAATGATATTAAGACATGTGGCCTTTACAAGAACTCTACCTTCAGAAGTGGGAGTAGGAACCCTCATTAAATGGATTTATTGAGAAAGTTCATAATTTTTTTGCCCTCAGTTTTCTGCCATATGAGGATGCCACCAAGAAAACATAAAACCAGTAGAACAGGCTCTCAGTGGACACTAGTTCTGGTGCCTTAATTTTAGACTTTCCATTCTCCAGAAATGTAGGAAATAAATTTATATTTATTTTCTATTACCCAGTCTGTAGAACATTGGTATAGCAGCACAAAAGAACCTGGACATATGCCTTGTAACATCAATGTCCAGTAGTGGCATGTAAAAGACAAGTAACACATACTCTTGTCTCCCATAATCATAATATAGGTATTTTTTAAATTGGCAAATATGCACAATAATTAAGTGAATGAGGAGATCCAAAAGTATATTATAGTAGATGCAGAGATTGCCCTCTTTAATAGTGTTAAGTTCAAAGAAAATTGTTTTTGAACTCTAGAAAAAAATGGTCACAGGTTTACAGAGTGTTAGTGCAAAGGATGAATTTAAATCTGTAAAAGGTATAGGAATTTGGGGATAACCAGAAGTGAATGAAGGGAAAAAAATATAACCAGCAACCAAAAATATCAGTGAACTTGGTGAACGGATGCTGTAAATTTGTGGGTCATTGTAGTTATAGTAGAATTATCAGAGAAAGAAAGACTTGGGAGTGAGGTAGGAAGACATAATACAAAGAAAGGCTCCTTGTGCAATTTTGTATTTTCAAAAGCTACATGGGTAGTGTTGTTCATCTCTCTCTCTCTCTCTCTCTTTTTTTTTTTTTTAATTTTTTTTTTGTGACCAGAATACCTGCTAAGATCAACCTGGAAAAGTTTATTTTGGGTTCACAGTTTCATAGGCTCAGTTCATGTTCACCCCACTCCATTTCTCTGAACCTGCAGTGAGGCAGAACATTATGGAAGGAAGGCACGATGGGGAAAAGCTACTCAGTTCATGGCAGCCAGGAAAAAGATGGAAGAGGCCAAGGCAAATATGATTCAAGAGAACACCGCCAGTGACCTACCTCCTCCTGCCACACCTCACCTGCCCATAGTTACCACCTCATAGTCCAATCTTTTTATTAACCAATAAATGGATTTATCTACTGCTAATGTTATAGCCCTAAACACTACCTAAAAAAAACCCACCTCTGAACCGTGCTTTATTGAAGATCATGCTTTCATGAGATTTGGGGAGGATGTTTACAGATCTATAACAATAACTGATAGCGAAGTGGATTCTGAATGGGCTATATAAGGATGACAAAGCAAAGAAGTGAAGTAAAATACAGAAGAAAGGAAATAGACTGGAAAATTCTTCAGAGTTTTCTTATGACATGTTGTGCAGAATCTTACCAATTCATGATATCATTCACTGCCTTGCTCTAAATTTCTTATTAACTTATGTATGTCCAGGCACTATCCTTGTCAGGGCTCTCATAAGGACCACCTCAATTTTGCATCTCTAGTTGGGGTACACTTCTATTAGAAATAATAGCTCTTGTACCTTTTTAGCCAAGAGGAGCTGGACAACTATCAGTAGATGCAAGAACTATTTTTTTTATTTCCCCTTTGATACCAGAGATTGAACTCAGGGCACTTAACCACTGAGCCACATCCCCAGCCCTATTTTGTATTTTATTTAGAACAGGGTCTCACTGAGTTGCTTAGTGCCTTACTGTTGCTGAGGCTGCCTTTGACCTCATGATCCTCCTGCCTCAACCTCCTGAGTCCCTGTGATTACAGGTGTGTGCCACTACAACCTGCAGACACAAGAATGTTTATACTGGAATTTATGATTAGTTTGGGGGATATTATTTCCAGGTAATTAAGTCCCAATTCCTTTATTATGGAGTGACTTGTGTGAAATGAATAGAGGAATATCAGCTTCAACCTATAAATTATGTTATGGCTGGTATAATTACAAATTCCTTGAACTAAATTAGGATGTTGGAATTTACCAGTTAGAGACTTTGAGACTTGGAGCAGATAGAGGATTCTCATTGCTTGACTAGTTATTATTTTATGTGGCAATAGTTAGTTGAGCAAATAGGAGAGGCATAGAGAATCAAAGGTAAAGGTAAAGCTTTAGGCCATGGGAGATTGGCTTCTTCTTGTCAGATAAGAAAACTTTATTATTTTTAAAGTCTTTAGCTTTTCCAAGAAGTTTTAAGTTTCGAGGTAAAATAAAGGAAGGTAAGGAGATCCCCCTTATTTCCCTATCCACAAACCTACATGGCCTCCCCCATTGTCAACATGCCCCATCAAAGAGGTGCATTTCTTACAACTGATGAATCTACATTGTCAATCTACATTGACAGATCATCAAAGAACATCATACAGCAAGCTTAACTCTAGCTATCTCTAACACTTCAGATGACTGGGGATAACAAGGATAATGTAATTTTTGGATAAAGGGAGAAGTTGTTAATTTTCTTAGATATCTTTACCAGTAAAAGATGTCATTTGCTTTCTTAGAAGACCTAGTATAATAACTCCTGTGTGCTTAGTCTAGCAAAAGTCTAGCAACATTAATGTCAGTAACCTGTTTATAAGGGAAAGTTTCAAGCCAGTATAAGAGTATGCTTATAACAGTGAAAACTACTCATACCAATTAGCTATGAGGAGCTAACTGATATCTAATCATTACTGAAGAAAAGTTCAGTTAGAGGGAGTTACCTTTTCTGAAACTTTATACAGTTATTGAGTTTATGACTTTGATACTGGGGACAAGTCACTTCTTGTTCCAAAAAAGATGAAAAATTTCTCCAGCAGTTATGGCAGAGGAGTTCCAGTTGCTTTCACATTGATGGGGAGTAATCTTGATCTCTATGTTGGAGACCAATCAGACCAGGCATGGGAGAGAGATCAAGCAGCATCAAGCAGCTACACGGGTTCACTAGTGTCAATCTGGGTGGGCAAAACATCTAAATTATTCTTAGGGACATTTCATGTTTGGGGATTTAAATTAGGGCATTTAAAATTCTTCAATTAAGAAATCAGATGGTAAAAACTATACACATGCATACATGTATGAATCTAGGACACATATATACGCACATATATACTTACACATGGATGTACATGTTTCACAATAGAGACAGTGCATGAGACAGAAGAGAGAGGGAGAAAACCAATGTAATTATGTATTGATGTCTGAGGAAACTACAAGTAGTGTATATTCTTTCTGTACTTTTGAAATGACACTAAAATCAAAACACTTCTGAAGACACCATAATACATAATTAATGTCTGAAAGATGGAGATTATATATTTGCAACATAGTATGTACCAAAGTAGCATATTAAATATGGGGAAAAACTGAACCTTTATACACAATAGTGGAACTGATATCATTACCAAATTTTTAACGTTTTTGACAGAATGTTGTTAAATTTTAGAAAGCACATAATCCCTATTTAGTTATTATTTGTTCATTTATTTTTGCATGTATTTATTTATTTACTTATTTTGTGGCACTGGGGATCAAACCCAGGACCTTGCCCTTGCTAGACAAGTGCTCTATCACTGAGACATACTTTATCTTCCTTAAGTGAACTGGCACAACAGAAATGATATTACCAAATATTTAGAAAATTTGCATGGGTATAAGGACATTATATTCTCAACTATATTTACCAGAATTTTAAGAATTTCTTTTTCTTCAAAACATGGATTTATTTTTCAGTTTGCTATGTCCTGTATTGACATTGTTAGTAGCTTTTGTTACAGACCCATCTTCTTCCTTAGTCTGAATAAATATCCCTAAGTTCAGCATTAACATATTGAGCCTCCAGTATATTTATGTTACTTCATTTTTGTCCTTGAGCCATTAAACACAGTCAGTAATAGTGGTTGGTTATTCTATTCATGCTAAAACTAAGGGCAGAATAACTACCTCTTCATTGTTTAAAGGACTTATAACCAAAAGTTTTCTAGTGTGCTAGAAAACTCTGCAATCACCTGTCTATAGAAATTTTGTCCACTGTGCCTCAATTGCTACTGATTTTCATCCTAGGTAAAAGCTGTTCACTTAGGGTGCTCCCTTAATTTCTTTAAAGATGTTATGCTTACTGTGCTGCTCCATTGACTAAGGGGAATGCCACTCTGAATTGACAAAGGTTCTGGGGGCCACAGGAAGGCCTTGTCACTCAAGAGTCCAGAGACACTAGCTTAATGGCTCTAGTAGCCCAGTATTTCATACCTCCCTGTATCCTGTTGATTTTTAAGGTAACATTTCAATGACCATCTAAGTAGATTCTATTACTTGGCCATTTGTTTGAATTTGGCCAAGGATATATTGTCAAATGTGATAAAGACAAAAACTTAAAAATTATTGACCCTGTTAAGCTTATGTGTTTGAACTTCACAGAGTTTACTATTTGTTCAAGAAGGCAGCCTAAAGTAGGATGTATATAAAATATGTATATATGCAAAATGAATATTTACAAATATATAAAATGTATAAAATGTAGATTAAAGATCATGAAAATAAACATGGAAAGTCAGCAGAAGAATAACAAACAGAAATCCTCAAGGACACACATGTCTTTATAAAGAAGACAGTATTGGAGTTGAGCTTTGAAGGAAAACATGGTATTTCTACTGTGACAGTTTGAGGAATGGGCAGCGTTTCACATGGAATGATAATTGGGCCATCTCTGAATACACTTTTCTTTCTATCTCTTCGTGCTACTTCATTTTTGTTCTTACCTTTATCCATACCACAACCATAAAAGTGCTTTCCATATTGAAATTTTAAATTTTCATAATACACGTAAATATAGTGGCACATTTGATTCTTCTAACTAGATTTCACTTATCTGGACATTTTCTATTCATGAAATTAAATGTGTGTACTCCAAAATCTTTTTTGGGCCTTCTCAGGTCTTACTTAGTGGATTATAATTTTTTGAGAAGCAGCCATTGAAGAACCAGAAAAATAGAAGTATTACTTCTGATAAAAAATTATACCAAAAAAGAAATGTTATCTTTAGAGGCTAAATAAAATTATAGGCAGAAAAAATACTATAATAGAATCTGAAGAGTTAATAAGTTCTCTGAGGATTAACATGGCTTGAGAGAGATGGAGGAGGAGGAAATATAGTCTCTAAACATCAAAGATAATATCTAGAGAAGGATAATATATGGTGAGAAGAGAGAGATTCAGAAAATTTAGGGTGTGATGGAGAAAAGAGTATATTTGCACATTCTTTGATTCATCTAATGACAGGTATCATGGTTAGTTCCTGGGATAATTAAAAATTATAAATATATCTAGCTTCTTGGATCACATGTTCTATCAAATGTGTACATTATATATTTTTGCCTTAAAATTGAGCAACTGAGAAAAGATAAACTAAAATAAATGGGAGTATAACAATGTGGTAATGGAGATGATATAATTACAGAATGGTGTGCTTCATTGAGTTGCTGAGATTTGAGCTAAGACTTTGAAACGTAAGAGAATTTTCCAAGGAAGTAGTTCTGTGAAGTACTTTCAAAGATGAGTGAAAGAAGAAACGTTTCTAAATCTGCATGTGCTTGGGATGTTTGGAGGAATTGGCAGGGAGGGCTGGAGTGAAGGGGAGAGGGGCAGTCATGCTATTTGTTAGTCTAGGTCTCGTATCTAACAACTTCAAACATCATTGACTTTTGAAAATAATAGGAAAATTCAAATAATTTTCTTAATGACCTAGTATTTTTGTTTCTTCTGCCAAATTTTCCTTCTCAATTATTTTCCTATTTATCTTGCTTCTTTTGTTCTCCTCTTGACATGTTTTTCTGGAAACAGTGCAATCAATTATACATTAAAGTTATTTGCATTATGAGCTTCAAGGAAATTATAGCCTGATTTCTTAAGTGTAATTTCAGTATACAACCTGTTTCATTCTGTTGCTTTGGCTTTCAAGTGTTATTTTATCATAATTTTTCTTCTAATTATTTTGCTCTTGAGCCATGTAAGCACAGTCAGTAAGTTGGATTTAGCCGAAAAAAATCTTGGCATCAAGAAATCCTAAATATTCTATAAAGAGTATTTTTCTCATGGCCTTTCAGTCATCTATTGTACATCACATTTTTATGTCATGAGGTGTCATTTATCTTAATAATCATAGTATCTTTCCTAATATAAATGCCAAAAAGAGAAATTCTTTTATTTTCCTTTTTATTACTAAAAGTAATTGAAGATCCCCAAATAGAAAAAATGCCTATCCTTCTTCATTTTGTTCTGAATTTTTGATAGCTTTATGCATGAGAAGCAATTAACAACAATAACAAACCAGTAAACAGTACCATAAAAATGTTAGCCAATTTCAGGGATCAAATAAATGCATATAAAAACAAGTTTATGACAATAAGTATACTTTAAACAGCCAAAATTAAAATCATAATACATACTAAGAGCAGAGTTAAAATGAATATACTCTTGACATTGTAAATTGACACAAACACTTTAAAAGCAAAGAGATTATAGAAAATAGTAGCTATAAAGAAGTATAAATACTAACCTTGCAATATATCTCTGGGAAATTTATACAGATTATAACTCACAGAAGCTGCCAAGTATAACACCTAACCTAGTTGAAAAATGACAAAAAATACTAGAAATAACCACAGTGAACCATAATATTGTAATTGCATATCACTTCCATTTCAGTCAGCATTTAGGTACTCAAAATTTATAATTATTATGAAGACTACATGAAAATATAAGGAAAAGGACTTTGATATTACCCACAGTTATAAAGTTCTATTTATACAATGATGATAATTGCCCAAATGCATGTATGTGAGTGAGTGTGTGCATGTGTCACAAGTTGCACACTCAGAAGGAGATGCTGAAATGGAATCATGCAAGTTTTTCATTAGGGATCAAAATCCATGAAAGGAAGAGGTACAGAAGCAGGATTAAGTAGGAAGAAGCTGAAATGCAAAATAGTCACAAAAATACCTAGTCATCCCTACAACATACATGTTTTATCAGAACTCTATAGTGTAGCACTAGACACATAGTTAAGTGGTAGAGTACTTGCTTGCACATGAGAGACCCTACATTCAATCACCAGAATCACAAAAAAAAAAAAAAAAAAAAAAAAAAAAAAAAAATAACCCTATGCATCAGTCACTGTTTAACCCATGTAGGAAAGGCATGATAGCTCTTTCCAGCTGAGACAAGCAATAATGGAACTGTTACTTGAAGGTGCCTTTATAGAACTATAAATTACTTTCTTGCTGTGGGAAGCATCCCTCTCTATATATTGTATTTCATTGTGCTATTCTGATCCATTTTTTTCATATCTGTTTAGCATATAGCTCTTCCAAAATTTCAGAGAGTTTTTTTTTTTCCCCTTGGATAGCATTGAAAAAGTTAGTATGATGCGCTATAAACCACTGCACTTGGTATTGAGACTGAAATCTGCAGTCATATATCCCATCTTTTATTATCCATTCTAGACTCTCTTTTTCCTCTGTGAAAGGACATCTCTATTGACTTCGGTGTCTTAACAAATGTCATGCCAAGTTTCTCACACCTGAAGAATCTGAATATCTGTGCCCAGTAGACCTTTCAGGTCAGGGTTGATGGATTACCATCATAACTAAAAAGAAGACCTCATTTAATCACCCAGTTGCCAAACACTTTCCTCTTTGTCTGCTTTCTGGACCAGGAGCACCACAGTGTACTCTTGAACAACTTGCCTTGTCAAGGTGATGATGGCACTAGACTGTGACTATTTGTTTCTCTCTGGACACAAAGATAGTTAAGTTTCTGTTTCATCTACAGCTTTTACATTAGTGGAATTCCTACTCTGTCTCTGGCAAAAGTGCAATTCATTTCAAATGAGAACTTCCAACACTGCACACAGCATGGATTTGTAGCTGGAAATACAGTGCCCCCAGTCAGTCACTGGGAGTGTAGGTAGTAGGATCATGTCTGTTTCCTTGTCTTTAAATGTGTGTTCATCTTTTCCCCTGTGCTCAATGCCATCCTGTGAATGTCTTTTATGCAGAATAAATAAATGTTCCTTGTAGGATGAGGTCCCAACATTAGGAAACATCCTTTATAAGGAGTTTCTGCTGTGCTTTGAGGAGGCTGATTCACCACTTTCTTATGCTAGTTGATTTTGGTAAAGTACAGACATAAATAGTTATCTCATGGCAATGGGCTTACTACCATGTCTCCTTTGCTGAAAAATGTATTCCCTTATCTGATATAATATTTTGTGAGATCTCATACTGATGCAGGTGTTCTGTAAGCCCACATGTATTGTTATTGGCTAAGGTCTATTGCCCTGTGTGTGGAAGGCAAATCAATGCATAGAGACTATGTCTATTCCTAATACTTCCATAGAGTGCTGTAATCAATCTGTCAACAAGGTCTTGTTGATCACCTCAATGAGAAATGCAATACAGGAATGTTACTTTTGGTCTTTATTAATATATTAGGCATTTGACAACAGCAGTAGCTACGTAAGTCTTAATAAAATATACATGGTGGCAAATCAATACATAGTCTCCCTCTTCCCTACCGTGGCCACTCTATGCAAGTGACTGTCAGGTTAGCATATTTTTTTTTTTGTCAGCTTTTTCATCACTTGGACTAAAAGACCAAACCAGAAAAACTATAGAGGATGAAAAGTTATTTAAGGGTTTCAATTCCCAAATGCTATGCTGCCTAGAAATTTCTTCCACCACATTAAGAAGTCCATTAGTTTTAAATTCATCCTCACAGAAAGTTTCAGGACATAGGCAAAATACAGACAGCTTCTCAGTCAGAAAATAACACAAATAGCTTCTCCTCCAAATTCCAATATAGTCCTCCTCTGAACACTCTGAGTCCTGTCTTCACTGTCTATAGTCCTATTGGCATTCTGGTCTTCTGAGTTCCCACCAGAATCAGCCATTAAGCTCAGAATATAAGAATCTAAAGCATTTCCACCTTGCAAGGCTAAGTATCTCAAAGTTCCTCCTACAAATTCCAAAATGCTCCAAAAACTTATGAACCACATGCTCAGGTTAGTCACAGCAATGATCCCACTTCTTGGTACCAATTTTTGTTTTAGTTAGCTTTTTTGTTGCTGTTACCCAACAAGAACAATGGTAGAGGAGGAAAAGTTTATTTAAACCTTCACAGTTTCAGAAGTCTCAGGCCATATACAGCCAGTTCCATCATGATAGAAGAGTACCACAGAATAAAAGTTGCTTACATGATAATCTGGAAGCAGAGAGAGAGAGACGCAACTCTCCAGATACAAAATATATACTCCATAGTCATGCCCCCAATTAAGCATGTCTTCCAGCCACACCCCACCTGCTTATAACAATCATTTCTCCTCCAAATCTTCATGCATTGTCTCACATGTGAGCTCTTTGGGGACACCATATGTAAACCATAACACATATGGTTGACTAAAACCTAAAGTTGGCTAATGTCAACTCATAAATCTATGGCTAGCTGGTCCCTTGATGGACTCTGACTGGTAAGGAACATGGTGTGATAAAAATGTCTGTTCACTTCATACTCACGCTCTTACTTTCATCTACATGCTTCTATGGCAGAACTTTTTAGTCTGAACACTCAATATTGTTCCTTCCAATCCCCAGATTAACTAGTCAGGTCATTTGTCATTGCACCTATTTATAATATATCCTTGGGTCACATGTCTTTGAATAACACAGGAAGAGTTATCTGCTTTGCCTCAAGCTTCACTCATTAGTAGAATTTTCCATTACCACTATGTCTCACTGCAATAAAGGTACCATAAATTTGCCCCTTATATACACATACTAAACAGAATTTTAATTAAAAGGAGGTAAGAATGATTTTCCTGCAGTCAGTCAAAAACCATATCTAATATAGACATAGGTGTGAGTTTGAAGGGGTAAATTGTACAACAACAATGAGTGATATGGAGTTTCTGAGCTACATGCTAATGTGTCTTGCTTCCTGAAGTTTTGTCTTATTCATGACAGGTCCTGTGTTTATCATTTCCTTCTAATTTATGACTGCTGCTGAGCTTTCAAATATACAGTTGATGGATGGGTCATACTGCCAATGGCCCAATGTGGAAGTTATGGATGTATGGTCATTTTGTGTCATGAACTCCGTTTCTATTAGATCCTAATTTTATTCCAAGAGTTGATTTCAAAAGTCTGTTTCAGATAGCATGACTTTAGACAAGAAGTAAATGACTCTGCATTTTGATTCCCCACTCTACATCATCATATGTACATTGTGTTTTTCAATCAGCATTATCTCTAAATACAAAATGTGTACTTGGTTCCATAACTCTAGTGGAAGAACTGCATATGTTACAACCTAGCACTGTTACAAAGGTCTTCTATTCTTGGCCCTACTCCAGCTAAAACCCTCTTGTATCACTTTGCTCATGGACTGGAGAAGAATTTCCAGTGCGACTGCTTCAAACATGTGAAAGTATTTATAAAACACTTTACTTCCCTTATATTGTTGGGAAAAGTAAGAATCAATGATTGTCTCATTATTGAGAGATTGTTCAATGTGCTTCCAAGTATAGAATCACTAGAATGGTTTACTTATATGACAGAACCCTGAGTCTTTATAATGTTCATCTCTCAACTCCTGGAGCACACACGTCTCACCACAGTCTACAGTGTTCTAGAAGTTTCTTATTCATTGGTACATCTGTCACAGTATAATCAATAAGGAGTTTCAATATTTTGATCTTCAGGATATCCAAATAGTTCAGATATCTTACATAGGTACATTTTGATATCCTATACTTAATAGCTACATAACAGGAAGAAGAATATTGCTTTCTTTGTGTTATTTTTTTTTCACATATAAATCAGGGGCAATAAAATGTCTGCCTTATGGGATTATAATAGATTAAATGATATAATCCAAGTAATTGTTCACTATATAAAAATTTCTTTGTAATGTTTTATTATTTGTTTATTTGACTAAGGCTTTACTATATTTTATTTGACAAAATTTAAAGCATTTTACATGTGTAGTAAGAATGATTGATTATTTCCATTCTGAACTATCTGGTAAAGATGTGCATGCAGTTTATGCCCTACCTTAATTAATGCAGCTATTTTATTCCTCGTTGGTATTATTAAGAATAAACTAATTAATAAAACATATTTACCATGATTACAAAGTATAAAGAAATTTTAAAGTAATTTAAAATTGATCGCATTTATTATGAGTTACTGAATTGCAAAACAATGAATCATTCACATTAATTAATCTTTATCAATATCAGAAAGATCTGGTTAACTTATAAGGCAAAAAATTAATTAACATAGATTATATTTATCCTCACTTAGAAAATATGTATGGTTTGCTGAACAAAATGACTACAACTAAAATATGAATTTTATTTTTTTTTTATTTTTTTATTTATTTTTTTTATTGTAAACAAATGGGATACATATTGTTTCTCTCTTTGTACATGGCGTAAAGGCATACCATTTGTGTAATCATAAATTTACATAGAGTAATGTTGTTTGATTCATTCTGTTATTTTTTCCCTTCCCCCCAACCTTCCCACCCCTCTTTACCCTCTATACAGTACTTCCTTCCTCCATACTTGCCCCCCTCCCTAACCCTAACTCTAACCCTAACACTAACCCTTCCCTCCCCCCCATTATGTGTCATCCTCCACTTATTAGTGATATCATTTGTCCTTTGGCTTTTTGAGATTGGCTTATCTCACTTAGCATGATATTCTCCAATTTCATCCATTTGCCTGCAAATGCCATAATTTTATCATTCTTTATGGCTGAGTAATATTCCATTGTATATATATACCACAGTTTCTTTATCCACTCATCAATTGAAGGGCATCTAGGTTGGTTCCACAGTCTGGCTATTGTGAATTGAGCAGCTATGAACATTGATGTGGCTGTATCTCTGTAGTATGCTGATTTTAAGTCCTTTGGGTATAGGCCAAGGAGTGGGATAGCTGGGTCAAATGGAGGGTCCATTCCAAGTTTTCTAAGGAATCTCCACACGGCTTTCCAGAATGGCTGCACGAATTTGCAGTACCACCAGCAATGTATGAGTGTACCTTTCTCCCCACATCCTCGCCAACACCTGTTGTTGCTCGTATTCTTGATAATCGCCATTCTAATTGGGGTGAGATGGAATCTTAGGGTGGTTTTGATTTGCATTTCTCTTATTACTAGAGATGTTGAACATTTTTCCATATGTTTGTTGATTGCTTGTAGATCTTCTTCTGTGAAGTGTCTATTCATTTCCTTAGCCCATTTGTCGACTGGATTATTTGAATTCTTGGAGTAAAGTATTTTGAGTTCTTTATAGATTCTGGAGATTTGTGCTCTATCTGAAGTATGATTGGCAAAGATTTTCTCCCACTCTGTAGGTTCTTTCTTCGCATTGCTGATAGTTTCCTTTGCTGAGAGAAAGTTTTTTAGTTTGAATCTATCCCAGTGGTTGATTCTAGCTTTTATTTCTTGTGCTATGGGAGTCCTGTTAAGGAAGTCTGATCCTAGACCAACAAGGTGAAGATTTGGACCTGCTTTTTCTTCTATAATCTGCAGGGTCTCTGGTCTGATTCCGAGCTCCTTGATCCATTTTGAGTTTAGTTTCGTGCATGGTGAGAGATATGGGTTTAGTTTCATTCTGTTGCATATGGATTTCCAATTCTCCCAGCACCATTTGTTGAAGAGGCTATCTTTTCTCCATTGCATATTTTTGGCACCTTTGTTTAGTATGAGAAAATTGTATTTATTTGGGTTTGTGTCCGTGTCCTCTATTCTGTACCATTGATCTACCTTTCTATTTTGATACCAATACCATGCCGTTTTTGTTACTATTGCTTTGTAGTAGAGTTGAAGATCTGGTATTGCAGTACCCCCTGTTTCACTCTTCCTGCTAAGGATTGCTTTAGCTATTCTGGGTTTCTTATTCTTCCAGATGAATTTCATAATTGCTTGCTCTATTTCTGTAAGGTACATCATTGGGATTTTAATTGGAATTGCATTGAATTTGTATAGCACTTTAGGTAGTATGGCCATTTTGACAATATGAATTCTTCCTATCCAAGAACATGGAAGATCTTTCCATCTTCTAAGGTGTTCTTTAATTTCTTTCTTTAGTGTTGTAAAGTTCTCATTGTAGAGGTCTTTCACCTCTTTTGTGAGATTGATTCCCAAGTATTTTATTTTTTTCGAAGCTATTGTGAATGGGGTAGTTTTCCTAATTTCTCTTTCTGAAGATTCATCACTTATGTATAAAAATGCGTTGGATTTATGGGTATTGATCTTGTAACCTGCTACTTTACTGAATTCACTTATGAGTTCTAAGAGTTTTCTGGTGGAATTTCCAGGTTCCTCTTAATATATAATCATGTCATCAGCGAACAGGGATAGTTTGAGTTCCTCTTTTCCAATTGATATCCCTTTAATTTCTTTGGTTTGTATAATTGCTCTGGCCAGAGTCTCAAGAACGATGTTGAATAGAAGTGGTGAAAGAGGGCATCCCTGCCTTGTTCCAGTTTTTAGGGGGAATGCTTTCAGTTTTTCACCATTTAGAATGATATTAGCCATGGGCTTAGCATAAATGGCCTTTACAATGTTAAGGAATGTTCCCACTATCCCTATTTTTTCTAGTGTTTTGAGCATGAAGGGGTGCTGTATTTTATCAAATGCTTTTTCTGCATCTATTGAAATAATCATGTGATTCTTGACTTTAAGTGTATTAATATGGTGAATTACGTTTATTGATTTCCTGATGTTGAACCAACCTTGCATCCCTGGGATGAAACCAACTTGATCATGGTGCACTATCTTTTTAATATGTTTTTGTATGCGATTTGCTAAAATTTTGTTGAGAAATTTTGCGTCGATGTTCATTAAGGATATTGGTCTGAAATTTTCTTTCCTTGATGAGTCTCTGTCTGGTTTAGGTATCAGGGTGATATTGGCTTCATAGAATGAGTTTGGGAGGGTTCCCTCCTCTTCTATTTTATGGAATACTTTGAGAAGTATTGGAATGAGCAAAGCTAATGTTAGCAAATACAAGAAGATAGAGACACTAGCATGTATTCTATTAGATCATAATGGATTGAAGTTAGAAATAAATGAAAGAGTAAAACACAGAAACTATTCCAACATCTGGAGATTAAACAATATGCTATTATATGATGAATGGATAACAGAAGATATTGGGAAGGAAATTAAAAAATTCTTAGAGGTAAATGAGAACAAAGAAACATCATATCAAAATCTCTGGGACACTATGAAAGCAGTACTTAGAGGGAAATTTATTTCATGGAGCGCATTTAATAAAAGAAGTAAAACTCAACAAATAAACGACCTAACACTACAGCTCAAAGCCCTAGAAAAAGAAGAACAGAACAGCACCAAAAGTAGTAGAAGACAGGAAATAGTTAAACTCAGAGCTGAAATCAATGAAATTGAAACAAAAGAAACAATACAAAAAATTGACAAAATAAATAGTTGGTTCTTCGAAAAAATAAACAAAATTGATAAACCTTTAGCCACACTAACAAAGAGAAGACGAGAGAAAACCCAAATCCCTAAAATTCGGAATGAACAAGGAAATATCACAACAGACAGGATTGAAATACAAAACATAATTAGAAGCTATTTTGAAAATCTATACTCCAACAAAATAGAAAATTTCGAAGGCATCAACAGGTTTGTAGAGACATATGAATTGCCTAAACTGAACGAGGAGGACATAAACAATTTAAATAGACCAATTTCAAGTACTGAAATAGAAGAAGTCATCAAAAGCCTACCAACAAAGAAAAGTCTGGGACCAGATGGGTTCTCAGCCGAGTTCTACCATATGAATTTTAAAGGGATTTTAGGGTTCATAAAAGGTACTAGGTCAAAAACATTCCCATTACTAAAAAGTAGAGATATAATAAAATCAACAAAATGTCATTCATGTCACTCAAAGGAAAATTCTCTGCTTATCCTTGAATCTCAGCTTCCAAGATACAGGAACATAGTTTTGAGAGAAAAGGGGAACAATTTGTGGAGTCCAGCAACCTCATTAGAATTTCTTTACTCAACTCAGATTTAAATGTTACAAAATGTGTACCTGACTGGTAACTCCAGGAAATATGAAACTTCACCTATTTTTCATTTCAAATATAATTTGTATTTGTGGGTGCATTTATGTGGGATTTATATCACATTTCCTTTAAGTCAACACTATTTAAAGCAGGTTCTAAGTTACATTATACAAAGATAGATATAAAAACCACATAAGACTAGGAATGTAACTCAGTCGTAGAGTGCTTACTTTCCCAGCATGCATGAGGCCCTGAGTTCAATCCCTGTGTGGCAAAGAAAAAAAAAAAAAAAAAGAAAGAAAGAAAGAAAGAAAGAAAGACAGAAAGAAAGAAAGAAAGAAAGAAAGTGAGCTTAGGCTGGTGTGTCCTTGGGTACTGGGAATCTATTTCACAGTATTATGGTAGGGGAATTAAAATGTACATAGCTTAAGTGAGAAGTAGCATATTCTTTTCATCTTTGTCCAATAAATATGGCCTGCCTAGGAATGCCTTTGGACATAGATGTTCTGAGATTTGGATTAGGATAGTATAGGGTCTGGAGAATATGAAATGAGGGTATGATTCCCCTACTCCTAGTGATAAAATTTCCTACTATGGTTCTTCAGTTTCAATAACTAAGAATTAAACTGGGCACAGTGGCACACACCTGTAACCACAGGGACTCTGGAGGCTAAGGCAGGAGAATCATGAGTTCAAAGCCAGCCTCAGCAAAATGAGGTGCTAAGCAACTCAGTGAGACCCTGTTTCCAAATAAAACACAAAAAGAGGGCTACAGATATAACTCAGTGGTTGAATGCCCCTGAATTAAATCCCTGGTACCAATAATAATAATAATATTATTAATAATAATAATAAGTGAGAATTATTACAACAACAATGAATTTGAACTTATATTATCCCAGATATTTAATTCTGCTATAACTATTTTGTGGAATGTGTGCCCCTAAATATCAAAGGCATCTTTCTTCTTGAAGTCATTGTAAATTTGTGTATTCATCTTGACATTTTCCTGGAAGATTGCAGAAAAGTGTTTTCAGAAGAACTTTAAAACATTAATTTACACCAAAAACTTCGCATGATCAAAAGTATAGCCATAAAGTACTCTCAGAGTTTTGCATATGCTATTGATATTGTCCTTATATCAGTCTTATTAGGTAATACTTTCCTAATTTTCCAGATGAAATTGAAGCTCAAAATTATTTAACTACTTAAGATTACAGAATAAGGAACTTATAGAGCTAGGATTTGAATTATGATTTACTTGGTTCAGCAGATAGATTAATAGATATATAGATGGATGACAGATAGATCCTTTAGTATGAAAAGTTCCAAATTTATGCAAATTAAAAGAGAAATATATTGATCCCCCATGTACATGTGTTAACTAAAAAAATTATCAACATTCTGCCATTATTGTACCATTTATACCACTAGCTACTCTGTAATAGGCATGTAATTATTTTTAATCACTGGGTCATACTAATCACATGAATACTGGGTAATCATTAGTTTTTGATGCTTTAGTGAGATATATTTTTATTGTAACATGGATAACTGAAGGAAACTATAATGATGATAAAGTATTCTTTCTCATACAAATGGCATTGTATCTCCAACAATAAGGCAGAGTTCTATGAAAAGATATTATTAGTTTCATATAATTCATTCAGAAAAGATTCTCCTTTTAACAGGGATCATTGTGATAAATGCAAATCATATTAATTTATACAACACAGATATTCTTTCTTAAATTAGTTATATACCATTTGAAATTGCTGGTTATTTTAATTCAAAAGCACACTGAGAGACAAAATCATACTAAATAATTTTGATACAAGTCCTGGCTTCTTGACATTTATTTATAAATATGTCCACATTTTCATATCCAAGACTTTTTTTCTGAAGTCAGCTGATTCTTGAACAGCTGAAAGTTATACTTCATCCTAAGTACAAAGTATATAATTTAATGTTGAGAAAGGTCCCCTGATACATTTAATCCAGTTTTTGGCAGCCCAGATATCTCATTTCCAGCTATCATAATGTGGATTCAGAATGTAATGCTCTTGGAAATCTTTTTAAATATCATACTAACCCTAATAATTGGGTATTAAAATCATCTTTATTTTATTAAGGAAGAAACAACACTCAGGCACATAATGTCATTTTTAACTAGAATTTCTTTTTAAAAATATGCTGCCCTAGCCTGACATATAAATTTCAAATTCTATTAATTTTTCTTACTAAACTCCTTTTCTAGACTGACTCAAGAGTGCTGTATATTTGATTATCTACTTTATGTTTTCTCTAGAATTCTAGTAGAGAATAAAAAAAAATTCTGATTTCCCAACTTAATAAAGTGTATTAAAGTGGCTGTAGATTAAGGAAAATAAGATTATAAAGGATACCTGAAACTATAATGCAAACAAACTAAACTCTAATACATTTTAGCTTGATAATGACCATTAGCAATAATTGGGTACTGACTATGACCAAATAAACTGCCATATTTTATGTATTATAATTTTCATCATAACAGAGGTGTAATAAAACTTGAACCAAAAGAAAATACCTGGAATTGAGTTCCAGAAATCCTGAGGACATTTAATTTGCCATAGAATAAGAATAACTCATACAGATTTTTTAGAATATAGATGAAAACAAAGAAAGAACAAAGCATTTCACTTTCTTATGCTATACTTATGCATTTTGATTTGCAGTGGACTTTACAGATACCTAAATAGCAGGAAAAGGAACCTCTCCACAGAACCAAAACATTTAATTTACTGACAAGGAAAAACATGGTTCTTATATTATTCTCCCATTTTAATGATCTCTTAATTCAAAATATTTCTAAACTTCTAAACATTAACAATGAAACAAAGCAAAATTAATCCAAAAGACCAAGAAACATATTTGGTTCAGAATAAATCAATGAATGTTTTGATTCAAGAGAGTTTTTCATAAACACACAACTGCCAAAAACGACCTCTTATTTTCTCTCATTTTCTGTACTGTCCTTTAAAGTGCATAGTCCTCACAAGCCCTTGAAAATAGTAAAATATTTTTCAGGTTGGGTATTAAGGTTGTGTGGGTAATGTTGCTGTGTCAAAGTAAACTAATGCTAATTTGCTGTGTTTAGGTTAATGCAATTTATTTTTCTAGTAAAATAGAAAAGCCAGTTGAAAATCTTACTGGTCAATAGAAAACATTTGGAAACTTAGTGTTGTAAATAAAATTATATGAATGTATATATATTATATATCCTGAACACCTTTCAAGAAATAATGACCTCTCTAAATTCTTTATTCTGCACTCTATAATTGCTGGGATTAAAATCCTGCTTCTAGCTAACTAGCACCTGTCTTTTTCACATGCCCCTTTCCGTCATACGTATAATGAATATCTTTACAACAATATTCATTCTCAGTGCAAACATAGAAGCTTGAAGATTTGATGTGAATGTTTGAAAGTAGTACTGTGGAGTTTCCATTAATGACTAGCTAAGAAATGATATGTGGAGTAATTCATGACAATTGACAATAGGAGTGAATTTTTCATTTTTAAACTGAACATCAATCCAGATGTCACTCTCTCAGATGTAAAAGTAGGTAGCCCATATTTCCATCAAAAGATCTCAGACATACAAACAGGGACTTCAGAAGAGAACAAAGAAACTGAAGGGCTAGATAATGAAGAAAAGTATTCCTAAATACACAAAAGAGACAGCATTTTGTTAAATTAATAAGTGAAGCAGATCATTAACAAATTAATCAGTCAAAACATCTGAAAGTGAATTTTGAACATTTGTAAATGTCAGATTTAGTGCAACTTGTAAATAGAAATATAAGTAAGGATATTGCAAACCCTTCACAATGACATGGGCAAGGAATGAAGAGATTCTCAGAGGAACATCAGCAAACATTGAAAACAGAGGACTTTAGACTAGGCAGAAACATTGACTAAAAGATATAGCCACAGTGGAATGAATTGGAACCAACTTTCCTATGTACACATATTAACATAGCACAGTGAATTTCACCATTGATAGCCACAAGGCCACTAATTAAGAAGGAAAAAAATTCATAAATTGTATTTACTTCTAATAAGAGAAGCAACACACTTGTGTAACCATTGTATGCATATCAACCTAAACTAATGCCCAGAATGAGTACCTTTCAGGTAACTTTCAGTTTTTTTTTTTTTTTTTTTTTTTTTTGGTACCAGGGATTGAACCTAGGAGCACTTAACCACTGAGCCACATCCCTAGCCCTTTTTTATATTTTGGGACAGGGTCTCACTAAATTAGTTAGGACCTTGCTCAATTGCTGAGAATGGCTTTGAACTTGAGATCCTCCTGCCTCAGCATCCTAAATTGCTGGGATTACAGACATGTGCCACCATGCCTGGCTAGTACCTCGTATATTTAACCAGTTCAAATACAATTCGACCAACGTGACTAACACAAAAAAAGATGTCTAATATTATCCCCAATTTTGGTGAGTCTGGAACAAATTTCTTGTTATGAAAATCACATTAATTTCAATATTACTTCCATACCCCTGCCTCTCTTCAGCAACAACTCCTGGCAAACTATATTTGAAGTTCTAAATATGTATATGGTATGTTGGCAGTCCTTAACTTAGGGGAATAATGTATTCTTTGACATATATATGTAATCAAGAAATGATAGCTGCAGAAATCATTCTTAGTTCCATTATTTCCCCATTAACAACTAAAAATATATTTTTAAAAACGTGATTTTGGGATAGTTATAGATTCATACACAGGTATAAGAAATAATGAAGAGATCTCATGTGCTCCTTTGCAACATTTTACAAAACTATAGTACAGAGCCTCCTTTACTTGCAATGGGGTTACATCCTGATGAACCCATCACAAGTTGAAGATATAATACACTGATAATGAATTTAATCCACCCAGCATACTGAACATCACAGTTTAGCAACACAGCACACTGTAGAATATCTGTGGTTTCCCCTAATGATCTTGGAGTTGGCTGGGATCTGTGATCACTGCTACAGCTCATCATCACAAGAGGGGATCAGGCCACATATTGCTATCCCAGCAATGATTCAAATTCAAAATTCAGAGTACGATTTCTACTGAAAATCACTTTAGTACCATTGTAAAGTTGGAAATTGTAAGTCTTTAGTCAGGGTGCTTCTAGACAAGATCACAATCAAGAAATTGGCATTAATACAATCAGAATACCAACATTTCCATTACCATAAGGAGCCCATGTTGCCATTTTCTACCCACCCCCAAATCCCTCCCTTCTCATCCACACTTCCCCACCTTAAGGCCTGGAAACCACTAATATGCTTCTACAATATTATCATTTAAAGAATGTTATATAAGAGGAATCACATAGTGTATAACCTTTGAGGATCAGATTTTTCTCTCAGGATAATTCTCTGGAAATTTATCCACATCCTTGGGTTTTTGATAATTAGTTTTTTTTTCTTTTCTTTTTTTTTTTTTTTTTTTTTTTGCATTTTAGGAGTCACTATTATTTTTTTATTAATGAAGGACTTGAGATTTCATGAGGCTAAGTAACTGCCCAAAGTCACACATCTAGCTAGAAATAGAATTGAGGTTCAAAATCCTCCTTACAGCATTTGTTTCTAGTTTGATAACATGCATCCTGGTATATATCCTGATGTCCAGAAGTTTCTTTACTTACGCACCTGCATGTGATATTGATAGATCATCAATAGATCACATGTTTGATTCTACTATTCAAAGTCAATCTGCATTTCATTAAGTTGAGTAGTTTACACTCCTTCCAAAACTGATGAGAGTTCCTGTGGCTTTATAATCTTTTTTTTTTCGATTTGTATTATAATTTTTGATTCATTGTACACAAATGGGGTACAACTTTCACTTCTCTGATTGTACCCAAAGTAGAGTCACACCATTTGTGTTATCTTACATGTATAAAGGTAATGATGTTTGTCTCATTCTATTATCTTTCCTTCCCCGCACCCCATCCCCACCACTCCTTTCCCTCTACACAATCCATCCTTCCTCCATTTTTCCTTAACCCTCTCCTCCTCCCTATTGTGTATCATAATACACTTATCAGATAAATCATTTGACTTTTGTTTTTTTGAGATTGGCTTATTTCACTCAGCATGATATTTTCCAATTCCATCTATTTACCTGCAAATGTCATAATTTTATTCTTTATGGCTGAACAATATTTCATTGTGTATAAATACCACAGTTTCTTTATCCATCCATCTATTGAAGGGCATCTAGGTTGGTTCCACACTTTAGCTATTGTGAATTGAGCTGCTATAAACATTGATGTGGCTGTGTCACTGTAGAATGCTGACTTTAAGTCTTTTGGATATAGGCCAAGGAGTGGGATAGCTGGGTCAAATGGTGGTTCCATTCCAAGTTTTCTAAGGAATCTCCATACTGCTTTCTAGATTGACTGCAAACCCAACAGCAATGTATGAGCATACCTTTTCCCCCATATCCTCGCAAACGCCTATTATTGCTCATATTCTTGATAATATCTATTCTTTTGGGGTGAGATGAAATTATAGGGAAGTTTTGATTTTAATTTCTCTTATAACTATGTAGTATTATGTGATTTATTATGTGTATCTATTTACATGGACCTACCTTCTACTTTAACTTTTGAAGTTCCTAATATTATACTCTTACATTTTTATTTGGGTTATGTTATTGAATTAAAAGCTGTCTCCAATTTTAGTTTAGGTATTCACAAAGGCACACATACGGTATTGACTAGAAATGAACTGATTCCATTCCTTGAAAAATTTTAAAGTGATAAATATGAAAAATGATCTCATGTGCCCATAAAGTAACTAAAGAAAAAGAAAATGAATTAGTATTTGTAGAAGGAAATATGGGTAAGAAATAGTCAAAACTTGTTGAAAATTGTAGACAACAAACTTAAGGTAAAACAAACTTCAACAATTACGTCAACAAAGCCCATTTAAGCTCAAACAAAAATCACAGGTCCACTTATTTTCGTGATGGGAGTCGCCTCTGTGGTTACCCATCCCTTTCCTTAGTTACTGAAGACTATGCTCTACTGGGCTTCACCTTTTACTTTGACCATCTGTTTACCACATCTGCCAATATAAACACACAGCATAAAGTGGCCTTCAGCCAGCAGAGTCAACAAGGCACAAAAGTTCAGTCCTGTCAAGGCTGACTCTGTAAAGGGCCCCTATAAATTGTCATTGGATCATTTATTGGCTACAGGGAAGTCACACAGAGAATGTGACAGCAAGGTTAATTGTCTTCATGGACAGGATTTAATTTTCCACCCACGATTTATACAATTTAGGAAAAAAATATTTACTAAGCTAAGAAAAATTTGCAAAATAAATTAAGGGAGATAGATGTACATCCGGATCTAACATTTCTTTAATTTCCCCTAATATTTATTAATATATTTTTTAAAGTTTTACAGTTTAATGGGAAGGACTGACATCAGTAAATGTCCTGTAATAACAATATTTTCTTAAAGCCAGAAGTTATTGTAATTTCTCAATATTAGCAGTGTAAAATGATCTTGCCACTTTATTTCTGAAAAATCCTCCTTAATTTTCTGCATGAATTGTTACTCTAGGCTGTTAACAATATAGTATTTGTGATGGAATTAGTATGGATTTTAGAGTCTCCTCAGATCTCAGCTCCTTCATTTTAGTGTGACTTTGAATCTGTTAGTGTCTCTGTCCTTAGTTCTAGCTTTACTCTTTATCAAATATCAAATCATAATGTATTAACTAAAAATGCATTTAACCAGAAATAAAACCAAAAACAGGATTAGTGATAATCACTGACTTACACAGAGGTCAATTTTCTCACCGTAGTCCCAGAAACAGCTATTGTAGTTGTTGATTCAACATACTTATGATGCAACCTGCAATTTAAACTGCTTTTGCATTCTTACTCTATCTTCATTACAGTGCTGGGTTTTGTCCCATTATTTATTATTTAAAAGTCACAGACAGCTTCTGACCTTCATATTATTATCTGGGTTCATGACAGGAAGCAGAGAAGGAGAGATGCTATCAGGTATACCTCCTTCTGTTTCCTTTATTTAAGGAAGCAGAAGTTTTAAAAAATTCTATCATCCATAAAGTCTCCTTTTAGTTATTATGGCCAAAAATCTATGCATGTGGATGAGTCCTGTGTTTTAGTCATCCTTTTCACTGCTGTGCCCAAAAGAACTGACAAGAACAACAAAGAGGAGGGAAAGTTTACTTGGGGCTCATGTTTCAGAAGTCTCAGTTCACAGACAGCTGGCTCCATTTCTGGGGGCTCAAGGAAGAGTATGGTGGAGGGGAGCAGCTCACATGATGTTCAGGCAGCAAAGAGAGAGTCCACTCATCAGACAAAAATATATACCCAAAATGCATGCCCCCAATGACCCACTTCCTCCAACCACACCTTATCTACCTTCAGTTACCACTGAGTTAATCCCTACTAGGGGATTAATTTATTGATTGGGTTAAGGCTGTCATTCCCCAATCATTTCACCTCCAAGCTTACTTGCATCATCTCACGCATGAGCTTTTGGGGGACATGTCACATCCAAACCATAACATCCTGGTTTCAGGAAGGCTCAGAAATAATAATAATGAATAATAATAAGAATAATAATAAACTATTGTCTCAATTTTTTTTGACTAATTTTGATACATCTCAAAACTGAGCATAGTGGAAGAAAAAACACATCTACATAGTTTAGTAGCAGTATATGCCACTCACATAGAGACTCTGAAGGGTCATCATGAAGATTCAGTGAGAAAGTATGTAAATATCATACTAATGCTAAGTAAATGTTAATCCCATAATGTCATGTATAGTTGTGTACCTCCCTTGTTCCAGCATATCAGGGTTTTAATTATTCTGTGAGCACATAAATCATGTTTACTTCATTAACTACAAGTGAGCCTGGAAGGAATATCATTGGAATTGAGGTCTTTAACTTCTGTGGTCATAGCGGTAAATTACTTTTGGTTGACCACAGTAGTTCTTTTTCCAGTTCACCTTCCAGGTTGATTTTGTTTAGTTATTCAACAGAGGAGTTATGAAATCATCATGTGCAAAACCAAATAGTCTCCCATGAAATTCTGTGTCTCTACACTGTGTATTAATCATTGCAGAGAACTCAATTTCATCTAAGAACAAATATAAATATGCAAGTGATATTTACTGACTTTTAAATTTCTTTTCTATTTACCATGAAATTTGCTAGGCTAGAACTTTTGTGAGTTTTTGGATCTTTGCTGTGTTCACTAATGCAGTCTAAGTAACTATAAAATTAAATGAGAAATAATTGTTCAATACATTTTTGTTGAAAGAATAGAGAAATAAAATTTCAATTGTGTGTACTGAGAAATATCTGTTTACTTGGATACTTATCATATAGTTCTCCAGGTATGCACATGCAGTTTATAAGTTGACATAAAATACTGTCATATACAAATATTTAGTAATCTGGGAAACTTGCCAAATAGGATTTATTAATTTAAAAAAAACCTTTATGTTTACACATATTTAAACTTATTTAATTTCAAACAAACACTATAAATTTAGGTTAAACTTCTTTTAATTACAAAAGGCAATTGCCAAATGTTAATTGATGAATTGTTAACAAACATTACTCCAGGCAGGAGACTCTTAGTGTAAAAACTTAAACATTTCCTATAAGAATAGACAAACTCTAGAGCTATCAATTCAAAGTGAGCAGTGAGAAAAAGCAGAGATTTCAGATTAATTGTTCAATGAGCAATTTTCACACTTGCAAGCAGCTTAGAAAATCACTTGGAACACTATCCTCCATGATGTCATTGAGATGTCAGTGACATCCTTAAAAAAGAAGCTACCAGACCTCTGTCCAAACTGTGCTTGAAAGTTGGCATCAAATAGTGTTTAAATGTCTGAATCTCTTCAGCTTGGCATGAAGTTAATATGAATTAACACCAAAGATGAAAAAGTTTTATGAGAAATATATTCGACAAAATCATTTCTATTTCTGATACAAATGATGCAATTGTAGAAGGAAAAAAAAAAAAAAAAAAAAGCAAATCTTTCCTTCACTTGACACAAGGTTCATGGCTGAAATCTCTATAAGAAAAAATAGAGTAAGAAGATAAAATCATGATTTATATTAGAAGTTTCATGCAGCAACCAGACACTTCACGAGAAAGTGAAGACCCAAAGAAATCCTTGTGAAGAGAGTTATGCAGAGGAATCATTGGAGGACACGGAGTGGGATCTAAAGGTGGTAAGTGGGAACATAGCAAGGTTGGTTTGTGCAGATTCTTGATGTCCCTGTGTTACGTTCCTTCCCCCTAAGTAATAGGAAGGGCATTTCTCACATGTGTCTTGAGAGTAGAAGGGAGGGAGAAGGTCAGAGAGTGAACTTCCTGGGTTTTATGGTTTGCTTAAGGAAAGAAGGGCCAGGGGAAGGTCGCATGGCCTTCCTGGTGCGTTCTCAAATGACAAGTGTTGTGTTTGGGATAGCATGTGCTGAACGTCATCACACTCATATACAGAAGCACATTTTCCCCTCATGATACAGTATTTATTTAAATAACTTTTAAAGTCCACCTTTTTATTAGTTGTAAATTATTCTGATCAGTGATCTAGCAGTGGAATAAACAAAAATTAAAAGAAGATTTTACATGAATGAGTCCATGTGATTCATAGCATTCAAAGACATTAGACTAAAAATCAAAGGCTTTCATGCTTCCTCCATAAACTTAATATTCCTGGGATAAGTGCTAAAGACAACTCAGATTAGTCATGTTTACTCTGGTGCAAAGAAGGATCTCATTTTTACATTTTAGGCTGAAGTACTCAGAAATTGTAGCTATCATTCTTCAGAAAGATTCTGGTAAATAGGGAGACAATTACTACATACTAATTGATGAAATTAAGCAATTATCAAAGAAGTAAGGAACCCCTTATCAAAGAAAAAACAAAAACTCCAATGGGCTTAAAATTGGGGTCACTACTATAAAATAATATATAAATTAAGAACATCCCTGAATTATAGACATCAATAATTGCAAGTAGTCTTGGGTGTAATTTTGTCTGTTTTCAATGAAATGTTTAACCCTCCATGTTATCTCCCTAAGCAATAAAAACACAAATTTTATTATAAACACTCTCTGTCTATTCAACAGTGGTAAGATAATCATAAACTTGCAAGCATGAAAGAGGTAAAGTGCACCTTAAAGCAACATCCAAGGCAGTGCCCCTGAGAGAGGCAAAGCAAGAGACTCTTTCATAGGAGATTCTTTAGTGGCCTTTAGGTAAGCAATTAACCTTCCAATTCTTTTTTAATTTCCAGGGCAGATTTTCAATTTTCAATGTCTGCTTAAGCATATAAAATAAGTGAACATATTTCAGGCAATTTAACTTATAGGATGGAATATTATAAATTATGTAGCTATTTTTATTAGATTACTTTTATAGAATTTCTTTTAAAGTAAAAATGAATCATCAATAATTTTAAGAAGATGTTGCATAAAATGAGAAGGATATCAATATAATATTTTGAAAGAATTAAAAAGCACTTTGAATCCAGGTGCCATGGTGCACGCCGGTAATCCGAGTGGCTCTGGAGGTTGAGGCAGGAGGATCAAAAGTTCAAAGACAGACTCAGAAAAGCAAGATGCTAAGCAACACAGTGAGACCCTGTCTCTAAATAATTTACAAAATCTGGTTGGGGATGTGGCTCAGTGGTCAAGTGACCCTGAGTTCAATTCCCAGCCCTCACCTCCAAAATAAAAATAAAAATACAATAAAATAAAAAAAAAACACTTCCAAGATTCACTTCCTGAGCTATGAAGTCACCTGTTCACACTCACACCTAAAAGTGTGATATTATCATGTGTTCATCATATACAAGTGAATACCTGCATACTTATCTTATACCAGATTTATAAAAGCCAATCCAAGTGTCCATTGACAGATGAATGGATTTTTCAAGGTGATACATTCATAACAATGGAATATTATTAAGCTTCATAAAGGAAGGAACATCTGATATGAGCTACAATATGGATGAATTGAATCCAGTATGCTAAGTAAGATAAGCCAGTTAGAAAATGACAATCCTGTATGATTCCATATACATGGGGTATTTAAAGTAGTAGAATGTGGAGAGCAGCGATTTGACTCATGGTCTGACTCTCTCATGGTTGCATTTGCACTGAGAACTGCCTGTGCTAAGGTGCAGGTCAAAATGGCCCAGTTGATGTGGTGACACCAGACCAAGGAAACTCTGTGCAAAGACTCAGAATTATCAGTCAAAGTCTTGAGTTCAGACACCAACTCCCAGGGACAGAGAAGCATAACAAGATGACCCTAATTTCTCACCAGTCCTGCATCCTTCAGATTGCCTACTTTGCTGAAACTTTCCCACAAAGAACTTTTGACGAAACCTATGTAATAAATATGCTGAGCTAGCTCTGGGTCATTCATCCCTCCTCAGGGGATGAGGAACCATCTGGCTCCCTTTTTCTTTCTATTTGTATCTGTTTGTCTTTTCTTTATTCCATAGCCCTTCATCTGGTATTCTTCCCTTAACTAATGACAGCAGCTGAGAGAGATGAGAGGGCTGCCACAGTGGGCACCTGAATAGGGACATGAAATGCCCAGACGGTTGGTGCCTGAACAGGGACCAGACACAGGGAACTTCTTCCATGGTAGGATGAGGGGACACTCCTGAGACCACAGCCGTCAAAGAAAGGTGAGGAGTACGAGTTTATAGGTTGGTGTAAAACATGGGACATAAAAAACAAGGATCAAAAAAAAAAAAAAAAATAAGGGATCTCTGCTGCAATGTTTAAGATTATGTTTTCTTCATTCTTCCCTACCCACCCCCCACTAGCCATGGGCCTGCATCCACTTATCAGAGAAAACATTTGGCCTTTGGTTTTTTGAAATTGGCTTTGTGCAGAGGGGCATGGGGGGAGGGGTGGGGCAGTGGGGATGGGAAGGATGGCAGAATGAGACAGACATTATTATCCTACATACATTCAGGAAAAATTTAAAAATATATATATATAATGAAAAAAATTGTCAATACCACATAGTACTTTACTTACTCTGAAATATTCACATTTTTTCTGTACACAAATGAAATTGATGTGTACTTACTAAGAATAAAAAATAAATAAAAATCAATTTAAAAAAAGATTATGTTTTCTTAGCTTCTGCTACATTTCTATCTCTCCTAGGCTTGCATTTAAAATGTAAATTTCAGAAACTGGTTTGAGACCAAAAAGAAAAACAAAAGTGTCATTTTAAAATTCAAGGTGCTGTAGCTGGCTACTTTTTCTGCTGTAGCACTCTGCCACTCTCCTTTCTTAACAGGTTCCTGCCTAACACTACAACACAGGGAGAAATATGGAATGTTCTCCTATATACAATTCTTCTCCTTGCCTGAGTATTTGGGGACTCTAATCTGACCCCAAAGTAAACTCTGATCTGATAAAGACTAACTACATTTGTCTGATGTGTTGGTATTTACAGTTAAAAATGAATAATTACATTTAACATAAATGATATCAATCTTCATAAATGTGTTTATTAAAAGAGACTTCTAACTAAGTTGCAAAGTTTGGGTGCTAAACATCAACAACTAAGGTAATATATTTAAATATTAAGTGGACTTTCATAAATTGGTAAATGGAAAAAAGTATAAGACTGCTTTGTGTCTGCGTCTTCACTGAAACACAAGGTTGCTAAGAGCTAATATCTTATCAGGTGCAATTTATACACAAAGTATAAATACACAAAGAGGTTTTAGTTAGGTTTTAATTAAAGTGCCATTAAAACATAAAAGTGTTTCTTCTTTTTAAAGCGGGGTAATTTCTCTAAATTCAAAAGTTTCATGAAGATTGTTTCAAAATGTAAATTTAAGAGGAGAGAAATACATATAAAGTTTGTGAGGGGAAAGATATATAAGGTTTGTGAAGGTTAAGAGCGATGGTTTGCATACAAGTTTTGTGTAAATGACAAGAAGGTTTGGTTAAGTGATGAAAAGATTGTGTAAGTGACAAAAATGTTTGTGTTAAGTTAGAGAAGGCTTTTAAAGGGTAAAATTTTAAAAGTTTGTGTGTAACTAAATTGGTTATATATAATTAACTCAATTAGTTAAATTATCCAAAGCTTTTCCTAAAATCAAATACCAATTTATTCATATATACCAAAGTTTAATCCTCCATGTGTTAAAGTAATAAGAATTTCTTAAAACATTAATCTACTTTTATCTATCAAGATAATTTCTTAGCTTCTTACACTTCCTGGTAAAAGTATTTTAAAAAAATGCTGGTCTCTATGATCATCATTATATTCATTAATTTTGTATTAATCTCATTCTAGTACTCATGGGTTCTTGTTTCTCTGATAGAAGCACTCATCTCCCACATGATTTACAACCTGTTCTTTCCAAACCAGAATTTTGCCATGGACTCTCAATTGACCAAAACATTCCTGAGGGGAAAATCCAAACTACTCTTCCTACACCTCCCCCTCTCAGTTTGAAGGAGCTGTAGCAATCATGGCCCATTTCCTCTTAGAGCAGAGAGGGTTCCCTTACCTAGACAGAAAAGTTCCAACACTTCAAAATAGACATACATTGGTTTCATTTAAAAAATAATAAAGTGGGAGATGTGGAGAATGGAGATTTGAATCATGATCTGACTCTCTCATGGATGCATTTGCACTGAGAACTGCCTGTGCTAAGGTGCAGGTCAAGATGGCCCAGTTGCTATGGTGACACCAGACCAAGAAAACTGTGCAAAGACTCAGAATTATCAGTCAAAGTCTTGAGTTCAGACACCAACTCCCAGGGACAGAGAAGCATAACAAGATGACTCTAATTTCCCACCAGTCCTGCATCCTTCAGATTGCCTACTTTGCTGAAACTTTCCCTCAAGGAACTTTTGACGAAACCTATGTAATAAATTTTCTGAGCTAGCTCTGGGTCATTCATCCCTTATCAGTGGATGATGAACTACCTGGTCCCACCTTTTTCTTTCTATGTGTGTCTGTTTGTCTTAAACCCCCATCACCACCGCCACCTTGTACCCAATTTCTGAATTAATGGCCATGCTGGTCACAGCAGTAGAACTCATAAAGATAGAAAATAGAATGTTGGTTCCCAGGAACTGGGAGTGGAGGAAACAGGAAACTTAAGTTTAATGATTAGAGAAACTCAGTAATAAAATGAAAAAGTTCTGGAGATGGACGTGGTGATAACTGCACAATGGTATGAATGTATTTAATGCCATTGAATTGTGCATTTAAAATGGTTAAAATGGTTTGTTTTAGCACTTTAAAAATTAACAGATAGAGTGCATGTGGGGGTTAAATTTGGGCTTTCACAAAACTCACATATATACTTTGCTGCAATTTGCTATAAAACATTTTCTCTTTTCTGCTCTGTCAGTGCCTCCCAAAGGCCTGATGGCATTTAACACATCCAGGTGAGGCAGCCTGTGCAACAGTGTAAGAAGTCTGGACCAGCACTTTAACTTCTGGCAAAGACAGAAGTTAAACATCCAGGTGAGGCAGCCTATACAACACTGTAAGAATGCATTGTTAAGAAGTTCAGATAAGCACTTTAACTTCTGGCAAAGGCAGAAGTTAAACACCTGCCAGAACCCTATTTATTTATAAATATATATATATATAATATATAATATAAATGTAATATAATATAAATAATATTTATATTATTTATATATATATTTATATATATAATTGTGTGAAGATTACTGGTACTTCCTTAAATTGAAAAACCTTTCTAATCCAAAATTTTCAAAAGCATATCTCTTATTCATAGAATTAATAGTCTCAAGAGAGATACAAGAAATAGAAAATTGTTAAAGTAATTTAAAGACACATATTTCCAACCTTTAACAATTATTTTGTATCATGCTTCATCTTGGTACATTCTTCAAATAATTTCTAATCTTTTGAAAGAATAAGGAGCAAATTTATATTAAATTAATATGATTATTTTTCTTTATGGAAATCAATAATGAGAAAAGAAGATTTTATTCTCAAGTAAAAATTAAATTTAATTTCATTATTTTTGTTATCAGAAAATGTAATAGCACATCACATAAATGATGAAATAAGTGATAAAAATTAAAACAGTTTACCTATGGCCCCACTTGCAACCTTGCTTTCATAATTATTCAGAGGCTGAGATGATAAACTTCTGAGTCCTAAAAAATACAAGGTATTAAAGTAACTTACTTTGAATGATTTTGGTATACATCAGTAATATAGTTTATAAAATTTATGTATTTGCTGTGACTTTACAAATAATATGATTTTTATCTGCTTACCAAGGGAATGCTGTGTGACCACTCTACAAAAAACAGATTTAAAAAAAAAATCATAAGTGCTATGATAAAGGAGAAGGATGCTATTGAGAACATAATGGAATTTATTTCAGATCAGGAGGTTAGGGAGGATCTTTTAGGAAATAATATTTGAACTGAGACATGATGAATGAGAAAGCCAGACATGAACATTGATTGCAAAAGTGTCTTCTATGTAGAAAACAGCAAGGACCTTGTACATAGGGTGGGGTAAGTTTGGCCCACTGAGATTACAGAAAGAAAGTCTATGCTATTGTACTTAGCTACCTAGAGCAATCCTGCTGAAAGTGAGATCAAAGACTAAGCAGGAAGTAAGATAGTAATATAGTCAGACTTGCCTTGCTTTATTATAAGGATACATTCTAAGAAAAGTATTGTTACGTGATTTTGTAGCTATTGGAACAGAACATCATAGTATGTACTTACCCACAAACTAAGATGTCTACAGTGTCACTAGGCAGTATAATCTAATGGGACCACCATAGTGAGTGCTGCCTGCGGTTACCAAGAACAGAACTATTCAGAACATGACTGTGTATCATTATAAAAGAGTTCTTTTTAGGAATCTGAACTAGGTATTGATAAAAATAATAAACTTTATCAGTGGGACCCTCCATAATGAGCTATTATCATAAACCAAAACCAATAAGTAAAAGATGATCAGGAGAGAGGGGCGAATGGAATGGACACCAGTGAGAATTGAAGACGTTGTGAATTCTGAATCATGTGTGAAAGCAGAGGAAGGAATTACACAACTAGCATGTTCATAGATACACCCTGAATCCTGCTGCATTTTTTTTTCTAATTCTTATCATCCTGGGTCCTTTTGAAATTACATATTTTTATCTATAAAGAATAGACAGTGCAAGATATAAGTAGCAAAAAGCATTCCAACACATAGAAGGTTGGAGCAGAGTCTCAGGAGAGGAAGGTTGAGAAGGAACTGTGGGAAAGAGAAAACTAGGAAAAGATATTGTCATGACAACAAGAAAAAACCATATGACTGAAATAAAGAAAGATCTAAATTACTAATTAAACAGTTTAATCTCCTATCAGGAAGTTGGTGGAATATTTAGAACATAGATAAGACTTAACCTGATGGAAGCTACTAAAGCAGAGTGATTTGTAACCCAGATTAAAATAAACACCTACAAATTCAGCAAGCTCCAATGAACTGTGAATCTCTAACATGCAGTGAAAAAGCTCATCAGTATACTGGTGTGTGACCTGAGAAAATGGAGAAGTTTAAACCTACTATTAATTGATCATATATCAAAGGCTAATTTATCAGCTATGACATCAGACAATTTATTTCCATTTCCTTATTGTAATGTGGAGTTGAAATCAGTTTTACCTTGTAGGATTTGGGTGATGCTGTGTTTATCATGACCCCTGGAACAGAATAACTACTCCACAAATGTTAGCCATGATTGCTAATAAATTACCGGTCTTCTTGTGACATAAGAAGTTCCATTTTAATTTCATAGATGCAGAAATGGAAAGGAAAGCTAAGCTCATGCTGATCACCACTCTGGTAGTATGACAAAAGTTAAAATCTGGATCCTCCAGTTGAATAGCCCATGTCTTCCCACTCTGCTGTAGTTCCTAAATGGTGAGTTACACAGCATGGCCTCAACCTGCACTGACTTATTCAGCAGGCATAAGGTAAGGTGATATTTTTGTTCCAAAGAACATTTCAAGAAAATGTTCTAAGTGATATTTCCACATGCAAGCATACTACATGCGCAGTTTTGATCTAGCTTAGGGGGATAACAAAGAAATAACCCAAATGTGAACACTATGAATTAAATTTCAGAGCTAAAGTCAGAGGGGAGAACATATCTGTTCTACTCTAAAAGGTATCACTGCACTGGTTTCACTGCATTTGTGCATCTGCCTCATAATCTCTCAAAAATTTGTCAATAACGCAAGAGATCTTCAAATCAGGAATAAAATACACATTAATCAAGACCATGGGACATGTTCAAATTCTTCCAACCCTCATATAAAAGTTTTTTGAAATATTAAATATTACACCAAACTCTTCTTACTTTTTTACATCAAATTGTTATATCAGAGTAAAAAGAAAGCATTGTTATGCATTTTACACCAAATTTATCAATGCCTACTCTAACAGAGGAAGAAATTTTCCTCTTTACTGAAAATGTCTGGGTAGTTTAACAGGACTCTAATAATTTTGTTTTGCATTTTTTCTATGTGTATCAAGAGGTTTAGGAAAACAATGTAATTGTTTTTACATAAAAATAAGTCCAGCAAATCTAAGTATTTATTATTAAATCATTAAAGAGAAATTAACCACACCTGCTAAAAATCTGGTCACACGATTGCAAAGTAAATTTTGAATGAGAAATTCAGAAATCATATGCCTCTACTGATATTTTCTTGTGAATTTTTCAGAGAGAGAATCAAAAAAACATAATCATCACAAGGAAATTAATTTTGAAGAAAATGTTAATGACCTAATTACTTAAATGAAGAAATCATTTCAGAACTACTGTCTGGATTTAAATTTCAGGGAGTTACTCATCAAACTCCTGCTGGGCCACAGGCTGTTTCTGGCAAGACACCAAAAATCTGCAGACACAGCATTTTGTCAGGAACCATCATTTTGTCATGAATCATTATTAAAATGCATGTGTGTAAAGATATTTTCATGGCCACAAGAATTGAACAGTGGGATATTGCTTTCCATTGTTTTCAGTTTTCAGGGATTGTTGTGAGAGAGAAAATGAAAGGAATACTAATAATTTAAGCATATACTAATGAACTTAGCAATATATTAAATCCATTAAATATCTTATGTAATGGTTATATGTTATATGCATGAAAATTGAATGCATACTGAAGATGTACTTTAAGTTGGCTTCTTAAAAGAAGCAAGACATAAACATATAATTATTTAATTAATAGAGATTATGAGAAAACTGAAATGTTATACTTTTACCCTGAAATTTGGTTGAGTACCTTGAATAACCACTAAATGTTAACTGAATACTCAGATAAATTATATTTATAGCAGTTGATTAGAAAGAATTCAAAATAAGGAAATGTGTATCTAAAAATTAAAAGGTTACAAAACTTTGTTCTGACTCATTAACCCAACTAATCACTCACAGTAACTTGATTTTTCATAGACTTTATAGCATGCACCATGTTTTTCTAATTTATCATTTAACTGTGTCCTATTAGTTGAATATTCACTAAAAGAAGAATGAGCTATTCTTTAAATTCCTTTTCCAGATAGGGCATTTTATAGTTATAATATACACAAATTCTTTCTTCCTTCCTTTCTTTCTTTCTTTTTGTCTTTTCCTATAATGAGATGGAAATTACTCTCTCTGAGTTATCTGGTAGTAAAATATTTCTAAAAGCAATGAATCATCTGTGAAATTAAAATAATTCTGTTATGGTTACTTTTAGATGGATTAATGACACTTAAATCGGTTTTATTCTGTTTTTTACCCCCATCATATTAGTGAGTTCAAAAATTATAGTATAGGATTGAGAATGTAGCTCAGTAATGGAGCACTTGCCTAGAATTCTCAAGACCCTGGGTTCCATTCCCAGTACTAGGAAAAAATATCCAATTTTACCTAACTGAAAAGTCAGGAAATAACACAATGTGTTACAAAGCAAGCAATACCAAGTTTAGTTTTTCCTTTTCTGCTTTTCTTAGTTTGACATCAAGCTGCTGCTGCTTCTTCTTCTTCTTCTTTCTTTTTGTTTTGAGCTATTTCTTTTATGTACAATGATGCTCATATCATTTAATGTCCCATGTGATTAAGATACATAGTCAGTTGACAGAAGGTAGTTAAAACAAAGGACCACTAATCATGACACAAATATCCTGCACGTATTTTAATTTAAAATATGTAAACGCATTTTATGTGAAGCTTATTCAATTTCAGAAGAACTCATTTAAGGAGGTTAATGAACCAAAGACCTGAAACATCTTTTCTTGCTTAAACTACACAAAGGATGCATCAAAGCTTCTTTTACATAAAGCAAGGTTAAAAACAATTATGAAGTGAACTTAGTGCAATATATTTGTAGAATCTTATGATTCCCCCCCGCCGTCATGGTTCCTGCCCACAACTAATTAGAAACAATTATCTTTAGTGATTTATTTTCATTTTTCTTTTAGCCTTCATAGAAATAGTAACTTTCTTTTTTAATTTTAATTATGCACACATTAAAATATATTCTTACTTGTATGTTGATTTAACTTAATTAAAATGTAATAGCAAGTACAAATACTTTTGGAACAGACTATTTAACCATTAAACACATAAATACATAGATATTTTAGAATGTAAAATTTTATTCTAGGATTTCCAAAATACTTGTTCAGGGTTTTGATTTGTGTGTTAGATATGGAGGGGAGTTCATTAGTAAGTTTTCTGCCTTCCTTAATTGAAAGCCAGTTAAAAAGTTTTTACTGTATTTTTCTCAATTTTTTGTTAAAAATAATGTTTTAAAAGGTGGTGATTTATATTAAAGCAAGGAACTTAGCAAGAAGAACCCTGAGTCTTAACATATTATGAAGAAACTTTTGTACTATGCAACACTTTATTGAAATAACTAAATGTATTCTAAGGTTTACTTAGAGTTGATTTGTAACTAAGATTTTTAATCATGAAAAGTATCATTAAATTTATAAATTTTGGAGGAAAATTAATATCAAAATGATGTCTTTTGACAGAAGATACTTAAATAGAAAGATATAATGTTTCATTTGGAAAAATCAGGGCTGAGTTAATCAGAATTTGTTAATCGGATACTCTCTAGTCATCTATACTGGACATAAACTACAAAGCAAAGGTAGATTTGGGTGTCTGTGTTGGAGCTACCATGATGAGAGTCTGGAGTAAAGCAGTAGCTGTCAGGAGGAAATGAAGTCAGCGTCCCTAGAGATTAGTGCTGAGTAGTCAAAGCAAGCTCAAGCTTGTGAGACATGATAATAATCAAATAAGCAGTGAGGGAAGTAATAATAAAATAAATCAGGCCAAAGCTCCAACTACATGCAAAATATGCTTGGGAATAAAAAATCCGATTTCTGTGCCTAATGTTTACTCATAAAATTATTATAGTTTATATTTTAAAATTCTATATGCTTATCATATTATTATTATAATTATATGCTTTATAATCCTTTGAATTGATGAAGAAAATGAGACTTCGGGAAGTTAAATAATGGCTCCCTCTTCTCGAGATGGGACATCTTACTGCCTTTAGACCTCAAAGCTCCAGGTTATCACATCTTCAGATCCAGGATTTCCATGAACAGACCTGTCCTCTTGGCCCTGCACCCCATATTTAGGTCTGTACCTAAATAGGAGCTGCACCATCAGCCTCACTGGTTTTCAGGCCTGGCACTGAATTACACTCATAGTTTTCCCAGTTCTCTAGTTTGCAGATGGTAAGATGTCTTAGCCTCCTCAGTCAGAGGTCATTTCCTATTTCCTATGGGTTCTGTGCCTCTGGATGGAGAACAGACATTAATATACTCCTCAAAGGGCCAAATTCTCAGACATAATACATGTAGGTTCACATTTTCTCACATCATGTAGATAAACAAAAATTTGTTGTGATCCTCCCCAAGAATCTGTGGAAACACTTTCAATTTGAAAGTCAAAATTTGAGTATCTTTGTATAAAGTGTTTTCTTCAGTCATATCCGTTGTGCACAGAATTCCCATCTGTCATATTAACCCATTCTTATGCTACAGTAATAAAACTAATAGTAGTCACACATTCTAAAAATGAAGTTAAGTGACTAAACTAACTGGTAATGTCTTAATAAATGCTGCGGTCCCACATAGGTGGAATGTTTCCTGAATATTCATGATTCTCTGCTGTGCCATGTCCTAACTAGTCTAAATGATGCTTATCACATTCATTACACATTGTCAGATTGATGCCAGGTCCCTCGTGAAATACAAACATTGTCTTAGAGAAAAAAAAAAAAAAAAAGAGAGAGAAAAATGGTTTGACAGTGGGGAGAGAGTTTGATGAATTAGAGTGATTCCCAGCCCAACTGCCTGATGAAAACAAAAAAAAAAAAAAAGTCACAACTGGCAATCTCTATACATGAATTGCATAAAACAGGGAAGACTCATCACATATATCTGGGTTCAAATCAAATGTTTTCAGTGACTTAAGTTCAAAGCAAAGCAAGCATCTTTAAAATTCACTTTTATTTTGAAAAATAGTTTTTTCCTTCAAGGGTTTTTGTTGTTGTTGTTGTACTAGTTCAATAAAATGAACTAACTGCTTCAATATGAACTCAAATTTTCCTTAACATTCAAAAACACTAGCATGGACATCAAGAGTAGAATTCAAAAAATGACCAAATCTCTTAAGTCCTACTTTTCAAATTTGAAGTATATTTCAGGAGTAGCGTTTTTCTTAAGTGCCAATGTATTATAAATTGTAAAAAGAGGTTATTACACCTATACTTATGGAGCTATAGAAAGGAAATTAGACCTAAAATAAACCTTAGAGTCACTGCCCTACTTGATGTAGAAGAGCATACTGAAGCTCAGAGAGATTAATTGCCTTCCTAAGAGTCTTGCATCTGTTAAGGACTGGGCCAGGATTTGACTTTGTTTTGTGTCACTTTGTTTTGTGTCAGAATAACAAAATATTTAGAGTAAAACGAAGCACCAAGTAAGGAGAAATAAAGAAAAATATAAAACAAATACCAATAAAAGTAAATCTTCCTTATAATATGGAATTTTTAAAGGGAAATAAGAAAGCCCATTCCTTTCATGGTGCAAAATACTGAGTAAAGGTGATTGTATTCATAAAAGTTCTATAGTTTTGATGCATTCATTTTATATGTGATATGAAATAATAATATATGATAATTTGAAAGTAACAAATCAAGTCATGTTAATCTCAGAAATCTACTCCTATTTTAAACAAAGAGAGAGGATGGAGGGAGAGACAAACTGAATTTTTGTGAGAGTGCAAAAGGAGAGCAGATAATATGTTTCTCTAAACTACTCACCTAGAACACACCTGTAATCCCTGTGACTCAGTTGAGTCAGGAGGATTGCAAGCCAGAGCACCTAGTGAAGCCCTGAGTTACTTAGCAAGACTCTGACTCAAAATTTAAAATAAATAAATAAATAAATAAATAAATAAATAAATAAATAAATAAATAAATAAATAAAAAATAAAAGTGGCTGGATATGTAGTTCAATGGCAAAACACACCTGAGTTTAATTCCCAGTAACAATAAAAAGAAAGAAAGAAAAATACAGTGTATATTTATTCATGAATGCTATAGTATTTAGAGCTCCTTTGCTAGACTGTAAAATCCCTTGAGGAAGAGGTTTCCAAAACTGTTCTTCCATCACCAGCTGAAAATTACCTCCTGTGGGTAACAACAGTTATCCTTAATTCCCACATTAACAATTAATCAATAATTTAAGTGTTTAAGTTAATAAACAATAATAAAATAATTAAACTTCCTGTCCCTGTGACCTACTTTGTCTGCAAAAAGGAGATGCCAAAACTTGTATAATTATGTGCAATCAAGAATGTTTTATTTTATTATTAAAATTTAGATATATTAAAAACATTCATCATAGTTAAATACTTGATTGCTTGAAGGATCAATATAGACACACAAATTCTAAAACTAGATGGATTATAGAAAGCAAAAAGTCTGTGTTGAAATAGAAGGAAACATGAATATTTTTCTGAACACACTTGTTTTTCATGAGAAGTTTAGCTTGTGAAACCTTAAAAGTCTTGAGTTTCTCTTCTACATTCACTCTTAAACTCTAAATTCCAAGAAGCACACTAATTAGCTATACCCTTAAACACTTCATATTCCATCTCTAGAAGAAATATTAGACTTGCTTCAATCTCAGAAAATGTTTCAACTAAAGAACCAGAGAAACTGCACATATTTAAAATACAAAATTATTTGTGTGTGCTTTCCAATTAAGAGGGCTTTATCTTTGTAAAGTTTAAAATGGGATTAAGGAACTACAATTATTCTCTCTACTTTGATAGGAGTCCGGAATAATCATGGGGAGATGCTAATCAAAGGATGTGTAATTATGATTATTTAAGAGGAATACTATTTCAAGAACTCTATTGTTCAGCAGGATGACTACAGTACATGACATGTTGTATCACTTAAAATTGTAAAGAGAGCAGATATTATGTTCATCTGCCACAAAAATCATAACTATGTGAGGTAAAAAATTGGTTAATTTGCTTGATTTGAATATTCCACAATTCATATTTGCTTCAAAGCATCTTATTCAAGATAAATATACAATGTTATCTATCAAATAACAAAGGAGAAGAAAAATGACAAAATGCTGAAAGCAAAATGAAAAGAGTGATTAGGCCGAAAAGTCTACTTACATCTTTAGAATCTATAAATATATGATAAATCTATAAATATATGATAATTAAGTATTATTCTATTATCACTTAAAATAAGTGGATTAACTTTTGAGCACTAGGAGAATAACAGCAAATTATCCTGTACCCTATAATTTAAATAAAGCTTACATAGTTTGGTTGTTGTGAAAACAAATTAATTTATTTGTAGACATGCAAATTTGATTATCTCAAATACAAGATGTCATTTCCACAACAATTTGAAATGAACATATGCTATTTGGATATCAGCAATAGTCCCTACGTAAGGTCAGAGTTGCCTTTCATCAGCTTTTATCTTGATCCATATAATTATTTTTAGTTTTTGGTATACAATCCACTGAGCAAAGATATATAGAAGACTTAGCATCTCTCTGAAGAATAAACAGATGTAACTATTGTATATAATGAATTACTGGACATTAACATAGTTCACCTGAAGAATAAGAAGATAAAATTATTTATGTAAAAAACTAATCAATTTTTTTCTGATGCAAAGGAATCCTGAATATTTTCCTTATGAGAAAAATTATTTAGACCAAGTCTAATGTCAACATTTTATTTTTAATAACTAATAAGAAAAGAATGCTAGGGAGAATGCTGCTTGCATTCTAAGAGTAAGTTATCTAAATAGGTGCAACTACTCAGAGCTGGGAAGGATCCTACATGTCATCTATATAGCTGCTGAGTTTTACAGACTAGAAATCTGAGGACTAAGGAGTTGAGGAATCTGCTGACTTAGCCTATACCAACAGTATTCTCTCATATCATATAGAAGAAAAATTCTCTTAATTATGATGCTTTCCTACCATTTTCACTATGACCTCTGTCACATGTCTTAAACCTGCAAACTTTCAATCTGCAAAGTTCAAATAGAAAGTCTTTTTCTTCTATTTTTTTTACTTATAAGCATAAATAAGTTTTGAAAATAAAGTTACAAAATTTAACTATATTTTTCTCAATTTATGCAAATAGTTCTTCAATTATTTATCAAATGCAGACTAAAATTATTCTGAAAAAGTGGTTTTTCTCCTAATGTCTTTTTCCCCCAAACAACATTCATTTTTCTAACTCTCAGTTAAAAATGGATGAAGTAATGTCATGCACGTACCATTTTCTCAGCTGTAATTTCCAAAAGAATGGATTCCTTAAAACCCATTCCAAAAATGAATAAGTATACATTTTATAAACCAGCCTATATATAGTTTTAAAATTACTCTATTGAATCATTACCTGACTCTTCATTGGTTCACATCTGGAGTGACATTTATAACATCTCCCACTTATTAAACTTTCACTCTCTGGCAATCCCAGGCTCCTCTGTGTGTTATTATAAAGATTAATGGCTTCATTTTTAATTGACCCTCAATCACAATGGAACAAAGTTCATTAGCCACACATTTATGCTCTACCATTTCAAATCAGTATGGAAAAAGTATTTTTCAAACCTCACTTAAGTATATGAACTTTTACTGTGTGCCAAAACTAGTGCAACACCAGTCAACCCTGTGGCAGTTAAACCATTTTGTATTGTATTAAAAGAAACATGAAGAGAGGTAGGTTCTCTTATATGATGTGGACCGGAATGTAAGTTTTGGTTGCTATTCTCATACAGAAATGGAGCCCACTTATCTAGAGTTAAACAATATGATAGATTAGAATATTACACAAAACTCTTCACTTAGCAATTCCATCTCCATACATTCCTCAAATGCTATTTGCATTTACTATTACAAAAAGTAGCAATAGTGACTTTGTTGATTTAAGCTTCTGGGAATTTCTATTAAGTCATTAATACTATCCTTTATTTCTATATCCAAATATTCTTCATCTTCTACCAAAGTCAAATAAGGTATAGTTCACTACTCTCAATGTTTAGCATTCTCAAACCCTTTAAAATGACCATGTATGAAAACAGGGTCTTTGCAGGTGTAATCAATGTAGAATGATAACATACTAATTAGAGAGGGCACTAATTTAATGACTGGTATCCTTAGAAGAAGGTAGAAATTTGAAGACACACACAGTAGAGAAGGCCAGGTGAAGATAGAGGAAGTGATTTGAATCTATAAGCCAGGAATGTCAAGTCTTGCTATTTAAAAGGTGAATTTAGACCTATTAAAAGTTTAATGAAGATATTAGAGCATTCAGCAATTCATGAATCAGACAGGACCAAACTACAGTCAGTTCAGGGGTATATATGGGGTGTGTGTGTGTGTGTGTGTTAGAGGTGGTTATAAGGTGTTCACGGAAGCAAGAAAAAGATAATATTTGATTGCTAATGTGGAAAGTCCTTAGCTAGAAGTTGATTGGTAAAATACCTACTACAGGTTAGCTAGCACTTTTCTACTGGTTAAACTCATTTCTTTCTGCCCTATACATTGAGGTATTTCAGTTTGCTTAGGTAGAACCCCAAGACTCGAGAGCTATCTCAGCCTAATGGCCACCTGGCAAGAACCAGCTACAAGAGTCAAGGAAGGATGCCTCCCAAAGAATCTTCACAGAGAACATGGCCCTGCAACACTTTGACTTCAGACTTCCAGCCTCTCAGATTGCGAAAGAATGAATTTCTGTTGATTTTAGCTCGTTTTGTGATACTTTACCATAGAAAACTAATACACAAGACAAACAAACTTGATTTCACTATTCCAACCCAATATCCAATTCAATTCATTTATGTACCTACCAGAATCTTTTCTGAAGCCCAACTTGATCACATCATTCTGTTCTTCAATATGGTTGAGGGTTGCTCACTATAAAACTGAAATTTTCTGCTTCTTCAACCAAAATTATTTCAAAGATAAAACAAAATGAGCGTATGGGGTGAACATGTAGATCAAAAGGATACTAGTCAGAGGAAGAGGAGATGGTGGATTAGTGGGAGGTGACTTTTCTTGCTTTGTGACTTGGTACTCAAATGGTGAGAAAACTCCTCTGGGAAGGTACTGAAAGAAAAAAAAAAAAAACTCTACTGATACTCATTATTGGACAGAAAGCCTTGAAAACTGGGAAATTTGGGGTACATCAGACAAGGCTAATGAACAGAATTGGAGCTGAACTTTGGAGGTGGGGGAAAAGCACAATTTCAGAAAAAATATATAAATGCTGAGAAAATCTTGGTGTGGGGAACCCCAGGATTGGAAGCAGCCCACCCTGGGCCAACTCAGAGTCTATTCAGCCCAATAAACTGGTACAAAATTGTCATTGTCTGCCACCCAAGCTGCAGATACTTTGATAACTTCTGTGAGACAGTGCTGTGAACTCAGACCTGGAACTTAGGTCCTTAAGGAGGACCGACACGTGAATCCAGCAGACATCAACCACAATATCTAAAGTCAGCTTAGAAAACCAGAAGAATCTCTGGCATGGTGAATTCCTGGCATGGAGACCATTTTACCTCTGAGAGATCAGAGAGGCCAAAGAAGCCAGTCCTCCTCCCCAGCCCCCCTGAATGGACAATGCCCAGGACCAGCAGTAGGGAGAAATTGAACTAAGCAAAGTGCCTGAGCTCAGTGCTGGTGGAAGCAGTCCTTGGGAAGCAAAAAAAGCACAATATTCCGAAACAACAGAACCAGTGAAGGACAGACTCCCCCTTCCCATGGTTGGTGACCTGGGGAGAATAGTTAGAAGTGCATTAATTCATTAATGCCTGAAAACTCTTCACATAATAAAACATCTGTGGCAAAACCAGACCTAATTCCCACTCCTGGAAGTTGCACTGGCAGCACCATCTGAATAACATTTTATGTAAATATAATGTGAATAAAATTTGAAAAGCTCAAAATTTTAAATAAATAAATAAATAAATAAAAAACAGAACCCAAAGACAACAATATCCAGGAGGTCAAGCTGCAAGCATCTTCCGTAGCTCCTCACACCATCCCCCCGAGAAGGGAAGCTGAGAAACAGAAAGGTACTTTGGCATAGATAGTGGGCAAAAACTCATTGACTATTTTGCTATTTTGTTGTTGTTTTTGTTACGTTTTGATTTGTTTTTGAAGGTTGAAGTTATGCTGATTGATAAATGATGGACATTTATACATTTGTACACAATTATATAATATTCGTTTCTGCTCTTTTTTAAATTTTAGCATTTATTGAAGGTAGCTATTTCTTAGTGGTGCTCTGTATGTGTGTTTGTGGGGTTTGTTTGTTTGTTTGTTTTTTAGTATGAGGTATCAGCTGTGGGGATTTCAGCCATGTGCACTGTGGATGAGGGAAGGGTTAATTGCTGGAAGATGATGCTGGCTATAAATCAATTAATTATCCATAAACTTATCTAATCAATAAACACACAAGAGTCAATACTCTTTTCAAGTGGGAGGGGGCATGATGGATCGAGCCATACCAGATCTGGCCTCTAGCAAGATGGAGTAGCCCACCTCTCTTTTATTTATAGTCACACAGGAGGTAAAGATGGCCAAGGCTGCGAGGGGCTGCTTCTGTGATGAACAGGATGTGGTGGAGTTAGGGAAGTCATTTGTTTAGGGAGCTAGCATATCGATCAGATGGTAAGTCTCTCCCATCCAGGGTCACTTACTTCCCAGGTTATCTGGAACAGTCTATCATGGCTGCCAGTCCCTGGGAGTCAAGCCTCTGTATCCTATGGCTCAACCAAATCTGATTCATGCTAGACGTGGACGGCTCTCCACAGTTTTTGTTATGGTTTAATTTGTTTTTGAAGATTGAAGGTGTACAGATTGATAAATGATGGACATTTATACATCTGTACGCAGACATAGTTGTTTCTGCTCTTTTTTAAATTTTAGCATTTCTTAAAGGTAGCTATTTTTTAGTGTTCTGTGTTTTTGTTTTTATTTTGTTTTTGAAGGTGAAGTTTTTGATTAGTGTATTTTGGATTGATTTTCTATTAACTCTTCACAAACTCTGTTTTCCTTTGTTTCTATTTCTTTCTTTTTTCTTGGCAACAGTCAAACTCTCTTGCTCTCTGTCTCTCTCTCACTCTTCCTTAAATTATTTTACTTCTTTTTTATTGTTTTTCTCCCCTCTTATAAACACATCCTACTTTGCTTCTTCTTATGCTCCACTCACCTCTTGAATCTTTAAACCCTTTTCTACTGTCCCATCTCTTTTTATTTTTCTCTTAAAGAACTATATCTTTAAATGTATATTTATACATATTCATATATCTTTATTTTTGCTTCTTTCTACCATTTTTGCTTCTTTCTACAAATGGCAGTTAGTTTTCATGGAGCAATATTTTAAGGACTAAGATTTTTGATTAGTATATATCAATTTTGTTATTGTAATCTTTATCTTGTCTGTATTTTCTTTCCTTTGTAACATCTATTTAATCTTCTGTCTTTTATTTATTTTATTTTTATTTTTATTTTATACATTTATATTTCTCTCACTTATCAGTTTCCTTCAAATTTATTTCTATCTTTTCCTCTGCTAACAACCAATCTGTATAGTTCTTTCTTTAATTTCCCTTTAATTTTTACTTTTCTTTCTTTTTACTCCTCCTCCCTCATAATCATCACATCCTACATCTAGTTTTACTCTGGGTAAAAACAACTCATATTATTTCTTATAATTGTAACAATCAACCTTGTAGAGTTCACTGATAGAGATATTTAGTTTAATGCTCTAAATTGTTTGCATCAGTTATTGTTATTATCTGCCTCCCCCTAAGTCGTGAGTTACTGGAAACCTTCAGAGACACTATAAGTCCACGAGGTAGAAACCCTACTGCCTCAAAATCAATTATTAGATGAGTAAACATAGAAACAGCAGGAGAAAACAAGGGAGTAAAATTACCTCAAACAAACCCAAATGTGTCAAAAACAGAATTCATTCACATTACAGTGGAAGAAATGTCAGAGAAGGAGTTTAGAATGTTCTTGGTTAAATTGATCTTCAAGGTAAAGGACAATGTAAGGGAGAAAATGCAGGAAACAAAAGATGGCTTCGATAAAAAGATAGAAGTTCTGGAAGAAAAAAACTAAGCAGAAATCTATGAAATGAAAGAATCAATAAACCAAATCAAAAATTAATTGGAAATGATAATCAGCAGACTAGACCACCTGGAAGACAGAGTCTCAGGCAATGAAGACAAAATATATAATCTTGAAAATAAAGTTGACCATGGAAAAAAGATGTTAATAGACAATAAACAGAACTTCCAAGAAATATGGGATAGCATGAAAAGACTAAACTATATTTATTGGGATAGTTGAAGTTTTAGAGACACAAGCCAAAGGGACGTTTAACATTTTTCAATGAAATCATATCTGAAATTGTTCCAAACTGTTTTAGTCATATTTTTCACTGCTGTGACTGAAGGTACTGACCAGAACAACTGTAGAAGAGAAAAGTTTATTTGAGGGCTCACAGTTTCAGAGGTCTTAGTCCATAGAAGACTGGTTCCATTCCTCAGGGTTCAAGGAGAGGCTGAACATCATGACTGGAGAAGGTGGCAAAGAGAAGCAGTTTACACTATGGTGATCAAGAAGGAGAGAGAGAGACAAAGGTGAGAGAGATGGAGGGGGAGTTAGAGAGAGAGAGAGAGAGAGAGAGCACTTACTAGATACAAATATATACCCCAAAGCCATGCCACAATTCCCACCTCATCCAGCTACACCCTGCCACTTCAGTTACCACTCAGTTAATCTCTTGGGATTAAATCACTGATTGGATTAAGACTTTTACAGCCCAATTCTCCTCTGAACCTTCTTGCATTGTCTCACACATGAGCTTTTGGGGAACAACTCACATCCAAACCATAACACAAACCTTAAGAATGAAATCTAAATCATGGAATAAAAACCATTCTTAATAATAACATTGAATGTAAATGACCTAAACTCACTAATCAAAAGACATCCATGGCAGATTGGATTAAAAAACAAGACCCAACTACATACTGCCTCTAAGAGACTCATCTCATAATGAAAGACAGCTACAGACTGAAGGTAAAAGAATGGGAAAAAAAACTTATTAACATGGATCGCACAAACAAGGGTTTCTATCTTAATATCTTAAAAAAGTGGAATTCAAGTCAAAGTTAATAAGAAGGGACAAAAAAGATCATTTCATACTGCTTAAGGGAACTATATGGTAACTAGACATAACAATCTTAAATATTTATGCCCCCCCAAAATGGAGTAGCTACATATAACACGCAAATTCTTCACAATCTCAAGAATCAAATAGATCACAACAAAATAATGCTGGGTGACTTCAACAGACCTCTCACCAATCAGTAGATCTTCAAAAGAAAATCTCAGTAAAGAAGCCATAGAGATGAAAAATACAATTAATAATTTAGAATTAACAGACATTTATAGAATATTTCATCCATCAATGAGTGAATACACTTTCTCCCCAGCAGCACATGGAACATTCTCTAAAATAGACTAATTTAAGCCACAAAGCAACTCTTAACAAATAAAAAAAATAGAGATAATACCTTGCATTTTATCAGATTATAATGGACTAGAATTAGAAATTAGAAATTAATGATAAAAAAAGCTGCTCTATTTATTTATATTACTTATGGAGACTAAATAATACACTATTGAATGACCAGTGGATAGCTGAAGAAATCAGAGATGAATTTAAAAAACTACTTAGAGGTAAAGGAGTACAGCAAATCAGCATATCAAAATCTCTGGGACACTATGAAGGCAGTTCTAAGAGGAATGTTTATCGCATTGAACTCATTTATTAAAAGAATAGACAATCACCAAGTAAATAACTTAATTTACATCTTGAAGTCCTAGAAAAAGAACAAACCAACAGCAAAAGCAGTAGAAGAAAGAAAATAATTAAAAGCAGAGTGGACAGTAATAGAAAAAGTTCAAAAAATTGATGAAACAAAAAGTTGGTTCTTTAAAAAGATAAATAACATTGATAAACTCTTAGCCAAGATAATGAAAATGAAGAGAGAGAAAACCCAAATTAATAATATTCATGGTGAAAAAGGAAATATCACCATGGTCACCATTGAAATGCAGATTAAAATCAGAAGTTACTCCAATGAAATAGAAAAATTGAAGACATTGATAAATTTCTAGAGATGTATGACCTATCCAGATTGAATCAAGGGGGCATGGAGAATATAAACAGATTTCTTTCAAGCAATGAAATTGAACACACAATCAAAAACCTATCAATAATGAAAAGCTCAGTACCAAATGGATTCTCAGCCTATTTCTACAAGAGCTTCAAAGAAAAATTTACATCAATACTCCTCAAATTATTCCGTGACATAGAAAAGGAAGGAATCCTTCCAAACTCATTCTATGAAGCTAGTGATTACCCTGATACCAAAATCATATAAAGACATATCAGGAAAAGAAAACTGCAGAACAATATCCCTGATGAACATAGATGCAAAAATTCTCAATAAAATACTGGCAAAATACATACACAAAACATATTGAAAATCTAGTGCACCATGATCAAGTGGGGTTCATCCCAGGAATGCAAGGTTGGTTCAACATACAAAAGTCAACAAAAGTAATTCTCCACATCAATAGACTTAAAGACATGAATTACATGATTATCTCAATAGATGCAGAAAAAGCATTTGACAAAATTCAGCACACATTCATGCTCAAAATACAAGAAAAAATTAGGGATAGGAGGAAAATACCTCAACATTGTAAAAGCTGTGTACACTAGACACAAGGCCAACATCATTCTTTTTGGGGGAAGTATTACCAGAGATTGAACTCATTGCATTCAGCACTAAGTAACATCCCCAGGCCTAGTTTATGTTTTATTTTGAGGCAGCATCTCACGGAGTTGCTTAGCGCCTGGCTTTTGCTGAGGCTGTCTTTGAACTCTCTATCCTCCTGCCTCAGCTTCCTGAGCCACTGGGATTAAGGCCAACATCATTCTTCATGGAGAAAAATTGAAAGCATATACTCTAAAAACTGGAACTAGACAGAGATACCCTCTTCCACCACTCTTATTCAACATAGTCATTGAAATCTCAGCCAGAGAAATTAGACAAAGGAAAGAAATTGAAGGGTTGAAATAGGAAAAGAAAAGCTCAAATTATCCCTATTTGCCCATGACACTACTCTATATTTAGAAGACCCAAGAAATTCTACCAAAAAGCATCTAGAACTCATAATCAAATTCAGCAAAGTAGCAAGGTTTGAAATTAACACCAAGAGAATTCAGGAAATCTGCCTTTCACAATAATCTCAAAAAAAAAAAAAAAAAAAAAAAAGAAAAGAAAAGAAAAAAAAAACTTGGGAATCAATCTAACAAAATAAGTGAATTCACAACGAAAACTACATAACACTAAAGAAAGAAAGTAAAGAAGACTTAGGAAGAAGGAAAGATTTTATTGGATAGGGAGAATTAATATTGTCAAAGTGGCCATATTACCAGAAGTGCTATGCACATTTAATGCAATTCCTATTAAAATTCCAATGACATTCTTCATAGAAATAAAAAGAGTCATGAAATTAATTTCAAAGATAAGAGACCCAGAATAGCCAAAGCAATCCTTACTGAGAAAAGAGATGTGGGAGGCATCACAATACCAGACTTTAAATATTATTATAAAACTGTAGTAACCAAAACAGCATGGTACTGGCACCAAAACAGACAAGAAGACCAATGGTGCAGAATAGAAGACACATATATAGAGTTATCTCATACTAGGCAAAGACACCAAAAACATACTTCAAAGAAAAGAAAGTCTCTTCAACAAATGGTACTGGGAAAACAGGAAATCCATATGTAGTAGAATTAAATTGAACCCCTAGCTCTCAAACTGCACAAAACTTAACTCAAAGTGGACCAAGGACCTAGGCATTAGACCAGAGACCCTGCATTTACTAGAAGAAAAAACATACCCAACTCTTCATCATGTCAATTTAGTAACCAACTTCCTCAATAAGACTCCTAAAGCACAAGAAGTAAAATCATGGATCAATAAATGGGACAGTATTAAAGTAAAAAACTTGTTCACTGCAAAGGAAGCAATCAAGAATGTGAACAGAGAGCCCACAGAAAGGGAGAAAATCTTTACCACCTTTACCTCAGAACATTAATTTCCAGAATATACAAAGAAGTTGAAAAACGTAGCACCAAAAAAAAAAAAAAAACAAATAATCCAATAAATAAACAGACAAAGGATATGAACAATCACTTCTAGAAGAAGAAATACCAATCATCAAAAAATATGTGAAAAAAATGTTTAAGATCTCTAGAAATTGGAGATACTCAAAACTGCACTGAGATTTCATCTCACTCCAGTCAGAATGGCAGTTATCAAGAATACAAGTAACAATAAATGTTAGTGAGGACATGGGGAGAAAGTTACTCTGATATATTGTTTGGCTGCAAATTGTTGCAACCACTATGAAAGCAGTTTGGAATCCCTTAGAAAACTTGGAATGGACCCATCTTTTGACTCAGATATTCCACTCCTCAATTTATACCCAAAGGACTTAAAATCAGCATACTACAGTGACAAAACCATATCAGTATTTATACCAGCTCAATTTCACAATAGCCAAGCTAAGAAACCAGCCTATGTGTCCAACAGATGAATGGATAAGAAAATATGGCAAAAAAACACAATGAACTATTATTCAATCAAATAGAACAATGAAAATACGGCATTTTCCAATAAATGGATAGAAATAGATACTATCATGCTAAGTGAAATATGCCAGTTTAAAAAACCAGAGGGTAAATGTTCTCTCTGATATGTGAATGCTAACCCACAACAAGGTAGGGTAGAGAGGGGAAGAATAGAAGTTCATTGGATTAGACAAAGGGGAATGAAGGGAAGGTAGCGGGAAGGAGAATAGGGAGAACAGTATAATTTCCTACTTTCCTAGCTTTGTATTTGAGTACATGACCAGGGATACGCTGCATCATGTAGAACCACAGAATAGGATCCTCATGAGAATAAGTTTTACTGCATGTATACATAATATGCCAAAACAATTTCTACTGTTATGTATATCTAAAAAGAACAAATAAATTTTTTAACTGTAAACAAATGGGATACATGTTGTTTCTCTGTTTGTACATGGAGTCAAGGCATACCATTTGTATAATCATAAATTTACAGAGGGTAATGCTGTTCGACTCATTCTGTTATTATTTTCCTTCTTCTCCACCCCTCCCACCCCTGTTTTCCCTCTATACAGTCCTTACTTCCTCCATACTTGCCCCGCTCCTTAACCCTAATGCTAAACCCTCCCACCCCCCAATATGTGTCATAATCCACTTATCAGCGAGATCATTTGTCCTTTGGATTTTTGAGATTGGCTTATCTCACTTAGCATGATATTCTCCAATTTCAGCCATTTGCCTGCAAATGCCATAATTTTATCATTCTTTATGGCAGAGTAATAATCCATCATGTATGCATCCCACAGTTTCTTTATCCATTCATCAATTAAAGGACATCTAGGTTGGTTCCACAATCTGGCTATTGTGAATTGAGCAGCAATGAATATTGAAGTGGCTGTATCACTGTAGTTTGCTGATTTTAAGTCCTTTGGGTATAGGCCAAGGAGTGGGATAGCTGGGTCAAATGGTGGTTCCATTCCAAGCTTTCTGAGGAATCTCCATACTGCTTTCCAGAGTGGCTGCACTAATTTGCAACCCCACCAACAATATATGAGTGTACCTTTTTCCCCACATCCTCGCCAACACCTATTGTTGCTTGTGTTCTTGATAATCGCCATTCTAATTGGGGTGAGATGGAATCTTAGGGTAGTTTTGATTTGCATTTCTCTTATTACTAGAGATGTTGAACATTTTTTCATACATCTGTTGATTGCTTGTACATCTTCTTCTGTGAAGTGTCTGTTCATTTCCTTAGCCCATTTGTCGATTGGATTATTTGTATTCCTGGCATAGAGTTTTTTGAGTTCTTTATATATTCTGGAAATAGGTGCTCTATCTGAAGTATGAGTGGCAGAGATATTCTCCCATTCTGTAGGCTCTCTTCACATTACTGATAGTTTCCTTTGCTGAGAGAAAGTTCTTTAGTTTGAATCTATCCCAGTGGTTGATTCTTACTTTTATTTCTTGTGCTATGGGAGTCCTGTTAAGGAAGTCTGATCTTAAGCCAACAAATTGAAGATTTGGACCTTCTTTTTCTTCTGTAAGATGCAGGGTCTCTGATCTGATTCCGAGGTCCTTGATCCATTTTGAGTTGATTTTTGTACAGGGTGAGAGATAGGGATTTAATTTCATTCTGTTGCATATGGTTTTCCAGTTTTCCCAGCACCATTTGTTGAAGAGGCTATCTTTTCTCCATTGCATATTTTTGGTCCCTTTGTCTACAATGAGAAAATTGTATTTATTTGGGTTTGTGTCCATGTCCTCTATTCTGTACCATTGATCTGCCTGTCTATTTTGATACCAATACCATGCCATTTTTGTTACTATTGCTTTGTAGTAGAGTTGAAGATCTGGTATTGCGATACCCTCTGCTTCGCTCTTTCTACTGAGGATTGCTTTAGCTATTCTGGGTTTCTTACTCTTCCAGATGAATTTCATAATTGCTTGCTCTATTTCTGTAAGGTACATCATTGGGATTTTAATTGGAATTGCATTGAATCTGTATAGCACTTTGGGTAGTATGGTCATTTTGACAATATTAATTCTGCCTATCCAAGAACATGGGGGACCTTTCCATCTTCTAACGTTTTCTTTAATTTCTTTCTTTAGTGTCCTGTAGTTCTCATTGTAGAGGTCTTTCACCTCTTTTGTGAGATTGATTCCCAAGTATTTTATTTTTTTCGAGGATATTGTGAATGGGGTAGTTTTCCTAACTTCTCTTTCTGAAGATTCATCACTTATATAAAAAATGCATTGGGTTTATGAGCATTGATCTTGTAACCTGCTACTTTACTGAATTCACTTATGAGTTCTAAAAGTTTTCTGACGAAATTTCCAGGTTCCTCTAAATATATAATCATGTCATCAGCGAACAGGGATAGGTTGAGTTCTTCTTTTCCTATTTGTTTCCCTTTAATTTCTTTGGTTTGTCTAATTGCTCTGGCTAGAGTTTCAAGAACGATGTTGAATAGAAGTGGTGAAAGAGGGCATCCCTGCCTTTTTCCAATTTTTAGGGGGAATGCTTTCAGTTTTTCACCTTTTAGAATGATATTGGCCATGGACTTAGCATAGATGGCCTTTACAATGTTAAGGAATGTTCCCACTATCCCAATTTTTTCTAGTGTTTTGAGCATGAAGGGATGCTGTATTTTATCAAATGCTTTTTCTGCATCTATTGAAATAATCATGTGATTCTTAACTTTCAGTCTGTTGATATGGTGAATTACATTTATTGATTTCCGGATGTTGAACCAACCTTGCATCCCTGGGATAAAACCCACATGATCATGGTGCACTATCTTTCCAATATATTTTTGTATGCGATTTGCTAAAATTTTGTTGAGAATTTTTGCATCGATGTTCATTAAGGATATTGGTCTGAAATTTACTTTCCTCGATGTGTCTCTGTCTGTTTTAGGTATCAGGGTGATATTGGCTTCATAGAATGTGTTTGGGATGGTTCCCTCCTCTTCTATTTCATGGAATACTTTGAGGAGTATTGGAATGAGCTCTTCTTTAATGGTTTTGTACAACTTGGCTGAGAACACATCTTGTCCTGGACTTTTCTTTGTTGGTATGCTTTTGATGACCTCTTCTATTTCATTGCTTGAAATTGATATATTTAAGTTGTTTATCTCCTCCTGGTTCAGTTTAGGTAATTCATATGTCTCTAGAAACTTGTTGATGTCTTCGAGGTTTTCTGTTTTGTTGGAGTATAGATTTTCAAAATAGCTTCTAATTATGTTTTGTATTTCACTCGTGTCTGTTCTGATATTTCCTTCTTCATTCTGAATTTTAGTAATTTTGAGTTTTCTCCCTCTTTCTCTTTGTTAGTGTGGCTAAGGGTTTATCAATTTTCTTTATTTTTTCAAAGAACTAACTATTTGTTTTGTTAATTTTTCTGATTGTTTCTTTTGTTTCAATTTCATTGATTTCAACTCTGATTTTAACTATTTCCTGTCTTCTACTACTTTTCGTGTTGTTCTGCTCTTCTTTTTCTAGGGCTTTGAACTGTAGTGTTAAGTCATTTATTTGTTGATTTCTACTTCTTTTGTTGAATGTGCCCCATGAAATAAATCTTCCTCTAAGCACTGCTATTATAGTGTCCCAGAGATTTTGATATGATGTGTCTTTGTTCTCATTTACTTCTAAGATTTTTTTTTTTATTTCCCTCCTGATGTCTTCTGTTATCCATTCATCACGTAATAGTGTAATATTTAATCTGCAGGTATTGGAGAAGTTTCTGTTTTTTATTCTGTCATTTATTTCTAATTTCAATCCATTATGATCTGATAGAATACAAGGTAATATCTCTATCTTCTTGTAATTGCTAACAGTAGCTTTGTGGCAGAAAATATGGTCTAATTTAGAGAAGGATTCATGTGCTGCTGAGAAGAAAGTATATTTGTTCTTTGTTGGATGGTATATTCTATTTATGTTCGTTAAGTCTAAATTGTTGATTGTGCTATTGAGATCTATGGTTCTTATTCAATTTTTGTTTTGAAGATCTCTCCAGTTGTGAGAGAGGAGTGTTAAAATCGCCTAGTATTATTGTGTTGTGGCCTATTTGATTTCTGGAAGTGAGAAGGATTTGTTTGACGTACATGGATGAGCCAATGTTCAGGGCATAGATATTTATGATTGTTATGTCTTGCTGATTTATGCTTCCCTTAAGCAGTATGTAATGTTCTTCTTTATCCCTTCTGACTAGTTTTGGCTTGAAGTCCACATTATCTGAAATGAGGATGGATACTCCAGCTTTTTTGCTGTGTCCATGTGCATGGTATGTTTTTTCCCATTCTTTCACCTTTAGTCTATGGGTATCTCTTTCTGTAAGATGAGTCTCTTGCAGGCAGCAAATTGTTGGATTTTTCTTTTTAATCCATTCTGCCAGTCTATGTCTTTTGATTGATCATTTCAGGCCATTAACATTCAGGGTTATTATTGTGATATGATTTGTATTCCCAGTCATTTGACTCATTTTTGTTTTTTGACATGATTTGGTTTCTCCTTTATTTGGCTATTCCTTTAGGCTAGTTCCTCCCATTGCTGATTTGCATCGTTGTTTTTCTTCTCTACCTCATGGAATATTTTGCTGAGAATATTCTGTAATGCTGGTTTTCTTTTTGTAAATTCCTTTAGCTTTTGTTTATCATGGAAGGATTTTATTTCATCGTCAAATTTGAAGGTAAGTTTTGCTGGGTATAAGATTCTTTGTTGGCATCCGTTTTCTTTCAGGGCTTGGTACATGTTGTTCCTGGCCCTTCCAGCTTTTAGGGTCTGGATTGAAAAATCTGCTGATATCCGTATTGTTTTCCCCTGCATGTAATTTAATTCTTTTCTCTCACGGCCTTTAAAATTCTGTCTTTATTTTGTATGTTAGGTATTTTCATAATAATGTGCCCTGGTGTGGGTCGGTTGTAATTTTGTATATTTGGAGTCCTATAAGCCTCTGGTACTTGGTTTTCCATTTCATTTTTCAGATTTGGGAGATTTTCTGATATTACTTCATTGAATAGATTGTTCATTCCTTTGGTTTGTTTCTTTAAGCCTTCCTCAATCCCAATAATTCTTAAATTTGGCCTCTTCATGATATCACATAATTCTTGTAGATTCTGTTCATGATTTCTTACCATCTTCTCTGTTTGGTCAACTTTGTTTTCAAGGTTAAATATTTTGTCTTCAATGTCTGAGATTCTGTCTTCCAGGTGTTCTATCCTGTTGGTTATGCTTTCTATGGAGTTTTTAACTTGGTTTATTGCTTCCTTCATTTCAAGGATTTCTGGTTTTTTTCATTTTTTTTTTTTTTCAGTATCTCTAACTCTTTATTGAAATGATCTCTTGCTTCCCGTATTTGTCTTTTAACTGTTGATTGGTGCGATCATTTAATGCCTGCATTTGCTCTTTCATCTCATCCTTCAATGCCTGCATTTGCTCTTTCATCTCCTTGTTTGCTTCCCTGATTGTTTTAATTATGTTCATTCTGAACTCCCTTTCTGACATTTCTTCTGCTGTGCTGTCATTGGGTTTCATTGTTATAGTATCTAGGCTTGTTTGGGACATTTTCTTCACTTGTTTTCTCAATTTGGTTAGATATCAGTGGGTCTCTGAGCTATTGCAGATTTCCTCTATTGGCTTATAGTGTCCCTGTAGATTTCCAGTATATCACCTCCCAGCCTTCAGTAGCCTGAATCTTGGAGGAACTTGATAATGCAGTGCTTCTGAAGAAAGCTGCCACTTAGCCTGCTACTGGTTCCAGGGCTTGGAGCTGGCTCTGTGCAGAAAGACTTTCACTGGGCGGCCTGCCCCGAGAAGCTGGCCATGGAAGGAGCCTTCTGCCAGAGGGGGCAGGGCTTCCTGAGGAAGACTCCAGCTCCCCTGCCCTGCTCTGAGAAGCTGCCCCTGTCTGGGCCTGCCACCCGGGCTGAGCTTCACCTGCTGAGGGAGACTCGCCCCATGGCTCTATGTTAGTCCAAGTCCCTCAATGCCTCCCCTTCTTGAATCCTGGGTTCTGGAGCAACAGGAGATGCAGTCACCCTGCAAATAAAATTTTTAAAAAAATTTAAAAAATTTAAATGATGCTAGACCAGGAGCAGTGGTACATTCCTATAATCCCAGCAGCTCATGAGGCAGGAGGATCACAAGTTTGAAGTCAGCTTAAGCAGTTTATCAAGGTCGTAATCAATATAATGAAACCCTGTCTGAAAATAAAAAATAAAACTGACTGGGGATATCTCACAGTGGTTAAGCACCCTTGGGTTCAATCCCCCATACTAAAAAATTAGATGCTAAAAGCCTTAGAGTAGCATATAACATAAGCAGTATTTGTTCAAAACAAACCAAAAAGTAAGCAAATGAAAGGAAGAACTACCTCTGGATTCATAATGATACGAAGTTATTGCTAAATTTTAGGCATGTTTATTACATTACATTAATGGCAAAACCAACCCTCAACTTTCAGGGGTTCATATTGAATTTTTTATTGATAAAATGATAAAATGTCTAGTAGTGGTTTAAAATAATCTAGTAGCAGAGGAGAAAATGGTTAGGAAATTGATTAAATAGTATGGACATTTATCAATAAGTATTGAAGTTGCATGATTAGAAAAGATAGATCATTACATGAGTCTAATTCCATACATTTTTAAAAATTTCTGTGGTAGGTCAAATAATGGACCCCCAAAATGTCCACATCTTAATCCTCAACACCTGTTCATATATTACATGGCAAAAAATGAATTTATACATGGAATTATTAAATGGATTTTAAGATGGAGTGGGAACTACAATATTCAGCATGAACCTGGGAAATCAAAATTGTTCTTATGAAAGGAGTTATAAATCAAAGTAAGGGTAACTTAAAAGAATCAATAATTTTCTTTTTTAAAAAAGGACATTAGGGAGTTCAGAATCAAATCAGGAGATGTTTTAATGGAAGCATAAGTGGAAATATATGGGACTACAGTTAGGAATGTGGATTCTGGAACCCTACTTGGGCCTCAAGCAGGAATACAGCCCTTTTACCCCATTTTTTATTATCTATTTCAAAACTTTAAGACAAATTAACGTTGCTTTAAGTTAACATATATTTTGGTAATTTGTCACAGTACCAATATGAAAATAATACAATTCTCTTGTAATATACTAAAAGAATGAAACAATGAGTTCAAACACATTAGAAATAAAAAATAAACATCATTTTATATTTGGAATTTCACAAACCATAGAATATCTTGACACAAACTCAAAACATCACAAGCAGAATGCTTATAAAATACAACAAATAAATAGGAAAGGGTGAATACATTTGATGAAGTTGTAGCTATTTATGAATAAATATTAAGGGCTTCACTCTCATTTTGTAGTGCTGGGAATCAAATCTAGGTGGACCATTGCGTGGTATGGTGACCATAGATAATAATTATGTACTCTGTATTTCAAAAGACAGGAATAAATATTTTATATTATAATAAATATAAATATTTTATAAATATTTTAAAAAATTTTCACCACAAAGAAATGATAATTATCTGAGAAAGTATTAGTCTGATTTAAACCTTATGAAATGTATGCCTGTAATGATTATTATTTGTTTGTATCAGCTAAAAATAAAAGAAAATGTAGAAAGTAAATTTTTAAAAGCATAAAAGCTAAATATAATGGGCATTAGAGCCAATAAAAAAGCTAAGTGTTACTAAAGAGAACTTTAACAGCTGAAAGATGAGATTAAAACACACGTGCATACACACATACACACACACACACTCAAAAAGATGCAATTACAAAGATTGCTTTATTGAAAAATACTAACTAAATTGACAAAATACAACAAATACTATGAAGCATAAATGATTTATGACCCAAATCAAGAAAGTTTAAATATAATGTGCAAATATCTAGAAAAAAAAAAAAACTTGTTAAAAATGTCTCAAGGATAGCCTTCATATTCTCATGACAAATTCTATTAAAAATTGAAGTATTATAAATAAATCTTAGAACCAAATAAGGTTTTTCTGTTGTTGTTGTTCTTTCTTTGTTTTTGAGATAGAGATCTTTTTGGCCTAGTTCCTGGTCTTGAACTTCTGGGCTCAAGTGATCCACTCACTTCATTCTCCAAAGTAGCTAAGACAGGCATGTCCAGGTTTAAATGAATTTTCAAGGTGAGTTATAAAATATTTAAAAGCTGCATATTGTTCTTTTCTCATATAAACTCAGAAAAAAGAAAAATGTATTAATACCAACCAACACAATATGTGGGTCTAAAATTACCTCAACGTAAAAAACAGACCAAAAAAATTATAAGAAAGTCAATTTTCAGGGTAAACTCATCCTTGATCATTGAGAAAAATGTCATAAGCACAATATTAGCAAAAAAAGAATATAAAATGAATATATTTTGGAGCAAGTTAATATTTTCCCAGAAATGCAATGGTTGATTCTGGAATGATCCAAAATTTTAATTTGACTCATGGGTTCAGAATAGGCATTTTTCAGTATAATAGAGAAAACATGATAATATAAGAACAATAAACATAATGAATGGACTAATTCCTTTGACAGATATAAAACACAAAGAACATTTTTGCGTGTGTTCACAGGATACTTTGACATGAGAAGTGATGTTATATGTAAATTAACATAGACATACAAAATACACTCAAAAACATTCACGCACAGTAACATGCATAGTTAGAATGAAAAAGTCACAAGAACTCATCTCCCACAGATCAACAAAATAATTAGAAAGATAAAAAATAAGTTTTCCTTTTTTTAAATACATAAGCAAACAGAGAAAAAAGATATCTAAATGAAACGAAGTCTAAAGAGAAGGACAAGACACTTTTATCCTTGAGACTTGCTTAGAATAGAAGCAGTCCTGTCATAGATGGAAGACTTCTGAGTAGAAAAAATCAAATTATCTGTACTTTAATGGGAGCCCATGGGCTAAGAGCAAGGATTAAAACACATTTTCTCCAGATTCAGAGTGAACTTGTAGCTGCCAATTCACTTTCAACTGAGTCTCTGCAGAAGGCCAGGTATCAGCACAAGGACTGGTCTCAGGCAAGGGAGATGAAGACCCTATGGAATTCAGCACCACACTGTACCCAAGGATAGGACACATAACATGGTGGAGGGATGTTCTATGCAGTGGAAAGTCAGGGGGACAAGAGAGTAGGAAAAACGGTTTTGCAGTCCCAAACTAATGTGTGTCCTGTTGAAATGTTCAGTCTCAGTTGTGGATGTATTCCAAGCTTTGTTGTCAATGTACATAAACTAACTAACCCTTCAATAAAAACTGCATGCAGATCAACATTAAGATACATTTAAATGTAAACAGAGTAGAGGTAAGGCAATAAATTTTAAGGGGTAGATTGGGTGTACTTTATCATCAACTATTATTTAATTCAGATTGGACATATAGTCAATAATTAAAAAACACAAAAAAGAGGAAAGAACTATTCTTAAGAAAAATGCAGCATAATTAAGTGTAGATGATACAGATTATGGAAATAGTTAACAGGAAAGTGAAATAAAGATTATAAATATGTATATGATTTTGTGTAAAACAGCCATCAATTCCAAGAATAGAGAAATTTTGTAAAGAGACAAAAATTGTAAGAATAAACAAATGGAAATCATAGAATGGGGAAATTAATAATTACAAATGATGCATGTTTTCTATAAACTCACCACAAGGGTAAGCCAGATACATGACATAGAAAAATCACAAAAAAATTTAAATCTAGCTGGACGTAAACTTGACTAAAACATGAACAGAACTTAGAGTTTGAGACTTAGACTAATATATAATATCAAGCATCCATGAAAGAGAAAATGAGACAGAACAAGTGGCAAAATCTCTCAGCAGGTACTGATGAAAAGAAAATATATAGTAAGTCGTATTTTAAGGATAGTCAAGATCATAACTCTCATATGAATAAAAATTAAAACCAAACTCATAATTGATAACTGCTAAGAAAGTAGACCTCAAAAATTAAGTATGTATTACAGTTTGGATCTGGAATGTTTGGAATATTTCCTTTGTTAAAGGCTTGATCCCCAATTGTCATGCTATTGGGAGGTCTTGACAATTTTAGAATGTACAACCTACTTGGAAGAGGTGGGTTAGTGGGTGTGTGCTGTGAAGGGTATATGTTGTCCACCATCTATGTCATCACCTCTCTCTTTTTCTCTCTCTCCTTCCTGGACACCCTGAGTTGAGCATCACCACACACTCCCTGTCATGATGTTCTTCTGCACCACTGACTCAATTAATGATCAATAGAACCAGGTGACCATGGACTGAAACCTCTGAAACAGTGAGCCAAAAATGAATCTTCCTTTCTGCAAGATGATTTTCTCCATTATTTTTTGTAGCAATGAAGCAGCTAATGTAGAAAGTAATGTATATGTTAATAAGACTGATTTAGTCATTCCATAATATATGCATATAATCAAAATATGTTGAACACCATATATTCCTTGTATTGTCAATTTAAAAATATAATGCATAATAAAAGTAATTTCAAAAGACAAATTGATATAATTCTATGCAACCACTGGAGTAGCTAGACTTAAAGTGACAGCACCAAGTGTCAGTTAGATGTGACATATCTAGAGGTATGATCACATTCCTGAAGTGAGTGCAAATTGATACAAGTTGTGAATAGTTTTTCGATGTGTTATGAAATTAAAGATAAATTTTAACTCAAGAAAAATAGCATATAACCACAGAAACATTTTAGGAAGAATATTTATTGTAGATTCATTCATAACAGTCTCAAACAGGAAACCACTTACATATTCTTCAACAGGAGAAAGATAAATGATGTGATACGCTCATCTAATGGTGTGTTATTTCAATTAAAAAAAACACACTCTTGGACTATACATCATCATGGAATTATATCAAAGATATTATATAAATGAAGCCAGTAACTAACTATACTCACTCTGTTTTAGACCATTAAATGCAAGAACAGAAAAGCTAAGCCAAATGACTAAAATTGAGGAGGTTACCTGAGTAGGTCCGATAAACTGGAAAGGAATTTGCTGTGACTTTCCAAGATGATGAAAATCTTTATCCTAACTGGGATAGTCATTAAACAGCTGTACAAAACTATCACAACCTATGAGATCGGTCCATCAAGTGGGATGATTAAACCTACTGATCACAGAAAACAAGGGCCAGGAGGGCAGTAGGTGCCTCTTCATCCCTTTTCCAATACTAATTACCAAAGATTAACTGTCATCCCCTCCTACATACAGAACAGGTATTGATATGAATCCAATGAAGATGTGAATTTTCTAGAAGAGAAAAAAGAAACTGATGATATGACACATTATTTCAAAAGGCTAAGTATAATGTGAAATGGGTTATGAAAGAAAATAGTAGTAATAAATTTTGCCTTTAGAGCTACAAATAAAGCAACTATGTTCAAATGTTCAAAAGTTAATGTTCAAACGCATTCTATTTGATAGTTTATATGAAGATTTCTAATGGTTACTCATCTTAAAATTTGCATTCAGCTGCAGGTGTGACAAAATAGATTTTCTCTTTCAAATACTTTCCCCATTCTCTTTACCTTTACTTCCAGGTAAGAAATGAAAAGATCTGACTGATTCTAATCACCATTATAAAAGCGCCAGACATTCTGGTACACAAAATAATGTCATTTTTGACAAAGATCATAGAGAACAATGGAATTACATTAGCATGATATCCCTGATTACAATTACATGTGGGAAACAAAGTTCAGATTATGGGTTCATGGGTCATAACTTTCATGAAAATGTCATATAAAAGAGATGATGACCATTGGAGTTATAAAATGAAGTTGTTAAAAGCTACACATGTATTTCATTAATAAAAACTGAGTCAAAGAGAAGGCATTCAGTGCATCAAAAAAGACTGTAGAAAGTACCTGAATCTGCTTGGACTTTTCATGTTTAGTTCTTGTCTATTGATTACTTGTATGGCTGAAATGATTAGGAAAATCTGAAGCAAAGATCCCTGTATATAGGGAATCTGCTTTGGCAACCTCATCTTGTATATTCATTCATCCCATGTTCTGTACCATCACCTTTTCCAGCTCTGTGATCCAGGAGACTGATCTCTATAGACTCAATCTATAGCTTTAAGTTGCTCATTGTATAACAATGATAGAATTTAGAATGTAGGGTTAGAGAAATAACAGGATATTGATAGTTGCCCTTCTATCACTGCTCCCTCCCTGTCTTGCTGTGTGTCTGGAAGTGGTTGCTTTAAGGTAGTAGCTCTGTATGATGATCCCTCTTCCATATTTTCTGTCCAGACTTCACTAGCCCTGTTTCCTGCCCTGACTCTTTAGGCCTAGATGTAGTAACGGTTTCCTGATGAGGTTTGTGTTCAGTTCTCTCGCATTTTGTTAGATGCTTTATCTCTTTATATCTCTGTAGTTGCCCTATATTAAATTTGTGAGTAAACCCCATTTTCTGCAGGTGACCCAACTCCTATATCCATCAGAGACATTTTCAATGAACTCAAGATCTCTTCACAGTTATATTCATTTCTTTAGTTGTTGTTGCTTTGATGTAGACTAAAATCTTGTGTTTGAGAATGTGAGTCCATATAATAGCTAAGATTTCATGGTGTTTTGTTTTCAAATAAATATAGCCATGAGAAGATTAAACAGTGAATCTAGGGTTCATAGAACTATAGACAACAAAGCAAGTTAAGAGTGGGTAATCTGTTATTCTTAAAGGAATTTCCCTCCCTAAACATTATATTTTACTTTATGCTTTTATACAAAGGTCCTGTGGGGCTTCAATTTTTCTGGCTCATCGACTCATCAATCACTGGAACTGAAATGCCTTAGAGATAATCCTGTCAGTTCCTTCAGTTGGCTTATAAGGAAGCTGACTCCAAGGATTAAGAAGTAACTTCTTTCAAATCTAACATTTCACAGGCATCAAAACCAGTTCTGGACCCCCTTTTTCCCACATACCATGATATTAATGGGAGAAACATAAAATTAATTCCTGATTATAAATTGTCCTATACATAAGTGTTACGACTGACTTTTGACACATTTGTCTTCTTTATAGAATAGTAAATACAAAGTGTGAAAAACCATACCTGACATATGGTAAAACATCAAAAAATATTTATTATTGGCATCCCAGCATAGCCAAACCTCCTGAAAACTACAACATTATATTAGCCCAGTCTGTAAATTATTTGACATTGAAATATATCTGATTAAACATAAAATTCTAAGAATGTGTGAAAGAAATAAAAGAAATATATACCTCTCATGAATCTCAGAGTTTTAGAAGTGTTTATGTTTGAAATATATAACAAAACCTTAAACAATCTGGTGTAGACCACAGAAACATTTAGCAACTCAGGAAGGAGAGATAGTAAATTATGTAAAGAAGTCAGGCATGTTGGATGTGAGCCATGTTATCCATCTTGTTTAAAAGAAAAGAAGATGTAGAAAAGGAAAACAAACTTTTAAGGTAAGAGGAAAACCTTAGCCATAGGTAAAGGCTTTAATTCATTTTTTTTTTCATTGAAACTTTAATTCATTCTTTTATTCACTAAAACATTCTTCCATTCATTCACTAAACAGATATTAATACAACAAATACTGTAGAACAAAAATTCCCTTCTAATAACATCTTTATTATATTTCGAAAAAAAAAGACAGTTAATCAATGAATAAATAATCAATATAGTTCAGATGAGAATTATTGTAGAGATATTATTGTAGAGATAAAAGAACAGTAAAAGAGCATATGGATTATTGTAATGTAACCAGTGGTAAAAAATGGGCTCACTTAAGTAGCTACATTCGAACAGAAGCCTGAGGAAGTGAAGAAAGAAAGTCACACAATTTCTTTGGATGACAGTGGCAGTGGAAAAGATTCAGGGACAGTTCTGTGTTGTCACTGTGTAGTTCCAAAGAGACTTGGAGAGAACTAGTTCCTTCTTTCATTATAGTTTTGAAATTGCATAATACATTTTATTTTAAATCCTTCCTTCCTTCCTTCCTCCAATCGTTTTATACTTTTCTTTGAGAAAAATCATTAAACTCCTGCTCATATGTATTTTGAGAGGTGCCAAAGGGATTACAAAAACTTTTATTGTTCTTTCTTCAAATTACTTACTATCTATTGCATAAAATAAAACTGATGCGAGCAATAAAAATGCAGATTATTCTATTATACAAGCTTAACAGTATATAAAACCAAATACTTTCGGATCACAGAGAAGAAAAGAACTGATTTTTCTTGGTGTACTTGTAGTTATGGATACCTGTATTTGCATATCATTGATTTCATGACCTCCTCAGGTAGTATAACTTCTCTTTATATCTTCTAAATCAGAGCTTTGAGCCTAATCTTTTTTAAATGTTTGTAAGATTTATGATAGAAAGTAAAATCAATGTTACATTATCACATGATCTGATGTTAGTAAAATATAGGCTAACTTTAAGGGGAAAAGTAACCAGTTGGTCTGAAGAATATGGAAAAATTTTACCAGGTCTGAAATATCTAGAGTCATAACCGATTCTTTAAAAAAAAAATACCATAAGTGTGAAAAAGTTCTGTATAAATCCAAATTACAACGCACCACATTTGATCTAGGAAAATAAGAAAGTCAACCAAACTTATGTCTAAAGCATATAAAAGCATACATGCTAATCAGTCTTTCTTTATGGTAATAAATACTTGAGACAATTAACTTATAAAAATAAAAAGGTTGTTTTGGCTCATGGTTTCAGAAGTTCCAATTACTGATCTGTGGCAATACTACCTGTAGCCTTGAGGCAAGGCATTTCCTCATAACATGAGTATATGGTGGAATAAAACCAACTGCCTCATGGCCAGGGAACACAAAGGAGTAAAGAGAGCACCAGGGTCTCACAAGCCCTTAGGAAGACCTACCACCAATTACATAAAGACTTCCTAGCTGGCCCCACCTCCTAAACATTTTACCACCTTTCTGTAGTGGCACTTTGTGAGGCCACACGGACCTTTGCAGGACATTTAAGATACAAACAATAGTAGACTACAAATTTCACAGACATGATAACTTCTGGGAATATAGAAAAATGAGCATTTCACAAGCCTATAAAAAACAATCACATTTAACTTGAAATTCCTGGCATGATTTTCTTTTGCCCCAGGCTTAGTTTTTAAATATTTCTTTTTCTTATTGTCCCCAGACAACAGCTTGCTGTTGTAAAATTCTCTGGCAAGGGATGTGCACCTTAGTGGAACAGCAAGAAATTAAGCAAAATGTCCTGGCGCTTGCCATTTTTACTTTCCATTCCTACAGTTCATTAAGAAAAAATGAATATTGCTACGTTTAGGAGCTTAAAAGGTTGGAAACACATTTACATTGAGCATTAAACCTTAATCTCTAAGTAAATTTTAAGACAAAAAGGCATGATTTATTTAATTTTTGCTATGCTATTGAACAATATGAGACACAATTTCAATCGGCAGGAAAATGGGACAGAGAAAGTATATCCTTTGCTTTCTGTGTGTGACTTTGACATTATTCTTTAAGAAAAACTGCTGAAAATAACTTGTCATTTTAAAGTAATTTAAACATACCCAAACTGACAATTCAATATGTCCCTAAGCATTTCATGATCCATTGCAAGTTTTCTAAGGATAGTCAAGGGAAAAAAATACTGAAGATTCTAAAGACCATTTCCTAAATGGATCCACCTAATAGGGAGTACATTTTCAGCATGAGGAGAGGACCCAAGAGGATACTTCAAAATAGGCAGAATCTCTGAGGCAAAAATGGGTCCCTAAAGATCCAGAAATCTAGAGTATTGTTAACTGTAGAGAAGCTTTTATAGAAGTTACTGATAAGGTCATTGATGATGTATGGAACACTCTGTAATATTTATTGTGAGTGACCATCTCCAGTAATCCCCAAGATATCAACATCAGTTTTTTTCAGTATAATGGAATGACAACAAAACAGAACATGGGCAGCAGATGTCTTAAGTATGGTTGTTATACATGTCTTAAGTGCGGTACTTATAATTCACTGTAAATCTTGAGAATATTAATCTGAATGCCTGAGGAATTTGACAGGATATTATCATTTGTCCAAAGACCACAAGCAGTTAAGATTCAGTTCATTCTATTTATAATCAAGGCTTTCTCTCCTGTGTAACTGACTCAGTCTCCCATGTGATCAGTGTGAATCAAAATACCTCACCTTTGCTGTCAATTCGCTAAATAGGTGTGCTCCTACAAGATTTCACTGAAGTCTCTTTTAGTGGTTGAATCCTGGGAGTTAAAAGTACCCTTAATGTGATCTAGTCTTCAACACTGTAGTGTACCACATGTAGTCATTCAAATAACAACTGTGTCATATTTAAATGACATACCATATTTAAATGGATCTCAACATATAACTGTTCCACCAGTATATTGAATGACAAAAAGTAAATTCAGTGTTGCATTATCACATGATATGATTTTACCTACCATATAGGATAGCTATTTAATAGGAAAGTAACCAACTGGTCTGAAGAAAATTAACCAATCAATCATTCAACATTGTTACTGATACATGACATGTAACCAGTTGTATTGAATTAATGCATTAATGTCCACCGCTAAATTTCATCTCAAATGATTCTTCAATTAATAAAATAATAAGAACCTTATGATGTTTTCTCACACTGATGCTATCTTCAGGAATTGTGGGGGTATTTTGTTTTGAGAATCTATGCCTGTTATTCCAAACAAGTATAAGATATGTTTCCCTTTTGTTTATCATTTCATCTCTATGACACAAGTGCTAAAATGCCCAAATAGGGACATAATAATAATGAAATCATTTGTCATCCTTGAAGAAAAGGAGGATAGTGAAATCCTCTTCAAGATATCCCTAAAGAGTCCCTCCTCTGTCCCAAACCTGAAAAGGGATCAATAAAAGCAAGTCTAGGATGAAATTTCCAGATACATAATATCCTGGGGGACACTGACTTTATTTCATACATGCTGAAAATTACAGCTAGTTGGTGTTATCTGGAGAAAGATGCTATCTTGCATACATACTAAGTTCAAATGAAGAAAACGATGATAGGGCTCAAAGAACTAGTCAAGTCTACAAATAGGAAGACCAAGAAAGAAACCTAATATCCTCCTTCTATTATTCAGGGAAAGAACAATCTAACTATCAATGAAAATTTACCACAATTTATCACATCCTACTTCTAATATTCACATAAAGAGCAATCTATCAATACAAACATAAAAATGATATAGCAACAGATTTCACCTAAACATTTAAAAATTATTCTGTACAATAGTACAATATACATTATTTTGAGTGCATAAGGAACATTCATCTACAGAGACCATATTTAGACAATAAAACAAGTATCAATAAACTTAAAATACATTCTCCAAATATACTAGAATTTAAGTAAATGTAAAATCAGGACATATCTACAAAATTCATGAACATTTTGAAATCAGTATATTTCCAAATAACTATAGCAAAGGAAAATTACAAACCCTTCTAACCATAATGAAAATAAAATCACAGCCTAATAAATTCTTGAGATGCTCTTGTGAGTTAATTTAAAGGAAATTTGTAGCATCATATATTTATATTAAAAGCATAGTAGCTCAATCATATAAATTTTACCTGAAGCACTTTAAAAATAAAAGCAAGATAAACATTAATTAAGCATAAAGATGAAATAACAGAGGCAGAAATCAATAAAATAGAAAACATAAAAATTGTAGATATAAAATAATGAATTTGACATTTGCTTTTTATGAGCATAAATAAAATAAACCAAAAGTAAGGGAAAGAAGTTCAGATTTTCTGAATTGAGTGTGGGAGTTGACATGTCTTTTCTTTCTTTAATGTCAAAATCATAATAAAATATTATTAGAAACTTTATTCTGATCAATTAAAGGTAAACATAGTTGAAAATGTCCCTGAGTGATACAAATTAGCAAAAACGTCCCGAAATGAAAAAAATAACAAAGGCACAGATGTATAAAAATATTATCTTGTTTCTATATAATAATAGTAAAAATTGGAAATTAAAATTTGAGAAACTAAAATTTATACTATTTAGATTTAAAAGCACTTTTCATAAGTTGGACAAAATACTGACAGTAACTATATAACTGATGAAGTGAATATTTTTGAAGTTCAAAATATGGAGAGGCACACCATGTGTACTTATTGTAACATTAAATAGTGTTAAGATGATATTTGTCTCAAAATTTATAAATTTGTGTCACATCTTTTAAATGTCCTACAAATTTTTCATAGAAATTATTATTTATTCCAAAATTTAATGGGAATACACATACAAAGCAATTTCGAAAAGGTATGTTGGTGGTTTTCTTCTGCCTAAGTTCAGCATTTACCATAATTATGCTGTAATCAAGATATTGTGGAATTCACATAACAATAAAAATATGGGCCAATGGAACCAAAAATAGTGTCAAAATAGACTCAAACCCCATACTTCCCTACATTGCTAATTAAAAAGAATTGTGGAAAACCAATTTTGGCAGTTTCGATTTGTTTTTAATGCAGTAAGCAATGTATCCCATAAAATCTACTTGTGAACATTCATTCAGTGATCAGTAAACACATTAAAATATAAATGAAATTTGAAATTCTACCAGTGATATGAATTACCAAAATCCATCCAAAGTAAAAGGGAGAATTCCTGGTTCTGGTTCACTTGGGCTCAGTGAAGTAGAAAGGTACTTGAGAAGGTGGAGTTTACTCCACGGGTGATAAAGAAAGGCTTTGAACACGTGAGTTACAAGAACTCAGGGACTGTGATAGCAAAACCATTGTACAAAAACATGTTTGAATAACAGCAACTGGCCTGGTTTAATTCTGCTCAAAGCTTTGGACAGAGCAGATCTCACAGAGTAGGTTAGCAGCATTGTTCTCACTCATTTTCTGGTGGCTCCCCCAGTGTTACATGGTTGTTCATGGTCTCTAAGCTTTCTCAGTGGACAGAGTCAGGAGGCTTTGCACACACACACACACACACAGAGAGAAAGAGAGAGAGAGAGAGAGAGAGAGAGAGAGAGAGAAATATACATATATGCACATGTTCATAAAAAAATGACCATGTTCTTTGAGCAAGTATATATTTAATCTGAACATCTGTCCTTATCTCAATGTCTTGTTATTTTGGTTTTCTGAAATTCTTTTCTTGGCAGATTTCTCAAGAAAAGCCTCATGGAAAAGTACTCTTGATTGTTTGCTTTGTTGATAATTGTTCATGTGCCTTCCCAGTTCAAAATCAACTATATTTTAGCCATTGTCTTATAACAAATTTTTAAGGATAATTTTATAGAAAAATTGAAAGATGGTGGAGTTCCAAGTGCTTTTCATCCAGTTTTCCCTCTTGTACTGTCCTGTGTCACCATGATACATTTGTTAAGAGAGAAATTGCTACATTGCTTTACATTGAATTCCAAAATTTATTTAGATTTCCATAGTTTTGCCATTAATGAAATTTGCTGTTCCAGCATTCAAGACAAGACAGCATAGGGCATGTATTTATTGTGTCCTTAGCTTCCTCGTGTGCATGATTCAAAGACTTGCCTTGTTTTAAGTGACTCAGTATTTTGAGTAGTGGTCAGGTCCTTTATAAAAATGCTTTGCATTTGGGACTTTTCTGATTTTTTAAATGATGAGATGAGACATTTGAGGGTTTGTGAGAAACACCAAAAATTTGAAGTACTATTCTCAACTGCAACATATCAAAGGTACAAACTATCACTGTGGCTTATCACTGATGATGTCAACCTACATCGTCTTGTCCAGCGTTTATCAGGTTTCTCCATGTAAAGTAATGTTTCTTTTTTTCTAAACATGCTATTACTTTTTGCCAAGAAGTCATTAAGTTAATTTTTTCTTAGAACCTGCCTGCTTAATGTTGTTATTTTAAAACTTCCTTACTTTCTGACATTAAAAGTCATTGCATACACAGATGGATATTCCCCCTGACCTTTGAATCAGTCATTGCTCTCAGGCACACTGTTTCCTTATGCTGAAAAATGACTTTTGAGAACCAGTATCTGGGTACTGACTGTGCTTGCCACTATGTGTTATCATTTTTAAGGCCAAAATGATGATATTCATCCTCCTTCACATAAAATTATGTAAATGCATTCAAACAGTTTCAAATAGCATTTAAAATTCAGTATCTTCAATTGTATTTGCACTTCTTATTTTATATAAATTCAAATACACCTCTGAGGCTGTGATTTCACTCCTAGAAAGTAGAGGGAGGCTGGAAAGTTGAGAAAATTCCTTAGCAATGAAACCCTGGACTTTCTCAACATTGCCATGCTATAGAAAGAGGGTTGACTAGAGATCGATTTGAGCTACAAATATATGATGGATATGAAGACAAGAGCTTGTAATACTTCAGAGATTAGTGTCTTAAAACAACTTGGTGGGTCTTGATCCCATCTATCCACTGATAACCCTTAATCAGTGCACTGACCTGGTATCTCTCTCAAATCTGGTTAATGGAATGGGCCTAAAATTGATCGGGCACACTTTTATGATTCTGGCCTGGCCTTTGGGCATCACATAGTGTAATGAATACAAAATTGTCTTCAAAAGGAAACTGTGAGGCAAGTTTACTAATGAATGAAAGCAGTCTCACCTGGTCTGTGTTATGAATGCCCTTGCAGTGCGTCCTGCCAGAAGCACACAGTTGAAGAACAAGAAACAGTTAATTACATAATGGACTAAAGTAATTCCCAGCCAATGATGTTACGCACTAGTGCCAGTTTTATATGTATCTATCATAATTCCAAAGTAGTCAGTGCATCATATGTCAAAGACTTAGTTTGGATACTAAAAAATGAGCTTGATAATAGTCACTGCCTTACCCCTTATCCTAATTTAGACCACGTAGGCTTGCTATCTCCTGATACTGTCGTATAGCATGGGTTCATGACTCACTTTACAAATCTTGCAGGAACTCTTACACTTTAGTTTTCTCTTTTATATATATCTATATATATATAGATATAGATATATTTATCTTTTATATATAGAAATATATATAAAAGTAAGATCATAATACAGCAAACCTCATAGTATTATTATTTTAAACATGTTTGATCATAAAAAATCTTTTGAAGAGTATCAGTCACTTTGTACAAATTCACAATATGTATTAGTTATTTTAATAATAGTTATTACTGATAATAGAGATTGCACATGTTTTTCATTTTCAGGAAAAAATGTGAAGACACGTCACCAGAGTATTGCTTGTAAGGCATTTAGTTACACAGCATTTATAAGACATTTTAATCAAGTAAATAATCAAATAAATAAAATAATCAAATAAATAAAAGGAAAATTCATGTAGACCACACATTGTAAACTTATAATATAATTGCTTTCTCTCAAAACCTTTTAAAAATGCATATTATAACCTATACTTTGTAAATAATTTCTCCCAGTCAATCTAGATATGATAATAACATGCCCTGAAAAATTGCAAGTGATGGTTGAGAAGGACCATTTCTTATGGAACAAGAGAAATTTTAACTGGCTTGCTTTACAAGAGGTTCACTCTGTTTGAACTCTCCAAGCTGAGAGGACAAAATTAATTCAGTGCTGAGACAAGATAGTTGTGAAGCGCATTCACTAATGGTCAGATGTGAATGGAGAATAGGATGTGTGGAACTGAAAGGTCAATGGTGAACTGGGATCAGAGATTAAAAGGGTCATATTATACATGACCCTGCAGTTGCTGAGTAACAAGAAAACTTCCCCTTGGATTATAGCATTTAGATTTGTGAGTGAGAGACAGATGGTAATGAGGACAGACATTAGATTTAGACAAGATATCAAAAGTAGAGTGACAAGGTGGGGGGCTATGGCACTACACCAAGGGACTGATGATTAGGGAGAAAGTCTTCTCTTGCCAGTTGGAATGCAAAGGACAGTTAAATGTGTGAAATGCATATTACTGTTATAAATTATAAAAGCGATTTTCTTCTATGATATGAAGGAAATCCTTTGAATATCCACTTATGTAAAAAAAGTAACACTGTGCTTTCATAAATGAGGAAAAATTTCTTTCTCCCTAATCACAGTTTGGTTTTGTTCTTCCAAGAACTCCTGGATTTGAGTGAAAAAAAAATTATATTCACTAATTCCAGAGCATCAGGGGAAAAAATAAACTATTATGAGGTCAGTTTTTAATCAAAAGTGGTCTGACGTCCTTTTGAAACAGAGACAAAAATAAGCAATGTTGTTTTCGATTTTTAGTGTTTACTCATTTCAGTGGTATATCTGTCTCATTTATGGTTGTTAAAAACTAATTTAATAGTTTTTAGAACAACAAAAAAATCACCTCCTAGTTGGTGAATTGTTCCTTCAATATCAGAAGCCTCTCTGCAGAGGAAGCCCTGACACAACTGGAGTGTGTTCAAGAAAGTGAGAAGCATTGTTTTGAAATACTGATCCTTGAGTGCTGAGCGTTATTATTTTTTGTCACATATGAAAAAAGCTAAAAGGAAAATTAGCATGCATTAATTTCCCATCATAGGCTGCAATACAATGTGATTAAAGGAAGAAATAATATATTTTTTTCTTTTTTAATTTATTTTTATTCTAAACAAATGGGATATGTCTTGTTCCTCTGTACATGAAGTAGAGGCATACCATTTGTGTAATCATACATTTACATAGAGTAATAGTTTTTGATTCATTCTGTTATTTTTTTCCTTCCATCCCCACCCCTCCCACCCATCTTTTCCCTCTACACAGTACCTCCTTCCTCCATTCTTGCCTCACTCCCACCCTCCATTATGTGACATCATCCTCTTATCAGTGACATCATTCATCCTTTGGTTTTTTGAGATTGGCTTATCTCACATAGCATGATATTCTCCAATTCCATCCATTTGCCTGCAAATGCCATAATTTTATCATTCTTTGTGACTGAGTAATATTCCATTGTGTATATATACCACAGTTTCTTTATCCATTCATCAATTAAAGGACATCGAGGTTGGTTCCACACTCTGGCTATTGTGAATTGAGCAACTATGAACATGGATGTGGCTGTATCTCTGTAGTATGCTGATTTTAAGTCCTTTGGATATAGGCTGAGGAGTGGGATAGCTGGTCAAAAGGTGGTTCCATTCCAAGTTTTCTAAAGAATCTCCACACTGCTTTCCAGAGTGGCTGCACTAATTTGCAACCCCACCAGCAAAGTATGAGTATACCTTTTTCCCCACATCCTCGACAACACCTATTGTTGCTAGTATTCTTGATAACTGCCATTCTAATTGGGATGAGATGGAATCTTAGGGTAGTTTTGATTTGCATTTCTCTTATTACTAGAGATGTTGAACATTTTTTCATATATCTCTTGATTGCTTGTATATCTTCTTCTGTGAAGTGTCTGTTCATATCCTTAGCCCATTTGTTGATTGGGTTATTTGTATTCTTGGTGTAGAGTTTTTTGAGTTCTTTATATCTTCTGGAAATTAGTGCTCTATCTGAAATATGAGTGGCAAAGATTTTCTCCCACTCTGTAGGCTCTCTCTTCACATTGCTGATTGCATGCTTCGCTGAGACAAAGCTTTTTAGTTTGAATCTATCCCAGTTATTGATTCTTGCTTTTATTTCTCGTACTATGGGAGTCCTGTTAAGGAAGTCTGATCCTAAGCCAACATATTGAAGATTTGAACCTTATTTTTGTACTACAAGATGCAGGGTCTCTGTTCGGATTCCAAGGTCCATGATCCATTGTGAGTTGATTTTTGTACAGAGTGAGGAGAGGGGTTTAATTTCATTCTGTTACATATGGTTTTCCAGTTTTTCCAGCACCATTAGTTGAAGAGGCTATCTTTTCTCCATTGCATATTTTTGGCACCTTTGTCTAGTATGAGAAAATTGTATTTATTTGGGTTTGTGTCCATGTCTTCTATTCTGTACCTTTGATCTACCTGTCTATTTTGGTACCAATACCATTACATTTTTGGTACTCTTTCTCTATAGTATAGTTGAAGTTCTGGTATTGCAATACCCCCTGCTTCACTCTTCTTGCTAAGGATTGCTTTAGCTATTCTGGGTTTCTTGTGCTTCCAGATGAATTTCATAATTGCTTGCTCTATTTCTGCAAGGTACACTGTTGGGATTTTAATTGGAATTGCATTGAATCTGTATAGCACTTTTGGTAGTATGGCCATTTTGACAATATTAATTCTGCCTATCCAAGAACATGGGGGATCTTTCCATCTTCTAACGTTTTCTTTAATTTCTTTCTTTAATGTTCTGTAGTTCTCATTGTAGAGGTCTTTTACCTCTTTTGTGAGATTGATTCCCAAGTATTTTAATATTTTTGAGGCTATTGTGAATGGGGTAGTTTTCCTAACATCTCTTTCTGAAGATTCATCACTTATGTATAAAAATGCATTAGATTTATGAGCATTGATCTTATATCCTGCTACTTTACTGAATTCAATTATGAGTTCTAAAAGTTTTCTGGTGGAATTTTCTGGTTCCTCTAAATATATAATCATGTCATCAGCAAATAGAGATAGTTTGAGTTCTTCTTTTCCTATTCATATTTCTTTAATTTCTTTGCTAAGTCTAATTGCTCTGACTAGAGTTTCAAGGACGATATTGAATAGAAGTGGTGAAAGAGGGCATCCCTACCTTGTTCCAGTTTTTAGGGGGAATGCTTTCAGTTTTTCACCATTTAGAATAATATTAGCCATGGGCTTAGCATAGATGGCCTTTACAATGTTAAGGAATGTTCCCACTGTACCTATGTTTTCTAGTGTTTTGAGCATGAAGGGATGCTGTGTTTTATCAAATGCTTTTTCTGCATCTATCACAATAATCATGGAATTCCTGACTTTAAGTCTGTTTATATGGTGAATTTCACTTATTGATTTCCAAATGTTGAACCAATCTTGTATCCCTGGAGTAAAACCCACTTGATCGTGGCACGCTATCTTTTTAATATATTTTTGTATGCAATTTTCTAAAATTTTGTCGAGAATTTTTGCATCAATGTTCATTAAAGATATTGGTCTGAAATTTTCTTCCTCGATGTGTGTCTCTCGATGTGTTTAGATATCAGGGTGATATTGGCTTCATAGAATGAATTTGGGAGGGTTCCCCCCTCTTCTATTTCATGGAATACTTTGACAATTATTAGAATGAGCTCTTCTTTAAAGATTTTGTAGAACTCGGCTGAGAACCCATCTGGTTCCGAACTCTTTTTTGTTGGTAGGCTTTTGATGACCTCTTCTATTTCAATACAAATTGTGTATGTCCTCCTGGTTAAGTGTAGGTAATTCATATGTCTCTAGAAACCTGTCAATGTCTTCAAGATTTTCCATTTTGTTGGAATATAGATTTTCAAACTAACTTCTAATTATGTTTTGTATTTCACACGTGTCTGTTGTGATATTTCCTTGTTCATTCCTAATTTTAGTAATTTGAGTTTTCTCTCTCCTTCTCATTGTTAGTGTGGCTAAGGTTTTATCAGTTTTGTTTATTTTTTCAAAGAACCAACTATTTATTTTGTCAATTTTTTCTATTGTTTCTTTTGTTGCAATTTCATTGATTTCAGCTCTGATTTGAACTATTTCCTATCTTCTACTACTTTTGTTGTTGCTCTGTTCTTTTTTTTCCTAGGGCTTTGAGCTGTAGTGTTAGTTCGTTTATTTGTTGATTTTTTTCTTCTTTTATTGAATGCACTCCATGAAATAAATTTTTCTCTAAGAACTGCTTTCATAGTGTCCCAGAGATTTTGATATGATGTTTCTTTGTTCTCATTTACCTCTAAGAATTTTTTTATTTCCCTCCTTATTTCTTCTGTTGTCCATTCATCATACAATCGTGTCTTATTTAATCTCCAGGTGTTGGAGTAGTTTCTGTTTTTTATTCTGTCATTATTTTCTAATTTCAATTCATTATTATCTTATGGAATACAATGAGTATCTCTACCTACTATCTACAATGTTGTATATGCTAACATTGGCTTTGTGGCATAGAATATGGTCTATTTTAGAGAAGGATCCATGTGCTGTGAGAAGAAAGTGTATTTGCTCTTTGTTTGATGGTATATTCTATATATGTCTGTTAACTCTAAATTATTGATTGTGTTATTGAGATCTATGGTTTCTTTATTCAATTTTTGTTTGGACGATCTATCCAGCAGTGAGAGAGGTGTGTTAAAATCGCCTAGTATTATTGTGTTGTGGTCTATTTGATTTCTGGAATTGAGAAGGATTTGTTCGACGTACATGGATGAGCCAATGTTCGGGGCATAGATATTTGTGATTGTTATGTCTTGCTGATTTATGCTTCCCTTAAGCAGTATGAAATGTCCTTCTTTATCCCTTCTGACTAGTTTTGGCTTGAAGTCCACATTATCTGATATGAGGATGGATACTCCATCTTTTTTGCTGAGTCCATGTGCATGGTATGATTTTCCCCATCCTTTCACCTTTAGTCTATGGGTATCTCTTTCTATGAGATGAGTCTCTTGCAGGCAGCATATTGTTGGATTTTTCTTTTTAATCCAGTCTGCCAGTCTATGTTTTTTGATTGATGAGTTCAGGACATTAACATTCTGGGTTATTATTGAGATATGATTTGTATTCCCAGTCATTTGACTCACTTTTGTTTTTTGACACGACTTGGCTTCCCCTTTATTTGACTGCTCCTTTAGGCTAGTTCCTCCCTTTGCTGATTTACATCACTGTTTTTCATCTCTTCCTCATGGAATATTTTCCTGAGAATGTTTTGTAGTCCCGGCTTTCTTTTTGTAAATTCTTTTAGCTTTTGTTTATCATGGAAGGATTTTATTTCGTCGTCAAATTTGAAGGTAAGTTTTGCTGGGTATAAGATTCTTGGTTGGCATCCATTTTCTTTCAGAGCTTGAAAAATATTGTTCTAGGCCCTTCTAGCTTTTAGGGTCTGGGTTGAAAAATCTGCTGATATCTGTATTGGTTTCCCCTGAATGTAATTTGATTCTTTTCTCTTGCACCCTTTAAAATTCTGTCTTTACTTTGTATGTTAGGTATTTTCATAAGAATGTGCCTTGGTGTGGGTCTATTGTAATTTTCTGTATTTGGAGTCTTATAAGCCTCTTGTAGTACTTGATTTTCCATTTCATTCTTCAGATTTGGGAGATTTTCTGATATTATTTCATAAAATAGATTGTTCATTCCTTTCGTTTATTTCTCTAAGCCTTCTTCAATCCCAATAATTCTTAAATTTAAATTTGGCCTTTTCGTGGTATCCCATAATTCTTGTAGATTCTGTTCATGATTTCTTACCATCTTCTCTGTTTGGTCAACTTTGTTTCCAAGGTTAAATATTTTGTCTTCAATATCTGAAGTTCTGTCTTCCATGTGTACTGTCCTGTTGGTTATGCTTTCTATGGAGTTTTTAATTGTCTTTATTGTTTCCTTCATTTCAAGGATTTCTGGTTTTTTTTTTCTCTTTCTTTTTTAACTCTTTATTGAAATGATCTTTTGCTTCCCACATTTGCTCTTTTAACTGTTGATTGGTGCGATCATTCAAAGCCTGCATTTGCTCTCTCATCTCATCGTTTGCTTCTCTGATCATTTTAGTTATGTACATTCTGAAATCCTTTTCTGACATTTCTTCTGTCATGCTGTCATTGGGTTTTATTGATTTAGTATTTACGTTTGTTTGGGACATTTTCTTCCCTTGTTTTCTCATATTGGTCAGGTGTCTACACCTCTAGTGGTGAATCTCTATTGGCTTATATTGTCCCTGTATATTTCCAATAACTTTCCTCCTAGCCTTCAATATCCTGAAGTCTTGGAGGAACTTGATAATGCAGTGATATACAAAGAAGCTGCCCCTCTAGGGGTGTTGGCCTTCAGGTGAAATGTATTTCCTGCTGATGGGAAGAGGTGCCTCACTTGTGGACTGATGGTCAGTCAAAAGGGAGACTAGACTACAGGCTGGGGCATGGCTGGTCTGAGCCTGTGTCTCTGGTTCTACCACCCTGGTGGGAAAGCCTTACACAGCAGGGAAGACTCACTCAGTGGGGACGTCTTGCTGGGCAGCTCTCCTTCGAGAAGTTCCCTTCAATCCAGAACTACCCCCTGGGTTGGGCAGCCCTCCTCTGCGTTGATCCCAGGGTTCTGGACCTACCTCCTGTGCCAGGGAACCTCACTCTGTGATTGAGACTCTCACTGGGTGGCTCTCCTCTTTGACATTTCCTGGGGCCTGGAACTACCACCTGGTCTGAGGGGCCTGGCTCTGCGAGGGACTGTCTCTCCAAGCAGCCCTCTTCTATGATGTTCCCTGGGGACTGGACCTACTGCCCAGGCCTGGGACTCTCACTCTGCACCAAAGCCTCTTCCTGGGTGGTCCTCCTTTACAATGCTCCCGGTTATCTGGGTTCACCTTTCCAGTTTGGGAGTCTCACTGGGCAACACTACTCCATGAACTTCCCTGCATTCCAGGACTACTTTCCTGTCCAGAGAGCCTCTCCCAGTGGGAGAGACTCACCTGGCTGCTCTGAGTTGGTCCCGAGTCTCTCAATAGCTCCTCTTCTTGAATCCTGAGTACTGTCAAAGGGCCTCCAGTCTCCTGTAGGTGACTCAGGAAGGGAACCACCCTTCTAATGATAATGGCCACGCCCTCAGGAATACTTCAAAATGCCTGCACCAGCCTCCAACAAAGCTGGGGATCCCCAGCAAAGGTGTACTGAGTCAGCACAGAGGCAAGTGCAGTGTCCCTCAGCAGTAGGGTGGTAGGCAGGCAGGCTCAGCGATGGCATCGACCTTGTCATAGGGGTCAGGCAGGCTGGCTAGCTCCGCTCGATGGTGTCCGACCTGGGCTTGGGGCTCAGCAGGCTGGCTAGCTCAGCAATGGCGTCCAACCTTGGCTTGGGGTCAGGTGGGCCAAAAAAAATATTTTAAAATAAAAATAGTAAAGCATTTAAAACCGTTTATCATTTTTGAAATTGTGTTAACATATTTGACACGCAGTCTTTTGACTGTATGTCAAAAACTGCAATGACCAGTAAATAAGGCACATTTGATGAAACAAATAGCACTTTTAAGTTTACGAATATTTAAGATTTATTATGGGAGTACAGGTAACATGGAGAAAATAGTGGTCATAGCAAAAAGTAATGCAAGTATGTGCATATTGCATGAGCACATGCACTCATGGACAACACTTAATAGGATTCAAGTGTTCCTCAAGGCTTCCTGTAGAAGGAGACTTGATTCCAAGACAGTATTGGGAATTGGTGGAACCAGTAAGAGGTAGGGCTTAATGGGAGCTCCTTAGATCACTGGGAGCTCTGTCCTAAGAAATGTTTAGGGTAGTTCTTACAAAAGGGTGGTTATAAAAACAACTAGCCTGGCACCCTCACTCTGTCTCTCCCTCTTTCCATCTTCATCTCTCTCTGTTCATTCATTCATACGATCCCTACATGACATGAAACTACCCCCCTCACTCTTCAGGGGCTGAATCAATGGAACACACCTGATCTCAAACTTTGAACCTATGAAACTAAGAGATACATGAATCTTTTCTATTACAAAGTTAGCCTATCTCAGGTATTGCATTTTAGTTATGCAAAAGCTGATTAATACAACATGTTTAACAGAAGAAGCATTAATTATACTGTGACGGAGACCTCAGACATACCACTCTTCCATAATAGGAAAACCTATCCTGAACCGAAGTCTCTCTGAAAAATTTTTTAAAAGTAAAGAGTGGAGTAAAAGAAGCTTAAAGAAGACTATTTCCCCAAAAGCTCAGTGATAGGACAAATGCATAGCCCTTAAAGGATACTAGCAAATCTCAGATATCATATGGTTATGCATCTACTACAAAATTATTACACATTCTAAAAAATAAGGAAATATAGCCCTGAATCAGGACACAAATAAGTCAATTGGGTGGTGGAGAGAGAAGTGAGAGTTTTGGGGACCAGAGACAAAGGTTCTATGGCAGTTTTCATAAATATATTGTACAGTTTAAAAGATAGCACAGACTATTGAAGTGGGACATAAAAGGTACTTTTTAAAAGCAGTGTCCAGAGGTGAACTGTATGCTATCTTAAATAAAAATGCAACTGGATGGGATTAAAATGTTAGACATTTCTAGCTGGGTGTCTGTTTTTCTAGTGGAGGTTGAGGCAGGAGGGTCACAAGCAAAGTAGTGAGACTCTTTCAAAATAAAGCATAAAAAGGGCTGGGGATGTGACTTGGTGGTTGAGTACCCCTGTGTTCAATCTTTGGCATTGAAAAGCAAAAGCAAAAGATTAGACATTTCTGAAAGATTAATCAATTCAAAGATATGTCAACAGAGTGTGTAAAACTGAAATATTCATAAAATGATTAAAAATAGATTTAAATAAAGTATGTTAGAAACCTAAAGGAAGAGAACAGTAGCAGAAAAAAAAACTATCTGAAATAATTATGGTTGATGTGTTTCCAAATTTGATGAAAGCTATAAACAGACCAATCCAATAAGCTAAGAGGTTGCAGGGAGTGGGGCAACAAGACCTTTGTAGTACACATACACACACACAAACACACACCAGCCAGGTTAAAACCAAATTGCTGAAAATCACTATCAAAGAAACAAACTAAAAAATAGCTAAACAGCTATAACTCAGTGGTAGAATACTTGCCTACCACGTGTGAGGCCATGGGTTTTGATCACCAGCACTGAAAAATACAACCAAAGAAATAAACAAACAACAAAAACAGACAGCCACAAATGTTGGAACTAGAGTGGGGAGATATACTTCAACAAGATAGAGATCCAAATGGTTATATTTTTTTTCTTTTCAGAAAATATGTATGCAAGAATAAAATAGAATAATATTTTCAGAGTTTAAATTGTGCAAGCCATAATGGACCCTCCAATCCCAGTCAAACCATCTAATATTTGTAGTCTCAAGAGTCATCCCAGGAGAAAAGTGGAAGAATACTCTGGTTGACAACAAATAAAATTATTAGTCATCTTATATTTTGGGGGGTTAAGACACTAAGTTTTAGGTATCTTTAGTTTTCCACAGAAAACATACAACTCAATCAGAAATCAATACCAGATTTGAGGTGTTACCATAACTGAAACCTAAAACATGTAGCCATACCTTTAGGACAGAATAGCAAGGGAAAGGCCAGAAGGGATGTGAATGTTAGTGAATATTTGAGAAATAGTGAGAAAACTGTCATTAGAGGCTGTTGTAAGTCGAAGGACTGAAATATTACCCAGTGAACTGGCACAGGTACATAAGACAATTTCCAGGCAGAATGTTGCAAAATCTGGATTAAAACCTGGATTTCTTCCCTGAAACAAGCAACTTGCCCTACATAGAAGCTGCTTCCATACCTTTCTGCACAAACTTCAAATACAGATTTGATTTGCACTTTGGTATAACTGAACTGCACAGGAGTTTAATCTATTTTAATCTTAACACACAACTCACTAACAAACATAAACAAATACACACACACACACACACAAAGAAGCCCATGGTGTGAAATTTTATACCAGATTCAACTTGTGAAATTCCCATAGGGCAGGTTAGTTATACTCAACAATTAAGAAGATCTATTATAAGTTACATTTCTGCATAAATTTGACTATAATATACAGAATTGTAAGGCTGAATTTATTGACTTCTATTAAAAAAAAATCATTAAAAAATTGTTTCCAACCCTCTTAAGAGAAGAAGTGTGGAATCATCCAAAGCAATTACTTGAACATCACAGTAGGGATAGCATCTCTTCAGGTAGCTCAGTCCAGCTCTGCATCCAACAGGTGACATTGAGTGAAAGCCCGAAATCCAATGAAACATTGAACCTGTAAAGATCTCAACAAGACTTTGAAGCAGAGGCTGAGAAAAATTCAGATGAGATTACTCAGAAGAACTCTGCCTTCTCATTTCCTTACAAATGGTGCTTAGCTTTTACTGGGCTACATAAGACAAGGTCAAAAAGACAGCAGAAAATGACTCAGAGAAAGGAGTATTTAACTCCTTCATAAATTTGTTTTCCACCTCCCTCCTGATCCTGTTCAGAACAAACAACTGAAATATTTCATACTTTCACGATGAAAATTCATTCCTATCTTTGAAAAGCACAAAAAGAAATTAAAAAAAAAAAAAAAAAAAAACTCCCACTCTTTCAGTTTCACACTTCAGGCACCTGTTGGTAAAGTAGAAAGACTGAAATCAGGGAAAAGGAAAGGGTGCAAGTTTGGAGTTCATATTAGTTCTATTGTAGTTTAATTAGTAACCTATTAAAATAATTAGTACAAAAATAAAACTGGTGTATTTTATTATGTAAACATTGTTTCCAATTTTGTCAAATGGATTTGTCATTAGATTCTCATCTTCCTTGTTTTCAGTCTCTGTTATGATCATTATCATGCAATCTATAATCTGTATTCTATTCTACTTCTCTGTTACATAGGATTACATGTACGTTTAAGAACCTATAAAATCTTTAAAACGACCACACACATGGTATTTACTTTGCAAGTGAGAACACTGATCTTCAGAAAGAGTAAATTAATTTTACAGGTAAAAAAAATAACAGGTTTGGGGATAGATATCCATGTTTTTGGACTTATCAAGGAGTCTCCTATAATATATTTTGGGGTTGATTAGTTATAAGAACTACCTACTACTTTTCCAGTTTGGTTTTGAAGCACTTAGGTGAAATATGAAACTTCCACCTGTTCTATATCAAACTAACATGTGGCAATATAGATCTTTTATTTTTTAGATATTCTATTAATTGTAAAAATGATTTACTCTTGTCATTTGAATTCAGTTTTTCCTGGTGACTGATAATGTTAAACACCTTTTGTATGTGCTTGTGTGCCATTGGTATATCTTCATGGAGAAACGTCTATTATTCAAGTCTCCTTTTTCCTCCATTTTTCCCTTGTGGTGAATAGGTTTCATTTATAAGAGTTCTTTATGCAGTAAGTGTAAGTCCTTTGACATATATATGCTGAGAAGAAAACTTTTTGCCCTCTGTACATTTGCCTATTAATTTTCTGAACTTTTTTTTTATAGAAATAACATAGATGAGGTAGGTTTCTCTAAACTTTTCTAGAAGCTGGAAACCCAAGGCTTTCTGAGATTTTTCTAACTGTCCTTCTCTGATCTCTATCCTTCATGGGTGGCTTCGGGAGGTCCTGTTCACTTCAGCTCTCTGATTTGCTTTGTTATAATTTTCAAGGCTTCTATACCTTGTTTGAATTATAAGGATGAGAATGAAAATCATTAGCAAGTTTCCATATCCTAACCAGAAGGGAAAGTCTGTTCTGTCCAATTGTAAAATATGTTACCAAAAGTTTCATAATACAAACAAATCACTCAATAGAAATAGACTAAACTGGAGATCTCAGCCCTAAGGTGTAAGAGTAACTGATTAAAAACAATAAGCCTAGGGGCCAGGGTTGTAGCTCAGTGGTAGAGCACTTGCCTAGCACGTGTGAAGCACTGGGTTTAATGTTCAGCACCACATACAAATAAATAAAATAAAGGTTCATCGACAACTAAAAATAAATAAATGAAAAATAAGCCAAAATAGAAGCAATAATTTCAGCAGGAGTCTAACCTGGACATGGTGCCAACTCTCCTCTGTTCCATCTCTGTACTCTCAGAACCAGTGCAGAGGTGCAGAGTCAGGTGGAGCAGCACAGAATGTGAGTCATGTCACTGTCAAGGGAGCTTCAAAAAAAATTGCTCCAGTTAGGGATCCTGAGAACGTGGGGGAGAAGTCCAGGGAGAAGGGTTAGGAGTGGAAAATAACTGGTAATGAGCAAGAAGAGAAAAACATGTCTTCAAGGTCCCCCCACCCTTAGGAGTCTTTGACAGAGATGCTAATAGGAGATTTAAAATGAAACTCCAAATAAATAGACCTAGAAATGAAGAGGCACGTAGGCTCAAAATGCATATATGCATAAGAGACTATCAACCCCAGGATCTGAGTCCTAGACCGCAACTCCTCTTAGAGACTATAATTCTCTGTCTATTCACCAAGTCTGCTGTGTTTGGGGAGGGTGACTTTCCTTCATGATGCCTGCTGGGAAAATCTTTCCAATTGTCTTAGGTGAGCTTAGAAAATCATGTACAGGTTTTTGAACAGAAAGCTTTTGTCTGTCTTTGACAATGGGAATATCAAATATGTGCTATGCAATGATGTTTTAATGATGTTGGATGGTGCATTCTATATCTAATACTTTTGTAAAATGTCATTTAACTATGCATGATCTGGGCAAACTGAATCGTAGTTTTGTTATATGATGTTGAAATGCCATATATCCAATCCAAGCTACTATTTCCTCATCTACAATATGCAGATAATAAAAGAACCTTCTCCATAAAGTTATTTTGACAATGCTGGAAAAATTTTGGGACCTGTGACTATCATTCTGTAATAACATAATTAATGTTAGAATTTGAGAGTTTTTTAAATTAGTTTTCTTTTAACTTATTATCCAGTTATTCCCTAAGGCATTTCACAGTATTCTGATAGGAACTGATCATCAACCATAATCTGAAGATTTGGAGAAACTGCTGTTCTACACGTTGGGGAATCTTATATTCAAACAGTGCTTAAAAGTTATAAAAGTGTTAGAAATCACTATGTTCTTTACACCTCTTTGCCCCAGACCAGTTCTGTTCTCAAAAACAGCAGACTTTACAAACATTTTATAACTAGCATAGCTTTCTTGTTCCTGTCTTGTGGGAAAAAAGGCAGGCCAGCACAGGGAATAACTAAATAGAAACACAAATGTTAGAAATATAAATAGACCTTTTTGCAAAATCTAACATAATATGTATATGGCAAGAGACAGTTACCTAAATTGCCTCAATTTCAGTTTCTCTTTCTGTATAATGAGAAAAATAAAACTTATTTGTGGCATGTAGAAACTAATATTAGAAAAAATTCAGTCTTTTCTCTAGCATTTATAAAGCAACAGTAACTAGTAGCTATAATAATCTTATAGTAGGTAAGATAATGCTCCAATTAACGGACTCTCATATTTTGTTTCATGTTCAATTGATTGACATTTGAATTCTAACTTTGATTATTTTAGTGTTAAAGTCTTACTCTCTATTGCAATGAGAAAAAATAGTACTTGTTCTACAATAAAGTTGTCTTTTTAAACCACTTTATTGAGCTGAAAATGACATTCCAAAAGGTGTACATATTCAATGCATACTACTTAATGATTTTGGAGATAAGTGTACATCTATAAAATGCCTCTAAAATTGATAATATTAATATATCCACCATTTCCAAGTTTTCTCCTTCCCCTTTTACTTTATTATTTCACATTTGTGATAAAAACACATAATTACCAAGTTGGAAAATATTTAAGTACGTAATGCATTGTTCTTCACTATAGATATACATTCTACCATAGATCTGGAGGACTTGTTCACCTTGCAAAAACAAAACTTTTCACCCTTTAAAAAAAAATTTGGTTTCCTTCACTGATAACCACCCTTCTACTTTCTGCTTCTATGAATTGGACTATTTTACATTCCTCATATAAATGGGACCACATTCTTTCTCCTTTAACTTACTGAAGTTTTTATAAAGTTTTCTAGGTTCACTCATTATCACAAATGACAGTTTCTGTTTTTACTAAGGCTAAATAATATTCTATTTTGTGGGTATATCACATTTTCTTTATCCACTCGTGTGTTGATGAACATTTACATTGTTTCCTTCTCTTACCTGTGTGAATAATACTTCAATGCGCATGAGATTGCAAATGTCCCTTCAAAATCCTGATTTCAATTCTTTTTCTATGTGATATTGGTGAACTATATGGTGGTCCTATTTTAATTTTTTAAGGAACTCCATATTCCAATATTCATTACCACCAAGAATGTACAATAGTCTACATTGTCATCACTATTTACTTGCTTGTGTTTTTTTTTTTGTTGTTGTTGTTTTATCGTATCCAACATAACAGGTGTGAGATGATAGTTCATGGTCATTTTAATATGTATTGGCCTAGAAAGTAGAAATATCCAGCAATTTTTCTTGTATTTGTTGGTCATTTGTGTACCTTTTTTAGAAAAATATCTATTTGGATCTTTTGCTCATTTTTAAAATCTAGGCCACTATCATTATTATTTAGTAGTATTGCTATTGACTTAAAGGAGTTCCTTATATATTTTAGATATAGACCCCTAAAATTTCTAAAAATATTTTCTCTTATTCTGTAGGTTACTTTTTCATTCTTTGATTATTTTTCTGTAGAGTTCCTTACTTTGGTTTAATAACACTTGCCTATATTTACTTCTGTTGCCCATGATTTTTATGTTATAGTCAAAAAATCATTGCCAAGGTCAATGTCAAGAAAAAAATTTCCCTATATTTTCTTTGAGGCTTTTTACATTTTCAGATCTTCTAGTTCTTTAATCTGTTTTATGCTGACTTGCCAGTAAAAGATAAAATCTAACTTCATTCTTTTGCCTGCGGACATCCAGTTTTTCCAGTAGCATTTACTTAGGAGAGTATTCTTTTCCCATTGCGTATTCTTGGCATGTTTACTGAAGATATGTTAAACAGATATGTGTGGGTTTATTTCTGGGCTATTTGATTTAATTGGTTTGCATATCTGTTTTATGCCACTACAGCACTTTTTATTAAAGTAGCTTTGTAATATAGAATTAATGATGCATAAATAAGTAATATCATAGGGAACTATCTTGACAATTATATGCCAGTGTATTGGATAACTTAGAAGAAATGGTTAAATCCTACAAAGTTACAACCTACCAGGACTGAATCAAGAAGAAGCAAACTGAATCAAGAAGAAACAAAAACTTTAAACATGTTAGTAACAGAGAATTTACTTAATAATCAAAAGTCTCTCCAAAAGGAATATATGAGTGCTAGATGGTTTTACAGGTGAATTCTACCAAATATTCAATGAAAGTAAATGAAAAATAAAAATTAAAACCAGCAGAGGGAGGAGCTACATTAGAAGAATAGTCAAACTAGAAATAAATCAAGATGTCAGGGAATAAAAATCACCTCTCAATAATAACATTGAATGTAAATGATCCAAACTCATCAAACAAAAGACATAGACTTGCAGATCACATTAAAAACAAGACCAAACAATATGCTATTTCCAAGAGACTCACCTCATCAGCAAAGACATCAACAGAATTAGGCAAAAGAATGGGAAAAAATATATCATTCACATGGATCTTGTAAACAAGCAGATTTTACTATTTTCATATCAGATAAAGTGAACCTCAAGGTAAAGTTAATCAGAAGAAAGAGTGTTGTTTCATACTGCTTAATGGAATTGTACAACACCACAAAATAACAATTGTAAATACCTATGCCCCAAATAATGGATCATTTATGTACATTAATCAAATCTTTCTCAGTATCAAGAAGCAAATAGACCACAACAAAATAGTACTAGGAGAATTTTATATATCTTTCTCATCACTGGATAGATCTTCCAAACAAATCCTCTAAATGCCTTTCCTACAAGCAAGAGTTAACACTTCCAAATATGCTTGATGAGGATGACCTCTCTCTGACACTAAAGTCAAAGACAGCATGGAAAAAGATCATTTACAGGCCAATATCCCTGAGGTAGACAGATGTGAAATTTATTCCCAGGATGAAAAATTCATTCAGTGTACCAAAATCAATCAATATGGCCCATGACACTAACAGAATGAAAGATAAAAATCATCTGATCATCTGAGTAGATACATACATAGAAAGCATTTGAGAAAATTCATCACACTTTTTTGATTAAAAACTCTCAACAAATTAGACATGGAAAATACTTCCTTCAACACAATATGACATATATGAAAAGTTCAACAGCTAACATCATACTCAGTGAAAAAAAATGAAAAGTTTTCCCTCTAAGATATGAAATAGGACATGTGTTTTGCTCTTAGTACTTATATTCAACCTAATACTGGAAGTAATAACCAGATAAATTAGACAAGGAAGAAAAACTTCATTTTAGTGGTTGAAACATCGGTACCAAATCCAGTAATTTGTGTAGATTTCTTTGTCTTTGGATTGATGAGAATTGCAAATAAATTTTTATTACAAGCAAGCCCTACGGACACTTTGTGTGAAGGTATGAAAATCCCACATGTAGAAGACTCCAAACTGGGTTTAATGATTTTTGAAATCCCTAATCAATTTAAAATAAAGATCACTCCTTTTCGTTTTTCACTGGGCCTGTTAAGCCTACAGTCTGTTAACCTGAATTATTTGCATTCACTCTATGGAATTATAGACACCAAAGTGTAAAAGCTACGCCATGAATTTTAATATTAGTCTTATTTTTCTCTGCTTTTCAGAAAGGCACAGGTCCTGAACTTGGATAGTTGAGAATGCTTGTGGTCTAGCTTGGGTCTTTTTGTTTGTGACCCCTGTTGTTTGTTCTCTGCTGTTCACACTGAAAATTTGGGACTTAAGTCTCTCATACTGAGTATCATATAATGCTTCTGTTCTTTTGCAAAGTAAACATTTTAAGTCCTAAGTGTTATTTTTTAAATTCATTTGAAAGCCTATTTTTCTCTTTGAAATGTTATATACAGTCTCTCCTCTGGGTCAGTTATTGGTATGTTTCTGTGTTCTCATTGCCAACTGTTAACTAAACTACTATGGTTCTGCCTGCAAAGTGATGGCAACATAGATTATAAAGCTTTCCATGTGTGGGAAAAGTAATGTCTACTGGAAATTCAGTCTAAACATAGATCTCCATTAAATAGAAAATACAGACAGCATGACATATGCTTTAAAATACATAAAATGTCTATCTATCTGAAGAAGTCACTTAGAAGTAACTTGATCCTATGTTGCTGGCCAGGCCTGTAGTTATGAGAGAACATTTTTGGGATCCAAAATCTATTTCTTTTTGTCAAACAATAGTATTTCAACTTTCTTCTGGTGGGAAATTTTTCTCTTGATTCTAATTTCTCTTGGTTCAGTGAAACTCCATCAATTGATAGGGATAAGAAGGAGAGAAAGTAGAAATAATTTGATCTAGTCCTGGACAATGAACATAATCACAGATCCCCAGCTACAGAAATTATTTCATGTGTTCTTGAATTGGGTTGTTTCAACCAAAGTGAACACCAAAATTTATGTCAAAGTTATCAAGGAAATATTTTCTCTTGTCCAATGAAAACACTGACAGTAAGGATTATTTATGTTTAGATGTTTTTGATTATTTTTATTCAGTCTAGAAATAAAGAACACATGGCCAAAGTGTGAGGATGAGGTTTAGTTGCATGGGTCATGTTGCTCTGGAGTTTTTACATGCTATCAACAACAGGTACTTTTGGTATACAATCTATTTTCAATTGTTTTTCTACCACAATAAAATGATCCTTAAAAAAAAGCAAAATGGTTAACCAATCCTTAACTCATTTTTCTGTGTATTGTTCTTATTCATATGTAATTCACCTTCATTAATATTTTCACTCTGTTTCTGATGTTTTTTAGTGTTTACAAGAATTAAGAAGAGGAAAACTTTTGGCAATTCCAAGAATATTATTCTTTACAATGTTAGAAAAATTATATTTTGTCTTTTAGATGTATGTGACTGTGAGATATTGTTCTAATTTACTAAAATGCAGACCTAACACATAATATTTTTAAACATTCTCTAAGAAATATTAAACATTACTGATATCAGATTTGAAACTTACCTGGTTTGATACTAAGATCTAAGGCAAACTTTTTTTTTCCTAATTAATTTCAGTACAGCTATGTATAAAATTATAATCTACATTATCCCTAATATATTCTCCAAATTTTCATGTCAACCGACAATGTTATTTGTGTACCATCTGTGCTAATATTTTAGTATTTTTCTCTAAATTGGCTCAACCTTTAAAATTTATCTAGTTATATTTTCTTAATATGTAATTTAAAAATGTTTTTATTCTTTTTAATTTGTTGTACATGACAGTAGAATGCATTTATACATTTTGATCATGCATAAGTGGAGTGTAATTTCTCATTTTTCTGATTATACATATTGTAGTATCACATCAGTCATGCAGTCATATATGTACATGAGGTAATAATGTACAATTTAAATTTTAAAGTTCCTCTGTATATAAACAATTTATGTTGTATATGGATATGAATATCACACCTGTTAAGTGATATCATGTTGAAAGTGATCCTGTTCATATTATAAAGGCGGTTCAGTTTTGATGTGCAGTGTCTCAACAATAGTATGAGTGTATATCCTTGTGCATACAGTTAGTTGCTACTTTAAATGTGCAATCATACACATGTTCTTTATGACATATATGATTAACAGTGCTCACACAATAGATATTGAATAAATGATTTTAGATTGTTTTTATACCTTGACTAAATTATAGAAGTGTTCTTGCGAATGTCTTTTGAGAATAATATTTAATTTCAAACCAGGTAATAATGAACTATAAAACATAAAAATGTATTTGATAAGGTGAATTGCACCTAGACATTATTTTTACTTTTCATTCCCTTGTATTATAGATAGCACAGATCACAGGCTGGTATAATAAGGGATTCTGCAGAGTATTGTCTCTGACATTTCATGTCAAATTATAGACTATAAAGGAGTACGCAAAACCACAGCAATTTCAGTGAATTGATATAATTTTAATGTGCATCTTGCTTGATTGTTTTCCAAGAAATCAATAACAAATACTGTTCCTGACAAATGGCTCTAAAACTCTTTTCGTACTGCAGAACAACTCTCATAGGGTATCTGTGAAATGTGTCTCAACTACACCATAGTTGACACCACACTTGACACCATAGACTAACTTCAAACTAAACTTCAAGTTTCAGACTTTGAGATTATATGAGAATTGTATGCCCTGGTTCTTAATAACTGAAGCTCCACATTGAAGGATAACTCATTGTTTTTGTGGATTTTGCCAGATAACAGCATGTACAAAAATGGAACATTGACTGTGATATGTATCACTTACTAGTCCTAAATCTTTTTTTTTTTTTCATATTCTCCACCTAACAAGGCATCCCAAGAGTATTCCAGAAGTGTTCATTTTACGACTTGTCTATTCTTTGTTTCTACTAGAGTTTGACCATTATATATGAGGTGGGGTAGAAAAAAATAAAAGGCATAGGTAGAAATAGTAAAAGAAGTACAAGGAATTACAATTTTTGTTTAAAGACCTGTATACATTTCCAGGCCTGTCACTCACTAAGTCAGTTTCTCCTAAACCTGACACTCCCAAATTTCTGAAAAATCTCTAAACTTTATACTTAACTGTAAATTCAGACACTTATGATAATTAATTCTCTCCTGGTAAGTAGCCCAACAATAAACAGATTAAGCAAAGAGAGAATATTCTTAAGAAACCAATCATTTAAAAGACTTTCCAACATTATCTATTGATAAGATAATGAAGACCACATCAGCCTAAGGATCCTGAGAAAGATCCAACCACCTTGTAGTCACCAGACTAATGTCATTCCTGTATACCTTCCTTTACAGATGACTCACCAAGAGTCCTCTATAACAGGAGCCAGAGAACCCCCAAACACTTTTCATTCTGAAGATACCCCCATTCTCCCTTGTATATGCTTTTCTAAATAAATCTCCATCTGTGCCTCTGACAGGTGTGTACTGAAATTCATTTCCTTCCAATACACCAAATATCCCCCTGGTCCTGAGTCCAGTTCTCCCCTATTTCTCTGAGAAATCTCAAAACCTTCTTCCGGTGACATCCTCTCTTCAGTGACATGGAGTAGCTACAAAAGAGTGGAAGGTGGAATAAAAAAATGGTTTCCTATTTTCTTATTTGTAAGTAGGTAGGAAATGAGTTTCTCTCTTAACGGCTGCATTGCTAGACTGGTAAATTTCCATGTTGAACTAGAGCTTTCTCTCAGCTTCTAGTAATGATTCTCACCTTTCATTTCATTATATTCATGGGTAGTACTCGCTTAACTATTCTGCTATTTCCAGGATGCTTCACCAACTTCACTGATTTTCTTTGAGTTTCTCGTAGAGTTCTTACATTAAACTAGATTTAATCACTCCTGTTGAGCCTTCTGGAACCCTGATATGTTGACAGTAACAGAGGATCCAAAAACATAAATTTAAATGGAAATATGAAGCTGGATTGTTTATTTCACAAACACATTAATATCTTTCTGGTCAGGACAAATGGGACCCTGGTACTATACAATTCTAAATGGCAGTGTGATTTTAGAATTGCAGTGATAGTGGCAGAGAAAATAGTGAAAACGGAAGACAAGTTGTGTGACTTGGAGGACCACTGGAAGCTTATTGAATATGATGACAATGGTGGTGAAGGAGGAGTTGTGAATTGTGCTACTATTTCTGATAAAATTAGAGGTTAGACAGAGAAATGGACAAATAAAAAGCATTTAATGCCCAATTTAGGACAGCAGAGTAAAGACTGCTAGCCACATTTTTTTGTTTTGTTTTTTAATTTGTATTTTTTGTTCTTTTTAGATACACATGACAGTAGAGTGCATTTTACCATATTATATGTACTTTTAATCATCGTGGACCAATCTCTAGGTCTGAACAGAAGTGTTGTAGAGTTGCAGAATCGATTAAAAGTTCAATATCTCCAATTTTAACATAGAAGAAAATAACATAGAAAAGTTTGACCCTTGTGGTATAGAAATGGTGAGATTCGTTCCAACTCACACGAGCATCTTGAAGATTCTTACAAAAAGATAGTCTTAACTCCCCTCTTTACCCCAGAGTCCATACTGAGAGTTAGATGTTAACAAAATAGGTACAGAAAAATTTTTTAAAGTTTCAAGAAATGAGCTGTACAGCAGAATTACAAGATCTTTCCCATCTGACTCAGAATGATCATGAGTTCATGTATGAGATCATACTTTTTTAAAAAAATGGTCAACATGGATACATTGATATTTGATGTGCTGGCTTATCATTAGAAGTTGCATTAGTGTTCTGATCTCAATTCTATTGCCATTAAAAGATTGTTTTTACTAATAGCATGGAATAGCACATTGAAAGCTTGAGTAATGACTAGAAAAAAATATCCTGCAATTGTGTGTTTCTAATGTAGAGGATGTAGTATATACCCCAGATGAACACAGACACTAAGTGTTGTCATTATGAGCAATTTATTGTCTCAAAAGTCCCATTAAGATTTTCTTTATCATAATGGACATCAATTTTTTGAATCTTTTTATCATCTATAAAAATAGAAAAAAATTAATACAGATTCTGGCTACCTGTGATGATGCATATAAAAGTGAATGAATAATAAGGGTCCTACTTTACATCTCTCAGTTTCCTCTCTTTGCATTCATAGTCTGTGAGCCTTTATTAAACCACAATATACATCACTCCAGTTATGTTACCTGATCTACATTTTTAAAATGAATATGCAGAACTTTTTCAGTGTAAGTGCTAAATTATTTGTAGGTGTAATATTTATGCTCTATAAAAATTCAAATATCCTATTAAAATAGAAAGTGAGAGTTGCAAAATAACAGATGCCCTTCTAGGACTATTTTATTTATTTACTACTATATTTTGTCTGATTTTCTATCAAGGAATTATGTAAGCATTAGTCTTTTGTACCTATAGTGAATGATTCATTTTCATCTTTCCTGGATAATGCTATGGTATGATTAGTAAAGAATAAGGATTAAAACACTATAGACATAAACTCTTAAAAATAATTACAATCTTGGGTAATGTTCATATGTGATCCATTTAGTATAGCTAAATAAATAGGACAGATTAAGAAGAGTGTTAAGAAAAAATAATTTAAATTTTGTCTACAATGTGCAATCACTTAAACCCAAAATGTTTAAATAAATGAAATTAGTATATGAAATTTGTCACTACACAAATGAGGAAAACAAGGGTTTGGGAAGCAAAATTTAAGTTTCTGATGTGCATATTATCTATGTACTGATGAACAACTTATCATAGATAATCAACAGCAGATCTCCACAGAAATCCAACATGATAGACCTACTACCCACATTGGGAAGACTAGGAACCATAATCTTCTCAAGGCAACAAACCTACAGTTAGTAGAAGATTTCTGTAAATTCTGGAAACCAATTATATTCTCTTCTTCATAAGCAGCCTTTCAGTCTCTTTCAACTCTTTCTGCCTATTTGCTTTTTTATTTTTATTTGTTCTTTTTTTACACATACATAACATTAAGATTCATTTTGATGTAATAATAAAAGCATGAAATATAATCCCCCCTTTCCCTTCCTTCATCCTCCCCCTGTTCCCTTCCCACTACTCTCCAGGTCTCTGCTGTCTACTTTAATTTTTTTAAATTAGTGACTCGTGTATGTACATGATGGTGAGATTCACTGTGGTATATTCATATAAGTACATAGGAAAGTTAGGTCAGACTCATTCCACTGTCTTTCTCTACTCCATTCTTTCCCTTCCCTTCATTCCCCTTTGTCTACTTCACTGATCTTTCTACAAATTTTATCCCATCCAGCAAATGTTATTAAGTTATTCTTTATGACTGAAAATGCCATTCTTACTGGACTGAGATGAAATTTCAATGTAGTTTTAATTTGCATTTCTCTAACTGCTGGATATATGAACATATTTTCAAATATTTGTAGACCATTTGCATTTCTTTGTTTCAAGAAATGTGTGTTCAGTTCCTTTGCACATTTATTGATTGGGTTGTGTGTGTGTGTGTGTGTGTGTGTGTGTATTAATTTTTTTGATTTATTTGTAAATCCTGGATATTAATGCTCTATCTGGGAAGCAGGTGGCACAGATTTTCTCTCATTCTGTAGGCTCTTTCTTCATACTCTTAATCATTCCTTTGTTGTGAAGAAGTTTTTTAATTTGATACCTTCCCTTAATTGATATTTGAATTGCTTCTTGCACTTTAGAAGTCATGTTAGTGAACTCATTTCTGGTAGAGTGTTTGCTCTACCTCTTCTTCTAGCAGTTGCAGAGTTTCTGTTCTGATTCCTAGGTCTTTCATCCACTTTGAGTTGACTTTTCTGCAGGATGAGAGATAGGGGTCTATTTCATCTATTTCATATGAATTTCCAGTTTTCCCAGTTCCATTTGTTAAAAAAGCTATCTTTTTTTCCAATGTATGTTTTTGGCATCTTTGTCTAGCCTAAGATAACTGTACTTATGTGAGTTTTTCTCTGTGTATTCTGTTCTGTACATTGATCTTCATTCCTGTTTTGGTGCCAATATCATGCTGTTTTGGTTACTACAGCTCTGTAGTATAAATAGAGGTCTGGTATTGATGCCGCCTGCTTTGCTTTTCTGGTTAAGAATTGCTTTGGCTTTTTGGGGTCTCTTGTTTTTCCAAATGAATTTCAAAACTGCTTTTTATAGTTCTTTGAAGAATATCATTGGAATTTTGATGGGAAGTACATTGAATCTGTATAGTGCTTTTGGTAGTATGGTCATTTTGACAATATTAATTTTCCCTATCCAAGAACGTGGAAGATTTTTTCATCTTCTAAGGTCTTCTTCAATTTCTTTCTTTTGTGTTCTGTAGTTTTCATTGTAGAGATCCTTCACATGTTTTGTTAGATTGATTCCCAAGTATCTTATTGAGGATGTTTTTAATGGAATAGTTCTTCTCATTTCTATTTCAGCTGATTCATCACTAGATTATAGAAACAAAATTGATTTATGGGTTTTAATTTTGTATCCTACTATTTAGCTGGATTACTTTATGAAACCTAGAAGTCCTCTGGTGGAGTTTTAGAATTTGGGGGATCTTCTAAGTACTGGATGAGGATATAGAGAACTTAAACAGATCCATATTAAGATATCAAGTAATGAAATTGAAGCAGACACCAAAAGACTTCCAACAAAGAAAGTCCCAGGAAAGGATGGATTTTCAGCCAAGTTCTAACAGACGTTTAAAGAAGAACTAATACCAATCCTTTTAAAATTATTTCATAAAATAGAAAAGTAGTAACACTGTCAAACTCATTCAACAAAGCCAATATCACCCTGATAACCAAAACCAGATGAAGACACATCAAGGAAAGAAAACTTCAGGCCAGTAGCATTGATGAACAAAGATGCATAAATTCCCAATAAAATATTGGCAAACCACATACACATTAAAAAGATAGTGAAGATAATGTGCCATGATCAAGTAGATTTAATTCCAGAGATGAAAGTTTGGTTTAATTTACAGAAACAAAATAATTTACTATATAAAAAGACTTAAGGACAAGAATCACATGATTATCTCAGCAGATGCACGACAAGCATTTGACCAAGTATAGTACTCATACATGTTAAAATCACTAGAAAAACTAGGAATAGAAGAAATTATCTGAACTTTGTAAAGGTTATATATGACAAATCCAAGGCCAGCATCATACTGAAGGGAAGAAAACCTGAAAGCAGTTCCTCTAAAAACAGGAAAAAGACAAGGAGGCCCACTTTTACCACTCCTATTCGATGTAGTCCTTAAAACTCTAACCAGAACCATCAGGCAAGAGAAGGAGATTAAAATGATATAAATTTGGGGGAACTCAAATTTTCTCTATTTTTGGTTTTAAAACTTTTTTAAGTAATGGAGATTGAACCCAGAGCATCATGAATGTTAGAGAGGGGGCTCTATTACTGTGCTATATCCCCAGGCCTGTTCTTCCTCTTCAGATAGAGATGCTAGTGATTAATCCACTTCGCTTTAGAAGAAGTTTTTGCAATTCAGATTGGCAGCCATGCCTTCATTCTCAATCTGCAATCTCCCAAGAGTATAGAAGTTTGTATATTTACTGCTTATATCATGTCATCAACATACCTAGCCATTGGTCCCTTCTTATTCAACTATTCAAAGTATACAATGAATATGGACTGTATTACCACTCTTCTTTATCAGAATCTACAACCTCACCATGGCATTCAGTGACAAATGCATCTCTTCATTTAGTATTTGGTATTAAGTAAAATTAGTATTTTCCATTTTTATCAGAAACAAATTAGCAACATTTGTATTATACTACTTTATCTTATGATTTTCCTATTTCCTTATCAATTCAATGAGCATTCTCTGAGTGCCTTACTGAAGAACAAGGATCATTTTACATGGTACTTTATGGTTCAAAAAAGAGTTTTGCCAAATAAATTTCATGTTATTTCTGCATATTACTCTTCATATGCAGAAAATAATTATTTAGAAATTGCAATGTCTCTGCCCTTACAATTTTTATATTAGTTGGGGAGAACAGAAAGGCAGAAAAAAGTGAATATCAGCATGATTCAAGCTAACACTGATTTTCATGATACACAGAAATGCTTGGAAAAGGCAAGGAAATCAGGTAATCTTCTGTAAGTCATTACTCCTATGGAGAATTTTGAAATGTGACTACGAATTACTTTAGGGAAGAATGCTAGAAAGATATTCCAGGAAGACCTACATGCAGATAAAAATTTGCACAGATTTGAAGACAGGTTATGTCTCAGTAAGCAGATATATCAAATAAAAAAGAATAGAATGAGATTTAAAAGTAGCTATCTTGAACCAAATGGTCTGGGTTCACAGAACCAATTTTGCCACTTGCTATTTGAATAGTTTGAACAAGCTACCTACTTCCTTGTGCTTTAGATTATCATAGTAACCTCATAGAAGTTACAAAAATTAAAAGAACTCTTATGTATGTAGACACAGAAGAAGGATGCTTTTTGGCCTTAATTTCATATGTGACCTGTATACATTGGCTTTTTGAAATAGTAATTGATGTGACATCATGATTATGGGAGAATTAAACATTTTCATATGCAAATATGTATAGTTAGAATACAATTTGTGCATGATTTTATGGAAATGTTCTATTGAATTTATTGGGAAACACACACTATCATAACCTGACTGAAGGAGTTTCTTGAGCCAGCATACTGGATCTCATTCTAGGTTATGAACCCAGTCCCTCAGTTGCCATCAGTCTGAACCAGTGGTTTCCAACAGTAACATTTTTAGGATATTATGGTTTTTATCACCTGATCTAGGAAGAAACTAATGATTTGATTGGGTGGCAGAGTTTAATTAATCCCAAATACATCCTCAAACCCTCTGACATTTTCCAGGGTAAAGCATATATTAGGATACATCAGAGTGTTGTCAGCATCCATGTGAAGACCATGCATCATGTAGCATTCCTTCTTTACCAATTTATATTCTCGGTGCTCAATGAAGTCTGTAAGAATAGGTTGCACACATCAAAGTACGTATAATTTAATAAAATATAACAAAATAGTGAATTTTTAAAAGATGTCTTGGTACATCTAAAACTAATTATTTTACCTTTAATGCAGATGTAACTACCCAACATTTTAAAAAGTAGGTCAGATATTTTCCCTTATCTGCATAATAGGGATTTCCTATGTAGAGATCCAGATTCATTAAACAAAAACATACTGAATTAAAAAGATAAAACACTTTTTGGCATATGGTCTGCACTTCATAAAGCTCAGTTGTTAGTTATCTCAACATTGTTATGGGGACATGGTAAGCTAGTGGAGAGAGGAGATCCAGCATGGCAGACATTGTCTCAATTTTATACCTTCAATACCTAAAGCTCACAGAATCCTGAGAAAGTGTGAAATTTATTCTCATTTTGATATACTTTCTTGCTTTCTATATTATTTCAGGTTACTGTTTTTTTTTTTTTTCCTCTAGCACAATATAATCTTTGAAACATAATTTCTTAAGTAAAATCGATGTTCTAAATAGCACTTTAGCAGCAAATAGTCCTTTGTGGTAAACATGGTGCTTGTAGTCCCCATGGATCTGCCTGACAATGAATGCAGAAGCAGCTCTGCCTCACCCCTGATCCCTTCCTCCTGCAGTCATAGGCTTCTCTCGGCAGGATGCAAGTTTCATTAAAAAAAATGCAAACATCCAACCATTCTGTTCTGGTCAGTACAAAAATGAAGATTTCTAGCTTTGAGATTTTACGAAGGCTGCCTATAACTCAGATTTTTAAAAACAGTCTATAATTTCAGTTTTTAATATGTATTTATTGGTTTCATTGAAAAGCATTTTTTTTAATATATAGTACCAGGTATAAATGTGCTTTCTAATGTTTTTGTCTCTGGTAAAGTAATAAACTAACATCATTTATGGAACTTTTATCCTCCCTAAATATAGATCTTATAGAAGTTTTTAGGACAATGATGATATTTAAAGTAACATTTAAACCTACTTATAACCATAAAGGAAAAATTAGAATCTATTTGACATGAATGTAATTAATTAATCTTTTTGGATACATCTAAAACTTAATGCAATCAGGTTATCACAAGAAATCAAGTCAAGAGAAAAGGCATAATGATTTGTTTCTGTTTATTTAAAAAAAATTAAATGTTTACATAAGTAGAAAGAATAGTGTAATTTAATTTATTTCTCATTAAATGCAGTATAAAAATCATTTCACCCAAAAATTTTGCATTTACATCCAAAACAAAGATTTACAAGTAACTTTAATAGTAATAGTGAAAAGTTGTTTGTTAGTAATGAAAAAGAGATATATACACTGCGCTAGGTGTACTTTCAACAGAATTGCTTTTCATTTTCTTGTCCAAAACAAAAGCTTGACAGAAACTATGCTTAAGTAATTATCTGGTAACTTAATGAAATCAACTATAGTCACTTGGGTAGATTGAATAGAGAATATACATGAGATGATTACATATTGTGGTAAGTGTTTTGGCAGAGGTGAGCAGATTTTTGTGGGAATGCAGAGAGGGAAACAACGACTATGTCTAGTGATAGTGAGATATTTTCCTGAACAAAGAGATACTGAGCTCAGTACTACCAAACAAAGATGACTACAAAGAGAAGAGGACCTTTTTTCCTAACAAACAAATAAAGATGAATATACAAAATGTATATATGCATGTAACAAATATGAAGAGAAAACAATTACATGATTTATTTATACAATTTTGGAATTATTTTTGTGAAGCACAAACACTGTGAAAAAAAGGGAATTAATAGTTCTCAAACTTCTACAGGTGACAAATGCTTCACACATATTAACTCCTTTAATTCTCCTCTTACCTCTATTTTATTATATAATTGCCTAGATATTTTAAGTAAGTAAATGGGTGATAAGAAATTACTAACATGCCAGAGATTATATAATTACAAAACACTGGAAATGGAATTCAAACCTATGTGTGCAACTAATCATAAAATCTTTGGGTTTTCAATTAAGCTATATTGACAAGTAATTAGATATTAATAAGATCAGTGATACTAAGATGTCTTAAATGTCCATGTCCCTATTTTATATCCTCTGAATATTTTACATTTCACAATGGAGACACAGATTTAGTATTTTTCTCTAATATGTTTTCACATTTTGAAATTATTTCACATTTTATATCTCAAAGCATGGTTTAAAAAAATGTGTTGTGACTTAATGGCTACTATATACCTGAATACATTTTTGATTTGGAGCAATTGGTTGAAATTCAATAACTAAACACACACACCAAATTTAAATTAAGAGTAAAATTACACTTGTCTTCAAGTCTATTGTTAATGTATGATGAAGTACACTTTGAAATAGGTAACTTTTCCCCAAGGAAGTTTTTTGAAAGGTATAAAACTGAGAGCATTGGATGTTAAATAATAGTACAAACAACTACAGCTATCCTCTTCTTTAACTAAGAAAAACTGGATCTACACCCATACTTTCCTGCCTTAGGCCTAAACGTGTCCTAGAATTATTGTTCAACACTACTTCAGTTAACACAACAAAACCATAATCAGAGTTGGTAATCAGCTGTCATTCCCTGGAGTTGCTATTCTTGAGGGTGCTTTTCAACTCAAGCATGGTGACTTTGTTAATTTATACTGGATGTCTGAGATATGTAGAAGTATACAGAAGACAATTATGATATTATCCCATTTAATATGAGTCTGTGGTGAAATCCTTCAAAGCTAAAGTGTCTGAAGAGTCTAGAACATGGTCAGGACTATACTGGCACAATGGAGAATAGGAAACATGTATTCAACTTGACTCTTTTTAAAAATGTCTTAGAGACTTATTGAGATAATTTTACTTTGTCTTCTTTAACTCAGAAGATGCAAACTAATCAGAACCTCTAAAATTGAAAAAAAAAAAAAAAAAACAGAAATTATATTCCTGTGTTCAGAATAGCACCAGAAGGACATCTCATGTAGGCATTGGGCAACCTTACCTATTCTTATCAACAAACACAATATTTGTTAGATCTCTCCAAGATGATTAATCTCAGAGTAGATCCAAACATTTTTAGCCTGAAATTATCATAATTTACATAATTACTTGTGGGACTATTTACTCTTCAGTTTTGCCTATCAGACTAAACGCCTGTGAGGTTAGAGATTATGACATCCTTTTCCATTTATGCATCAATGCTGTTTAATTAGTGCTTGACCCATATAGGACATAATCAAATTTGTTGAATTGCTAAATAAATAGACTAAGACTCTTCTATTCACACAATCTCATACCTCTTGCCTTCATTGTAAGCAAGTGTGTGTATTTGTTTTATTCTTTTCCAGAGACAAACTATATATACTATATATACTACATTTATTCATGTACATGTTCTTCGATATTCATTTCCTAACTTTTTAATCCCTTCTTATCACTATTGTTTTAAAATGATATGAGAATAAAATAAACAATCAAGCACAATCTAATTCAGAATTTACTGTATTAGACCAGATACTTTAGAAAAATATGTTCATCATTCATAAGGGTAAAATATTAGTGTTTGGATATTTGACAGTTGTATCTAAGGGCAGCAAGTGAGTGTATGGATTTTTTAGGGTCATCTCCTTTATCCATTCCCTAAAAATAATTGAACTTAGGTCATATTTACTCAGGGTTGCTATGAGAACATTACATCTCCATGTCTTCAGCTGCAAATCCAATGAGCTATGGCATTATGGGGGCAGTGGGGGATCCCGTTTTGCTTGTTAAATACAAAGAACCCAGTTGGTAAGTCAACATGATGAGATTTTGCAGCATGAAGATATGAATACCTTGCTGTCTTCAAAACTCACTAGCCACAGATAATCTTACTTAAATATAAGTATTGCAAAGGATGATTAGCTGACCGGGCTTGATGAGGACCACAGATATTATCCATATTTTCTTCTTTGAAGTAGAATTTAAGAAAAGTAGGCTTGTCATTATCATCACCAATTTTCCTCTGTGTGGATCTTCTTTCTTCTCTGGGAAAATAATTTATTTGATATTTATTGAGTATTTAAAACATATGGACCAAAGGCTAGCACTGCCATGCAATGCTACAAATATTACTAAAAAAGGCACCAGTGTGCCAGAACTCAAAGATGTGGAAGGGTTTCTGTGCCCACATGCAGAATTGTATCTTGTAAATTCTTTTTTTTTTTTTTTTCACATAAACATTTCAAATATTTATTTGAATTTAAGATTTAAAACAAAGTAATAAAGAGTCAACTGTGAAGTTCATACTTTTTAGGAAATTCATGGAAATTTCAATTTATACTTTAAATATTTTACTGAATTTTTTATTATTTATTTCTTTAATTAAAAATCATAAATTTACATAAGGCAATATTCTTTGATTCATTCTGTTATTTTTGTCCTTCCCCCCACCCCTCCCACCCCTCTTTTCCTTTTATACAGTCCTTCCTTCCTCCATTCTTACCACACTCCTTATCCCTAACCCTAAACGTAACCCTAACCTTAACGCTAAACCCTCCTACTCCCCATCATATGTCCTCATCCGCTTATCAGCGAGATCATTTGTCCTTTAGTTTTTTGAGATTGGCTTATCTCACTTAGCATGATATTCTCCAATTTCATCCATTTGCCTGCAAATGCCATAATTTTATCATTCTTCATGGCGGAGTAATATTCCATTGTATATATATGCCACAGTTTCTTTATCCATTCATCAACTGAAGGGCATCTAGGTTCGTTTCACAATCTGGCAATGGTGAATTGAGCAGCTATGAACATTGATGTGGCTGTATCTCTGTGGTATGCTGATTTTAAGTCTTTTGGGTATACGCCAAGGAGTGGGATAGCTGGGTCAAATGGTGGTTCCATTCCAAGCTTTCTGAGGAATCCCCATACCACTTTTCAGAATGGCTGCACTAATTTGCAACCCCACCAGCAAGGTATGAGTGTACCTTTTTCCCCACAACCTCACCAACACCTATTGTTGCTTGTGTTCTTGATAATCACCAATCTAATTGGGGTGAGATGAAATTTTAAGGTAGTTTTGATTTGCATTTCTCTTATTACTAGAGATGTTGAACATTTTTTCATATATCTCTAGATTGCTTGTACATCTTCTTCTGGGAAGTGTCTGCTCATTACCTTAGCACATTTGTTGATTGGATTATTTGTATTCTTGGTGTAGAGTTTTTTGAGTTCTTTATAGATTCTGGAAATTAGCGCTCTATGTGAAGTATGAGTGGCAAAGATATTCTCCCATTCTGTAGGATCTCTCTTCAATTACTGATAGTTTCCTTTGCTGAGAGAAAGGTTTTTAGTTTGAATCTATCCCAGTGGTTGATTCTAGCTTTTATTTCTTGTGCTATGGGAGTTCTGTTAAGGAAGTCTGAATCTAAGCCAAGAAGTTGAAAGTTTGGACCTACTTTTTCTTCTATAAGATGCAGGGGCTCTGGTCTGATTTCAAGGTCCTTGATCCATTTTGAGTTGAGTTTTGTGCAGGGTGAGAGATAGGAATTTAGTTTCATTCTGTTGCATATGGTTTTCCAGTTTTCCCAACACCATTTGTTGAAGAGGCTATCTTTTCTCCATTGCATATTTTTGGCACCTTTGTGCAGTATGAGAAAATTGTATTTATTTGGGATTGTGTCCATGTCCTCTATTCTATACCATTGATCTACTTGTCTATTTTGGTACCAATACCATGCTGTTTTTGTTACTATTCCTTTGTAATAGAGTTGAAGATCTGGTATTGCGATACCCCCTGCTTCGCTCTTTCTACTGAGGATTGCTTTAGCTATTCAGGGTTTTTTATTCTTCCAGATGAATTTCATAATTGCTTGCTCTATTTCTGTAAGGTACATCATTGGGGTTTTAAATGGAATTGCATTGAATCTGTATAGCACTTTTGGTAGTATGGCCATATTGACAATATTAATTCTGCCTATCTAAGAACATGGGAGATCTTTCCATCTTCTAACGTTTTCTTTAATTTCTTTCTTTATGTTCTGTAGTTCTCATTGTAGAGGCATTTCACCTCTTTTGTGAGATTGATTCTCAAGTATTTTATTTTTTTCGATGCTATTGTGAATGGGGTAGTTTTCCTAACTTCTCTTTCTGAAGATTCATCACTTATATAAAAAATGCATTGGATTTATGAGCATTGATCTTGTAATCTGCTACTTTACTGAACTCACTTATGAGTTCTAAGAGTTTTCTGGTGGAATTTCCAGGTTCCTCTAAATATATAATCATGTCATCAGCGAACAGGAATAGTTTGAGTTCCTCTTTTCCAATTCGTAACACTTTAATTTCTTTCGTTGTCTAATTGCTCTGGCTAGAGTCTCAAGAATGATGTTGAACAGAAGTGGTGAAAGAGGGCATCCCTGCCTTGTTCCAGTTTTTAGGGGGATTGCTTTCAGTTTTACACCATTTAGAATGATATTGGCCATGGGCTTAGCGTAGATGGCCTTTCCAATGTTAAGGAATGTTCCCACTACCCCAATTTTTTCTAGTGTTTTGAGCATGAAGGGATGCTGTATTTTATCAAATGCTTTTTCTGCATCTATTGAAATTATCATGTGATTCTTAAGGTTTAGTCTGTTGATATGGTGAATGACATTTATTGATTTCCGGATGTTGAACCAACCTTGCATCCCTGGGATAAAACCCACTTGATCGTGGTGCACTCTCTTTTTAATATATTTTTGTATGCGATTTGCTAAAATTTTGTTGAGAATTTTTGCATCGATGTTCATTAAGGATATTGGTCTGAAATTTACTTTCCTCCATGTGTCTCTGTCTGGTTTAGGTATCAGGGTGGTATTGGCTTCATAGAATGAGTTTGGGAGGGTTCACTCCTCTTCTATTTTATGGAATACTTTGAGAAGTATTGGAATGAGCTCTTCTTTAAAGGTTTTGTAGAACTCGGCTGAGAACCCATCTGGTCATGGACTTTTCTTTGTTGGTAGGCTTTTGATGACCTCTTCTATTTCATTGCTTGAAACTGATTTATTTAAGTTGTGTATGTCTTCCTCTTTCAGTTTAGGTAATTCATATGTCTCTAGAAACTTGTTGATATCTTCAAGGTTTTCTGTTTTGTTGGAATATAGATTTTCAAAATAGCTTCTAATTATGTCTTGTATTTCACTCGTGTCTGTTGTGATATTTCCTTGTTCATTCCGAATTTTAGTAATTTGAGTTTTCTCCCTCTTTCTCTTTGTTAGTGTGGCTAAGGGTTTATCAATTTTGTTTACTTTTTCAAAGAACCAACTATTTATTTTGTTAATTTTTCCAATTGTTTCTTTTGTTTCAATTTCGTTGATTTCAGCTCTGATTTTAACTATTTGCTGTCTTCTACTACTTTTGGTGTTGGTCTGCTGTTCTTTTTCTAGGGCTTTGTGGTGTAGTCTTAAGTCATTTATTTGTTGATTTCTACTTCTTTTGTTGAATGTGCCCCATGAAATAAATCTTCCTCAAAGTACTGCTTTCATAGTGTCCCAGAGATTTTGATATGATGTGTCTTTGTTCTCGTTTACTTCTAAGAATTTTTTTATTTCCCTCCTGATGTCTTCTGTTATCCATTCATCATATAATAGTGTATTATTTAATCTCCAGGTATTGGAGAAGTTTCTGTTTTTTATTCTGTCATTTATTTCTAATTTCAATCCATTATGATCTGATAGAATACAAGGTAGTATCTCTATCTTTTTGTATTTGCTAATAGTAGCTTTGTGGCATAAGACATGGCCTATTTTAGAGAAGGATTCATGTGCTGCTGAGAAGAAAGTGTATTCGTTCTTTCTTGAATGGTATATTCTGTATAAGTCGGTTAAGTCTAAATTGTTGATTGTGTTATTGAGATCTATGATTTCTTTATTCAATTTTTGTTTGGAAGATCTATCCAGCAGTGAGAGAGGTGTGTTAAAATCGCCTAGTATTATTGTGTTGTGGTCTGTTTGATTTCTGGAATTGAGAAGGATTTGTTTGACGTACATGGATGAGCCAATGTTCGGGACATAGATATTTATGATTGTTATGTCTTGCTGATTTATGCTTCCCCTAAGCAGTATGTAATGTCCTTCTTTATCCCTTCTGACTAGTTTTGGCTTGAAGTCCACATTATCTGAAAAGAGGATGGATACTCCAGCTTTTTTCCTGTGTCCGTGTGCATGGTATGTTTTTTCCCATCCTTTCACCTTTAGTCTATGGGTATCTCTTTCTATGAGATGAGTCTCTTGCAGGCAGCAAATTGTTGGATTTTTCTTTTTAATCCATTCTGCCAGTCTATGTCTTTTGATTGATGAGTTCAGGCCATTAACACTCAGGGTTATTATTGTGATATGATTTGTATTCCCAGTCATGTGACTCATTTTTGTTTTTTGACATAATTTGGTTTCCCCTTTATTTGGCTATTCCTTTAGGCTAGTTCCTCCCATTGCTGATTTGCATCTTTTTTTTTCATCTCTTCCTCATGGAATATTTTGCTGAGAATATTCTGTAATGCTAGCTTTCTTTTTGTAAATTCCTTTAGCTTTTGTTTATCATGGAAGGATCTTATTTCATCATCAAATCTGAAGGTAAGTTTTGCTGGGTATAAGATTCTTGGTTGGCATCCATTTTCTTTCAGGGCTTGGTAAATGTTGTTCCAGGCCCTTCTAGCTTTTAGAGTCTGGGTTGAAAAATCTGCTGATATTCTTATTGGTTTCTCCCTGAATGTAATTTGATTCTTTTCTCTCATGGCCTTTAAAATTCTGTCTTTATTTTGTATGTTAGGTATTTTCATAATAATGTGCTTGGTATGGGTCTGTTGTAATTTTGTGTATTTGGAGTCCTATAAGCCTCTTGTACTTGGTTTTCCATTTCATTCTTCAGATTTGGGAAATTTTCTGATATTATTTCATTGAATAGATTGTTCATTCCTTTGGTTTGTTTCTCTTAGCCTTCCTCAATCCCAATAATTCTTAAATTTGTCCTTTTCATGATATCCCATAATTCTTGTAGATTCTGTTCATGATTTTGTACCATCTTTTCTGTTTGGTCAACTTTGTTTTCAAGTTGAAATATTTTGTCTTCACTATCTGAGGTTCTGTCTTCCAGTTGTTCTATCCTATTGGTTAATCTTTCTATGGAGTTTTTAACTTGGTTTATTGTTTCCTTCACTTCAAGGATTTCTGTTTGGTTTTTTTCTTAATATCTCTAACTCTTTATTGAAATGATCTCTTGCTTCCTGTATTTGCTCCTTTAACTGTTGATTGATGTGATCATTTAATGCCTGCATTTGCTCTTTCATCTCCTCCTTCAATTCCTGCATTTGCTCTTTCATCTCCTCGTTTGCTTCCCTGATTGTTTTATTTATGTACATTCTGAACTCCCTTTCTGACATTTCTTCTGCTGTGCTGTCATTGGGTTTTATTGATATAGTATCTAGGTTTGTTTACAATTTCTTCCCTTGTTTTCTCATATTGTTCAGATGTCAGTGGGACTTTGTGATATTGCAGAATTCTTCTATTGGCTTATAGTGTCCCTGTAGATTTCCAGTGTATCACCTTCCTGCCTTCAGTAGCCTGAATTCTTGGAGTAACTTGATAATGCAGTGCTTCCAAGGAAAGCTGCCCCAGCCAGCTACTGGTTCCAGGACTTGGAGCTGACTCTGTGTGGAAAGGCTCTCACTAACGGGCCGGCTCCGAGAAGCTAGCCTTGAAAGCCGCTTCCTGCTGGAGGGAGAAAGGTTGCTTGGGGAAGTCCCTGTCTGCCCTGTCCTTGTCCCTGAAGCAACCTGCAGGCAGGAACTCGCCGCGCTGGCTCAGGGACTTGAAGCTTGGTTCTGTTCAGAAAGGCTCTCACTGGGGGGCTGCTCCGAGAAGCTGGAGAATCTGGCCCTGTGGGAGGAGCCCACCACCGGAGTGCACATGGCTGCCTGGGGAAGACTCTAGCTGCCCTGTCCTACTCTAATAAGCCGCCCAAATCTGTGCCTGCCTGCAGCCCAGGCTGAGCTTCCCTGGGTGGGGGAGACTCACCCCGTGGCTCTATTTTAGTATGAGTCTCTAAATGCCTCCCCTTCTTGAATCCTGTGTTCTGGAGCGACTGGAGATGCAGTCACCCTCTAGTCCGCCATCTTGGATTGCCCCGTGGAAAAAACTGTTGTAAATTCTTTAAGTCACAAATTAACTATTAACTTTCCTTGTTTTTGTTTTTGTTTTTGTTTTTAATGGAAGCAAAATAGCACTTGTTTTGGCTGAAGCTTTAGTTCCTTATGTATTTAAAAAATAAGCAGTCTATCTTTGGTAATTCCAAGCAGGCACCTTGAAAATAGGCTTAATTTCTGAGAAAAAAACAGTAGAGATTTATCCTTTGCTACTAAACAGACTTAAGGCAGATGCTGATGGCTGCTGGTTTTCCTCCTGAGAGATTAATTTGGGCAACCTCCTCCATTTTACTATTACCAATGGATACAAATCACTGATGTACTGTGTGCCAAGTCTGGATTCCTAAGCTTTCAGTTCTGGTCATTCACAAGCCGTTTTACTACCCATCTCTTGACACTTACAGCAGCAGTATATTGTGAACAAGTGACTATATTGCTCGGTAATCTTATTGTTTCTACTGTTTGCCACAAACATTTCTGTCTGCAGCAGACGGAGTTAGACCCAAAGTCTGGAAGTACACCTGCCATGACAGAATGATGAGTCTTTCAGTCCCCAATATTAGGTTTCTTACATTTCACTGAACTGGAAATATCTCCTTTCTTTTAATCAATGAGAGGACAAAGGAGTGTCTCTCAGGTTCTTTTAATTCTGTCAAGGCTTTTTCAGGGTCAATCTGTAATAACAAGCTTAATATCTTTCAAATCATTCTACACTCATTCCAAATCATGATTGGCAATAATAAGTATAAAGCAAAAATTTGTAGTCAAAGTTTCACTTCAGGTCCTTCCCCAATCTTTGAAAATACCAACCAAGGGAAGATTTACCTCTGATAAGATGGAAAAGCTAGATATTTGCATCCCAGGAACTAGGCTAGACTTGTTACTTCCTCTTCTTGTCCCTCTTTATCTTCATCAATTGTGACGGGCAAAACCCGGGGCCCAGGGTTACGGCACGTGCATCTAAAGATGGCGACTGGCAGAGAGCAAATTGCGTCCTGATTATGCCTGGAGAGAGGCAGGAAGCATTTACAATTGGCTGTATGATAATCAGTTCTGCCACCTAGCGTGTGGACAGATATACTTTACATGTATGCTCCAGCGAGTGATCGCTTGACCTTTAACAGGATTGGATGGACATATCTGGTTACAATTGCTTATGCAAGAGACTGCTTATATATTGAGGGTGTTATTTGAATAAACGGGAAGCTGCTTCATGAACCTCTGAAGTGTACATATCTTTCGTCCCACTGGTCAGGACATAAGTGTGAAAAGCCATGGTTTTCCGTAATCAATCAAAATTGTAAATGATGCTGGGTCCAGTGGCTCACACCTGTAATCCCATTGGCTCAAGAGGCTGAGGCAGGAGGACTGTGAATTCAAAACCAGCCTCAGCCACAGTGAGGCACTAAGCAACTCAGTGAAATGTTGTCTCTAAAGAAGTACAAAATAGGACTGGGGATGTGTCTGAGTGGTTGAGTGCCCCTGAGTTCAATCCCCAGTACCAAAAAAAAAAAAAAAAAAGTAAACGATTTTCAGGATAATCTCAGAACCTACCTCCTCCAGTGTTATTTCCAGCAGAAGCAATATGATTTTAAAATTGACCGAGTTCCCTCCGTGCTAACTCATCCAGTCACCATCAAAATTCAATAGAAATTTTGACTTCATTAGTACATGTGAGACTTGAGGAAAATACTCTATCTTATGCATCTCGGTTTCCTCCCTAGACAAGTTAAAGTTTGAAGACTTTCTTATAGAATTGTTAAGAGATTTTCATGTGAAAATAATACAGGATACTGAGTAAGTGAATATTTCATTCATTAAAGATCAATGAACCTTAGCTATCATTCCCATTCTTAAATTCTATCTTTATCTTTTGTGATTTATACTGTTCTTTGGTTCTTTATTGCAATTTTTAATTCTTTTGCATTTACTTCTTCTCTCTTCAAATATGTAACACTTTTTTTTTTTTTCTTTAACCAGGGATTGAACTAAGGAGTGCTAGCCCCTGAGCCATATCTCCAGTCCTTTTTATTTTTTTATTTTGAGACAGGGTGTCACTAAGTTGCTTAGGGCCTTGCTAATTGCTGAGGGTGGCTTTGAACTTGATTTTATCCTGCGTTAGCCTCCTGATCTGCTGGGATTACAGGCATGTAACATTGTGCCTGTCTTGTAACACTTTTGATAGCAAAAATGGAATTTTATATTATTTTGTAGTTTCTTATGCCCAATTTAGATAATTGAGAGTCTGAGAGGTCACAGGGAGAATAATTGATTACATAGATGTACGAGCTGCTGTTTATTCAGAAGAATAATTGTGCTTGTGTATCTGTGCCCACATGCACACATACAAATGAAAGGGTAAGACAAGGACTGCCATATGAAGTCCATTGGATCATCTTCACCTGGAGAAGTAGATTTTATGAAAAATAAAATAATTATAGTGATAAAGCATATTTTAAGGAAAGAAGAAGTCTAGTTTTTATAAAGTTTAAAAGTGGGTAGTGGGGGTTGGGGCACAGCTCAGTTGTAAAGTGCTGGTCTAGCAAGTGAGAAGTCCTGGGTTCAATGGCCAGAACCACAAAAAAAAAAAAAAAAAGTTAGAAAGAACTGTGGTTTTGGTAGAAAGTGTTATGGGTGGGGGAAAGGTGAATTGTTCATATTATGATAAATTGAGAAAGTTTATGTGGAGTTGTGGCCAAGGAGTAGTGTTTTAATTTCATATAGTGACATGTTATAATTTTAAAATTGTTTATGCTATTTTGCTGCCATATTTTATGTACCCAAAGTGAATCATACATTTTGAGAAAATAGCATTTATGAATAAAAGTGAGTATGCTTCTCAATTTAGGTATTTACTTAAATTATTCATTTAGAGCTCAAATTTGCCTTTTAGCCAACTTTATAAAGACTTCCTAAGACTCTGAACCTCGAGAGGTTCTGAAGAGTTTATAACTTTTAAAACTGATTTCATAAAAGAGATGAGACAAACATGTTTACTGAGATCAGCCAGTTACTAACATGTTGTCTTCCTCTTTACCTATCTTTCTACCCATCCTCTTTCTCTCTCTAGATGGGGCTCTCCAAAAGAAACAGGTAGAGCACTCGGCGAAACACATGTTGAAAATGAAGTTCTCCCCTCTCTATTGTCTGTTCTAAAAATGCAGTCGTATGTGCTAGTAAGGTACAGGACAAGGGAGTGCATATGAATCAACATATAATGAATTAAAGTTTTGGCATCCAAAGTCATTTAATGGGGAGATTGCCTCACAGGGCACAATATTCTTGTTGTGTAATTGAATATATAAATATGATGAATGAAACAATATAGAATCATGAAGAAATTTGCTTTACACATAGGAGAGGAGGAAATACGAATCACTAAAGAAAATATAATCAGTTTAAACGTCAGGCTCACAAAATATTTGCCTTTGCTCTAAAACTTTGCATTATTTCATGCCTTAGTGACATAGACACTCTGAAAGGAAAACCAAAAAACAATAAATTGTAGGTAATTAACTGAATATTCCTGCTCCCATCATTAGGGACATTTTTATACAGTATATCTTAGTAATAGCACTGTTATACAAAATGTATGTTTGCTATTACACACTTAATACCTAAACTTGGAAAAAAGTTTAAGAGGATATTGCTAATTGGTCTCTGAAAGTTGTGATTGTTAACCTATGAAAACCAGTTACCATAACAAAGGCCTTCAGATGCATTCAAAAGAGGTAGCTGTTATCATTATGATGAACTGATTTAAGAAAATATATGTTCTAATCAAGCGACACACACACGTAATTGTATTAAAGAAATAAAATCAATTACATATCACAAGTAGCTATAATGTCATTCAGATTTCTTCTTTAATGTTAGGTGCAACCTCATTATATAGCACTTTGAGCTTCACATACTGTTTTCACAGACTAAGAAAGTCACATTGTAGAGAATAATATACCAAACTGAAACTTAAACTGAATCTGGAACACACGGGAATAAAATATATTCTGATAAAGAAAAGTGAGATCTTATCTAACTCATGAAATTTCCAAGTTTATAAATGTATGTGAAGACATTTTTTTCCTTCAGTGTATGTTATAAAACTAGAATTGTAGACTTATGACATCTGATGGAAAAAATGCCATTGTCCATTTAGAAGCACTAGAGAGAAAGAGTTAGCCAAACCAGCCAATACCTAATTTTATTTCATCCTGAATCACTCTGGTCAATTTGTGCCTCCTTCATCTGTGACCACCTTCATCTTTGGAAATGAACATATATCAGTTCACTAACTTTATTTATCAAAGTCATGCCATGTACCCCAAGAGTATTCTAAAACGAGTCACTAAATTAAGTTCTGGTTAATGAATAGTATCACTTAATGTCTTCATGCACAAAGAACTATATATCCACCAAAGATGCAGATCAAATCCACCACCATAAGCTCTTATTACAGCAATTAGCATGTTTAGAAACACAGAGCAATTTATGATTTTAAACAAAAGTGCTCTTTATTTTGATTTTTTATTTGTTCCTGAAATAAATTTAAAATTATGAAGCAATGGAAAAATATTTTAACATTCCACATTTCATTTTAAAATAGAAAGGTTTTCACTGAGTAGTTATTTAATTCATCCTTTTCATTAGGGGAAGTTGACACCACTGTCTCCTCCACTCTGTGTCAATTACAGCTCTTCTCCACACTTCCAGATTTCTGTGATATGTTGCCATAGCATGACCTGCAGACAGATTTCCCTTTTACACTCATCAAGAAGATGCCTGGACACATCAGTGGTATATGGTGCAGCAGGTATCATCTATCACCATGCATTCCCAATTAGTTCCTTTTTCTGTCACACTAGTTAAGAAGTAAGTAATTAAGGGCTGATAGATACCTATTAGTTATGGTTCTGCAGTCAACTCTCTTAAAAACCAAAGTCATTATATCTGTAAGTTTGCAGAATTGCTCCTTTACCAGTCTGAAACTTGTGTATTAAGAATCCATTAGCAAGTCAATTAGAAACATACACTAATAATTATTTTAAAAATTTCCCCAGTACCCTACAAGGATGAAGGTGTGTCTGCATTGGAGAGAAGTAGATAACTGAAATGTTAAAGATGGCTCACTCTCTCAATGATAATCAATTAGTTCTGGGTGAATTACAAATAGAGTTAAATTTTGAACTGTATATTCCACAGAGAGAATGCATGGTGTCTCCATCTTCCCAGTGGACATGAGGTGATTCATGATGGATATATTAATGGCTAGAGAATTATTATTATTATTATTATTATTATTGTTGTTGTTGTTATTATTTGCTCAGAAATGTTTTCTGTTAAATGTTTTATTCTCCATAATTATTGTTTTAGTTTATTGAAAGAATAACCTTAGATACTCACTCTGAAGCATGTAGAAACTAATTTCTAAAATTTTAGGATGATTTGAGAAATCATTTTTTGCATGAAAATAATCCCAACTCATACTTTAATTAATCTATAATTTGTCATGTTCATAAAATTCTGCAGCAGTTGTCAATGTAAATCCACTGAGAATTACCATAATTTTTATATGGTAACAGTTACTGGGAATCTATATATATCATAGATTATTTTAATTCTCATAATCACAGTAATGGAGTATGCAAAATAATCACTGAAATAAAGCAAAATAAACATTAAAAATAAAACTACATTGCAATACTGGAATATCCTTTAAAGCACAACACAATCAGAAGACATTTTTTTTCCAGTTTAGTTAAAATGACCCCAGACTTCATAGGATTTTAGTTTTATTTTCAGAATTAATAGAATAAGAATGTTCTTGGCTACATTTTCCATGTCTCTTGGGAGAATTTAAAAAAAAATTCTATAACTATTATCTTAACCAATGTAACTAATACAAAGAGAAAAATTTGTATATGAATATATATTTTGCTGATTCAAATAAAAGTGCATTTTAATGTCCTGATAGATGTTTTCTATTATTTTATCCAGGCTTGCTGTCATATTAATGCAGGTATGTCTTTCAGACAGGCCTAAGAATTCCATAGAACTACTTCAGAACTTGGAAGACTGAAACGCAAGCCAATGGAAAAGCACCACCTAGAGGGCATTTCAACCTATTGAGGACTGCTCTCCAGCTAACTGGTATTGTGGCTTTTTTAACAGTGCAATACTGAAAGTATGATTTCACTATGGACAATGGATAAAAAGTTTCTTTCTCTTACAATTTTCCAATTCATTTTTAGTAGTTGTTTGGTAGGTTCCCCCCACCCCCCGCATCTGTGAAATTTGTGTCCCCACCATGTCCCAGCTCCCATCAGATCCTGCAGCCCTAATGGTGAGCATACGGATCAGGTGAGCATCTCACTGTATAAGACAAGGATGTTATTTCTTCATCACATAATGTTGACAGAGAAAGAGGATTGGATCCTGTCTCAGCCCACATTATCACATATCAATTGGGGGGCATTTTACTCTTGAAACAGAGGCATGCAAAAATAGAAGAAATAATTGGAATCATTTTTTTCAGCTAACTCATTATAGTCAGCTAATTTCTTTTATGAAAAAATTTCTGTAATTCCTGTTTTGTAGGATTCTGTAAGTGATTTTGCTTCTGTATTTCTGTTGGTACTGTGAGGATCCAATGCTCTTCTAGTACAATTTCTTTTTGCACAAAATATTTTGCCAAGCATTTGTCTATATGACTAGTATATTAAGAAGATGAAGAGAATTTTGTTGTTTGCTTCCCTGGCATTGGCAAAAAAGGCAAAAATCTGAAAATCAAAAGCTCATAAGAATTCCAAATTATAAAGAGAGCCACCAACGTTTAACTTTTCATATTTGTCTCTAGGTTTGTGGAAAAGATGAACTACGATTGTATGATCAGCTAAATTCCTGTGCTTAAGCCATATGAGAGTATTTCGGGAAGCTGGATGTGACTGATCTGCAATACTTGTCTTGGGTCTGTGCAGAGATCAAAGTTCATCTTAGAGAGAGATCTTTCTAACATTATTTGTGGTCTTCTCAACTTCCCAAAGCCACACAGGGGTATGGGTACTCAAAGAGAGTCACTCATAGAGATTAGGGGTCTATGTTATGATCTAAATTGTTCACCCCCCAAAATAATGTATGCATTGAAGTTATAACTCCCACTATCTCTGAATGCAACTATACTTGGAGATCACATGTTAAAGAGATAATTAAATACAGATGAGTTCATTTGGTTGGACCCTAAACTAATAGGACATGTATACCAGTAAGAAGAGAACATTTGAACACAGCCTTTTAGAAGGAAAACAATGCAAACATACAGGGAGAATATAATCTTCTGCAAGATTAGAAGAGAAGGCTTAGGAAAACAAAAATCTACTCTGCCAACACCTTGTCCATGGCCTTCTAGCCTCCAGAACTCTGAGAAAATTAGTTTCTGCTGTTCCAATCACTCAATCTGTGATCTTTTTTTTTTTGTTGTTGTTGTTAATAACAACTTGAGCAAGTACAAAGTGTGAGGTGAGACTAAGCTTACTACCTTAGTTGTTTACTTGATGAGCTAATTAACCAGAAGAGTCTCATTAGTCACGTCACCAAATCAAAGCAGTTCATGATTACAGAGATAATTTGATGTACTCTGACGTGACTTTATTACTGCCCAAGAACATAAAGCCTAGGAACTACTCTTGAATTGGGGATCTCGGGAGATGGAAGACATGATAATAAGCTTCAAAAATATTTTTAAAAATGTATTGGATTAGGGAAAGATGAGACTTTATGTCTTAGCCATATTCTTATATCCTTAAAATTTACTGTATCTCCATATTAGGAAGAAAATATTCATAGTACAATAACATCTCACTTAGAATTGATATGAAGGGTATGTTTTTGGAAAATGTGAAGGTAGATGCTGTTACTCTTCTTGAAAGGGTTATAAATGATGGCAGGAAACAAATTAAGTGCAAGTACCAAAGTTCTCCGAAAAATTAAATTGAAACATAAAAAGAACTCCCATTGTATTTGAAGAATCTAATCACTGCATTGAAACTATCAGAGCAATTGTGTTGTAGCCCCATCACCAGCATGTAACACATTGCAAAAAATACCTTCTGTTGTTCCTATTTTATCTTTCTTCACCAACCATGAAAAGTTTTATCCCAAAAGGAGGGGTCGTGTAGCCTCAGACCAAGACTCTATTATTCTAAACCAATGTTTAGTTATGAGAACAAGAATAAAAGAGCATTTCAAATCCTTCAAGCCTGAGAATAAGAGAGAAGAGTTAAACAGATGAAACTTAAATTTACTATGAGATTGGAGTTTTGGATTTTAATGCAATAAAGTAAAGGGAAAGCTATAGTCTTCACCTGGTATATTTTTAATGCATAGAGAAAAGAGATTCAATAACAATTGTTTTCAAAATTATATTACATTTCAATAGAGTCCCAATGGATAAACAATTTTGACACAATGCACAAGAATGATTTTCTTGAAACACAGCAAAAACAACAAAACAAATCTTCATTTGTTTCTTAAAGAATAAAGCATACATTTCTTTGTAATCTCTTTAAAATTTTTCTTTCTACACATATATCCTGTCTACACATATTCAACCTATTCTTGTAATACATACCCTAAGGACCAATGAGCAACTTTATATTTCCCAGAAATACTGACCTTAATGATGCTTTGCCTTATACAGACCTTCATTTTAACTTAATAGAAATAGAGATTATAAACATTTAAAAATGTGTTCACCTTCTTTAAAAGTGAAATGACCTATAGGACAGATTTTTATTTGAAAAGTCTTTTAAAGAAGATTAAGTACTATAACTTCTAAAATAGGTACTGTTAGAAGTTGTGACAAGTAAAGGGAGGGGCATGTTTCATTCATGATCACAAAAGCTTCATCTCTTCTATAGTTTGTCGGAAGTATGTAGAGTCTTCATGATATTTGAAACTCATCCCAAAAATATAATCAACCATTGTGATTTCTATGAATAACTTATTGAAATGATCTTTAAATGTAAGCTACAAAATGCCCCTACCAAGTGTGTGTTTCTAGGAAATTGAAAACACTATGGATGAAATTAATCATTTTTATTTCAGTCATTCCATGGTTACATAAACTTTTTCACTTCTTCTAAAAATCAGAAAGTTCCAAAGTCTTTAAATATTCACCTTCTGTTTTCAGATTCACCAATAATGATTTCAAAAAATTACTGGAGAATCATCACTATAATTTAGAAATCCTTATTCAATCAATGTTTCCTCTAACCTCCTACCCACTCTTATTCCCTAGCCCTTGCTTTGAATATTCCTAACAATCTACAACACTTTATTGATTAGAGTAGTAACAGCATGTCTACATTTCTAATCCCTAATGGAAAAATAGAATGAAATAAATAAAATTAAAAAAAAATAATACATGCAGTATGGTGACATTTATATAATTAAAGTTTGCAATACTGACTTCCCAAGTTGAAGTAATGATTTTTTCACATTTATAAATATATTTATATACAATGCTGAAGTTTACTAGTTTTGGAAATATATTTTATGTTATAGGATTGTATTTTAATATAGGAAGTTGAATATATAGCATATAATTCTATTTTATTTATTTTATTTTTTACTGAGTTTGTTTAGTTACATATAACATTAAGATGCATTTTGACCTAATGACAAAAGCATGAAATATAATTTGCTCTAATTCATTCCCCAGCACTTCCCGCCAACTCCTCCTTTCCCCTGCTCCCCTCCTGATATTTCTGTAGTTTATTTGTAGGTTTAGTGTCTTGTGCATATATTTGCTGTTGAGATTCACTCTGATGCAGTCATATATGTACAAACTAGAGTTGGGTCAGATTCATTCCACTGTTCTTCCCTGTCCTGTTCCTCCTTCCTTCCTTCAATTCCCTTCATCTACTCTACAGATCTTTTCCCTCTATTTTGATGAAATTACCTCTTCCCTTTTTACCCCCTTTCTCCTTCTCTTTAAACTAACATGTTTATTAAACCATGAGAGACTGGAAAACTTAGACTAAAGGATCATTCACAGACAAAAGATGGCTTGTAACTTGACGATGATTGCTAAAAGGCAAGATACCAAAGCATTAAAATATGCTTAAATTAAAATGTGGGGGAAAAAAGATTTACTAAGAATTAATAGTTACAAAAGTTGGGCTAGTTCATCCTCTGGGTTTGGAATCCAGACAAAATGGGAACAAAAGATGAAGGGAGAAGTGGCACCCTTATCCTGGAGAAGAATGGGGCTGCTGGTGTTCACAGATGCCCAGAATGCCTGCCATAGGACAGCTACTGGCCTGTCATGCTCTTCTTAGCACAGGTTAGTGCAAGAAACTTATCTTATTTAAAAGAACTTATTGCAAAATACAATTGTGCAGAAAAGTTTAGAAGTTATATTTGGATTTGAAATATATAATTATAATATAAATACCTATACAACTACTATCCAGTTTAAAAATATTTTTTAAATGCCAGAATCCGCAACACACCTCCATACACATATAATATACCTTCCCTAGTTAATAATCTCAGTCTCCCCTACAGGAATCACTAAATTAAAACAAAGGGATTTTAAAAATAATTTTTTACTTTACTGAAATCCAATCAGTCCAAGCATATTAAAAGAACCCTGACTTTTAAAATATCAGTCCCCTTCTCATTTCATTTGGCAAAAACTTTTAGTGTAATTCTTGTTTGCTTTATTCTATTATATAATCCTATATTCTTAACATAACTACAATTAATATATGTACAGCATATCTTCCCTATTTGGAGATATATGAGAGGAAGTTAACTAAAACACACTGAAATGAGATTTCCAGGAGAGATTAAGCAACATAAACTCATCATTTTACAGTTTTGGAGGTAACAAGTCCATGTTCCAGATGTCAGCAGGTTGGATTTCTTCTGAGGTCAATCTCATTGGCTTATAGAGGACCATCTTTTCCTTGTGTCTTCACATGGACCTGGATTCACATTGAATCCAGGGACTTATATATGCTAGGTTAGTGCTCTACCACTGAGCTATACCCCTACCCCTTTACTATATTTAACTGGGTTATTGATTTTGCTGCAATCTGACTGGAGACCAGGCTTTTCATCAGATGATTTGCATAATGGAACTCATTTTAATCCTTCCAATGATGCCATGATGCATTTTTCTTACATTTTGATTGGGGGCCCAGGAAAATGAGGGAAATAGACAATCAAGGGTAGTGGAGCTTCTATTTGGACTTGGGTATGTCCAATGACTATATGTGGTATATATTAGCATGCTCATCACATAATTCACTCCTGCCTCAGAAATTGTTCTGAGTCACAGCATCTCTAAAACCCTTTTATCAACAAGACTGCTCTATTCAGTCAGTAGTTTTCTTATCAGTTTTAAATCAATTAAATAGGGATGAAAATTTGACAAATCTTGGGACAGAAGATAGCTCAGTAAACCCTGTTCTACAACTCTAAGGATAGTACGTCAGCTTTAGTTTTAAATGCAGTCTAACTGTAGACTCTGTATGTTATCAGCCCAAATAGGAGACCAACCCAAAGAGATTTCACGTGGCTTCTTTTTTTTTTTTAATTTATTTTTATTGTAAATAAATGGAATAGATGTTGTTTCTGTTTGTACATGGAGTAACAGCATATCATTTGCATATTCATATATTTACATAGTGTAATGATGTTTGATTCATTCCCTTTTTTTCCCGTCCCCCCCACCCCTCCCAACTCTCTTTTCCCTCTATACAGTCCCTCCTTCCTCCATTCTCCCCCCCACCCTCCATTAAGTGTCATCATCTGCTTATTTTTGAGGTTGACTTATCTCACTTAACATGATATTCTCCAATTTCATCCATTTGCCTGCAAATGCCATAATTTTATTATTCTTTATAGCTGAGTAATATTCCATTGTATATATATACCACAGTTTCTTTATCCATTCATCAATTGAAGGGCATCTATGTTGGTTCCATAGTCTGGCTATTGTGAATTGAGCAGCTATGAACATTGATGTGGCTGTATCTCTGTAGTGTGCTAATTTTAAGTCCTTTGGGTATAGGCCAAGGAGTGGGATAGCTGGGTCAAATGGTAGGTCCATTCAAAGTTTTCTAAGGAATCTCCACACTGCTTTCCAGAGTGGCTGCACCAATTTGCGGGCCCACCAGCAATGTATGAGTGTACCTTTTTCCCCACATCCTCTCCAACACCTATTGTTGCTTGTATTCTTGATAATTGCCATTCTAATTGGAATGAGATGGAAACTTAGTGTAGTTTTGATTTGCACTTCTCTTATTACTAGAGATGTTGAACATTTTTTTCATGTATCTGTTGATTGCTGGTACATCTTCTGTGAAGTGTCTGTTCATTTCCTTAGCCCATTTGTTGATTGGGTTATTTGTATTCTTGGTGTAGAGTTTTTTGAGTTCTTTATATATTCTGGAATTAGGTGCTCTATCTGAAGTATGAGTGGCAAAGATTTTCTCCCACTCTGTAGGTTCTCTCTTTGCATTGCTGATAGTTTCCTTTGCTGAGAGAAAGCTATTTAGTTTGAATCTATCCGAGTTATTGATTCTTGCTTTTATTTCTTGTGCTATGGGAGTCCTGCTAAGGAAGTCTGATCCTAAGCCAACAAGTTGAAGATTTGGACCTACTTTTTCTTCTATAAGATGCAAGGTCTCTGGTCTGATTTCAAGGTCCTTGATCCATTGTGAGTTGAGTTTTGTGCAGGGTGAGAGATAGGAGTTTAGTTTCATTCTATTGCATATGGATTTCCAGTTTTCCCAGCACCATTTGTTGAAGAGGCTATCTTTTCTCCATTGCATATTTTTGGCATCTTTGTCTAGTATTAGAAAATTGTATTTATTTGGGATTGTGTCCATGTCCTCTATTCTGTACCATTGATCTACCTGCCTATTTTGGTGCCAATACCACGCTGTTTTTGTTACTATTGCTTTGTAGTATAGTTGAAGTTCTGGTATTGCGATATCCCTGTTTCATTCTTCCTGCTAAGTATTGCTTTAGCTATTCTGGGTTTCTTATTCTTCCAGATGAATTTCATGATTGCTTGCTCTATTTCTGTGAGGTACATCATTGGGATTTTAATTGGAATTGCATTGAATCTGTATAGCACTTTTGGTAGTATGGCCATTTTGACAATATTAATTCTGCCTATCCAAGAACATGGGAGATCTTCCAATCTTCTAAGGTCTTCCTTAATTTCTTTCTTCAATGTTTTGTAGTTTTCATTGTAGAGATCTTTTACCTCTTTGGTTAGATTGATGCTTAAGAGTTTTTTTTTTTTTTTTTTTTTTTTTTTTTTTTTTTTTTTGAGGCTATTGCAAATGGAGTTGTTTTCCTCATTTCCCTTTCAGCTGTTTCATCACTTGTGTATAAAAATTCTGTAGATTTATGTGTGTTGATTTTATAGCCTGCTATTTTGCTGAATTCATCGATGAGGTCTAGAAGTTTTCTGGAGGAGGTTTTTGGATCCTCTAAATATAGAATCATGTCATCCGCAAATAGTGACAGCTAAAGTTCCTCTTTTCCTATTCGTATCCCGTTCATTTCTTTAGTCTGCCTAATTGCTCTGGCTAGAGTTTCGAGGACAATGTTGAATAGAAGAGGTGAAACAGGACATCCCTGTCTTGTTCCCATTTTTAAAGGGAATGGTTTCAGTTTTTCTCCATTAAGAATGATGTTGGCCATGGGCTTAGCATCAATAGCCTTTACAATTTTCAGGTATGTTCCTACCATCCCTATTTTTTCTAGTGTTTTGAGCATGAAGGGGTGTTGTATTTTGTCAAACACTTTTTCTGCATCAATTGAAATAACCATATGATTCTTATCCTTAAGTATATTGACATGATGGATTACGTTTATTGATTTACGAATGTTGAACCATCCTTGCATTCCAGGAATGAACCCCACTTGATTGTGGTGCACAATTTTCTTAATATGTTTTTGGATACAGTTTGCCAATATTTTGTTAAGGATCTTTGCATCTATATTCATCAAGGATATGGGTCTAAAATTTTCTTTCCTTGATGTGTCTTTTCCTGGTTTGGGTATGAGGGTGATATTAGCTTCATAGAATGAGTTCGGTTGAGTACCCTCCTTTTCTATTTCCTGGAATACTTTGAGAAGTATTGGAATGAGTTCTTCTTTGAATGTCTTATAGAACTCTGCTGAGAATTCGTCTGGTCCTGGGCTTTTCTTGGATGGTAGATTTGTAATGGCTTCTTCTATTTCATTGCTTGATATTGATCTGTTTAAATGGTGTATGTCCTCCTGGTTCAGTTTGGGAGGAGCATATGTCTCTAGAAATTTGTCAATGTCTTCGGTACTTTCTATTTTGTTGGAATACACATTTTCAAAGTAGCTTCTCATTATGTTCTGTATCTCAGTGGTGTCTGTTGTGATATTTCTTTTTGCATCATGTAGTTTAGTAATTTGATTCTTCTCTCTCCTTCTCTTTGTTAGTGTGGCTAAGGGTTTATCTATTTTGTTTACTTTCTCAAAGAACCAACTTTTTGTTTTGTCAGTTTTTTGAAGAGTTTCTTTCGTTTCAATTTCATTGATTTCAGTTCTGATTTTAATCATTTCCTGTCTTTTACGACTTTTGCTGTTATTCTGTTCTTCTTTTTCTAGGTCTTTGAGCTGTAATATTAGGTCATTTAATTGTTGACATTTCATTCTTTTCTGGAATGTGCTCCATGCAATAAATTTTCCTCTTAGTACCGCTTTCATAGTGTCCCAGAAAGCTTGATATGTTGTATCATCATTCTCATTGACCGTAAGAATTTTTTAATCTCCTCCCTGATATTTTTTGTTATCCATGTTTCATTCAATAGTATATTATTTAGTCTCCAAGTTGTGGAGTAATTTCCCTTTTTATTTTGTCATTGATTTCTACTCTCAGTCCATTATGATCTGATAGAACACAAGGCAGTATCTCTATTTTTTTGCATTTCCGAAGGGCTGTTTTGTGGCATAACATATGGTCTATTTTCGAGAAGGTTCCATGTGCTGCTGAGAAGAATGTGTATCCGCTCGTTGATGGATGGAATATTCTATATATGTCTATTAAGTCTAGGTTATTGATTGTGTTATTGAGTTCTATGGTTTCTTTGGTTGGATTTTGTTTGGAGGATCCATCTAGTGGTGACAGCGGTGCGTTAAAGTCGCCCAGTATTATTGTGTTGTGGTCTATGTGATTCTTGAAATTGAGAAGGATTTGTTTGATGTACAGGGATGCATCATTATTTGGGGCATAAATATTTACTATCATTATGTCTTCCTGATTTATGGTTCCCTTAAGCAGTATGAAATGTCCTTCTTTATCCCTTCTGACTAACTTTGGCTTGAAGTCCACTTTATCTGATATAAGGATGGAAACCCCTGCTTTTTTACTGAGTCTATGTGCATGATAGGTTTTTTCCCATCTTTTCACCTTTAGTCTGTGGATGTCTTTTTCTATGAGATGAGTCTGTTGCAGGCAGCATATTGTTGGATCTTTCTTTTTATTCCGTTCTGCCAGTCTATGTCTTTTGATTGATGAGTTTAGGCCATTAATGTTCAGGGTTATTATTGAGAAATAATTTGTATTCCCAGTCATTTGGATTATTTTTGGTTTTTAAGTTGGCTTGGTTTCTCCTTTGAGTGGTTTTTCTCTAAGGTAGTTCCTACCTTTGCTGACCTCCATTGTTGTTTTTCATTTTCTCCTCATGGAATATTTTGTTGATAACATTCTGTAGTGCAGGCTTTCTATTTGTAAATTCTTTTAACTTTTGTTTATCATGGAGGGATTTTATTTCATCTTCAAATCTGAAGGTTAGTTTTGCTGGGTATAGGATTCTTGGTTGGCAACCATGTTCTTTCAGAGCTTGAAATATGTTGGTCCAAGCCCTTCTAGCTTTTAGAGTCTGGGTTGAGAGGTCTGTTGCTATCTGTATTGGTCTCCCCCTATATGTAATCTGATGCTTTTCTCTCACGGCCTTCAAAATCCTATCTTTATTTTGAATGTTAGGCATTTTCATTATAATGTGTCTTGGTGTGGATCTGTTGTGATTCTGTGCATTTGGTGTTCTGTAAGCCTCTCGTATTTGATTTTCCATTTCATTCTTCAGGTTTGGGAAATTTTCTGATATTATTTCATTGAATAGGTTGTTCATTTATTTGGTTTGTGACTCTGTGCCTTCCTCAATCCCAATTATTCTTAAATTTGATCTTTTCATGATGTCCCAGATTCCTTGGAGATTTTGTTCATGATTTCTTACCATCTTCTCTGTTTGGGCAACTGTATTTTCAAGATCAGATATTTTGTCTTCATTGTCTGAGGTTCTGTCTTCCAAGTGGTCTAGTCTGTTGGTGATGCTTTCCATTGAGTTTTTTTATTTGGTTTATTGTCTCCTTCATTTCAAGGATTTCCTTTTTTTTTTTTTTTTTTTTTTTTTTTTGAGAATCTCTATCTCTTTGTTGAAATGATCTTTTGCTTCCTTCAGGTGCTCTTTCAGCTTATTGGTATTATCATTCATTGCCTGCATTTGCTCTCTTATCTCATCCTTTGCTTCACGAATCATCTTAATCATGTATAATCTGAAGTCTATTTTCTGACATTTCTTCTAACATACTGTCATTGGATTCTATCACTATAGAATCTATATTTGTTTGGATCATTTTCTTCCCTTGTTTTTTCATGCTGTTCATGTATCTTCCCGTCTAGCAGTGCAGATCTGGGGTATTGCAGATTTCCCCCTGTAGGCTTATAGGGGCCCTATAGGTTTCCAAAACCCTTTCTTTAAGGGAAGATCAATATTAGCAGTGCCCAAATCAGACACTATGCAATCCTAGACCAAATAGACCCTATTGGGACAATAACAAAATTTTCATAATAAACAAAATGAGTTCAAGTGTTATCTTCGGTAAAACAAACAGGTTTGCAATAAGGTCTGCAGTTTCTAATGGAGGACAAAGAGGATGCAGAGGGATGTAGAATGTGGCTGTTAATGGGATAAGAAAAGAATATACAGAAGCTCTAGACAATAGAAAAGGTGAGAGTGTAATCAAAAGAAATCGGATGTTAGCATGCAAAAAAGGGAGAAAGAGACTGATGGAACAGGTAAACAAAAGGAAAAGAAAGCAAGAAAAGTAAAGAAATAAAAACTTAATTTTTTTAAAAAAGGAGAAAAAAGAAAATCTACTGTATAAAAGTCATATATTAATGAAACCTCCCAGTGTTCAGTAGCCTGATGCATGAGAGGTACCTGACAATGAGCTTCAAGCCTCTAGCAGACATAGCAGGATGGGATTTGCTCCACCCAAAGATCGGAGCTCTGGCTTCCAGGATTATCCAAGATGGCCACTCTGGCTTTAAAATGTGTTGGCAAATGGGGAGCTGCAGCTCAGGGGTGGAGGTGGTCAGCTGGAGGTCCTGGAGGTCCGGTGTGTTTGGTGTAGTTGTGGGATCCTGGAGGCCGGGTGCAATCAGTCGGTCTGGGGTCCCGGTGATAGGGAGCAGTCAGTTGGTCTGGGGGTCCTTGCAGCAGGGAGCAGTCAGTTGATGTGAGGGCCCCAGAGGCAGGGAGTGATTGGTCGGGCTGAGGGATCCTGGAGACGGGGCTCAGTCAGTCCGGCCAGGGGTCCTACGGGGCCTGGCTGTTGTCTCAAAATGGTGGGAGCCACATGTAATCAAACCTGCAGGTACTGTAACAGTGAACTTCCAGGCAGCAGCAGGCAGCTTGTTCTCCACTGGCGGTCTGCGGTCAATCTGCTGGCAGCTGTTAGATGATCGGGAGATGAACCTCGAGTGTTGGGTTATGGATGGGGTAAGGCAGGCGATGGACAGGCGAGAGGCAGGCAAATGGCAGATGACAGGCGCCTGACAGTGAGCAATCTGCTCTCAAAAAAGGCGTCGATATGCTGGCAGATTGCAGGTCATCACAGCAGACAAATGGGTAAATACCAGGGGATGATAAGCAGCAAAAACTGCCTCACCGAGAAACAGACACCCTCCACTTGAAACCGGCGTTGCGGAGCGACAAGGAACGCAGCCTCCCTCTAGTCCGCCTTCTTGGATCCCCTCACGTAACTTCTTAATATACCTCAATATCTAGTGTTTTTCTTCTATTACAAGAAAAAAGAGAATCATGTTTAATCATGACAAAGTTAAAATTATATTGTGGGATAGTCGAATGGGATAGGGAGACTCGTGAATTAAGGTTTCTCTTTGTCAACTCTGGTACTGATGGCTATTGACTTCTGCAACCATTATCATTATCATTTGGATAACGAATGGTGTGGTGGTTTATTTTTATGTCAACTTGACTGACCAAGTAGTGTTCAAATTAAATCTTATTTTTGGGTGTGGGTGTAGTGTAGTTTCTGGAAGAGATTGACATTAGAATAAGTGAGCTCAGTAAATTGCCTTCTCCAGCATAAATGGTCATAATAAAATCTGTGTAATGCATGAATAGAACTGAAGGTGAGAAAAGAGGATTTCTCTTCCCCTTTCTTGCCTCTTTGCTTGAGCTAGAACATCTCATCTCTTCTGCTCCTGCACTGGACTGTCATTTACACCCCAGGATTCCATGCATCCCAAGCCTTCTCATTGGGACCCATCTTTCCTGAATCTCCAGCTTGAAAAAGAGGTCATGGAACTTCACCTTCATGATCACATAAGCCAATTCTTCTCAGAATCTATGCTAGCATTTTTATTTGATAAACTGATTTCTCTCCTCACTACCTCCTGCTCCCCCATGCCCTATTGGTTGTTTTTTCTGCTCACTGGCTCATAGAACTGGAAAATTTTAAATAGTTATATAATGCAGTTGTTGTAAGAATAAGATTTGCCTTCGTTTTTCCTAATCCAGAATTCTTTCTCTGTTTATTTCCATATGAGTTAGCTCGTCTCTTAATGTATAATTTCTTTAAATGCTATAACCACAAAGTTTAAGGTTGTCCTATGTTTTATTTTGTATTGTGAATTTAGAGAGAACCATAACCTGTCTTTAAAATTTATTTTTGACATAAAGGCAACCTGTTTTGTTTTTGGAGCTTTTCTCTCTAAATTCTAGTTTTTCATGTTTTACTGGTATTATATTGTATCCTTAATCCTTTTTTGAGCAGAGTCAAATAAGGCAGCTCTTGGCAAAGAGCATTTAGCGTAATGAGATACTAAACATGCTCTAGAGAATGCTCTTTCCCAATCATTGCACAAACATGATGTCATTCTGTAATGTTTGCCACTAATCTTAATTTTGGAAGCATCAATGTTAAAAATAAAATTGCCAAATCAATTTTTCATTTAATTTTACCCTTGTAACCCATTAGTAACTAAACACAGAGATAAAGTGTCCACATTCACACTTTTGTGTTTAGTGCTTTTTTTATTTTAATGAGTGAAGAAGTTCTATTCACAATGAGATAAATAGTAAACACTAACACAGTTTTCTCCCTTATATGCTGTCAAAGAAATTTAACAGAATAAATTCAGGTCATCAATATTTTAATAAAAACTATCAAAATTATGTTTATAATACCCATTGCATAAGTTTTTTATTAGAGAGTAGATAGTGGACTATTGATAGTGAAAATTTGTGTAAACTTGTTATTGTTTTAGTACCTGGGATTGAACTCAGGGTCACTCAACCACTAGCCACATCCATAACCCTATTTGTATTTTATTTAAAGACAGGGTCTCACTGAGTTACTTAGTGCCTCACTTTTGCTGAATTTGACCTTGAACTTGAAATCCCACTGTCTCAGCCTCCTGAGTGCATGGGATTACAGATGTGGGCCACGCCCAGCTTGTATAAACTTTTGAAAAAGCAACAGGGTACTATAGGAGAGTAGTTATGAATACATTCCCCCATGAAATATATTACATTATTACCAAAATAAAATACAAAATATTTAGAGTGAAGGGATTTTCAGTCATGCACTTTTTTTATTATTAAAAGACAAGAAAAGTATATGGTTCTACTGGTGTGTACAGTATTGAATAGAGAACACACTGTACCTTAAGCAGTCATTAGATGTGCTACTTTTATGAAGACTAAAGGTGCCATCTTGAAAAAATCAAGTTTGAAAAGTGTGTAAGAACAATAAAATTGTGTACTTACACAAAAATTACAGCTACAGAAACTTATCATGAGCCACAGATTATTATGAGCACTTTATGTGAGTTAGTACAATTAATCCTCACAGCATGCTATGAGCTCAGTAATATTTGTCCCTTTTATCAGACATTTATAGCTGTCATCACTGTGAACTAAATGAAACCAATTTCACCTTCACTGCTCTTGTTTTTTGTTTGTTTTGGTAAAAAATCCATGGTTCTAATGACTATATGTCTCAATTCCTCAAACTCACTGTCAAGTGGCACATTTTGATGAGAATTAAATATCAGCACTGATTTGCTGCACAGGGAAACATTTCTCAACAAGAAGGTTCATGTACATATCCAAATGTATATATGCAACAGGTTCATATTCTCATCTCTTGAAGGAGGCAAAGTCTCGGTTCTCTCTCAGAGGACATTTAAATGTCCTTTGGATGGTTTCTTTTAGGGAGAAACAACACTGGTATAATGGGAGTCATAGTAAATTGTCTAGTTTAATCAGGAGGAAATTATTTTGTAGATGCAGGAACATGGAACCTTATCTGATCCCAAAGCTAGTTTCCACTCTGAGCATACACTCAGGCAAGGATTTTGGATTTTCTTAGTATAAAGAGTTATGGAATTTTCTAAACAATCCACATTATTTAATATAAGATATGTCTCTAAGAAAAAATTACTACTAAAGTCACCAAGCAATTAAAAATAGTAAAGCAATGACCACATAGCCCAATGAAAACACAGTTAGTGCATCATGCTAGAGAATGTGTAATTGCCTGGAAAAACACTGGAACTATCATATAGGTATAGATTAAATTGCTCATGCCAACACGTTTAAAGCAAGTTAGAGAAACAATAAAAATCAAGACAATTGTTTTGCGTTACAAATTTTATTTTGCACATGAGTATACAATTACATTTATTCAATGAAATACTGAGTTATTGCAGTATGATGTACAAAGTAATGGAATCAATTATTTCTGCAGAGTTTATGCCTTGATAAATTCATGCTGTAAGTTTTCCTTTTTTATAACTCTGAGGAATCTCAAACAGGACACCCCAGGCAACTACTATAGGCATTTTGAGTGTGTGTGTGTGTGTGTATGTGTGTGTGTGTGTGTGTGTGTGTGTGTGTATGTGTGTAGTGTTAGTGGAAAGAACCCTAGTCTCCCTCCTACTGGGCAAGTGCTCTACCACTGACTCATACCCACAGAACATTCTCTAAAATTCAGTTTTACAAACGCTGTATATCATCTCATAAGAACCAAATTAAGTAAAAAAGTACACATATCTGTTGAGTTCTTATAAACAGGGATTGAGAAGTATTCACAGTGAGTTAAATCTTCAGTATAAAAAATTAGCCATATCAAATCAAAGTGATGTGAGACCTGTAAAATTAAAGACAACATAGAATTAGGGCATATTTCAGAGGAAAGAATTTATTTGCCATATTCCCATATCAGTTTTACCAATCCTCTTGTGAGGAGACACCCTGTACCAATTCCCCTGTAGGGAACATACAAAATATATATTCTTCTAATTATTGTAGTCCTAAAGTATGATCCAGTTATTATCAGAGTTATTTTAAATATCAGATTAAACCATCTTTCCTATATTTGTAATATCTATACCTAAAATAATGTCTAAGAATGTCATTGGAATTCTGATATCTTTGGTGCTTCAAGCATCAGAATGCTTATTGAAGGGTATCCATATTGATTTTATTCCACTTTGGCTGAACCTCTTATTTTATACAACTGGATGAATAAGAACAGAAAAAGTGGCACTCACCTGGCCTATTAAAGAGAAGGTTTCCATTCCCTGTGGTATTTTCAAAAGCTATAAATGTCCTCTCTTCTCTATTTTTCCTTTCTGTCCTTCAGGCAACTCATCTGATTCCCAGTGGATGAAAGCATAGGTGAGAGTATAACAAAATTCTGTCCTGGTCTTGTGAATATTGCCGATATGACTCCAAGATCTGTTTAAACCTTCATCCATTATTATTCTGTCTTGAGAATAATTTGAATAAAAAGTAAAATTTGCATTAATTTTGGTTAAGGAAAAAAAGACTAATTGGGCTAATTCTATTTTCCTTAAAATATTTTCTCCTCTCATTAAGAGAACTACAATAATAAAGTATTATAGTCACTCAGTTCTCTGCTATAGAGAAGACAGAAAAGTCACTATGTCTCAAATGTTCTTGTTTATTTGCAAAAAATTGTGGATGATTTCCTTCTTCATGTTAATGTCATGCCTCCTCCCGTGTGACAAAGTGTTGTGCTACCAACAGGGGATTTGATGCCAGAGTATCAGTTCAGAATTCAGTCCCTGCCACTTACTGGCTTGGGGAGTTTAGAGAATTGACATGTTCAACTTTGCCATGGTTATGTCATTTACAAATTGATAACAGTAATGATTACTACCTAATAGAAGTGTTCTCAAACACATGTAAATTGCTCATCCCATACTAATTATTTTTCTAAACAGCATTTCTGCTCTTTGATTAGATTGAAAAAAACTTTGATGTATAGTAAAATAGTTGTGATTTTCTAGCACTGAATTCTTTTCATAAAAAAACTTGCAATTTATTAACATAATTATGACATCTAATGAAAGCCTGATCAGTGACTTTACATCTGAGCTGATTATTGATTTCAACTTATATTAATTAAAAAACACATAGAAATCCTAATGGATAGTAAAACTTGATGCTAAAATGTAAACCAATGAATTAATCATTTTAATTAATCAAAATTAATTCCAGTAGGGGGAATCTAATTCCTAAAAAAAATAAACACATTGTGAATAAAATGACTAATGATTTATACATGGAGATAAATTACTACCTCAAACATTATGTTAAGAAAATAACTTATTTAATAATAAACTTTCCAAATGTATCTAAAAATCAATCAAAAGTTAAGGGCACAGAAAACAATTTATACTGTACACTTGGGTCTGCATTTTGTGTTATTAAAAGTTGTCCCTTCAGGGAGATTCAAGATGGCAGATTAGAGGAAGGCTACATTTCCATTTGATCTGTGGCTTAGTATTAGAGCAGGAGAAGCATTGCTTCTCAGCAGGGTGAATGAAAAAGGAAATTCAGTGAAATTCAATATCGGACCTTCAGAGTTGCTTAGAGACTCAGAAATTCAGGTTCATTGAAGAAAGAACAAGAAAAATATATTGGAGCCAAGCTGGTTGCCACAGGGGCACTGGCACCAGTTTGCTCCAGAGTGAAGGGATGACACATAGAGAGAAATGTGATGAACACATTTGGTATGGAAAAATCCCTAGAACAAACAACCTGAAATTAGCTGAATCAGAGGTTGCACAGTAAATTGGTTTTAGAACAGTGCTCAGTGTTTCTCAACTAACAAGCAGGGAGCTGAGGCAGGAGCCATCTTGAGGAGGTCATGCTCTTGCTTGCTGCTGTGGGAGCCCAGGAGGTCATAGTAATATTGGCGTACTGTCCTGGCAAGTGGTCTAAGGTGTACCTAGCAGAATGTGATTGAAACAGGCACAAAGAAGATTATGCCCAGGGTTGTTCAATTCAGAGACAGGGAGGAGAATGTAACTCACTTTTCCTTTGAGTAGGGCAGGCATGAATGCAGTTAGAGAGTAAGCCTGGAAAGGCCATATTTGTGCATGATGGATTGTGAGGGATCAGTGGAAGATTGTCTTCCTTTTCCTATGCGTAAAATTCTTGGAGGCTTCTGAGATTTAGACGGCCAGTAGAGATCAGCATCTGCCTGGCCTTAGAGGTATGTGGACCTAGTATCTCCTAATCAGATACCACCCAATGAAGTCCCAAAGACCTGATTAGAGGTCAATCCCAGCAGCAAAGAACACCCTATGTAGAACTCTGCAGCAGCTACAACCTGGTAGAACACTGATCTAGTTTAACTGGAAAAAAAACTCAATGAACAATATCTATTCTGTCCTACCTTATTACTGGTGGGGAGGGAAGCCGACAGCTCTTTCAACCAGTTTTCGTTTTAGCTTTCTCCAGCTGGCAGTTTAGTGAACACGAAAAGAAGAAAGGCTTATCAAACCCTAGTCCTTGCTCTCTCTAAGGGGTATATAGTCAAAGAAGATATGAAAGAAGGACATTGGGGTATAGGAAGTATCATCATCCATCCTCATTGACAGTTTTGGCCATATCAGTGGAGACAATTCTTCCATTTTCCATTAAGAATCCTTTTCTTTCTTTCTTTGTTGTTCTTGCTATGCTGATTGGTTCTTGGATATATATACATTTACATATTTGAGTTTTTTCCTCAATTTTAACATTCTTTTTATAATTGTCATTTTTTATTGTCTTGTCTCTTGAGGGTTAGAGTTTTTTGTTTATTTTTGTTTTTCTTTCTCTCCTTTATTTTCACCAAATTCATCCATTCATCGGCCCCCTCTCTCTATCTTTAGATTCTTTCATTTTGTTTCTACTACTCCTTTATAGATATAACTTACTCTATCTCTTCTGTCTTCTCTCTGTTCACATTTTAAATATTCTAAACTTTATTTCACCTTGCTATCACATTTTTTTTTCTCTTAATGAACTTCAACTTTTTCTATCTTTTAGAACTGTTGATTTATATAACTCCTGAACTTTCATCACACTCATGCTGCTGTAGTTGTTAGCACTTTGAATAATGTAACTGACACCTGCTGTTTGCTTTAATGTCAGATCTTATTCACAGGTAAATTATAGTTTTGCCTGTTGTCATTGCTGACCCTACCATTCCTGTTTTTCTGTTTGTTTGTTTTTTGTGGTAATTAGTATTGTAGATATCTTAGTAAGCACTGGATGTCTGTTTGAATCCTGCACATTGCTTGCTTCAGTTGTAGCGATTGTTTGTTTCCCCCTTTTCTGAGAGATGCTGAGACTTTAAAAGAACACAGCAGGTTTACAGGACCTGTTGCTGAGCTAAATCCAGCAAAGAGACAGTACAACTGTCCCCATACACAAGTTAATGATGTTCAAATTTCAATGATATTTTAAGACAAAAAATAGACGAGACAAAAATATCCCAAATGAACTACCAGGCCACAAATACAGATGGCTGGTGGGCCCCTCTGGTTCCACTCATTGGCATTCATTCTAATAGCAAAAGAAAGAGAGAATTAACACAAAGGCTCTTGACACCACATCTGTGGTGGTATCTTAATCAAGATCACGCTCATATCCCTTTAGAATATACAGAATTGCTAAGTGAAGAAGAGCAATCAAATTACTAAAATCTCCATTTGAAAATATATTGCCAAAATTTCACCATCACCTGATATCCAAGAACATTTTGTTAAGAGAAGACTGTACCCTAATAAAGTCTCCACAGATAAGAGTAAATGAAAGCTATCCTAACAAATCATATACATCTTAACACAAGAAATATGAGAAAATGAAGCAAAATAATGCCTCCTCGAAGTTCCTAATTCACCAGCAGAAGACCCCAAAGATATTGAAGTAGATAAAGTATGAGATAAAAAATTTCAAAGAATGATTTTTAGAAGATGAATGAATTCCAAGAAAACTAAGAAAAACTGATAAATTAAGAAAGTCAATATAGGATACAAATGAAAAATTCAATAAGGAGATGGAACTATTGAAAAAGAACCAACCAATCTTCCAAATAATAGGGGCAACTTCTTCAGTGAAATAATAACAGAAAGTTTCCCAAACCTTGAGAATGAGGTAGACTTCTAGATACATGAGGTATTCAGAACTTCAAATAGTCCAGGTCCAATAGAACCTTTTCATGAAACATTGTAATTAAAATGTCTAACACATAGAATAAGGCAAGAATTCTAAAGACCTCCAGGTGAACACATCAGGTCACATTTAGAGGAAGTCAGTCAGAATTACTTCTGGTTTCTTACCACAAACTCTAAAACTCCAAGACTGTTTAGAATGATGTTTTCTAGGCTCTGAAAGGAAATAGCTGTCAACCACAGTTATGATATTAAGCAAAACCATCCTTTAGAATTGAAGAAGTAAAAATCTTCCAAGATAAGCAGAATCAAAAAGAATTTAAGACTAAGACAGCACTTCAGGAAACACTCAAAGAAATTCTATATGGAGAAATTAAAAACAAACCCCAGAACTGGCAATTGGACAGATCTGAAGAGTGAATAAATAACATCAAACTAAAAAGCTTCTGCACAACAAAGGAAACAATTAAGAATGTAAACAGAGAACTTACATAATGAGAGAAAATGTTTGCTAATTAGTCTTCTAACAGAGAATTAATATTCAGAATAAAGCACTCCAAAACCTTAACACCAAAACCAAACAAAAAGTAGCCCAATGAATAAATGGACAAATGAATTAAACAGCAACTAATCCAAAGAAGAAATGGAAATGACCAAAAATATATAAAAAATATGTTCAACATCTTTACAATTGGGGAAATGCAGATCAAACTACACTGATATTTTATCTCAATACAGTTATAATGGCAGCTATCAAGAATAAGTGTTATAATAAATGCTGGAGAGGATGTGGATTATAAGCATCTCTTTAACTCTGTTTTGGGGATCAGACGTTAGTACAATCATTATGGAAATCGGTATGCAGTTTCCTCCAAAAACTGGGCATAGAACCACTATTTGACCCAGCTATACCACTCCTTGCTATTTATTCTAAGGAATGAGTGTCAGCATTCTACAGCAATACATGTTTACCCATATTTATAGTAACACAATTCACAATGACCAAATCATGGAACAAGTCGGAGTACATGTCAATGTATAAATGAATAAAGAAAATGTGATCATATATACATTGTATTTTATTCAGTAATAAGTGAGAATGAAATTATGTAATTTTCAAGAAAATAAATGGAACTTCAAAACATTATGTTAAGCAAAAAATGCAAAGTTCAGAAAATCAAGGGTTTTATGATTTTTCTTATATGTGGAAGCTAGAGATCAAAAAGGAAAAGAAAACTGGGGCAGAAAGGCATCTCATAAAAATGAAGGGGAGATCAGGAACCAGGGGGAGGGAGGAGTGGAGGGAAAGAGGTAATATTGGGGAATTATATTGGCCAAACTACATTGTTATTTCATGTGAAAGAATGAATATATAATAAAAAAATTTCACCATTAAGTATAATTATTATCACCAATAAAAATATGAGAAAAAAAGTTGTCCCTTCAGTTGGCACACTTGAAATATACATATATGATTTTGTCAAGGATGATTTTATTTCATAATGTTTAATGGAAAACATTTTTATTATTCTTTAATCCCTTTGCCAGGAAATATCAGAATAATATGGAATAAAACTAATTGTCTTCATTTCTGATTAGTTCTCTTCCTAACCATTGCCCATTTCATAAAGTATCCTGCTCAGCAATTTCAGAAAATGTGAATTTTGCTCTTTTCAAATATTATTAGTGCTTATGAATATATTTATATTGTATTTATACTCCATTTTCTCCTAATAAAAGCTACTTGAAACAGCTTGCAAAGCAGAAATAAAGCAAAGTATGACTAAGTAGCAGGAATAAAATTTAAGAAAGCATGGAAAGTAAGCTAAGGGATGAAACTTACTGCCAGACCCCATTCCTGGAACAGGATATGACCAGGATATTCAGTATTGAGATCCAGCTAACCACTTTTTAATAGCGGAATATCTGGAAAAAAACCTCAGTGTATTGTTCTAAACTCCTGGAAAGAAAACATGGTTTAACAGATGACATTTAATATATAGACCAGTATAAAAATGATGAGGTCAGTTTACAGGTGATGGTTTACTGAGACCTAATGAAATTTCATCTTCTCTCCCATACACTTGTTCATCTGAAATTCCAAGTTTATTACCTACTACCATTTTTCTATGCCTTTTGTGAAGGACAATGATAACACCTGTCTAGCTCCTAAGTGCAAGAAACAGTGTCAGCTACACTATTGCGTGGTTTGCAACAGTAGGGGAACTATTGGTTTTGTTATATGTATGTGTGTGTCTTCATGCTATGTAGTAAGAAGATGCCTTGAACAGGAAAACATTTTCTAACTCACACAAAAACATCCTTTTGTGTCACTGGCTCTTTGCAGTACCAAATCCGCGGATATTTGTCACCATTTGCAGCAATAATTTGCACGGGTCTTATGGGTGGTGGACTGGAAACTGAGCCACTTCTATATCTGGGCTGCTTCCTCGCTTGCTTGTTTATAGAGGATAGAGGAAATGAGGCTTACTTGCTTTGAGAGGAGAGAGAGAGACTTTGCTTAAGAGAGAGACTTTGAGAGAAGGACAGGCTTTGCTTAGAGCTTAGAGGAAGAGAGACTTGCTACGCCTTACTTAAGATCTACTGCTTCTTACTGGTGCGTCCTGCATCCTGTGAACTAAGGGTGCGTCTACCTAAGGTGCTTTAGTGATGCATCTCAGTTCTCTGCTCTGCGATCTGCCTTCCGCCACCTTCTGCTAGCTGCTGTTCTGCTTTCTACTAGCTGCTGCTCCTCTTCTTTCTACTAGCTGCTGCTTCTGCTGTCTTTTCTTTCTTCTTGCCCTATTACTGCTAGCTGCTGTGTTCCGCTGTCTCGCTCGAGGAGGTGGAGAGCAGGGCCACGCCTCTTAAGCAAAGATTAGCAAGAGGCTAGATGTCCAAGCAGGCACAATTAGGAGTGCTTGAGAACACATGCGCTTACATTGTGTGCATGGACGATAAATCACCTGAGTGTGCTTATGTCAATTAACCTCCTCGCTGCTGATGTGATCAGGCGCCGTTCTGGCGCCGTCAACATGGCACAGCCCCCAACAATTTTGGAAAATGATGGTGTATACTATGCTTAATAAAATGTATTAACAATTTGTTTGTTTATAAACAACCCTTTATAAAGGACTATTATCCTTATTATAAGCATATAGAAATTGAAATTTAGAAAGATTAAAATGTGTTTAAATAGCAGAACTAGTCATTGGAAAATCCAGGAGCAGAACTCAGGTCTATCTAACTCCAGGGTCAATATTTTTAAAATTTTAAAGCTACACATACTCCACACATAATCCATCATCTTCATTAGGCAACATTATGCCATTTGTTTCTTCTATATCATCACCCTTTTCTCATCTTCCAATCAACTATTTTGTAATTGAATTTACATACTAAAAAGAGGAATGTTGAGTGTTAGGTTTTATCACTGTGACAAAGTACCTGAGAAAAGCAATGTAAAAGAGGAAAGATTTATTTTGGTTCATGGCTTCTAAGGTTTCAGTGCACGGTGAACTGACTCAACTGAGTCTGTGATAAGGCAGTTATCATGCTGACGGGGTACCATGGAGCAAAACTGCTCTCCTCAATTCAGTTAGGAAATAGAGAGAAGGGACAGAGAATATATAGGCATCAAGGAAACACCCACAAGGACTCACTCTTTCAATGAGAACCTGTCTACTACAATTTCTATCATCTCTCAATATACAATCACCTATGAAACCATCAATGGATTATTCCACCTGACCTAATCACTTCCCAATAGCCTCATTTCCAAACATTGCTACACTGGGGACCAAGCCTTCATTACCTGAACTTTAGGAGACATTCCATACCCAAAGCACAACATTGAGTAATATCAGCAGTTCATACAGATTAGAGTTAGTATAAAGATTAAAGAATATATTTGAATTATACCTGGACATCACATAAAGAAACTGGAGACTTTGAGGGAAAATGCTTTATTATACATATACTATAGCATTTTCAACAAAAATACAGGGCTTTGTCAGTAAAAATCATATTTAAAGAAATTATATTTCCAAAGGAGGTCCATCTGAAAATGCATGTCACATTTACTTATACAAAAGTGTTATTCATTTTTAACTTTCCTAATTGGATCATTCTTTCAGTACTGCTGATGGATCCAATAAACACAATGTATGCAAACAATTTTCTTAACACAATTTTCTTAACACAAGGACATGCTAATGGGCAAAATAATTTAAAATGGTATTCTTTTGGTAACATGCAGTATCTATTTTGAAGGCATCTGAATTTTTATATCTTCATCTATATTTGACTATTTTCATCTTAAAACAGCGGAATATTGAACATCTGAGTACTCGATTTGCCACAAAGCTTTTGTAATCACAAAATATATACTTACATACTAACAATTATGCACTATGTAAAAATCTAGTTTATCCACAGCTTGAAAACTTAACTATGTCTCATCATTTGTGATTTAGTTGCAAAGTGTAAAATGTGAGGACTTTAAAGAGCAGGGCACTTTTTTCTCATGAATCATTTCTCTATGGTTGTTCATTAAGAAATAATGAAAAATTATGAAACTAAACACATCTTCTAAAAAATGTGATTAGTATGAAGCAGGTTCATTGTGCATTGATTGACAACTGGTCTTTCCTGTGCAATACAACACATTGATAAGCAACAAGTCACCTGCAGTGAATTTATCCTTTACAGATATACAACAAGAACAAAAGAAACTGGCTGTTACTTTTGGTCTTAATGTTCTGCCATTGCTACCTTGAGACTCTCAACGTTGACTTCAAACTGAAGTCTGATGGGAAAATGGAGCACTTGCTTCAAGACAGAAAATGCATGCAGTATGTGCATGAGCCTGTTCTCCTGCTGTCCTATTGCAAACTGCATTTTCAGTGTCCCATAGGAAGGAAAAGTTGTGAAATTAGTACTTCAGTTGTGAAGCAGACTTTCTTACAGACTCTGAATAAACTTTCCCTTGTTATAATCTCCCTGATAATCTGATCTGTCTCCGACAGATTGACTGTGAAAACTGCCACCTACTCTTCATCTCTTCATACCATGGAAGGGTAGGCTTTGGGCATCATAATCTCCACTCACAAGTCTTCTGAAATCTCTTCCACCAGCAAGTTTAACTTCTGAGAAAAAAAGCACTGAAGATTCCTTTATTTTGCTTTAAAATTTCTTGTTTATGGGTAATTTTATTAAACTTTCTTAAGAATCTAGTTTTCATTTTCATAAATTAACTTTCTTCTACTTGATGATGTTAACTTAAACCAAGTTTAAGATTTTAAGTAGATTTTAAGTAGTCATCTGTGTGTCTGTATACATATCCTTCGTTTGATTTTCTACCAACTATGTCAGATATTTTAGTCATAAAAAATTAGGAAATGTGATTGAAAGACTAGAAAAATACTTGCAGGTGAGAGCAGTGTTTTTTGATTCCTTTAGAAATCTTATGTTATATAATGTGACCAAGTTCAAATTAGCCTACAGATAGTGAATGACATATGGCCTAATTACCCCATTTCCGGGTGTGTGAGTGATGTCATTGCCATGAATTAATCCTAAATGCTTCAGTAAACTTATCAGCACATATAGCTTAAAGATGAGTCATCTTAGTTAAATCCAAACCAAATACCAATCCTACAGAATAATGAGGAAATAAACTGTGTGTGTGTGTGTGTGTGTGTGTGTGTGTGTGCATTATAACCAGTGCGTTTGGAGGATGGTTTGCAAAACTAATTGCCAAAAATATGTAATATTTTGTTTACAACATGGAGCATAACAATAAGTTGACTAAAGAAATATGGAGAATATTCTTATGTTACTGAATTTATATTTGGTAGGTTTGATTTTATAAGTTAATAGTGATATTCAAAATTGGTGCTACCTTGCAGGTCTGTAATAATGAATAAGTTTCTTTTTCCCATAAAAGACTAGAAGACATTGAGAAAATAGAAGTATTCAATGAATCCTCCATTGGACCAGTCACTAAACCAGGAAATTTTTACATATTATTAAAACAAACACATATATTTCTTTTTTCCTCTTCCCATTTCAGAGAGTTTTGAAAGCAAGACGGTTTTACATATATACCATTGTTTTCTGATAGGCCATGCTTCAAAAAAGGCAAGAGAATTGGAACTTAAAATGTATTCCATTCTCTTCTCTGTTGGAAACTTCCTATTCCAAACTAAAAGCACAAGTAGTAACATTAATTCATCCCCAATTTGTTCTTAGATGCCTTTTTAGGGAGTACTCATATGATTTAGCACTGGAAAGGAAAAATTAATATATTCTGACATAATGTGATGTTGGAGTTTAGGTTAGGAGGTCTGACACTGTGGAATATGTACTTTTCCTAGCTGTTTGACCTTGAACAAATTAATCTCTATAAATGCCATTATTAATTAGTAAAATAGAATTCGTGGTAGTTCATGCCCTACAGGTTTGCTATGATTTTTAAATAAGAGAATACAAATAGAGAGTTTCCCTCCCCACACTGGGAACCTTACCTATCAAATTAATGTTGATTGTTAACATGATAACCCTGACTGCTACGTATTCATAATTTATCATAATGTAGAATAGAAATAATAACCAGCAAGAATGTGGGAAATTATCAACCCCACCTAACTTATATTTTAAAATTTTTTTATTATGTTAGTCCTTCTCAAACTGTATCAGAAGTTATTCTAACCATGCTAAGGAGAAATATGTGTATAAGTGATGAGTAACTAACCTTGTTAGTCTGTATTTAAATCAATAATCCATATTCTACAAGTATGATCTAAATAATACTAAACTGTTTAACATAACCCTTTTGCTATGGCTAGAAGGATAATGTTTGAAAAACCTTCAATATTCTCTATATCATGTAAAATAATACATGTTTTTTTTAAAAATCCAAGGCAACTTTCTGTGAATATCTCGCCAAACTGCCTTTAGTATTTTTCTGGACTCCTAGATTTGACCCAGTCAGCTCATGCATAAAAACACTGAGTCAAAACTCATCTGTGCTTAAAAAGTTTAAAAGTGTATCTTATATGTAGTGTTTCCAAGAACCTCTCCTAAATAAGTTCATATAAACCAGGAAGATTGACCTACTTATAGGATTGATTTTCTTAGTCTTAAACCAGATAATATAGGTCTTATTCCCTATCAGTAGATGAACTTACTCTTAATAGTGCAAAGGGCCCTTTCATTTTTCTTAAATAAAACAAAGAGATGGAAAAACCTGACCTTACCTTTTTGTGACTGGGCACTTCTAAGGTGCAGCATCCAATAGTGCACTGATTGAGACAGGGAGAAATGTGGACAGTTAGAAATATTCCCAGAATGCTTGGGAAGTTAAAAGGTACTTTAGTCTAGATTTGGTAAAATGTGCCTGAGTCTAAATAATAAAATATTACTGTCATTTTCTTTTAAGCTAGTCCCTTGGGAAAAAAATGATGACATACATTATTAAGAACTCCTGGGAACACAAGTCCCTTTGGCCTTAGGTCTTTGCTATTTGTAACACCAAATGACTTTTTTTTTTTTTTTTTTTTTTTTTTTTTGGTGAGATCTGTGTGTTTATTATCCTATATCCCTTCTGGGATATTTCCCTAAATAAGTTCTGCACTTTGCACATTTTTAAATATCCACCAAGAGTGCTCAATTTTTGCAATCGTAATGAGGGTAATAATGCATATTTCAGAGAAGATTCAATGAGATATACATTAAATGACTTGATCTTAATAAATCACCCCATTTTTACTTAACATGGGTCTTTTTTAATTTGCAGAGTCAATGTACCTACATCTAAGTTTCTTGGAAACTTAGTTCCAGTCCTGGAAGTTCATTTTTTAATTACACAAAAAAGAGGGAAATATCATATCTCAACTTTCTGTATTTTTACAATAGATTATTAGTAATATTTTGAAACTGTAGATAAATTGACATTGAAACTCAGGGAGCCCAAACCAGTCCTTAAGTTCCCACACCAAGCTCCCATCAGAAGAAAAACTAGAAACTTTGTTTCCTATCTTCCAATTGTTTTATTATACACTTAGGTGTCTTAGTTGTCAAAAACTTTTTTAAATACACATTTTATGCAGTTTTCTCTTAATTAGTGCTTTCAATTGTAACTTGTATGCCTTTAGTGTTTAAGTTATCAAGTTCTTGAACATTTTAGGTTACCTTTTTCTTAAAATTTAGAAGAAAAAAAATCTGTAAAAATATCTAGAGCTCCCTGTACCCACAATGGTAAGGTGATGTTAGAATAATTCCAAAAGTCCAACACAAACAAGATATTGAACTGCAAAATTTCCTATGATATTTCCTTTGAACAGTCATATAAGTCACAGAGAGAGCCTAAACTTCTCTTTTGTATTAGGATATTTTGAATGGTGATCATCCTTCTGTATTTTATTTTGTGAAAGTTGTGTACACACAAACACACACATGTATATCCCTTGGTTATTTGAATAAGGACCTAAAACCAGCTTTCTTGGGGACTAATTTTTATAAGATTGAAAAATAAAACAATATTTCAGATGTTATAAGGTAAGGGGTTTTAAAAAGTTTTTCTACAATTCCTCCAAACCGACTTAAGGTATATTTTTCAGAAATTCCAACAGCAAATATCATTTAAACATAAAGCCAAACCACAGATCCATGCACATACAAGATTAGAATGACCTCTAAGTTCAGACAGTTTTTGGAGCTCTCATTTGTTGCTCCACTTTGCTTTAAAAATGCATTTTCCATTCTGCTTTTAAATGCGATAATATGAGCATACATAGACTAAAATGTTCATCATAGAACACAGTTGGCAGCATACTAGGTCCCAGCTCCCTCAAAGTTTGTGCTAGTGAAGAGTTCTTATAAATTTTCAGTTCACTGTATAGTAGCTACTGAGAAGATGAGAAACTCTTCCCTCAAAGCCATCTATTTTATTTTTGTAAATAAAAGGTTCTTTATTACACAGGGTTTCCAAAAGAGTGTCTGAAAATATTTACTAAGCCAAAAACAAATGTTTAACTTTGGGCAACTACATTAAGGAAGACAAATGCTTAGGTGACAGATAGGAAATTTACTAGAATGTCAACTTTTCCTTGAATGTATCCTGAATACTTAGAATGGTACTTCAGGGATTATAGATGTCCACTACATTTTTATTAAATGGGAAAAATTATTTTTGTATATAATTCCAAGCAAAAACACACATACAAATGTACGAACTGTTCGGAAACAGAAAGCACACATCTGGGAGATTGAAAAGTTCAATTTTTAGGTTTCAAAACAAGCAAGCCAAAAGTACAACCTAGTCTCCAAACATGGTCATATATAAAATCTTAGGTGTAGGAAAAGCACCAAATATGTCTTATAAAAAAGAGAAACATATTTGCTTCCCAGAGAAAACATCCTCCAAATTTGGCAATCATTAATCCTATATAATCACTAATAGTTATTATAAATTTAGGTTCAATTATTTTACACATATCAGCAAATGTGTAAGTGCATAATTATTTTTACAAAAGAGGATCAGAGTTGTGTAAAAAGACTTAAAAATGGCAAAGAGAAGATAATCTTAAAGTCTGTCGGTTTAAAATGAATTCTGTGATCCCATGAAAATCAGAGATCAGTAGAATACAGGAAGTGAACCAGGGTAGGGAGGAGGGGAAGGAAAGGGAATTATTAGAGAATGATATTGGCCTAATTACACCTTTATACTGTGACTATACATAAGAATATATGTATATATATACATATATAACAACAAATCAGACCATTGTATGCAATTATAATATACCATAAAATATGGAAAAAATGAATCCTGAGAGAAATACATGGGAATTCAGACAATTAGTTAATTAGAATTTAATACCAAAGGGCTGTTGCCCAAACATATACTTGAAAATTTTGGGAAAAGAATATTATACCCCAAAAATAATCTGTTTCTGGACATTTTGAATGCATTTCATTATTAAAGATATAAGCCTAGACTTAGAAAAGGCAATTTACATATTTCATCCCACCATCACCCATATGAACACTGCCATCTTTTGAGAAAATTGGGATTAACAGATGAGTTTTCACATTTATTTCTTCCATGATATGTAAATTTTCTTAATGTCTATGTTAGCATGATAATGTAGAAAAAAATTTTGAGAATCTCACATTTTTAGATAATATCTTTAAAGAAGTCTGGAACAACAATATGATAAAACTCTAAACTATGTCATATGGAAGTCTTTTGATTTCTTGGATAAGTATCAAATGGCATTTAATTAGATTCATGCTTCCCACATGCCAATGCACTCCAGTTAATTAGTCACTAGCATTCATTGGTCTGGTCAAGTGTTTGGTATAAAGAGTCAGTGAAATACTCATTAGTGAGCTAATAGCAATAATCACAAGAAAAAAAAAAACCTATTCTTTTAATATAAAGGGACAAAAAGAATCTCATTGGTCTTTAAATCCCTAGCTATGAATTTCAGAGGCTCTTTATACTACAAAATCTCATGAATGGAAAGGGTCTTAGATATTTTCAAGATACCCCTTAATGCTAAAATTTTCTGAACCATAGTATACTGATCTCTAACTTTTACATGAACTCTGCTATTAAGTACAAGTAAAGAACTATAGAGCAAAGATATTAGAGATGTATCAAGTATACTGGTTCTAAGAGTTGTAGAAAAATGTCTGATTAATCTACCTTCAGAAGCCTTAATTTTGAAGCCATGCCAAAATATCTAAAACCTTCTCTTAACCAAAGAAAGAGACCTCCTAATAGTTTTTTTTAATATACCTCATATTATTTCAAATTCTATTTGATATTCATAAAAATGCAATTGAATTTTGTGACTATGTCTCCTGTGAACTCATTATGGTCCATTTGTGTTCTAGGACTATTTGTAGTCTTCTGAGTTTTACATTTTGCAATATGACAGTAGAGCTGGGAGTATTTTACACTTATTTCAACATGCATTATATTTAATTAATTTATTTATTGTCAAATATTACTTGTTGTATTTCTAGTGCAAAATTGAAAAGCAAGATGAAAAAATATGCACTACTTGTCTCCCAATTTTAAGGGGGAAAATTCAATTTTCCAAATCTATGAATGATGATCTTTGTAAAGATTTGCCTCAGAATAGGAAGGCTGACTGTATTCTTAGTTCACTGAGAGTGTTTGTCATAAATGAATGTTAAATTTTGCTGAATGCTTTCTCTATTATGGTGGATGAGGCTATATTATTTCAATTTATAAATACAGTGTTTTGAATTGATTATTCTTATTGTGGAACCATATTTTTGTTTTGTTTTGTTGTTTTGCTTTGCTTTGCAGAACTGAGTATATAACCCAGGAAATCATGCATGCTAAGCAAGAGGTCTACCACTGAAATGCTAACCATCCATAAACCAGATTTTAATTCCATGCATAAACACCACTTGATTTTGAAATAGTATACTTTTTTACATTAAAAAAATTGTAATAGATTTATTATTAATTTCTTGAACATTGATACCCTCTCTTAGTAAAGGATATTACTCTGCTGTATTTGTTTCTTTTAATGTGTTTGTTTGATTTGAGGATTAAGGCTATGTGGGCCTAATAAAATCAGTTGAGCCATATGTTCTATTTTCTAGACAAGAGTATGAAGGAATGATTTAATTTATTCTTTAAGTATTTGGAAGCAAACAAAAATTAGACATCTTTGCCTTGGTTCTTGACTGCAATTCAATTTATTCAATATAACACTATTCAGATTATTTTTTTTCTTGAATGAGTTTTAACAGGTTCTTCAAGGAATTTTTGTTGTCATATTATGGGCATACAGTTATAATTTTTCTGTACTATCTAGTATGTAAAACACTTACTATACAAAAATGCTAAGGAATGATGTTTAGGAAAAAGAAAATGAAATCTAAATAAGATACAGTAAGAAGTAAAAAGTAATTAAAATTAAAACATCAGTCTTGCTGTCAGGCACTGTAGTGCATGTCTGTAATGCCCAATGACTCAGGAGGCTGAGGCACAAAACTCACAAATTTGAAGCCAGCCTTGACAACTTTTATAGACCTTGTCTTGGGGGAAAAAAAAAAAAAAAAAGTTGCTGGGCGTGCCTGTAATTCCAGCAACTTGGGAGTCTGAGGCAGGAAGATTACGAGTTCAAAGCTAGCCTCAGCAATTTAGCAAGGCCCTAAAAAACTCAGCGAGACCCTGTATCTAAATAAAATATATATATTTTTTAAGGGCTGGGGATGTGACTCAATGGTTAAGTGCCTTTGGGTTCACTCCCCAGTATCAAAAAAAAAAAAAAAAAAACTTCAATAAAGAGTTGTGGATATAGTTCAGTGGTCAAGTGCCCCTAGACTGTTCAACTCCAGAACTAAAAAATTAAAAGAAGATATCAGACTTTTAGACTTACTGATACTTGTTTTTCTTATAAATTCCCTTTAATTTCTTCATAATACATGTAACTATTTAAATAAAATTAATAGTGAAATTATGACTTATTTGGGGAATTAAAATATAAATAGAGTCAATATATAGAATTAAAAATATAAAAGGTAGGCAGGTAATAGTGAAGTGCTACAAACAATTGTAATTAGATATGAAATATTAAGGGTATTGTTCTTAGAATATTCAATTAAATTTAGAAATGTATATTAAAAGGCAATGAAAATATTGAAATGGAATTTAAAAATTGGCAAATAACATACATCTAAGAAAAGGGAAACAAAGAAATAAAATCAAAAGGTGAAAATTAATACACATAGAATATGGTATATCCAAATCTCAAAGTATCACACTATGCATAAATATAATAAGAACACACCTTAAAAAGTAGATGTTGTCAGAATGAATCAAACAAAAACAAAAACTAAACAAAAAGAAGTTTCAACTATAAACTGTCTATGATCATCATTTGTACTGCTGAATAAATATTCTATTATATTCACATATCATGTACACTTTTTACTAGTTCACCAACTGTTGTACATATGGGATATAATAATATCCTTTATTAATAAATAAAGTTAATTTGAATATACATACACACAAGGAATTAAGCAGCCATAAATGTTCATTTCTCCTAAATGAAATCATATAGTTACTCTGTGGTTAGATTTGTTAAAAATAATCAAACTGTTTCTACAAAATGGCAATACTATTTATATACTCCCAAATCACTGAGAGTTCGTTATTCTATTCATTTGTTAGATCTTGATGTAATCAGTCCTTGAAAATATAGCTACATAGGTGCATATGTAATCTGAATGGGTGCTTCTCTGTTGTGTAATTGTATTGAGCAAATTTCCATATGCTTACTCATCATTGGTAAAATTATGTATACACATATATATAAAGCAATAAAACTAAAATCTTGACTGTAAATGATATTACTAAGTAACTAAAAATAGAAACTACAAAATTACCCACAATATTTGCAAATCTGTACCCTAAAAATTGAATCTAGTATCAAAAATTATAATAGAAACAATAGAGAAAACATATTTGCAAATTATATGCCTTATGAAAATTGTATCCAGAGTATATCAAGAAAATTTCCACCTCAGTAATGAAGAAAGAAATAACCCAATTAAAATAGACAATGTAATCAAATAGAAACTTCTCCAAATTACATATGCAAATGGTCATTAAGCACATGAAAAGATGTTCAACTTTGATATGAATAGGGAATACAAATTATAAACACAACGAGGTACTGCTTCATGTCCTGTAAGATGATTATAATAAAAAGAAAGAAACAATTGTTGGAGAGAATCTGAAGAAATAAGACCCTCAATTATTTCTGGCATGCTCAGATGATGGTAAGCTGGTAAAAAAACCTTAATTGGTGCAACCACCGTGAAATATTTTGGTAGTTCTTAAAAACATTGAAATAGTATTAGCATGTCACCAAATAACTACATGTTTAGGTATAAGTGAAAAAGAAAACATGTTCACAAAAAGACCTGTACATGAATGCTCAAAACAAACATATTTATAATAGTCAAATACTGAAATAACCTAAATGTCAATCAACTAATGAATATATAAACAAAATGTAGTATATCCCTGCATTAGGACATTCTCCAGCCATCAAAAGAACAAAGTATAATATAACCAACATTGAGCAACATTGTGATAAGTAAATAAAGTCAGTCAAAAGAGACATTTTATTATGTGAAATTTATGTGGAGATATTGAGTAGGTTTTTGTTAATCTAGGTCCAATTACATGTGAAGTAGGATGCAGTGAACATGGTAGAGGGAAATGGAGATTGAGGGTTGGTATGGACAGACTGAAATTTTTCTAAAATCAGATTATGGTAATATTTGCCCAATTCTGTTAATATATAAAAAAAATTGCATTGCTAATTTTGAAGAGATGATCTTTGTGGTTGGGAATTATATATCAATAAAATAGATGTAAAATAACCTTGAAAATAAGTTTGTGTATCTCTCTGTGTATTTGTGTATCAATAAACTGTTCTCTGGTCCTTACTATTTCTGAAAGGTATATAATTTGTCAAATATTTTCAAACAATTTATGATCCTGAGATCCTAAATATAATAAAGAAAGGTACATCAAATTAGTCATTGATTAGTCTGACACCTGTGACAGGTCCTCAGTTCCCTCATCTACAAGAATTGAAGACCCCATATGCTGGTTTAAGAAAGAATTTCTTTGATCAAGAAATGTAATTGACTCTGGAATGAATAACTCAAAATCTCATTTTGTATCTCCTTGGAAGCATGACTGGTAGAGAGCAATTAGCTTCCTTGGACTACAGAAGTTTTCACATATTCCAAACACATTAGGAACTCAAATTTAAAATCTCTTGTGTGGACAGAGAATAATTTTCTTTCCAAGTGTGGAAATTGGTGCTAAGCAGTCCAGAGAGCTACCCAATTACTTGCCAGTCGTTGTGATACCAGAAATGTTTTTCTTCCAGCAAGTCCTCTAGCCATAATCCAAAGTGAACACTGAATGGACAGAGCAGCAAGAGGCAGAATGGGAACAAGGAGGCCTAGATTCTAATTCCTATTGCTGGATGTTGGAGAAGTCATTTACAATAACCAGACTGTTTTCATTACTACTATAAAGGTCTCTTTCTGCTTTAAAATTCTATAATTTGAATATAATAAATTGGAAAAATCCCTTCAACAGTACATGAGAGGACTGTAGTCTCACATCTATTCTCTGAACCTGTGAATGATGAGAATAGGAAGATGTTACAAACTTGGAATTCTCCACTGCTGTGATCTCTTATCTTGTATGATTCCACAAGCTCTGATGAAGCTCAATGAATCAATACAGCAATATCAGTAGGATTACTTTCTTCGCCCAGGCTTTGGCATCATCATAACTGGGACTTGAGATCACAGATGAAATTCACGACTTTATTACTATTGTGAAATAATTGACATCTAGTACCAGTGGTGTAAGATAGTGGTTTCTTTTCATTGGACACCTTTTCTCCAAATATGTTGTCCAAAACACATTTATTTCCCCACAATTAAATTCTCAAAAATAACATGTATATAAATAAATATGTGCATATGTGTATATTCATAAACCAACAGGTTTCCTTTGTTTAAAGTTCCTACATGGAAAATTGGTTTGTGTTGCAAAATAGGAGCCTTATACTTTCATATTGCCTTGGGAGGTATAGACAGTAGACTAATAAAAATTTAATATGAATTGAATGTTTTTTTGTACTCAGTTCACAGTTTTAATTTTCTGAGGATATTTGATGCAGTATCACACATAACCCTATTAATGATTCTATAAGACAGACAATCTTGTCACTCTTATTGTACAAATGAAAGAGTTGAGGGACAAAGATGTGGAATAAATTATCCAAGGTCACAAAGTATGGTAAGGATTTGAATGCAGGTATTCTGACCTCTAGTTTGCTTATAATGGCCACTATGTTATAATTCCTTAGGGGGAATTTACCCTCATTTTCTTTGTAATTATAATAGCATTTACTTTTCTTCTTAAAGAAGGTATGTTAGATGTGAACTTGTACAGTTGACACTGCTTCGTTGTTTACTATAGTGGAAAACTCTAGATAAATGACTTTCCAATTGCTGCCTATGCTATATTGCTGACTTAAGGAATTTAATATGTGAAGAGATTACTTAGGAGACTTAAAGTAGACATTAATTATTTAGAAGATTTATAGTAGAAGCCAACCCAAACCAGATAAATCAAACTGGAAAATGTTCAATGTAGATAGTTTTACGTGGAAACTAAAGAAGAAATTGTCCTCAAGAGGAAATTTTTAAAAGTAAATAAATTAACTAACAATTAATGAGGTTTCTTTCTCTAATCTTTGTCTTTTGGAAAGTCAGTATTGACTACCTCTTTTTGTCAATTCCAAAATGGCTAGACTTCCTTTGGTTCCCTGACAAACAGGGAAAACTACACCAAGTCACCCTCCAGCTTTATAGGTATAGTCATAATATATTTATTTATCCAAATTGATATTCATTTGGTCTTACTCCTAATTTTAATATTCCAGTTGGGAAAATCAAATTAACCCTTTTTTTTTAGGTTAATCATAACCACAAGGAATTCATGAAGAAAAAAATGTGGCTATGAGGTAGATAGTTATTGATCACAAGTTGAGAATATATTCTGAAGATTAGTGATTGTAATTGGGTTTGTGGGTCAGATTCCAGGTGTTCGTCCTCAATAAGAGGAACATTTAATATCAAAGATGAAACTTGGTCAAATCTGTCCTTGAATGCATATCATAAATATACCCATGAGTTAAAGAATAAATTTGGTTTAATACTTCAGCATTTTCCACTAGTTCTCTCCAAATATTATTAACTGATTATTAATAATGAAAATTCTGAGGCAGATACTGTTCAGGATACACCACCACTGGCCTAGAAATATACAGGCAAATTGACAAGTTTCTTATTTTCAAATTATTTAGCCCGAAAGCTGCCTTTCTCAGAATTCTTTGCTCTCTCAGCTCCAATTATTATTTTCCAAAGGGAAACTTTGTATGAGATTTAGAAGGCTTATTTACAGCAACAACAGATCCCTTCAGAAAGCATTTCAAGTCAGATGAACATAAGATTCAATACAAAGATACTTGCTCGGTACCAGCTTGTCATCCTTCTTCAAATCTCTAACATCCAGTGTGCCGTTCTCAATGTCAGCCCTGATAACAAAGAGCATCTCCAGCCCACTTCCAGATGCTTAGCTGCATATTCACCCAGGAAACATTCACACAACACAGATTCCCCGCTCCCAGATCTTTCTATGAGCGCCCTCTTCAGCATCCTGCTTTGACTACTGAAAATAATTTGATTTCTCAGACTTCCCTACAATCTCTGAATGGTTCACTCAGGCAGCTGATGGCCCCTCTGCATCTCTTTCACTTCCTAAGCCTCTCCTTCAGGTTGTGCCCATGGTCAGAACACTTTCATTGGCTTTGTTCTACTCTTCATTCAACACAGAGATGAATGAATGTCTAGTCTACCCTACCTAAGATGATTAATGTTTCCATTGACTATAGATTAACATTAACCTCTAAAAATGACAAATAATAACAATAATTCTCAAATTGACTCAAATTTTTCAATATCCTATCATAGGGACATGTATTATTTTATTGAAGTTTTATTCATGCCTCTATAATTATGCTTATGAATAAACTAATTTTCCTTTCCTTAAGTTATTATTAGTCCTTACTTGGATAAATCAAGTTCAGTTCAAGAAGCCACCTTCAGTTTTTAATTTTCCTCAGTTAAGTATAGTGATCCTAAAATGATTCCATATCACTTTTTTACAAATAATGCTTTTATTAAAACTACCACTTTAATAAAATTATTTGTATCAAAATTTTTTTTCTTATGCTCTAGTCCCTAAAAATAAGACCCACTGCAATAACTACTTACAGGGCTTAGTATAGAATGAATGACCATGAGCCTGTTGTAGAATCAATAAAGAGTTGTGTTAACCACAGAAGACACATTCAATCTTAATTGAGTATGAAATGTCTGGGGAAATTTTAAAAATAGTCTCAAAATTGAAAGGTATGCATCTATGTTTTTCCTTCTTTGAATGAAGGAAGTCTTATGACCACTCAAGCAACAAAGCACAGAAAAGGTGATTCTATGTGTCTTTTGGCTTAATCTTAAAATGTTAAAGAGAGATAAGTTCTGTCTTCTTGTTCTGGAATTCTAAATCTTAAAATTCTTGCCTTTAGGGATCTAGCCACTATACTAAGATATGTTTAAGCTATAGGAAGATATCATGCAGTGATATGAGGATAAAATGTCTCAGATAAGCTTGAGTGCAGGGGAAAATGTGTGAGTAAAGGAGTCATCCTTAATTCCCATGGACATCCCCGGAACTCTGGCTTCCTAGATTCAAATCATATGTCACTCCAACAGCCATCTGGTCTTCCCAGCTAAAGTCCACAGATTACCACTTCCATACTCTGATCCACAGCAATTTGTAACATAATGAACTATTTTTATTGCTTATAGATACTATATTTTAAAGTTTGTTTTCTATGTTAAAAATACTTACTAGTATTTTGTTCTACTGAACAAAATCTTAGAATATGTAGCACTGATTTGTGGAACAAGTGATAGGAGAAATCAGAAGAGCTTTATGAAGAGTGTTGGTAGGGGCACAATGTAACTTGGGAAAAATATTACTAGAAGGTGTAGTAAAAGTAAAGTAATGTTCCTAATGAATTTGGTCATTATACTAAAGGACTTTGAAGCAATGTTGAAGTTTCAAATGTTATAGCTTCTTCTAGCTACCTCTGAAAGAGGAGAAAGATAAAGTCAAATTAACTAAAAAGAAACTATTAAATTTTAAATACAAAAAAGCTCAAGATAGTACTTCTAGTGAGCAAATGCTTCTCTCTAGAAAGGTCCTCAGAGTTCAAGTTAAATTGAGCATCAATAGGAAAATATATTTTCGACATGGAGATGATGGCAGGGATGTGACTTTAAAACTGTTTAATAAGGCCTCAGAAAGAGATAAGGTGATGCCTTATAGGCTCCATCCAGACAAATAAATGCCTTTTTAAAGGCTCCAAGGTTTTGCTTGGCATATGTAATCCGTTTAACAATATGACTTTTAAAACTCTTAGAGCAGTCTCACACAGGCCCCAATACAGATGAAAGTTTATCTCAAAGTGGTATGTGAATTTGTCCATAATCTAAACAAAATTGAGAAAGTATCCACAGAAACCTGCCTGGATGGAAAGAGAAAGTGACAAAACAATGTGAAACCAGGACTTTGTCCCACTGAACATCTATGTATAGAAAGTCAGTTGGAAAAATCTGCCTGCTTGAATATCCTGTTTTTTATAGATATAGTAAGTCAAAGGACAAGACTAAGAAGGAAGGAGAAATATTCCCACAGAACAATTCTGGGCCTAAATCACAGAAATGGAAGCACATTCTCCATGGATTTTAGAATTGCTCCAGACCAGGAACTATTGCATATCCTATTTTCCTTCACTTTGAATAAGTGTTGATCCATGCTTTTTGAATACCTAATTATTCTAGGATGGATGTGGGGGGGGGGCAAATAATTTGCTTCTTTAACTCACAGAACTTCAGATTAAAGGGAAAATATAAGATATAAAACTCAAAGGGTCTCACTTGAACCGAGCCTAATGTAAATGGCAAGTTTCCAATCATTAAGCAGAAATTTGATTCTAAATCATGATACAGTCATGTGGGGTGTTGGGAAGTCCTGCATGTATTTTTCAATAGAGGGAATATAAATAATTTGTGAGGAATGAGAATTGTGGCACTTTAAACCATGACCTCAGAATTCTTGGACACTAGGGTTGTTGAGAAGTAAAGTCTATAACTCACCCTTTGAATTTGATTGGACTTGTGACTTCTTCAAACAATATGTAAGCTGGAAATGTTATGTGACTTCTGAATCAAAGTTCTAAAAGGCTGTACAAATTTTGCATAATTCCTTTGAAATTAGGTAAAAACATTTTTTGTAGAGTTGGGGTATGTCTGGGGGCATAGCCAGCACGTAGAAAGCCCTGTATTCAATTCCAGAACTGCAAATAATACTCATATTTTTGTGTAATTCTCATTTCTGGGCTACTGATCCATCACTCTTAGGATACAGCCAGTATTTTGTAAGGGATCCATTTTTTTTTTTTTTTTTTTTACACGTGGTCTGTGTACCTGTAAAAGTCCAGTGACCAAGTTAAGTCCAGTGACCCAGTTAAGACTGTATGAATCCTCACAGTCCAAAAAACAGACTGTGGGGGAGGAAAGTGTACTGGAATTGCTTTCTCCTTTGGTCACTGCTCCAGTGCCCAGGTGCTAGAGTCACCTCAGACTGTTTAAGGAATTCTAGCTGAAGTGCCAGACTGGTGCAGCAAAAGAGTGCCATTCCTGTTCTTCCTATCTCAGATTCTAAAGTTACAGAAATCATGATTATTATAAAGCAGTTATAAGTGTATGTTACTAAAATATAGCACCTTGCAAACAAAGAAATCCAAACTGAAACAGGATTGATATCATATATTAGTACATTCTAAACCATGATTTCTGGAACTGACAGATCCTTATTTCACTTGTTTATTTTTTAAATTAAGTTCATTTATCCTCCATTTAAATATGATCTCAATTATCCTATTGAGTACTGAGTCACATTTTCTTCAAAAGTGTAATGGCATTTTTTAAAAATGTTCTGTGTCTTTCTGAAAGCTTTCTCATTTGGATTTCATTGTTTCATAGCTAAATTACTACTAATCTAAATTACAAATGACAGTTCAGGAATAACTGTAAGAAGAACTTTGCAAAATTATAAAAGAATAAAGCAAGCAAAAGAGAAATTTCATTCATAGAATTTATAACTCAATGAAAAAAAATGGAGACAGCGCAGGTGCATATCTTCCTGTACTCATAGCTTATAGTAGGAAAATATGCTTTTTTAATTTTGTTTTGTTTTGTTTTGCTTACTACACACCATGAAATGATTCCTAGAGCATTTGTACAGTCTGCTTGTTTTCAGGTCTGTGTTACTGCATAAGCAGTGATATAATACTGATTATGTCTTCATCCTAGAAGTACACAGAAACATGCGTACAAAAAATTCGTGGAACACCACAAGTACGTGAAACTGGCACATGAGGAGATATTTACCACATTGTGCTATTAAACCACAGCATTCTAATTGTTTTGTGAAAGTGTAAACTTCTTTCTATAGGTGAATGATTATATCCTCCCAAATTTTATAAGTTGAAACCTAATCCTCTATAAGATGCTATTAGAGGTGAGTACTTCAGGAGATGATTAGTCGTGAGAAGGAATAGTCATGAACAGGATAAGTGCTCAAATAAAAGACATCCCAGAAAGTACCCATTTTACCAAATGAGGCAGCAAGAAGGTGCCATCTATAAACCAGGAAGTACGCTCTTCCCAGATGCCAAATCTGCCAGCACCTTCTATTTGGTCTCCCCAGCTTCTAGAACTTTGAGAAACAAACTTCTGATTTGTATTAGCTACTCTGTCTAATATGTTTTGTATTAGCTGCTCAAACAGAATAAGACTCCTTTCAAATCAATCTTTAGATTCAGAATCTATAACAAAATAAGTTGTAGCTGCAATCCACTCACTATATTTTCTCTAGAGCTTCAAATCTTTTAATATCAAGTATATTGAACAGAGCACTAGCCTACCGAAAGTAAGAACCAGGACAGTGACATGTATAACTGATTGTATTATACTGGGCCACTGGACCAAGAGATTCCTAAAAAGATTTGATATTTAGGAAAGCAATCTACCCATCCACTGAGCCATTGCTACTAGTGACAGAAGGCCTATGTCAAAATTCAAACCCACTCATTCCTACCGGCAATGGCTTAAAGCTAGAATCAGATGAATGGCTGCTTCTGTCTTGCTTGCAGCTGTTTGCATTCTGCTTTGTTGGTTGTTAAAAGCCAGAAGCATCTCTGGGAACAATCAGAAGATCACCCTTCTAAAGGAAATTTAATAACTGTTGTCAATCTTTTCATATTTCTCCCCCATTTCCATGCTGATAAATGATAGCCTGAAAAATTGACAAAGAAACACAAAGTCTATTTGTATAGAGAACAGAAGCAACATGAGAGATGAAAAAAAGAAAAAAAAAAAACTCATGCTAAAGGTAAATTGAACAATAACATGGACATCCTTGTGAATGTACTTATTTAATCTGGCAAGTGCAGGGTCCCATGACAATTGAAAGCTTAGAATGTCTGTCCTACATTTATTTGCAAGTTCATATCTCTATGGAAGATGTTCACTGGTTATTCTCTATGTGCACTTGGTAGTCTTTGCACCAAGAGGAGAAGTTTTACCTGTTCTTTTCTCAAGCAATGCCTTCACTAAATGCTAAGCACATCAAAGATATAGCCTAAATGTGGTTAAAGGCATGTGGTGATCTTGATAGATCACCCACTTATTCCTCTGCAGTAAGTGCTTTCCCCTTAAAGGAGAATTTTTCCTATTTTAACATTTATCCAAGCAGGGATTAATGAACAAAGTGCCAGAGCTAATTCTATTTTGTACATTTAATAACACAGGTACAAACTCATTGTTCTTTCATTACCTAAATTGACTTAATATGTTAATTGCTATTTCTTAAATGCTTTAACCTGCTAAATATTATCTTTCCTTTGGGTTAGAACAATAAATAAACAAAAAAGACATAATATCTGCTGTTATAGATAATTTTAAAGTATAGATAATTTAATAATTACTGTGTCATGAATTGGGTAAATTCCATGAAGAAGTAGAATCAAAAGCAAGGTTATATAATAATAAATTCCAATTATTAAATAATAAATTCCAATTCTACCATCTTGAGATCTTGGAAAAAAATGAAGTTTAGTAGTATATGAGGTACACTTTAGCTGAGGAAGAGGGTTTCAAGCAGAAAGAGCAACATGCATGAAGATACTGTGCTAAGAAGTAACCAGTAAAATTGAGAAACAGAAATCACTGTTGTGATTGGATCAACAGAGAGGGGATCAGGGCTGGTAGGGGCCTTTAAAGCAATGTTAACTATGGATTTTGGCCTTTAGGAAAGCCATTAAAAAACCCGAGAATCTCCAGATGAAGAAGCCCTGGTGTAGAAAGTTTGTTCATGAAGTACACTAGTGGGGAGAAGGAGAGGGGTTGAGAGATCATTGCAAGAACCATAGAAGAGATGTGAAGGCCTTTGGTGGCATGTAGTCATGCTGAAGGAATGAAGAAAAACTCACATATTTAAGAGAAATTTAGAAGTAAAACCAAAAGCATATACTAACTGGTTAGGAATGGAGATGAGAGAAAATAACTTCAAGATTTCTTAGTTCAAGTGATCATTGTTATTAAAAAGTACCTACTTGGGCTGGGGCTGTAGCTCAGTGGCAAAGCGCTTACCTAGACTGTGTGAGGCACTGGGTTCTATCCTCAGCACCACATAAAAATAAACAAAATAAAGGCATCCTCTCCATCTACTACTAAAAAGAAAAAAAAAAAAAAAAAAAAAAAAAAAATAGAGTACCTATTCATACCTTTGTGAAAAAGTTCACACTATCTAATAAGATTTTTACTCTGTATCAAGTTTTAGTGTAAGAGATAAAAGCAACAGTGAAATAGGGAAATGTTTGCTTTTCTAATATATTCAGTTATTTCCTTTGCATTACCAAGTTCATTGCTCACAATGAAAAGAAAATGGTTTTCAGTAAATCAATATTTTCAACCTAAGTAAGCAATGATCATAAACTCATAGATCCCTGAATTATTTAATATAAGTGACCCCAGACAGATCAGGTATGTGCTGATACAAGCATTCCATTATGAAGGACTCTCCAGGTGGCAAACAACTAATGCTTTGGTGATCTATTATTAGTATGTTTACAAGGGGATTTGGCTAGGTTGCTTGTCTCTCCTTGTCTTCTCCCTAAATAAGAAAAAGTAGGTTCCATTAATTTTGTTATGTTTTCCTTCAATTGAGCAGAGAAATTCTACTTTTCTTGCTTATAAATAATACTTATTGGGGAAAATAAGCACATTTAAAAAAATGTAGAGTAATAATTTTTTGCAGTGCTGAGAAGCATGGTCATCAGTCCTATGACAACCCTCTATAGTGTAGTATCATCATTTAAAGACAAAGACATGGATACCCAAGAAGTTATATAACTGACAAATGTCTGCTCTAACTCCAGTATTCATATTCTTTTCTCTCTGCCACACCATCTCCTGAATATCTTTTAAAAGGCAATTCAACAGTCATCTCATACTAGACAAAGGTGCCAAAAACACACAATGGAGAAAAGATAGCCTCTTCAATAAATGGTGCTGGTGAAATTGGAAATCCATATGCAGTAAAATGAAATTAAACCCCTATCTCTCACCCTGTACAAAACTCAACTCAAAATGGATCAAGGATCTAGGAATTATACCAGAGGCCCTGCACCAAATAGAAAAAAAAGTAGGCCCAAATCTTTATCATGTTGGCTTAAGTCCAGACTTCCTTAACAAGACCCCCAGAGTACAAGAAATCAATGCAAGAATCAATAAATGAGATTCAAACTAAAAACCTTTTTCTCAGCAAAGGAAACAATCAATAATGTGAAAAGAGAACCTACAGAGTGGGAGAAAAATCTTTTCCACACACACTTCAGACAGAGTATTAATCTCCAAAATTTATAAAGAACTTGAAAAACTTCACACCAAAAATACAAAGAACCCAATCAATAAATGGGCAAAGGAACTGGGCAGACACTTCACAGAAGAAGAAATGCAATCAATCAACAAACATATGAAAAAGTGCTCATCTCTAGTAATTAGAGAAATGCAAATTAAAACCACCCTAAGATTTCATCTAACTCCAATTATAATGACTATTATCAAAAACACAAGCGTCATCCATTTATCAAAGAAAACATTTGACCTTTGGTTTTTATAATGGGGCTGGCGGGGTGGGGATGAGAGAAGAATGGAGGAACTTTAGATTACATAGAGGGAAATGCAAGGGGGGGTATAAAAGTGGTGGAATGAGACAGACATCATTACCCTATGTACATGTATGATTACACAAATGATATGAATCTACATTGTGCACAACCATAGAAATGAAAAGATGTATCCCATTTGTGTACAATGAATCAAAATGCCATCTGTAAAAATAAAAAAAAATAATAATAATAAATAACACAAGCAATAATAAGTGTTGGCATGAATGTGAGGAAAAAGGCACACTCATACATTGCTGGTGAAGTTGCAAATTGGTGCAGCCATTCTGGAAAGCAATATGGAAATTCCTCAAAAGACTTGGAATGGATCCACCATTTGACCCAGCTATCCCACTCCTCGTTTTATACCCCAAGGACTTAAAATCAGCATACTATAATAATTCAGTCACATCAATGTTCATAGCTGCTCAATTCACAATAGCTAGATGGTGGACCCAAACTAGATGCCCTTCAATTGATGAATGTATAAAGAAATTGTGGTATATAGACACAATGGAATATTACTGAGCCATAAAGAAGAATAAAATTATCGCATTTGCTGATAAATGGATGGAGTTGGAGAATATCATGCTAGGTGAAATAAACCAATCCCAAAAAAACCAAAAGCTGAATGTTTTCTCTGATAAGTGAATGGTGATACATAATGGGGGGAGTTGTGGGGAACAAGAGAATAGTGGAGGAAATTTGGATGGTGTGGAGGAAAATGGGGCAGGACACTTCGAGGGGGAAGGAAAGATAGCAGACTGAGACAGACAGTATTACCCTATATATATGCACGATTATATGAATGATGTCAATCTACATTGTGTACAACCATAGAAATGAAAAGTTGTACCCCAATTGTATACAATAAATCAAGACACCATCTGTAAAAATTAAAAAATTTTAAAAAATAAATAAACAGGAAAAAATAAAATAAAAGGCAATTTCAAATGAAGGCTAAATAAAACTGTAAACTTACATACTTCCCACAAGGTTTAGTTAAATTAATAAAAAATAAATGTTTGAATGCATAATACAATGTTATTTTAATGGTTATATTCATAACTCCCTCTATTACAGGGTAGACAGCCACTCTAAGCAAGATTTTTATGCAAGCTCATGATAGTTGACTGCTTAGTTTGCTAATGCTCAACTGTAATCAGATTACATTTTGGCTGATTTTATTTTTTTTAAACCAGGGATTGAAACCAAGAGCACTTAACCCCTGAGCAACATCCCCAACATTTTTTTTTTTTTTTTTTTTTTTTTTTTTTTTTTTTGAGACAAGGTCTTGCTGAGTTGCTTAGGGCTTCAGTAAGTTGATGAGGTTGGCCTTAAACTTGTGATCCTCCTGCCTCAGCCTTCTAAATTGCTGGGAATACAGGTATGTGCCACCTCAACCAGCAGCTGATTTTGTTTTTATTTTTTCTTGACCTTCTAGGCTTCCTAGATTTTCCATAAAAGTAGAAAATGAGAAAAAAATTTTCATTTGCATTTATATTTTTACTATTCAGTAGTAGAATTCACAAATCGAAATGGTTTGAACCATTGTTAATATTCACAATATTTAAGTAAGAAGCAAAACCAGGTATAAACAGGGAAACAGCACTAAAAACTGTCTCACATGACCACTTGTCCATGAGGTAATTTCTCTTACTGATGTGAAGAACCCCCCGAAAGTAACAAAAACATATTTTGAATGGGATTAATTCAGTAACGTTATTCATCTCTACTTAATCTAAACCCAGGGACTTTTCTCTCTCCCTCCCTGTCCCAGAATTTTGGAAAAAAACCTCATGAAAATTCACTACATATAAGAGTGGCGTCTACCAAGGGATGTAGAAGGTTGGACAGAGAGTCACTCTTACCCTCAGGATAATAAGGATGATGACTAGCTTCAAGTTCAAGACTTTAAAAGTCCTTTGGGAAGCAGAAATCATAGAGCACAGAACTGGTTCAAAATCCAAGGAAAATTCCTGGCACCAAGGAAAGAGGAAATATAAACAGAGGCTGCATGGTATAGACAGGACTCAACAGGTGGAACTAGAACACAGCAGGAGCAACAGACAAATCCATGAAGGCTCAGAATGGGCTGAAAGGACAATTTACATGTGGTGGCCAGTTGCTGTGGGAATTCAAATTTACTTCTGCAGAGTAAATACTAAATAAACATATGTAGCTAGGTTCAAGGTAAAGAATCCTAAAGCACCACAACCCCAAGAGTAGAGACGTGGTTCAGAACTGAGAGTGAACCTTCATCAGAACAGAGACATCACCCTTGGCAACCACCACCTACTGTCAAGTTTGAGACTTTAAATAACCACAGCAGATTCTTAAGTGAAAGGGAAAGGAGACAAACAAGGTCATCCAACTGGAATGCCTTTGAAACATAAGACAAAGGGAAAACCTAACATTTAGAAGAAAGTGCATCTTACTCTGATAAACCAAAATGGTTTAGTTCAATACCATTCTCACTTAATCTAACTCTTCCAAAAACATAATAATGCATAGTCACTAAAACAATGCTTAGTCATGTTTTCATGTCTAGTCAACAAAAACTATGTATTCACCCCAGATAGAGTGTCATAAATGAGTTCTCTCCATACTAATGCTAATGTGAAAGTAAATTCATATCTTAACTTTGGAAACACATTTTTTAAAAAGAGATAAAAGTTAGTTAACCTGCTATCTAGTAGTTTTATGTTCATATATTTCCTCTCAGAAGTATATAATCTTCAGTAGACTGTAAACTTGCACTCAAAAGTTCTTATTATGCTGATTTGTATAGTCAAAAAAAAGAAGAGAGAAAACAAATTGATAGTGGAACAAAAATATTAGTGTTAATTATAATGATATAATAGTGTGATGAAATGTTTTGTTGTCATAAATACAATGTCTATTAAACATTTAATAATGTGAAAATGCTTATGCTAACAACATAATAAAATTTGCAGATAATATTGTCACAAACATGGAAAACAGGTCGCACACATAAAAATGATAATACCTATACAAGGCAGTTAATATAGTTGTCTTTAGGAGGTAAAATCACAGACAGAATTTTCTAGGCAGAAAGCCTTGTTGCTTTCCATTTTCTGGTCACAATGGCTGAGATTATCAGGTGTAAGTTTTGGTAATTATGGATATCAGTTCACAATTGTGAATAACTTAAGCACTGGATGCCAGGGTACCAGACCCTTGGAGATGATGCACAGGTGCAGAGATGCTAGAGGATGTGAGCAGAAGCTGTGCTCAGCACACACTCATCGAAACAGACAGGCTTTAGCCTTTTTACAATTCATACTCAGGCTCATATTTTCATTGCACATCGCAGACCAAATGTCTCAGAAAATAGATCTCCTTAATGAAAAAACACACGAGGATAACTGAGGAAAAGGAGGACATAGAAGATGAGAAGACAATCATCAATCTGCTAATTATATAACACTGAATGTTTCCTGGTCTGTGAAATTAATAGGGGATATTTTTACTCATATTCATATTTTCAGTATTTTCTAAATTTGCAACAATCAATGTACACTTATAATAAAAATAATAAATATTTTAGTAGCATTGAATGATCTTTTCTTAGCTTATTGGACCTGCCATAGAAAATAGATTTATTGGACCTGCACAGATTAGTGACTTAAACAACAGAAATGTACTTCCTCACATATCTAGAAACTAAAATTTCCCATCTTTTCTTTCTGTTGAGTTTTGATATTTCAATTGGGTATGAAATAATACAAATGCATACCTATGTATCTCTTTAAGGATTTCTTACTTACCCTTTTTAATGGAGATAATATGGCCAATCTCTTGCTTTCCCAAAATATATGATCAACTACAAAATAACTATTCATCTTTATTAAGATGACTACAGGGAAATGTGCAGGTTCATCTGTGTTTCTAAATATGGTCTTTCAACAGGAACAATACCTAGAAATGTAGACTTCATTTATATCCTTTGTTAAAGCGAATCCAAAATTTACTTTCTTAATAAAAAGGAAATTTTTAATTTCCCACACTTCTTCATTTATAGAAAATGAACAATAGAATTTTACTTTATAAAACATTGATATGATTGTGGCAAATTGTATTGGGTGATTGATAACACAGATAACAGATAAAGGAATTATATTCTCTCTTAAAATGTTAAAATACTTTAGTTTGAAAATTATGCAATAGCATACTATCAAAAAGTAGACACAAATATGCATACCACTTTTATAACCTCAATTTTAAAAAATTTCAACTTCAGTAGTAAACAACTTGCTTCTGGAAATTCAGTTAATGAAACATGCAATTTGACCAGGAAATCATGCACACATTCAGTTTGTTCCATATGCAGCTCATTCATTCAATTCTATAGGAGAGCAAGGGAGGAGCACAGCTGAATCAGTGAATTATGAAATGGGATGAGCCACAATTGCCTCTTTATTAAAATGATTGCACATTCTTTCCTTTACATGCAAATATACACCAAATGGATCCATGTACAGAAAAGAATAATAAAGGAAGATTATTTATTTATGTTCTTTTTAAATAATAAACTAACATGTAAAGTGATAAAACCCAACACAAGGAAATCACAAATTGTAGACCAGTCACACCCTGCTAACTATTTATCCCTCTGCAGGGAAACAACACACAATAACATGTGGTAGGCAATGGGGAGGCACCATACTATCCTGTTGCTGGTATGGAACAGGTCTCTTTTGCAAGGCCCAGAAAATAGGCTTTGGTGTTATGCAAAATGATTTTAATCACAATGCCACTACATACTAGCTAGGACAATTTAGTGAGCTATTTGTCCACTGTATTCCCCAGATTGTGATTTTTTTTTTTTTGGAAGACTAAAATGAAACAAAGATAACAAAAATCTTGACTGCACATATAAAATGTTCTCACTTAAACAAGCCAATAAGTAGAATAAAGTATTATATGTCAACATTGTTTTAAGACAGAAAGAACATTTTAATACCCCAAAAAGAAGAAGAATTCAAATTCAAAATAAGAAATCACTCTTTAAATTGAAGAGAGGATGGAAGAGACGAGGATAAAAGCATTGATTTATGGAAATGTTATTAATACATTGTTGAATTTTTCTAGGTCCTTTTTCCACATCTGCATTTTTGAAAACTTGGTCCCAGGCAGCATTTACCTATGGGTCAATTGCCTGTATATCAATATTTACAAAACACAGACAAAATGGGTTTGTCTTTTCCTCTTTATTTGTAAAATAGGATACTGCAGTTGCTCTCTATATAGTGACATTGAAGTGAAATGAGAGGATGCCTCTGTAAAGAATACAGTGGGTACTTAAACTTGTGAATTGATCTCTTGATCCCTTTTGTGAATTAAGACATTTAACAAAAAGAACAAAGAATGTATCTCAGATCAGAATTCCTTTTCTTCTTATTAGCTGTATGAATTTGGGAAAACTAATGGAAGAGTCTGAAACAGACTAGATGATAGTATATCAAGCCTTCGTCCCTGGAACCTATAAATGCTCTCATATGAAAAAAAAAAAAATCATTCTTTTGTAGATGTGATTCAGCTAAAGATCTTGAAGTGTGGATATTTTTTTATTATTATTATTATAAAGGTGGACTTTAAACAAAATCACAAGTGTTTTCAAGTGTCCAAAGGTTATATAGCCTATTCTCAGAGAAGACCATGAGAAGATGAAGCAGGAAGAGATCTGGAGACTGGAGGGATGTGACCACAAGCTAAGGCTTGCTGACAAGTATCGGAAGCTGAAAAAGGGAGATTTTCACTTAGAGCCACCAAGGAAGGTGGCCTTACTAATGCCTTGACTTTGGCCTTGTGATACTTATTTCAAACTTTTGGAGTCCAAAACGTGAAAGAATAAATTTCTGTCGCTTTAAGTCATCCATTTAAGTTTCCTATTAAACACAGGAAACTAATACACGTTTCTTAAGACCAGCGAATAGGCTGCTCTATTTTGTGTCTTAAGTAGAGGAAGAAAAGTGAAAGGATAATAAATCTTCCTCAAGAAAACTTCACTCAAGAAGACTGGAAGATTTTCATGATCTGTGGATATCTTTGGCCTCAACTTCAGCATTCCCTTGAGAAATGCCAAGTCTCCACAAAGAACTTTCCCCAAATCTGCTGAGAAGTACAGAGACAGGTCCTTCTCCACTCACCACCAGCCAGCTTCCTATTCTTTGTCTCATGAGAATTGTCTAAAATGAGAAACATGTGCACCTGAACCTACTTACCTCAGTATTTTTTTATTTAGTTACCTGAATGAGATGTCCTCTGGCAAGTCAACAACCACACCTATATATCAGCCCGTATGTAACTTATTTACCCATCCTTAAAACTCTAAGGCAAACCAAACTTTGTTGATACAGTGCCATTATACCATCCTGCAATAGTCTAAGTAAAGTCAACTCAAAGCCTTGATGTGTTTTTCATTTAAGAGAACTCATTTATCAAAATAAAATCTGTAATTAAAATAACTTGCATTAAAAAATCATGTAGCTGAATTAGTATCTTTTTAAAATGAACTAGATGGAGAAGTTTAATAGTTATTCACTGATGCCTCTCTTTGGACTTTGCTTTTGTGCTTTCTGAGCACTATTGGTATTAATCACTGTTCTACGTAGCAAGAGATGCCAAGTAGAAGGATGATAACATCCACCCCATACTTTTTTTAAAAACCCAGCCTAATTTATAATTACACATAATCAGCAAGCCCCAAATTCAAGAGCTATCAGTGACATGTTAAATATCAGAATGAAATAAAGCATAAAAACTCTTCAGTTTCCTTTGCTCATTTACCCGAGAGATGGAAGGGATTGGAAGAGAGCAAAAAGCAAACAAAAAGCACATTTTATTTTAAAGGGGGAAAATTGGAATTGGAGTCAAGAACCATGTTCTCTGGAAATACATTTGCACATTGAGGCAGTAGTTTAACAACATCAACATTTACAAGTTTATTTAAAAAGTACTGCTTTGCATAATTTTTTTAAAAACAGAAAAAAACTGGATGATAATAATGAGAAAGAAAAAAGTCACAAGATAGAACACAAGCTGCTGAATCTCAGCGATGAAGCTGTGTCTGAGTGTGACTAGCATGTAGGTTCTGATAAAGAGTTTCCATTGACTGATCTGGTAACTACAAGAAAGTCACAGTCCCATCTCTGAGCTCTCTCATTTGTAAAGTGAAAGTGCTCAATTTGTTGAAAGCTCAACTATCTCTAGCTTGAAAAACGATGTAATTTTATTCCCAAAATATTGTCTTCTAGAGTAAAAGGCATTTATTGATAGATTCTAAAGTGAGTGTACAGATTCTCATAAACCATATTCTAAAATGTCATTAATCTACTGCAGTTAGAGAAACCTCAAACAAGTAGCAGACTAAATACCATCTTATACTAATAAGCAGTGCAGATAAGGATACCAGTTCTATTTCCTGAATCAACCAAATACCACAGAATCAGAGAGGAAGGGCCAAAAATATGTCTTGACTGAGTGGGTCATAGAATTATGAATTAATCTATGCATAGGCACATTTGAACATTATGAAATTATCTTAAATATTATCTACTTTAAGCTTTATTTTCATTCCTTCAAGTGAATATGAACATTTTTTAAGGTTATCCATAAAATTCCTGCTACGATCACAAAACTGCAATCACATGATTACATGCACTTTATTTATGTTATGAGATGTTTGATGTGAAGATTGATACTTGGTAGAAAAAGAAGTCATTAGGTTGAAAGATGTCAGAGACATCCCTCAGGTCTGCAGTGTCTTGGAGGGGAGATCAGGTCTTCATGAAAAATACCACAGAAACAAGAATGTGTGGGGGCACCTGGCTCTCCTTGCAGTGCTTGACAGAGTTCCACTCAAGGATGATTGCAGAGACTCATCCTAAAAGGACTGTAGCCAGATGTATGCCTCCCTAGCTTGGATGTTATTCTGTGGAGTTTTCCTAATAATATATTACTCACTTCAGTCTGAGGATCTTGCTAGAGGTGATGGGAATAATTCTACAAATTTCCAGAAAAACATCATGGAGACAAAACACATGTTGAAACCCTGTGATGTTAACCTTACTACAGGAGAATGTTTTTATTACGTTAAAAATCAAACACTGCATTTACTGGCACAGCCAGAACCTGTTGGGGCACAGAAATTTATATATAACAATGTCTCCCCAAGTTCTAAGCACAAAGCACCTCCCACAGTAGCTACTAGATATGGACTAGCTTATTTTATCTATGGCAAGCCCTGGTACCCCGCTAAAGGCAAGCCCTTAGAGAAGGTAGATATAGATCTCCCCCTGTCTCCTACAGGGTGGTTTAATCCAGATGATGGTTTGTTTATGTGTGGTGGTAAGGTAAAAGGATAAGGTTTCACAACATTCCTTCCTTCCTACAAAGAATATGTCACCCCTATGATAAACGTTGGTACACAATAACCATTGGGACCGCTGCCCTCCTGTAACCCTTAATTCAGCAATTTAGATATTAACCAGAAGGACCTAGTAGAGATGGTCACATGACATTATTTGTCTATCACTTTACCGCAAAAGTAATAAAAATAGTCTTAGGTCATATAGAGTTTAGATATTAAGGAAATAAACATTGTATTAGCTCATTGACATAGTTAGATATTCTTAAAATAATTGTGATTTAGTAAGGATAATCTGTACAGTTACTGTTTTCTCATAATCTTTCTGTAAAAACAATTTCTGCCTATGCTTTGGAAACTTCTTTGATTTTATTAATCATAAGCCTGTCATCAAAGCCTGAAGAAAAATGTATATAAACCCAGCCTTCCCCAGAATAAAGTGGGATTGATTGCACAAGAACTAGAGTCTGTGTCTTTCATTCTCCATCCATCGCCGACGCTGTCTCCCGCATCCCGTTTACCAGTGTGGAACCCATGAACTCCTGCTAGGGCTGGACTCAGGCAAGAATGCTGTGTATGAAGCTAACCTTTTCTGATGGTTTGTTGCACTGATGTATTTTAGCCCAAAAGGATAATGGCATGTGGTCCCTGTGACAAATGCAGCAGGAAATGAATGACCTAGCATATTATTTAAAATGATAGATCTGCCAGAAATTCATTTGAGCCTGCAAATGCCACACAGAGAAAGTGGAATAAGAGCAAACAAGAATCATACAAATCATTACCAAATTCAGTTTTAATTTGAAAAAGCTGGCAGAAGTTTCTCTCCTCAGCTTTGGGACTTATTTTCTTACTCATTCTCTCCTCTCATTGTCCTCAGACAATACTATTCTGCTAAATGAACTCCCCCTGGTCAAAAATGTGTAAGCAAGTATAATACAGGAAACTGGGCATGAAGTCCCAGTGCTAATTAAAAGGTATTGTTGCATTTCCTTTCCTCAGCACATTAGAAAAAGAAATATGTTTACCTCTAAAAGTTGGAAACATTGCAAAACTCATTTAAGTTGAACATTAAGTCTCAATCCCTAAATGTAATTCTTGCTATACTATTTAACAAGATGAGACACATTTATGAGCTGTGGGAAAATGGGTTGGAGCAAGCACATTCTTTTTTTTTTCTCTGCATCATCCAGTGTTATCATTTAAACAATATTGCCAAGACTCTTCACCCATTTTAAAGTAATTTGAACATATCTCAAACTGAAAATTGAATGTTCCCTTAAGTTCTTGTTCCATTTCAAGTTTTCTCCAGCTATTAAAGAGAATCATAGCTAAAATCATTCTTTTAACAGCCCTGTTAGGCTTCCAGAAGATAAATGTAGTATTTGGAACTCATGAATATATTAAGACTGAACTTGTCCCTTATGTAAACCTGGGACCCTCATCACAACTCAGGCAACTTAAATATTAAAAGCCTTAGCTGGAGGTTTTTTTTTTTTTTTTAAGATGGAACCAACAACTAGAAATAAAAATAGTGATTGAAAGAAGTCAACACACTTGCCGACATGAATGTCCCAGATGCATCCAGACAAGTCAAGATAATCAGTCTCCATAATGCCTGTTTTTCCACGTCCTTTCGATGTTCTGAAAGGAAGCAGTAAAATCCACTTCTTTCCATTGGGTATTCATAGAAGGAAACAATGTATGTTCCCTCTACTCAATGTCACTCATTCCCTGTGCTTCAGAGCTTGAGACTGATGATCTGTAGAGAGTTGGCAGAAATTTATGTAAGCAGGATTCTACAACCAGGAAACACTTGGTTGTGGGCCAGCAGGGTTGAAGGCAAATGCAACTGGAAAGTTGTGCCCTGTGTGTACTCCTCCTATGAACACCACCAAGATCTTGAGGCAATCTCTATGAAACATGCATTTTGCATAAAGCACTTCATTTGCATAAAACCTTTTGATCTCTTTCCTACATCTTACTTAAAGAGTCAACAGATTTGGCATTTAATGTGCAGTATAAAAATAAAACAAATAATGAGACAGACATCATTACCCTATGTACATGTAGGATTACACCAATGGTATGAATCTACATCATGCCCAACCATAGAAATGAAAAAATGTACCCTATTTGTGTGTAATGAATCAAAATGCAGTCTGTAAACATAAAAAATTTTTAAATGAAAAAAAAACAAATATATACTATTAAAGGTATGTTTCATTTTAAAAAAAAAAAGTATTCAGGTGTAAATGAAACTAGTTTTTAAATACTGAATAAATAATAGTACAAATAAACAAAGCCAAAAATTGTGACATGCCTGACTAAAATTGAGAAGCCTCAGTCCAGGTTAAATTCCAAACACCACAGCAGATAGCAAAGTTCTCCACCGGTTCCTGATCTGTCTAGCTTCATTTTTAGAAACCCATTTCCTGTTGCTTGCATCTACACCCTTAATGTGCATTCAGGAGTTCCCTGGCTTGAGGGACCCAATGTGGGTTTCTTGTGTAAGCTATTCCCTCTCTCCAGAATGTGATTCCTTCATTTGTTAGCTTTCCCCACCCTCACCCACACTCCTGACCCCACCTTGCGAGTGCACGTCATTAAAGTGCATTCTGTGTACATTTTCTTACATTTTAATGCTCAGGTTAGCTGCTTACACTCCATTGTATAACATTTGTCACTTCTCCCATGCTTTGACCCCTTCTTTGACAGCTCTGTGGGTTCATGTTACACTCAGTTCTTTTGATATTCATCTCCTCTTCTGTGTTGTATTCCCAGAAGTCACCACTCTTAATGATGCATAATTCCAACTAATTATGTTGAACAAATAGATTGTGTCCACTGCTAATTCCCAAAGCAATAAAGCATTACTAGATTTTTAACATTCTAATGTTATCTTAGAAAGAACAGTGGGCTTTACTTAATTTTTCTCTAATAGTCCACTTTCAGTACATAAAACGATATTATTATATCAAATCTTTATGTTAATAATTTAAAGTATTTAACAAGTGTCCACACTGTCTTTGATACTCCTCCTTTAAGATGTTGAAATTTATATCCTCTCCTCTTGAATGTGGCTAAGGGTCTCCTTTAATGAGTAGAATATGAGAGAAGAGATATATACTTCTTACCAGATTAGCTTATAAAAAGACTATATATTCTGTCTCTGGGATGTGCTCTCTCCCTTCAATCTCTCACTCCAGAGAATGCCATGTTGTCTGAAACAATTGTTAAGAATACTAACAGCCACCCATAGCCATGATAAGAATCTCAAAGTGGATCCTGAGATCCACTAAAGCTTACAATGATGCCATCTCATTTGACACTTTAATTGAAGCTTTCAAAGACTCAGAGCCAGAACAACCCATATAAGATGCAGTTGTGCCCAGATTCCTTCTTTAAAATTATTTTTTTTATTCTTAATTGAAACAAAATAATTCCACATATTTATAGGGTTCATTGTGGCATTTTACTATGTGTACAAAATATGTAATGATCAGATCAAGAAAAATACACATCTATTACCTCAAAATTTATCATTTTTTTTGTCTTGAGAACATTTAAAATCCTCTCCACTAGCTATTTTGAAAGGTAAAATAATTGTCATCTACCATAATTATCCTACTGTATTGTTAAAAAAGTGAAGCTCTTCTTTCTGTTCAGTAGCACCACTGTAGCCATTCACTGTTGGCTCTTCCTTGTTTCCTCCCTCCCCTACACTCATCCACACCACTGGAAGACACTGTTCTACTCTCTGCCTTTATGTAATCAAGTGTTTGGCCTCCACATATAAGGAAGAGCATGCATCATCTGTCTGTCTGTATCTGTCTTATTTCTCTTCAGTCTTCCAGTTGGATCCATGTTGCCACAAGTGATAACATTTCATTATTTTTATGACTAAATATTATTCCACTATGTATATGTACCACATATACCAGATATTCTTTATCTGTGCATCTATCCCTTGATGCCTAGATTGGTTGAATATCTTGGTCATTATGAATAGTTTTGCAATAAACATGGCAGTAGAGATGTCTCTTAGACATATTGATTTATTTCCTTTAAAATGCCTACCCAGTAGTGGAATGTCTATGTCATATGGCAGTCTTCTTTCTTTTTTTTTTTTTTTTTGAGAAATATGAATACTATTTTTCATAATGATCTTATTAATTCACATTGCCACCTACAGTTTGTGAGATGTTATTTTTTGTTCTTTTGGTACTGCTCATTCTAACCAACGTGATGGGGAAGATTTCTCATTATGGTTTTAAGTTGCACTCCTATGTCCAGATTCTTGATCCACTGAAGCTTAAAGATAATAAGTGTACATTGTTTTAATCCTCTAATTTTAAAGAAAATTATGGCTTAGAAGTGGATAGCCAAAACAAAACATAGGACTTAGGCACATTGCTCCACCTCTTTGAGTAAGAATTTCCTTGCATGTAAAATTGAAATAATATTTTCTATAATTCCTATGCTGGAAAAGGACCTAGTGATTAGTCCAGCAAAATTTCCTTATGTGTGCATTTAAGAACAGTTATATATTTTCCCTCTATCTCAAATGCATGTGACTTCCCTTTCCAAACATGGTTACCATTAAATTAAATATTCATGTAAACATGCCGCTGTGCTGGGATATACACAAATCAAGAACAAATATGGATAACAATAATGTACTATACATTTCAAAGAGCTAGAAGAAAGGATTTTGAAAGTTTTCACCATGAAGAAATGATAAGTGTTTGAGGAGACAAAATGCTTAACCTGATAAAATATATAATGTATACAAGTATTGAAACATAACATGATACTCCAATAATATGTACAATTTTGATGTGGTATGTATCCATAAAAATGCATTTTTTAAAAAATAATTAAAAGTATTGATATGACTTCCATAATGAAAAGTACCATCCTCACTTCAAACTTGATTTTGTACCACAGGCCACTGATCAATTGATAAAGAATGATTTTTTTAATGAAAGACATAAAAAGTATGTTATCACACATCTGTTTCAATGAATTTCACAACCTCATTATATAACTGGTCATATATGTAGTAATTCTATAATGGATAAAAGACCAAGGATGACTCCCACTTACCTGCAATCCAAACCTACAGCCACATCCATAATCACCAGAAAACCCAGAATTAAAATTTCTAATTAAGGGAAAAAACCTACCACGCACATGGACTCAGTAAAAAAGGCTCTATCTCTTTAAAAGTAAAGTATACCAGTAGAAGAAAGAAAGCATTTACTCAAGAACATTGTGTTATAAGAGACTTGTTAATTCATACATCTCAAATTGTACTCTACAAACCATCTGACTCTTAATGAGGTGTATGTATGTATTGTGAGGCAGGTGGAGGAGGGTTACTCTTTGTTAATGTTGATGATTACCAGACCCATGGAATTCTTACTTCTATTCATCATTTCTTGACAATGGCTGGAAACATTCATTAACTAAAAAAAAAAGGCAGAGGAGCCTCCAAATGAATCTTTTACTCACACACATTTGAGAATATTGGTGTATAGTGGTTCCTTATTATCTGGATGCTCACATTTCATCAAAGGATCGTACCCAGTCTATCACTGAGCTACATACACCCTAGGCTCACTTCACAAACTTTGCAAAAGCTCCTCAGATGACATTGTTCTGCAGTCAAAGGTAAGGACACAGATCTAGATAGACCTTGCCACCTGGCTCATTTTCTGCCTTTGCATTGCTCATTTGGCACTTGACTGTATTTGATCTTGCAACCTCTATGTTCAGAATCTGACATCCACCAAAAATTTCAACGTCTTGAAAACAGTGACAAGAGATTGTATGCTTTTAGCTGGAGGAAGAGGTGAGAGAGTTTCCAATTAATAAATGTCCCCCAAATGTGGGAATTGTTAATGGGTGAAAAGTTATCATATAGGGAAAATGATACCAGATAAAAGAGGAGCCAGGAACAATGGTCCACATCTGTAATCCCAGTGACTCTGAGGCTGAGGAAGGAGCAAGTTTAAGGCAGCCTCAGCAGTTCAGGGAGGACCTAAGCAACTTAGCGAGACCTCATCTCAAAATAAAATAATGAAGTAAAATTTAAACTTAAAAATAAAACGACTTAAAATAACAACGACTTAAAAATAAAATAATGACTAGGGATATGGCTCAGTGGTAAAATGCTTATGGGTCCAATCCCCATTACCAAAAAAAAAGAAAAAAAAAAAAAAGATAAAAGATGAAAGGCACTTGCATATTATGTGTATATGTGTGTATCTACATATATATATACACATAATTTTTACCATGTCCTACGTTCTACAAGAAGAGCAGACATTTTAAGTCACTTAAATCAAGAGCAGACACATAGAAGTTTTCAATTTTATCTAGTAGGAAACATATTTGGTGATTTTTTTTTCATAAAACAGTGAATCTCACCATCATGAACATCCACAAGAAATTAGTTAAAAAAATAGCTATGGGTAAATGGCAGAAAGATTAATAGAGGGAAACAAGCAGGGAGTAGGGAAAGGGAAGAGGAAGGAGGGGTACCATGGTCTGAATTAGAGTAAAATATATTCCATGCTTGTATAAATATATAAAATGAATTCTATTGTCATGTAGAACTAAAAAAATAAAATAAAATAATATTTTAAAAAATCCTCAGGAAAATTGATCATAAAGCAAAGTTGTTCTCCCCAAAATCAAATATTAACCTTCTCCCATGTTTCCCTAATAAGCGTAAATTTAGTATACATTTCAATGCTCTCCACAATCTCATCCCTGACTCTCTAATTCCCAGAATCAGATCCCGTGATGCTCCCTGATGTACCCAACACTCTAAGCTATTTTAAATTTGTTTTCCTACATCTTTAATTTTCTGACTCTACACATTTGTTACATCCAATGTGAAGTTTGATGACTTCATAATTTGTTTTTCCCCCTCTTAAAAGTAAGTCTAGCCAGGCATGGTGGAAAATGCCTGTAATCCCAGCAGTTTGGGAGGTTGAGGCAGGAGGACCGTGAGTTCAAAGCCAACCTCAGCAGTTTAGCAAGGCCATAAATCATTTACTTGGTAAATCCTGTCTAATAAAAAAAGAGGGGTTTGGGGTTGGGGTGGAGAGACAGGGGATGTGGCTTAGTGGCTAAGTGCCTGATGGGTTCAATTCCTGGTACCAAAAAAAAAAAAGTAAATCCACCTTCCCCTGAAACTGGAACATTTTATTTTCATTCCTTAATAACTGTGTTATGTTCCTCTTTACATTATTTGTGTATGTGTTTAAATATCAAAAAAACAGTATGCCTGAGTAACCTGTTTTACTCCATAGCTTTTGCAGTTTTTGATAGAGCAAAAAAGTCTGAAATGATTATAAATTATTGGTGTTTTATTATTATTATTATTAGTTGTGATGTAAGGGATTGAACCTAGGGCCCACCACTTGCTAGGAAGATTTTATTGTTTTTGTATAGTGCCTTATTTCCCTTAGCTGCAGACAGATTTCTTTTCAAACAGCAAATACGTTGAGTTTTTCTACAAATTTGTCACCATCATGGAAGACCTCAACATCCTTTCAAACTTCTAAGCAAGAAACAGCTAGTGAAGACTAACAAATTCCTTGATTAAAACTTCATAGCATGCTTTAAATTGCTCAAAACAATGTTTTAATCTTTAAAAAAACTCCTGTTTTTTCCATTCAAAGCAAAATTCTCTTTTCCTTTAATATATCTATAATGCTAGTTATATTCAATTTTTAGAGCAATATAGAATTGAATCCTAATTTTTTTTTCATATTTTCTCAGCTCTCTGTGCCCTGGTTGTGGGAACAGGTAGGCAGCTGAGCCTACTGGTCACCCAACTCATCTCTCTAGTAAGTCATGTTCATAAAGCCCTGAGAGCTTGGTTAGAGCTCCTAAAGGGGAACCTGCCTTATTCATATCCAAAGAATAATTTCTTTCTTATCCTTAAAGCCAAAATGTTTAAACAATGACTATTATGCTGGAAGTGACTGTCTTAGTACAATGAACCATTTTTTTAATGCTCACATCTGTTTTCACAAAAAGTGCCATTAAACCTGTGAAATGTATCTTATATTTTGAGACTTACATTCATTGGAACTTGGATTTTCTCTCTTTTTAAACTCAACTTGAAATTTCTTAGTATATTCAGGGCACAGTTTTTGAGACTTAAAAAGAAAGGAAGAAAATAAAAGTTAAAATGGGGAAGGTGGAAGGAAGGGAAAGAGGAAATACAAGAAATGAGCAAATTATACTCCAAAGAAGACTTCGTTAAAATGAGCCCCAATATTATGTATAACTATAATGCACTAATTAAAATAATTTTCAAATAAAATATAAATATATATATGTACATTCAACAATTTGATTCATATAGTTAATATAAAACATGATACATTACAGTGATGAAACTAATGTATAGAACTGTATTTTCCAGACTGAATGTTGCTCACTATAAAATACATACTTTTGAAAACAAATGTAATAATTCTTAATAGCTTTTATTCCTCACTACTATTGAATGGCATTCCAAGAAAATTCCTCCAAGAGAAAGGTTTTTGTTTGTTTGTTTTAGTTTGTTTGTTTTGTGGTACAAACCCAAAAGCATAACTTTTGTTTAAATTCTCTGTTATTCAAAAAGGGAAATTCTGTCTCTTTTCACTGTTGTGACCCACACACAATAAAAGGTATGACTCTCTAAACATATTCAAGTTTGCCTTGAGTCCAAGAAGGTACTCTTATTAGTTATTTTTCCTAAATCATTCATCTTCCTATCCTTTCCATCCTAGTGTAGGAAGCCTATCTTCTGATTCCTCCTTTACGTCTTTTCTTCATTCATCAATTTCAAACTCAGGAACTTTAGACTCAAAAGGATCTAAGAATTTCCATTCCAGAAATCAAGAATCAGTTAGTTCTCAGTGAGTGTTCTCAAGACCCTCAGAATGCACCTGACTTCACAGGAAGGAAATCTGTGGGCAAAATAAATTCCAGAAGTTACATGAAAAGAAAAGTGATTTGTGCAAAGAAACTGTCTGAGTACCAATGGGTACATCACTAGACTTTCCACAATTGGATACCAGAGGTGTTTCTAGGTGAAAAATTGGTTGGTCATTTATCACAGTTGCTTAGTTGTGACCTCCAATGAAAGAAGTTAATGGATCTCTAGATCTCCACCCAGATCAAAGGTTAACATTTCTGAGTCATCTTTCTTGTGCCCACTTCAAGTTCATGTCTGCATGCAGCAGTCTAATGTCTACATAACCCAGGTCACCTAAGATCAGATACTTTTATGTTTTATTTGTTCTAATTAGTTGTACATGATAGTAGAATGCATTTATACATTTTGATAGATCATATATACGCTTTGAAATGTTCTTCAAAATTTGCATTTTCCCTAGTTTTCTAAAGGATTCTATTTCTATATGTCAGGAAAACAATGAACTGGAAATAAAAATTTATATACTCTGATTCTGTACACTCCATTCAACAGTTTTAGAGTGAGGTTTTAATTCAAGACAAAAACAAACAAAAATAAATAACAACAAAAACGAGGCTCTGGGTTAGATACCAGGATGACAAAGTTTTTGTACTCATACTAGGAAGTACTTGTGCTCAGAATATGCACAGGCTAAACCACTACTTAGATGAGAATAATGCATATTAGGTACTATAAAAGAGAACATTTACAGAGCTATATTCGGAATGCAAGGAAGATGAATAAATCTACTTGGATGCAATTATTATAAAGTGAGCCATTGCTTCAATAATTCTTTAAAGATAAGTAGAAATTTGAATGATTAGGCAAAAATGAAGGATGATATTCCAAGGAAAAATCATGAGCAAAGACCTGGAGATGGGAGAGTTACAGGTGGGATGCAGGAGCAGAAAGTCAGCCAGTTTGGTGAGTGTGATGTCCTGAAATATACATTTGTTCTCCGTCTGTATTTACTGGCATGTAATCCTTCAAACCCTTGGAATAGTCAAAATGATAAGTATATTTTATACATGCTAATAAGTTGACTGATGGCTGACAGTCCTTAGATAACTTCAGAATTGTGGCTGGTCATCTGAAAGATCAAGGCAAGATTAGAAGTAGGGACTTTCAGCCCCACCCCCAACTCTGGGGAGGGGAGAGGGTTAAGGAAGTATGCCTTTCTAAAGAAGACTCCATAGAAACTGAAAAGGAAAGGTTCAGAGCTTCCAGACAGCCAATCAGGAGGAAGTGCCTGGAGGGTAGCATTCAGGATGGGGCAAGCAGCTTTGTCCCCTTGTCCTATAACTTTCCCCATCCATCCCATCCTCTGGTATTCATCATCCCCCTTTGTAATATCTTTCCAATAAACTGGCATATTGAATTGTTTCCCTCTATTCTAACGAATACCTGAACCTGTTGATGGGGGAAGGAACCTCACCTTCTCATTCATCAGTCAGTAACTAGAGGCCTGGAATTAAAATTGGCATTCTAAAGAATGGGGCAGTCTTGAGGGACTGGATTTCCTACCTGTGGGATCTGATGTTACCTAGAGATAGTGTCAGGATTAATTTCATTTGGAGGACACAGCTGGTATCTGCTAGAGAATCGATTGCTTGCTTGAAGGTAAGGAGAAATCCCACACATTTTGGGATCCCAGAAGCATGATACGTTATGACAACACAGTAGAAGAAACTGAGCTTGAATTTGTTTCTTCTACTCAGTTTATAGGGCAGAGGTGGGGTAATTGCAGATGATAATATTAAACGCATAAGCAGGCTTTGGAGATAGAATGTGTACCTGAGTCGAGTGGTGCATCAGAACGATTTAGAGGTTTAAAAGAGATGTGTGGTGGTATATGGCCCCTGCCAGTATGCTGTAGCAGAGTATGAAGGCAGAATCTAAACAGAAAATAAAAGACAGAATAGCAGCAAGGCAGTATAAAAATGCCCATGGAGGTGATAATGAAGGGCTGAGTCAAATTTTCTATAATGGTCATATCAAAATCTATAGAAATTATTCACTGATCTTATATTTGGAATTGTTGTTGGAACCTGCATACTTTTGAAAATTCCACAGAAATAAAATATAAAGGAGAAAGACATTTTGAGTGAGGAAGTTTATCTGTTTGGATAACAAGGATTTAAAGCACTTGGAGTTCATACATGGAGACCCATATCTAGAGAGCAACAAACGTGAAATGATAAAACACATGTTAGCAAGGATCAAAAACAACCATTAATTCCAACCAAAATATATTGAACTACCAACATATTTCTTCCTATAACACCTAAAGTACAGGTGCTTCTAGGGAGCAAAGCCAAAAGAAATTCGTGGAGAATAAATAAAATTATTGCGAAAAGGCAATCTCCCCAGACATTCAGAACAGAAACCAGAGCTGTGAGTTAAGGAATGATATGGAGCACCATGTCCAAGTAAGGAGGCAATTCTACAGTACTCATTGTTGCTGAATGATGAGAAAAATAAATTAAAACTCTCAACTTTTTTAAAAACATTTCACTTATTGTACAATTATAACAGCATTATAGGAAACTGGAAAATAAATTCATCTATGTTTCAGGCAATAATGGATTTCTGTGTAGACTCCATGTCTTTCACAGTCATACAGATTCATATTTTCAGTCACAATTATATACAACACACATCACTTTGTATTTTTAAAGCTGTTTTTCAGGTCTTCATATAGTTTTCATATTTATCCTTACTTAGTATAAATGTAATACTCTGTAGAGTTCAATTTAAAAATTATAAAATAATCTCCCTATGATGAGAGGTTCCATTTGTTTTCATATTGGGTTTCAGTATGATTGGGGAGCAGTCTTGGTATCATTCATTATTATAAATAATATTATTATAGTCCCCAGATAGGCTGGAGGTTCCTGCAGAAAAGATAATTACTTTTTTCACCATTGTATCAACTCAACATACTGCATATATTGAGCTCAACCAGTCTTTTGATAAACTATATTTTCCCTTTTGATCACTTTTAGAATGCAATGGAGAATAAAAGTATTGAATAAATCAATGTTTTCATGTTTACATTATCAAAACATGTCAGTTTTATTTAGTTCTGTATAATGAATTGACTAATGTGTACTAATCCTCCATTCTATGACATTATGTTAGAAATTCGAGATCAAAGGTAAATATAGACATATGATTACTGAGCTTGAGGAGCTCACAAAAGCTGCAAATGAACATCCCTTTTCTCTGTCACTATCCCCACACACACCAGTTATTGAGGCTGGCCTGTTCCCCATAGGATAAAGAATGGAGCATCCCACACATAGTTGGGTGTGTCACATGTCCTATCCTATTCTGGAAATGGGGAGGTGACTCCCTGGAACGTCCTTTTTGAACTGAGTAGAGAATGATTATAAAGGGTTGAATACATTCAGTCAAGTTGAGCTCTGCTATAAAATCAAAGCCATCCTCACACTTCTGGCCTTGTGGTGTTGTTCTTCTCTAGTCCTTCACCAAGCTTTTCTTTCATAGTTTCTTTCATACTCCAAGTTTCGGATGTTCTACCGTAAACTGCCTGTTTTTTTGTTGTTTTGTTTTTTTGTTGAAACTTGCCAAAATCAGTGTTTGCTCCTTATGATCACAGAAGCATGGGAGAAACTTGTAGTACAAAACAAAAAAAGTGCTGTTGCTGGGATAGAGTTTGACACTGGGAATCAACAGGAGGGATAGTTGACCCAATGGAAAGGCTCAAAGAATAATAGCAAACTCACAAGGAGTAATGGATGGATCACCCATTAAAAAAAAATGCTGTAAATATTTACATATGTAGTTTTAATTAGTATATCTTTGATTACTATTTATTTTTCCACTTAATATACTTACATACGCAAACATACTTAATTTTCTCATGGGAAAAAGGTGTAATTTTAGAAAAGATCCCAAATTTTTAATTTTGAAGCAAGGACAAGTAATATAGCCATAATATAAGATTCTTTATTTACTTGTTTTTTCTTTGTGTGTGGGATGCTAAAGAGTGCTTGGTACTTCAAAGCAAGGATAATAAGAGGATGTTAATGAATTATTAGGGGGCACAAAAAACAGAAGAAAAGATAAAGTGCAAATGTCCTTCCTCCAAAAGTTTGCTGAGAAGTTTTCCAGAGTTAATCTATTAAACAGCTAAGATCACTAACTTAGCAGTTCATATGTTAACTCAGAAGTTATCTCAGTCAACTTCATTCCAGGAGAAATAAGTATATGAATTAATTCTAATAATAAACCAATGTGAGCAATTGAACATGGAATCTTGTGTTTTAATTTTAAAATGTTGCATTGAAGAGTTGTTGTATGTAGCACTATAACCCTTAGATAGACCTTTACTGAAAAATGGCTTGGCATTATTTGAAAACAATCTTTTTGACTCTGTAAATTAACTTCAGACTGAGGCCTAACCTGGAGGAAGGAAACTGAACTTTGATGCCTGAGAAACCTGAGTCCTTATTTTAGCTTAACAAAGGAAAGATGTTCCCAGATAATTTATGTCAACTGAGTGTCTCAATTTCCTATTCTGTCAAATGGGTTCAAAAACACTTACATATCATGGTTTTCCTTAGGAAATGACAAAAAAAATATAAAACACTATAGACCCCATTAGACACTGTATCTATGAGAGCTCTTTTTTTGTATTGTAAAGACTGCAAGAGTCAGAACAAAGATTTCTCAATGGATGGGAAATGTAAATTCAAAATGAATGTTTTCTGAAGAGAATGATATGAGAAAATAGGTCAGGATGCTATGGTAAGGAAGCAGACTGTCTCAAGATTTATGAAGCAGAGGTGAATTTTTATGCAACTTAATGCAATTTGTAAACAAAAATATTTGAAGCATATGTAATAAATTAATTAAAAGTAATTGTATCTCTTTTACTATTTTTAAAACTAGAAAGGTAAAGATTCAATAACTACTTCTCTGTGTTATCTTATTAATGAGAAAACTGCTCTAATGAAATTATTATGTTGTTTGATTCAGGTATGTATATAATTTTTCATAGCAGCATTGCCTACAAAAGCAAAAACTAAAATTAACTAATTTCCCTCAGTGTAGGAATAAATAAATTATAGTATATTTGCATATTTCACATATAACAGTGAAAATTAATCACCCTACAATGATATGAAATCGTATTAATACAAGTTAAAAATACAATACTGAATGAAGGAAAAATCACTTCCATCAAATTATACACAAAGTTCCATTATACTGAGGTATAAAAAAACATGTACACCTATGAATTGAAGAATTCCAAACAAAAACAGATATTCTGTGACAGTGAAAAATGTATTATAGGATTGGAAATAAATTTATAGGTAACTTCGGTAAGTCTGAATATTCTGGTTTTTAAGTGATTAACAGTTTTTGAGGTGATAACTCTCCTGGATCAGAGGCTGAGAGGGAACAGCTTGTCCAGTTGGCCACCCTTTGGTAAAGTCTCAAAAGGCAGAAGGTGCTATTTTTGTTTTTTTGCAAAGCATAAGAGGGGTCATGTGAAAAGGAAGTACACCTGCCAACCCAATTGGCACTGGGTCTGCCCTGAAAGATCTCACTGCCCTAGCACAACAGAGCTATGGACCTCACACTTGTATAGGCAGAGGAATTTAAACTGCACCATTTAGGCACTGAATAAGAAAAGTTGGTTTCTAAGTAGTACTTTTTAAGTTCTTACCACAGTCACACAAAAAATTATTTACAGCTGCTCTATAAAACCATTGTCAAACATTTCTGTTGAATTTTCATTTAATATAAAATTAATGGTTGGAAAAAAGCATAGATGGTTTGTTAGCATTGTTAAAGTGCCTTAAAGTGGCAATAAATTATGAGAAAGAGTAATGTAAGTCATACAACATAGTATGTTCTCTAGGAGAGAATGACCCCATACTAACAAGAGAAATAGTATATTACTACTTCAAAGGCATACTGAAGATGAATGCTTCTTTATAAAACTGAATTACTAATTCCTACATAATTAATAGACATTTCTTTATATTTCAATATGAAATAAATCCTTGTATACACCAGAATGGGCCTGAGAAATGACTGCTAAATGCAGAGCTTATAACTAAATTATTGTTTGTAATTTCAAGATTCTTTAAATAATTTGTAGATTTTTCAGATCTTACATATAAATGTATGCATGACTAATATGCAGAATGAAGCTTAACTGCAAACAATATTGGAAGAGGCAGCAAATAGTGTGAGAATTTAGGGAAAATGCGGTTTTCTTGGAGAGAAAGTGTTTTTGACAATTTAAAACTATGGACTAGCACAAAGGGAATTCTCTTTTTGGGGGGGAGAATCAAAGACATAGTAACCTTAATTAGTACTGAAGTATTCTTGTGATGTGCAAGAAAATGTGATTGTATTGTGTGTGCACTGCCATAAATTTCATCAAAAATCTCATAAGTTATCACAAAGATAGAATACTGTATCTGATCAGGTAATGACTTTCTTTAAAATATAAGTGCATAATAATAGTCATGCTAATGATCATGTTTTGATTTTTCTATCACAGGTCACACCAAAACCCAAAAAGGAAAATTCTGAAAGAAGAAAAGGAGAAAAGTTCGTAAGTTAAGTTTTTTGTTTTTTTAATTATGTACATTGCTCCATATAATATCTCAAGAAAGTATGGCAGCAATTTATTTTCATGGGAAAATAGTATATAATTCATGTTTTTAATCAATCTTTGTTACTCAAGAGCAAAAAGAACACAACAATTTTAAAAATTAGCAAAAGACCTAAATTAACATTTCTCAAAAGAAGAAATACAAAAGGCCAATAAGAACTTAAAAAAATACTCAGCAAAACTGATCATCAGGGAAATGCAAATTGAACTACAATGAGATGTCATCTCACACCTGTTAGGTGGTTTATCAAAAGGATGAAAGGTAAATATTGGCAAGGATGTGGAGAAAAGGGAAATATTGTGTGTTGATGTTGAGAATGTACATTAATTAGTATAGCCATCATAGAAAACACTATGATGGCAACCTACAAAGCTAAAATAGAAACACCATATGATCCATTCCTCTATAGGAGATACACACACACAAACACACACACACACACACACACGTATTCTTTATATATATAAATATATATATATTTATATATATAAATATATATATATTTAAATATATATATATAAATGAAATGAAATAATTTTGAATTTTGAAAGGCTATCTGTACTCCCAATAGTCAGGCCATGAAATTGACCTAAATGTCCATCAACAGATGAATGGAACAAAGAAGTGTGATATATGTACAAAATAAAACACTATTCATCTTTAAAGGAGAGGGAATTGTTATTTTCAAAAATGTGGATGAACTTGAAGGATATGATATTAAGTGGAATAAGCCAGGTGAATACCTCATGATCTTTTATATGTGAAATCTGAAAACAATTATAATAATAATAATATTAATAGCAAATAAAGTCATAGTGAGAGAGTAGAAAGACAGTTATCAAAGACTGAAGTGAGAGTCAAGGAAAGAAGGGGTGAGGAAATTATTGGTCAAAGGGTACAAAGTTTCAGATAGACTAGCACTAGGTGTGAGATCTATGGCACAGCAGTGTGACAACAATTAATGATAAATCAATAATACAAAATAACATAGGAAATTTAAAACATCTAACTAAGCACCTAATACCAAAATCTTTTTTCAGAATTTTAAACTTGTTCACTCTTCTGTTATTTTAAGAGAAACAGAAAAAACATAGCTAACTTCAATTTCGTTCCATCAGGAGACAGTACTTCTTGGTAACTTTTAGCTTCCTAGTCAAAGCTAAACGTAATTATGTGAATGCTTTCATATTATGTGTGTATGTCTCTATATATAATATATGTGCTTGTGTGTGTGTAAAATACTACATAATATATACTCTACATAAAATATGAAATATATTATTTATGTCTTCATGATTACATATATATGTGATTTATATGTATTTATTAGATGCATAGATTTTACTCACCAATGTAATGTACAAATACTATCACATTTCTTTCAACTCTCGTCTGTAAGATATTTTTCAAAATGTTTTCATTATTGAGAGCCATTATTGTTATGAGGTTTTTACAATCCCTCATGACATATCATGGTGACATACAGAGCTTAAAATGTAAATCACTCACTTCAAAATATTCCCATAAATATTAACATACAGAAGGAGGAATGAGAAGGTCGAACATAATGTCTATGGTTAATTAATTAAATGTTGAAATAATACTGGGATGTGCAGTAATAGCAGATTCTACATGTTGTCATATTTACCTATATTTTGGGCATATCTTTTGGTAAGTGATAATATAAAGACAGATTTTAACGAGAATGACATAAAAAGATATATAAGTCTGTAGTAAAGAATGAACGTTGAAGTGGAGAACAAAAGCATTCCCAATCTATAACTACTATTTAGCACCTAAAAGTGTAGTGTCTGGAAACATGACGAGGTGTAGTTCTGGAAAAAAAAAATTTTTTTTCACTATAATTGGGAATTGAGTAACCTACTTGACTGCACAATTGCAAATAGATGTTGACGTTTCTAACAAATGCATTTTACACAGAAATTTGCTTAGGCAGTATGAGACAAAGTAGAGGGATTGAAAAGTTTGTTAATTTCCCTGAAAAATTAAAGTTTATTCTTTATATCCTTCTTTTTGTACACATCATATTCAGGTTACTGTGAAACTATTCTCACTTTTATTTAGTCATTTATACAGAAATATATACAAGTCATCAAAAATGCATTGGAGTCTTAAAAGTTCCTGGAAATTTGCTGATGGGATTGCTACAGTGCACAGATGCCAGTTAGCACAGCTGGAATCTGTAGATACTCAAAGAAGCAATGAGGCTTTGAATAATATTGTAGAAAAACAAATTTCTAGAAGAAAAAACTTGAAGGCTTGTTTAAAAATGTAAACCATGTCACAGAGGGCCAGATCCAGGTGCTATTCTGCTCTTATTTCTACCTCTGATAGCCACAGGAAACCTCAAAAATTATCTTAGGAAACCCCATACTGTTATAAAACATGTGCCTGACAAAAACTATAAGTTCAATAATGTAGTGATCAATCATTCAGCAAATAATTATTGATCACCATAATGTGTGTTTAAGGCACTATGTAAACACAACTGATTAAAGGAGATCAATGAGGAAGGAAGAGGACTTAACAGATGACTAAATAGGGTTTATTCCTATTTTCTGTTTTGTTTTGTTTTGTACGAGGGACTGAACACAGGTGTGCCTAACTACTGAACAATATCCACAGTCTTTTTTTCTATTTTATTTAGAGAGAGGGTCTCACTGAGTTGCTTAGGGCCTTGAAGTTGATGAACTGGCTTTGAACTTGTGATTCTTCTCCCTCAGCTTCCTGAGTTGCTGAGATTATAGGCATATGCCACTGTGCCCGGCTAGGTTTTATTACTTACGAAAACTCATTTAGTAGGAATGGAAGTCAGACTTGTATCTATCTATAGTGTTACTTTCTGTTTCTGTTAAGATGGAAGATATTTGGAAAATTTCTCAGAAATAGAGACATTTCTAAATCAATTATGCTGTACCTATATGAATATGTAATGTGAAACTTTTATAATTTTGTATGAGATAAATGCTGGTAAATGCAATATTTCTCTCATTAAATGACAACCAGCTGTGTAATTTTTATAAATTACTTAATTTCCCTATACTTCAGGAAAATGAAGATAATAATACTTCCTACTGAATATTAATTTTGAGAGAATGAAATAAGTTCATGTAGGCATCATTTTGTCTAGTATACACTAAGGAATCACTAAATATTATTTGCTTTGATATTATTGTTATACTCATAAAAAATTCTCCATCAAAAACACTACTCATATGGAGAAAACCATTCACATTTGATATCAGCATGTGGTCATATGTCTTATGTTCTGGAACATAGGTCAAATTATTGCTACTATAAAACTAGTGCTTAAAATTTTAAATTCATCTTAAAGAAATAGAAAGTAGGAGTTTATAAAGTAGTAACAGTATGTATTTTTATATATTGTAAGGTTAAAACTTGAAATGTATTCTTCCATTTTGAACCAACAAAATATTAGAAGTGTGAAGTAACTGGGGAAGGTCAGATTTTTTAATATGGTACAAATAATGAAAAAAGATCATACATTCAATCTTTTCAGTTTATTGTAATAGAATTTAAGATTTTACTGGGCTAGTTAGTAATAGCTGATTACTAATGTGGATGGGATTGATGGAAAAATAAGTGACAACCAATGTAGCAAGCAGAAGCTAAAACTTGTCACAATAGTGCAGAATTACTCCAACTGGTGCTCAATGTCTGTAATGTCCAGGGGTGGCAAGTTCAGGTATGTTTGACCAACTATTCGAGTAAGTTGAGAGAACTGATTTTAAATCACATAGGTGGAACACAGCCTTATAGGCTTCAAGAAATGGTAAAAGCCAATGAAAATCATTGTTGTTTTAGCTGATTATCAAAGAAATAAGAGATAAGAAAAAAGGATATTTTATGTTCCCTGTGGAAAAGGACTAGAAAAGCATTAGAAAGTATTTCTCAAGTGTTCAAGAAATCAAATACACTTTAAATAATTATTCCAAATCCCAGTAGTAAACTTTATATTGATCTATAAAACACTACCTATAGTGGTCAAAATTATGAGATGTTAGGGAAGGAATTTTACTCTGTATGGCTAAAATCACCCAGTTATGTAGGTCCTTGGTAGCAAGGGCCCTTGTTGGTGGAAGAAAGATTCATGCCATATGATCTATGTTTATCAGGTTTGATTCAGGAAGAGAAGGTGTCAGTGTCTAAAAGTGAAATCCCATGATAAACTTAGCCATGGGAAGCTGTGGAAGAAAAGCAAGAGAGAGAGAAAAAAAATGCAAATAACATCACTAACTCTACGCTGTAGTTCAATCAAGAGCTGGACCATAGGTGTAGTATAAAAATTAGCTGGGCAGGTACAGATAACTCAAATACAATAGTGTATCACTTTACATCTTTGTATTTTGCTTTTTCTTTGTTTCATTTTATCATTTTCAAATTTAGTCTTAAATTAAAAATTGTAATGCTAATAGATCCTAAAGTTGGAAGAAACAGCCAGAACCTCAAGTTTATTTTTATTAAATCAAGTCTAATTGAAAAGAGGTAAACAAACTCCTACCCTGATGCATATTGAAATTTACATTATATATATGGCTAAGGATAAAATGTTAGAACATGAGTTTCATATGGAAATCATGACTATCATTAGACCAATATCCCTGATGAACAGATGCAAAAAATCCTTAACAAAATTCTGGCAAATCACAAACAAAAACATATTAAAAAGATAGTGGACCATGATCAAGTGGGGTTTATTCCAGGGATGCAATATTGGTTCAAAATCTGGAAATCAATAAATATAATTCATCACATCAATAGACCTGAATTTAAGACTCATATGATTATTTCAATAGAGGCTGAGAAAGCATTTGATAAAATACAGCACCCCTTCATTCTTAAAACACTATAAAAATTGGAATAATAGGAACATAATTTAACATTTTAAAGGCTATCTATGCTAAGCCCACAGCTAACATCATTCTAAATGGAGAAAAACTGAAAGCATTTCCTCTACAAAACAAGACAGGGATGCCCTCTTTTACCACTTCTAGTCAACATCATCCTTGAAACACTAGCCAGAGCAATAAGACAGAAGAAAGAAATTAAAGGGATATGAATAGGAAAAGAAGAACTCAAGCTGCCACTGTTTGCTGATGGCATGATTCTATATTTAAAGGATCTAAAAACCTCCACTAGAGAACTTCTAGAACTAATACGTGAATTCAACAAAGTGGCAGAATATAAAATCAATATACATAAATCTAATGCATTTCTATTCATAAGTGATTAATCCTCTGAAAGAGAAATTAGGAAAACCACTCCATTCAGAATAGCCTCAAAAAAAAAAAAAAAAACTTGGGAATCAATCTAACAAAAAAAGTGAAAGACCTTTAGGATGAAAACTACAGAACACTAAAGAAAGAATTGAAGAAAACCTTAAAAGATGGGAAAATCTCCTATGTTCCTGGATAGGCAGAATTAATATTGTCAAAATGGTCATTCTTCTAAAGGTACTATACAGATTCAATGTGACTCCAATTAAAATCCCGATGACATTCCTCAAATAAATAGAGAAAGCAATCATGACCTTCATCTGGAAGAATAAGAGACCTCAAATAGCCAAAACAATCCTGAGCAGGTAAAGTGAAGCAGGAGGTATCACAATAACAGACACTAAACAATATTACAGAGCAACAGTAAAAATGACATGGTATTGGCACCAAAATAGGTAGAACAGTGGTACAAAGAAGACACAGAGACTAACCCACATAAATACAGTTACCTCATACTAGACAAAGGAGCCAAAAAATACAATGGAAAAAAGATAGCCTGTTCAACATATGGTGCTGGGAAAACTGGAAATCCATATGCATAGAAATAAAATTAAACTTCTTTCTCTCACCCATCACAAAATTCAACTCAAAATGAATCGAGGACTTAGGAATTAGACCAGAGACCCTGCACCAAATAGAAGACAAAGTAGGCCCAAATCTTCATCATGTTGACTTAGGATCAGACTTAACAAGATTCCCAAAGCAAAAGAAATCAAAGCAAGAATCAATAAGTGGGATGGATTCAAACTAAAAAGCTACTTATCAGCAAAGGATACAGTCAATAATATGAAAAGAGAGCCTACAGGGTAAAAGAAAATCTTTTCCACACACACTTCAGATAGAGCACTAATCACCAAACTTTATAAAGAACTTAAAAACTTTACACCAAAATCACAAAGAACCCAATCAATAAATGGGCAAAGGAACTGGACACACTTTACAGAAGACATACAGGTGATTAATATATATAAAAGAGTATTTTATATACTTTACATTTCAGTAATTAGAGAAATGCAAAGTAAAACAATTCTAAGATTTCATCTTACTCCAATTAGAATGACTATTATTAAGAACACAAACAATAATAGATGTTGGCATGGATGTGGGGAAAAAGGCACAATTTTACATTGCTGGTGGAGTTGCAAATTGGTGCAACCTCTCTGGAAAGCAGTGTGGAGAATCCTCAGAAAACTTGGAATGGACCCACCTTTTGACCCAGTTATCCCACTCCTTGTTTTATACCCAAAGTTCTTAAAATCAGCATACTACAGTAATGCAGCCATATCACTGTTTATAGCAGCTCAATTCATAATAGCTTCATTGTGAAACCAACCTAGATGCCCTTCAGCAGATGACTGGATAAAGAAACTATGGTATATATACACAATGGAATATTATGCAGCCATAAAGAAGAATAATATTATAGCATTTGCAGATAAATGGATGGAATTGAAGAATATCATGCTAAGTGAAATAAGACAATCCCAAAAAAAAACAAAGGTTGAATGTTTTCCCTGGTAAGTGGATGATGATATACAATGGGGGTGGAAGTTGGTGAGAGAAGAATGGAGGAACTTTAGATTATGTAGAGGGAAATGAGAGGGAGGGGGCTATGAAAAATGGTGGAATGAGAAAGACATGATTACCCTATATACAAGTATGATTACACGAATGGTATGAATCTACATCATGCACAACCATAGAAATGAAATGATGTACCCCATTTTTTACAATGAATCAAAATGCAGTCTGTAAAAAATAAAATAAAATAAAGTAAATCAACATGACTCTTGAAGAATGCCTTAATGAATGGTGTAAACCCATAGAGAAAGAGGTCGCCACTTAAGTACAGAGAAGTTGACAACCCCAGAGCCATTTTCTCTTTCGTTTATTGTGTTTTTCTTTTGTTTGTTTGTTTTTTAACTCTTTTGGTTTTAGACATCATACACTTGTTCGTTGTCATTTTGTGTATCCTGACAAACACTGAAAGTACCAAAGTAACTAAAACCTGGCTTTTCCCTCAGTTTATTGTTTTGAATGAACAACTATAATGTATTTACATATAATATCATTATTATTCAATGTCTGAAGTGTCAATCATTCTAATAATGGTATGGCATAAATAGGGCCAAAATGATGTCCACAAATGTACAACTAACAGAAATTGCAAGTTCAGGCAATTCTCTTAATACACTGTTTTTTTACTCCTCCCTAGAACTTTAAAAGTCTTATTTTATTATTGTATCCACTTTAGAGATGAGAATCTGTGTCTTACAGACTAAGGCTTGATAAATCTCAAGGCCCGAACAGCTAGTAAAGTGCAGTGCAGACATTCATATTAAAGTTAAATGATCTCAACATACTGGTCTCATCCATTTGTGAATCTGGAAATTAATTTTAAAAGTGTATTTTTATGTCGGGTAAAGTTAATGTGAAGACATTTTTAAAGTTGAACCATCTTAAGTGATGAGCTTGGGAAATATTTCCCATACACTCAATGTGTTTCAAGTAATATTTGAGCAAGAAATAACAATAAAAATTCATAGCCCAAGATAGATTTAAATGTTCTAAAAAGTTCCTGATGAGCATGGCTGCACAGAAGGAAAGGATAGGTATCTCCGGAAGCTAAAGATTAAAATAACTACTTCTACCTATGGAGCTCAGTAGACATTGACTTTAGGTAAATATGTTAATATTCAAACTATAGTTATGAATATTTTTAGATAATATACTTGGTCCATCTTCGATCTCTCCCATTTTATATATTAGTGAAAAGTAGATAAAAATTGTAAAAATCATTAGGTCATCTCTAATATCTGGTGATATATAATGGTATCATGAAGCCTACACACATTTAAAAAGGAAATGAAGCCCTCCAAATGTTTAAATAGTGCTTTTAAGCTTTGTTCACATCCTTCTATGAAAGGTTTCATCAAGTTATAAAGCCCCACTATTAAAATATTCTGAAAAATGCTTATTTTAGATTTAGTACCCAGTAACTAGAGGAAATGGATTAACATGTGGGCTGCTGAATAGTAGACAAACAAGGTAATTCATGCCCAGTGGGTCACATTTTTGCTGAATTCAATTGCTTTTGGCACAGATTTTTTTTTTAATTTAGAACATAACATCTTACGCAGAGGGTCAAAGTGAATAATTTAATTCATCATTTTGGTTTACATCCGAACATGAACAAGTGAATAAGCTGAGCCATCCTGATTATTTAGAATCACAACACTCCTCCATACCTACACCACCAAAATCGGGATACAAACATCTGGACGTTTGCAAAGTGACAAGGCTTTATAAACATGTACTTTTAAATTCAGATTTGAATTTCAAAGATAGTTTCTTGAAAGCCTACAGTTTCCATGTCATGTGTTAGATACTGAAAGGCGTATAGATGTGCCTTTAAAAGAAATGACTTCCTCAGTAATTGAGTTGGGGGTTTAACTGCATAGCAAACTGTAATTGTTCACAAACAATCATAGATGTGCCAATTTATAAGCTGATTTTATATGAATTTCATATTCATAATGTTTGAAATCATTCACATACCTAAAATTCGGTTCAAACTTGAAGCGAACATAAATATCAATAAAATTTTCATCTTAATATAAACGATCTAATATGGGTGAGAATCTGTCATAGTGTTTTAGAGACAGACTTGGTTTGAATTATCAGATTCATAATGTTGGCAAAATTACAAAAGACCTCTTTTTATTATTGTTGATTTTTGTTTACAAAATGGAGATTTAAAAAGGGAACTTAAATTATAAAGTTGCTGTAAATATTAAGTTAACTAATTTACTAATAATGCTTAGAGCAGAATCTTACATATTATAAATGCAGTAAAGATTTGCAATTGTTATTAGTAGCAATAAGAGACGACTTGGTCATTTTTCACCTGTGCAAGAGAGAGGAATTTGAAAAACATTTGTGAATAAATCAACTACACAATATTTATAAGGAATATTTAAGAAGAAAATTGAGTAATTTCCGGGGTCCAGCCCTAGCAGCAGTTGGGGGTCCTAGGTGGATGGGAGGTGTTGGTGAGGAGGAGAAACAGCAGACAGAGACACCAAGTTGTCCTGAGGCTGAGTCTGAATCTTTATTGTTCACAGAATCTTTTTGTATATTTTTTCTTTGGTATTGATTACATCATTTCATGGTTAATACAAGGAGATGTTAAATAAAAAAATTTTAAGAGTGTAATTAGTGATCTTATTTAAGAAATATGTTCTTGCTGTATGATATGTTAAATTTAAAAAAATAAAAAAAAATCAGTTCCCAGCAAGGTAGAGGGCACCATACTCTGTTCAGTTTTAATTTCCCTGAAAGAATATGTCATTAAGTTTCTATAAAACTTACCCTTTCCAAGAACTCTAATGTTAGTTATTAACAGTGGAAAGTTTTTGTTATTACTAACAGAATAGAGGAAACAGCTTATAGTTAATATTTATTTTATTTCATGTACTCAAGGGCAGACTAAAACTCTATTTTGATCTTTAAAGAACCAGACATAGGAAGAATACAAATTGTACTTATGATTAACCTATTTATTTTTTATTAAGTGGGAAAAATATCCTTAAACTTAATCATAAACACTAAGAAAGCAATGAAGACCAAACACTACATCAATGTTCAGAGGAATACTCTCACATACCTATATATAACTTTTAGAGAATTTGTATACTAAAAGAAATCACAGGCTCCTTACAAATTTGAGCAAATCCTAATTGCTTCTTTATAATTTCATCTAAGTATTAATATTAAACTTTATTATATAATTTTGTGTCTCAGCACCATGAAATCTCTCCAGTATTCTTTGCAATCTGAATCTAAGGATATATTGATTATTAGTATTAAAAGCAACTGCACATGGAGACATGCCACGCCTATGGCCCCCAAGAGGCAGGATGATCTTCCAACAGAACCGTGTCAAGTGTTGGAGTGGTAGGAAATAGATGCAGCAAGTAATAGTCAATAAAGGAATTAAATATCATGTCTACAGGTCTTAGCTTGCAAACAGTAAAAAGAAATGTAGACTATTGGTATAGTTCGGATCTTCAGTGACCACAGTAGTCCTACTTGTTAAAGGTTTGGTCCCCATCCCAGGGCACAGGGGAGGTGGTGAAACCTTTATGAGCTGGGGCCTAGTAGGAGGAAATTAGGTCATTGGGAGCATGTTCTCAAGGAGTTTTTAGGACACCAGCCTTTCCACTTCCTCTCATTACTTTCCAGCTACCACAAGGTGAACAGCTTGCTGTCACACATGGTCCCTACCATATGTCCTGCTTCACTACAGGCCCAAAGCTCATGGGATCAAGTGACTATGAACTGAAACCTCTGGAACTGTAAGCCAGAATGAATTTTCTTCCTTGTAAGTTGATTATCTCAGGCATTCTATTATGGCAATATAAAACTGACTAACAGTTATATAATCTAAAACTCAAGGCAACTCTCTCAGGGCCCATAAGATGGTGTAGTAACAATTGCTAGAAAATTGAATTTGGTGATTGAGGAAAAGAATCCCTTACCTAAACAGGGTTTTACCTAACAGGCTTCAAAAATGGGTATCATTTTGAAATTTAGTTTAGTGTTTATTAGACCTTAAAAATGAATTCAGGACATTGGATTGAAAGTCATACTTAAGAATTCGATATGAACAGGATACAGAGAATAAGGGACTGAACACAGGAAATTGAAGTCTGCCATGATAAATCTGTACCGGATTATAAAATTATTTATTTTTATAATTGCTGATAAATTAAACATAGTTTAATTTCCAAATTGAGGAATTACAACATAATCATTACATGATTTATATTAGGATCAGCAAACTAATGGCCTACAGTCCATTCTGTGATTAAAAGAAATGTAGATGTCTTTTTAACCTTTCCTCCCAAATCTAGTCTGTGAGTTATTTTTGTAAATAAAATTTTCTTGGAACACAACCATGACTGCACATTTACGTATTGTACATTGATGCTTTCAGTGGTAAAGTTGAGTACTTTCAAGAAAGACAATATTGTCAGCAAAACCTGGAATATTTATTTCCTATATTTTTACAGAAAAAAAGTCCAATATTTATATAGTATCGTAGTTAACTTTATGTGCCACTTGACTAGATCATGGGTTTCCAGGTATTTGTTAAAACACTATTTGGGGGGATTCTGTGAGGGTGTTTTAAATGAGAATAACATTTAATTTAGAAAACTATAAAGCAGATTGCCCTCCATAAATGAGGGTCTCATCCATCCAATTGACTGAATGTCTGAGTAGAACAAAAGACTGGTTCTCCCGCAATAAGGGTCCTCTCTGATGGCCTTCAAATAGAACACTGTTCTTCCTAATTGTACAACAACGTCCAGCATTGGAATTGCAGCTTCCTGGATTTGGATTCTAATGAGAGCAAAAGTTCTTCAGATTTTATACTAGCTGTCCTCCATAATCACTGAGCCAATTCCATACACACAAGGCAGAGATGGAGTCACTGACCCACGTGATAATAGGACCACAAACTGGTACTAAGGTCATTGCAGTGCAAGTGTAAACACAATAAAATACATGATGCACTATAACTATAGATCACCAAAGTATTATTTCTTTATAAAAAAAAAAGAAAAGAAAATTCCTGCTACAACTGTTTATTAAAGTGAAAAAGTGGCAAAACTTCCACTCCTGCATCAAGAATACATGTCCTTTCTAATTTTGTTAGAACTTTATCCTTCCAGAAAGTTCTGAGTTCAGTAGGAAAAAGAGTGACTTCCTAGAAAATCATGGTTATGACTCTAAAGCTTCAAAGACAGTGTTTAGAAGGTCACTTTCAATCAGAGATGTGAACGTATCTTTCTAAGGTACAGCTTAATGAAGGACAAGGTTAGAATTAAGGGTATTTACTGACCATGTTTCCTCCATCATTGTTCTAAAAGCTATCCTGGTATCCTGAGGTTGAGGAAGAAATCTACTTTTCACTTGTAACTGTGGTGGGAGAAACCTCAATTTGGAGTAGCAGCTGAGCTCAGAAACTCTTGGCCTTTGAGTTAAAGTATTATTTTTCACAGTCAAACAACTACCAGAAAGAAGGGGGTGGGATGACAGCTCTTTATTCCAGAGCCTCCTCCTTCATTATGTGCATAATAATGATGAATAGCAGCAAAGGTAGTTTGCATCTACTTTGCACACATTGATGCTTAAGGTACATTTGAGACCGCTTTTCTGAAAGTTACCTGGATGTCATTTCTATTTTTAAGTACTAGAGAGAACAGCTCTTCCCTCACCTGCTCTTATTGCAAAGGCTGCATCTCCTCCTATGATCTACTGTGGTGCCAGGTATCTTCTTGAAGGTCTAATTTAAGGTCAATAGAGGAATGAAAGAAGGGATAAATAGAATTATAAAGGAGGCTTTTTATTTTCCCAATGACTTGGAATATTATTAATTTTATCAAACAAGCTACATCTATATTTTTAAAACAAAAATATATTGGTGGGATAAATAGGGTTTTCAAAATCAGGCAAAGATTGGTAAAAATCATCTTGGTCTAGATGGAAACACGATGACAATAACAACAAACATAATGCGATTTCATTTTCCTTAGAAGAAGAATGAATATTAAAAATGTTGTGGCTGGATATTTTATATTGAATCTTTTCCAGAAGAGTGGATATAAAGAACTGAAAAGAGATAAAAAGATGCTAAGGAGTCATTTAGTTCACACCTTTCTATCTCTGGTGAGAACAGAATTGCAAGCATTTATGTCAAATACTGACATATACTCTGATCATATAAAACTGGGAGGGAGAGAAGCAAAATTGAAGAATAAAATTTATAGCCTAATAGATTCCTGATGTCTCATAATTGTCTTTTCCTAGATTCGATGATTTGATTTGTGCCACATCTACGACAGTTCAGGAATAACAGCACTGCAGGGTCCAGGAGGACTAGTGTGCAATGAAGTGAATACTAAAGTGATTTAAACTTAGATTTTTTCCTCAACTCTCTCCTCTACAAGGACTCACCCCTTCTTTGTTTGCATACAAATTCTCTGTTTGCAAATATTTCTGCTGGTGTTTCATTTCCTTTTGTTTTGTTTCAAAGTGTGCACAACAAAACATTTTGTGTATTGCCATAGTTTGGACCTGGATTGTTCCCAAAAGGCCTGTGCTCTAAAGTCTTAAGTTCCCAGCCTGCACTGTGGGGAGGTAGTGGAAATTAAGAGATAGTACCTAAAGGGGGGCTTTAGGTGATGAGGTATGCACTCAAAAGGAATTGGGGGGAGGCCAGTTCTGTTCCTGTTCTGCTTTCATTTCCGGGTTAGGAAGTGAACAGGCCTCTGACACCATGTAACCTCGCCATGATGTCCTGTGCTACCACAGGCCAAAAGCAGTGCAGCCAATTGGTCATGGACTGATATCTCCAAATGTGTGAAACGAAATAAATCTTTCTTATTTTTCTCAAGTATTTGTTATAGTAACTGAAAGACAACAAACATGAACATTTTTAAATTGGCTTTGACTATGAACTATTCAAAGATAGTGAATCAGACATTCTTTCATTATTTTATGAGAACTGATACATAGTAGATACAAAATAATACTTTGGAAATAAACAATGATATGGGTTTTTTTTCCATTCAGATTGAGGAGGTTTTAGATGCAAATGAGCTCCTCAGATGGCACGGTATTTGTTCTTGGATTCATTTCTAAGGATGCATATTCATACTGTAACTAGTGTGTATGGCACCTTGAGGAAATAAGATTCTACCTCTCTTCAATATTACATTTTCTTATTCATTTACCTTTTTTGTCAAATTGTGTTACCTTCTATTTAGCCTGGTCCATTCCTTTTGCAACTTAAATGTAGCATTTTCTATTGTATTCTTCCAGATCATAAAATATTCTTTAAACAGCAAACATGAACTGAAGAATAGGAAAGAAGAAGCAGAAATAAAGTATCTGCAAGAAAGGAGGAAGCAAAAGGAGGGGGAGGAGAAGAGAAAAAGAAGTATTACTGCTTGATGTATAGAATAGAAAGTTCCCTGATGCATTCTCCAGTGACTATGACTGGAATTTGTGTACAAATAACAAGAATCATTAGCACATTGATAGAGTTTGGATATTGCAGTGTCAAAATCCAACCTTGGAAATATATATTTTCTATTTGACAGCTCCTTTTTCTTTTGTAATTGAAGGCTGAAGTACAACAGATGAGTTTGATGCCACTGGTTTTCTCTCAGTCCACATCATTTAAGTGTTGGCATAAGTGACTCTGTACAAGAAAGGTACTGCGACATAGAGAAAAAATTATGTGCATGTCATAGACATGGTCACTTAATCCAAAACTCACTTGTGCTTTTTATTATTCATAATATTTTATTATGATTCTTAAAAATTAAAAAAAGTCAAAGTAAGAATTCAGTATGAATTCCAAATCATGACCAGAAATTCACCAATTTTATGGTAACACAGGTAATAATATGCCTGACTGAACAAGACTGACATCATAGAAAAAATATAGGGAGACTAGCTGGGTCCCATTTAGCTTCTTTCCCTCCATTAATTGACTTTTTCTTTTTTTTTTTTTTTTTTGATACCGGGAATGATTCAACTCAGGGGCACTCGACCACCACTGAGCCACATCCCCAGTCCTATTTTGTACTTATTTAGAGATAGAGTCTCACTGAGTTGCCTTGTTCCTCACTTGTGCTGAGACTGGCTTTGAACTTGCCATTCTCCTGCCTCAGTCTCCTGAGCTGCTGGGATTACAGCTGTGCGCTACTGAGCTCAGTTACTTGACTTCCTCTTCTCAAACTTTAGAATTGCCTAAGTCTCACACTGTCACATACCAAACATAATAGGAATCTCTTTTGCTCTTCATTTCCACCAAATGCCAACTTACTTTGAACTTTAATGATCTCTCTGTATCATTTCTACCTACTACTAACTGATCTCTACCCTCCATCTCATCCTCATCTTTCATCTACATACACAAAGACAATAGTGTGACACTCTGAAATACATTTCTTATTACTTCATACACTAATAATTCTCCACAACCTGAAAATGTAGTTCTCTATGAGTAACCCAGTTCCACACTTTAAATGATCCCTTTACTATAGGAATAGGTTTATATTTCTATGGTAGTAAGTTTCCACAAATTTAGCAGTTTCAAACAACAAAAATTTATTATCTTTCAGTTCTGAAGAGCAGAGTTCTGAAACCTGTCACATTGAGCTCATGTGTTGGCAAGACTTTTTCCTATGGGATTTTCTCAGGCAGACTCTGCTTTGGTGTCTTTTTCAGCTTCTAGGGCCCAACTTCCTCAGATCACTCCAACCTTAGTCTTCTATTGTCACATCTACTAATACTGACTGATCCTCCAGTTCTTCTTTTATAAAGACCTTTGGGGTTCCTTTGAGTGCTTTTGGAGAATTGAGGGAAATATTCTCATTTCAAAATGTTTAAGTCAATCATATCTGCAAAGTCCCTTTTACCATGTACCAGCACCTTATTTACAAGTTCTGGGTTAATACATGGACACATGAGAGGATTCAATTTACCACGATTACTGCACGATGAACATAAAACAAAATTCGTCTTTACTCATAAATTTTAAATGATATTAATTTCTCAACTAATGTAGAAGATAAACTAAGAAAAAGGAGAGATAATAAAATAATAGGTATGTCAGTTTTTAGCTACTTGACCACAACTGCACCAGAAACATGCCAAGGCCCTCAGATACCTCATTGCAATGCCAAGTATTATGAATGTAGCTGCATAATACCACTGATCTGCAGATATGGTACTGGCAAATCAAAAGAGGGGTCACATTCATCAGTAAGAAGTTCAGGCATAAACTGAACATATGAATGGTCAGAACAACTTTATTTATAATAGTATGATCAATTGAATGGTTATAGAAATTTGTGGTATATCCATATGTATAAACATGAATTAATCTCAAAAGAAAAATGATGAGTAAGAGAAGAATGATTATAAAAATAACTTACTTCTCTGTGGTAAATTTTATAAACAGATCCAGCACATTGTAGACTGATCTGTAGCAACAGAAAATAGATCAGATCTTATGGAGAGAAAAGAGAGGGGGAAGAGAGCTGATTAAAGGAATGAAGAAAACTGGGGAATGAAAAACATGTTTTATATCTTTTTATGATGAACATTTTGTGCATGCGTGCATATATAAAAATATAAAACCATACAATTTGTATATATTCAGCTTATGGTGCATTAATTATATGAAAATAAAATTTTAAATACTTTAAGATGTTTATGACTGGAGTACTGGTAATACTCTGTGCAAATATTTTGATCAGAAGAAAAATAATATCTGTGTGGGTTTCTTTTAGTACAACTTTAAGACTCTCTTCAGGATTAAGTAGAGGAATGTGTACCTCCAATCTGGTTCTGTTAAATTAGCACTACATCCAAGCTGATGACAAGCCAGGCTTTTACCTCCTGCAAATTTTAAAGCTATCTTCTGTGGGATTCTTTCACCCTGCATGTATGTTTGGGCCATAACCTCTCAAACTCATCTTTGGAAATATCTGAATCTATGAATTGGGACCTACTAATTATTGCTAAGATCCCATGTCCTGATGTAGTCACCTCATAATATAAGCCAAGATCACTAGAGATTCTGTCTAGCAGCCCATGGAAATAGGTTGCCTGATAAAGTATATGGTGCCTACTTACATTTGGGTTTTTAGACACACAATGAATAATATTTTACTATAACTGTATGATCCAAAGTTATTTATTGCTTATCTAGCAAATTTGATTGATCTACATAATTTATTTGCCAAGTTTGGAAATTCTCCTTTGTTTTCTCACAGTTGATTTTGACAAAAACAGAGAAACAGAGATATTAATAAAGTATGGAGTAGTTATCATTTTGGAAATTCATCATTTCCATATATGGATTATGGAGGTTCTTAAGAATCAGGAAGTATATATACAATCAAAATTACTTATAGATTTATTTCCAGCCCAATGATAAAAATGACCATGTGGGAGCATTAGGACATATGAGTCCTGTTAATGTTTGCAAGAGTACAAGGGCATGAGAGAAAGAATGTGTATCTGTAAGTTTTCAACTAATTGGTCAATCATATCTTCCCCTCAATTTGAATAACAAGAAATTGAAGCTAGCAAAGAAGGTGAATGAGAATAAAATCAATGATGAAATGAACTCTGTTGTTGTTAAACAACTCACTTTCTTAGTAGAAGTCATGGCCACTTACTATTTTATCTTAACTTGAATAATGGAGAGGAATATGTGGCTGTAGTACTAGAATGTGAATATAAATTTGGGAGATTTGAATTCGGGAAGAGATATTCTTATCCCTCCTCTAATGGAGAGATACATCAATTTCCAGAAAGAAAACAAAGGACCAGTCCACACTTCACAAACTAATCAAAGTGCCCATAATCCCTTCTTTCATTACCATCTCCATGAAACTAAAGGAGATCATTTCAGGGGATGAGCAAAACATCTCAGGGTGGGGCAATGGAGCTCTCTAAGATATGGAAGTAGAAAGAAAAACAGCCATGGGTGAAGTTACAAAAGCAGGAAGAAATCATTTTAGGAAAGAATGTGTCAACTGTGTTGTCTACTACCAAGTGGTCAAGAAAAACAAGAACAGAGACAAGACTTAATGTATAACCACAAGGGAATTATTTGTGACCTCATAAAAGAATAACTGTGTTTTGGTGGTCTGGGGTATGTTATCAAGGCTATTGAGAGACTGGTAAATGGAAAGGAGGGGAGAGGCAGAAGAAGGGAAGGAAGAAGAGAAATCGATATTCTAAAATAAGTTATGGTAGTTTTAGGATTGAAGTTTTTGAAGGCACCACACAGGATCATCTCTAGATCACAAGTTGCAGAGGAGGAGTGTTGATCCTAGAGAAGAGCAGCTTTGTGGACAGTATTAGGACAGAACTTCTGTGTAGTTGAAAAACGGTCTTTTTAATCTTATAATTAATATGAGTTGAGGTTTCCAGTTGAGGTGATTGTCGTCATGGAATGGTGTAAAGGGAAGAAATATGACAAGGGATAAATAGATGTGCATTAACTATTTGAGAGGATGGGGGAATCTCATTATTTAGAAAGCACAGCACAAGCTTCCTATGCCATGATGAAGGCCACGTGATATCTGTGGTCCAACTATTGCCATTTCTTCAACAGCATTTAGCTGAGCCAGTGCAGGCAGAGAGAAGCTGGACATAGAGCTGAAAAATGAACTAAGAGAGAGTAAATTCATCTTCAATGTCAGCCACAAAGTGGCACTGTCACCATGGACAGTTGGGCAGTTCAACCGACCCTAATATTATGTATCACATTATATAGATCAAGTGAAGTTTTCAGACAGGATAAACCTTAAGGTGTTTACCAGCAAAGATTCATATAATCTATTAAATATGTGAAGTAAGAAATAAAAGAAGAAAGGGAAGAAGGAACAAGCTGGGAAAAAATGGGGGGAGGTACGAATTAGCCAAGAAATTATCATTTCCATGACAAACTCTAAGAAATTAGGCAATTAATTCTACTTATTCTACTTCAAATGTTGCATCTGTCTTAATTCTGGTTTTATCACGCTAACTGCTCAGGAGCCTTGATATGCATAAGTACAATTCTTAGGCATATTCACTCTCAATTCTGAACCATTCCATATGATCAGATGAAAGAGCTACTACTATGTAGTTAAACCTAGAGTTCCTTATATACTCTTTTAAAATATTTTTATTAGTGCAAAAATTTCTATTCTAAAATCTACACAACTTCTCATTAGATAACAGTTACTATTTACTAAGTATTTATGATGATTAAACAAGCACAATAGTTTTAGAAATTCACATATTACAGCCTTTATTGCATAAAGTAATAAAGTAATAATATATTGACTTTTCCAAAATGAAAGATGATACCTTTTGAGAAGGAAATAGGGTATTTTTGTTGAATTGCCATTATGGACTTCAGATCACATATTACATATTTCAAAATATGTTCTTCAAAAAGCATCCTAAAAATAGGAATGGTACTTGTAAAAATTGAATCCATATACTGTGTAATAATATTTATTATTTTTATTTAATGCTCACAACAACTCTGTAAGAAAGGAACTAATAAAACTTGGCAGAGAGAAGAAGAGAGGAGGGGAAAGAGGTTTTAAGGAAATGAACTTGTAGGAATCAATCTATTAAACATGTTATATTACTGTGATTAAAATTGCACAGCTCTGAGGAATCACTGACTGAAAGTTCTTGTTTAAAGCAGTTTACCTTTGTATTTTTGTATGTAGAGGAATGTGATTTTGTTTGGTTGCCTTGTATTAACTGGTATGTTTCAAATTTATCTAATAATATGTGGGAGCCTAAATAGAGGTGAAGAACCAAATGTGTGTCTGTGTGTACACATGTATATATATATTCATGCAAATGTATATGTATATATATGTTTGCTGACATTGAAAAACTACACACATAGGCACAACACAAATATAAGCAAACTTTTAATGATAGTATATAAAACAGCACATTAAATTACATTGAAATCTTTATTAAACAATTGGACTTTTCTGGGATTAGTTTTTGAGAAATAATTAATCCCATAAACAACTCTATTTGAATGTTTTCAACATTTTCCTGTTTTGTGATAAGAAAAATAATACATATTAATTTGTTTTAACAAACAACATGTATTTACTGTAAATTACTCAAGTCCAAAAATTCAAAAGTTACCAGACTTTAGTCATTTAAAAATAGTTCATGTAGTGATGAATCTAACCAAATATAATTTGAGTTGAAATCAAATTTAACATGTCCATAGAGTTATAACATCAGTATTCTTTTTAACTAAAACTTTGTCCTTCATTTTGTGTCAATGAGCTCCTGAAATTGGCTGGGTGGGTTTGCATTTCACTAATGACCAATCCTATAGTACTAACTCAATGATTTTTATAAACTGAAATTGAGATTATTGTGCAAACACATCTTTTTTTTATTTTGTTAATTTGAAACAGTACAGATTTAATGTTTTCAAAGAAGCAGCAACAGGGAAACTTTGAAAATTAAATGGAGTGAAATTATCAGTTTTGAATTTTTATAACTCGTTGTGGCAAATAAATACCCCAATTCTATTTCTCAAAGCCTCTCATATTGTAGGATTCTCCATAAAGTCCAAGTTTAAACAAATTATTCACAATATTAACAATCCTTTTTACATTGTTATCATTCTAGCCTAATGATTCTATAGCATTGATGAAATGCAGAAAGTTAAAAAGGGGACTATAAAATATTTACTTTTCTTTTGTTTTCTAAATTCATTTTGCTTTTTTTGTCCAATAATCGATACAGCTATTTAAGGAACAGAGTTCCAGTTTACTTGTTCTTGCTTAAACATTTAAAAAATATTTGTAAATGCCCAGGGTAACACATTAATCTAGTCTGCTCTTTGCTCTAGTGGATGGCCTCTGGAAACCAAAACAGATCAATGAAAAAAGGAGTCACTCAGCAGAAGTAATCTCTTTTTATTTTTATTTTTTTGCCTAGAACCCAAGAATCTTGGTGATTTATTCAAACCGAACTCTTTTCTATGTGCCTAGTTCCTATTGAACTTCTGAATTCAATATTCTACAAATGAAAGAAGCTGATCTTACAGTTTTCCTGCTTTGGAAGTTCACCTAATAGCTGACTTTGCCTCTTCTTCAGGACATCAGCAGGAGGTACCAATTTATGACACTATTTGCCCAACTCCATTAGGATGGAAGCTATTGATAATTCAAAAATGATAAACTTTACCCTATGACACTAGTTTGGGTCACCAAGATTGTGATCTAGAAACATTGGTCACCTTCCAATAAAAAGTTGTCAGATACCCAGTAAATGGATGGAATTAGATGGTATCCTGTTGAGAAAAAATAATAATAATATATCAGACTCAAAGTCAAGAGTCATATGTTTTCTCTCATGTCGAAGCTAGAGAGAAAAAGAAATAAAAGAGATCCTGAGAAAATAAAAGGGAAATTAATAGGGTAGAGAAAGGAGATCTGGAAGAGGGAAATGGGGAAGGCCAGGGGAGGTATGGGAATGAAATTGAATGAATTACATCATGTGCATGTATGAATGTGTCATAATTCCCACTATTATGTAAAATTGTGCACAATACAATTTTTAATTAATTTTTTTAAATGACCTTTAATACAGTGGTAGAAAGAAGAGTGGTTAGTTGAATGCAAATAAATGACTTAAGAGTTGGGATCAAACTTTTGACTGGTTATATAGCATCGTTTAAAAAGTATTATGGTGAAAAGCATTAAATTATATAACATTTGATTTCAGAAAAAAAAATAAAGTGAAAAGTGAATTTCATAGCCTGAAATGAAAATTAAACAGATAAAACACATATTCCATCCGAGATTAGAGATATAATCTTAGGCTATAATCTCTAAGAAAAATGGTTGTTAATTGTAAAGGCTAAAAAATAGTCTGGTTTATTAGAATGGCAAGTTACTGGGTCCTCTCTGAGAGATTCTAATTCAATAGATATGGATTATGGTCCATGAAATTGCATTTTTAATAAAAATATAAGTGTATTTGTCCATCACAGTCCAAAAAAATTGGCCACACCAGATGAATTTTGGTTGGGTAAAGAGAGTTAGTCTTCTGGCCAGATCTAAGAGACTTCATCCTGAATTGTAAGAGTACAAGAGAACAATGATATCTCAGGAGACTATCTTCACTGTTATCTCTTACTAAGATCGCCACAGTGTAATGTTAGTGTTTCTAGTGCAGTTAGGTAGTTTTTCTCTCAATTATTTATTGAAAGAGCAAATCTGCAAACCCATTTTTTTACAAATCATTACTAGTCATAATTGGGATTAAAACCAACACACAAACAAAACAGTAGGCAAAGACCCTAGTTTCAAGTATCTTTCAAAGTCTAAATGAGGATGAATAGTATTCTATACAGAATTTCAGAGAACATGGAGTTACTTGTCTGGATTTCTTCCATGTAATGCAATAGGGATTTAGAAAAAATCAGAGTAGCGTGTCATCTAGATTAAGTTAAGTAAACAAAGAATTTTTGGAAAAAGTGACAAGTGGTAGAAGGTATATTCTTCAATTCCACTTTACTTCCCAGTGCATCAGGGCCTAATTCTACCATCTTCATATGTGTTACTATACTTAAATTCTGCTTTTAAAAATTATTCTCATTTGAGACCTAACAATAGACATTGCACATACTTACATGTTGCATTACAGATGTGTGTTATATACATACATATGGAGTAGTATGTGATATTTCAATATGTATATACATCATGTAATGATAAATCAGGTTGCATATATCTATGTCCTCAAACATTCATCATTCCTTTATGATGAAATCAACCTAACTCTTTTCTTCTAGCTCTTTGCAATGTCATTATCTATAGTCAAACTACTGTGTAATAACACACCCTGATGTACAAATATAATTTAATAACAATTGATGAACTCTTTTTTCAGAAAGTTTCAGCTCTAAGATAGTCAATACATCAACATGAGGCTACATATACTTTCTTAATTAATTTTTAGAAACAATTTTCTTTATTAAATTTAAATCATTAATAAAAGCTTACAACGTATTATGCAATTATAGGAAGAAAGAATTGAGGTAAATACTCCAAAGTTTTGGCTCTTATAAAGTTTGCATTCTTAAAAGAAAAAATAGAAAACAAAAATAAGCAGATAAAATACAAAAAGAGGGCAGTCTAGTCTAATTCCAAGGTGTTTAGTGTGAATAACTGGAGGATTTCTTAACTGAGGTGGGGAAGGCATCAGAAGAGCAGGTTTAGGGAAAGATCAAGAGTTTGATTCAGTAACATTACCTTGATTTAAAATTGTGTATTTTCAATGACCTTTCAATATATAGTATGTATAGAAATTTTTAAATCCCAAACATCACCATGTGCTGTAATATCTTCAGTTTGTATATAATTGATAAATTGATATAACAGAATGGAGGTTGTCAATTAGGCAAAGAAGATTTCATTTCAAAATTGGAGTTCTATCAGTCAACAGTGACATCCTTATTTAAATTTGATTTTCAGAACATGTCATCCATAGACTCTCAGAAGTGTTAGTCCATTGTTTGCCAATGAATCATGTTTTTCTAAGGCTCTTTAAACTCATTGATATTCTGGTGTTTCTGTTCTTTGTTTTCTCTTCTCTTGAACTTTAGTCACAACAGGTCCTGGTGGCTCTGCTCTGTCATCTTCCCAATCTATGTTCTACTCTCACTTGGATAAACGGAAGTTATCTAAACTTCCATTCTCAATGGTCTGCCCACATATAGATTCCTTGCACATTTTATAACTCCAGCACTGAATTCCCCCCATGTCCTGCACTGATATTCAACTTGTCTATTGATATCCACTCTTGCCCAGTTATTTCTTATGGTTCAAATCTCCATTTAAGTGTCATCTCTTTAATCCACTCTGACCTACCACCATAAGATTCCTGCTCACAGTTTCTATCCTAACATTTTTATCTTCTTCAAATTTCATAGCAAATTTGTGCCAGTTTCCTATTTCCCCTTTCTAAAAATCTTTATGAAAAATGTTAGAAACTTGTCTCTTTTATTTTCTATTATGATTTCAGTACCAGTCATGGTTTAGATGTTAGGTGTCTGCAAAAAGTTCACATGTGAGATAATGCAAGGATAATCAGAGGAGAAGTGATCAGATTATGAGAGCTTCAAAATAATCCATGTATTGATGCACTATGGATTAGCTGGGGGGTAACTGTAGGCAGGTAGGGTGTGACAAGAGTAAGAAGGTCATGGGCATATTTTGGGAGTTTATATTTTGTCCCTGGCTAGCAAAACTCACTCTGCTTCCCGGTGTCCATGGTGCTGAAATACTTTTCTATGCCCTGCACTTCCACCATGATGTTCTGCTAAGAGCTACAGTGTTGACCTCTAATAAACTTTTCTCCTCCTCTACATTATTTTTCAGATTTTATGTTCACAGTGACAAACAACATGAATGCACATGGAAATCATCCTAGGAGTTCCTTTCAAATATTGATGCCTCAGTGGCAGATCACTTGTCTGGCATGTACAAGGCCCTTTTATTAACCCCCAGCACTAATAATAATAATAATAATAATAATAATAATAATAATAATAATAAGATGCCTGTAGTCCAGCCTCAATGATTCTGAGTTAACATTTATAGGTTGAGCTGTGATATCTGTAATATCCGAATTTGCTAATTAAAAATGGCTCTAATATTCAGGAGTATGAAAAATCCTCATTTATATAACAAATAAATGGATAAATGGAATACATTAGTAAGGACTGCATTTAATTATCTGAGGGGAAAGAATGTATTCCTCTCCTCCCAATAAATAGCTTATATACGAATGTAATAGAAATTTTTTAGTCTATTCTATAATTTATGTTTTTAATATTTTAGCCTTGCCTAATTCAGCTTATAGGTTCATTAAAAAAGAGAACAAGGAATGGAGATTTTGCACACTTGGTTACTGTGGTCTTCCATAGTCTTTCTAATCTTTCAATGAATATAAAGTCCTTTTTGGTTCCACTCTGATAATAGGGTAACCTCTTAAAGCATAGTACTTTTCTAAGCAAGAATAAAATGTACCTTGCTCTTTTTCATTGCTCCTGAAATATCAGAGTGAATTTCACCTAGAGAAAGTCACGTTTGAGATAGACAAAAGTAGTAAGATGTTGATTATAAAAAATTTTGTCAGATAGACTTGTATTCTCCATCAGAGCTTTCATTCAAAAGTGCAGCCACTCTGGAAAGCAGTATGGAGATTCCTCAGAAAGCTTGGAATGGAACCACCATTTGACCCAGCTATCCCACTCCTTGGCCTATACCCAAAGGACTTAAAATCAGCATACTACAGAGATACAGCCACATCAATGTTCATAGCTGCTCAATTCACTATAGCCAGATTGTTGAACCAACCTAGATGCCCTTCAGTTGATGAATGGATAAAGAAACTGTGGCATATATATACAATGGAATATTACTCAGCCATGAAGAATGATAAAATTATGGCATTTGCAGGCAAATGGATGAAATTGGAGGATATCATGCTAAGTGAGATAAGCCAATCTCAAAAAGCCAAAGGACGAAAGATATTGCTGATAAGCAGATGAGGACATATAAGGGGGGGTAGGAGGGGTTAGTGTTAGGGTTAGGGTTAGGTTTAGGGTTAGGGATAAGGAGGGTGGTAAGAATGGAGGAAGGAAGGACTGTATAGAGGGAAAAGAGGGGTGGGAGGGGTGGGGGGGAAGGAAAAAATAGCAGAATGAATCAAACAAGATTGCCCTATGTAAATTTATGATTTTTAATTAAAATAAATAAATAATTTTTAAAAAGACAGGAAAATCTGGATTTTACCTGTGCTTGTAGTTAGAGAAGTATTTGACTCCAATGACTTGGGTTAGGGAACATAAAATGTGTGAATCCAGAGCCCTTCCTTTGCTTTGTGTAGACAAAGTGAATGGAAAACTTGGCCAAGGCTGCTATATCAAACTCTGCTGATGAACTGTCTGAAATATCAGACAAAGGTTCCTCTTATGGTGATATTTTATGCATACATTGATTTTTTTTAAGCAATCTGTGGTTTGCATTATTGTAACTAATTCATGCCTGGGTATGGTTATGGATATAGTTAGCATCATTTGAGCCATTGATTTGGTTTGATTTAGCAAAAAGTTAACAGAAATGTATACGATTGTGGTTGCTTTTATGGGGGGTAGGTAGTGATGGAAGGGGGCTTCTGGAATAATGTTCTAATTCTGGGACTGAGTTCTAGTTACACATATATGAAGAGTTTGTGAAGCTATGCACTTATAATAGATGTACTTTCCTGAATGCAGTCATTAAATAAAATATATGTTTAAAGGAAAAAAAAAATAGAACAACAAACAAACAACCCCCTGCAAAGACACAAGTTCTTTATCAACAGGTCTGGTTATTAATTTCTACTTCTGCCCTCTCTTTTTTCTCATAGTCCCCCTAGAAACCTACATAGTTATAGATTGACTTCCAATTCTATTTCATACAACAATGAGTGAGACCTGTTTTACTTTCACCTGTTTCCAGGAGTGTGAGAATTTCTCTGACGTATTTAGAAGATCCTGTAGTGAGAGGAATAGTTTACTTGTTTCCTACATGCTGACATAAAGGTTCTGACTACAGTGGTTTGTACTCAAGGGGACATGACATGTCCACCTTTGAATCCTGTTATCTTTCTGTGAGCATCAGACTCCCTTATTCAGAATGTCTCCCCTTAGCACCACTTAAATCATCAGCCAGTATTCTTCTCAATTTCACTGAATTTTGATTCTGATACAACCATTTTCTTTCTTATCTCCTATTACCTCTGACTTCCATAAGATTAGAGTAGCTGATCAGATGCGATTGTGAATGATTAATGAAACATCAGGTTGCCATAAAATATCACAATATCCCATATGTTTGCATATTCAAAAATTTATTTTATAATTCCAAACTCTGAAACTAGCATTTGTATTACATTTGAAGAAACCAAGATTCAAAGATTAGATGCAGTTAATATTTGGTTTAAGTAACAAGGCAACCTGAACTAAGTTAAACATGACACGACCAGTTGTATCTCACACAAAGAAATATGAGATAGAGCAGAACCTGAATAAAGGAAAGGGATATTTGTCAAAATGATGACAAGAATATAAGATTCTAGAGAAAGGTTTGTGCTATGATACTCTGAAGGATTAAGATCAGTTTGGGGCAAAATGCAGAATGGAGTAAGACCATGCAACATTAATATCCAGGCATTTGGAGGCGTGGCGAGGTCAACAGAGAATAGGTCTTAGTTACCATACAACCTGTGGACCAGCATGGGAACAGTACAGAGTTCATTGCTTCAAGTCACCCATTGGATCAGAAAAGCAACAGTTCACACTGCCTGTGTCTCATAAAATAGTTTACACCCTACGAAACTGCAAGCATTTACATCATGCACCAGGAATGTACCTTTAAAAGTGCATTCTATTTTCTTCTAGGCTTTCCTGTAAATGGTAACAATTTTTATATAAACATCATAACTCATTTATTCAGAGACCTAGCAGTATGCTTTCTACTTAATATGACAGATGATAATGCTTACTGTTAAGATGAACTTGTCTCCTGCTAGAATAGCTCTTTCGAAAGTGTCACATTTTTGAACTTCATTGTAAAAAAGCAGTTGTGAGGGAAGCAGCTACTACAATTACTGGAGAGGGGTTAGAGATAAGACAGACACACTGTTCCTCCTCATTTATCTTGTTTTGTTAAGATGCCTAACCCAGATTAAGAAAATAAATGAACAGGGTTAGAAAGATGAAGGAACATGGGGAGAAGGGTTTTGAATAGAAAAAGCATGGAAGATGGTATGACACACACACACAACTTTTCAATTGGTTACCTTGAGCTTGTTTCTCTAATCCTTGGTTCCTTTGACTTCATTGCCCCACTCTTCTCTGTCATTACACTTGCATAGTTTCCATCATAAAATTTATTATTGACTTTATATTTAACACATACACACACACATATATACACACATATATGCATATATATATATGATCAATGCACACTGTATACCTAGTACTTAGAAGGCTTCTCAACACATAGAAGGTGCTCAAGGAAGAATTTTTGAATAAATTTTACTACCCTAGGAATTTTTTCCAAGGAAGCAAGAGAAAGTAAGTTATAAGATTCTTTATTTCTAAAAGGAGCATAGATAAAATACCACTTTCTTGGTTAATGTACAATCATCTTGCCTGGCCCTTTCCTTATCTATTACTAAGGAACAGAAGGTCTTGGAATTGGAAGCTATGTCAGGAGTAAAATCAGCCAGCTGACTCTGAAAAGCTTAAACGTGATCCTTCCTTTGTGCATTGTGGTGTAGCAAAGAGAACAACACCAGCGGAGCAGAGCTGGGGTGTCTTGGCCAAGACCCAAAGCCCACCTGGTTTTGAAATATAAATTATAGGAAGCAATGATGGTTCTTCTCACTTGAGTGAAGGATCACACATTCTCTCTATATTGGAATGCTGGCTCCTCTAGCCATAATACATGTGAAAGTGTGGTCTACGAAGAATAAAGGTATATTTTGAATTAAATTTCCTAAATATAGTTCTCAAAATTAGAACATAGACACTGAAACAAATGGAATGTGGCTATACGAAAGGATTTCAGCTATGTTTTCATCAGATGCTTCTTCAGCAAGGACAGTTTTTCAATTTTAAACCATCTGAACAGTGGTTTGATTGACTAATCCTGCAAAATGTCTAATCCTGCTAAATGTTCAGGATAATCCCAAAGCCACTGAATCAGCAGCATTCAGCATTTTCTTACCTGTCATGGCTACCGCTGTGAGCGGTCTGTTTCTATCTCAGTTTTTTGACTCTTTCATTGCCTTTTAAAACCAGAGACCTGGATTTTAACACCTCTGTCTTTTACTTTGGCTCTACTCCTGAACTACGCTGTAGAATTTCTTTGACTCCATGTCCTTTCACACTGCCCATACACCTCTCCCCAACCCCCACTTCCTCTCTTTTTCTTTCCCACACCCCCATTACTTCTCACCCCCAGAAGCCTTGGGTTATCCTGAAAATGACCTGGCATGGCTCAGCTAATTTTCTCCTCAACTTACACCATGCATCTGTGATTTAACAGAGAGAGAGAAAGGTATGGACACTACTTAGGTCTGAATTTAATTCAGTCCCATTAACAGGTCCTGGACAATCTTCATGAAATACAATACAATTGTAATTTCCTTTATATACTGTCTTCCAATATGTTTTCAACCAATTGACTACTATTCATTTTGAAGCTGCTGGAACAGATTGAACCTAATAAATATCATGCAAATCTTACATGCATTGTTTCTCCCTGGACCTTATAACATACTCCCTTTCCAAGGCCAATTTTGTCTCTTATTCTTCCTTTCTCCTGCCTTTTCACCAACTCATCCTTCTCAGATGCCTTTCCATGAGCTGTCATAGTAAAATGCAAACTCTGCAACTGAAAAAATCATACTCAGGTCCCTGTACACACTTTACAGATCTTATCCTCTAGAATCCAGTCCTCACTGAGAATGTTTTATCTGCTTTGCCATTTATTTGTAGAACTGCAAATATTCCAAGCTTAGGTCCGACATATGCAGGTGCTGTTCCTTCTGCCTGGAATTCTCTTCTTCCAGGATTTTACATATTTCCCTTTGTCTTACCTTGTATGTCTTGGTTCACATATTACCTTGTAAACGTTCTCTTTGGTCACATTTTCCAGACATTCTCCATCCTCAAAGATTTGGTGTGTGGCATTTCCCAGTGTATTCCCTTGGTACTATTCATTGCTGTTTTAAATTATTCTAATTGCATATTTATTATTTTATTGTACATCTTCCACCACTCAAATGTAATATTTTCAGGGGCAGTACCTTCTAAGTATTGTTCTATGTCCTCCCTGTCATACCAATGTGTGTGTTGGGATCAGGACACTTAAGATCAATTAATTTCTTTAGCAAATTTGAAGTAACAATATAGTATTATTCACTCTAATCACTATGCTCTACATCAGATCGCCTGACCTTAACCCCTTTAAACTAAAAATGTGTACCCTTTGACTATCTCCCAATTCCCCCCACTCTCCAGGTCCTGTTAACCACCTCTCTACTCTCTGTTGCTATTAATTCAACCCTTTGGTCTTAACTTTCCCCTAAACAATTCTCAAATTGAAGTCTAGCAGCCAGAAGAAAAAGTCAAAGAGAAAGGGACAGATGATAGAGGAGAAGGTGGTAATTCTTCACATGCCATGCATTCTGTGACTTGGGCTTTTCCTTTCTTTTTTTCATCCATGAAGTGACAATTTCCTTGCTAGGCTAAATATAACTAATTATTAAAGGAACAGATAACATTCTTTTCCCTTGATACGGTCATTTGGGATGTCTCCTTTGAACATGTACATTTGATCCTCTGGTTGCTACTTATATCAGGATGGATGAAGTTTGAAGTTCCCTGTACACAAGTCTACCATCCTCCATCTCAAATAAGACACAGAATACAACCACCAAAACCATTGCCTTAAGTAGTAATTATATTTTTGTTTGTATAATCATTTATTTATTTATTCATTCCTCAAATATTCATTAAGTATTTCATTAAGTGAATGGCACTTTTTCAAAACCAAAAGGGTTAAAACATCTAGGACCTGACCTTGATAAAGGTCACATAGGATTCCCACATAATTCTTTATGTAAAACCAGCAAAATGAAAGTTATATTATTGTTATAAGACTGTTCAGATTTTTATTTCTTCTTGAGTCAGTTTCAGTAATTTATGCTTTTTTGTTAGTTTGCCCATCTCATCTGAGGTATATAATTTGGTGGTCATGCAGTGGTTCATAGCATTTTTTTAATATACCTTTTTGTAAAAAAAACAATGTCAACAGTCTCTTATTCCTAATATGTAATTTCTTTCTCAAACTGGTCAGTCTAGCTAAAGTTTCGTCAATGTTGGGTCTTTTCAAACAACTCTTCGTTTGGTTAATTCAATGTTATTTTTCTCTTTTCCAATTAATTGATTTTCACTTTAGTTCTTATTACTTATTTCCTTTTCTTAATTTGGCTTTAGTTAGGTCATTATACCCCAGAGTCTTAAGGTTACATTATTGACTTCAGATACTTATTCTTTCATTATGTAGTCCGTTCCATTTATTAACTTTCCTCTATTAACTATTTTCACTGCATCCCAAAAATTTTGGTTTGTTGTAACTTCAACTTTATTCATCTTAGTTTATTTTCAAATTATTCTTATTATTTTTGTCAGTCAATTTTAATATCCATGCATTTCATTATTTTCATTTTACTTAAGTTTATTTAAAGGATTTGCTTTTGATTACATATAATTTTGTAAATGTTACATTCTATTAAAAGAGGCCCATTTTAACCACTCTAAAATGTTCCTCCTTATCTCTAATTATATTTTGTGAATGTTTGTTAAAATACATTCTAACATATTAAGATAGATAATTCAGCTTTTCTGAAGTGACTGCTTGCAGAATATGATTTTTTCTTTGTTTTTCTGGGTTAACCAGTTTGTATTCATTCTAAATAGTGTCTCCTGTAATTATCATATAGCTGGGACTTGCAAATTCCTTTTGCAAACTGAAACTTTGGCCTTTTTCATTGGACTATTTCAACCAGTAATATTCTTTGTACTTTTTATAATTTGATTTAGATATATCATTTCATTTTTTAATTATATATGTCTCATATCTATCTCTCTTTCCCACCTTCTATTTTATTTGCACTAAACGGATAGTTTTAGTGTATATTTTAATCATTCAGTTAGATTACTCATTGTATTTTGAATTAATTTCTTGATGTCACTGCTTGTGCTTATTGGAATATACTACAAATTTATACTGACTTAATTGTACATTACATTCCCCCATTTCTCTTTTTATAAGAAAATCTTTTGTTCTCCAGTTCTTTCTGAAGACCTCTCTCTCCTTCCTGCCTAAGTGACTGGGTCTGGTTTTGCAGATGAGATGTAAAAAGTCCATTTTCCTAGGGGCAGTCTCTAACTTCCAGACTTCCAGAGGCAGATGGTGTTCATGGACTTCATTTCACCACGATTTGACTGATCCTCTATTTCTACACTAACTGCCTGTCCCCAATTCTGACTTCATTCACCCTTCTAATTTTAGGAACTCCTTTGCAGTAGGGAAAGGGGGTCAATGACCACTCTGGCTTCTTTGAGCTGGAAGGGGGCAGCGTGGGGCAAGCAGTTTGGAGTTCCCTTTTTAGATATTGGGTCAATTAAGGGATCCAAGGTAGAAGTCCGGTTGGGGAAGAGCAGGTTGTAAAGGCATCTGGGGATGGGTGCTTCTATGAGAAAAGAACAAAAAGACATGAGTACTGAAATGAGGTTGATACAATATAAATGTTGCAGAATCTGGAACATGCCAATGCATATCATAAAGATGACAGAAGTCAATAATTCCTCACCAAGGGGTGGAAGAACTGAGAAGTTGTTCCCATAACAAGGCCTAGCAAAGGCTGGAGAGGACAAGGCCTTTATTTGATGTTGCTAATCTTGGGCCATAAGGGGTTCTCATGAGAGTGCAACATTGTTAGCTGAGTCAAGAATAGTATTCCCCATTAAAAGTTGTTGAGGGCCTGAGATATTGGAGTACTGCTGTGAGGAATCCTATAACCCAGTGAAAAATCCTATAACCCTGAATTGGCTGACAGTGAAAAATGAAGATTGGAATTTCAGTTTCCTCTAATGATAGTATTTTATAAAAGTACAGTACAGTATTACAACCAGCATATTAACTTTGGTGGACTCAAAATGCAGAAAACATTCATTGCTACAAGGATATTCTATGTTGCCGCTGCCATTTTATAGCTTTGATCTTGTCTTCCACCTTCATCCCATCCTTAACTGCCTTAATCATGAAAATATTCTCTATTTCTATAATTTTGTCCTTTAGGAATGTAATATGAATTGAATCATAAACTGTATGAACTTTTTCATACTTAATTCTCTGGAAATGCATCTATATTGTTTATAATGACAATTAGTTCCTTTTCATTTCTGAGTTGTCATCCATAGTATGGATGTACCAAAGTACATTCAGTTCTTTACCTGTTGAAAAACATTTGACTAGTGTTTCAGTTAGGACAATCACAAATAAAAGTTCTATAAACATTAACGAGCAGGATATTTTGTAAATATAAGTTTTGCTTTCTCTGGGATAAATACACAGGAGCATAGTTGTTGATTCATATGTAAGTTGTGCATTTAGACTGCTAAGAAATGGCTCTAATTTACAGAGTAAATGTCTGTTTTCCATCACACGTACTCGTACGTATCACTCAGCAGTGAATAATCCTGTTTCATGCATCCTTTCCAGCATGTGGTGTTGCCACTGTTCTTAAAAAAAATAGCAACTGTGATACATGTATAAAGACATAATGTTTTGCATTTAATTTGTATTCATAAATGGCTAATAGGATTTTCATATCTTTTCTCACCTGTGTATGTCCTTTAGTAGAATTTTTTTTAAAACCTTATGGTCATTTTCTGATTGGATTTTATTTACTATTGTTGTTGAAGTGTTATTTGTATATTCCAGATACTAAGCCTTTTACACATTATCTGTGTAACAAATATTTTCTCCTAAATTGTAGCATGTCTTTCCTTCCCCTTAAAAGACCTTTGGCAGAACTAAATCCTGAAGTATGAGGTTTTAGTTTCTTTCATTCTTATTTTGATGAAGTCCATAAATATTTTCTTTATGGTTTGTGCTTTTGATGTCAAGCCCAGGAATATTTTACCTAGCCCCAGATTTCAAATATTTTCTCCCATGTATTTTCCTGACAGCTTTACAGTTTTATATTTTCTATTTACACCAATGATTCATTTTGATTTAATATTTATATAAGACGTAAGCCTTAGGTCAATGTCACTCTAGCAATATTTGTTTGTAGAGTTGTTTTTCCTCCTTTGAATTTTTTCTTGAATCTTTCTTAAATATCAGGTGCTCATATTTGCATGAGTCTATATCACTCTTTGACCATAGAGTATAATTTTAGATATCACTTTTTTCAAGTTGAAAAAGTTTACCTCCACTATTTCTGAAATTTTATTATGCATGTTATTCATTTGTCAGATATCTTTGCATATATTGATATGACTATATAATTATAATTTTAGTCTGTTAGCATGATGGATCACAGTGCTCTTTTTCAAACATAAATTGGTCCTGTATATTCCTAAAATCATATATACCAGACTGGAAAAAAATGTTTTCCTTTTCACTATTACAGATCAAGAATTCAAAGTTATATAAATGTTGTCAAAGAAACTGCCTTTCATCAGTTTCTCAAAAGTTATGAGCACATTATTTCCCCTGGCTAGAGAGGATGAGTCAACAGGTTCCTGAAGCTCAAGTGAGTCTTTAAAGCACTCTTCTTTGACTACCTTCCTAGCAGGGGAAATAGATTATTCTAGAACACTGGAGTTGAACATTAGCACTTTCAAGTGATATGGTTACATGGAGAGGAATAGAACTAGATCTACTGAATTACCCCTTCAAAGCAGGAACCCTGATAAAGAAACAGAGGCAAACTCAGCCACCATTTTACCCAGGAGGAATGGGGTGGGGTATACAGGATGAAGGTGAGCACAGTGTTAGTGAACAATGAGGAGCTGTTCCATTGGGTGAGAGGAAAAGCCTCCACGTGCCTGTTGTGGGAAGGCTTCCAAGAAAAACACTGTCATTTTCTATAGGTGTCCTTAAAATCTGCCCAATTTTAAGTAAAGAAAACTTAGAACAGTCTAGTCCTCATTTTCCCAATAAAAATGTACACATTCTTCACTTAAAAAAAGAAATCATCTATTTTGAGTACCTCTTTTGTGTTGTGCCAAGCACTAGGCAGATGAATAGGGACGCAAAAACAAAAGTGAAATAGACTTTGAGCTCACAAAACTGCTATTTTGCATTTGTAGATAGCAGGAAAGGGTATATAAAGTGCACAGGAAATGAAATACGATAGCCTCTGTAATGGAGGTCAATAAACCATTAGTAACAGAAACCAAACAAATACCCAGTAGTTGTCATTCCTTCTACTCGAAGTCTTCCCTTCTCTGTGAAATCACATGCTAACTTGGGTCCTGTGAACTTGGCTTCCTCCATTTTCCTGTTTTATCCTGACTGAATAGAACTAGACTGTTAAATGGTTGGCCAGCGTTTATGCACATATGATTGTCACATGAGGATCATCAGCTGCAAAGGAGACAATGAACTCAACACTAGCACAAAGTAAATGGCAGGTGGGAGAGAATAGTGTGATGGAGATCAGTAGGTAGTGACTGCTGAAAACAGGACAATAAGCCGCAGGCCAAGGAAAAGTGACTGAGTTTTGCTGCTATGATTAATACTTAGTATGTTCCTATCTCTCAATATAGATTCCTGCATTTCAAGTTAAATGCCCTTGAAAAATAGTTTTCAAAATATTCACCTCAAAATTGGAGTTGGACAAGTCACACATAAAGTCCAAAGGTGGGATTACAGAAATTGATCTTGAATATCTTGAAAGATTATTTTTTAATCATCCCTTAATTATTTACTTGTCTCTATCTTCTTCCCCTTCCACATAGTGTCAGCTCATCTGAAGCTCAGACTGTACCTTACTTTGCTTTCCGAAGGGTCATCCTTTCAGGTAAAAGACTATGTGGTGCCAAGAGTTATTTCAATTCAACAGAAATAATTTTAAATTCAGTACATGTCTGGGAAATACTTTTATTTGTCGACAGCTCTTTTTTTTTTTTTTAATCTTCCAAGCTATTTTTATAGACATAGTCCACAGAGGTATCCCTAAGGAAGGCGACACTATTTTATATTTCTTTTTCCCTTAGTACCTACTAAGAAACTTTCACCCTCAATGGGAAAGAAGAAATGAGAAAAGCTTTGTCTCTGCAAGTTACTTGAGTTGATTTGGAAATGATCGTGGTTCCTGACAAGAGAGTTTTATTTTTAGAAAGGGATAGCATCTCTCAATATTGTGGTTATAATTTATCAAAGGAAGAAATAAGGCAGAAAAATGAATTCTGTTTTACATTCTAAGAAAGGAATCAGATTTATATTGCAAAATTTAGCTTCAACAACAGAAAACAATTCCCTCTGGATGGGGGTTTGAAAATACACTGAGTATATATGACAGGACACGCCATCCTCAAAGTGGTTACTGAACCCAAACATTAATCTTCAGAGGATACAAAGGGACCCAGGAGGTTCTGCTTCATTGTGAGGACCATACAAGATGTGTAAAAATTACAGTTTTTGAGCATCAAGCCTCTTTACTGAACAAGATAAAAGTTATAGATCTTCCCTGAATGGGAGAAAAAAACATGTACTTTCCCGTAAGAACTACTTTACAACTATAAGAATGAATATGTAAATGTAGCATCTATCTCACATTCATAAGGATTAAAAATGTGGGATGAGGATGCTCAGAAAAATAGCAAGGACCTTGTTCCAGAACACCCACCTACAGCAAAAGACTGTTAGGGTTCCAAATAAATCAGTTTGATCCGGTGCTCACCTCACCAGATCTATTGATCTTGCTAGTAAAAAAACACAGGGAGCTAGATTTTGCCTCCATATAAGGAAGTGTAACTCAGCTGTCCAATGGGAAAAGGAAGACTTCACTTAGACTCTGACACTGAAGCAGCTCTACAACAGGAGTTTGCAAGCATTTTCTGTAAAGAGCTAGATAGATATTAAATCTACACTGCTCAGGCTATATGGTCTCTGTTAGAGCCACTCAGCTCTGCAGAGAGAATTTTAATGCAGCCAAAGGCAAGACATAAATCAAAGAATGTGACTTTGGAAACTTCATTTGTGGACACTGAATTTTGAATTTCATGTAATTTTCATGTGTTACAAAAAATTCTTCTCTTGATTTCTTTCAATTATTTTTAAAAATAAAGGGAATTATTAGAGGTACATAGAAAAAGGGTCAACTTTCTAGGCATATGAGTTTTTGTTTATATGCCATGGAAGAAGCTCATTTGATGCCATCATTCTCTTTTACTGAACGCAAAGATTTAAAGAATAGTAGTATGGAGGTGGTAAGGAATTTTAAAACTAATGCACTGTGAAACTATAAATAATTATGTTAATTACAATTAAATAATTATACATTCTTTAAAATGCATTCTTTGAATACCTACTATGAGTTAGGAATTATAAGAGATTTATAACATATTGGTGAATTAAAAATATTTTTTACCATCTTGGACTTTATAAACCAATGGGAAGTGAGTGTAGATGTGTTCCTAGACATTATCTCTCTCTCTCTCTCTCTCTCTCTCTCTCTCTCTCTCTCTCTCTCTCTCTCTCTCCCACACACACACACACACACACACACACAAATTATATATCATGTTAACTCCAATAAAGCACTAGTTCTATTATGAGTCAAGTAAGATACAGTGTTAAAGCAGCCAACGGCAATATATAAGTGAAAGAATTCAACTTCGGAAACTTTATTTATTTACTTATATTATTACTTTTTTAAAATTCATTTTTATTGTAAACAAATGGGATACATCTTGTTTCTCTGTACATGAAGTAGAGGCATACCATTTGTGTAATCATACATTTACCTAGGGTAATAGTTTTTGATTCATTCTGTTATTCCCCCCCCCACCCTCTCACCCCTCTTATCCCTCTATAGAGTCCCTCTTTCCTCCATTCTTGACCCCTTCCCTCCCCTTATATGTGTCATCATCTGCTTATCCAGTGAGATCATTAGTCCTTTGTTTTTTGAGATTGGCTTATCTCACTTAGCATGATATTCTCCAATTTCATCCATTTGCCTGCAAATGCCATAACTTTATTATTCTTTATGGCTGAGTAAAATTCCATGGTATATATATATACCTACCACGGTTACTTTATCTATTCATCAATTGAGGGGCATCTATGTTTGTTCCACAATCTGGCTATTGTGAATTGAGCAGCTATGAACATTGTTGTGGCTGTATCTCTGTAGTATGCTGATTTTAAGTCATTTGGGTAGAGGCCAAGGAGTGGGATAGCTGGGTCAAATGGTGGTTCCATTCCAATATTTCTAAGGAATCTCCACACTGCTTTCCAGAGTAGCTGCACTAATTTGCAACCCCACCAGCAATGTATGAGTGTACCTTTCTCCCCACATCCTCTCCAACACCTATCATTGCTTGTATTCTTTATAATCGCCATTCTAATTGGGGTGAGATTGAATCTTAGGGTAGTTTTGATTTGCATTTCTCTTATTACTAGAGATGTGGAACATTTTTCCATATGTTTGTTGATTGCTTGTACATCTTCTTCTATGAAGTGTCTGTTCATATCCTTAGCCCATTTGTTGATTGGGTTATTTGTATTCTTGGTGTAGAGTTTTTTTGTGTTCTTTTTTATATTCTGGAAATTAATGCTCTATCTAAAGTATGAGTGGCAAAGATTTTCTCCCACTCTATAGGCTCTCTCTTCACATTGCTGATAGTTTCCTTTGCTGAGAGAAAGTTTTAGTTTGAATCTATCCCAGTTATTGATTCTTGCTTTTATTTCTTGTGCTATGGGAGTCCTGTTGAGGAAGTCTAATCCTAAGCCAACAAGTTGAAGATTTGGACCTACTTTTTCTTCTATAAGATGCAGGGTCTCTGGTCAGGAAACTTTATTTATGAACACTGAATTTTGAATTTCATGTAATCTACACGTGTGACAAAAATATTCCTCTTTTGATTCTTTTCAACTATTTTAAAAATAAAGGCAATTATTAGAATACATACAAAAATAGATGAATGGCCTTGCTCTCGTACATCTAGTCAATGATGCTGTGCTGTACATTTAGAAGTTTGTTGAGAGTAGATCTCGGGTTGCAGATTCATATCACAGTAGCAATGTAGAAGAAAAAAAAATTCCATCGGAAGATCATTCTTTCTGCTCTAGGGTATTTTTGATTGCCTTTCTCAACTACATCAATGGTATGCTGATCAGCCAGCTCTGGGGAGGGAGTGAGTCTCATTAGTGATATTTGCCCCCTTTCCTAGTATAAGTATTCCCACTGTGGCTAATTTTAAGCTCCCCACATAATATCTCCAGTGGTAGACTTGGAAGAGATGTGCATAATTGGCTTTTCCAGCAGTGTGAAATGAGATCCAGCTCACTCAGACTTTGTCCTACCTTATCAATGTCTCTGCTTACCTGAGTGAGTCACTATTTCCTCCTTTTTTTTCCAGTAATAGAATCCAGGGCTTTACCCCTGAGCCATATGCCCACTCCTCATTTGTTAAAAATAAAATGTTATGAAGATTTGAGCCTCAAAATCAAGTAAGTCATGTATTCTAACAATGCTATAGGAATATTGCAATGCAGAACATATCAAAATATTTTAAAAACATTCTGTGTAATAATGGAAATATTATTTCACTAATAAGAGCAAAAGTATTTTTAACTCAGGATATCATATAGTCATAGGATTGTCTAGGCTGTCCTATAAATTGATAACATAATATCAGGAAAAGTATCTACATTTTATTCTCTCCATTTTGTTTGTATGTTAAATGACACACATAAGAGCATAGAATACATAGGGTTGTGCTAGATGAAGGAATTCCCGTTATGTGTGACACATGCCTGCTTCATAAGTACAGTTTTGTTGTGATTTCCACTATATAAAATTGTGTAAATATGTTTGGAGTCTGATTTTTTTTTCATCAGACAGAAATTAGACCATCTGTCACAGAAGTATTGTGAGCATAAAACTGATAAATGGAAAGCTTAATTCTAAGATCAGGAATGATGGAGACTGTTAGAATATATAAAAACACATTACTACAAATTTCAAGTAGATAATTACATACTCAGAGTCACTTGGCCTTGTGACAACTTGCATGATAACTCATTTTACAGATGAGAACATTGAGATGATAAGAGTTTATACAATTTCCAAAAGCTACAAGGGTTTGCAGATGGCAATCCTGAGACTGAGTTTGATCTCTCACTTCTGTCAGGTCTCGACTCCATTCTCTGTGATGTAAGTCACTGTTTCCAGGTGGCTGGATTCCCCCATATGAGTCGTGGTTCCCCCACATGTTGATTCAAGATTGTAGAGCAGATGCCATCCTGGTACATTTATTCATAGTTCTGATTATTATCTCCTAACTTGTTTTTGTCCTCATTTCAGATGTAATTCATTGTTGATGGTCTTCTTGTAACAGCTGTTTCAGGATTCAGCCAATCCATTAATAAAAATTTGAAGTTACAGGCTATATTCTACTTGTTCATAATTTTAAATTATATTCTCCTGTTCCTGAATAATGACCTTTTATCCAAACAAGTCTATAATGAACCCAGTAGTTTGTGCTATCAGACATGAACCCATTTTAAAAATATTGAATAAGTAATCATCTGGAGATTTATGTTATATGCGTGCTTGGTGTTCAGACACATGTACACACAAATAATTTGGTACACAACTAAAGTAAATCATTGTGATATATCAGAAATGGTGGGGATGGAAGGTGGGAAATATGGGGATATAGCTTAAAAACTCTGAACAGATACAGCACAGCATACACCTTCAAATTTCTATTCCTGGATTGTCTGAACCCTAAGACAGCAGTTTAAAAAGACCATCAATAATGAATGGCACATGAAATGAGGACAAAACTCACGTTAGGAGACAATGTGCAGAACTCTGAATAAAATGTATCAGGATGACAACAGCTCGACATTCATAAAATGGCATGTGGGCAAACACTGAGGCAGGCCATAAAGACACAAAATAGGTGGAAGGAAGGGTAATTTGTAACACTGAGGGATTTAAACTGCCCAGCATTCCTGAACACATCAGAGGTTGTCAAGCCCCTTTTTCTTTTTCTTCTCTAAACAATCTCAAACACACAGAAGTAGTCACAAGCATAATACAAAGGCAGTGTTCTTTTCTTCTCTGAACATTGAGAGCACTGTAGTGCTCTGTCTCATTACCCCATAGAATTTACTGTGGATTTCCTTCTAACAAGAACGTTCACTGAAGGTGAATTTGAATCCTCTTTCTCTGAACACCTTATAGGAATTGAAGTTAAAGGTCCTCAGTAGCATAAATATGCCAATTTTATTCATTCATTTAGTTAGTTGTTCAAAAAATATGTGGGGGGATGGAAACCTGGGGTGCTGTCAACATGTGTTCTCAACGCAGGTCCTGGTGACAGGTCTGTGTGCAGTTAATGAACAACAATCCAGCTGTGTGCTTATGATAGGCACACTTTTCTGTATATATTCAACCACATTTTTAAAAAGTTATTAAAATCTGATATTATTAAGCTTAACCCTGTGATGCTCGCAAAGCAATGTGAATGTCTTAAATTAGATACTTAAAATGTCTGCAATGGTAAATGTCATGCTATGTAAATTCTACCAAAATAAAAAAATAAAAAAGGACGTGAGCAGTGGCACACTTTGGTAATCCAGGGACTTGGGAAGCTGAAGTGGGAGGATCACAAGTTCCAGGCCAGCCTCAGAAACTTAGCAAGACCTATTTCAAAATAAAACTTCAAAATAAAAAGTTCTGGGGATGTACCATAGTGCTAAAGTGACCCAGTACTAAAAAATAAAAACAATTAAATGAAGAAACTAATTAATTAATTAAAGATGTGTTTAAAAAAGGGAAAAAATGAATAAATATCTGTGGAACTTTTGAACAAATGTATAATAATGAACAAAGAATAAAAAAATTGTCCTGTAATTATGTAAATCTAAACAATTTCTTTGTTTACAGACTCTTCCCAAACTCTTCTCCATGTTCTATATTAAGACATTTAAGAGATCTCCATTTGTTTACTTTTAAAATTCTATATATCTGCAAAGTTTCTTCTGTAAAAATATGTATTAATTTCTCATATAACAGCTCTAACATGCCTCTGAGTGGGAAGCATCTTGTGTTAGTAAACTTTTCAGGGAGGGATCTGAGGATATTCAAAAATTTCCTCTGCAGTTCAGAGCCCAGTTATTCTCATGAGTGATGCTGACATAATATGCTGTTCACATGAATTCTCTGCCACTTTTTGAACCAGTCTCTCTGAACATTTCTACCTACAAGTGATGAAAGTTTGGTTATTATTAAACCTCAGTTTCTTCATCCCTAAAGGAAGTGTAAATAGTTTTACCACACTCAGGTTTATTGTGATGATTAAATCAATTAATACATGCAAAATTCTTATAGCTGGCATATAGAACTCATTCTAAAAGTAGTTATTAGTCATTCAAATTTTATGTGTTTTCCATGCATCCATTACTATAGAAAATCTTAGATATTTGTTTGCTAGAGTGGCAGAGCATCCCTGATTGCTGATCTCAGTAAAGAGTGATCACACACAGCTGTGTTTTCAATCTAGAAGAAAAACAGGAACAATGAAAAATATTTAATGACCGAATCGAACTCAGATATGAGAAGGGGTGTGATCAATGAAATTTCTGTGAAGAAAGTGACATCAAGCTAAAACCCGAAGACAGAAAAAAAGGTATTTAACTGAGAGGTGTTTTCTGTTGAGAAATGCAAGTTGATTTTATTAAGTGTATGTCCTGCAAATAAGCCTATTGGCAATTTGAACTATTATGAAAGTTTTACTCTCAATTTTAAGTTATTTTTTTTCTTAAAGAGTCTTCAATTTACGTGCTATTTGGGAGCAAGTTCCAATGATTCTTCTGCTATTCATTTTTTTAAATTTTCCTCCTGTTTTTTCAATCATTAACTATTTTACTGTGTCTTTAAAATAATTCCTTTAAACATTATTGTTTTCCTGCTTCCCACAGAAAGATCATTATCTGCAACAGAAACCCAGAAATGCCACAGTGAAAAACATTGAATATCTGATGCAAACTTTATCTATCCTAAAACAAATCTTACCAATGCTAGTACAAGGTGTTAACCCCAGTTTACAGAAATAGCAGCCACTTAGTGCATCAGATGATTTTATGTATTCAGTCAGCTATCAGAACCAAGCTCAAACAAAATAAAATAAATCTAATGTTGTCTAAAAACCTATAACACAACTCTGTCTCTGAACACTTTCAGCAAGTCTTTTTCAACATCTCAAATCCTTTAGTCAAAGCAGAAATTCTTTATTTACCCATTCATTCATTTTCAAGCAATATCTTTTAAAACGTTCTTACTACTTTCATTGCAGTGTCCAGTTGACCCAGAGTGAGTTTGTCACAATGCTGGTATCAAGGGTAAAAGCTTTCTTTTCAGCATTTTTCTTCTCTCAGGGTTGACCTATTTAAAAATGATCTGCTTCTCTTAATCTGCCTAAAGTTATATATATTTATGAATCAACTATTTAGACTTGGTACTTTTTAAAAAAGACACCTAAGTTCCTTGAGTTATTTCTATGATTTCTTACTCTGGAGCTTTCCATTGCTCATCCCGTGAATGGCCTAATGCAGTGTCATCTTTCATATTCTGGGGCTCACCCTTCACCTCTTATTTCTGCAGAAGTCTCTCTAAGCATCCTCTCTCCCTACCATCTTTCTCATTTCAATTTCCTCTTAAGGTTAGTACTCCTTGTTCCTTTGCTCTCTGAAACAGACCTCTTGGGCATGTCTGCCTCTCTTTTTCCCTCGTAAGAGTGAATAAAAGATTTAGTAACAGAGCTTTTCTCTCTCAGCAGTCAGCCACTTCTTTCAGGAGAAAATTAACAGAAATCTATCATGCCAGTGGCATTCTTTTAAAAAAGCACAGAAAATCATATCAACTTTGCTCTTTCCCTTTGTTTTGAAGTTCAAAGTCAGGTTCATCTACTGTCTGGCTTCTTATCTACATCAATCTTAAGAGTTCTGTTTCCCTTCTACATGTTGAATGTTTATAAACCTGATGTGTTTTTAAATTCACATGGAAAATTGAAAATAAAGAAAGAACAAATTATCTTTTCTTTCTGATTTCCTTGACCTTGATGTCCACCCATGATTTTGAGTCTAACTTATAGAGCACTGGACACACACCTCTCCTTCATTTGTGCTGAATGGAAAGTAAATATAGGGTTGACACTGGGACATCACAGTTTTTAATTTTCCTCTGTTCTTCACCCAGGTTATGACAAATCACTCAGAAACTGATCAAAATCCACCAATCTACCAAGCCAGAAAATAATAGGAAACCACATTCTTCTGTTATAGGGATAGAGAATATGAAAGATACTTGTTGAGCAGTGGATCAATAACAAGGATTGTAATTGATTTTTTTAATGTTTTTAGTTGTAGATGGACACAATACCTTTATTTTATTTATTTCATTTTTATGTGATGTTGAGGATGGAACTCAGTGCCCCACACATACCACACAAGCACTCTACCACTGAGCCACAACCCCAGCCCCCAGTAATTATTTTTGCCCAACTACTAACTAGGTCTTTTATTATGAGAACTTAGGTATTTTTATCATTTAAGTAGGATAGTAAACATAGTGATTTTATATAACTGCAATTTTATAACATTTTTATCTAACAGCAATTTTTTTATTTTCCAGCTTTATTGAGATAAAATTGACATATAAAAATTACATATGCTTCACATTTATACCACAATAATTTGGCATATATATACATTGCAAAATGATCGTCACAATCAAGATAGTTAACATATTTATTACCTCTCATAGTTAGGCTATTTTCAGGTATGGATGAGTGATGAGAATACTTGAGATCTACTCTATTAGCAAATTTCAAGTACACAATATGTTACTATGAACTACAGTGATGAGACAGTACATTGAGTCTTCATGGTTTATTCACCCATCTTAAGACCAAAATTCTGTACCTTTTAACCACTATTTCTCTATTTCCCTTACCTTGGGGCCCCTGGTAACCTCTATTCTCAATTTCTGTGAGTTATGCTACCAAAAAAGGACACATTAGTCAATGAAACCAAATAGAAATCCAAGAAGTCTATGCATATATGAGTTACTGATCTTTGACAAAGGTGCTAAGAACATACAATAGACAAATGAGTAGCTTTTCCAAAAACTGATGTTGGTAATGCTGTATATCCACATCCACAGAGTAAAACTACATACTCACCTTCACCATATTAAAAATCAAATTAAAATGTATTCAAGACTCAAACATAGACCTGAAATAAAATTTTAAAATTTTTTTCAAAAATCTCCTAGAAGAAAGCATGGGGAAAGCTTCATGATATTGGTCATGGCTATGATTTTTTAGATATAATATCCAAACCCAAGCAACAGAAATGGAACAACAAGTAGCACTATAACTAAGGGTACTATTTCCCTTAGTCAATATTTCTAAAAGGTTTATCCCTTAGACTGTGGCTGGAAAAGCCTGAGTTCAAAGCTATGCTCTTTCCATTATTTCTTTTATTTATGGTTTCTTAGTCTGTCATGATGTTTTTATTTTCTACTTAATATTCCAAGTAAAAAAAAATTTAAAATCTTACATTATTAGCAAGCTTATTTATTTATTTATTTATTTTTTGGCGGTGCTGGGTATTGAACCCAGGGCCTTGTGCTTATGAGGCAAGCACTCTACCAACTGAGCTATATTTCCAGCCCAGCAAGCTTGTTTTTGTCATTCACCTATATTAGATAAGGCCAATTTTAAACACAAATATTCAGAGCAATTATATTGCATGTGAAATCATGAAATGATACAATTCTTATTTGGTGCCTTGCCCAGGGAAGGTGCCCGGAAGTGGCCAGAGCAGCAAATACAAATCAGACTTAGGAAGGTTGTAAAGATAAAGAAAAAATCAAGTCAACTCACAGATATCAAAGGTGTGCTCTAAGACAAGTCACAATCATGGGGCAGGTACAGGCACTCAGCAGGCACCAAGGAACTCTGTTCTGTCACAAGCCTAATGGCCCAGGGTGAATGAATGTGCCAGCTGCTAGCCTCTCAACCATTCCACCAGCCAAGTGGAATTTCGCATGCTCACACCCAGCATAGTACCAGGAGCATAGGTTGGCAGGGGAGTGTGCTGCCCAGAACGCATCCAACAGACACAGAAGCAGACAGGACAATATGGCAATCCAACCTGCAGAGAAGGCTCTATTGACCCATCAAACTTTACTTCTGAATAGGATTAAAAATATAGAACTGTTAATAAGAGAAATGCAAATCAAAACCACCCTAAGATTCCATCTCACCCCAATTAGAATGGCGATTATCAAGAACACAAGCAACAACCGGTGTTGGCAAGGATGTGGGGAGAAAGGTGCACTCATACATTGCTGGTGGGGCTGCAAATTAGTGCAGCCACTCTGGAAAGCAGTGTGGAGATTCCTTAGAAAACTTGGAATGGAACCACCATTTGACCCAGCTATCCCACTCCTTGGCCTATACTTAAAGGACTTAAAATCAGCATACTACAGAGATACAGCCACATCTATGTTCATAGCTGCTCAATTCACAATAGCCAGATTGTGGAACCAACCTAGATGTCCTTCAATTGATGAATGGATAAATAAACTGTGGTATATACATACAATGGAATATTACTCAGCCATAAAGAATAATAAAATTATGGCATTTGCAGGCAAATGGATGAAATTGGAGAATATCATGCTAAGTGAGATAAGCCAATCTCAAAAAACCAAAGGTCGAATGATATCACTAATAAGTGGATGAGGACACATAATGGGGGGAGGGAGGGGTTAGGGTTAGGGTTAGAGTTAGGGTTAGGGAGGGGGGCAAGAATGGAGGAAGGAAGGACTGCATAGGGGAAAAGAGGGGTGGGAGGGGTGGCGGGAAGGGAAAAAATAACAGAATGAATCAAACAACATTACCCTATGTAAATTTATTATTACACAAATGGTATGCCTTTACGCCATGTACAAACAGAGAAACAACATGTATCCCATTTGTTTACAATAAAAAAAAAAAAAAATCAGTTAGAGAGCACTGAACCTCAAGTGTAAGGTCCTTATTGTGATTGTGATTACCACAGTAAAACACTTATGAAATCATACCTGTATCTTTCTTTTCTTTTGTTTTCCTTTCCTTTCCTCCTCTCTTCTTTTCCTTTCCTCTCTTTCTTTCTTTCTTTCTTTCTTTCTTTCTTTCTTTCTTTCTTTCTTTCTTTCTTTCTTTCTTTCTTTCTTCTGTATGTGTATGTGTTTGCATGTATGTGTCTGTGTGTGATGATGAAGGAAAATAATAATATAGAAACAAATCTTGTCAGGCCTTGTTGATTTATGCTGTTTTTCTTAATAATGTTATCAGTGTGACACCACTCATCTACAGAGTTGTTACATGGTTTGAAATTGGGTGAAAATTTTAAAACATGTGTCACATTGTCCTAAGGAAAAGAATTTCTAGTGCCTATAACTCTTAGCTAATAATTAACTGCTTAGAGACAAGTTAGAGATTATTTTCTATATAACTTTTTGACAGCAAAAGGGTAACAAAACTTTCAAAATTGCTGGCATTCAATTTGGTGTTTGTCTTCTTTCAGCCATTCCTAGGTTCCAAAGGGACACAATTACCATAACAAGCAAAATCTGTAAGACTGGGATTCTGTAGTATAACAGTTGAATTTTGAGTTACACAAGACTAAGGGGATATGAAACCAATCAGGGTTATTAAAATATCCATGTAACCCACAGTACAAATATCTTATTAAATGGCCTTGGCTTTTATTAGAGATGTAAACTAACTTTCCAGTCAGTAACACAGGTGGCATGGACTTCAATAATGATTCTGGGTAACAATGAAGCACTGTGGACCAGACTGCGTGGTCTTCTATGACATTAATAGATGAGGAAGCACTCAAGGAGAAAACACAGTTTAATTCTTGAGGAAAAAAAAAATCCATACCCAAAGAAAATCTGTAATGTTGCTTAAATTTGCACTTCTAGAGTCACTTTATCACAAGATAAATGACCAGCCCTTTGTTGTTTTGAGTTTTCCTTTATCTTTGGAAGATGTTGATCTGATTTTTTTAATTCATTAATTTATTTGATTAAAGGCCAGTGTTGAAGACAGAGGCTCTGCAAGGGAGATGTGTTCAAAGGATCTATTGGAGAAAGGTGTGTAGACTCTTTGGGCACAAAAGGGAAGAAGAGAGGTTCCACAATGCCAGATCCTTCATTTTCTTAGAACTTATGTATTTATTGAAATGTTCATGAGAAAAACTAATAGACAATAAGTCACACAAGTTATCTCATGAGTTGTTGCCTATAATATGATAGAACTCTAATGGGAACATAAACTTGCACATGTTTTTCTTAATAAGCCTTCATATATATTTTATTGTATTGAATACCATTTTTATGTAAATTTCACTACATCTTTGAAGAATTAGAATACACATTTAGGATGTATTTTAACTCAAAACACAAGAGGGCCTCTTAACCTAAGGGTTCTGAATAAATTGAGAAATATTCTGCATGGATATGCATGAGTACACAGGTACATGTGCTTGTGTACACATTAATATTTATGCCCTTGAAGGTTTCAGGTATCAGATTTGCCATTGTTTTTTGCTGGGTGAAACTAAATAAAAGATTGAGCTCATATTCTTATGGAAAATTAGAGAATATAATAACCACTGATTTTTGTTTTGACAATAAAATGTAAGACAATGTACAATTATAATCTATTCTGCTAATATTAAACATTAACAATTGATAATGATTAATTCCTCAATTATCATATTGTAGTGTTTGAAAACAAATTGGGATTTTATGGAAGAATAGAGCCCACATATTGAAATATAAGACTAAATTATTTTAAAATCCAGAAAGTTAAGTTTATAGGAAATAATTATACTGTAAGTTTTTGGAGAAGATTTACTGAAATTTATTCAATTATCATATTATCATTAGAAGCAAGCTTTATGATCTTCTTTATCATATAAAGAAAGTCTAAAGATTAAATGATTCATTCCTTGGATCACTGTATAGAAATAAATTGTAATATCTAAATTCTACCTCATGAATCTTTCTCTAACATAACTTGTTTCCCTATTATCAGGATCTTCAATTATTTTCCATTATAGTAAATGGAAACATTTACTTGTTCTTTGTATGTGTGTAGTGGGTGGGTAGGGGGAAGGACTTAAACTTAACTAAATACCCAGTATGTATGTATAGCTATTATTTAAATTTTTAAAAATTTTGAGATAGTTGCAAATTCACATACTATTATAAGATTAATACAGAGAGATTCCTATATGTTCCTGAACCATTTTACCCCCATGAAAACATCTTACAAAACTATATCACACTATTGCAGCCAGGATATTAGCACTGATGAAGCCAAATAGGATAATCTTTTCAGAATGATCCTCCATACTACCTTGTATGGCCACATCTACTATTGTCTCCTATCTCATGTCTGACCCCCTGGGAACCACTAAGATGTTCTCCATTTCTGTAATTTAAAAATACTGCATAAATGGAATCATAGAGTTTGTGAACTTTGGGATTGGATTTTTTATTTAGCATAATTCCTTGGAGTTTCATTTAGGTTTTTTCATATAAAAATTGTCCATATATGTGATTGCTGAATAGTATTCATAGAGTGAATGCATCAGGTTGTTTAAATACTTTCCCATTGAACACATTATTTCCAATTTGGGGCTATTATAAATAAATGTGCTATGAACATTTGTATGCTTTTTTAAAATATAAGTTACTTTTCTGAGAAGAATGACCAGGAGTGAATTGCTGAGATATAAGATAGTTGCAGTGTTTGGTTTTATAACAAACTGGCAACTTATTTTCTAATAAGTCATAAAAAAACTCATCTTTTACATTTTCAGTAGAAGCCTGTGAGTGATCCATTTTCTCCATATTCTCACAAGCACTTGATATCACAATATTTTATCTGTGTTGCTAGTAATATTGGTCTTGGAGATCAGGAATGGGTCCTCCTTTCTCTGGTATTGAATACCTGAGAAACTCTGAGGCAAGTGAGGAAAGCAAGTTTTATTTTAGAGATGGGCAGAGACAGTAGACTTTTCTGGAGAGAAAGGGGACCAGAGCTGGGTGCCCACGGCAGTGGGTGTGTGTGTTTCTCTTTTATATACCCACAGATTCTGCTCACTTTTTCTTTCTTCTTCATATAAGTGCCTAAGAGCAGGAAAGAGCAGCACAGGGGGTGATCATTTATCTTGGGAAGTGCTATCCCCTGTTAGCAATCCCTTGAGCTGGGAGTGTGATCCCTGAGGTTAGTTACAAGCAACCTAGTGACAAGCAGCCATCATCCTCTCTAGACTCCCATTATTCATTACCTATACTGACTCACAGGCCTTCCGCCCTCTGCCTCAGTTTGTTTGGGGATGTAATGTTTCTGTCACCCGAGAGTAGGTGGGACAACAAGCAGATCACTTTTTGGCAAAGAAAGCATGTGGGAAGTCCGTACAACAGGCTTATTTTAATGAATTATTCTCCTAACCTCATGTTCCCACCATCCTCATCTATCTATCCTCTTACAGTAAGTGTGTAAGAGAATTGGAATAGGGTTTTAATTTGAATTTTTCTCAATAGAAATAGAATGTATCTATTACATATATAAAATATATATTGGTGCAATGTATACTATATGTATATATATAGACACATACACACACACACACACACACATATATATCATGTGTTCTACACAATTTTTATAGCATAGCTAGCATATAGTATATTATACTCTGGAAAGGATTTGTTTCCTTCCTTATTTATTTTCTAAGACTGTCCTCACTTGTCACCTTTTGCCCTTGTTTTCACCACTATATCACTTTCTTTCTGAAATTGACTCTATTGCTTTCCTCTTATAAGAAAACTGAATTATACTTGATCCACATGGATGATTCACAATACTTCCTTCATCGTATGATGTTTACCTTAATTATATCTGCAAAGTCCTTTCTTCTGTGTCTGATAACATATAACATATGCTACATGTTATCATATAACATATTCATAGACTCTGGGAATCAGGGCATCTGTAAATTTGGGGGAGCACTATTCTATAAGTGATAGTGCATTGTGGGGCATATTTACATCTGTGGACTTAGATACGTGCATAACATGACATCCACGAACTTACAAATAGGATGCTGCTGTCTTCTTTACTGCTATATACACAGCTCTAGCACAATGCCTCAGTCACACTGAGGTTAGCCCAAAACATTTTGATGAATAATAAGTTGAAGTGTGTAAAATCTAAAACGGATGGAGAAAGCTTGGTAACAAGCTTCCTTCAACTTGCTTAGAAGAAAAACACGAGAATGTTCAAAATGCATATTATGGACCACTATTAGGGGCAATAATTATCAGGACATCAAAAATTATTAGATCTACTGAAAACATTTTATTTATTTATTCATTTATTATTTTATTGGTTCTTTTAAGTTATACATGACAAAATTCATTTTTATATAATTATGCCAGCATGGAATACATGATAAATAGAGGGATCTAAAAACGTCTAGAGCTTAAGTTTTCAAAGGGAAGGAAAATGACATGGAGGAACACTTTCTTATAATTAAGGGCAGTCTTTATGAAATAGTGACTGGGAGGTAGGCAGGCTAAAAACCCTGACAGTGGCTGAGGATCCACAGAATGAGGTTCTTACTACTGAAGACAGGATAACACTGCAAGATCAGATATGTCTCTTGGGTCCTAAGTCCCCCAAAGACAATATACATTTTTAAAAGAATGGAAGAGGATGAAAAGAATGTTCCATCACTGCCCTCAAGGACTAATACACTTGAGTCAATTTTGCGCTACCTCAACGAGGAAGACGGGATTGAGTAAACTGCCAGTGGTGAACCCAGCTGAGCATCAGTCCCTCAATGTATGGTCTACTCCTCCTACATTTACTAATTCCTTAACATTTTGTCCTATTATTAGGGTAATTTCATGAATGATGATTTGTATATAATGTCATCATTTCCTATAATTTCCATGCAATAAAGAAAGTTTGGAACCATGTCTCTCTGCTCTTCAGCCCTAAGTCCCAGCTAAGCTTCTTATTTTTTACATGACTACTTTCCTCTTATTGTATCTTTGAGTAACCTTAAAGCAGTTGCTCTCTGTTTTACAAAGTAAAAGATGTGTTATAAACAGTAAAAGAAAGAAATTATGAGTAAATAAGAAGAATTTTTTTTTTGGAAACATTTTTAAGAAAGTCAGTCTAGTTGTGAGGAGCAAATAGCTGGTTTTCAAATACAGAAGGTCAAGTCTATAACACGAATCTTGTTTGACAGAAATAGCCAAATCTAGGGTCACACAGAGTATGAGGACAGTTTAGTTATTAAACTAGTGGTTATTTAGGTTTACAGAAAGGCAGAGTAATCCAAAGAAAATAGGGTCACAGTTTCAAATGTGCTTCACCACTGACCTTCATCTGCTTGCAAAGATCTCATGATTCACTTCACCTGTGATAGCTTTTTAAAACTTCTCATCTTACAAGGCAGATATGGTTCCAGCAATGCAGTGGGAGAACCATGAACTGAAAACTTCCTTGACTGGATCCTCATCATTAGAGTTTTTAGTTCAAAAGATATCTGCTTGAAAATATCTTTCCTAATTACCTCACCCATGACTGCCAACACATCCAACCATCTCCTTCATACGATCTTGTTTTCTTCTTTTTTAGTTTTTATTTGACTTCACTGTAATAATGTAAGCTGCCTGAGATTTTTTTTTAAAGTATTCTCATGATGTTTGTCTGTATCATCAAAGCCAGGAATGACACCTGATACATGATTATTACTCAGTAATTATTTCTGAATGATAAAACAAATATAGTGAGGTATAGTTTGCTCAAAGCTACACAGAAAATAAGTGGCAGAACCAGGATGCAAATAAACCCAATTCTTCTGGAGTCAAATTTCATTATATTTAGTCTATTTATCATGACTTTTTAATTAATTTGAGATTATAGATTTCCCTTCATCATAAATCACACATTCAAGATACTAAACAGTCTTGTATGCCTTAAATAAACCCAACCCTCCAAGACTGAGGTATTACCCCCAAATTTTACATCTAAGGTAGAGGCACATCCTTCAGTTGGTTTGAGTTTGGGCAGGGAAGGCAAGTTCTCTTTAAGCTTTACTAGTTTGTAACCCAGATTAGATAGTACAAGACTCTTAGATGTGTGGCTGTCTGTTCAGTGACAAACTGAACTCCTATGTTCTTTGAATGCTCCTAGGTAAGGGATTAGTTAACCAGTGGGAAGCACCACTTCAAACACAAAAATTTAAATAATAGTTGAGACCTTATATTTAACTACAAGCTTAACACCACTTAAAGTTTATGATGATCTTGAAATAGGACAAGGACATCTTAAATTTTAAAATTTGTGCATAGATTTAAAATGTTATTTGCATGCTACAGTCTACAGATAACTTATGGAGAATGGAGTTGTTCTGCATGCATGCATACAAATATTTATTAAGATCCACTATTCTTTAGGCATCTCTTTTGAAGTGTAGTGCTTAAAATTGTTTAATTTTCCAACAGCGAAAGTGCCCAGTACTTCAAAAACAATGTTAATTATTAATCCAATATATCAATTACATTGACCAAATAAAAATTCCCTACTGCATAAGAGAAGAAAAGAAACATGATTTATTCTGTGTTTTGATTTTGCAAAGTTTCAAGATAGGAAATATGTACTTCTAATATATGATATATATTGCTTTACTGATAATGAGCCTCACAACACTATTAAAAATACTCAAGTCTTTTTATACTCTATTCTGTTGGTTTGAAACTGCATTAATTAAGTGCCAAGGGGAACATGAATTGGATTATTCATATCTGTTGTCTACATTCAGATCTTTTACTGAAATTACTACTAGTCTGTCAACTTTAATAAAGTCCCCTACTTCATAAAATGCATGATAGCATCAAACTGACAATTCAATGACCCTCTCTCTCCTTTTTTCAATATGTCCTAATTCCATTGCCCAACTCATATCTGATCTTCCAAATACACTAATAAATATCCAGTTTGAAAACCAAAACCCAAGGTCTTCCTTTCATTCATTCTCTATACCCATACTCAAATCATCCAGTTGCCAAATACTAACAAAATGGAAATTGAGATGTTCTGAAAGATCTCTTTATTTTTCCAGTTATTATTTCTAAGGCCATAATTTCATTTTTCATTATATCTTGTATCAACTTTTTCTCCCCTAAATACATTCCCACTTGAATTTTATGGTACCCTTTTGAGAATGAATGTCAAACTTCCATTTTGATTTACATTGCCTCTAAAAATAAAACCTGAAAATAAAGTCACAAAGACCCAGCTCCATCCTAACTTCATAGTTTTAATATTGTTCTCTTCCTGTGACTCTTCCATTTTACAATCTCTACCCCTCCCTATATATACTCCAGGTTTTACTACATTATGTAACATTATCTCATTTTCACATATTTCTCTGAATGTGACAGTGTTCTCTCTGTCTCATCTTATCAGTCCCTGCTTATACCTTAAAGCTAAGCCCTACCACTGCTTCCCTGACACAACTGTGTGAAAATTCCATAGGATCTAGAGCACTACCATGCCCCTTTTTACATTCAAGTACTGCAAGAGTTTCCATGCTTTATCATAAGGGTGTCTTTCCTTGTTTCCTCTCACTAGGCCAGAAGCTCCTCGAGGCTATACACTAATGTATAATAATATACATTATTGATTTGAGGGATTCCACCAAAACATTAGGAGAAAACTTAAAATTCATAAAACAATAAATATCAAAGAACTGAATCATATTTATTCTCATTCTCCCTGGTCTTCAAATATTCACTCACTCATGTGATGTAGTTTATGATTAAATTTACGATAGAATACTTAGGCAGAAAGCAAAGGAAAGTAACACTAATTTTCTATGCCAAATATCAGCCTCTCAGTTTTATTAATGCCTCAATAGGAAAATGCTTATTGTGGGACCATTTTCGCTGTAGGAAGATCAAAGTATAAAGTCACTGAAATTTTATGAAAGACATGATTGTTTCATAAAATGCCACATTCTGAAATAAGTCAATACAAGAAAAAAAATCTCTTTGATAAAGATGAGAAAAAAATCTGACTTTGGGGAAGATTATTTGAATCTGATTAAGGATAGAATCATATTGTATGCCATAAAGGTTTTATGTGCTATAAAATGTGAAGAGTAATTCAAAGTTGTGAACTGGCAAATATAAAATACTAAAGAAGCTCAGAAAAGTTCTAAATTCCAGTCATAAGTATAAATCCTCTTCTAAGGATTTCTGTGCATATATTTCAACAGTCAAATCTAAGGGAATAAACCATTCAGGTTTTGAGGTGGATAGTGTTTGGATGTTCAAGGCCAAAAACGGCTGGTTAACATCATCCTTGACAAGAGTACATCTTCATACTCCCTCATATGGAAATATGATCCTATAACTTTCCCAATAGCTCACTCCATCTTCTCACCACTAGCAAAATTACATAAATACAAATGCTTTAAGTAACAAGGAAGGCTTTTCCAAAGCAGGTTCTCAATGCATGACAGAGGATTTTCACAAAGATAGTGGTATAGCAATCAGACTTGAAAACTAGAGATAATGTCTCCAAATATGTCAGAGGCAAGATATGTGTCCAGGTCAGACAGTAAAGAGAATGTGTCCCTGCTGGGGAAAGGTGGTTAGACTTCCCTTGACAAGATATTCTTTTCTAAGCCCAGGGCCCTGGGTTGTATCATAGATCCACTGTGTGCATTATTTGCCTGGACCTGCTTCACATCAATCCTATGCTAATAGGAACACAAATCAAGAATTTTAAACTATTGAAATCCATTGACTCATTGTTTCCTTACCACAGAAGATGAGGAAGTGTGAGTGCTGATCTTGCAGCTGCAGTCGGCTGAAGAATCATTCAGGCACGACACAACTTCGCTTGCCTGGATTGTATGCATCACAGTCCACGGTCTGATTTGTAACTTTCTTTTTTAATTTTTCAAAAAAAAAAAGTTTAATAGAAACAGTATTGATGACAGCATGGGGGAACTAACTTTCTCTTACACTGCAGGCAGGAGAATATATTGTACAACTTCCCTGGAGGGATATTGACCAATACAGCACATTTTGCAGAACTTAAAAATGATGTACACTTTAGCAGGACAATGCTTCCATCCAGATATTTGTATTACATACAAATCCTTATATATACAAAGTAATTAAAGCACATGGATATTAATTACAGCATTGTTTGTAATAGAAAAACATTAGAAACATTTTACAGCAAAGGGTTAAGTAAATCAAAATGCATCACTGTTGCTATATGTTGTCATTTAAAAGAAATACCCTTATTGATATTAATGTGGGAAGGTCTAAAATATATTAAATGACAGTTATAGAATAGTATGTGTTTATCACCACTTCTTTGTGGAAAATACTTAGAACTAAATATATTTGGGGGGTAGCTTGCAACTTTGTTGTGTGTGTAAAACACTGATGCATAAAATTATATGTATTTACTATACATAACATGATATTTTGAAGTATATATACATGATGCAGAATGACTAAATCCATAATTAACATGTATTATCTTTTATAGTTACTGTTCCTGTGGGAGAAAACTTTATATCTACTCTCTTAGTATTTTTAAGAATGCAATGTTATTAGATATAGTCAATATGCTATACAACAGACTTCTTGAATTTGCTGAAATTTTGTAAACTTTGTATCTCCCTAATCCTACCACCCACACCAGCCCCTGTTAACTACTATTCTACTTCATAGTTCTGTGACCCAATAGGCGTATGAACAAATGCCCAACATAATCAATCATCTAGGAAATGCCAATTAAAGCCACAACAAGATATCGCCTCACTCCAGTTATAATGGCTATTAAAAATAAAAAGTCTTGGTGAGGGTGTGGAGAAAAGGGAACGCTTGCACACTCGATGGAAATGTAAACTTAGACTGTCATTATGAAACACTCTATGCTCAAAAATTTAAAAATATGACCATATGATCCAGCAATCCTGCTTCTTGGTATATGTGAAAAAGAAATGAAATTACTTTGTCAGAGAGGTAACTGCCCTCTCATGCTTAATGGATCACTATTCACCATAACCTAGAATAGAATCAACCTTATTGCCCATAAATGGATGAATGGATAACAAATGGGTTGTATGTCTGGGTGGGTGTGGGTGTGTGTATGTGTGTATACACATACAACCCATACTATTCATCCAAAAAAAAAAGAAAAAGGGAAATCATCATATGTGACAACATGTATGAACCTTAAGGACTTTATATGAAATGAAATAAGCCAGAAACAGAAAAAAATATGTCATATAAACTCATTTTTCTCTGAAATCTAAAAAAGTTGTCCTCATTGAACTCCATATAAATTTGAGTGCATTGGCCATTTCTACTTAGCTTCTAGTAAGAGTAACATCTCAGGGAACTGTATTGCTAAGAGACAAAGGTATGAGGGACACAATTTCTCACTGTCTTTCCTTAGGTACCTTTCAAATTTGGTATGTACACATGAATCATTTGCTTAAAATAAATAAAATTCATAATGTAAAATTTATCTAATTTGAATATTTGTTCCTGAAGAAAGACATTGACTGGAAGTTTCCAAATGAGACACTAGCTTTGGAAATGATTAGTGATAATAAACAACCTAGAAATATTTAGGGCAGTGGTAATACTTCTGGGGAAGGGAAGTCTGAGGCAGTTGTTTTGGATCACAGGAAGAGAGCTACTGGAGAATAACAAACAGCCATGATTCATCCCTGCTGGGTCTGCAGCAGGAGGAATCAGGGCAGATGGGACTAGAGTTACAAAAAATAGAATTGTTAAAGTGCTCCACAGTCTTGGTGGAAGCTCACAACTAGGTCACTGGACTGAGTTCTTCTCAGAGGGAGTCACTTCCAGACTCTTCTTTATCTTATATGTGTGTCCTCTTCACCAACCATATAACAAAGGGTGGTTTCACTGACCTGGCTGATTTCCACGTGATGCAGAGAGCTGTCTGAGGTTAGGCAGGGCACTGAAGGATGGGGAAGCTTATGGTCACTGAGGGATGACAAGAGTGGGCAGAGCTACTTTTGTGGCTGAGTGGAATTGGGTACTTATGATCAGCAACAACAGGAGGAAGGCAGGCTTATATCATACTTTACTTCACAGATCAATTTAACTATGTACATTCTAAACTCCTCCTCTGACATTTCTTCCTCTGTGGTGTTGACCAATTCTGTTATTGGAGTATCTTAGGATGTTTGTGACAATTTGTTCCCTTGCTTTTTCATGTTATTTTTGTGCCTACCTATCTAACAGTACAGACCTAAGGCAGTAGAATTTCTACCCTGTGGACTTGTAGTGTCCCTGAAGGTTTCTAGTATCTCACTTGTGGAGAAACTACCTATCTCCTTTATTCTTTTGATGCCACAGAGCAGTCAGGAATGTGACCTCCTCTAGTCCACCATCTTGGTTCTCCCAGTCTGTAACTTTCATAAAATGCTACACATTATGCACTTGATCTCTTTCACCTGCCATTACATTTTCTTAGTCTTTTTATCTTCTCTGAAAAAGAAAAAAATTTATCTTATTATCTCCTCTATATGAAATTTTTACCCAAGCTATGGAATAAAATTTATCCAAGTTTTACCCCAGCCATGGACTAAAATTGTTTCTTTTAGAAAGTCTCCATTTTAAATTACTTTATTTTGCATTATTTGCATTTATACATTATTCATATATCAAAACTGTTGAGCAAATATCATGTGCCAATCAGAAATAATCAGTAGAAAAATGGGTAATAAAGAGTGCACACTTGGTTACTGTTCCCTCAAATCGTAGAGAGCAAGAAAAAAAAAAAAAAAAACGTTGTAAATGAGCAATGATAATTGTTATGGTTTAGATATGAGGTATCCCCCAAAAGTTCACATGTGAGACAATAAAACTAAATTTTAAAGTGAAATGATTGGATTAAGAGAGGATAAACCTAATCAAGGCATCGATACCCTAACAGGGATTATGTAACTATAGGCAAGGCAGATAGGCTGCCACCAAAGAAGCTAGGTCCTTGGAGGGCATGGCTTTGGAGTTTATAATTTGTCCCTGGAAAGTGGAACACTCTTTCTCTTTCTATCCCTGCTTCCTGGTGTCATGTTCTGAGCCACTTTCCTCTGCCATTGCCCTTCTGCCATGATTGTGCTTCACTTGCCATCTAGAGACTGAGACTTCTGAAACCATGACAGTCAAATACACTTTTCTTTCTCTAAAATTGTTCTTGTCAGGTCTTTTGATCACAGTGGCAAAAAAGCTGACTAAAACAATGATAAAACTCATTACCAGTTCATAAAGAAATAACAGGAATACATGACAGGGAGATCAAATGGTGTACGAGGCATGCACTTGGAAGTCTTTTCTATAGGAAAGATGCTTCAGTTGACTGAGAGTAGCAGAAACTCACAGAAGTACTGGATACATGGTTGCTCATTGTAGCCCATGTTCTAACACTGACCATGGCATCTGCCTAATGGTAAATATTTTCAGGAAAAAAATTAATAAAAAGTACAAATTTCTTTAGTCTTTTATGTATTGTTTTCAAATTTCCAATACTTTAAGAAATAAATTATTTTAAGCTTTATATGTTACTTCCTAAAAAGTGATCAAAATGATCCTTAATGTAAATATTTTCAAGGCCTGTTATGGCTATGATATTATTATATCACCTGGGAATCATTCTCTGCAGACCAGGACACAGGTTAACAAACCCAGTGAAAGATGTGATGTCAGTATCTTAGAACTATGATGAACACTAAAAATAGACTTTCTAGCTGTGGTGTGGAAGCAATGTAGGTGGAATATTATCTATTTAATTAATAAATTGAATTATCAATTCTGATTAAAGCCAGAGAGATGCTTCCATTTACACTTGATAGACAGGAAACCACTTGTGGCATATGCTTGTAGAAATAAAGGACCTGAATTGGAACCAACTGTAAGTCTGCTCATCCATCTTGTCATCTGACTGGAAGGAAATTTTTTGAAAATTTCCCACTGACAGTTAACTTTATTCTGTCCATCTGCTGAAGGGATTTGATGCAAAGTTATTTAAGAGAACTATGTTGCAGTCACTCAAAATGCTTCGAGTCATGTCTAATTTCATATCTAAATATGGTTATTTTATTACAACTTGCACCTTACTGCCACTATTTCAAGTATGAAATCAGTAAGAGTGTATTATCTATTAGTAGCAAAAAGGAATATAATCAATTTTATTGTCTCTATTTGTAATAGTGAACTGGAAGATGTGTTCATATTACACAAAAATATCTAGTGTATAATGAACAGCTTTATTATTTCTTTTCACTTGTGAAAAACATTAAAATCCATTTTAAAATAATTAAAAGCATGGAATATAATCTGCTCTAATTCATTCCCCAGTACTTGCCCTTTCTCTATATATACTCCCTCCCCCATTCCCTTTCCTCTAACCTACTGATCTTCCTGCTAATACTTTTTACAATTAATGCCTTGTGGATATACATAGTGAGATTCAATGTGTTGTATTCACATATGTACATAGAAAACTTAGCTCAGATTCATTCCACTATTCTTTCCCTATCCTGTCCCTCCTCCATCCTGCTCTACCCTGTTCTTCCACTCCACTGAACTTTCTTCTGTATTGATGGAATCTGCCCCCTTTTCTCTTTCTTTCTGTCTTTTCTTCTTTTACACTAGCTTCCAAATGTCAGATAAAACATTCCACCTTTGGCTTTCTGGATGTGGCTTAGGTGACTATGTATGATGGGTTCCAGTTTTACCCATTTACTAGCAAATGCCATAAATTCATTCCTCTTTATGACTGAGTAATAGTTCATTCTGTATATATATATCACATTTTCTTTAGCCATTCATCAGTTGAAGGGCACCTACATTGTATTCATAACTTGGATATTGTGAATTGTGTTGCTATAAACATTGATGTTGTTGTGTTCCTAAAACACTGCTTGTACAATTTTTGAATTAAAACCAAGGATTAAGATGACTGGGTCGTATGGTGTTTGCATTCTCAGTTTTTTGGGAAATCTCCATATGGATTTGCAGAGTTGTTGCACTAATTTGCAGTCCTACCAACAATTATCTTTTTCCCACACATTCTTGCCAACACATTACTATTTGTATTTTTTTTAAACAGTCCTTCTGTCTGGAGTAAGATGATTTCAATGCAGTTTTGATTTGCATTTCCTTGATTGCTAGAGATGTTGAAGATTTTTTAAAAATATCTACTGACAATCTGTATGTTTTTCTTCCGAGAAATGTCTGTTTAGTTCTTTCATCAATTTATTAATTAGAGGATTTTTGTATTAAGCTCTTTGAGTTCTTTAGATATTTCTGAATATTAATGCCCTATCTGAGGAGCAGGTGGAAAAGATCTTCACCCATTCTGCGGGCTCTTTCTTCAGTCTCATGTTCCCTTTGATATGCAGAAGCTTTTAAATTTGATCCCATCCAACTTACTGATTTTTGGTTTTATTTCTTGTGCTTTGGGAGTCTTGTTAAGGAAGTTGGTTTCTATGCTAATATGTTGGAGTGTTAAGCCTACATATTCTTCTAGCAGTTGCAGAGTTTCTTGTCTAATTCTTTGATCTTTGATTCACTTTAATTTCCAGGGGTCAAGATAGGGCCAAATTTCATTCACCTACAATATGTATTTCCAGTTTTCACAGTACGATTTGTTTAAAAGCCTATCTTTTCTCCAAAACATATTTTTCACACCATATTCTAGTATCAGATGAATGTACCTGTGTGGGTTTGTCTTTGTGTCTCCTGTTCATTGGGCTTCATGTCTGTTTTTGTGCCAGTGACATGTCTTTTTTATTACTATAGCTGTGTTGTATAATTTGAGGTCAGGGACTGTGATGCCTCCAGCATCCTTCTTTTTGTTCAGGATTACATTGGCTATTCTGGATCTTTTCTTTTTTCGGTAAATGAATTTTATAACAGTTTTTTCTAGTTTTGTGAAAAAATGTTATTGGTATTTTGATGGAAACTGCATGAAGTTGATAAATCCCCAGTCAAACTAACCAAAAGAAGGACAGAGAAGGGTCAAATTTTAAAAATTGGGGATAAGAAAGGAAATATCACCACAGACAGTACTGATATCTAGAGGATCATTAGAAAGTCTTTTGGGATTCTTTTTCTCTAATAAGTTAGAAAATTTTAAATATATTGACCAATTCCTAGAAACATATGACCTATCAAAAGTTATCCACAAGGATACAGAAAACTTAAACATATCGATATCAAGTAACAAAAACGAAGGAGCTATCAAAAAATATTCCAACAAAGAAAAGTCCAGGACTGGATGGATTCTCAGATGAGTTCTATCACACTTTTGAAGAACTAACACCATTCTTTATCAATTATTCTATGAAATAGAAAAGAAGGGAACACTTTCAAATTGATTCTATAAAGCCAGAATCACAGTACACCAAAACCAAACAAGTCACATCAAGGAAAGAAAACTTTAAGCCAGTATCCTTGATGAACATAGATGAACAAATTCTTCATAAAATATTGGAAAATCAAATTCAAAAACATATTAAAAAGATAGTTCACCATAATCAAGTGAGATCCATCCCAAGGATGCAAGATTGGTTCAACATGTGCAAATCAATACATGTATTCACCACATAAATAGATTTGAAGGCCAAAGGACATGATTATCTCAATAGATTGTACAAAAAAAAAAAAAAGAAAAGAAAAGAAAAAAAAAAAAAAAAAAAAAAAATTTTGCAAAGTCCTAGCACCCATTCACATTTCTAAGACAGGAAAAACTAGGGATAGAAGAGGGATAGAAGGAACGTACTTCGGTAGTGTAAAGACTATGTATGACAAACCCAAAGTCAACATGATACTGAATGGAGAAAAAATGAAAGCATTTCCTTTAAAAACAGGAGGAACAAGACAAGGATGTCCTTCCTCTCTCATCACTCCTATTTGAACAGTCCTTAACCCTCTACCCACAGGAATCAGTCTGGAGAATGAAATTAAAGGTATAAAAACAAGAAAAGGGGTCAAACTATCTCTGTTTGCTGATGACATGATCTTATATTTAGGAAATATAAAAATCTTCACCAAAAGACTTCTAGAATTCTTAAACAAATTTAGTAATCTAGCAGGATGTAAAATCAATATACAGAAATCAATCATTTTCCTATACTCCAATAATGAATCTGTTGCAAAAGCAATTAAGGAAACTATTGCATGTATGATAACATCAAATAAAAATACTTGGGAATTGATCTAATGAAGGAAGTGTGGGATCTCTATAATGAAAACTATAGAACATTCAAGATAGACATTGAAGACCTTAAAAAATGAAAAGATTTCCCATGTTCTTGGATAGGCAGAATCAATATTGTCAAAATGATTATACTACCCACAGCTCTATGCAGATTCAATAAACAGGTTTTCTTGAAGTTTACTGAATAACCTGGTCAAGGTTATATTTGCCCATTTCATTTTCAGAAAAATGACTTTGTGAATTTTACTCTGATGTTAGAAAAAACTGTTTATCTTGTCATTACTGAATATCTGTGCCATGTTCTAGACACTTGAAAAAGTACCCATCTCACTTCCTAGTTTTCCTCAGCAAGCCTAGTGCTTTCAGTCCACTGTGTACATCAGCACAGAAAAAAAAAAAAATTGCAATAAGCTACTCATTCCAATTCAGTTATTTTTATTTTTTGAAAGCTTGACACGTTTTCTCCTAAATGTAACATATTTTGAATTAAAAAAACTATCAGGCAAAAAAGAAATGCTTGATTCTAAGTTTCTGCATGTTTCTGAATTTTTCTGTATGTAGGGTACAAGGTATGTGCTCCAAGTTTCCTTTGGACAACAAAGAAATGGTAACATATTGCAAACAGGGCAGTCAAGTCTCCATTGAAAACTTCCATTGATTTTACTCAGAGAAGGGCACCCAGTGGATGACACCAGGGTATACATATCATAGACAGTAAGGGTAGGGAGGCTTTTGTAATCTACAGTATTGCACCAATAATCACTTGCTAGATACCATACTCCCCACAAAAATCACAATACTGCCAAGTTAATGGAAGCACAGGTTTAATTTTCATCATACATCCTTTTTCTTCAGTTGTGCATATGAATGTGAAAGACAGAAAAACCTTTCTGACTTACCCAGAAAACACAGACTTGCAACTATATAGAGTCCATGGATTTATGCTAAAAGCAATCGCTGGTACATCATTTCAGAAACCACAGCTTCTATTTATTATTTACCATCGTTTTTTTTTTTGGGGGGGGGCTGTATGTCCACTACATAAACAGATGCAAATATATACACATACTTTGTGGTACTGGGTATTGAACCCAGATAAACAGTGAACTTCTAATACCCTAACATCGAACTACAACTCCAGCTCTCTTTATTCTTTAATTTGAGACAGAATCTCCCTAAATTGCCTGAGGTGGCTTCAAACTTTAGATCCTCCTGCCTTAGTTTTCATTATAATATTTAAAGACACTATGTGATATATTGCAATGATAAAATATTTTGAGAGGAAGCAAATGTCACTAAATTCCTCTTGAAAGACTTTGGTAAATTATTTTATTTTTCTAAGCCTCTGTTTTCTAATTCGTAAAATAAAAACAATAATCTGTAAAATAAGTATTTCTTAATCTTGTACTTGTGGTGAATATGTTAGGGTTTTTTGGCAAAAGGTACTTTGTACATATAAATAAAATAAGGGATATTGGTATGAGCAGATTATTCTGTTATCTGAGAGGATACAATGTAATCACATAGGTATTTACAAGAGAGAGGCAGGAGGTTCATAGGCAGAGATAGAGATATAATCATGGAAATACAGATTGGAGCAATGATCTTAGAATTTTGGAAGAATCTGTGAAGCCAGAGAATAGAGGTGACCCATAGAAACTGGGAAAACAAGGAGCAGAGTCCACCCCAGTTCATCCAGATATACTTCCCCTCTAACAACACCTTCCTTTTATCCCAGAGGGCCTATTTCAGAGTTCTGACCTCCAGAACCATAAGCTAATTGCTTTAAGCCACTAAAATACATAGTAATTGCTGTAGCCCCAATAGAAATCTAATGCACTGAAATTTTTCTTTTTACTTCCCCTCTGCAATATATGGAATTATTATGTGAATTGTGTCAAAATAAGTCATCCTGGAATAACTTCAGTAGTTGTGAAATAAATTATATGAGCTTTCTGCTCTGGTTCACTATCACAATAAACAAAGAATCTTTGTGAATTTCATATTTGTTCAATTCAAATAGTAACAATAATGATATTGATAATGAAAACATAAAAGGATTCACTTTATCAAATTAATAATTTAAAAAGTAGTAAAACTACTGGAATTACAAATTTCTTAAACGCTGCCCTTTTTAAGGTACTTTATGAAATTATAAAATAGTTACTTTGAACTTATCTGTTGGTTTTAGCATGTAAACTACACTACTTACAGTCAATCACATAAATTACTATCATAATAACCATACTTTCAAACATATCAGAAACCAAATTCCCATATGTTGATTATTTTATAATCATAGATCCATAGAATTTATGGAATAGAGAAGACATCAAATTCAACAGGTGTGAATATTTTGCTCAGGTATTTCACAGTGTTGAAATGCTAATAGAGGCAATACCAACTTTCACTGCACTGCTGACCTAGACCATGAATCCTGCTGAGTATCAGTGACAGAAAAAATAACCAGAAGATCCAGCATCAACTTTTCCCACCGGGACAAAGACTAGGTCATGTTTAAGGAATTGCCTAGGGAAAAGAGATTAAAGAGGCATTAGATGGGTGACTCTTCCAGAAAGTTTATTTCCAGAAATAGTAAGCTGACCTTTGATTGAAGTCTACCAACTCTTACCACTTAGTCTATTAGCCAGCAGTCCTGACCCTGCGAGAGTAAAAGAAAGCAGACTAGCTCATGCTTAACTTCTTTGAGATTTTCTGTGTCATTATGAAATAAAGAGAGGCTTGGTCCATTGTGAAGTGTACTCACCTGCAGGGAATAGGAAGCCCAGCCACAATGGATTGCACAGAAGGGTATATTTCACTCACATAACAAGAAGTCTGAAGAGTATATTTTGCTCACATGACACATGGTCTGAGTGGTTGGGCTACACAATCATGATTTTAGCAATAAAGTCTCATTTTCTCCCCAATTCCTCGTTCAAAATTTAGTGAGGATGAATTCTATACCCTCTGGTTCTAAGGGCAATGATATTTAGAACACATTATCATATTCTCTGAAGGAACTCTAGGAAGTCAACTTCTTAGTCTAAAGGTCACAGAACTCCCACAGATTTGTTGCATTGATAGTAAAATGTGAACAACTAAAAAAGAAAGTTTAAGAACATAAATTTTCCAAAAGAAATATATCATTCCTCAGTGACTCAGCTTATCTCAACAATTTTGGAGAGGCTGTATTCGTTTCTCAAAAGGCAAGTACTTAGAACTTTAATTTTAGTAGTAATTTGAGTTATATGTAGAAGAACCTTATTTTAAATGTCATTTTTTCCGTCCATTATCTTTTTTAAATATTAGGGAATTTATTTCATCTTTATAAGGCTATTTCCTCATTTGAAAATTAGCAATATTAGTTTCCTGATTGTTTATATACAAAATTTTCCTATATTCAGAACTTAAATAACACAGTATGTGTAAGCATAGATGTTAATGGTGAATATTCTTTTAGCACAAAAATGTAGTAGGAATTTTTCTTTTCTAAAAGTCAAGTATATTTCAGATCCCTTTTGTTGCAAATTTGCCATGAGAGGTGGGGCTACCTTTTGGTCTCTCTACCCCCATTCACAACTTAAACCTGTGCCTTGTATCAGTCTTGAATGGAATTCAGTAGATATAATGCTGTAAGTACTTCTAAGACTAGGGCATAAAACATATCATGACTTCTTCCTGGAATACTCTCAAAACATTTGTCCTTAAGCCCAGTCAACATATTGGAATGAAGCCCATGTGACATGAAGAGGTTGCCTCCTATGTGGTTTCAGCTACCAGCCTTAGCCAAATCTCAAAGGAAAAGTTGTCTTCAACCAAAAGACAGGGGAGAGACTGCACCTTCAAATAATGTCAGTCTCCAGGAAAGCTATTAATTTTTGGAGAACTATTTTTTAAAATCTTTTTAGTTGTAGATGGACACAGTACCTTTATTTATTTATTTTTTGTAGAGCTGAGGATCTAACCCAGTGCATCACACATACTAGGCAAGCACCTTACCACTGAGCTACAACCCCATCCTCTGGAGAACATTTTAATAAGGTATTGAATTAAAAATTTTCTTGCTTAATTGAGGCATAATTGAGCAATAAAAATACTGAATATTAAAATCATATACAATGATGATTTGATATATACATATGTGATGATATACAAATTAACATATCTATCATTACAGCAGACAGAAATTTCTTATTTTTAGGCTGAATAATCATCATGTGTGTCTGCGTGTAATAATCATCATGTGTGTGTCATGTGTAATAATCATTGTGTGTGTGTGTGTGTGTGATTTTTGCTTTATCCATTCATTCATCCATAAAGATTTAGGTTGTTGTTTTATTCAGCTTTTGCGCGGCTGGGACTAAACGACCTGACCAGAACAACTCTAGAGGAGGAGATGTTTATTTAGGAGCTCATGGTGTCAGAGGTCTCAATCTTTAGACGGCAGGCTTCATTCCTCAGACTTGAGGTAGGAAATAATGGTGGAACTGTGTTTCAGAGGAAAACAGCTCACATGATGATCAGGAAACAGAGAGAGAGATCTCCTCTTGCCAGATACAAATGCATATCCCAAAGATACTCCCCCCAATGCCCCATCTCTTCCAGCCACAATCCACCTGACTTCATTTACCACTCAATTAATCCCATTAGGTGATTAATTCACTGGTTAGGTTAAGGCTCTTGGAACCTGATTAATTCTTCTCTGAACCTCACATGAGTTTTGGGGGTAACACTTCATATCCAATGATTATTACACATGACACACACACGATGATTATTACACACAGACACACACACATGATGATTATTCAGCCTAAAAATAAGAAATTTCTGTCTGCTGTAATGATAGATATGTTAATTTGTATATCATCACATATGTATATATCAAATCATCATTGTATATGATTTTAATATTCAGTATTTTTATTGCTCAATTATGCCTCAATTAAGCAAGAAAATTTTTAATTCAATACCTTATTAAAATGTTCTCCAGAGGATGGGGTTGTAGCTCAGTGGTAAGGTGCTTGCATTGTCTCACATGAGTTTTGGGGGTAACACTTCATATCCAAACCAAAACAGTTGCTTTCATATCTTGGTAAGTGTGATTAATGTTTCAATAAACATAAGAGTGAAAATATATCTTTAATATATTCCCTCTTTTTTTGAATACTTACCAAAAATGTGGAATCACAGGACTGTATTGTGGTTCTATTTTTAATTTTCATTCAGGCAGCATCAATTTCTATCAAAGGATGCAAGGGAACCCTTTCCTCCTCATTTCATTCAACATTTGTTATCATTGTCTTTTTTTATAATAGCCACACTTAGAGAGGTAAATGGAACTGTTGTTTGGTTTTGATATGTATTACTCTGATGATTAATGATGTTGAGGGTTTTGTACATACCAGTTGGCCATTTATATGTTGTCCTTAGAAAACATTTATTCAAGTTTTTTGTCCATTTTTAAACAGTTTGTTTTACTTGCTATTTTTATTTCTTGAGTTCCTTATACACTTTGTATAATAACTCTGCATCAGATAAATGGTTTGCAAATATTTTTTCTCATTCCCTGGGTTGACTTTTCATCTCATTGGTAGTTTCCTTTGCTGTGCAAAAGCTTTCTAGTTTGATATTGTCCTGCTTGTTTATTTTTGCTTTTGTTATCTGTGCTTTTGGTGCTATGCCAAAAAAAAAAAAAAATGTCTGCTAAGAATGTCAGGAGTTATATCCCTGTTTTCTCCCCAAATTGGTATTATTTCAGGCCTTATATTTAATTCATTTCGAGTTAGGTTTTTTATATGCTAAGACAAGGGGCCAACCTCATTCTTTTGCATATATTCCCAACACTGTTTATTGAAGAGACCATCTTTTGCCCAATGCTTATTCTTGGTCTCCAAGTCAAAGATTCCTTGACTCCTATGCATGGATTTATTTTGGGGCTTCACATTCTGTTCTATTGGTCTATATATCAGTTGTTTACTACTACTTTGTAATGTTTAAAATCAAGGAGTATGATGTCTTTAGCTTTATATTTATTTCTTAAAATTGCTTTATATTTGCTGTATTTTGGAGTGTTTGTTACACAATATTTCTATCGGAACAAACAGGAAATTTGACGTTGTTTTAAATGTTCGTAAATTTTAAAGCAAATAATAGGAATTCAGAGAAATGATGTTACTTCCCAAAATACCAAAAAGTAAAAAAATTTGAATCTGTTTCCTTTTATAAAATTTTCTCTTACCTTCTATTTTCAGCCTATTTTCTCTCCACTTAAACTGAATTATTTTAGTTCTAAATCAAAATATGATCACTTATATCAAAGAAATTTTGAAACAGACCACTTTTGAGAAACTGCTCTCTTCCCAATGAAACTGTTTCAGTTGAATCCAGCACTTTGGCTGTAATGAGATTTATGGGGAAAGGTATTTTTTTTCCATAGTTCCATTTTTGTTAAAAAAAAAAATTCAATGACACACACAATTAAATGAAACAAATGTACTATAAAAACCAATATGTTTTTCATGATTTTTAGTCTTGGCATTCAGCATGACTAGATAATTCACAACTTCTTAAATGCATCATAATCACCTGAAATATTACATTCTGTTTCTTCTAGTCATTCATGAGAAGAATCTTTATCTTCAAGGAATCGCTATCTAAGAGATTAAAAAGGTAAGAGGCTAAAAACAACAAATTAAAAGAGGTTTAATCACCACTTTCAGCAGAATAAATGACTTGTTCCAACTATTGTTAAGTACTATTGGTTTATTATTTGTTCTTTGTTATTTATAATTCTAGGGGATTCACAAAATTCTCTAATCTTCACAGAAAATCTATGAGTTAAGGGTGATTAAGATTGTGATTTAAAAATCTGTTGGTCATGGCTCAGAATATTTAAGTAATTAATCAACTAGTAAAGGAAAAAAAGCAGTTTCTTAATTATATTTCATCCTTATTACATAGATCTGGAGAGATGAGACAGATAGACCAGTTTCAAACCCATTACTATATTGGAGTACAGAACTCAGAGTGCTCACTATCTTACTTAAAGGAATAAATATCTATTCCCTATGTAACACTAGCTATTATATATTTCAATACTTGGGTCTCAAAATTTTATGTACACCTGGTTCCTTTTAATAATCTGGGAAAGAAGTTGAAGTATTACTTCTTCTTCCCTCTTTTGTCAACATATTTTGAAAAGGAACATTGAAACCAAAAAGAAAATGTTGTTGTTGTTGTTGTTGTTTCATTTTCTTTTGTTTTTAAGTCAAGTGGAGGTTGAACTGTCGAAAACTAAATACAAATTTGTGTGTCCTTGACTCAAGAGAATTCCTTGAAACTGAGTGGGAAAAAAAACAAAGCAAGGATCTCTTAGAAATTCTCAGAGAAGATGAAAAGATGGTACCTATGTTCTTGCTTATTCACAGGGCACCTTTTTATTAAGAAGTATTTAATGTGAGGCAAATAATAATGATATTTGTCAAATTTATGCACTAAGTTCAAATAAGAAATCTAATTCAATTTTCTCCCAAATGACTAAAACTAGAATCAAGATCAAATCATTTTATTCTCATTTTGAAATTTCTTTCAACATGCACAATATACAATAGATATGCTTTCAGAGAAAACAGAGCAATGTTGGTCATGAGATATAAAAATTGATGCCATATCAGTATGAAAAATCTAATATATCTTGATATAAATTTCTCCTATTGAGAATGCTGAGGAATAACTGCCAAATAATATCAGACTTCTTATTGAAGAAATTAGTTTAGGCCCTTCTCTGCTTATTTCTCACTTCAAAATAGCAAGAAAGAGAACATCCCTGTGTTTGAAGAATAATTCTCCCAGTGAGCCTTTAGGGCCAGATAGTCTCCAAATGAAAGAACACTAGTCCCTACTTGACTTCTCAGATATGTTTGTGACAAAGTCTGCTTGCCCCTCCTTTTATTTTTTGTGCCCATATTGGGGATTGGACCTTGGACTTTGGACCTTCTGCATCTAAGCAAGCACTCTACCACTGAGTCACATCCCCAACTCCACTTGATCCTACTTTTAATTAATATATTTAATATAGTTTAAACATCTATCAATGTAAGATTCTATACCATTAGCGAGCATGTAAAAATAAGTAATGCAAGGCCCTAACCTAAGGAACCATATGTATATGGTGCCAGTCATCTGTAAAGGCCATGTTGAGTATATGTAGTGAAGATAAGATTGGCACAAAAATGAGTGGTTTTTCTGGTAGGAGAGGAGAGACAGTGGGAGAAAATATTTCACTGGAAAACAAATAAGAAAATTGGAACTTATACAAGTTATAAGTTGAAATTGGCCGTAGTATAAATGATAATAGGAACAGAATCAGGGACTTTGATGGGGAGTGCTCTCCTGGGGCTCTGATGTTTTCTGTGAGGCAAGGGACAGTCATAGAAGAATGAAGGAAGCAACTCAAGGGACAGAAGCTGAATTTGGGAATAATCAAGATGAAGAGGCTTCAGAGTCTGCTCAGGGTTGCTGAACTATTTCTTTACAGTCAGCAGTAGCCACAGGCACTGAAATTCTCAAAAATTTAGTGTTAGGTATTGATTCATAATTATTTATGGAAATCAGGTCAGTGAAAAAGATGCTGGAAACACTACTTTTTCCTTCAAATCGCAGTATTAGCAAAAGCTAAGTTTAAGTTGTCACAGATTTCAAAAGAATTAAGTGAGCACATCTCTGAAGTTTTGTAAAAGAGAATGCAGAAAACTTTCTAATGATCTTTCATTTTTCTGTAGGTTTAATATTTTGATTGCAACTTGGCTCACTGAAAATACACTAATATGTTTAGCTAATGTTTTCTAGAATTCCCAAATTCATATGGACTATTGGCTATTGGAAAATCATTCTAAAAGAACATCCACCAATAGAACTTTACCCAGATAATGAAATGGAAGATCTATAATTAGATAAACAATTTTTTGGACCGAGAAAACATTTTGGCTTTATGATTTGGATTTTATAGAGAAAAGTACCATAGGTACACTCCAAAAGTTGTGATCTCAGCTAAACACTTAGCAAAGTAGAGCAGTGAAACAGATTGATGAATACTTAAAATGTACAAAATAAGAGGATTCCCTTGTTTAAACAAAGAAAACTAAATAATGAATGTCCAACCCCAGAAAATGAAGAGAATTTTGAAGAAGCTATTAAACCTATGAACATAGCAAAAAAATATAACTGAGATATCAATCAATATTGAAAATACATAATAATAATTTCTAAGTAAACATTATCCCACAGATTTCATCATTTTGGGTTTTAGTTTATGCCTGAAAAACTTTATGACCAAAAATTTTAAGGAACCTTTCCTGTTTGAGGTAAAATTCCCAACACAGTCGCAGATTCGAGCAAATATATCAAATCAAAAAACATTTACAGTGTGAAAGCAAATAAAGATGCTTATACTGTGAATAATCTCATTGATTAAATACTGCATTCTATGGAACATGCAAGTGAGGTCATTTCAAAGTATTTAAATTACTCTGAAGCTATTCTTTATTTCTTTCAGTAATAACATGTTAACTCTTAATTGAAGAATACTGTTTGGATGAAATCTTTTCCAGGACAAACATCACAAAAAAACAGCATTGCACTTAGTATCATAATCTACTTATAGATTTCATAAACAGCATGACATATACCCAAGAGTATCTAACTATCAAGTTGAAAATAATATAGTAAAGTCAAATTCTGTACCTCTGGCTTCCATCAGGTGTATAGATTATCTGTATTAGTAAAAAATGGTTGTGTTCAAAAATTTTAATAATATATAGCTCAAAGACACACAAAAGTGGTTTTTTTCAATGAGATACTGCTAAAGAGGTTATTATTATAATCTTTACATAATTCACAAATTTTATTAATATAGTTGAATGTCACAAATTTCAATAACTCCCCAATTATTGAATCTATAATTAACCTGTGTAAATTGATAAAGATTAGAAAGGTAATTGTCTTGGTTTGTGCTCCAGTCCATATAATTCAAAGAGAAAAAAGAACTGTTAAATAGTTTCCTTAATAAACATAAATATGTTTTCTCATTTTAAAGGAAAAACATATTTTTCAAATGATTTATTTGGTGACACTGAAAGTTCTGTTACTCTCTTGTACTCTTTTTTTATATCAGCATAAACAATTAAGAAGGAAATTTTAAGCCCACTTTTTCAACAAGTAAATTGAATCACAAAACATTTTTAAAAAGAAAAAATGTTCACTTTTCTTGAATCTGTCTCCGCTTGACTTTCTAGATGTCATCTTGCTAGATTTTCACCCTTTACTTAAAGTTGTTCCTTTCCTCTTCATATTGTTGACACCCCAAAACTGGATCATCCCAGAAGCAGCATTTTTCTTCCTTCAACCTACATAAACCTCTTTGGTGGTATGTAATCTGGGAACTTTGCATTGAGTACCATCCCTCTGCACTAGCAAACCCAGATGTGTACTTTAAGTATAAATCTTGAAGTAGATCTCCAACTAAATAAACACATCCTTTCCTCTTCCCTGAATTCTAGGTGCACTGCATACAACTGCATCCTCATGGCTGTTTTGTCCTGTGTCAAGTGGCTAAGATATGATACTTCCCACAATTGTCTTCCCTGTGTATTCCCAACTTTGGGTTGGCAACACAAAAGAAAATAAGATTTAGAAACAAAGCAGGAACCATTAAATACCGAGTGCTGATACAGGTGCCAGGTGTTGCTGCAGCTTACACAAATTTTCACTGATATGCTGGCTCACCTTGCTAATGAGGAAGGTCACAGTACCCAATCCTCCCTGGCTTCCATTGCATTTTCTCTTCCAGCTTCTCTGATTTAGAGCCAAGCACATTGAGTATCTGTGGCAAAGCCAGCCAGCTTCTTCTGTAGTTCAATTTTCATCATCGAGACTAGGAAAAAAATGAGAGATAGACACATGTTCTAGTTTGTTCTCACAGCTTCCACTTTCATTGTTGGTTGTCCTGTGTTTATTTTTGTGAATTAATTCCATACCTCTAAGTCTGTTGACAATGCCTGGTTTTTCCCCAGTTGCCAGCCCTGCTGTTGAACAGTGATTCCAGAAACACTAACAGTATTGAAGGTAAAAGTCTTCCAAAGAATTCTTTATGGCTTCCAACAATTTTGGAAGGTATAATCACTAAAATAAATCTCTTTTGCCATATCATTTTTCTGGTTATGCTTCCATGATTGAATCCTAATTGCTGTACTACTTGAAACTCCATTTCACTTGACTTCTCAAATGTAGCATGATATAATAATAATAATAATAATAATAATAATAATAATACAACTGGATTTATAATATTACTTTTACCACAAACTGGCTCCCTCAGATTTTCCAGAACATTAATAGCAATTTGGTTTCTTCCTTCTATTTCAATCAAGCATCTTGAAGTCATTCTCGATGTTTCTTTCACCCAGGCTCAAATTATTCATTTTGGAAACTATTATCAGTTCTACCTTTAACATGCATTCTTTCTGTCTTCTTCCTATACAACATTCTTTCCCAAGTAAGCATGTCTCACTGAGACAATTACGTTTGCCTTGTAAGGTGACTTCTGGCTTTTATTCCTCCTCAAAAATCTATTTCCCTATCATTATTTTTTCTTATCACTCCTCCTATTCTCTTTGTGGATGACCTGATCTATTTACCTCCTCACTCTGGATGTCCATGTTTGCCTTTCCCTTTGGTATATACACTCCTTTCCCTTTGCTGGACGTAATTCTCTGTAATCACACGACTTGTCCTTCCAGAATTTTTAAAACCTCCAGAACACCTGATATTTTAAAACCCCTAGTCCATCATAAAATATCTTTCTATCTCATTATATAATATTGTCCTTAGTGCATAGTTCTGATTATAGTATTATACATATATTTTACTTATTTTAAGTATGCTCTACTACACTAAATTTGAGGATGGCAATTGACAATAGTATAATGAAACTCCACAGTACCTTGTCCAGTAAAATAGGTCCATAGAAAATATTTATTGAATAAATGAAGAGATATTAATGTGAATATTAATACAGAGACCTAAATCATTAATTCTTGAAAGAATATCTGTTACTAAAACTGGAGTTTAAGATGAAAAGAAATTCTCCACTTGTGCTGGTGGGTGGGGTCTGCATAAGTTGCAAGCTTCCTGCAGCTGAGAAAACTCACTTTATTTTTAGTAGCTAAACACAGCAGGGAAATGCCTGCCGGCTTCAGCTCCAAGGGTTGCAACATGCAAAGCCAGATTCTTCTCTATTGCCCAGCAATTTGATGGAGCTCTCAATGGTGGGCCATGTCCCCTGGTGTTGTAGTAGATCCCAGAAGCTTACTGCCAATTTCTTTCTGGATTTTTGTTTCATGAATTTGAAGAATGGACTCAATAGACAATGAAAGGAGTAGGATTTATTTAAGTGAGGAAAAGAAGTAAAACTTTTAGCAGTTAAAATGGGACCTGATAGCAGGTTACTATTTAGGTGTGTTAGCTTAGGGGTTAATATAGTTATTGGTCAAAACCTATGCCAAACATATGATAGAGATATGTTAATGTTATTGGTTATTCCTAGAGTCTGTAGCCTTCACTCAGGTCTGTCCTTTATCCCTGTTCCCTTCACCCCAGGACAAAAAGAATTAGCTGGAGCATTTGGAATGCTTCTACAGGCAAACTTCATGAAGTGGCCTTTAGGTTTTAAAAAACGTCTTACTTGGGGTCCATTACCCTGACTTCCTGATCATTTTACTATCTATCTTATCCTATTCACTAAAATAGCTGCTGTGTAAAAAGACCTATGCCATTTCATCTGTTACTTTGAACCATATGAAATTTCTAATATTTGACTAATAGCTTTATACAGATAAAATCTCCTATGGTTCAAACCTTCTATAAAATGAGGTCTTAACCAATACAAAGTACCTGATAAATTAATCTTCTACAAAAGATATTATTCAGAGAGAGATTTTTCCTCCTTATTGTATTCATTCTGACTGCTTTCTTCTTCTCACAGTTTACCAATATATTTCAAGAAATCGGAAATCTACACACTAGTTGGATATCAGAATTAATAGCAATAAGTAGGTTTGGATTATTCAGAATGCAACTGTGATTTGCCTGCACTTTTATAATTTAATACAGGTAAAATGATGGTATTGGTATTTTAGTGGGACAAACATAAAGAAATGATGTTTGAAGAGACAGATGGGTTTAAATTGACTTAAACATTAAACAATGTATATACATCAAAACATTGCATGATATTCCATTAATATGTACATTTTATGTTTTATATACCAGTTAAAAGAATTTTAAGGAAAAAAATGAAAGAAGGCTTATATTCTTTCCTTAACTGTAGAGCAGAGAGAGTCTTATGTTAAACTATTCTTGGTAATAAAAGTCTTCCTGAGAATATTGATCAAGTATAAACCTATCTATATAATTACAGGAACACATTACCTGTTCAGTGATACTTTAACATCATTAAGGTAAGTATGCTTTCCTGTCTATTGGCTATTCCATGGGTGTAAAAGAAGAATGCACTACTCCAACATGCGGGCCTCTCATAAAATGAGAACATTTTTTCTTAAATTTGTTTTTGACATCTGATTTACATTATGTGGGGTGGATATTTGACAAAGGGGAAGGATAAAACATGGACTTTCAAAATCTTATTTCATGACAATGGAAACCAGACTATAAAATAAACTGAGATAAATTTTAAGTTATTATGGAGTTTACATACATTAATACCCTAAATATTTACTATATCATTAATCCAAATGAAATAATCCAAGTTTTCTGGATTTAAACTGGGTATTTTATTTAATGTATTGTTTATTTATTTATCTACTCACTTACTTATGGTTCTGGGAATTGAACTCAGGTGTTTTTACCACTGAGCCATATCCTAGCCCTTTTTATTTTTAAATTTGAAACATGGTCTTATTCAGTTGCTGAAGCCTTGGCAAATTGCTGAGGCTGCTTCAAATTTATCTTCCTTCTGCCTCAGCCACCCAAGTCACTGGGATTACAGGTGTGCACCACCATGCAAGGCTAAACTCTGTATTTTAAATGCTATCATCTGCTTGGGGAATGTGATGTTGAAATTTAATTCCTACACTTGGGTGAGTGTAATGATTTGGCCAATTTACAGACTGGCTATTTGTGACTGCATTTTACCACATAAAGGGTAACGTATACACCAGGAATTTTATTGTTGATATTGAATTTGTCAACCTTGAGAGTAAAGTAGATAACACACAAAGTATAAAAGCATTTTGATAATACACAACACAGTCAAAACCTATTCAAAGATATATGTTACGCTTTTCATCTCTATTTGAAGCAATTGAGTTCAATGATATGTCCATAGTACCCATCTGACACTCCTCTTTCTTGCATGGGAAACTGATGTCTTAGTCAGCTTTATGTCACTGTGATCAATACACTAGACAAGAGCAACTTAGAGGAGGACAAGTTTCTTTTGGCTCACAGATTCAGAGGTTCAGTCCATGATCGACAGATTCTATAGCCCTGCACCCAAGGTGAGTAGCACATCATGCCAGAAGGGTGTGGCAGAGGAAAACTGCTCAGCTCATGACAGCCAGAAAGCAGAGAGGACTTGAGTGCCAGGGAAAAATTACAAATCCCAAAGGCCCCAGTGACTTATTTGCTCCAGGTATACCCTACCTGCCTATAATTACCTCCTATAAATTTATTCAAGTTATTAATCCTACAAATGAATTAATATACTGTTCGGTTATAGCTCTCATAATCTAATCATTTTGCATCATCTCACACATGAGCTTTTGAGGGATACCTCATATCCAAACTATAACTTGCAATTATTTGAGATCAATTAAAATCCTATATGTGTCAAATAAGAATGAGCTAAAAATATGTATATCTTACTATTACTATCATGCTAATCTCATTTTGCATATGAAGTAAGAAACTGAGACAACTTAAACAATTTTCCCCCAAATCCTCTAGTGATTAAGTATTGGAGTGAGGTTTCAAATTAAAGTACATATACATTTAAAATGCAGAAATTTTACTGTGTATTACAACCCCTTTCCTTAAAAATAAATACATTTGTGCATATATGACATATGAGATTAAGAAAAACCTGTTAATAATTCAAAGTAGCTCTGTAGCACTTGTAAATTCTGATTAATTAACCCTCACTGAAGGGATCTTCCAGTTTTCCCAAAGATCCATTGTATTATGCTGTTTTATGCCATGCCACTTATGTAACTTCTTTAGATCTGAACAAAACTAAAGAATGGAGGGTAAAATAGAACCCAATTATTTCATTGTGTATTGTCCTAGGATCTAATAATGTAGTAAATCTGAAGTACTTCACATGACCTTTGAAACAAAACATGCCATCCCAAGTGGAAATGATTATTGGTTACAGCCTGAATAAAATATTTTTAATGATAAATTAAAGAAATTTTGAAGAGAGAGTGTGAGCTACAAAGGTAGGCAATTTTATTCCTAAAATAGGAAAGTAATATTATCTTATTGTCCTTGCATAAGGAATTTAAAATCTGTTGGAGATATTTCTGGAAATTCTTTTAACATTGCCTTTGTTAGAAAGGATCATATACTGATTTAGCAGGAACAATATTTCCTTGGAATACATGAGCTTTCAGAGAATAGTATATTATATATATATATATATATATAATTTTTAAAAATTGAAATATTGTGCAAAGAGAATTAAAAATAGAAACAAAAACAATATTTGTAATGTAGCATCAAACAAAAACAAGTGTTAGGAAGATTAGATCTACTCTTCACTTTTTCTACAAATTATTTGGTTCAAGTTGCTAAAGGGCCAAGGAAAATGATAAAGATCTTCTGCATCTGTGTGCTCGTTTTAGTCAGTTTTTTAGCTGCTGTGACTAAAAGACCTGATGAAAACAATTTTAGAAGGAAAAGTTTATTTGAGGGCTCACAGTTTCCGAGGTCTCAATCCATAGACAGCTGGCTCCATTTCTTGGGGCTCAAGGTGAGGCAAAACATCATGGTGGAAAAGTGTGGTGGAGACAGGATGATGAGGAAGCAGAGAGAGAGCTCTGCTCAACAAGGACAAAATATAAACCCCAAAGGGTGATCCACCTCCTCCAACCACACCCTATCTGCCTTCAGTTACCGCTCAATTCCTTCAGGGGTTTAACAGACAGATTAGGTTAAGGTTCTCTTAATCAAATCATTTCTCTTCTAAACCTTCTTGCATTGTCTCACACATGAGCTTTGGGGGACACCTCACATCTAAACCATAACACTGCCTACCATGACTTTTACACATCTTTCACAGAACATCTAAAGAAAGCAGACTATTTGACTCACTCAGGAGAACCCAGATACGTTCACTTATCTCACAGCAAACATTCTCCCTCTGGACTCTGACCAGCCTTTGCAGGGATGAAGTGTCCTTGAAGGAGCCCCAGGTCACAGAGGTTGTTAGATGAGCACTTCCGTTATTCTAACTTCCTAGCCAGGACCCTGTAAAGCTTTCCTGGGACTCCTCAGCTACATGACTTCAGGAGGTGGTGTTTCCTTCCATATGGTAATGCATTTTCTTCACTTTCTCTCTCACATTTCATTTTTGCCTTTACTTTTGCTTTCATATTATTACTAAAATAAATGTTACCATGTGTAAAAAGAGTGTCTTTATTGTCTATTGTATTTAACCTACTAAATTCAGCAGCTGCAAACATATGTAACACTTTAACATTTCAGTGGCAAATGCGGATAAAATTCTTAATACAAGTTTTAAGTGATGTATTGAACGCCGAAGCTATAACCATAAAATAAGTGCAAATAAAGCAAAAAAAAATCCATTTACAGAATTGTCCTTCCAGAGGAGTGTCTAGGGAGGTATTTTAAGGAAAGCAAATTTGACTTCAACTAGAAAATGGTTTAGAGAAGACCTTGTATTTTTTGTGTCTCTTATGCCTTAGAAATATCCCAACTGGACACTTAGTAAAATTTACATACATTTCACATCTGTCTAAAATCACAGAGAACTGTTCTGCCAGATGCTATTTATTCTCCTAGCATGAACAATGAATTGGGGATGACTGAGAATATGATCTAGAAAGCAAATGACACATTAGTTTTTTCTCAGAGTCACTGCTGGGGTGAATGTGAATACAACATGGTAGACTGAGCATGCCCGCATTTCATCTCTGACTATGCAGTGCCCCCTGCCTGAATCCTTGCTGTATCTCATCCATTCCTCAGATTTTGAAGGTAACCATGTAAGGGACTAGGTTGGTGTTGTTAAGTCAACTGAATTTGAAGTTGGGGAGGCAAACCCACTGTACAATTCAATGTGAAACAAGGTCAAGAATACAGTTCTTTTTTGTAGGGAGAGGGTTGTCTCGTTGGTTGTTTTTTTCCTGAAAGAAAAGAAGACGCTTTAAAGTTTCTTCACAAGTATGTCTCAACAAACACTTGAAGTCTGCAACAGAGGGAAACTGTTCAGCCTTATTAGATTCAGGGGTGTGTGTGGAGGGTGTGTGTGTGTGTGTATGTGTGTGTGTGTATGCGCAGGCATGAATGTATGTGCAAAGGTTGGGGAGAAGAGCTGAACTGTGTTCTCATTCTCAGATGCCGGGGTCCAGCCCTAGCAGGAGTCCATGGGTTCCACACTGGTAAGGGGGCGCGGGGAGACAGCGTCGGCAATGGATGGAGAATGAAAGACACAGACTCTAGTTCTGGTGCAATCACTCCCACTTTATTCTGGGGAAGGCTGGGTTTATATACATTTTTCTTCAGGCTTTGATGACAGGCTTGTGAGTAATAAAATCAAAGAAGTTTCCAAAGCATAGGCAGAAATTGTTTTTACCAAAAGATTATGAGAAAAAAGTAACCTTACAGATTATCCTTACTTAATCACCAGGGCTTGCCACTGATAAAATAAGCTTGTCCATATCTAGTAGCTACTGTGGAAGGTGCTTTGTGCTTAGAACTTGGGGAAACATTGTTATCTATAAGTTTCTGTGCCCCAACAGGTTCTGGCTGTGCCAGTAAATGCAGTGTTTGGTTTTTAACATAATAAAAACATTCTGCTGTTGTGAGGTTAATCATCACAGGGTTTCAACATGTGTTTTGTCTCCATGATGTTTTTCTGTAATTTGTAGAATTATTCCCATCACCTCTAGCAAGATCCCCAGACTGAAGTGAGTAATATATTATTAGGGAAACAGCACAGAATAACATCCAAGCTAGGGAGGCATACATCTGGCATGCGATCCTTTTAGGATGAGTCTCTGCAATCATCCTTCAGTAGAACTCTGTCAAGCACTGCAAGGAGAGCCAGGTGCCCCTGCACTCAGATATCCACAGTGACCAATAATAATCTTTCTAATAAGAAAGAAAAAAAATTATAATGAAAAGATAAAGGTGAAGGTGTGTTAGGGAGCCAAAGTATGAGGTAATCTAAAAGAGAACGAGGTGGAATACTCTGAAGTAGAATCAAGGACAACTTAGTTCTGTCATCTTTCCTCCTCACTTCCATCATTTCTAGTATTGTTGTTTATTAGCTAAATTAATGAGATATAAAGAGACTGATTATAAAAAGAACGATGCCCAAACCACATAGAAATGGAGAACTCTGAATTAGAACCTGAGCAACACCCCTAGAAAGCAAGTTACAACCTTTGAGGCAATTCACCAAAAATGAATAAAACTTGGTCAGTAACTGCCAGTTGCCCTAATTTTTCCCCAACTTAATATGATTCTCCCCAAATATGCTCCTATTCACAATCATATACTATGGCTACACTAATTTAGCCAGGTTCCACTTGACCAGGCAAAATGTTTCCAGTCAGTGTACACCTGAAGTCTTACTTATTTTCCACTGTACACTTTAACAATTCCCCTACCTGCCTTTGAGTCTCTGCCAAGTGATGGTGGTTGACTCCCTGGCTAATCAAACTCTGAATAAATATCCTTTGATTGTACTTATTGGGGCAGTGTGCATTTATTTCCATATTATTATACTGATTATAGCAATCAGTCCATAATATTTATCAGTTCCTAAACTAGACTATAAAAGTACACCAAATTTCATAAATTCTTTCTGAAACAAAGTTTACTGAAGTTGTACTTTGAGATTCAAAGTGCCACTGGCAGATACCATGCTAATCACTTTATTTAATGCTCCCTTGTCTAGAAGATAGATGATTATTTACCTCATTTTATGGATAAGGAAACTAAGATAGAATTCTAAGTAACTTACTGTAAGCAGTTTCAGAAAAGCTAATATTTGGTAGAGCTTATGTTTGAGACAACTTGAAACTAAATCTACAGCCAAAAGCTAAAATAACTCCAAGAAAGTGATTTAGCACAGTGGTTTAGAGATGACCTCTGGAATAAACCAGCTAGGGTTGAATTCACAACTGTACACAATTACATAAGTTGCTTTCTCTTTGCACTTCAGTATTTTTTTTCTGTAAAATAAGAATAAACTATTTCTACTATATAGAAATGTTGTGATAATTAAGCTACTGAATAGAAAATTCTTAGAATCGTGCCTAAGTACAGAAAAAGTGCTCATTTCATATGTATCATTTTGAAGACAATGGAGAAGTCTAAGGAGGAGACAGAAATGTCTATCTCCTCTTCCCATGTGTTAAGCTTTCAACCTTTGACACCAGCTGTACTCGAAATGAATAATAGATGGAATTTTTTAAAATCTTAGAAATAGGGTTATATTAATGGTGAGAATTCTAGCCTCAAATGAGCCTACCTGATGATTTGTATTTCATGCACCCGCCATGGTCACTACCTTCAGTACTATTTCACAGGAAATGTTTTGTGAGGGCAATTACAAAAGCTGGAAATGCATCTTCTTCTCTAGTTCACTTCCAACCCTTAAGCCCAGGGAATTTATTATCTTTCCATAGGGCAGTAGGGATGGGATTGGCGCATCACCCAGCACAGATACAATGATTATTTGTATACTTCAGCAGTTTCTCTTAAAAGATAGAGAAAAGGCTTTGCTTGTTATTCAGTCTTCCAAATTGATTCCCCCTCATGCATTCTGCTTAGATAACCTTCTGGGTAGATGAAAACTCAGAGACGCTTACCCTAGCACACTGTTGTGGTTCAGATTCTTTGCAAGTCTCCCAAATTAAAGCAAGATTTAAACAGTAAATAAATTATCTAGCAAAACACTTGGATTTTTCCAATGTGTTTAATTTTGAAAGTCTATTTAATAAAGCATTACTATCAATAAAAAAATATTTCAAATTACCCCTTGTTTTATTATGGCTTATCATGTGGGGGGAATGGGTCCTTTTTCCTTTTTCACTTTTTGTCAATTATAATTCCATGTCACTTATAATACCTTGGAGATTTCCTGTTACAAATAATGAAGGTTTTATTTAAATTATCTTGAAAGAACAAAGCAAAAAAATGTATAATTCAGAATTATGTTTTAAATTTTAATCTAAATACTTACTTAGTATCTTACCAACAGATGTTTTAAGAGGATATAGTCAATAAACAGAACTTACCAGTAATATCAGTTGTTTTGAAGATTTTCTGGATAGGTTCAGAAAATGGTTGCTACCTTGGCAACTGGACATTAGAATAGTAGTGAACATTTTTTTTTTTCCTAACTTCTGACAATTGAAAACTATGAGTAAGACTAAGGGGTTGAATTTTGGATATTCTAATTGCTTGCTTTATGACCTTGCAAAAAAAAAAATATTTAAGCTTGCCCAGTCTAAATCTGAAAAATAATAACTAACTTGAAATATTGTTTTTAGAATTATAATATAAGGTATGTATCACATGCATACAGAATATGCCAAACTTAAGTCATCTAAAACAATGTTATCACCAGTCTTGTCTTTATCCTCAGTCTCATTAATTGTGATTCCTACAATGACCAACTGGCTTGGATTGACAAATCTAATTATTATCATGACAAACTAGACTCTATCTATCTAGAGTGAAGTTTAGGCATTTCATAAACATCAGAGCACTTTTATTAGTATGCTTTACAAAATCTATTCTGAGGAAATGAATTGACATTTACCAAGAATTCTCTCTCAGGAGGTGCCATGATGTATTTTGGGATATTAACTCTTCTGGTATATCATTGGCAGTTCTAAAACCCCAAATAAATATGTAGTCCAGGGTATAGTGGTAAATTTATGAAAAAAATGCATGACCCACCTTCCAATTGCTTTTCTTTCTACACATCACACACATTTAGAAATTTGGAGTCTATCCTACTTGATACTGAATATTTTATCCACAGTATTTAATTTTACCTCTGTAACACTTCTACAAGTAGACAATATTCTATTTCACAGAAAAGATAATCATACTCAAGGATAGTAACTAACTTTCTAAGAACTGCCAAGCTAAAATGGCTTACAGAATAATCACCAATGAGTCCAGGCCAAGCAATTCATTATTTAATATTAGAGTTACATGCATAGTATAACTACAATATAATAATAATAGTTTATCAGTGAAGCCCTCACAAAGTCTAAATAACAATGAGTTAAGATTATGGACTATAATAAAAGTTCTATGGAGCCAAGATGAAACCCCAGAATCCATCATTTACATTTATTCAGTGTTTAGTATGTGCTGGATACTGCTAAGTGTTTTAAACCTATTAGTTAATTCCCTGCCCTGAGTATTAAACTATTGTCGTCCTCCACTTTATCCATGAGAAAACTGAGGATGAGAAAAGAACTTGCCCAAGGGGACACAGCTAGCTATTGATGGAGCCTGACTGGAACATAGATAATCTAAATCATCCTGAAATCTTATCTGCCATGCAATGCTGCCTTGTTGCCTCCAGACTTTGTCCCAGTTGTTTCTGCCTCATAGAAGAATACTCTGCCTTAAGGATGAGACATAAATGTGTAGATAGTTTTAGTTGTTTTGTGAGTGGGATATATCTTTGTATCTTTGCAATTCTTTAATTCGAGCTTCCCCAGTAAGTACATGCAAAAACTATTGCCATATAAAATTTTAAAAAAATAAGAAACAGAACTTCCTTGCAAAAGCTGTTACAGAGATCTGAACTTTTGTAGCTGTGACAGAAATTCAGCCAGATTTGTACATAAGTAAACCCAACACTTTACATCTTAACATCTCATGATCACCTTGGTCACACAGATGCCAGGCAAGCTCAGTTCTGCTATGCTCAGGGTCCTTGCACAATCTTTGGTATTATTTTTGCATCCTATTGTTCTTTCCACTTCACATACAAAGTCACACACATGCACTTATTCACATGTTTGTTACTCCAATCCCGGAAATATAAAGTAGTCTATGTTACATTTTATAAACAATTTTAAAGTAAATTACAAACGGCAAATGATTGTGCTATAATATAGAACATATCTTAACTGGGCATGGTGATGCATGCCTGCAATCCCAGCGACTCAGGAGGCTTATGCAGTAGAATTGCAAGTTCAAGGACAGCCTCACTCACCAACTTAGCAAGTCCCCAAATAAATTAGTTAGAACCTGTTTAAAAAAAAAAAAGCGCGCGCGTGTGTGTGTGTGTGTATCCTGTCTTTTGCTGGATTTCTGGAACAGAGTTTCAGGAACTCTTAGAATTTTCTGAATGAGAAGACTGCCATTGTCATTCATAAGGATCCCCATGTAATTATACCTGCCACAAACTAATTAGGCAATTTGAGATAGATTTTTAAATTGTTTCAAGGTAGGAACGGTCCACATCAGAAAACTAATACAAGACTTGATGGTTGGGACATTCAACTTTGCTCCACTCCCACCTCTAAGAAGGCAGGGGATCCTCTGATAAATGCTACCCAACTGAAAAATAAAAATATCCACATTTCAACAGTCCAATAACTGCTTAATATGCAACTTGAATGTCTGGGCACAGTGTCATTATCCAATCAATCCAGATGCCCGCATTCAAAGAGTAGAGGTGACCAAAGTTTTCATTCCATGGCAGCAGCTTGAATTCTGCTTCCCTAATGGCCTCCCAACTCCACTTCTGAAAGTTCTCTCAATGTTGCTTTCATGCCGATTATCCTTCTATTTGCCCAATCGGCTTTGATTCCAAATGAATATTGATAGTTTCCAAAAGCAAACTTCCATTTTAAAAGAGAAATTGTGCCATATTTGAGAAAATTCAGGGTAATTTGCCTAAGGAAAAGCTACAGTTTGTGGAGAGAAATTAATCTCAGGAGCCCCTTCGAGCCAGGAACAAATGGAGCATGGATTATTAACCACTCACAGATAATGAGAACGAAGCCATGATCACTGAATACAAGTGCTCTCTGCAGTTATGGGGTCACCCTAGCAAGTGCACATCATACAGGGAGTACACCATCTTCTCTTAGCATGGAGATGAGGGGTTGACAATGAGCTCACTTAATCTCAATATAGGGTAGCTCACTGAAGGTTCTTCATCTCTTTCTCACCTCTAGGTCCTACCTCAGAATTTTACAAGCAGCTGCACAGTGAGAGGAGGGAAATAACAGTCCTTTCAGACACTGATGGAGCTACTACACCTTGTCGCTCTGGAAAGGGTGCAGATTTCAGGGCCAGAAGATGATGTTACACATCACTATCTAATGTTCTTGGTAAAAATCTGTGTGGTCACTCGAATTATAAAGCCTTTAAATTTAAATTTCAACACGAAGATAATAAATTGCACTTCACATGGTTTTTGGAGAATACAATGCAAATACTCCTGAGTATGCTCTGTGAGATGCAAAGCTCTCTACAAGATTTTGACTTTTGTTATTTTTATTATACTGTAATTCATACAACATATAGTTTTCATCTGTACATAACAGATAAAACCAGAAAATAAATAATGACCTTTCCAAATATAAAAATAACAAAAAATAGCAAAATATTTTAATAATTTAAAAGAAAAAATATTAATAATATAAAATATCACCTTTTCATAATTGCATATATTTCATTGAAGTGTGCATATTATGTCTGTGTTACTATATATGTATAATATCAGTGGTCAAGAATAATAATTTGCAAAATGATTTCTATTAAAAAAAAACATTTACAGAGAAAATTAGGTCAGGAGTTCAAATAAGTGAATTTTATCATTACATTTTTGGTTAGACTTGAAAATATGAATTTTCCACTACCTAATCATTCCACTAAAATACAAGGTGCTTACTGATAGTAGAATAAATCCAAACCATTAAGCCTTTAAAATACTGTGATATTTTGTATTTGTTTCTCGAATCTACATAACTAAAGGTTATTATAATAGAAATACCCATTCGCCCTCTTATTTACAGCATGACTTCTTACACTGCTTAGCTCAACATGTGCTTTCACATCACACTTTATTTGATCCTTGAAATAAAACCAATGAGAAAAGAGACACACAGAATATTATTCTCATCTTTTAACTGAAAAAAAAAAACAGAATTAATACAGATTAAATACTTTGTACATTTTATAGCATTATTAATAGTTTTGATTCCATGAACTGTTCTTGGAGCTATAAATCCTTCTGCATTTCAAAATGATATCTGTCAAAATTTACAAGAGTATTTAGCTCAAGTGAGTAGATCAAAAGAAGGAAGAGTCCAAGATTAGGGATTGGAGATTCATGTAATTTATTTTTATATTTTGACCATGCACCTTGATTCTAGCCATTTTGAATAAACAGACTCTTGGGAACCATCAGAAACTATGAATTTCCAAAAATGAACAAGTGTCCCTTCAATACTCAAAACTCAAACAAGACACTGGCAGATTGGAAGATTCATCCATACACTCAAGTAATGCAAGCATCCACACCTTTGAATTCTGCTGTGTCTGAGTTTAATGCACTTCCTCCTCAAGCTCAGTATAGCTGCTAAGGGAATCTTGCAAGACTCACAGGGCTAGGCTGTCAGTTAGACTCTTAACCTTCTGCTGAGGATTCTGCAAGTATCTTGACAATGTAAAAGCATTATTTTCAGTTCAGATTACTTGAAATGAGAAATCCAAGGTTAAGGTTAATGAAAATACATTCCACTTTCCTCTCAACCTCAGTGTAAGGAAGAATGCATTTTTCCCCCTTCTAACCATAAATGATTAATGCTCATCTGAGAGCAAAAGAGAAAGCAGAAGTGTTAGCAAATGTTACTCACTCTAACGATGTTTGAAACAGCTATAGCCACTCAAGGGAGCTAGTAAAAGCATGTTAGAACAACTGCTGCTATTTTAGGAGGGCAGCAACTTAGAGTCTGGACAATCCATTAAACTATAGGCATTTGCAAGGCATCAACATCAGCATCTCATATTTCCATGTCAGGAGACTGCCCAAAAGCACACATAGCCCCAAGGGTTGCTATTGCTGTTAACTGTATTGTTTAAATTCTTTAGCAACAAATAATAACAGAAAATTATAAAGAAAATCAATACAAATTAAGGATGCTACCAAAAAGAAAGGATCTAGACCTGGATGTGGTGGCACATGCCTAAAATCCCAGCAACTTCGTGGGCTGAGACAGGAGAATGGCAAGATCAAGGTCAGCCTTAGCAACTTAAAGGCCCTCAGCAACTTAGTGAAACCCTGTCTCAAAATAAAAATGAAAAATGGGGTGGGGTTGGGGTTCAGTGGTAGTGTCTCTGGGTTCAATCTCCCCATACCAAAAAAAACAAATCTATAATGTAAATTACGAACTCTGAACAAAGAAAATAAATTTGAGAGTTAATATGTAAATAATGATTTAAACAAAACAAACCTACCTGGTCCACTGTATATTGAGACTTAGAGTAACATAGGGGCACAAAATCTCTTCAGAGAAAAGTGAAATAAAATTATTTGTTCACAACTAATATGTAACAGGGATAAGACCCAGATTTAGATTTTCCTGACTACCAGTTCAAAATTGTACTGTGATAATGGCTTGCTCTGTACCCAGAGGTATTGACAAGGGAATAGGAAGATCAAATTTAAAACACTAGAATTAGGCAATAAACAGCAGAGAAAGGAATCACTATAAATGCCAACGAATCTAGGAGTCAGTGCAAGGAAAGACAGTGAATCCAAAGTGGACCAGTACACCAACAGATAGAGGTCTTTCCAAACAGAAACTAAGCAGAATAAATCAGAAATACAAGCTAAAGAAGAATTTAGGGCATCTTTGTATCATATGGGCAACAATTTTGACCAGGAAGAAGGAACCAGTTGGAAAAGAAACGAATCCCAAAGTTACCACTGGAGTCCTCACAGGTGGAGTAGGATGTGGGGTGAGGAGAAACAATGATCGTGTCATGGTAGTTGTGAGGTGAGCTGTGTTAGAATAAGTCAGAGGATACTGTTGCTGAGCAAAACATGAGCGTCTCCAGAGACAGACACATTGGTTCAAAGTCTTTATGGCTTTTTATGTAAACTTGGGTAAATTAACTTCTCTGAGCTTCCTTATATAGATTTTCTTCTCCGTTAATCAGGAATCATTTCACTTACCATTCTGGATTATTGTTTTGATATGAGGTAATAAAAGGAAAATACCTTACACAGTATCCCTCAAATAGTAGATACTCAATGAATAGTGAGAGTAGCTGCTTTCACTCAATTAATACTATTATTAGCTTCACATGTATTTGCATGACCTAGAAAATAGAAACACATCATTAAAGCCTGATAATTAAATGAACATTTTTACACAGAGGAGGAAAGTTCAGATAGCCTAAATAGAGCAGATGCATCAGTCTTCATTCCATAAACTCTAGTAATATGAGGTTAAAAAAGAGAAAGTGAGAAGAAATTCCATTCAGTGGAGAAAAGGGAGCATTCATTCCAAAAGAAACCCAAGTGTTAAGTAATGATCTATGAAATTTAGAATATCAAAGATTCTGTTCTGTTTCTGTGCTTTTAAATTTGAATCACAGAAAGGGGAGAATTCCTCATTGTTACTCATGTTACCAATAATTTCATGTTTCCTTAAATACCAAGAATATAGCTAACAAAGTCAAAAATAATAATTCACAAAACTTTTCTCTTTTATGCAAAAGGAGAATAATTTGTAGGAATTTTTATATATTTAAAAAAGTAGGGACTAAACCTTCTGAATGGTCAATAGATATTGAGCTCCTCATTACTTTAATTCTGCTAGATTATGAACTCCTGAAAGTCAGAGCCCTGATTTACTAGTTGGTACTTTTTCCCATAAGGAATATTACAGTGTATTAAAAATCATACAACTGAGAAGATATTGAATGGATTTTTTGAGTTAATAAAGAAAACACATAAAAAGGTAGTGTTTTCTAAGAATAAAATGAAGGTAGTCAAAGGTGTATTCTTTCTGTGATAAACTAAAAAGATTTGTGCAATAAAATTCTATAATACAATGTTTATATGTTTTCTATCTTAATATTACCTAGAAAAGTCAGCATGACAAATGATAAGACCATGACAGAGATGTTGGCATTGCTCTCTGAATAGCAGTAGAAGATAGATTACAAATTATTTACTGTATATCATGTCAAAATAAAGCATAACTATGTTTACAAATTATCTTCATTTTTATGTATGTTTATAAAACCACTTTAGAGTTCCACTCAAGAGTCTCATTATCTTACATTATAATGTGTATTTTAAAAGTTAACTTTGAATTCTAAATGAGTGAGATGACTCCTCACAAAATGGATTGGTTATGGTAATGAAATATAGTGAATTTATGCCTTTTACAATTCTGGGGTAAAAAGTTGGTTTTTACCCAGAAGTCGAGAAGTGTTTGGATGACAATTATTTTACATACGTCCACTGTCCACTGTGACTTCAGAAAGTTCTTTAAACTACTGAGCTTCAAATATTTTATCATAAAATTAAATATAATAAGCCACACATGGTGGCACACACCTGTAATCCCAGCAGCTTGGGAGCATCTCAAGTTTAAAGCCAGCTTTAGCAACTCCGTGAAACCCTAAGCAACTTAGTGAGACTCTATCTCAAAATTAAAAAAAGGGTTGGGTGTGTGGCTTAATCATTAAGTGTCCCTGGGTTCAATACTTAGTATCAAAAAAAAAAAAGGAAAGAAAAGAAAAGAAAAAGTATATACAATAAAATCCTTCTTACTGGATTATAATGAAGATTAAATGTTTAGTTTACCATGTGGCACATAGAAACTGTCCATAAATGTTTTTATTAATAACTTCTATTGCAACTATTAATCATGATTTTAATCAATATTTTCCATTAATGCTACTATTTTATCCTCTCATTGTTACTATTGCTGTGATAATTATTGAGAATTTCTTTATGAAAAATCATTTTTACATTTTGTTTAGTCAATTGGATTTATGAATGCATAGTATTGAAATCACATTAGGGTTTATTTTTGTAGGAAAAAAATATAGAAAATAGCTTCACAATGAAAAGTAAATGCATTGTATGACCTCATGTAATTGTCTACTAGTCATATCATTCAATATGGAAGAACAGAAAAATTTAATTTTCTAAAGAAATGTAACTACCTGGTGTGCTGCTGCGTGCCTATAATCCCAGAGGCTCCAGAGGTTGAGGCAGCAGTCAAAAGCAATGCACTAAGCAACTCAATGAGACCCTGTCTCTAAACAAAATATGAAAATAGGGCTGGGGATGTGGCTCAGTGGTCAAGTGCTCCTGAGTTCAATCCCCTGTACCACTCTCCCTTCAAAATAGCCAAGAAATATATGATCAAATGATCAAAATATAAGATGGTCAAGATCTTATTGTTACAAAATGTTCATATTTATATTTTCAAACAAGTTTTAAAACTTGGTTGCATATACGACCATAGAGTACAAGTATGTGTGAAGAATAAAGACATTTTGAGAGAATTCAATTTGTGAGTTTTGATGTGGGAGGTTAATTTGCACTGTAGTAAGTTATAGTTTAATTCTTTTTTTGGCTTCCATTTCTTTTTTATTGCAATCACAATTAATTTGTGCTGTTGGTATAAAAATAGTTTTAAAATATCCCAAACTAATACATAAGCAAGCAAAACAACCTGTCAATAACAACTTATCAACTCAAATGGGTTAAATACACAGGCCCAAGGTATCATGGGAATGGTCTTTCTAGGGGTTTCCTGGAGAATGGCAGTAGACAGTATTCTGTTTGTTCTGTTTACTCTCACAAATTAAACTACATGTAAGATAAAATGAAGATCTCCCCTTGTGGGTTCTAATCCTAAACATGATACTAACCTGTGTTCTGAAATTTAACGTGACATTTAGCTTCTGGTCATATCCATTTTGTATGCCAATCACAATGCCAAGATTCCGCAAGTGTCTTATTTAAAGATATGGGCATGGGTTTTCCCTTAGGGAATAAAGATTGGTGGGTCATAAATATCTTTGATATAATTAATTCTGATCTTTCCCATTTTGATTGTAGTCATTCAGAATAAAAAAAGTGACTGCATATTATTTTAAATAATTATTAAATTAGCCATGTTTGGTAGCACATGACTATAATCTCAGTGATTCAGGAGGCTGAAGCAGGATGATCATAATTTTGAGGACAGTTCAGGCAATTTAGGGAGAATCTGTCTCAAGATAAAATAAAAAACAGAGCTGGGGATGTAACTCAGAGAGAGACCTACCTCTAAGGGTAGGAAAATTCCTAGTACCACAAAAAAATTAAAGTAGCCTTATAATAACATATGATGCACATATGTAACATATAATGTATATAAAGTGCATATGTTAGCAACATGTAGTTACATCAAATATAAACTAAAAGCAAATTCGACTTTCACACAACAGAGCAATCTCAGTTTCTGGAACAGAGAAAGAGACAAGCATGGAGCTGTAAAGGAGAAGTATGTATGGAGAAGTAAATCCCAGAGTATCTTATTAGATTCTGCAAGTATTTTGACTTTTACACTGAATGATATGAGAAGTCAATTTGGAGTTCTGAAGTGAGGAAAGACCTACATAACTTTCATTTCTAGAGCATTCTTGTAGCTTCTATGTTAAGGAGGGATGGGGTAAATTAAAGGAAACCCATTAGGATATTCTTTAATACTTCAGAAAAGAGGATGCGGAAAGGTCCAGCATGACAGTGCTGAAGAGAGAATGCACAGGATTGGTTGATGGACAATGATGTTGGGTATGGGAGAAAGAAATGCTGAAGGTACAGCCATTTGGTGTTGTTTGGTTTTGTCTAATTTCCAGAGATGAGGAGGCATGTGGGAGGAATAGGTTTGAGGGTTGTAATTGAATTCCATGCCTCAGGTATTGTTGCAGGAAGTGGCTTTGAGCAAGAAAGGTGAGAGAAGATCTGGACCTACTTTTTCTTCTATAATCTGCAGGGTCTCTGGTCTGATTTCGAGGTCCTTAATCCATTTTGAGTTTAGTTTCGTGCATGGTGAGAGATATGGGTTTAGTTTCATTCTGTTACATATGGATTTCCAGTTTTCCCAGCACCATTTGTTGAAGAGGCTATCTTTTCTCCATTGCATATTTTTGGCACCTTTGTCAAGTATGAGAAAATTGTATTTATTTGGGTTTGTGTCCGTGTCCTCTATTCTGTACCATTGATCTACCTGTCTATTTTGGTGCCAGTACCATGCTGTTTTTGATACTATTGCTTTGTAGTACAGTTGAAGATCTGGTACTGCAATACCCCCTGTTTCACTCTTCCTGCTAAGGATTGCTTTAGCTATTCTGCGTTTCTTATTCTTCCAGATGAATTTCATAATTGCTTGTTCTATTTCTGTAAGGTACATCATTGGGATTTTAAATGGAATTGCATTGAATCTGTATAGCACTTTTGGTAGTATGGCCATATTGACAATATTAATTCTGCCTACCTAAGAACATGGGAGATCTTTCCATCTTCTAAGGTTTTATTTAATTACTTTCTTTAGTGTTGTATAGTTCTCATTGTAGAGGTCTTTCACCTCTTTTGTGAGATTGATTCCCAAGTATTTAATTTTTTCCGAGGCTATTGTGAATGGGGTAGTTTTCCTAATTTCTCTTTCTGAAGATTCACCACTTATGTATAAAAAGGCATTGGATTTATGAGCATTGATCTTGTAACCTGCTACTTTACTAAATTCACTTATGAGTTCTAAGAGTTTTCTGGTGGAATTTCCAGGTTCCTCTAAATATATAATCATGTCATCAGTGAACAGGGATAGTTTGAGTTCTTCTTTTCCAATTCGTATCCCTTTAATTTCTTTGGTTTGTCTAATTGCTCTGGCTAGAGTCTCAAGAACGATGTTAAATAGAAGTGGTGAAAGAGGGCATCCCTGCCTTGTTCCAGTTTGTTGGGGGAATGCTTTCAGTTTTTCACCATTTAGAATGATATTAGCCATGGGCTTAGCATAAATGGCCTTTACAATGTTAAGGAATGTTCCCACTATCCCTATTTTTTCTAGTGTTTTGAGCATGAAGCGGTACTGTATTTTATCAAATGTTTTTTCTGCATCTATTGAAATAATCATGTGATTCTTGACTTTAAGTCTATTGATATGGTGAATGACATTTATTGATTTCCTGATGTTGAACCAACCTTGCATTCCTGGGATGAAACCCACTTGATCATGGTGCACTATCTTTTTAATATGTTTTTGTATGTGATTTGCTAAAATTTTGTTGAGAATTTTTGCGTCGATGTTCATTAAGGATATTGGTCTGAAATTTTCTTTCCTTGATGAGTCTCTGTCTGGTTTAGGTATCAGTGTGATATTGGCTTCATAGAATGAGTTTGGGAGGGTTCCCTCCTCTTCTATTTTATGGAATACTTTGTCGGCTTAGGACCAGACTTCCTTAACAGGACTCCCATAGCACATAGCACAAGAAATAAAAGCTAGAATCAACCACTGGGATAGATTCAAACTAAAAAGCTTTCTCTCAGCAAAGGAAACTATCAGAATGCGAAGAAAGAGCCTACAGAGTGGGAGAATATATTTGCCAATCATACTTCAGATAGAGCACTAATCTCCAGAATCTATAAAGAACTCAAAAAACTCTACTCCAAGAATTCAAATAATCCAGTTGACAAATGGGCTAAGGAAATGAATAGACACTTCACAGAAGAAGATCTACAAGCAATCAACAAACATATGGAAAAATGTTCAACATCTAGTAATAAGAGAAAGGCAAATCAAAACCACCCTAAGATTCCATCTCACCCCAATGAGAATGGCGATTATCAAGAATACGAGCAATGATAGGTGTTGGCGAGGATGTGGGGAGAAAGGTACACTCATACATTGCTGGTGGAGCTGCAAATTAGTGCAGCCACTCTGGAAAGCAGTGTGGAGATTCCTTAGAAAACTTGGAATGGACCCACCATTTGACCCAGCTATCCCACTCCTTGGCCTATACCCAAAGGACTTAAAATCAGCATACTACAGAGATACAGCCACATCAATGTTCATAGCTGCTCAATTCACAATAGCCAGACTGTGGAACCAACCTAGATGCCCTTCAATTGATGAGTGGATAAAGAAACTGTGGTATATATATACAATAGATATTACTCAGCCATAAAGAATGATAAAATTATGGCATTTGCAGGCAAATGGATGAAATTGGAGAATATTATGCTAAGTGAGAGAAGCCAATCTCAAAAAGCCAAAGGACGAATGATATCGCTAATAAGTGGATGAGGACACATAATGGGGGGAGGGAAGGGTTAGTGTTAGGGTTAGAGTTAGGGTTAGGGAGGGGGGCAAGAATGGAGGAAGGAAGGACTGTATAGAGGAAAAAGAGGGGTGGGAAGGGTGGGGGGAAGGGAAAAAATAACAGAATGAATCAAACAACATTACTCTATGTAAATTTATGATTACACAAATGGTATGCCTTTACTCCATGTACAAACAGAGAAACAACATGTATCCCATTTGTTTACAATAAAAAAAAAAGAAAGAAAAAAAACATAAAAAAAAAGAAAGGTGACAGAAAAAATGCAGCCTAGTGTTCCACTGGATTTTCCCATTAGCAGGGCTCTATGGCAGCACAAAGAGGCAGTGATAATATTGATGTCACTGATGCTGAGGCATGCCACAGTCTAGTGAGTCGTGCTGAGGAACTAATCTTATGAACAGAAAGGACAATATTCATGCACAGGGCCCCTATTTTCCTCACTCATTTAAAAGTCTAACTCCCTTCAAACACAAAATGGTGAAAAGCAAGGAGGAAGTAAGTATATTAGTAAATTTAAGAAACAAGTAAATCAAAACCATTAACCAAGTAACTTGTGTAACACAACCCTAGACCTCTCAATAATTCTTATTAACAAAATAAATTCAAATCTATCTGATGACTAGATATCCTTTTTTCCAATTTCATATTAGATATACAAGGAAAATTAATGATTTTGAAGATAGTTATCATGAATGGATATTGATCCTCTCCTAAGCCTTTCTTTAGCACTTTCTACACATAAACTCTTTCCTTCCTCAAAATAAGTCCATAAGGCGAAGTGATTTTTACAGATGAAAAACTATGGATTCCTACAGGCTAAATTGCTTAATCTAATAGAATCAACGGATATTCAGCTCTGTCTCCTTGGACTAAAGCATTATAATGAGAACTGATGTTCAAAATGATAAACTTGACACCTTGGAAGAATTCTAAACTTTAAAAGTTTAATGTTACAGAACTATTAAAGGATTAAAAGAATAAAGGTATATTTCTTTTTTGGAGATGAATAGAAGTGTACCTAATTTGTGCTACTTTTTTCTTAACAAGGACATTTGATTGGACCAAATATTCATTTCATAAACTCTTATGATTTGGGTAAGCCGAACTGCTAATCCAGCCATATAGTGATTACATATTTAAATATCTCTCAAGGAATATAAAGATCCTTTCATTCTGCTTACCAATATTGTATTCACTTTTTATAAATTGTCATAACTTTTAAGCAAATGAGTGTGGGTGAACATTTACTTAACATACATCTGCATTAAAGATTATTATAATCACTAATCACAGGAAGAAACAATAAAGAGAAGGAAATAAAATTTTGTTTGCTATTTACTATTTTGTTGATGATGTCTACCCTTCCTATTGAAATGTAGGGAATACCACAGCAAACTTCAGAAAATGGCTAATACAAATTGGCAAATTTATGGCATATTTTCCAAGACTATTTGACTAGATAAAATCTATAAGTTTTATTAAATGAAACACAACATATAATAAACCTTTTTAGATGAGATTTCTACCATTTAAAATTTAAAATTAGCCAATATATAGTAAGTACTTATTTTTGTGGTGAAAAAATGGAATATAATTTATGCAATCTTATTTCCTTCTGTATTTTGTTCCTACATGAATATGTTTTGCCCTTACAGTTGAGAAAATAAAATCCTTTGAAGTTTTAATAAATATTTTTAAACAATATGATAATGAAATTCATAGTATAGCCTCTTTCTTTAGTTTTTCACAAGTGGGTCATACATTACAGTAGTCCTCAGAAATTTGTGGGAGATTAAATTTAAAATAAAGTCATTTTCCAAGTACCAGTGTGTGACACATGCTCCTAGGAATCAAATATAAATTATATGAAAGGTTTGCTATGCGTCATAAGTCACAATGTGACCAGAAGAATGAAAACATAAAAAGTTTTTAAGCATCAAGACAAGAAACTATATTTGGAAAATAAAGGAAACCAAATAATATTTTCTGGGAGTTTTTATCTGGTGTCCAATTGAAGTAAATAATTTACAGAGAGAAATTGAGTTATCATTAAATAGAGCCTGTTTCGTAAACTCTGATCTTCCCATCTGTTGGGCATTCCAATCTTATTGGTTAGAATGGATTCTGTCAGTCTCAGACTGCAAAAACCATCTTTGCAAAGGAGCTGGTCTGAAACTGTGTTCACTTGCAACTATCACCAAATCTGTCCATGAAGCTACAATCATATCAGGAACAAATAACAATTTTTATTGTACAGAAAAAATGAGGTATTCACCTTGTTTTGATTTGCTTTTTTGGTTGTATGTGAATACATACAATCGCCTAAGCTTTTATTCCTTTCCAAGGGAAACTTTTCATAAAATAGTTGTTGGTCACCATACTTGGTGCTCTTGTTTGACCACATAACAACCTTTCATTGGATACTCATTTAATCTTGTTTGTGTTGATTTATGTTATGTGCAACGTTGAAAACACTATATCATGCTATATTTTATTATATGGTATGTATAGTATCCAGTATACAATATGTTTGTACTGGTATTTACATTTCAAAAGAACATGGATCACTTTGTATGGTCTAAATTTAATATTTTATATTCTTCGGTAAAATTTAGAATAGTCTAAGAAATTTTAGGAATTCCATAAATATGTAATTTTAAAATCTGAATAAATAAAACTTACTACATATGTATACATAATAAGAAATATTGGAAGATTCCACAATTTTTTGCCTAGTAAAACTTCTTTCATCACTTATTTATTAAAACATCTAAGCTATATACCTGAAATGCACAACCAAGTAAAGACATGTTAATATAAATTTTTAATAATGAATATATAATAAGCCAAAACAATCAATCAATCAGAACTTGTCAATATTTACCATTTAACACAGGCAAAAAGAACTAAAGTAAATCACAATGATAATAAAAAATCTCAGACATATCATGCACTCAATATATATGTGATTCAAACTCATGTCTATTCCATTTGCAGACAGGCATAAAAATCCATTTACAGAGTGCTGACCCTGAAGCACTCTATTACATTAGGAAGTGCCCCATCCACTTCACTTCAGGGTTCTTAAGGAGGCAAGAAGAGAGCATATTTATTTTAGAGAGATTTACAGTAACAGAAGTTGGACCACAATTGATTTCTTCTTAAAATCCACTAGATGTCTCTCTAGATCAGTGGTCAGTAACCTTTTATTTTGCTCATTTTTAGACATCTCCCTTTGAGAATCTGATGCTAGTTCTGCATTCTAGACAAATGAAATTTTTCCTCTACTTCTTAGATGCCCAGAGCTCTCTCATACCCATGTTTATGCTAAATCTTTATTCTCAGTAGAATCTCCCTTCCATTCTGCAGCAATCAGGGAAAATCAGCCTAGCTGATTTTCATAGAGTTTAGACACAGGGTTCCATGTCTCCTTTGTTTTAGCACCATGTGGGAAAAAAAAAATGTGCTTCTACTGTTTGTTTTGAAGTGGGTATAACTCACTCACTGTACAGATGGAGGTTGAGTTCTTTGCTGTGTCTGCAGGGATTCTGAATGAAAAGGAGAGCAGAGTTATAAGTTGTTTCTCAACCCTTTAAAATATTTCTTCTAAAATCTGACATTCCCATAATATTAACCCAATATTCCAACAAAAAACTAAAACAAATAAATATAACTCATGTCCAAAAATTCTTCCATCCATGAAGAAGACATATCATTAGTTTTATACCCCAATGCAGTATACATATAAAAGTTAGTTACAGGGGAAAAGGGGTGGGTAGAGAATATACATCTTGCTGATGCAAAAAAGCAAGAGAGTACAGACACAGGTAACCAAACTCAGCAGCCAACTCTTAATTTATAATTATACTTTAAACACTTCTCTGTTCCCTGACCCAACTGTTGGCAACCACCAATCTTTTCTAGATGTTTTATTCATTTCAAAATATTTCTTGTAACATTTTGATATTGCCTTTTTATTTAAATTTTACTTATCATGATTCACCTCAAAACTATCCACAATATTGCATGTATCAATAATTTGTTCCTTTTTACTACTGAATAGTATTTCATGGTAGGGATGTACCACAGTTAATCATTTAATAAGGGAACCAGGGTTTTTTCAGTTTGGGTTAGCACAAAGAAAGCTTCTTTGCTAATTTGTTTAGAGGCAATGATTTGAGCATAGTTCTTTATTTTTTTAAAATTTTTATTGTAAACAAATGGAATACATGTTGTTTGTCTGTTTGTACATGGAGTAAAGGCATACCATTTGTGTAATCATAAATTCACATAGGGTAATGTTGTTTGATTCATTCTGTTATTTTTTCCCTTCCCCCCACCTCTCCCACCCCTCTTTTCCCTCTATATAGTCCTTCCTTCCTCCATTCTTGCCCCCCTCCCTAACCCTAACTCTAACCCTAACACTAACCCCTCACTCCCCCCCTTATGTGGCATCATCCACTTATCAGCGAGATCATTCGTCCTTTGGTTTTTTGAGATTGGCTTATCTCACTTAGCATGATATTCTCCAATTTCATCCATTTGCCTGCAAATGCCATAATTTTATCATTCTTTATGGCTGAGTAATATTCCATTGTGTATATATATACCAGTTTCTTTATCCATTCATTAATTGAAGGGCATCTAGCTTGGTTGCACAATCTGGCTATTGTGAATTGAGCAGCTATGAACATTGATGTGGCTGTATATCTGTAGTATGCTGATTTTAAGTCCTTTGGGTATAGGCCAAGGAGTGGGATAGCTGGGCAAATGGTGGTTCTATTCCAGGTTTTCTAAGGAATCTCCACACTGCTTTCCAGAGTGGCTGCACTAATTTGCAGCCCCACCAGCAATGTATGAGTGTACCTTTTTCCCCACATCCTCGCCAACACCTGTTGTTGCTTGTATTCTTGATAATCGCCATTCTAATTGGGGTGAGATGGAATCTTAGAGTGGTTTTGATTTCCATTTCTCTTATTACTAGAGATGTTGAACATTTTTTCATATGATTGTTGATTGCTTGTAGATCTTCTTCTGTGAAGTGTCTATTCATTTCCTTAGCCCGTTTGTCGATTGGGTTATTTGTATTCTTGGTGTAGAATTTTTTGAGTTCTTTATAGATTCTGGAGATTAGCACTCTATCTGAAATATGATTGGCAAAGATTTTCTCCCACTCTGTAGGCTCTTTCTTCACATTGCTGATAGTTTCCTTTGCTGAGAGAAAGATTTTTAGTTTGAATCTAACCCAGTTATTGATTCTTGCTTTTATTTCTTGTGCTATGGGAGTCCTGTTGAGGAAGTCTAGTCCTAAGCCGACATGTTGAAGATCTGGACCTACTTTTTCTTCTATAATCTGCAGGGTCTCTGGTCTGATTCCGAGGTCCTTAATCCATTTTGAGTTGAGTTTCGTGCATGGTGAGAGATATGGGTTTAGTTTCATTCTGTTGCATATGGATTTCCAATTCTCCCAGCACCATTTGTTAAAGAGGCTATCTTTTCTCCATTGCATATTTTTGACACCTTTGTCTAGTATGAGAAAATTGTAATTATTTGGGTTTGTGTCCATGTCCTCTATTCTGTACCATTGATCTACCTGTCTATTTTGATACCAATACCATGCCGTTTTTGTTACTATGGCTTTGTAGTAGAGTCGAAGATCTGGTATTGGGATACCCCCTGCTTCGCTCTTTCTGCTAAGGATTGTTTTAGCTATTCTGGTTTTCTTATTCTTCCAGATGAATTTCATAATTGCTTGCTCTATTTCTGTAAGGTACATTATTGGATTTTAATTGGAATTGCATTGAATCTGTATAGCACTTTAGGTAGTATGGCCATTTTGACAATTTTAATTCTGCCTATCCAAGAACATGGGAGATCTTTCCATCTTCTAAGGTGTTCTTTCATTTCTTTCTTTAGTGTTCTGTAGTTCTCATTGTAGAGGTCTTTCACCTCTTTTGTGAGATTGATTCCCAAGTATTTTATTTTTTTCGAGGCTATTGTGAATGGGGTAGTTTTCCTAATTATTCTTTCCAAAGATTCATCACTTATATATAAAAATGCATTAGATTTATATGCATTGATCTTATATCCCACTACTTTACTGAATTCACTTATGAGTTCTAAAAGTTTTCTGGTGGAATTTCCCAGTTCCTCTAAATATATAATCATGTCATCAGCAAATAGGGATAGTTTGAGTTCTTCTTTTCCTATTTGTATCCCTTTAATTTCTTTGGTCTGTCTATTTGCTCCGGCTAGAGTTTCAAGGAGGAAGTTGACTAGAAGTGATGAAAGAGGGCATCCCTGCCTTGTTTCAGTTTTTAGGGGGAATGCTTTCAGTTTTTCACCATTTAGAATGATATCGGCCATGGGCTTAGCATAGATGGCCTTTACAATGGTAAGGAATGTTCCCACTATCCCCATTTTTTCTGCTGTTTTGAGCATGAAGTGGTGCTGAATTTTATCAAATGCTTTTTCTGCATCTATTGAAATAATCATGTGATTCTTGACTTTAAGTCTATTGATATGGTGAATCACATTTATTGATTTCCTGATGTTGAACAAACCTTGCATCCCTGAGATGAAACCCACTTGATCATGGTGCACTATATAGTTCTTTATTTCTCTAGAATAAATGCCTAAAAGAATAATTACTGAATTGCATAGTAAGTATACGATTAATTTTACGTAAAACTGCCAAACTGTTTTCCAGAGGACTGCCCATTGTACATTCCCACCAACAATGTATTAGAGATCAGGTTCCCTGTAACCTTTTCAGCATTTGGAATTATCATTTTTAAAAAATTGCCATTCGAATAGCTATGTAGTGATACCTAATGTTCTATTAATTTACAGTTCCCAAATGCTAGAGATATTGAATTTCCTTTCCTATATTTAGTTGTCATATGCATATGCTCTTCTGTTATGTGGATTTCATGTATTTTGTCCATTTTTAATGTGGCTTTTGTTTGCTTTTCATTTATCTATTTATTTTTATCTGTTCTAATTGGTTATATGACAGGATGCATTTGATATTTTATACATAAATGGTGTCAGCATTCTTCTGACTGCACATTATGTAGAATTGCACCAGTCATGTAATATATATACACATAGGGTAATAATGTCCAATTGATTCCTCTGTCCATCCCAACCTCATACCCCTCCCCCGCTCTCTCCCTTCTGTCTAATCCAAAGTACTTCTATTCTTTCCTATCCCCTCATTGTGAATTAGCATCTGCATGTCAGAGAAAAATTAAGGCTTTGTTTTTTAGGGATTGACTTTTTTCACTTAGTATGATATTTTCCAGCTCCATCCATTTACTGACAAATGCCATGATTTCATTCTTTAAGGCTGAATAATATTGCATTGTACATATATACCACATTTTCTTTATCCATTTTTCTAGAGTACCTAGGTTGGTTCCATAGATTAACTATTGTGAATTGAGCTGCTATGAACCTTGATGTGGCCATATCACTGTAGTATGCTGCATTTTATGTCCTTTGGGTATAAACCAAGGAGTGGGAAAACTGGGTCAAATGGTGGTTCTGTTCCAAGTTTTCTGAGGAATCTCCATACTGCTTTCCACAGTGGTTGCACCAATTTGCAGTCCCACCAATTCATCAATGTACCTATTTTCCCACATCCTCACCAATATTTATTGTTGATTGTATTCTTGATAATTTGCCATTCAAACAGGAGTGAGATGAAATCTTAGAGGAGTTTTCATTTGCATTACTCTAAATGTTAGAGATGTTGACCAGCTTTTCATAAGTTTATTGATCAGTTGTATATCTTCTTCTGTGAAGTGTCTGTTCAGTTCCTTAGCCCATTTATTGATTGGGTTATTTGTTTTTTGGATGTTAAGTTTTTAGAGTTCTTTATTTATCTAGGAGATTAGTTCCTATCTGATGTGCATGTAGTAAAGATTTTATCTCATTCAATAGAGTCTCTTTTCGTGGTTGTTTCCTTTGCTCTGAAGAAGCTTTTTAGTTTGAATCTATCCCATTTATTGATTTTTGATTTTGTTTCTTGTGCTTTAGGAGTCTTGTTGAGGAAGTCTGATCCTAAGTCAACGTGATGAAAATTTGGGCCTACTTTTTCTTTCATTAGGTGCAGGGTCTCTGGTCTAATTCCTAGGTCCTTGATCCACTTTGAGTTGAGTTTTATGCAGGGTGAGAGATACAGATTCAATTTCATTTTACTACATATGGATTTCCAGTTTTCCTGGCACCATTTGTTGAATAGGCTATCTTTTCTCCAATGTATGTTTTTGGTACCTTTGTCTAGTATGAGATAACTGAATTTATGTGGGTTTGTCTCCAACTCTTCTATTTTTTACCATTGGTCTACATGTCTATTTTGGTGCCAATACCATGTTGTTTTTATTACTATAACTCTGTAGTGTAATTTAAGGTCTGGCATTGTGATGCCTCCTGCTTCACAATACTTGCTAAGGATTGCTTTGACTGTTCTTGGTCTCTTGTTTTTCCAAATGAATTTCATGATTGCTTTTTCTATTTCTGTGAAGAATGACATTGGTATTTTAATAGCAATTGCATTAAATCTGTATAACACTTTTGTTAGTATGGCCATTTTGACAATATTATTTCTGCTTATCCAAGAATGTGGGAGATCTTTTCATCTTCTAAGGTCTTCTTCAATTACTTTCTTTAGTGTTCTGTAGTTTTTAATTGTCGAGTTCTTTCACCTCTTTTGTTAGACTGATTACCAAGTATTTTATTTATTGCTATTGTGTATGGGGTACTTTCCTAATTTCTCTTTCAGAGGATTCATCACTGTTATACAGAAATGCATTTAATATATGGGAGTTGATATTATATTATGGTACTTTCCTGAATTCTTTTATTAGCTCTAGAAATTTTCTGGTAAAATTTTTTGGACCTTCTATATGTATAATTATGTAATCAGCAAGTAGTAGTAGTTTGAGTTCTTCTTTTCCTATTTGTATCCTTTAATTTCTTTCTTCTCTCTAATTGCTCTGGCTACTGTTGCAAGGACGATGTTAAATAAAAGTGGTGATAGAGGGTATCCTTGTCATGTTCCAGTGCTTAGAGGGAAAGCTTTCAACTTTTCTCCATTTAGAAAGATGTTGGGCTTGGGTTTAGTATAGATAGCTTTTACAATGTTGAGGTTTGTTCCTACTATCTCTATTTTTTCTAATGTTTTGAACATGAAGGGGTGCTGAATTTTGTCATTTTTTTCTGCATCTATTGAAATGATCATGTGATTCTTGTCTTAAAGTTTATCAATATGATGAATTACATTTATCGAATTCTGTATGTTGAATCAAACTTGCTTTCCTGGGATGAACCCCGCTTGATCCTAGTGGACTATCTTTGTAATGTGTTTTTGCATGCCATTTGCCAGAATTTTAATGAGAACTTTTGCATTTAGGTTCATCAGGGATATTGGTCTGAAGTTTTCTTTCCCTGATGTGTCTTTATCTGGTTTTGGTATCAGGGTGATATTACCCTCATAGAATGAGTTTGAAGGGGTTCCCTCTTTTTCTATTTTGTGAAATAATTTGAAGAGTATTGGTGTTCATTCTTCTTTGATTGTATTGTTGAACTCAGTTGAGAATCCATCTGGTCCTAGGGTTTTTCTGGTTTGTAGGCATTTGAAGGCATTCTTCTATTTCATTGCTTGAAATTCATCTGTTCAAATTGTGTATGTCCTCCTGGTTCAGTTTGGGTAGGTCATGTGTCTCTAGATATTTGTTGATGTCTTCAAGATTTTCTATTTTATTGGAGTATAAATTTTCAAAATATTTTCTAATTAACTTCTGTATTTCAGTAGTGGCCGTCATATCATATTTCCTTTTTCATCACGAATTTTAATAATTTGAGTTTTCTCTCTCTTTCTCCTCATTAGCTTGGGTAAGAGTTTACCAATTTTATCAAAGAAAAAATTTTTCATTTTGTCCATTTTTTTAATTGTTTCTCTTGTTTCAATTTCATTGATTTGAGCTCTTTCCTGCCTTCCACTACTTTTGTTGGCGAATTTTTGTTGTTGTATTTGTTTTTTGCCTAGAGTTTTGAGATGTAATGTTAGTTTATTTATTTGTTGACTTTTTATTCTTTTAATGAATGAACTTAGTGTGATTAGCTTTCCTCTTAGCACTGCCTTCATGGCATCCCAGAGATTTTGATATGTTGTACCACTATTCTCATTTACTTCTAAGTATTTTTAAAATTTTCACCCTTAATATCTTCTACTATCCATTTATCATTCAATAGCATATTATTTAGTCTCCAGGTATTGGAATAGCTTCTATTTTTATTTTATCATTGATTTCTATTTTTATACCCTTATGATCTGATAGAATGGAGGGGGATAGTATCTCTAATCTCTCTCGCTTTTTTTTTTTTGTATTTGCTAAGAGTTGATTTGTAGCATGAACTGTGGTCCATTTTAGAGAAGGATCTATGTGCTTCTGAAGAAAGTGTATTCAACCATTGATGGGTGAAATATTCTACATATGTGTTAATTCTAAATTATTGATTGTATTACACAGTTTAGAGTTTATTTAGTTTTTGTTTGGGGGATATATCCAGTAGGGAGAGAGGTGTGTTAAAATCACCCTATATTGTGATCTATTTGATTCTTGAAGTTGAAAAGGATTTTTTCACTGTATGTAAATGGTCCATTGTTTGGGGCATAAATACATAGGAGTATTATGTCTTTTTAATCAGTGTGATATGTCCTTCCTTGTCTTTTCTGGTTAATTTCAGCTTGTAGTCCACTTTATCTGATATAAGGATGGAAATCCCTGCTTGTTTATGTGATCCATGTGAGTGATATGCTTTTTCCTATCCTTTCACCTACAGTCAGTGGATGTCATTGCCTATAGGTGAGTCTCTTGGAGATAGCATATTGTTCGGTCTTATTTTTTAATCCAATCTGCTAGTAGATGTCTTTTGATTGATGAGTTTATGCCATTAATGTTCAAGGATATTATGGAGATACAATTTATATTCCTGGTCATTAGAGTTTATTTTTCATTTTTAATTTGAATTAAATTATCCTTTGAATAACTATTCCTTTAGGTAGTTCCTCCCTATTTTTAAATTTTATCTTCATGGGATATTTTCCCAAGAATGTTCTGTAGTGCAAGCATTTTAGTTGTGAAGTCTTTTAACTTTTATTTGTCATGGAAGTTGTTTTTTTTTTTTTTTTTTTTTTTTTTCCAGCTTCAAATCTGAAGCTTAATTTTGCTGGATAAAGGCTCTTGGTTGGCATCCATTTTCTTTCAGAGCTAGGTATATATTATTTCCAGACATCCTAGCTTTGAGGGTCTGGGTTGAGAAATCAGCTGAGATTCAAACTGTTTTCCCCCACACATTATTTGATATTTTTCTTTCATGGTCATTAAAATTCTCTCCTTGTTCTCTGTGTTAAGCATTTTCATTATAATGTGACGATGTGATTCTGTTGTAATTTTGTACATTTATGGTCCTAGAAGCTTCTTGTATTTTATTTTCCATTTCATTCTTTAAGTTTTGGAAATTTTCTGATATTATTGAAAAAATTTTGCATTCCTTTACTTTGTATCTCCATGCCTTCATCTATGACAATAAATCTTAAATTTAGTCTTTTCATGTTTTCCCATACTTCTTGGAAGTTTTTTTCATGGTTTCTTAACATCTTCTCTACATGGTCAGCTTCATTGCCTGAGGTTCTGTCTTCCAAGTGGTGTAGTTTGTTGGTGAGGCTTTCCACTGGATTTTTAATTTGGTTTATTGTTTCCTTCATTTTGAGGATTTCTGCTGGATTTCATTTCAGAATCTATCTCTTTATTGAGATAATATTTTATATCCTTAATTTCATCTCTGATTTTATTCCTGATATTATACTTTACCTCATGAGTCAGTTTAACTATGTACACGCTAAACTCCTTCTCTGACTTTTCTTCCACTGTGGTGTCAATGGGTTCTACTGTTGGCACCTTGGTTTGTGTGGGGTAATTTGTTCCCTTGCTTTTTCATGCTGTTTGTGTGTCTACTCATCTAGCAGTATGTATCTGAAGTAATAAAGTTTCTACCTGAAGACTTTAGTGTCCCTGAAGGTTTCCAGTAACTTGCCTTTAAAAGGGAGACAAATAATAACAGCAACCAATGCAAGCAATGTACAGCCTTAAACCAAATAGAGCCAAATATGACATTTACAGTTTTGTTGCAATGAACAGAAATGATGTGTTCAGATATTAACTACAATAAAAACAATGTGTTTGCCAAAGGGTTTACAATTTCAATGGTGGACAAAGAGAGAACAGGAATGGTGTAGAATGTGATGTTTATGAGGAAAGAGAAGTGATGATAGAAGTAAAAAATTATATGAAGTGTGAAAGAGGGAATAATTGAGGTTGATTGTCAACAGGAGCAAAGAGAAAGAGAATCAAGGGAAACACATGAGAAAGAAAAAATATATAAAGTATTTTTAATGTAAAAATAGGAAGAAAAAGGTATAAATAAAAGAATACAAAATAAAACTTTGATACATTGTTCAGACATCCCAGTCCTCCATAAACTGAAAAATAGTTGGTTTCATAAATGGTAGAAATGTGAAAAGAAAAAAAAAAAGGTAAGGAAAGAAAGAGCACTATGAAAAATTGAACAATTGTTTCTGTCGGTGTTCAAAAGTTTCTTGAAGCTTCTTTCAGCAGTTAGGTGGGGTTGTCAGCTGTTCTGAACAGGGCAGATCCAGGCAGAGCAGGAGAACTTAGTGGTGGGTGTAGGGACTTGTGGGTGGGTCCTGGGACCTGGGGCCAGTGGTGAAGCTGCACACTAGACTGAATGGGTCTGCAGCTAATTGGCTGTGTGGTAATTTGGGGCCTGGACAATGCAGCTATTTCATGCACTGCCTAGTGGATTAAGGCCAGGTGCAGTGACCTGTGGGCCAACCTTGAAGTTGAGAGAGATGAGCCCAGTTGGGGGTCAGAGAGGGATTGAAGGACTTAGAATTGGGGAACTGGAGAGCCCTGTAGGGAGCTGGAAAGATGCCAGACCTAGCAGGATCAGTGGATGCCAGACTGTGGAGGGAAGAAGATGGGTACTAAGCTGGTACCTAGACTTGGCAAATGCAAGCCCAGAGTGGGCCTAGGAAAACCGGTGGGTGCTGGACCAGCTGACTGAGTAAGCTGAGGGTAAAATGCCCTTACACCCTCTCCCAACATTCCAACTCCAACACACTACAACCAGTCCCCTCAGTTCCCAGTAGCCTCTGGGCTCACAGAGCTAGGGACAGCCCAGGTCTCTCCAGCCTCCCTATCCTGTGTTCCCCAGGCACAGTGCACCTGGTTTCTGACTTTCAACAGTTTTGCTAAGCTCAGATAGACCCATGCAGACCTCACTGCAAACTCATGGATCTGGGTTTCCAGTTTCCTTAGGCTCCACAAGCTGCAGTTCCAAGATGGTTTCTGGAGTCTGGATGATTGATAAACTCTGGTGGATAGGTTTGTTTTTGTTTGTTTTTATGTGATTAATGAGTCAAATAGTCTCTGGTTCTGCTAGAGCAGACTGCCCCTCCAGGCTCAGAAATTTTCACTTTAAACCTCAGGGAGACATGATATTCCCTCTGTTTGAATTCTTGGTAACCAAGGTAAGAGAAATGCTGCCTCATGCTAATCCACCATCTTTGATCCCCTCCCCATTCAGTTATGAGGAGTTCTATATATTATAAAAATATATCTTTTTCACGTGATATATAATTTTTTTCTCAGCCTATAGCATTTTCTTCCCTTTCCTTCATAAGATATATATATTAAATATATATATTTAAATATATATAAGATATATTTCCTTCATAAGATATATTTATTATATATTGAATATAATATATATTTAAATATGTATTAAATATATATTTAATTAATTATATATTTAATTAAATATATAATTAAATATATATTTAATAAGATATTTAAGATTATTTTGTTTAATTTTGAGGAAGTCCTATATATCAAAATTTTACTTTATTAATCATATTCTAAATGTCATGTCTAAGAACTCCTCACACAATCTAGGTCCTTAAGATTCTTTTCTATGTTTTCTTTTACAAGTTTTATAGTTTACATTTTATCTTCAAAGCCAATATCCATTTTTTAACTTTTATATATTATGTAAGCTTAGGTCATGTTTTGCTTGTTAGTTTTGTTTTGTTTTGTTTTGCTCTGATGATGAGTAACTCCAGCATGTTATTGAGACGTGCTATGCTAAAGCTATCCATTCTCCATTGAATTTTGAGGAAGGAAGGACATTTTTTTAACATATATTGAACACAAGTGAGAAATTGAAACATTTAAAGGAAACAGGGTTAAAATACTTAATAGCTTTGGATCATGGTAGTTAAACCCTTAGAGAAAATGATTTTTATTCCAGATTTTATTATGCAACATTTTTCCTTTGGGGGACAGAATCAGGTCAGGCTAGACACTTCCATTAATCAATATGCTTTCCTCTATACCTGGAATTCAGACAAAAGAGGGTAATTTAAGTGTTTATTTGGGTTGATGAGCCCTAACTGGTATCCAAAGCCAAGCACGAATGAGATCATCTACTGAGAGAAAGTAGCTAGAGGAGAGAAAATGTTCAAGGACTAATGCCTGGGGCACCTCAAATTTCAGAAGTTAAAGATTTAAGAAAAAACAGACAAGAATGCTAGTTAGGAAGTCTTAAGGACAGGAAAAAAAATCAAATAAATGTGGGACCTCAAATACGACATAGGGGGAACAAACTTGGTCAGGAAAGGAAATGATCACATTGCGTTCTCTCCACAAAACTAGTAAATTTCCTCATTGAGTATGTGCACTGAAATTTTTAGTTCAAATTCTGTATGTGGTCATAATAAAGACTATAGGACAGGCCTAATTGTACTATGGTTTTAGATGGAGAAAATATGTGAAGTAACATTTTTTAGTATTGTTATATTAGGATGGAGTACAAAAGGATATTTATTGTAAAAATCAATTTCCACACCAAGATGATTCTCTTCATGTGATAAGGACAGTTCATTGATATTGACCATCACTTTGAGATCCTTGATTAGTGAACCCCACGTGTCAGAAAGGAAAGTTGCAAAGAAATAACAATAACCAACATGCTTTACAGTAAATGACTGTCCTGAACTCCTCTTCTGAATCATTATTTACCCATAAATGAAGGTTCCACCAAGTCAAGTCTTGTAAAGTATTAATAATTTTCAACTTACCCTTACATGGAATCATTAGTTGCTCCTACAGAGAAAGAACTGACTACAATTACTAAGCTGCTATTTCTTGCTCTCCAGAAGGGTTGTTTAACTTTTCTTTGCCTTTTAAAAACAGGGATAAAGTGTTCTGTACCATGTCTCTTTGAGGCAATGTGACTGTTGATGGGTTAATGCCTGTAGACAGTTTGTTTATCTCTCTCTCTCTCTCTCTCTCTCCCTCTCTCTCTCTCTCCCTCTCTCTGTCATACACACGCACACACACACACACACACACACACACACACTCACACACACACACACATACACCTGTTGGTTTTCAAGACCACTGAAGGAAAAACACAAGGAATTATCTTCACAGGATGGGGATGTGGGGGAAGAATCCTTTTGCCTGCAGTAGAGAACCCAGTAACTTTTCTTATACAAAGGATCCAGATGAATGTTCTGGATGTCTTGGAGAAGCCTCCTCTTTTTACTAATTTACACTTTTCTAGGAATTCACTTGGCACTTATATAGTTAGCGCTTAGAAAATACCTTAAATGTTGTTACTTCTTGGAAAGCTACTTTCTTCCTCATATACTCTTACGGTCAGACTGAGTCCTGAAAGTAACTCTAGTATTTTTTTTTTTTCTTTTTCATTCATCAGAACTGATCCATCTTCAAATCCTATCTTCTCACCTTCCTAAGAATACTGCTAACTACAATTGTCCCCTGGTTCTTACAGTAACCACCTGACCTCACATTCCCACTACCTTTTCGTCTTGACTCTGGTGATGGTCTCTCATCTGGCTTCCTCACCATCATTCTTACGCTTCTGTATCCTCCAAAAGATGACCTATTCTTTCCTCTTTGATCTCATTTTTATTTCTGCTAACCTACCTTAGCCATGCCATTCTCCTGAATAATGTGTTTACTGCAGTTACATTGAAGTACTTAACATTCTATGAGAGTGCAGTCCATATTTTTAGCTTTGTGAAAGTGGCTTCTGTCAGAAATTCCTCCAAATTTTCACAAGGGAAAACAAGATTTAGTAATCAGGGACAAAAATTTTTGTGCTGGGATACATATGCTCAAATCCTGAATCCACTTCTTAAATGTATTTTTCAAAACTGTGTTCCATATATTTAAAGTAGAAATAGCACCTACTTTGATGGTCATTGGTTGGATTAAGAGCATCTTAACACAGGCAAATCAACTAGAATCATGCTTAGCACATAGAATAAGAGTTATATATTAATTATTATTGTTTTATATTTTGGTTCATTTCAACATGATTTTTTAAAAAAATATGTATCTTCTGTACTTTCCTATTTTGCTTAAGATTCAGTACTGCATTTTGCTTTGAAATTCTCAGGATCTATCTTTTTTATTTATTTGATCTTTTTAGTTATACATGACAGAAGAATATATTTTGGCATTTTGTACATACATGGAGTATAACTCTAATAAGGATCCTATTCTTAAGGTGGTAATGTTCTCTCTGATATGTGGATGCTAACCCATAAGAAGGGAGGATGGGGAGGGGTGGAATAGAAGTACATGGATTAGACAAAGGGGAAAGAAGGGAAGGGGAATAGGGAAAGCAGTAGAATTAATCGGACATAACATTCCTAGTCTTATATTTGAATATACGACCGGGGTAACTCAACCTATGCTTTTATAATCTTCAATTTGCCTGTTTCTTTTCTGCAAAACTTTTCCTACCATTCTACTATCACAAAAACTAAGTTTTTATATTTTCCATATTGACCATCATGTGTACATAGTATTATATCACAGGCATATTCATATTATTTGTTTATATATCAATTTTGCTTACTTCAAATTGAAGAGCATTTCAAAGGCAGGACTCGGGACATTTTATTTCCTTTCTCATTTCTTGATATTGATGTAGGCAGCAGAAGGGTGTTTAATAAGACTACTAAATGAATGAAGAGTGGAGTCCAATGTCTTCTGTTAGTGACTAGCATAGGAGGATGAGAGAGAAATCACTTCTTTCCTCTTTATCATAAGTGCTTTGAGTATGAGAAATGGACTTCGTTTTTACATGTGTGAATGCTCAGCTCTCTGCACTCCGAAATGAACTTTCTATTCAGAAGGACATTTTCTTCATTCGGTTGTACCTTTGGAGAAATATCTCCACACCATCCACCTGACAAGTACATTGACAAAGTAAAATTGTTCGCTGAGCGGAAGTCAGATGGCTTAATGGTTAATTTGAATTGTCAACTCGATTGGATTAAGAGATGCTGATGTTTAAGAGACCTCTGGGTATATCCCTGAGGGCGTGTCTAGGAATGATTGGGATGTGAGATAGGAACTGAAGTGGAGCCTCTCCCTAAGCATGGGCAGCACCGCCCAATGGGATGGAATAAAAGCCGGAAGAACAAGCAAACAGAAGCAGATGCAAGCTCGGCTCTTCTTGAACTGATTCTTGATTGTTGCTTCGATCACCTGAGGATAGCACACTCCTGCTTCTTCACTCTTTCATAGTGAACTCTGCTAGTAATTCTCCAGGTAGTTTCTAGAAGTGTTGGTCTTAGACTAGGGTAGCACTATTGATCTTTCTTGTTCTGTGTCTTGGACCATGCAGCCGCTGGTTCTTCCAGCCCTCTAGCTGCAGACGGCCATTGTGGTGGACTATCCAACTTCTGGTCATGTAAACCAAACTAATAAATTCCCTTTTTATAATCATACCTCCTGTTGATTCTGTTCCTCTAGAGAACCTGACTAAAACAGATGGCTTGTGGTAGTATCATAAGAGAAGGTTTGAGACAAGAGGTGTGTATTGAAATATGTGAGCACGGTCTCACTATTCTCCTAGGTACAATAGCTATTGATTGCGCTTTGATTATTACTAATCTGACTTTCTTGAAGCCTACTGTATTTTACACTTATATATTTTATAAATTCTCCTTTAAGTAGTGGGTTTGAGTTTATACTGTATTTTGTAGCTCAAGGTTTCAGTTTATTGTTTAAAACTGAATATAAAAACTTAGCTGGATATTTGTTTAACATTCCTATTTACAAACCAACACAAATTTCTCTTAAAAAGTCACTATTAATGAATCTATTTCCTTCATTTTTCATAATTTCAATAAAAACTAATTTCTTAAAAATTTTAGGGAAAGAATTGTGAAAATCACATGAATATTTAGTTTCCAGAATTAATGATTAATATTATTTTATTTGTATGTGTGAGTGTGTGTGTGTTTGTGTGTGTATTCTCCTTTCTGAAATAATCTTTTTCACTATTTTGCTGTATGTTGAAAGAAATATTTTAAAATGCATCTCTGGTGATAATCAAAATATTTAATCATGAGTTTAGGTTAGGCATGTTTAAGAATATTGACCTGAACTTCATAATGCCTCAACATTTGACCCTACTGTGCTGTTTTCAAAAATTATCAGTAATAAATTGTCTTTGCTACAGTAATAAACATTGACTAACCCACTAGAGCCAAATACACAAAGGAAGAGAGAAAACAGATCTTTTTTCTATCTGTTTCTATTCCTTTCTGAATACCCTTAAGCAGCATATAGCATCTTGCTTAATGAGCAGACAAACATATTTGTTTTTCATTACCCAGACCTCCCAGCCTCCACTTAGTTCATTAATTGTCCTCCTGAGGAGTCAATATGATTTTTATTTCATGAGTTTATAGGTGCTTGGTTCTCTGTATATTATCAAAATAGCTTAGCAAAAATAGGATTGTAATGAGCTTGAATTAATGTCTCCGTTTCCAGCTCAAACAGTGTTTTGAACAGATCCACAGAGTATAAACCTGTTGTAGGCAAACAACTTAATAGAGAGGTGGAATATTTTGGTAACTATAAAGATAAAAATAGAATACTTGCAGCTTGCAAAAAAGAAGAAGGATACATTAAATTCTCCTTTAAGTAGTGGGTTTGAGTTTATACTGTTTCATTTCTTTCATATACTTACACTCACCAAAATAAATGGAATGTATTTGCAGGCCTAATCCTGCCATTCATGGATTGTGGGATAGCAGGTGAGTTAAACACTCTGAGACACTTTATTTATAAAAAGAGCAAAATCATAATAAACTGACAGTTTCTTGAAGAGTACTGGAGGTAATTTTTTGAAACCCCTTAACACCCAACAGAGCCCATGACAAATATACTACAAATTATAGTCAAAATAATTGACAACACCTTCTTTCTCTGAGGCCTTCCTTACCTTAAGGTATGGTGATTGTGTTCTTTCATATAGCCTTTCTTTTCTTAGCTTTAGCTTTGCATTATACAGATACATTTTCATGGAGATTCTTTGAAGATGAAATTTCAGATTCCATCAAGTTATGGTTAAAGTCAATGCAAAAGTATTTCAAGTTCTTAAATCACGTTTAAAAGTATATGGGTAAAAATCTTCTCATACTTACCCAAGAGAAAAAAAAAATCCAAGAAAATTTGTAGTTTTAACAGTTTCTGTGCTTAAAGAAACATTGTTTTCTATTGATCACATGTATATATTATTTTAAACTTTGTATTGGAAAAAGAATCTGGCTCCTAGCAAGTGTGCAGTCAGTACTATAGTTGGAAATAATGGTGAATTTGACTGGGACACCTGGATAAGGTAGTTGTTCTTCCAGGAATGTCTCCTTCAATCGTGCTTTGATATCAGATATCAACAGTTCCCATTTCAGTCACAATTAAAGCAAAACCACCATTCAACATGGTATTTAAAGACATTATTCCTTAGTTTAGAAAATTTGTGATTAAACTGAAATAAAAACCTTTAAGTTCAGAAAACATGCTTTGAATAAGATTTGGACCCAGACCTTTCTTTCATTATTCAGTACTTTGATGAGTAATACCTACTAATTGTGTTTATCACCCATAGATAGGGGTGAGGTTAATAGTATCAACTTTATATATGACCAACATTCTGATTTGGATATGGTTTAAGCTTTCATTTGTTGGAAACTGGTGTAAAAAGATAGTGGGAAATTTAGGAGGTGAAATCCAGAAGTAGGTCTTTAGTCACAGCAGGTACTGCCCTCAGAAAATATTAACAATGTTCTTATGGGACCCTGAATCAGTTCTTGTGATAGGGTTGTTATAAAAGAGTTTGCCCTTCTCTTCACTCTGGCTTTTGATCTTGTACTTTTACCATGATGCTATCCAATCATCATGTGACTCAGGCAAAGGGGCCCTAGCAAAAAGCAACAACACACAATTTGTAATTTCAGTCTCAAAAACTTGAGACACATAAATTTATTCTGTTTGTAAAGTAACCAGCCCTGGGTATTTTGTTATAGTAATAGAAATGAACCAACTCAACAAGGTTATCTACTTTGAATGATAAATCTTTGCAAAAAGTAGTGGTTTAAAATGACTGCGATATGATTGTGCTTATGAAGCTAACATTTGAATATTTCTCAGTTCTAACAGGCTGTGTTTAAATACAGTAAGCCCCAGCTGGACTGTGTCTAAATTGGAGGATTGGAATAATTTGAATTTTTTTTTCACTCATATCTGGCAATTGATTCTCACTATTGATATTTTCCTTGGCTGAAACACAGACAGGTAGCCTCTCAATGTGTGCCTGGCTTCATTGCTTGGTAGTTGAGTTGTAAGGGTGATTATCTGAAAGAGTGTATCATGGAGCAAATGTCACCATTTATGACCAAGCCTTAAAAGTCATGTCAACTCTTTCTCTATTTTATTTGTTGAGATAGTCAAAAAGTCAATGAAAGGAAATATAGAATTCCCATGGTATGGTTTGGATCTGGATTGTCTCCCAAAGCCTCATGTGTTGAAGGCTTGGTTCTCAATCTAGCAATATTCCGAGGTGGATCACTGGAGAAGCAATTGGATCATGAGGGCTCTGCATAAGATCATGACCTCAGCAGAGGAATATTCCTTTCATAGCTGAATGGATTACAGGGAGGTGGTGGAAACTACAGACAGATGGGGCATGTTTGGTGAAAGTTAGTCACTGACACCATGTTCTCGGGACTGTATCTTACTCCTGACTCCTTTCTCCCTCTCTTATCTCAGCTTCCTTGTTGCTGAAGAGCTGTCTTCTGTCATGCCCTTCCTCCATGATTTTATGCCTAACCTCGTGCCTGAAGAAATAGGACCAGCTGAATGTGGACCAAAACGAACCAAAATAAGTGTTTTCTTATATAATTTGTTTTTGTCAGGGCTTTTGAGCACAGCAGTGAGCAGTGGACCAATACTCCATGAATCTGTCATGCTCTGAAAGAATATGTGAGATGAGAAATATGGTGTACCACTAAAAAAGAAAGATGTCTATATATTTTTGTGTATGATTAATGAAGAAATGACCGATACCACCGCCAGCACCAGAGTATTTCCAGGCATTTAACACAGTATAAAAAGATATCCCAGACCATTTGCTTTGAAATTTGCATGCATAGGAAACAATCTAATCTTCACATGACTCTTGAAATGTAATTACTATCCTCAGTTTATACATAAGAAATAGTATTAAATTACTCAACGAAAACTGTACAACCAATAAATGGAATCTTTAAAAATTGAAATCAGATATTTCTGGTACAAAGATTATGTATTTTCAAAGCCAACTTAAGAAGATTTTGTAATAAAAGCATTTAAGAAACAGTTCCCACCTCTCTAAACTTCTAAAAATATCATAAGTCACTACTAAGTGATGAACAACATTTTGAAAATAGTTTATGTTCATTAATATTATTTTACTTGCTCACATTTTATTTTCCAGGCAGAGTGGTTTATGACTTCCCCAGAGTGGTTCACTAAGAAATCACCTCACTTTCTAAGACAGTAAGATATTGTAGTATAGAGATAATTGACTATAGAATCAGAAAGTATAAGCTTTTGCCTTGGTTAAGTACTGATGATGAAGTGGAAGAAAAGAGCCTTGGACACTAGCATTATCACTGAGGAGTTGAATAGAGACTAACAACTTCCATTCTGACTTCTTGCCATGCAACAAAGCAACCCCCTTCTGTTTAAACTACCGGTATGGTATTTTTGATTTCTTGCAGCTCAATACAATGCCTAACTGATGCAGGTTCTATTTCTTCATCATCAAAACAGACTTCTCCACGAAATCTAATTTTCTACCACAATTCACAAAAAATGTTCCTGTTCTCAAGTCCTGTAGTTAAAGAAAACATACTTCCATGCTTCTCAGGAGAGTGCTAAAATTGTTTACTTTTAATCCTGGTCATAAATGTGAATCACTTCATATGGCATTATAGTGGATAGGTTCATGCTGTGGTGATACTATTTAAATAACACACCTATAAATCAAGGAAAATCATGATAGAAATTTGTATTTTTTATTTTATGCCATTTCATTCCTTAAGCATGTAGTGTTCTCTTTTGTTACTACCACCTGGGTAATTAGTACTAAAAATTTTGCCCAAGATTTTTAAAATATGGTGTTCTATAATTAAATATGTTATGGGAATGTCGCATACACTGCCACCCTTTGGGGATATTCACAAAACTTATTAATATATTCAGGCTGTTTGAGAACTTTCAAGTTTGGTCAAGGATTCCAAATTACTGAACCACTTCCTTATATTTCTGCTGCTATTGCTACTCTGTGATATTAATTAACATTACTGGGAATCAACTTTTAGTAATGCTGAACATAACTATTTCATTCTATATATGAGAACTTACTAGATAGTTTCTCTTAATCTCACAAGTTTTACTTACATATAAAAAGTAAATAATAAATAAAAAGTAAACACTAATGTATTTTAATGCATTAACTTTTTTCACCTAGTTATTCTCAAGTGTGCATCAATTTACCTTTCATAAATTAATTGAAGATTAAAGGATTCATGATACTGTTGTTAGAATAACTTTTCTGGCACATATGCATTTCAAGAGAAATCAGATATAGAAAATTCTTTGTGATATCAATGAATGATAATTTCATTTCCTTATTTGTTCTGGAAAAAAATCCTTGGAGTCATTCTTGATACCTTTATTTTTCTTACACCCTATATGCTATTTACCTTCAAATTCTGTAGAATCTACAATTTAAATTCATCCAAAATCCATATTCATCAAAATATGTCTTTATTTCGACCACTTCTTACCACCTACATTACTCCAACTCATCTCTAAGCCACCATAATATGTTGCCTGGATTATTGTAATAGTCCACAAACTCATCTCACTGCAATTATGTCCACTCCACATACAATTCATTCTAACAAGCGTCTAGAATTACCATTTGTTATAATTTGGATATGAGGTGTCTTCCAGTCAGCTCACATGACAAACAAGGCAAGAATGGTCATAGATGAAATGATTAATTTATGAGAACTATAACCTTGTCAGTGGATTGATCCATTTTGTGGATTAAAATTTTGAATGAATTACTGGGTGATGACTGTAGGCAGGCGGCACATGGTTGGATGGAGTAGGTCACTGAGCCCTTGGAAACCATTTCATCCTTGCCCTCTCCCTCCTCCCTCCCCCCCCCCCCCTCTCTCTCTCTCTCTCTCTCTCTCTCTCTCTCTGTCTCTCTCTCTCTCTCCTCTTTCTCTCTGCTTCCTGGCTGCCATGAACTGAGAAGTCTTCCTTGGTTGTGCCATGATATTCTGGCACACCCATTCTTCCACCATGATATTCTGCATCACATTGTGTCAAGAGCAATGGGACCAGCCTACCATTGACTAAACCTTTAAAGTCATGCTTTTCCTCCTCTAAATTGTTATTGTCAGGTATTTTGGTCACAATCATGAAAAAATGACTAATATGCCATTTAAAATTAGAATTCAGAAAGTTCATTAATGGTATCTCAACTCAAAGTAAAAATCAAATTCCTTATAGGAAATTATAAGGCTCCCTCAAGTTACCCCTCCAACTTCATTGCTCAGCAATTCTGTGAGTTTGCTCCTTTGCCACAGATGTTTTGGCCACTCACCCACGGTTCTGCTCATGTGACAGCTGCACTTCCTCTCTTTGAGCCTTTGTTCTTAAAGTTCAATATATCATTTGTTACTATCCACAGGACTCACTCCCTCGCTTTCTTTAAAAATTTCTTTTACCAAAGCCAATCTGCAGGAAATCCTTCCCCGGCCGTGAACTTACATCTGCCACCTTCTTCTATCTTCCACTCTCCCCTTCCCTTTTCTATTTTTCTTCTTATTATTTTTTATTTTTAATTATTACTCATTGTTTATCATCCCATGTCCTACATATTTACCTTGACTATTTTCTCTCTCCACATCTAGAATATAACTTCCATGATTACAGGGATTTTTCTGATTCATTTTTCTGTTCTATTCCCAGAAATTGGAAGATTCCATGGGCACAATAATTACTAAGTCCTAAATATGTGATTGAATAAATAATCTATACTTTTTCAACCCATACCTATTTTAAGTCTGTTTGGCCTCATGAAACACAATAATTAATGGAATAAATAATATATTTACTTACATTTCTGCAATGTAGAAGTCCAAGATCAAGATACTAGCAAGATGTTTCTGGTGAGACTTCTCTTCCTGGTTTATACATGATCACCTTCTAGCTATGTCTTTGCATGGCCATTCCTCTGTGAAGGGAAAGAGAACTCTGGTATCTTCTCCTCTTAAAGAACGCCAGCTATAGGATGTTATGACCCCACTGTTATGACCTTATGTAGTCATAATTACCTCCCTAAAGGCCCTATCTCTAAACAGTGATATTGAGGGCTAGGACTTCTACATATGAACAGGGAGAGGATACAATTAAATCCTTACCATTTTTGAAAGCTGTCATTCTTACTAGAGTATTGTAATTTCATACTTTTGCACATGACAAACACATGTGTGTATGATTTTATGATATTTTAAATCAGAGAGCCCAAGAGAAGCTGTAGTGCTTAAAAAATAAACTATTCCTGTATAAAATTGACAGCTGAATTTTTCGAGTATTCTAAATATGAGAAGAAAGCATTTTTCAAAAAATGAAATTTTGAATGTTTTCTCTCATATGAGGAAGCTAGAGCAAAATAAGGAAAAAAAACAGGAATGGGTTCTTTATAGATTCTGGAGATTAGTGCTCTATCTGAAGTATAATTGGCAAAGATTTTCTCCCACTCTGCAGGCTCTTTCTTCGCATTGCTGATAGTTTCCTTTGCTGAGAGAAAGCTTTTCAGTTTGACTCTATCCCAGTTATTGATTCTTGCTTTTATTTCTTGTGCTATGGGAGTCCCATTGAGGAAGTCTGGTCCTAAGCCAACACGTTGAAGATCTGAACATACTTTTTCTTCTATAATCTGCAGGTTCTCTGGTCTGATTCCAAGGTCCTTGATCCATTTTGAGTTTAGTTTCGTGCATGGTGAGAGATATGGGTTTAGTTTCATTCTGTTGCATATGGATTTCCAATTCTCCCAGCACCATTTGTTGAAGAGGCTATCTTTTCTCCATTGCATATTTTTGGCCCCTTTGTCTAGTATGAGAAAATTGTATTTATTTGGGTTTGTGTCCATGTTCTCTATTCTGTACCATTGATCTACCTTTCTATTTTGGTACCAATACCATGCCGTTTCTGTTACTATTGCTTTGTAGTAGAGTTGAAGATCTGGTGTTGCGATACCCCCTGTTTCACTCTTCCTGCTAAGGATTGCTTTAGCTATTCTGGGTTTCTTATTCTTCCAGATGAATTTCATAATTGCTTGCTCTATTTCTGTAAGGTACATCATTGGGATTTTAATTGGAATTGCATTGAATCTGTATAGCACTTTAGGTAGTATGGCCATTTTGACAATATTAATTCTTTGACCAAGAATACAAATAATCCAATTGACAAATAGGCTAAGGAAATGAATAGACACTTCATAGAAGAAGATCTACAAGCAATCAACAAACATATGGATAAAATGTTCAACATTTCTAGTAATAAGAGAAATGCAAATCAAAACCACCCTAAGACCCATCTCACCCCAATTAGAATGGCGATTATCAAGAATACGAGCAACAACAGGTATTGGCCAGGATGTGGGGAGAAAGGTACACTCATACATTGCTGGTGGAGCTGCAAATTAGTGCAGCCACTCTGGAAAGCAGTGTGGAGATTACTCAGAAAACTTGGAATGGAACCACCATTTGATCCAGCTATCCCACTCCTTGGCCTATGCCCAAAGGACTTAAAATCAGCATACTACAGAGATACAGCCACATCAATGTTCATAGCTGCTCAATTCACAATAGCCAGATTGTGGAACCAACCTAGATGTCCTTCAATTGATGAATGGATAAAGAAACTGTGGTATATATATGCAATGGAATACTACTCAGCCATAAAGAATGATAAAATTATGGCATTTGCAGGCAAATGGATGAAATTGGAGAATATCATGCTAAGTGAGATAAGCCAATCTCAAAAAGCCAAAGGACGAATGATATCGCTAATAAGTGGATGATGACACATAACGGGGGGAGGGAGGGTTAGTGTTAGGGTTAGAGTTAGGGTTAGGGAGGGGAGCAAGAATGGAGGAAGGAAGGAGTGTACAGAGGGAAAAGAGGGGTGGGAGGGGTGGGAGGAAAGGAAAAATTAACATAATGAATCAAACAATATTACTCTATGTAAATTTATGATTACACAAATGGTATGCCTTTACGCCATGTACAAAGAGAGAAACAACATGTATCCCATTTGTTTACAATAAAAAGTAAATTAAAAAAAAAACAGGGATGGGGAATCCCATGAAATGGAAGGGAGATCAATGGAGTAGAGGAAGGATATAGCGGGGAGGGAGGAGAGATGGGAAAGGGGGGAGCAACAGAATGAAATCAACCAAATTATGTCATGAACATTTATGAATATGCCACAGTGTATTTCACATTTATGTATTTCTATAAAGCACCAATTTAAATATAAATAAACAAATAAATGGAAGATCAATAGAGTTGAGGAAGGGAAAGAGAGGCAAGAAGGAGCAGAGGAAAGAGAAAGTACTAGGGACTGAAATGGAGAAAGTTATATTTCATGCATATATGATCATGCCAAAGTGAACCCCAAATTCATTTATTACTGTAATGCACCAATGCATTTTTAAAAATTAAGAAATATAAATATAATTGGTAAAGACTATGTCCAAATTAGAACCTTGGGAATCCTCTGCAAACTCTATTAGTGACCCCAGTGCAGAGAAATAATAATCCCCATCATGAAACTGTGTCAGATGACAATAGTCACCTCCTTCAGTAAAAGAGTCAATGTTCCATGTAATCATAAGCAAAGGAAGAAATGCAGAATAAGACAAGATCATAAAATACCTGGTTTCTTTCCTGTAGGTGGTTAAATTTTTATTTATCATTATAGGTGCTATTTGGTTTTTTTCATGTATGTATATATAAGAGGGATTCAGCAGTAGTATTTATTTCTAATGGATTATGAGATGCTTATAATTTGTTTTCTTTTTCTGCCATAACAAATTACTACAAATTTGGTTTCCCCACCTATAAGCTTAACTTTATGTAGATTCAATGTCCACGTAGTCTCATTTTGAGTCTCTGCTGTGAGATTCAAGGTGGACAAGGTTTTATTTGTGGCTGGAGAAACTGGAGAAAAATCTGTTACCAAACTCATTTAGGCTGTTAGTTGAATTCAGTTCTTTTCGATTACCAAATTGTGGCCCCTGTCTTCTTACTGACTGTGAACTAGGAGCCACTGGGGGTCAGATTCTGTTCCTAAAAGATACTTGTATTCTTTCTAAAGTATTTCACATAGCCCTGGTAGGAATGACGATGAATCCTATTCAAACCCTGACTTCTCCTTCTGCCACATCTTTCTAATTCCAGCTGGAGTAAATTCTTCACTTTGAAGGATTCACGTATATAATTATCAGGGTCACTGTGGGCTAATCCATAATAATTACCCAAACTTAAGGAATATAACTTTAAAGTCACTTTTCAAAGTTCCTCTCCACTCAACGTGATAAACTGATAAGTTGCACATATAATGACATGAATATTTTAAAGAGGCCATTCTGCTTTATTACAGGCTTCAAAGAATTAGAAGAACAATAAAACTATTGATCTGTCCTGGACAGATCGATAGGGTATTTTGTTGCTAAAGGTGTTGAGTGCATAGTAGAAGAAGAGTTGTCTTAAATGTATGCTAGGAAATTTAAAAGAAATGTCACTCTCTACTCTAAAATGAACTTACTTTAAAATATTTTTTTAATTTCTAAGAAAATCATGAAAAGACTATACACAGTCCCATTATTTCCCACATCCTGTTTGCCCTGTTTTTGTTGTACAGCTCTGTGATACATTCCCCACAATCAATGAACCAATATGGCAGATTATCAGTACCTAAATCTCTGCTTTATTCATTTTCCACTTCCTGTCCTGGAATAATTCTCTGGAAACCTGGAATGACATGCACAAGTTCTGACTGCCCTGGGATTTCCATTCTGGAGAGGTATGTTACAGGCACACCATCTTAGGCTTTCCTACAAGCACCAGCCAAGGGGTCAGATAAGTGAGCAAAACCATTTAGAAGCACTTCGAGCGGTCTACTCACAAGCTGAATTCCACTCAGTGAACTCGGTCAATGCCACATGGAGCAGAAGTTAGCCTAACTGAATTCTTTCTGAATTCCTAAACAGTGAAATATAGCTTTTAGTAAAAGAGCATTGATATTGAGATAATGTGTTGCAGGAAAGATAAAAAGAACAATCAACTCATCCCAGATTTTATGATGCAGAAACATACAAAGTATATTCAATGAAACATTTTTAATTCCCTTCTGCCACTAGGATATTGCTCAGTTTTCCAAGCTCTTATTTTTCCTAAAACTAATTTACTCTTCTTTATTCAAAGTGTCAAGCCTTCCTCTCCTATCCTGAGGTTTGACATCCTAGTAGTTGTAGTTTGTAGGTAAAGTTGAAGACTGGAGACACCTGAAAATCAGGGCAGTCCTCTGGTCACATAGTCACCTACATGAAAGTTAGGAATTAGCAGTCACTGATGGGAATAAGATGATAGGAACAAATATTGCTGGGGAGGATATCTACAAGTATGGAAGAAACAAGGTCAGGAAGATAAGTTGTGGGGATGTGATATGACTTTGAAACATGCTCACGTGTGTGTGAATGCCACTTCTTTGTCTAGGCTGGTGAACCTGCCAGGATGTTGACAGAGTTTAGTCAAGGGACATAAGTAATTGCATCTACACATAGGAAAATATAGAGGATTAAAGAAGAAAAACTGCTCTTCATTGTACCTAAGAGACGTCATGATATTTGTGGACTGGCAGTATGAAGTTATGTCCAAACCTCGCTTTCTAGAACAAATAAGAAATCAATGATGCAAAACTATCATAATATACTTTACTGAAAGTAACTTCTATAGTTTAATAGATTCCTAAAAAGGTATTTTAGACTTTCAGAGAAGTCTACATGTCAGGTCCACTAATTTTCTTTTTTTTTTTTTCTTTTTTTTTTTTTAATTGCAAACAAATGGGATACATGTTGTTTCTCTGTTTGTACATAGAGTAAAGGCATACCATTTGTGTAATCATAAATTTACATAGAGTAATGTTGTTTGATTCATTCTGTTATTTTCTTCCCTTCCCCCCACCCCTCCCACCCCTCTTTTCCCTCTATACAGTGCTTCCTTCCTCCATACTTGCCCCCCTCCCTAACCCTAACTCTAACCCTAACACTAACCCTTCCCTCCCCCCATTATGTGTCATCATCCACTTATTAGCAATATCATTCGTCCTTTGGCTTTTTGAGATTGACTTATCTCACTTAGCATGATATTCTCCAATTTCATCCATTTGCCTGCAAATGCCATAATTTTATCATTCTTTATGGCTGAGTGATATTCCATTGTGTATATATACCACAGTTTCTTTATCCACTCATCAATTGAAGGGCATCTAGGTTGGTTCCACAGTCTGGCTATTGTGAATTGAGCAGCTATGAACATTGATGTGGCTGTGTCTCTGTAGTATGCTGATTTTAAGTCTTTTGGGTATAGGCCAAGGAGTGGGATAGCTGGGTCAAATGGTGGGTCCATTCCAAGTTTTCTAAGGAATCTCCACACTGCTTTCCAGAGTGGCTGCACTAATTTGCAGTCCCACCAGCAATGTATGAGTGTACCTTTCTCCCCACATCCTCTCCAACACCTGTTGTTGCTCGTATTCTTGATAATCGCCATTCTCATTGGGGTGAGATGGAATCTTAAGGTGGTTTTGATTTACATTTCTCTTATTACTAGAGATGTTGAACATTTTTCCATAAGTTTGTTGATTGCTTGTAGATCTTCTTCTGTGAAGTGTCTATTCATTTCCTTAGCCCATTTGTCGACTGGATTATTTGAATTCTTGGAGTAGAGTTTTTTGAGTTCTTTATAGATTCTGGAGATTAGTGCTCTATGTGAAGTATGAGTGGCAAAGATATTCTCCCACTCTGTAGGCTCTCTCTTCACATTACTGATAGTTTCCTTTGCTGAGAGAAAGCTTTTTAGTTTGAATCTATCCCAGTGGTTGATTCTAGCTTTTATTTCTTGTGCTATGGGAGTCCTGTTAAGGAAGTCTGATCCTAGACCAACAAGGTGAAGATTTGGACCTACTTTTTCTTCTATAATCTGCAGGTTCTCTGGTCTGATTCCGAGGTCCTTAATCCATTTTGAGTTTAGTTTCGTGCATGGTGAGAGATATGGGTTTAGTTTCATTCTGTTGCATATGGATTTCCAGTTTTCCCAGCACCATTTGTTGAAGAGGCTATCTTTTCTCCATTGCATATTTTTGGCACCTTTGTCTAGTATGAGAAAATTGTATTTATTTGGGTTTGTGTCCATGTCCTCTATTCTGTACCATTGATCTACCTTTCTGTTTTGGTACCAATACCATGCCATTTTTGTTACTATTGCTTTGTAGTAGAGTTGAAGAGCTGGTATTGCAATATCCCCTGTTTCACTCTTCCTGCTAAGGATTGCTTTAGCTATTCTGGGTTTCTTATCCTTCCAGATGAATTTCATAATTGCTTGCTCTATTTCTGTAAGGTACATCATTGGGATTTTAATTGGAATTGCATTGAATTTGTATAGCACTTTAGGTAGTATGGCCATTTTGACAATATTAATTCTTCCTATCCAAGAACACGGAAGATCTTTCCATCTTCTAAGGTGTTCTTTAATTTCTTTCTTTAGTGTTCTGTAGTTCTCATTGTAGAGGTCTTTCACCTCTTTTGTGAGATTGATTCCCAAGTATTTTATTTTTTCCGAGGCTATTTTGAATGGGGTAGTTTTCCTAATTTCTCTTCCTGAAGATTCATCACTTATGTATAAAAATGCATTGGATTTATGAGCATTGATCTTGTAACCTGCTACTTTACTTAATTCACTAATTTTCTTTATGGTAGCTCTCTGTGCAGTTCCACAAACCCCCTCTGGGGTGGAGAAAGCCCATGAAAGTAGTTGTGAACACACAGAATACAGCTCACCTATAATGCTTCACATATTTTTTATTCAACAGTAAGCTTTTGAAAACAGCACAGTTTTCTCTTTGGTTTGTGTGTTTTTTGGATTTCCTTCTGTGCCCATGAAAACAGCAACTCCAGTATCACAGAATCTCTCAAGGGCCTGAACACATAATAAAAAATATTACTAAAGAAAATGTGTGTGTTAACACAATCTGAAGGAATAGGGTAAGATATTCACAAATGTTTTATAGATGCAGTGCGAGGTGGCCTCTATAACCTGAAATGTATTATTCCACTGGACAAAAGTGTTAGTTATGATGAATAAAACTGCAAAAGAATGGAGATTTTTATCATATAGTTGGTTACAGAATTCTGTGATGTAAAATCTTTTCAAACCTATACATGATTGACATTTTGAGCTGCCAGATTCATGTTGTAGGGACTGTCCTGAGTACTATATAATCTTTAGGCAGAATCTCAGCTGTTATCCACTAGATGCCAAATAAAACTCAAGTTATGACTCTTTAGATATTTCTAGATATTGCTAAATATTCCCTGGGATACAAAATCATTCTCAGGTGAGAGCTGCTTGCCTATAAATTGGGAAATGTGTTCCTGTAATCAGACAGATGTTGTTTCCCATTCAAGTACTATTGCTTGCAAACCAGCTAAGTTACAGCATCTCTGCGTTGAATTGTATAAAGTATTAGTTGTAGGAAAGACTAAAAGAATTTTAAATGGATCAATGGATTACATGGTACCCTTAGGGAAAATAAGTCATATCTAGCAAGAATTCTAGGTTATCTGATTCTAATGGGAATTTCACCTTTCATTATCTTTGAGATACTTTACAATTCCATAACTTACAGAAAACTGACAGTAATGTAAATAATTCTTGATGATCAAAATCATTGTATCATAAAACATTATTATTGACCCGAAGTTATTAACAAGTTTTTCTCAATTTTGCATTTGCTTTTTAATTTGTTTCAACAGTTTTTATCTTACTAAATATATGTAGTACTGCAAATTCTCCTTTGCAGCTCTTATAACTCCATGGTGCTTCCCTCATTAATCAGTAAATAAAATGAAATAGTGAACATATGTGCAATTTATATGGCAATTCTATACACATTTGAACAATTATAATACTTGAAAGTTTAAAGGTAGAATCATTTTTTAAATGTACATAAATTGGATAGTAAGAATCTTAAAATAATTATTACTATAGTTATCACTAACAATATCAAACATTAAATACATAGCAAAACAACAGAATTTTTAAGTTTAGTTATTTGTAGTAGATAACATGTTATTAATATTACATTAAAAATTATGATTTCTAAATATATGAATAAAATGAAAATAATGCATGGAAGAAAAGATGTTCAGTTGTTTTGCTAACTCTAATGCTCAATATTTCCATGTTAAGGTAACCAAAACTTGACTTTCAAATCTGTTCTTTTTCTAAGCTGCCAAAACCCTAGTTTAATGTGATTTCTTAGGTATTTTTTTTTACTTTTATTATAAAGTTTCAGAAATAATTACACCAAAATAATATTTTGCCATTTATAAATCACTAGGGGTTTTCTTCCCTTATTCTAAATTAAGTCCCAACTATGCATTGAGGCCCAGTATAGGCCCAGTACCATGTTAAGCACTATACAGAACATTCACAATAATGTTGATGGCCAAACATGACTGTTTATAGTTTGCTCTGTGTGGTAGCTCTTTTATATGTACTGCTTCATATAATCCTTTGTACAAGGACGTGAAGTCACTGAGGGACAGAGGCAAGATTACACACTCCAAGACTTCAGGTTCCAAAATCAAGCACCCTTACTCAACAACCACACTGCCTCTTTCATTACACACTTTAATCCTTACACCATTCTTTTCAGGTGTGCTTATGGTTCTCACTATACGGTTATGTAAATGGGTTTAGATATCCAAGTTACATAGCAAGTTAAGTAGCACTTCAGCATTTGAATCACTTCTGCGCTGCTTTCCTCTTATAAATTCTTTCCACCTCTTGTGCGACATTTCACAAATTCATAGAGAATCCTTATTCCTCCTTCCTTCTAATAAGAGCATTTGCCTTGAAGCCATGCTTGACCTTTCAGTTTCATATAGTTACTTTTGTAGCTCTTTATTTAGACTGTCACTCAGTCCAACAGACAAACCACCTGAATATGATTACTCTATGCCTTTTGCTTAGGATTTATTCTAATTTCCTTTACTATTTAAAATACTTTCAGTTTTTCTCCAGTCACCCAAACAAACATAACCACTTTCATATTCATTTATCTATTACACCTAGTTGTCCATTTCTCACATCTGCTGATCTATCTCAGATACCGACATGGTAATTAACACATACAAGTCACTGGACAAGTAATTTCAGAATAAATTTAGCAGTGAGCTTGTACCTCATTTTAACAGTTCTTATTCTTATTTCTGCACATTTATACAATCTTGAGAATCCCTCTGAGGGCCCTCTTGTCATTTCATAAGTTTGAGCCTTCAACAGAGAATATATCCTACTGTTGGGTAGATTTTTCATAAAGAATTTTCCAATATCCCCAGGAAAAATGAAGAATTTTGGCCTGGCATTTAGGACTCCCACAATCAGGTGTCAGTCAACACTTTCAGTTTTTTATGTGGTCATATCCTTAGACATTTGTGTTCTGCAGGTCCCATTTCAAATCACATTCACACCATACATCCTAATTTTAGAGTTGTACACTACCCTGCTTTTATATGTTTGCAATTCTCAATAAAATATATCTTATGACACTTGTACTAGAAACATTTACAATAGCTATTATAGTAGATAAATATACATACCTTGATGATACAATAAAATTATTTCTCATCCAACCATTTATATCAATTTGGGGTTCTTAAATTTCTCTCTGGTGTACTTTTCCAATTATGAGTCTTTTTCTTAAGACAAAAAGGAAATTTAAAAAATAGTATTATTTAAGAAAAATAAACATAAAATATTTTCTTCCATTCTCTAGGATGTCTCTTCATTCTGATGATTGTTTTCTCTGCAGTAGAGAAGTTTTTCAGTTTTAATTAATCCCTCTGTTTGCTTTTGTTTCTTGTGTTTTAGAGTGATACACAAAAAAATCATTGCCTAACCAATGCTTCAAATGTTTCCCATACATTCCCTTCAAGTAGTTTCATAGTTTTACATCTTACATGTAGATTTTTAATGCATTTTCTGTTGATTTTTATTCAGAGTGAGAGAGAGGAATTTAGCTTCCATTGCCTGAATATGAATATCTGGTTTTCCCAGCACTGTGTATTGAAGAGAATGTCCTTTCTCAGAATGCTTGTGGCTTTGTGGAGAATTACTTAACTAATTAATTTCCAGAACGCCTTTTCTGTTTCATTGTCTATGTGTCTGTTTTTACACCAATTCCATGCTATTTTGCCTATTTGACTCTGTAGCATGTCTTCTAATAAGGTATTGTGATGCCTCCAGATTTGCTCTTTTTGTTCAAGATTGCTTGGACTATTCAGGGTCTTTGTGGTTTCAGAAATAAATTTTAGAATTGTTTGATCCAGTTCCATGAAGAATATCAGTGGTATTTTGATGAGGATTGCCTTGATTCTGTAAATAGTTTTGGTACTGTGGACATTTTTAACAACATTGATTCTTCCAATCCATGAACATAGGACATCTTTGTATTTTCTAGTGTCTTCTTCAACTTATTTTATCAGTGTTTTCTTATTTTCATTTCTTGAGTTCTTTGACTTTTTTGGTTACATTTCTTCTTAGATATTTTATTTTTTGAAGCTATTGTGAATAGGATTGCTTTGCATGATTTCTTTTTCAACAAGTTTATTATTGATGCATAAAATGTTTCTTATTTTATAGGTTAATTTTGCATCCTGCAACTTTGTTGAATTTATTCATCAATATTAATAATCTTTTGGTGGACTCTTTGTAGAATTATATCACCTGCCAAAGGGAATATTTTGACTTTCTGCCACCTTATCAATCTTGGTTTTGCTTGGTTGTTATGAGTACATTGCAAGAGCCTTTGTATACTAAAATTTATAGTATTTTAAGTTATTATTTGGAAAGTACAAAAAAGTAATTTAAGTGACAACATTAAAATGCACTATGGATAAAAAAATGTCAAATGTTGCCAGTCTCCAATTAAATTAACCATAAGTTTTATTTTTAAAACTTAATGTTCAGCATTGTGTATGTTGAGAACATTCAAAATCATCTCTTGTACTTATTCTAAATAATGAACACAATATTTTTGACAAATATTTAAAAATCTTTCTTATTTAAAGTACTGATTACAAAATTAGAAATAATAGCATTTTGAAAGTTTTAGACAGAGATGGCAATACCATGTGTCTTCATTTAGCTATTTTCTAAAATAAAAGAATATGTGGTTCATATACATGAGTTTTATGTTTATACATGTTCATATACATAAATTTGCTTCTCCAAACCTGCTTTCTTCATTCATTTATCTACCTAACGTTGTCTGAGTTAGAGAGAGAATGGTGCAATATACTTGACTTTTAAAGTATTTAGACCCTCTGACCCAAAGAGATTGACTGAAATGTAGCAACCGTGATTGTTACTTTTGTGCACAATTTAACCTGAGGAGACCTTGCAAGTAAACATTATAGACATTCATAAATCATTTGTCTGAAAGCAAATATTCCTGCCTTGTGAAGGTCGCAGGACTGGCATATTAAAGTTAGTTTACCAGATGGCTGAATTCCAAAGTAAATCACAATCCAGGTGTTGGCAATTCCTTCATGAATTTATAGCCCACAGAGAGCCTTGTTAACATTGCATGTTAATGCTGACCATGCACACAGGAGGCTAATGTTCTCACCTTTACTATTTGGCCCAAACAAGTATTGCCTCTAACATAAATCAGGATACACAACAAAGTAGAAAAAGCAAGCAGGTGAGCAATTTTTGTCAGAGGCTTTGTCCACACTGCTCAAACATGAAAAGTAATGGCATGACCAGAAATTAGCTTTTAAAGATCTCAGTTGTCATGGTTAATTTTGTCTCCTCCAAACACTGTTTTTTGATACATGGTTTTATTTATTCTGATCTCATTTCTACATACCCATGTACAAATAACTGTGCCAAGTAGTAATAGAATATAAAGACAGCTTGGCTTCTTTCTGATGGAGCCCACAGACATTCAGTGCAGTGTTTTATGCAATTTCTGCCTTTATTTCCTTTAAATTGTGAACCATTTATGTAAAGAAGCCAGAATTTTATAACAGTGATCAGCTGTTCAGAAGAGAACTGAAGCTCCCTGGAAGAAAATCAAGACCAGCTGTCAGTGTCCATGAGGTGACCTTGCACATTCTAGTTAGGGCTATATTATCCTGCAGAATATGACTTGACTAGAGGACTCATGAAACCAGCAAAGAATGCCAAACCAAACCCCAGAATTAGAAAATCTAAATTGTTACTTATAGTCACTAGTTTTAAGGGTAGTTTTGCTCTTTGACATACATAACCGATAGACTGTCACTTTATATTTTTTCTAATTATCCATACATGATATTTTCTGAGTCAGAAAAGTGACTCTTCAAACCTTTCCACATAATTTAGTAACATTTTTGCAGTTTGCTACTTTTTTGTACAATTCACAATGTAAGTAACTTGATTCTAATTGCTCCTACAAGTTTTCCCTTCCTGGTGAGGGCTCCTATGTCACACAAAACTTGATTTATGCTTTTCTCCTGCCTGATTACTTTGTGTTAGGTCAGTCTAATTCTCAGACCCATCCAGTACCCAAACAGGTTGACCTACACGTTTGTACAGCAAGTTTCCAGTGCAGGCAGAAGCAGGCTCCCTACTTTGAGACAGAGATACTGATCCAAACCACTGCTCCCCACATCAGTTAAAAAAAAAAAAAAAAAAAAAAAACTGTTTCTATAAATATCATTTCCTAGAGTTCCCAACAACCACTTGCTTGACATTTGAGGAACTAATTTAAATAAAAATACTTATAATTCTAATACTTTTGGGGTAATAGATGAAGGCTACTTCTCTTTTACTACTGACACACCAATAGATAGATGAAACAGTAATAAAAGAGAAATTTCAGAAATACCATGATGTACATATGAAAATACAGGATATAGATGCATCTCTGATGGAAAATGAGTTTTTTAATAACTTGTGGTGGGCAGCCTGAAAAACATTTGAAGAGACAAAATTAAAATAATTTATTGTAAAATACACAAAATAAAAGTCCAAACTGACTTGAGGTATTTAAAAATGAAAAGCAAAATAATCATATCAATACTAGGGAACACAGGTTAACTTTTGCAATCTGAAAATTAGAAAGAAAAAATTAGAAATTAGAAAGAAAAAAAAAAAGAAACCTTTCTCAAGTATGGCTCAAAAATCTATTTAAATAAATGTATAATAAATTCAAATACATTACAATAGTTTGAAAGATGTAAAACCAAGCAGCTAATATTAAAAGACAGATAACAATTGAGGAAATGTTTAATGTATTTATGTGATAATATAATCTTTCTAGCGTAAAAGGCCTAATATAATTTGTTATTGTTTCGATGTGTGGTGTCCCCCAAAAGCTCATGTGTGAAACAATGCAAGAAAGTTTAGAGGTGAAATGATCCCATTATGAGAATCTTAACCTAATCAGTGCATTAATCTCCTATTAGGGATTAACTGATTGTTGATTTAGTGAGACCTTAAATAGATTTGTAAAACTTTGTCTCCAAATGAAAAATAAAAACACTATAAAGTGTTCCTGGGTTCAATCCCCAATTAAGGGAAAAAAAAGAAAAAAAGAAAAAAGAATGATTCTCAAGAGACTGAGGCAAATAAGATTGCCAAATTTGAGAAGAAACTTAGAGAAGCCCCAAGAAGCTTAGAGAAGCCCTGAGAAACTTAGCAAGGTTCTCATAATAATAAATAAATAAATAAAAATAGCTTTGGGTGGGGCTCAGTGATTAATCAATCCTGGGTTCAATTCCTGGTACCAAAAAAAAAAAAAAAAAAAATTATAACCAAATCAAAATATATGATGCTTGATTGGAGCCTAGAAAGAAGCAAGAAACAAAATAAATCATTAGGAAAGAAATTATCCAGATAATTGGAAGAATGTTATAAGATGTGTGTGTATGTGTCTATATAATTTTATCAATATTATATTTCAAGAAAATATGTAATTTTAATTAATATTATTCTAGAATGTGTATAATTTTATCAATATTATAGTTGAAGAATATATGTGTGTATAATTTTATCAATATTATATTTCTGGAGCTTGATAGTTGTATTGTGGTTATATGGGAGAAATCCATTCTATAGGAGATACTGGCTAGATTATTTAAGTTAGAGGTTGTGATGTCCGAACAATACATTCAAATTGTTTAGTCAAACAAAACAGATACATTGCTAGTAATTGATAAATCTAAATCTAAAGTGTTCATGTTTGTTTACTCTTCTACTCTTTTGATTTTTATATAACTTTATTTTCAATTGCTAAAGTGAAAATAATATTCCCACTACCTTAACTACTACCCTCTTGCAATGTCCTTCAGACATTTTGATTCTGGATGCCATGTTGTCTTTCATTTATGGAGCTCAGGGCAACGAGGACAATTTATTTTGAATTGAGTATTGAGTTCTAGCATTTATCTGAATAAACAGTAAAATGTTATTAATTCATGAATTGTGAGGCTCCTACAAACTTAGATTCCAGTATGGTAAAGTAACTGCAGGATACAGCTTAGTATATGGAATCTTAAAAATATACCTAAGGGAGATTTTGAAGCTGGTTATTTCACAATTATACTTTATATGGTTCCGAAAACTGACTGACTTATAGAATAACCTGAGAAGAAATATATAACCGTATATATAGTTGTGAGTTTTGTTTGTTTGGTTGTCTGGGCATGGATAGTCCAGTTGCTGCCAGTCCCACTGAGCAAGACCACCTGAAAGATAACTAGGATTTGTGTTTTAAATATTCCAAAGAAGCAAAATATCAAGGCAAATAATCCCTCATGAGATTGTGATTTGGGGAATCAACAATAGGTAATATTCTAGTTCATCAAGATTCCTGGCAGTTTCCCATGGAAAAAATTATGACAAGGTCTGAGGAAAGTTGTAAATCTTAGGAAATCACTTGAAATTCTGTTTGGGGGAGCAAAATGTAAATTAAGTACATTAAATTAAAGTATTTGTTTCAGCCAATAACTTCAACATCACTTTTAGAGCACCTTATATGTTTAATTAGGACTACAGCATTTCTCTTGCTCTACAAAAAACTTTTTGATTAATTATCATCATCTTAATTGTACACATTATAGGGTACAGTATGATAATTTTTACACAAATACAATGTGTCCTGATCAAATCTGGGTAGTAGATGCTCCCATTTCTTATCAAAACTCTGCAACTCAAGCCTTTGAGCTTTTTTCTTCTAGTTATTTATAAAACATTTAATAGGTTATTGTAAGCTGCTCTGCTTTAGAAGATTACAATATAATACTTCCCTCCAACTGTGTTTTGGTGCCTCCATTCTCACCTCTATTTCCCCCAGCACACCTTCTATGGCCTCTAGAAATCACTATTTTACATTCAGATCTGCCATTCGAGTTTTTGTTCATTTGCTTTTACATCTGTCTGTGACAGAGAAATCGATGGATTTGTCTTTCTGTGTTTGATGTACTTCACTTACCTTGGTGACCTCCAGTATCATTCATTTTACTGTAAATGATAGGATACCACCCTTTTTTTGCTGGCACAATAATTCTCCACTGTGTGTACAAACCTCTATCCATTCATCTATTACCAGGCACCTAGGTTAATTCCATATCTTAACTATTGTGAATACTGTCAAAATGAACATGGGCGTGTGGGCATCTCTTTGATATTATGATATCATTTCCTTCTGATATATACACAGAAGTGGGAGAGTTAGACCATACAAGGATTTTACATCTAGAGTTCAATTATGGTTTAGATATGAAGCATTCCCCTAAAATTCATCTGTGAAAGAATATAAGAATTTTCAGAAGTGAAATTATTAGATGAAGAAAGGTATAACATGCTCAGTAGATTAATCCACTGATTGGGATTAATTGGATGGTAACTGTAGGAAGGTAGTGTATGGCTAGGGAGCAGGTCATTAGTGGTATGCTCTTGAGGTATAGATTTTTGTCCCTAGTGAGCTGAGCTTGATCTCTATTTCCTGTTGCCATGTCCTGACTGCTTTCTTCTGCCACATCCTTCTACCATGATGTTCTGTCTCACCTTTGGTTCAGAGTAATGGAGTTGGCCATCTATGGATAGAGACCTCTGAAACTGACTTCCAAATAAACTTTTCCTCCTTTATGTTGTTCTTGTCAGGTCTTTTGATCACAGCGACAAAAGCTGATTAAAACATATTCTGAGGAACCTCTGTACTTTTCTCCATATTGGCTTCATTAATTTACATTCTCATCAACATTGTATAAGAATTCCAAGGAAATGCAAATCAAAGTCACAATGAGATATCACTTCACTCTACTTAGAATGACTATTATGAAAAAGACAAAAAAAAAAATGTAGTAGTGTCTATGTTGGGAAAAGGGAGCTCTTATTTTTATAAATCAAACCAACAAACATAAATAGAACATAAATCTAGACTTGTAAGGTATACACTCTGTGAAGGAAAAAAGGAAACTTTTTTTCCTCCTCAAAATAATTGGTGGGAGCACAAAACAAGACTACGCACAGGATGTCAGGATAGCAGCAATAGGCCAGCTAGTATGCCACATTCTTAGGTAAGAGTTTCCATAGCTACTGAATGAAAGACGACAGCAGGTGGCAGTTCTCTATGGACCGTCTGTGATACTGTCAGCTAAGGGCCTGTTAGACATGAAGCTTATTAGCCAACATATTATTATATTGCTTGCACCTATGAGAATGTAACAACAAGTCCCACCACTATGTACAACTATAATGAGCCAATAAAATAATGTGGAAAAAGGAAGAAAAAAGAAATGGAGCTGCTGCCCCACACCACCCAGTGTTAGGACTGATGGAAGAACTAGCAAGTAATTCAGTAAATAAAAGTGGCGATAGCAGAAACAAAAACTAGCAATGTAGGTTGAGAACATCTCATGTAGGATATTAAATGCCAGTTGAATATATCTGAATCTTATTCAGGAAGTAATGAAGAAATTTGGAAAGTGTCAAATTCACTTATTATACTGTGTATGAATGGTACAGTTTCTCTAATAACTGATAATTTTGAGCATCTTCTCATGTGTTTTTAGTTCTTTGCATAAATTCTTAGAGAAATGTCTATTCAGATATATCCAATTTTATTTGGATTATTCATTATTCCATTAGAAAGTTTTAATAGTTCTTTATATATTCTGGATTCAAGTGTCTTATTAGATGTCTGACTTATAAATACAGTCATTTCTTTGAAGCTAAGAAATACACTTAAAAAAAAAAAAAAAGAACAGTCACCTAAAAAGAAACTCAGGTTTAATTGGAACTTGCGTAAGATTGGTTAGGTTTCAAGATTGGTTAGGTTTCACAGGAGAATGAGAGCAAAAATTTTAGAGCTAGACTTAAGATTTCAGGAGAATTTTTTTTTTCTAAATCCTGCACCATACAAACTGTCCTCCAAGCCAGAACACTTACATTTATAAATATATTTTATAAAATATACTAGAAAATTTCACATGATATAATTCTCCCTATATATATCTTCTTTCCATTTAAAAATCTTAAATATTAACTCTCAAGGCTAATTCCTCACTAATTATTTTCTTTTTCTTAGGTCTAAAGGAATATTTTGGTCTCTTGAGGTACCTTCTTCCTGGATCACCTCTTGTGATTGTGCCACTGAGCCTGACCTCCACTTTTTATGAGAGAACTTTATGGATACACACTGAGGTCTGAGGGATTCAGCCCAGGCTATGGAGGCTGTCTCTTTCACAAAGTAGTACCAGTTTAATGTAAATTCTGGAGAATGGCTGAGCCAAGAGAAATATTGTGAAATTACCAAACTTTAAGTAGAGTTGAAACTTTACTTCTGTTATTTACTCAGGCAGCTAAATGGCTTAGTTAAGCATTTGGAATAAAAATGAGAAAGTACACTTAGAGAAATGCATTTCAGCAAAACCTCATTCTGAAATTTTGTATCTCGGAGGATCCATTTCTATGAAAAGAAAAATTCCAACAGATCATTACAGGACTGAGGAATGTCAGGAAAATGCATGCACTTCAGGGGCCATAGATAAATTCCAGTAAATACAAATTTTAGCAACCACATATTCATCAGCTTTTAAATGGCTTCCTCTCTACACAGAATTTTGTTTTCTGCAAGTCAACAACCTAAACAGGCTTCTGAAAGCAGCTATTCCAGCAAGAGAAGCAATGGTTTATTGGTAAATGTTATCACTTACATCTTGACCACAGAGTTGGTGTGTATTTAATAGTTATTTTGCATTTTTCAAATAAAATCATAAGTACCATCACAATATTGAGAACTATAGTCACTCTATAAAAATGTTTAAAAGCAATAAATGTGAAATTGTAATTTATATTACGTATTTTTCTAAGACTATTGCTCTTGTAAAGTCATTCTCATGACATTTTTACTATTGTCTTCATGTTACAGAAGAAACTGTGGCACTGAAATTTAAATTTAATTGTCCACAATCACAGAAGGAGTAATTAAATTCACCATATCGGAAACTTGAGCCAGGCTGGTGTAACATGCCTGCAATTCCAGCAGCTGAGGAGGCTGAGACAGGATGATCTCAAGTTCAAAACCAGCCTCTGCAAAGCAAAGGCACTAAGCAATTTAGTGAGACCCTTTATCTAAATAAAATACAAAATAGGACTGAGGAGGTGACTTAGTGGTCAAGTGCCTCCAAGCTCAATCCTCGGTACCAACACCCCCCAAAAAAGACAAAGAAATGAAAAAAAGAAACTTGAATTTGAACTTTAGAGCCCACAACCTTAACTACTAGAATAAAAAATGTTATAATCTAAATGCTTTATTTCTGCCTTGAGTCAAATTTTAAAATCATATTCTCTTTAGGGTTAATACTACTACTAAAATGAAAATACTAAACTAACAATAAATACTCTGCCCTTCAGTATTTTAACTATGGTTATTTAGGGCCACTCATCATTCATTAACAAATATTTATTACACAGGCATGTACTAGAGCCGTTGTCACAGCTTTAAGAGAGCCAGACTGGAGTCAGATTCTCATGGGATCTTAAATTTTAAGATAGGAGCAATAAAAAAAAAAAAAAAGAAAAAAAAAGTGATCATTTAACTTCAATGTTTCAAAAACACTAAAATATTGGTTTCTTTATTATGATAGAAAATTGCAGAGGGGAGCAAGCTAATTCAAACATATGTTGGAAAAGTCTCTTTGAGAAGGTGATATATAACTTGAAACTTTTGGGACAAGAAGCAAAACAGGGGCTAACCTGTTTGAAAACTGCTTCAGGTAGAGGGAACTAACTGCAAGCACAAAGGAAAAACGGTTAAAAAGTGATTTTTGTCTTTTCTTGGTTTTTATCTTTCCTTGGTTCTGGTGCTGAACTTTGAATCAAGAACCTCATGGATGCTAAGTCCACACTTATCACCAAGGTACTCCATCATCCACTGGAAGTTGCTTATTGATAACATAGACTCTGGAAAACCTAGCATTAAACTCAGTCACAGAACAATTTCCAAGAGGTTGTGTCCTGCCTTATAGACTCAACCCATGAAGCAGCTTTTAATAAGCATAATAGGTTATAATTTAGGATGTGCAATGAAATCTCAGATCATCTGTTTTCCTTGAGAAATATTTAGTAACTTCTGAAATATAAGATTCTTTACTATGACAATGCATATTTTGTGTTTATGAAAGTAACTCATTATCAATTAAATAATATTTCCATGCATTATGGAATATAAAAACACATTGAACTTAAATAACCATATTGGCACTGCTAGTCCTTATTATGCTTGACTTTATTTTTTTCTCATTTGCCCCTTTGTAATTTACTCTGCAATTAAGGCTCCTGCAGTATTTATTTTTTATAAATTGATTCTTATCACAGTATATTAGCTTCACACATAATAAGGACATGGCCAGCTGTGTTCACTGATGGAGTACCTGAACAAAGTTTATCCCATTCAAAACAGAAAGTAGTAAAAGAATAAACAAATGGATGAATAAATATATAATTATATCCAATGAATGAAAATTAAATTTTTTTTTAAAAACTTATATTTGGTCACTACACTATTTTTAATAGTATAGAATTAGACAAAGTCATCTCAAGTTATTTTCAGCCTCTCACATGTATGATTTGAGTCAAGACCTAACATTTAACACTGAAAAAAATTGTTACATTGTATAAATATTCACTTACTTTTTAGCATTAAAAGGGATGTTTTACTTTGATAAATCTTTAAAAATTTTACAGCCAAATGGATATTATGTTAAAAGTAGAGACTGACACTTTAAATAATCTCATACTTTTTGACACATGTATTGTTTTCTCCTTTTATTATTTTTCCTATTTAATAAAAATGATATTTTAAAATAATTTTTCACAACACTAAGAGACATAAGGAATAAAAGAATCTGCTCAAGATAAGAGCCAGAAGTATACATCATCTTTTTCAAGGACATCTACAGGGGCTCATGCTGCTTTCAAGAAAAAAAAAAAAAAGTCTGCTTTGAAGAAAAAATGTTTCCAAAATTCTTAATCTCTTTTATTAAAGTTTTTTAAAATAATAATTTCTCAAAATCTATTTATTGTCATTGTTTCCAGGCTAATTTTAAGTGTAGTGTTGAGATAACATAATATAAAAATCTTGCATAAGACAAATCCATTATTTTTCAAACAAAAGAAAATTAATTAGTAGTCATTTAGTGAAAAAATGTTATCTGAATTTTATTGAAAAAATAGCAGGACACTTATATCAACTGAGGTCAAAACTAATAATCCAAATCATTTGTGGAAAACAAGGAATGCACTGCAGCTTATTCTGATCTAAAAACTTTTGGGGAGAGGAAATTTTTATATCTTATTACCAAGATTTTTAGTAGTTGACTTTTACCCTTTAAGTAATCTTTAAACAGTATGTCAAGGAAAATACACAATTTTGTTGAAGAAAATTAGCAACAGTAAACAAATATCTATAGCTAGTAATTGAGAAATGCAGAAGACAAAGAGTAACACAGCTTCTAACAATACAAATGTTTCCCTAGAATGATGACTTCAGCCTACCTGAAGTATCTACTTTGGAAATCTCAAGGTTGCTGGAAGAATTTACTGTTTATTTCAACAAACTCCTGAAGTTAGGGTTTTCTGTCTTCCAGTTTCTATGGGAAAGTAGACTAGAAGCCTGCACAGTTGGTTTTGCCACATGAACCAATCTTCCTTCATGCTTTCTGTAAATTTCTACTTCCCTGACCACTAGTTCCCTCTCCCCACTTCTTCATTTAACTCCCAGTCCCCTCTTAAAGCATGGAAGTTGAGTTCTATTCACCCTGAACTCTTCTTCTTATTCCAATAATTATTACTGATTAAGATATGTACACACTATTTTAACTAATGACTAGCTTTGTTTACTCTTGACAGTAGACAAAAGGACATATGTGTGCAGGTAAATGTTATGGACATGTTTTAGCTTGAAAGAATGGTTTCCTAGAATTGATCTCAGGACATCAAAAACAAACCAATAGAAGCAATATAAGGAATGATATGCCTTACCTCCCTCAACATATCATGAAGGCATCCAGCTAAAGTTTGCCAACATGTTGGTAGGTCATGAAGATAGGAGGGGTTATCTTCCAAAATATCTCCATTCTAGTCTAAATCCTTGTAGTTAAACAATGGAAGTTTGTTTCTCAAATCTTGTGAATGCAAATCACAAAGGTTGATTCTCCATATCCAATATCCCTTCAGTGGCATTACTTGTCATCAGGGAACTTGAGGCTTTATTCACTGCATCAGTTACCACCTGCAGTTCCCGAACAAAGATTTCATTGTTGACCATGTGAGCATTTGATAACAAAATTCAAAGCAAGGGTTAAACATAGAATTTATGATTAGAAGACCTGGGTTCAAGTTCAGGCTTTACAGTTTGACTTACTAGCTTGGGACTGTTGTGTAAATCACTACAAATCTTCAAATACCCTGTATTCAAGGTTTAGAGTACCATCATCATTTTCTCATAGGATTACTTCAGAAGGGAAATGTGAAAATAATATGAAAGTTTGCATTTACACTGGAGAACTGAAAAATATTACTTCCTAAAAAAGGACATTCACATGATTGGCAAAATCATAAATCACTGGTATCACGTAAACAAACTAACACTGTGGTTACAAAATCCCTCTCCTTATCAGGCTCTGGATCCAGATCATCTTAAATGGAACCTATAGTAACAACACTTGTTTTCTGTGACAGCGGGTATGAGCTCAGTTTCCTTTTTTGTAAAGGTAGTTAATAATTTATTGCACTGATTGTTGCATGTGTCAGATGCAATAACCTTTGGGACCCTTGGGAAAATATCTGGGAGAGAACGCATGTAGTAAATATTGACTGATGATGATGATGATGATGATGATGATAATGATGATGATATTGATGGTGATCACGACATCCTTTCCTCCTACTTCCCTGAAGAGATTTTTCTTCTAAACTCTATGAATAATAGTCACTGTTTACTCATCGGAATATCCATGTCAAATTTTCTTTATAATGAGAAAAAATTTTCAACATTTTTCCAGGTTTTATTTTTGCATGATACTTAAGAATGTCATTAAGATTATAAAATGGAAATTAGTAATTTAGAGATTTATAACTGTGAATTTGTTTAGAGGTGTGTAAAATGTGTAGACATGGAAAAATAAAATTGGTTAACTACAAAATCTCAGACTTGTGGTAAGTTCTAAACATCAGTGAGCGCAAGAATTTAGATTGCTTTGAGTTTGACTTACCTCAAGGACAATTTGTGTTTTCAGCTACAAAGACCTTACTGTGCTTAATAGAGGTAAATAATTAGATTTTATAACCTTGCATCTTTTTAAGCTTTCATTCCTTATTTCTTCTTTCCACTGCTGAATATGTATTAGCTCTGACATGAAATCTTATTAGATAGTAGGTTTAATGAATTAACATAATGTTAAAAAGCATTCAGTACCTTATAGATGGAAGCAAAAAAGATTTCAATTCCTTGATCAAACTCATTTAAGATCGGCAGGTTGGGTTGCTATGTAGAAAAATTGTCTAAGATCTCAGAAAGACAAAGCATTATGGAGATGTCTGCTAAAGGGGCATGGGAAACATAATTGGAACCATGAAAACCAAGTATATATTACTGATGATTTTTATATTGTAGAATGAATAACTAGATAATAAGAGCTCTCACAATTTACTAGCAACGATGTTTTTCCATACAAACCACAGAAATTAATCAGTGATTACTTCATTTCTGCAAATAGAACTAATTTATTAATATTCATATATTTCCTGAAAGACATAGAGCTACACACACATTTTTTCTCTCAGCAGATAGACATATTACAGAAACCCTTTAGCTGCACAATTTGCATTATGAATCTTAGTCAAAATATAAATCTTCTTCATTCATACATATATCTGATGAAAATCATTGAGAGAGACAGAGATTGAATCCCTTTTTCTACTTCTACCTCCTCTGTTAAGGCCCAAGATTTTGAGTTGTTTGAGATCTATTTATCACCTGGGTAATTAATACCAGAGAAGACTAGGCCTTCATAAATACAAACAGGTGATCATATAAACATTTATACAATAAGAAATACATGCATATGTGCCAACAAAAAGTCTCATAGACTAAATTTTGATGACATACTTCATTGAAGGGATCTTCATATTGACTATTCACCAAAATGCAAGTCTTCTCAATTGCATGTCCCCACAAATTCTGTTGTCTAACATACTGTAAGCATTTTTCTACCTTTTTTTATTTAGCTAAATGTAATCTTTTTGGAAATTAACTAAAAATTAACTATTAAATTTTAAAATAACTAAACTATTAAAATTAAGTATATGTTGTACAGTTATATCTATTGAACACCTGCTGATTGTCTTACTAGTACAGAATTCTATATGTCATGTTGCTCTCATAATATTCCTGTTTAATAAGCAAGATTAAGATGTTCACTTTTTTTTAAGGAAAAATTAAGCCTAAGGAAGTTGAGTAAAATGAGAATTGTAGTTGGTATTCAAATACACATCTGTCCAAAGTTTTAACAATTATGTCACCTTGTACACTATGGGTAATAGCACAAATAAATGGGCTGTTCAGTAAGTCTTACAAATATATAAATGATTGATTTATAATCAATATACTCAGGTGATTCAATGGAGTTGAATTAATTGGATGTTCATATATATGGAAAAATGATCATTAAAATTTACCTTGGTTGATGAATTTGACACTGTGAATTACTTGTTGTTTTCCTAAAACAATCAAAAAAACAAAACAGAAAAAAAAAACTAAAACAACTGTCAAGTATATAAATGTGAGTCAAAGAAGAAGATAATAAACAACTATGGATTTAAATACTGCTCCCTCTTAAATCTTTTGTTCAATAACTGTGACCACTTCCAACCTGTTGAACATATTTGAACTTTAAAAACCATTTATGAGCCCTGTTCTCTTTACATTTTTCTCTGGGTTTGTCCACCTTCAATATTAGAATTAATCATGTCAGATCCTCTACCAACCTCCTTATTGAAGCACCAACTATATCACAACACTGACTTATTTAGTTTTGTGTCCTTATTTCTTTGTACATACAGCTTTCTCTTTCTAAAATATTATTTCCCATTGTGTTTTTTTAATTGATGATGGAGCTTTAATTTATTCTTCAAGATTCAACTCTGATATAACATTTCAGGAAATCTTTCCTGACTTTTCATAGCAGTCTGTTTTGATGTTACCCTGACTCTATTTTCTAAAACAAATCCAAGAAATATCTTCTGAAAATTGGATGAAATATTTGAAATTTTAATATCAAAGAAACTATAGGAATAGAAATACCTACACAAATCAGGTGGAATCACTTTCAATTATAGCAGCAGTCAAGTATAATATCTATGAAATTTTTTTATGTTTTACTCTCCATACTTTTCTTTCCTCATAGTTCTACCTCAAATTCTGACACCTATTACTTGTCTAATACTTGCCTATTAGACGTCTATTAAATTTAATCTCCCTGCAGTCTTATTGGATGAAACCCAGCAAAGAAATTCATCTACCTTTATCAGCAATCAAATAATACTTTGTTAATGAGGCAATGAATTTAGACATGACTTCTTAAAATATCTGGCTTATCTACAGACAATATATGGTCAGTCCTATCCTTACATCAACACAGTAACAATACACAGTACACCAGAAGTTTATAGCCTATTCCATAAAGAGTAGAGGTTCCTAAAACTACCTTGTTCAATTGTTGACTCACAGGCTTCCGTAGTTTATGACTGGATTAATTCCTGGTTAGCTAATCTGGTGTTAGAGTATTGTTGCACTTACCCATAGTTAGCCTGCCAGGGAAGATACTGATAAAGGTCTACAAGGATAAAGTGTTAAAATCAAACTTACAGAACAGAAAAATTTGATTTGTGACAATGTGTTGATAAATGTCTGTGTGTATGTGTGTGTTGTAAAATTGATCTAAGACTTGATTTCGTAGTAGAGTCCTAGGTAGTAAGGAGATACGGAGGAGGCCTGTAGTCCTTACCACATTTGGATTATTAGTGCTGTTTTATTTACCTTAAAACCTAATAGTTAGGTGCAACCAAAATTACTTAAATCAATTTACTACAAAGGATAAACCTCTTTTATCATAATAGAGTTATTTAGCCTTGTTTTGATGATAGAGTAAATGCCTTTTTAGCATTCAAATCTTTAACAACAATGGAAAGAAGTATCTTTTTAAGCTCATCAAATTAAATGTTGTTTGTAGCTTGTTTTATTGATAGAAGAAAGGGTAAACTGCTTATTTTGGCAGTTAAATCCCATAACACATTGACCCAATTTAACCTCATTACCTGATCTTTCAGGCTGTCTCACACAGTCAACAGTTCAGTTACATCACCACTTCCCTAGACATAATGGAACCACAAACTGTTGAGCAGCTGCTCTTGGCAAGAAACCCTATGAACTGCATCAAAATTTTATTCTTAAATTTACCAGGAGTCTGGTAGAGGGAGTTAGTTGATAGGCCAATGAACTCCTGTTGAAATTGAGATGAATGATTGACTGGATATTTCAGGAGTGTTTTACAGATAAATTCATAAATTTCTGCCTACGAATTATCCTATTTGTTTTCTGACCTCGTGAAGATGTCTATGTTGTTCCATATAACTATTGCATCCTTCTCATTTATAGTTTTTACTTTCTGGCAGACTTCTTTGTTCATACTTCCATTTCTGTTTGCCAGCTTTTATTTATTTTATTTCTTGTGGGTATTTTATATTACCTACCTCTTCTCTAGTCCCACAGTAGACTAGTGATGAGTGCAGTTCAGTAACCGTGTGTTTCAGTATAAGTTTTGAAGCTTAGATATCTAGAATATTGCTTAGCATATAGAATTCTTGATATCTGTTTATGACATTAAAGAAGTTATTAAAAAATAATTATTATTTAGAAGATTTTTTTCCAGGTCAATGAAAAACTGGATGCATACTTCGAGAAATCTTATTTGCTTTCTCTTACTCAAATCAAACCAATGATAAGAGTAACTAAAAATGTTATTCATTAAACCAGTTAGATATGGAATTGGGAAGATGAAGAACTAATTTATCTATATAATACTGATTGTTTAAAATGATGCCTATCTTTATGCGTCTCCCACTCAATTGCTACTTCTCTCACACAAATTTTCTAGTTCTGTTCAGATTATTTAAATCTTGCCCTATGAAGAGTTTTAAAACCCAAAGGAAAAAAGTATTATTACTGTTTTCTCATGGAATTTATCCACTTTATTTTTCTGTTTTTTAAATAAACTTGAACTCTCTAAAGCTTCACTGTACCACTTTTTTCCTTTTTTTTTCTTTTCTTTTTATTGTAAACTGTTGGGGGCTGTGCCATGTTGGCGGCGCCAGGATGGCGCCTGATCACATCGGCAGCGAGGAGGTTAATTGACATAAGCACACTCAGGCGATTTTCTCGTCCAAGCACACAATGTATGCGCATGTGTTCTTGAGCACTAATTGCCTGCTCCAGAGTCTTGCCTAATCTTTGTGTAAGAGGTGTGGCCCTGCATTCCGCGTCCTGGAGGTGATATAAGCGTAGGCAGCGTGAGACAGAGATATAGCAGCCATTAGAAGCAACCAGAGCGAAAGGCACGTGGCGCAGCAGTAGCCAGAGAAGAACACATGCCACAGCAGCCATTAGAAGCAGCAGAGGGAAAAACACAGCAGCGAGTAGGGGCAGCTGCGGAAGACAGATTGCGGAACGGAGAACTGAGACGCATCACTAGGGGACCTTAGGTAGACACACCCTTAGTTCACAGGATGCAGGACTTTAAGGCGTGGCAGGCCTCTCTCCTTCTAAGCTCTAAGAAAAACCTGTCTTTCTTTCAAAGTTTCTCTCTTAAGCAAAGTTTCTTTCTCTCTAATAAGCAAAGTCTCTCTCTCTCTCCTCTCAAAGCAAGTAAACCTCATTTCCTTTATCCTCTATAAACAAGCAAGAAAGCAGTGCACCAAAGAGAAAGATAGAAGTGCCTCAGTTTCCACTCCACCACCCATAAGACCCGTGCAAGTTGTTGCTGCAGGTGGTGACAAATATCCATGGATTTTGGAACCGCAAAGAGATAGTGACAGTAAACAAATGGGATACATGTTGTTTCTCTGTTTGTACATGGAGTAAGGCATACCATTTGTGTAATCATAAATTTACATAGGGTAATGTTGTTTGATTCATTCTGTTACTTTTTCCCTTCCCCCCACCCCTCCCACCCCTCTCCCTCTATACAGTCCTTCCTTCCTCCATTCTTGCTCCCTTCCCACCACCCATCATGTGTCATCATCTGCTTATCAGTGAGACCATTAGTCATTTGGTTTTTAGAGATTGGCTTATCTCACTTAGCATGATATTTTCTAATTTCATCCATTTGCTGCAAACGCCATCATTTTATTATTCTTTATGGCTGAGTAATATTCCATTGTATACATATACCACAGTTTCTTTACCCATTCATCAATTGAAGGACATCTAGGTTGGTTCCACAATCTGGCTATTGTGAATTAATCAGCTAAGAACATTGATGTGGCTGTATCTCTGTGGTATACTGATTTTAAGTCCTTTGGGTATAGGCCAAGGAGTGGGACAGCTGGGTCAAATAGTGGTTCCATTCCAAGCTTTCTGGGGAATCTCCACACTGCTTTTCAGAGTGGCTGCATTAATTTGCAACCCCACCAGCAATGTATGAGTGTACCTTTTTCCCCACATCCTCGCCAACAACTATTGTTGCTTGTGTTCTTGATAATCGCCATTCTATTTGGGGTGAAATGTAATCTTAGGGTAGTTTTGATTTGAATTTCTCTTATTACTAGAGGTGTTGAACATTTTTTCATATGTCTGTTGATTGCTTGTAGATCTTCTTCTGTGAAGTGTCTGTTCATTTCCTTAGCCCATCTGTTGATTGGATTATTTGTATTCTTGGTGTACCCCATTCACAATAGCCTCAAAAAAAATTAAATACTTGGGAATCAGTCTCGCAAAAGATGTGAAAGACCTCTACAATGAGAACTGCAGAACACTAAAGAAAGAAATTAAGCAAAACCTTAGGAGATGGAAAGATCTCCCATGTTCTTGGATAGGCAGAATTAGTATTGTCAAAATGGCCATACTACCAAAAGTGCTATACAGATTCAATGCAATTCCAATTAAATTCCCAATGATGTCAGTCAGTAGAGAGCTTGTCTTGCAAGCACAAGGCCCTGGGTTCGATCCCCAGCACTCAAAAAAAAAAAAAAAAAAAAAAAAAAAAAAAAAACCCAATGATGTACCTTACAGAAATAGAGCAAGTAATCATGAAATTCATCTGGAAGAATAAGAAACCCATAATAGCTAAAGCAATCCTTAGCAGGAAGAGCGAAGCCGGGGGTATCACAATACCAGATCTTCAACTCTACTACAAAGCAATAGTAACAAAAACGGCATAGTATTGGTACCAAAATAGACAGGAAGATCAATGGTACAGAATAGAGGACATGGACACAAACCCAAATAAATATAATTTTCTCATTCTATACAAAGGTGCCAAAAATATGCAATGGAGAAAAGATAGCCTCTTCAACAAATGGTGCTGGGAAAACTGGAAAACCATATGCAACAGAATGAAATTAAACCCCTATCTCTCATCCGGCACAAAACTCAACTCAAAATGGATCAAGGACCTTGAAATCAGACCAGAGACCCTGCATCTTATAGAAGAAAAATTAGGTCCAAATCTTCAACATGTTGGCTTAGGATCAGACTTCCTTAACAGGACTCCCATAGCCCAAGAAATAAAAGCAAGAATCAACACCTGGGATAGATTCAAACTAAATAGCTTTCTCTCAGCAAAGGAAACTATCAGTAATGTGAAGAAAGAGCCTACAGAGTGGGAGAAAATCTTTGCCCCTCATACTTCAGATAGAGCGCTAATTTCCAGAATCTATAAAGAACTCACTGTACTTTGTAATGATTTGTGATTTAATGAAGCACAGCAACAGCACAGTGCAGAGTGGAGGAGGAACAGAGAGAGAGAGGGAGGGGAACTGAGAGAGACAGAGAGAGAGAGAGAGAAAAGTGCAACAGGTGGAATTGACTTGGAGGACCTGTGGGATAGAGAAAGAGGCTGACGTAAACTGACCCGGAGAAGGTAGGGGACGTTGTTGAGTGAAAAGTGATTAAAATTACTGGGCCAAGGGGCAAAAAAATCTAGCCAGAATGAGTGATGTGCTGGTGGAAACCATTTATGAGTCTAGAGGCTGGGGATTCATAAAGGAAGCTGACAGCCTGAATGAGAAGTTGCCTATTATAGGGTCCAGACTATGTATGGACCAGCATGATTCACAAATAAGCACAGAGAGGACTACTCCCAGGGACAATGAAAAGAGAGGGCTCTCTTTGTTGGTGGCATCCTACATGAGAATCTGGGAAGACGCCAGTAACCTATTAGCAAGTCGCTTCTGTGCTCCATGACTGATCCTGGGTAATTTATAACCATGGAGATGGACTATTTGAAGCCTGTCAACATTAACACTCCTCCCTCTAAAAGTAGAAATTTGGGAAGGTCCCTGAGATCCAGACATCCATCAAACAGAGGGTATGGACCAAATTTCAAATAGTCACCAACAGAGTTCCAAGGTTTAGTCAAGACCAAAGTCCAGCCACTGGAACTTACAATTAAGAATTCCTCACTAGCCCTGCTGTGGGAATACACTGATTGTCAATATTCCCCAGTCTCTTCCATCCTATGCTAGGAGATTGGAAGCCGAGAGTTACTACAACCTGTTTTGGCTATTGGATTACAACAAGTTTTGGCTCCGTGGAGAGAAACACAAAAATATGGGACTTAACAAATTCCAGCCCTTGATTCAAGGGTTACAGAACAAAGAATAGCAAAATGGCATAAGCAATGAACATCTTTTCTTAAATTTTTTTTCATTATAGATGAATGCAATACCTTTATTTTATTTATTTTTATGTGGTACTGAGGATTGAATCCAGTGCTTCACACATGCTAGGCAAACACTCCACCACTAAGCCACAACTCCAGCCCCCATGAACATTCATTCTTGCTAACAGTGTTGACCACTTCAGAAAAAATGGGTCTATTTTTCTCATTAAAATTTTTTTTTCATATTCCATCCTTTTTCATCTTTATAAAATTGTATTTATTTTGTTTTTTATACTGTTTTATTTTTACTTTTATCTTATTAATTATTTTTACATTCTGCATGTTTGTGTATGCATGGGTAGGTGTGTGTGTGAGTTCCTGAAGTGCAGATATGTTTGAAGAATATAAATCTATATCTATATATGTATGTCTATATATGTGCATATAAATGTATATTATTTTAATTCTAATTGCTCTCTTTTTTACTCATTTATTGTTTAGCCTTAGTTTGTCTTTGGTGGGGTAAACTATTACGTGAGTTTGTTATGTTTTGACCTTTTATTCATCTGATTGTTCCTACCACGGTTTTTTTTTTTCCTCTTATACCTTTTCTTTTCTCACCTCCCCCATTAATAACCTAATTTTCCTGTTCCCTCTTTTTATAAAAAATATTTTATTTCTTCTAATTAGTTATACATGACAGTAGAATGCATTTATGCACTTTGATAAACCATACATAAATGGAATGTACTTTCTCATTTGTCTGATTGTACATGTTGTAGAATCATATCAGTCATGCAGTCATACATATACAAGGTAATAATGTCTATTTCATTCTACTTCCTATCCCTATACCTCCTCCCCTGCCTTCACTCCCTTTACCTAATCTAAAGTAAAAACTACCTTGCTCCAAATATGGCAGAGGTGTGAGACAAGAAAAAATTTAAGTAAAATAAATCTTGATAGAAAATGGAACACCTATCTCCGTTGGCTTTCAAAAGTTTCTCAGCCTAGTTTCTGACCTTTCACAGAAGTGCCAGGCCCAGACTGCCCCTCACAGACCCAGTCACTATCTCACAGATCTGGGCTTCAGATACCCCAAGCTCAGCTACCGTTGCAGTCCCAAGATCGCAATGCCACCCCAGTTTGCCAGGAGACCACCAGGGATGCACTCACACAGAGGAATGACCCTGAGAAGCAGCAGCAAGATGGTGGCCACCAATGCTCCCAACAAGAAGGCCTCAGGCACAGCCAAACCTGCAGGCACCCAGACCCCGAACCTGACCAGGATTGACAGTTTCATACCGAGATGGCAGTGGTAGCAAACCTACTGGCACCCTGGACCCCAGGCTCTGGCTGGTGTTGCAAGATGGATGCAGCCACATGGAATCAAACCTGTAGTCTTCCTGGCGGGGCACCTCTGGGCAGTGGTGCCAGCAGTCGTGGTGGGAAGTCAGTGCAGTGGGCAGCTGGTCAGAGGCAGCTGCAGTGGCAGCAGTGGCAGCAGCCAGAGAAAAGACCTCCAGAGACAGTGGCAGCAGCTTCAGTGCTCCTGTCCCTTCCTCTCTCTTTATCTCGCTCTTCTTAGTTATTGTTTGCTCCTCCATCTTTATGGCCAGCCATCACCTGCTACCTGTCTCCTGCTTTTCCTTTGCTCACTGTATAAATATTTCAAGCTTTCTCTTACCTTTCTACTCTATTTTCTCTTCACTTAAGGAACCACATAATTCCACAAATAGAATCAGTCATTCTGTTGTGATTGTTAACGCAGCATGCAACCTAGTAGACACCTGCCGGTTAACGTCTGACCTAAGTCATGTCTAGATCATGATGTGAAATGCTGACCCCACCATTCCTCTACAAGAAGTAATCAAGATGTCAGAGTAAACATTTGACATTTATTTTTAAGTCTGCATATTACTGGTTAAAATTATTAGTATTCCTTGTTTTCACCTTTCTCTAAGAGGGTCTGGGAAGTTTTGGGACACTTCAAGGTCACAGAGTAGAGATCTTACTGAGTAGAAACACAGCTCAGCCAAGTAATAGCAAACCTCACTCCACACAGACTAGCCTCACTTAAGCCTCAACAATACTTCAACATATAGATAGGGGGAGAAAACAAATCAACAACAAGGCTGCAAGAAGGAACATTTATAGGGGACTTCAGTTTCTAATCCTGCACGATTACTCATACAGTAAAAACAAAGAGAAATCCCTAGAACATAAATGATAACTACACACAAAAGGATGCAAATATAAAAGAGAAAAAGAAATCCAAATGAAGGATTTGCAAGTTCAAGACTTCTGAAAAAAAAAAAAAAAAATGAGGAAACAGGCAAATAAACCAACCCTGCAAAAATTCATAGCTCCCCAACCAAGAAACCCACAGATATGGAAGTGGGTAAAATTCCAAAGAAAGACTAAAAATCTGATTATTAAAATGTCCAATGAACTAAAAGAAGATCTAAGAAATAAATTGAATGTAAGTACAGGAGCTGAAAGAACATTTCTATAAAGAAATGGATATAATTAAAAGAAACCAATCAGGAGACATAATGAATCAAATTTAAAATTCAGTTGAAGGCTTCACCAACAGATTAGATTCCTGAGAAAAATAGAACAGCAAACCCCAAAGAGAGAACTTCAGGTCTTGAAGACATGGTATATGAACTTGAATACTCAGAGTACGCAATAAAGGAAAAATACTATTATCAGAATATATAAGAACTTTGGGTCATCAACACAAGAACAAACCTGAGTCATTGAGATAGAAGAGAACATAGAGATATGCAGAGACATGTTTAAGTAGCCCTAAGATGGTGGATGGCATTGAGCCAAGAGGTGGCGCATAATTAGTGTTAATACAGCAGCAAATCTCTTATGACCTTTTGCCTAATTAGTTAATGTCTCCTTTGTGCTAGTGGTCAACAGATGTTCCTCATTCTTTCTTGATTGGTATCCTGGGGCATGCTTCAATTGTGCTAATCCTAAGCTGATTGGCTGCCTTAGGGTATATAAGACATTCTCTTCGCCTGGGAGGAGGGCTAAAGCCATACCTCTAGGTCGAAGATCGCAGAATGCAGACTGCAGGCTGCACCCTGCACCCTGCACCTCCAAGAAGTGACCCACCTCTAAGAAGCAGACCTCCGAAAGCGTAGCACTTCTAAAATTAAGCAAAGCCTCTCTTCCTCTAAGCAAAGCCTCTCTTCCTCTATAAACTAGCGAACAAGCAAGCAAGCAAGGAAGTAGCCCAGATAAAGATAATAGAAGTAGTTCATTCCCAGTCCACCTCCGATAAATTCCCACGGGATTGTTGCTGCAGGCGTCAACAAAGATACAGAGTATAGGCATTGAAATCCTCTTGAGTGAGATAGTAGCAAAAAAGTTTCCTCACATTAGAAATGATATAGATATCCACGTAGAGGATGCATGTAGAACTACAAATAGACAAGGTCAAAACAGAAGCTTTCCAAGACACATCATAATCCAAACATGAAACATAGAAAATAAGAAAAGACTATTAAACCTGAGAAAGAAAAAAAATCAAATCAAATTTAGAGGAAACCCAATAAGACAATCTTCTGACTTCTCAACTCTGACCCAAAAATTAAGGAAAACTGGAATGATATCACAAGCTCTAAATTGCCAAACAAGATTGCTACATCCAGCAAAGCTATCTTTCACAATAGATAGAGAAATGAAAACATTCCATGAAAAGGATAAACTAAAAAATTTAATTTGTGAACACTAAGCCAGAACTATAAAGATTACTCAAATACATACTGCCTTCAGAGTAACCCTCAAAATCCCAAAGTTCCCAAATATATGAAACTAAATACAAGAGCAACTAAAAAAACAAAGCAGAATTAAATGTAGCATACAAGACAAAATGGCAGAAAACAATAATCATCTATCAACATAATACTGAATGTAAATGGTCTCAACTCCCCAGTTTGAAGATATCCATCAGAAGAAAGAATTTTAAAACAGAATTTAACTATATGCTATTTGCAAGAGACTCATCTCAGTCAAAAACATTTCTAGGCTAAAAAAAATGTCTGAAAAAATATCCTGTACAAATGCTCTGAAGAAAAGTAGGAGTAGTTATTCTCATATCTGACAAAGCAGATTTCAAGCAATAATTGATCAGAAGAGATAAAGAAGGTCATTACATACTGGTAAAGGGAATAATTCAACAAGAAAATATAACAATAGTAAATATTATGTCCCAAATATCAGTGCACCTAATTACATTAAATTTTAATGTAAATAATTTTTATGTTAAATTCCAGAAAGACACCAGTGCAATAATACTGGATGATTTCAACATATCCCAATCACCACAGACAGATCATCCAAACATTAACTCAGTGAAGGTTTCTGACCAAAATAATACTATAAATCAAATGAACCTAATACACTTATGCAGAAAATTTTACCCTAAAACAGATGAGTGTACTCTCTTCTCAGCAAAATAAACCATATTATTTGTCACCAGATAAGTCCTAGAAAATACAAAAGAACAAAATTATATAATTTCAGGCATCCTATCAGATCATAATGAAATGACAAAATGAAAGTAGAAATCAACAGCAGAAAAAACATGAACAAATGAAGACTAATGTTAAACAATAATATGTTAATAATATGTTGAACAATAATATGTTAATCAAGGAATGAATCAAAAGAAATGAGAGGAGAGTAAGAAAATTTTAGAAACAAATGATAACAGAGACATGATATATCAAAATTTCTAGAAGAGCATGAAGGCATTGTCTATACCAGTGAGTGCCTACATTAAAAAACAATATATCTAAAATGAATACTTAAAAGTTCCAAACTGAATAACTGTTTGTAGAACAATGAAACAATATTTCTATCTCTCACGCTGCACAGAAATCAAATCAAAGTGGATAGAAGACTTCAGGAATTAGATCAGAAACTTTCCAACTCCTAGAAGGAAACATTGGGTTAACACTAACATATTCGCATAGGCACTGATTTTCTTAACAAGACTCTCAAAGTGCAAGAAATAAAACCAAGGATCAGTAAGTGGGATGCTATAAAATTAAAAGTCTTCTGCAAAGCAAAGAAATGATTAAGTGCATGAAGAGAGAGCCTACACAATAGGAGAAAATCTTTGCCAGCTGCTCCTCTGCAGGGGATTGATACCCAGAATATATAAAACTTAACACCAAAACAAACAACCTAATCGATGAATGGGCAAAAGAACTTAACAGATTCTTGTCAAAAGAAGAAACACAAATGGCCTACAAATATATGAAAAATATATTCTACATTTCTAGCAATCAAGAAAATTCAAATCAACTACACTGAAATTTCATCTCAATCCAGTCAAAATGGCAATTATCAAAAGTACAACTACTAAATGCTGGTGAGCATATGGGAGAAAAGGTACACTCAAACATTGTTGGGGAGACTGATACTTAGTACAACCCACTCCAGAAAGGAGTGTGGAGGTTCCTCAAAAACTAGGAATGGAATGATCATATAATCCAGCTATCCCACTCTTTGGTATCTGTCCAAAAAAAAAAAAAAAAGAAAAGAAAAAAACCCCAAAATAGCTTACTATAGAAATAACATCTTTGTCAATGTTTATAGAAGCACAATTCACAATAGCCAAATTATGAGATCAACCCTGATGCCTATCCATAGATGAATGGGCTAAGAAAATTGGAACATATATACAAAGGAGTTTTTTTTTATTTTTTGAAATTTTTTTTTTAGTTGTAGACAGACACAATACTTTATTTATTTATTTTTATGTGTTGTTGAGGGTCAAACCCAGTGCCTCACAAGTGCTAGGTCAGCGCACTGCCACGGAGCCACAACACCAGCCCACACAATGGAGTTTTACTCAGCCACACAGAAGAATAAAATTATGGCATTTACTGGAGGATGGATGGAATTAGAGAACATCATGTTAAGGGAAATGAGGAAAATAAATCAGACTCAGACAATCAAGGGTCAAATGTTCTCCCCATATGTAAAATCTAGAGGAAAATATGGGGGAAATGGAGTCAGAAGTAGATACCACAAAGATATAGGGAATATAGTAGGAAAGAAGAAAGAGATTGAGAAGGAGGGACAGAAACAGGGAGACAAGGCAGAATGAGTTTCACAAAATTATGATATGTGCATGCATATTGGTAAGTGCATATATATATATATGTGTGTGTTTATCTATATTTCTCAGTGAATTCTATCCTTATGTGTATCTATAGAGCATCAATTAAAAATATATAAATAAGTGGAAGACCAGTAAAGTAGAATGAGAATAGAGAAAGGGGGTTGAGGGATTACCAGAGTCTGAAATGGAGTAAATGAAATTCCATGCATGTATGATTTGTCATAATGAACCCAACTATTATGTACAATAATAACATACCAATAAAAGCAAAAAAAAAAAGTCTCTGAATAGAATATCATCTACATACTTAGTATGTTTCCAAAAGTATACCATTGTAGTCAATGTTCAGTCCTTATATTTTTATGGGTAAAAAAAATGGAAAGAGCATTGATATGACTTAATTCAAGTCAAAGTAAATGAAGTTCACATGGAAACTAACAAAAGTCACAGAACATTGCTTAATATTCCCAGATTTACTTATGTTTACCTCATGTATTATTTTAAAATCTTGACAATATAGTAGGAAAAGTATCTGAGGCTGTATTTTTCCCATAAAAGGGCATACACATAATTGGCAGCTGAAATACTCGGTTTATGTAGGAAAGGGCTTGACATTTGAAAATCTCTTGTTTCATGAATTGATCTTATCAATATTTATTCTAGTATCAATGTTTGATGAAGAGTATAGATCACAGAGTCAGGAAGATAGTTCAAATGTCAGTGTTACTACTGTTTCTTACAAATATAACCTTTGGCAAATTCATTAACTTGTCTTAGCTTCAATTTCCTCTCTGTAAAAAAGCATAGATAATAAAATGAAGCAAATCAGGAACTGGTGAAAATTGAAGGAATTAGTATATGTATAGACCTATTCCTTTTGTACTAAGTGAATGAGGTTCCTGCTTGTTATATGTGAATTTTCTGCTTCATAATTAATATCCCCAGTGTTATCTAAAGGAATAACCTAATAGTTTCCTTTCTAACTTTCAGGCACACAGTTCTTTCTGTCAGACACTCTTCCACATTTTTGATTTCCTGGGTCATTCCTTTTTGTTCTTTGGTGCTCAGAAATATTCCAATTACACTTGAACTTGTTAACACATTTCCTGCCTGCTGTCCCGTAGTATGTTCTGCTTACTACTGCTATTTGTACGTATGTCACAACTATATAATTTTCTTCCCTCATTCACAAAACTGAAAGCACTTTCTTTTGGGTAGTTAATTACATCTTACTATACTTTTCATCTTATATCCTCATTGGGAGCTACAGAAACTCTTGTTCATATGCAGTATATACTATTTCCAATACTGTTTTTAATTCTATCTTTAAATGCGTATATTAATTTGGGGGGAACTAAAGAGAAAACACATTAAATTCTGTTTCACTGATAGTCAAGAGAAACTGGAATACATGCAACCTGCAATCTTAAGCCTTTGATGGTCTTTGCTTCTGCTCCTTTACTGCCATCTTCTGACATGATCTATGTTTGCTGTTGGGATCAACTGTCACTTATTTGAGCCTCTCTTTATGGAGAAGGAATTTGAACTAAATCTACTGATGCTGTTGTTAAAGATGATGTTATTTTTACCTGAAACTCAGTGCATCTTCTAACTCATTTTCCTGATGAGAAAGGCTCAATGACAGCCAAAATCTATCCATTGGAACTAAAGCAACTGAAATAAAAATATGCCTCACTATTCAATGTAAGAATTATTTCCTTGTTGATGATTTTGTAGATGTTCCCTTCAGAGTTACCAGCTACAGATTATACTTAAATTTTAACTTAAAATATCAGTAGGTTTCATTTATCTGTAAAATGATAAGATTGAGAGTATAACCAAAGTATTTTATAGATTTTTTTAAATCTCAATTTTGTGGGAGATTTCATTCTCAGCGTTGTATATGGTAGAGAAATTTTATTTCATGAAAATTGATTTCGAAGCATGTTCACATGGCTAGTCTCAGAGATACTTTTAATCTCATGCTAAGTAAGCTTTTTCCATTTCATAGTTGAGGAAAACTTACACACGTATTTAAGGCTAAAAGTAAATTCTACCAACAAAAAGTCTGTCTTCTTCCTGCCTCAGAACAAATTATTATGTTTCAATATATCTATTTCAAAAATATACAAATGTTAATTTTTATAGAAAATAATTGTTTTAGTTATTTCACAGATACAAAAATATACCCAAAGTTACACCCCAATTCCCCCCTCTTTAGCCACACCTTACCACTTCAGTTACCACTCAGTTAATCCCTATTACAGGATTAAATCACTTAATGGGTTAAAACTCTTACAACCCAATCATTTCTCCTCTGAACCTTCTTGCATTTTCTCACATGTGAGCTTTTGGGAGACATCTCATACCCAAACCATAACATTCTACCCTGAGCCCCCAAAAGCTCACAACCATCTCTGAATGCAAAGTACATTCTTTCCATTTCCAAGAGTCCCCATAGTTAACAGTCTGGAAACTGCTCAAAGTTTATGTCCAAAGTCTTCCCTGAGTCTCAAGGCAATCTCACATTGTGAGCTCCTGTAAAATTAAAAGCAATTTATAAATACCCAATATAGAATGGTATAGAATAAACATTTTCTTTACAAATTAGGGACATATAAAGAAGGGATGGGACCAAAGCAAGACTAAAATTCAGCTGGGCAAACAAGTCCTGTAGCTCCACATCCAGAATCTTGGGCACATGGCATCATGATGTTCTCTCCAAAGGGCTTGTGTATCTCCAACCCTGTTGCCTTGTTGGTTGCAGTCCAAGTGGCCTTTCTATTGGCTTGACTCTGCTCAATTCCTACAGATTTCCTAGGGTAATATCCCACATTACTGGCATTTCTTTTTTTTTTTTTTCAATTTATCTTTTAAATTTTTACAGACTGCATTTTGATTCATTGTACACAAATGGGCTACATCGTTTCATTTCTATGGTTGTACACGATGTAGATTCATACCATTCGTGTAATCATACATGTACATAGGGTAATGATGTCTGTCTCATTCCACCATTTTTCATGCCCCCCTCCCTCTCATTTCCTTCTACATAATCTAAAGTGCCCACATTCTTCTCTCACTCCCCACCCCCCAACATCCTCCACTTATCAGAGAAAACATTCAGCCTTTGTTTTTTTGGGATTGGAGAATTTCACTTAGCATGATATTCTCCAATTCCATCCATTTATTTTCAAATGCCATAATATTATTATTCTTTATGACTGAATAATATTCCATTGTGTATATATACCATAGTTTCTTTATCCATTCATCTGTTGAAGGGCATCTAGGTCAGTTCCACAATCTAGCTATTGTGAACTGAGCTGCTATAACCATTGATGTGGCTGGGTTACTGTAGTATGCTGATTTTAAGTCCTTTGGGTATAAACCGAGAAGTGGGATATCTGAGTCAAAAGGTGGGTCCATTCCGAGTTTTCTGAGGATTCTCCACACTGCTTTCCAGAGTGACTGCCCCAATTTGCAACTCCACCAGTAATGTAAGTGCTCCACTGCAGCTTTGGCTTCCTCCTCACATCTTCATACTTTTGACTTCTCAGGGACTGCTGCAGGGACTCTGACCCTCCTGCATCCTGCCTGGCCTCCAAGGCCTTCCTTTGAAATCTTGGTGGAAGCCCCCATGAACCCCTACCTCTAGCATCCTCTACTCCTACAGAATCAGCATCATGTGGTTGATACCAGGGTTGGCTGCCATCTTGAGCAGTAGCCAAGTTTCCAGGTACCCTGGCTATAGCAGCCTCTGAGTGTCTGGATGACTGAACATGTTGAGAAAACTTCCTAGGCCCCTTTGTCCAAGAAGCATTCCCCATTGGTCTCTTCTCAAAAGAATTTTGACCTTACTCCCTTGAGCTTGAGATAGGTCTGGTCTTGCCAGTTCCTGAGATGTTCTCAAGTCACTTTCTTATTGTCTCTGGCAAGGTCTTTAGCATTTCTTTAGAGGCAGTAATGTCTTTAACAACTGCAACTTCCTTAGCCCTAGTTTTACTCCTGTCTTTCAAGTCCACATTTTTCAAGTCTTTCTGCTCCTGATAATCGCCAGCAATATCCAGGCACTGCAAGAATGCATTTCTGCCTAGGCATTTCTTCTGCCAGATTAAGAAATCCATTGGTTCTAAAATCAGCCTCATTGACAATCTCTGGATATGGGCAAAATGAAAAATATTTCTCAGCCAGAACATAACCTCTATAGCCTTTACTCCAAATTCCAATAGAGAAAACTTCTGAACTCTCTGGAACGCTGTCTTCATTGTTCCTGGTCCTATTGGCATTCTGGTCTTCTGAGCTCCCACCAGAATTGGCCATTAAGCTCCACTTACCACAATCTAAAGCATTTCCAGCTTGTAGTGTTAAACATCTCAAAATTCCTCCAACCAATTTCAAAAAACTCAAAAAGTTTCTGAGACACATGGTCGGGTTAGTCACAGCAATGACCCCACTCTTGGTCAAATTTCTGTTTTAATCAGCTTTTTTGTTGCTGTGATAAAAGACCTGACTAGCACAATTTTAAAGAAAAAAGTTTATTTGAGGGCTCATAGTTTCAGAGGCTGGCTCTATTCCTCAGGGCTTGAGGTGAGACTGAATGTCATGACAGAAGAGTATAGTAGAGGGAAGTAGCTTACATGTTGATCAGGAAACAGAGAGAGACTCCACTTCAGATATTAATATGTACCCAAAGCCATGCCCCAATTCCCGCATCCTCCAGTCACCACCTACTACTTTAGTTACCACTCAGTTAATCCCTATCAGGTGATTAAATCACTGATTGAGCTAAGAATTTACAACTAAATCATTTCTCCTCTGAACCTTCTTGTATTGTCTCACATGTGAGCTTTTGGGGGACACATCACATTACAAAAATAATAATAATAGAACATGGACACATATAAAATATGGAATTTTAAGTTTATTTCAAAACAAAAGACAAAATCATTTTTAAAATGAAGAATAACATACTAGAGGAATATAGGTAAAAATCACTTCAACTCTACTTTTTCTGTAGATGACAAAAATATAAGTGATGTTTCTCTTTAAAGTAAAATACCGCAGGGCATGGTGGTGCACACCTGTAATCCCAGTAGCTTGGGAGGCTGAGGCAGGAGGATCATAAGTTTAAAGCCAGCCTCAGCAACAGTGAGGCACTAAGCAATTCAGTGAGACCCTGTCTCTAAATAAAATACAAAGAAGAGCTGGGATACTGCTCAATGGTTGAGCGCCCTGAATTCAATCTGGGTTACTACCTCCCCAAAAAAGTACACTACCCACAAAATGTGATATGAACCAGATAATACTCTATTATGACTTTGTTTGGTAAGATTTAATGTAAATGGTTATCAATACCCAATATATTGATTAAAACTGAGTTAATAAATAGAAAGTAAGATGTGTAAAAGCTAGTCACTATCCCTTCACATCCCAAATGCCTCATTGATAGTCCTTGTAGACATTTAATCATTCTAATCAGAAACACCTGAAAGAACTCCATTGCAATACTTGATTAAAAAAAGAAATATACATATATATATTTATTTATATAAATATGTTTACCATCTATAACTTTAGATTATGATCAGTTTAAATTTAAAACTTCTTTGTTTCATTTTGTTTCTACCTTAGAGTTGCCTTAGTGTGTAGGGTCTACTTAAAACAATTTATAACTAAATAATTACAGATAATGAGTTCTCTTTAAGTTACTTGTTACTGTCTTATACATACATTCTCCCAATCTAATATGTTTATTGCCAGGCATGGTGGTGCACCCCTGTAATCCCAACTGCTCAGGAGGCTGAGACAGGAGGATCAGGAGTTGAAATCCATCTTCAGCAAAAAGCAAGTCACTAAGCTACTCAGTGAGTCCCTGTCTCTTAATAAAATAAAAAAAGTAAAATAGGCCTAGAGATGTGACTCAGTGATCAAATGCCCCTGAGTTAAATCCCCAGTACACAAAAGAAAAAAAAATAGTTTTAAGTATAAAAGATAGGATGAAGGTATATTTTTCACAGAGTTTATATGTAATATTTTATTAGAAATAAATCCATTTTCATTATTGCTAATTTTATATGTGCTAATAAAATTATAGGTATTTCTAAAGAGAATTTATTTTTAGAGATAAATATCACTACGGTTCCCTTTTGCTATATAACAAATTAGCCTAAACCTTAATGGGTAAAACCCCAAGAATAAAGCCATTGTTATCTTTTATTCTGGAGGTTGACTGGACTCAACAAGGAGTTTGACGTCTCTTGTGTGATGGCAATAAGGTGGAGCTGAGCTTTAAGTCACCTCTTGGTCTCCTTACCTCACTTGTGAGGAGGTTGATGCTGACTGACAGCTGAAACCAAAGTAGGGGTTGTCAGTCAGAACACCCACATGCCCTGTACTTGTAGCCTCCATTAGAGTGCAGTGACTGAGCTCAAAAGTCAAGTTCCAAGAGAGAGAAAATGTGGGCGGCCAGTCTTGAGACCTGGGCCTGGCAACTTCTGCCCTGCATATCAATTCCACCACATTCTCTTTTCAAACAAAGGAATTGTAGGTTCAAGGGGAGGAGGTACAGACTCTACCTCCCAATGTGACAAATATCAATAAAATTGGCGACCATGTTTTGAAACTTCCATAGTTATTTCCGTAATCACAAATTATTTACATACCAATTCCCTGTCAAAATCACCCAAATGCAAAAACCCTTACCCTAAAGTAGCATATCTGTATGGATTCAAGCTCAATCTTGAGTTCTGGATATAGTTTTCTATGTCAGGCATAGATACAGATGAGAATACTGGGAGTATGACTCCTAGAATAAAGGTTTTTTTGGTTTTTCTTTTAGTTTTTTTTTCAATTTATTCTAATTAGTTATACATGACAGTAGAATGCATTTATGCACTTTGACATACCATACATAAGTGGGGTATAATTTCTCATTTTTCTAATTGTAAATGTCATGGAATCTCATTGGTCATGCAGTTATATGTGCACATAAACTAATAATATTTTTTCATCTTAGTATCCTTCCTATCCCCACATTGCCTCCCCTCCCCTTCCTCCCCTCTACCTAATCTAAAGTAACTCTACTCTTCCCCAATGCCATCTGCCGCCATGTGAATTAGCATCCGCAAATCAGAGAAAACATTTGGTCTTTGGTTTTTTGAGATTGGCTTTTTTGCTAAGCAGGATATTCTCCAATTCCATCCATTTACTTGCAAATGCCATAATTTCATTTTTCTTTAAAGATGATTAATATTCCATCAAATATGTATGCCACATTTTCTTTATCCATTCATCTATTGAAGGGCACCTAGATTGGTTTCATAGTTTAGTTATTGTGAATTGAGTTACTATAACCATTGACATGACCACATCACAATACTATGCTGATTTTAAGTCCTTTGGGTATAAACTGAGGAGTGGAATAACTGGTCAAAGGCAGTTCTATTCCAAGTTTTCTGAGGAATCTCTAAACTGTTTTCCATAGTGGTTGCACCAATTTGCATTCTTTTTTTTTTTTAATTGTAAACAAATTGGATACATGTTGTTTCTTTATTTGTATATGGAGTCAAGGCATTCCATTTGTGTAATCATAAATTTATATAGGGTAATGTTGTTTGATTCATTCTGTTATTATTCTTCCCTTCCCGCAACCCCTCCCACCCCTCTTTTCCCTCTATACAGTCCTTCCTTCCTCCATTCTTACCACCCTCCTTATCACTAACCCTAAACCTAACCCTAACCCTAACGCTAACCCCTCCCACCCCCCACGCTAAACCCTCCCACCCCCATTATATGTCCTCATCCGCTTATCAATGAGATCATCCGTCCTTTAGTTTTTGGAGATTGGCTTATCTCACTTAGCATGATATTCTCCAATTTCATCCATTTGCCTGCAAATGCCATAATTTTTTCATTCTTCATGGCTGAGTAATATTCCATTGTATATATATGCCACAGTTTCTTTATCCATTCATCAACTGAAGGGCATCTAGGTTGGTTCCACAATCTGGCTATGGTGAATTGAGCAGCAATGAATATTGATGTGGCTGTATCTCTGTAGTATGCTGATTTTAAGTCCTTTGGGTATAGGCCAAGGAGTGGGATAGCTGGGTCAAATGCTGGTTCCATTCCAAGCTTTCTGAAGAATCTCCATATTGCTTTCCAGAGTGGCTGCACTAATTTGCAACCCCACCAGCAATGTAGGAGTGTACCTTTTTCCCCATATCCTCGCCAGCACCTATTGTTGCTTGTGTTCTTGATAATAGCCATTCTAATTGGGGTGAGATGGAATCTTAGGGTAGTTTTGATTTGCATTTCTTTTATTACTAGAGATGTTGAACATTTTTTCATATGTCTGTTGATTGCTTGCCAATTTGCATTCTTACCAGCCATGTATGAGTGTACATTTTCCCCATATCCTTGCAAAAATTTATTGTTACCTGTATTCTTTATGATTGCCATTTTGAATGGAGATAGATGGAATCCTAGAGAAGTTTTAATTTACATTTCTCTAATTTCTAGAGATGTTGAACATTTTTTCATATATTTGTTGATCAATTGTATATCTTCTTCTGTAAAGTGTGTGTTCAGTTCCTTAGCCCATTTATTGATTGGACTGTTTGGATTTCTTGGTGTTAAGTGTTTTGTGTTCCTTATATTTCCTAGAGATTAGTGCTTTAATATGAGGTGCATGTGGTACAGATTTTCTCCCAATCTGTAGGCTCTCTCTTCACATTATTGATCTTTTCTTTTGCTGAATTGCTTTTTAGTTTCAATCCGTCCCATTTATTGATTTTGATTTTATTCCTTGCACTTTAGACGTATTGTTAAAGAAGTCAGATCCTAGACTAACATGGTAAAGATTTGAGCCTACTTTTTCTTCTGTTAGGCACAAGGTCTCTGTTCTAGTGCCTAAGTCTTTGATCCAATTTGAGTTGAGTTTCATGCTGGGTGAGAGGTAGAGGTTTAATTTTATTTTATTACATGTGACTTTCCATTTTTCTCAGCACCATTTGTTGAATAGGATATCTTTTCTCCAGTGAATGTTTTCAGCACCTTTATCTCGTATGATATAACTGTATTTATGTGGGTTTGTCTTTGTGTCTTCTATTCTGTACCACTGATCTACAAGTTTGTTTTGGTGCCAACACTATGCTGTTTTTGTTACTATAGCTCTGTAGTATAGTTTAAGGTCTGGTATTATGATTCCTCCTACTTCACTCTTCTTGCTAAGGATTGCTGTGGTTATTCTAAGTCTTATATTTTTCCAAATGAATTTCATGATTGTTTTTTCTATTTCTATGAAGGATGTCATTGGGGTTTTAATAAAAATTATATTAAATCTGAATAGCACTTATGGTACTAGGGTTATTTTGACAATATTAATTCTGTCTACCCGGGAACATGGGAGATCTTTCAATTTTCTAAGGCCTTCTTCAATTTCTTTCTTTAGTGTTCTGTAGTTTTTACTGTAGAGGTATTTCACCTCTTTTGTTAGATCAATTCTCAAGTATTTAATTTGAAAAAATTGACAAAACAAAAAGTTGGTTCTTTGAAAAAATAAATAAAATAGATAAACCCCTAACCATGCTAATGAAGAAAAAAAGAGAGAAAACTCAAATTACTAAAATACATGATGAAAAGGAAATATCACAAGAGGTATGACTGAAATGCAGAAGACAATTAAAAACTATTTTGAAAATTTGTACTATCTAAAATAGAAAATATCAAAGATATCGACAAATTTCTAGAGACATAAGACCTACCCAAACTGAATCAGGAGATTATACATGATTTAAACAGATCAATTTCAAGTAATTAAATAGAAAACACCATCAAAAGCCTTCCAATCAAGAAAAGCCCAGAACCAGTCGGATTCTCAGACAAGTTCTACACATCCTTAAAAGAAGAATTAACACAAATACTCTTCAAAGTATTTCATTAAATAGAAAAGGAGGGAACCCTTCCAAACTCATTCTATGGGGTTAGCATCACCCTGATTCCAAAACCAGACAAAGACACATCAAGGAAAGAAAACTTCAGACCAATATCCCTGATGAACACAAATGCAAAAATTCTCATTAAAATTCTGGCAAATAGCATACAGAAAGGATCAAGTGGGGTTCCTCCAGGGAGGCAGGGTTTGTTCAATATACAGAAATCAATACACGTAATTCATCGTATCAATAAACTTGAAAACAAGAATCATCATCATCTCAACAGATGCACTAAAAGCATTTGACAAAATATATCACCCCTTCATTTTCAAAACACTAGAAAAACTAGGTATAGTAGGAACGTACCTCAACATTTTAAAAAGCTATTTATGCTAAACCCAAGGCCAACATCATTTTAAATGGAGAAAAATTGAAAACATTTCTTCTAAAAACTGGAACAAGACAGGCATGCCCTCTTTCACCACTTTTATTTACCGTTATCCTTAAAACTCTAGTCAGAGCAACTAGAAGGAAGAAATTTAAGGGATACAAATAGGTAAAGAAGAACTCAAAACTATTACTATTTGCTAATGACATGATTCTATATTTAGAAGCTCCAAAAAAATCCACCAGAAAATTTCAAGAACTAATAAATGAATTCAGCAAAGTAACAGGATATAAAATCAACACCCATAAATCAAATATGCTCCTATACATCAGCAATGAATCCACCAACAGACAAATTAGGAAAACTACCCCATTCACAATAGCCTCGAAAAAAGAAATAAGAATAAAAGTTTTTGAGTGTAATTTCTGTCAGTACAAAGAACTCTGAACCCAGAAACAATTATTTGCCCCACCCCATGCAAGTAATATAATATGCAGAGAGAGAAAAATTTATATTCAAAAAGGATAAACAGGATTCACATAGGAGTTGCGAGGCCATAGAAATTTTGAGGTGTAGCTAGGCATATATTGCCAACTCTTGATTATGGCTCAGTCCTATTGCCTGGGAATGATGCTACAGGGCTTTTGATTATGCCTTCTGGCTTTTGTTTCCCTCCCTTTGTTGGAAGAAATTACTGGTTCTTTCTCTTAGGTAGTTACCTGTTCCTGTATCAGATCAAAGATAAAAAAAAAACTCATCATTTTAATTATTTATCTACTTTTAGTACAAACTGTAGTAATTTTACCAGAATTTAACAACAGAAAAAAAAAAATCACTTTAAATTTTTCCTAAGAGGTGTATGAATCTTATTTGGGTTACTGGAAGACAAAAACTTCAACCACAAATCTTTTTATGTTTTTTTTTTTTTTTTTTTTTCCCTTCCCTATGCTGGAGTTGGAATCCAGGGTCTTATACAGTCAAAGCAAGCATCCTATCACTGAGTTACAGTCCCAGGTTCAAATCCATTATTATTATTTTTTTTAAGATAGGTACTTCTCTACCTTCATTTCCTTAAGGAATTGATGTTGGAGCACATTTTTCTGACCTTGGAAGCTTTATTATTTAACTGAATCTGTGAGACATACCCTTAAGACCCTCAGAAGATCTTGGTCAATCTAAATGGCTTCATGAGTAATTGCATATTTCTGATATCTTTTTCTTTAAATGATAATATTCTGACCTGGGTTTTAATATCTGACCTCAAGCCCTTCTGCTCTCAGGAGATGGTAGGAATAAGAAAGTTTAATTTTTGTATCTAGAACATTCGGATTTCATTTTATTTACCAGTAGTTTTTTTTTTTTTTTTTTTCTTTAGTTCATCTTTTTTCTTCTCACATGTCATCATACACAACAGGAGGAAAACAGGACATACTTTCACTCACTCTGCCTAGAGTTCTCTTTAGAGATCACCAGATCTATTATGAGCATTTCCTGTTTTCAACATTGCTTTGTGAAACAGTGTTGACAAATTTCTGTTATTACATTACAAAAGTTCGATTTCCTCCAGCTTTATATCATTGTCCTCTCTTCAGCTCTCAGTGATGACTTCTCCGAAGTCATTTAGGTTTCCTGTGTTTTTCTTGGTGTCCTTTCTGCTTTACAATGCCTCTTAAGATTTCCTTCCCTTCAACTTGCCAACTGCTTCAGAAGTGAATACTGTGTATTGCAAGTTGTTATGGTAGCGTAAAATTCCATGTACTGAAATATATTTGAGTTATCATCTGTTGGATGAAAAGTTTCTCTAAATTTTAAATGAATTGAAAATACAAAGTTTATTTTTACTTACCTCTTATGGTTTGGGGAGATGCCTGGGCTGAAGTAGGCATTTCTTGACCCTATGTTTTCAGGGAGTTGCTTTCAGATGGTGGCTGGGACTAGATTTATCTTGGACACTCACTGGTACTGTCGTTGAAGCTGACTGACAGCTAGAGACTTTCCTATTTGAGTTTCCTCACAGTGTGGTGATTTTATTTTAGTTCAAGAATGTTTCAAGAGACAAACAATGGAAGCTTTCAATTTCATAAGGCCTGAGCCTAGAAAATTACAAACATAATTTCTGCTATAATTCATTGGTGAAGTAGTCACAGGTTCATAGGTAGGGTTCACACATGCCAACTCTTGAAGAAAGAAATATTAAAAACTAGGAAGCATACTTTTTAAACCTCCATTAACACTGTAATGTTCATGGTTGAAATCATTAGCATGTCAGATTTGCTTCACTAATTTGAGGTAAAAGAAAACAGTGAGGATAAAGTGTCCATAATAGATCCTTATTGAAACTGGGTAGTAGTATATGGAGTTTTTTAATATATTTCTCTCTACTTTCCAGATGTCTTAAGTTTTTTTATTTATATTCTGAAGTTTCAGGAAATTCTTGACCTAATTTTACATTGTTTTACCTCAAAGTGAAGTATTCAAATTCTAATTCAAAATATTGATTGCATATAGATTGATTTTGATTATTTTTTATGGTCAGTATAAATTTTTTCTTAGAATATTCTAATGTTCTCTCAGCTCTGTTTTGTAAATTCTTTAAGCAGTGCAGAGATGAACTCTCCTAAAAATAATTTTCATCTCGTGCGCCTCTACATACAGAAAACTAGTATGGACAAATACTTCATGCCATAAAGTCCTAGTAAGTTGACTATAAAATGTGAATACAAAAAGTGTGAACATATAAGATAATTTTAAAATAAAAATTTGAAACTGCCTTCCTGGGAAGATATCTCATTTCGTAAGAGAATAATGTGACAGATCATATTTGATATTTGCTTTGTGTACTATAAAATGCCTTACAATTTTATGCCTGAATATTTCTCTTGATCACAATAAATGTATGCTATGTGTGGCAATAAGGAATCACAGACCTTATTTCTCTGTATTTAAGAAAGATTAGGAAAACCAAAAAGAAAGTGAAAGCAGCAACTTCTCAAAATAGAAAAGTTATAAAAATAACATCATTTCATACATAAAGAGAGTTGGCTGGGGGGAGTTTCTAATTGACAAAGTACATCATACTACTCTTAGTTTGTGTATCAGGTAGGCTAAAATAGCAACTTATCATCCTGACTTTCTAAAGAGTAAGGAAATCACAGAGAATTACAAATTAACTGTGTTTTGTTCTATTTTGAAGTCAGGAAAGTAAAAGTAGCACTCAAATTAACGGTACTCAAAATACAAATTACAAGACACAAAATATTGCCAAAATAGGAAATGTTTGCTTTACTGATTGGCAGGTTTCCAGGTCAATGAATATCACACAAGAAGGTGGTGGCAGTAGTCAGGGTCTATCACATATTTTGAACATACAAGAGAAGGAGGTGAGAAATGACTCGAGAGTTCAATGCCAGATTACATGCAATCAAGATAGACATGTCAATCAAGATAGCAAGGTCTCTGGTCCTCTAAGATTGCCAAGGGAAAGGAAAAGCAAGGAAGATCGCAGGGCATGTTGTCCTCCTGGTGGTATTCCATTTGAGTCTTAAGCAGTCTGTCACACACATCTACCCAACTAGATCTTTCAGGGTGATGGGGATGCAGTGACACATTTATTATGATTTTAAAGCTTCAAGTAGCACATTCTATCTCAGGTGACAAATTTAGACCACAATAAATTCATTATGACCTTGCTTGTGCTTTGTACTTTCACCCTAAAACTTTATTAATACACATTGTTCTTCATAGTCAGTCTGATTTGAAATGACTAAGTATTCACCCCTTTTTTGTTTTGTGTGATGACTACTATTGGTCCACAGCTTGTATTTCTGGTCTGAGTCATGATGGCATCTAGCTCTCATCATGAGTCTAGACTTTTTGTAGGAATATATCCTTACTAGCAAAACAATTTCATGTGGAACTGAGATTTCAAGATTTGAAACTTTTTCCTGATCTAATGTCCTCATTTCCTGTCTCAGTATCTCATGCCATCCTACCAGTGTCACTCCTTAAGTGCAAGGGTCTACAAACTCGATCTGTAGAATGCCAGATGGTAAATACTAGATTTTTCAGGCCTATGTTATCTATGGCAACTTCTCGATTCTGCCATTAGAGCAGAGCTGGTAATATGTAAATTAATTACAATAAAACGTTTTTACAAAAACTTTCTTTTCAAAGGCTGGTGGTGGGCAAGATATGGGCAGAAATGGGCTTGTTTCTTCTTTACTGTAACACACATGGTGATTGGGCACTTTATCTAAAAATTTACCTGCAGGCCTTGGGATTGATGTTCAGCCATATCTACTATTGAAGATAAAGTACTTTTAAAAAATTGCAATTAGTCTTGTGTTCTTATTCAGATGTTCAAAGTTTTTAATTTGTCCTTTTCTTTGTGCACATTCTGTAACTTGATCAGAAACTGCAGCATATGCTTTCATTGTTTTTAATCATCATTATCACCCACAACAGCAATGTGTGTAATAGACTTGTTTTTCAAAAGCTCGGCCTCTACTTGTATTATATTCAGGGCTGAGTATATAATTTCTGGGTCCCAATTCAAACTAAAAAATGCAGGCTCTGGTTCAAAAAGCTTGAAAAAGATTTTAGCTTTCTTGTGGTCTTTCAACTATCATGGAGTTGTCATGTATTATTAATTTGGCACGGGAGACAAACGAATAGCGAGGCTCTTGAATTCGGAAAGGTTTATTGTAGATTCAGGAAACCCGAGAATCGGAACCTGGAACCTGGAACCCCCGCGCTCGAGGAGAGCCGGCTTATGTCCATCCCCTCCAGGAGGTGAAGGGTAGGGCTGACACCAATTATGGGAAGATTAGGCAAGGAGCCAGCTGCCCAATCATGGTAAAGGTCAAAACAAGCAAGCACAATCAGGAGCACTCGAGAACACATGTGCATGCATTGTATGTGTGGACTTGATTGAATACGGCCAATGACAAAATCACCTGAGTGTGTTTATGTGAATTAACTTCCTCACTGCCGATGTGACCAAAACAACTTCTGGCTGGCTGCCAGGCACCATCTTGGTGTAGTCTGCATGGCATAGCCCCCAACATTAATGATTATATTTTCTTGAACATGGGAAATTTGTACATGAATCTAGATTCTCACAAGTGCCCATCACTAGGTAGTGCAGCATGTGCATGCCTGACCTCAATCCTCCCCATGCCAGTACCTAGTTGTCTACTAAGGGCGAAGTTGGTATAAGCCACTGGCAAGGACAGGCAATTGGTGGCTAAGAACCCATCATAGGAATGTGGAGAGGCAGTACACTGGGACTGGGTGTAAGTTATCAAAAGTTCAAGCCTCTGGCATATGCTACTTTGTCTCATGGAACATTGCTTACATAATACAAGTTAATGACTGCGAGACAATGACTACAGAGTAATGAACTCCAAACCTAGGGTCTTTGTGATCGTACTAGTATATGCCAATCGTGTTGATATTGATTATAACCATCTTGTAATAACAAAGCCAGTGATAATTTGAGTAGCTATAATGCCTCTGCTAGAGGGGCACAGACTCTGCCAACAATAGAATAGGATGATGGAAGTTGGTAGAATAACTTTCTCTTCCTCTTCCTTTTCTGCCACTCTCTGATCTCCTGCTGATTCCTTTCATTTGCCAAACAAAGCACTCCAAATGATAGAGTTCATAAAGATAGCACATTTCCCAGAGTCAGAATATCATAAAGTGAGTTGGAAAATGGAAATGGTGGACTAAAAAAGTGTGACATGAAAGTTATTTTTCACTTACATGTCTGTTTCTGTATGACCAGCAGTGTGTCCCCAACACCATTCCCAAAATATTAAAAATCATATGTGAACCTATAAATTGAGTGTGCTGATATTTTAGATTTATAGAAAACCATGAAACCTGCCCTCAATCATTTTCACGTTCTGAAAATTAAAGTTTAAGAATCTCCAACTCAGAACAGTTTGGTCCAAAAGTTTATACGCATTTCAATAGAACTGGTTTTCAAACTTTGAAATCATTTGTCAGGGATAATTTTTTCCTTCCTTTCTGTGATAACAATAATAACGACAACAATAGCACAACAAGAAGCACGGCAAACTGGGCCACGAGTTAAATAAATTCACTGAAACGCTACTGACAGTCATGTGAAATGAACTGTCAGAGATAGTTCTCCGCAGGCTCTTATTATACAAGATTTTGTTCATATCTATTTGTAGAATAAAAATAAAATAGAAGAGGTGTGGAGGAAAAGTACCTTGGCAAAAATATATAAGGCAGATCATGATTACTTAGTGTATCATACTTAAGGAAATCTCAGGAACAGGAACGATTGCATATTCTAGGAACTTCAGTGCATGTTAATCCATTACTGTTTACTCAGTATCCAGTGTGTTTAATGTTTGTTCAGACCTGTCTTGAAGTACAGAGAAATAACATATACTTATGCTTAAAATAATATACAATTCTGTTTAAAATCTTATTAACTACCCTATGATCATTCACTCTGATTTTTATTTTGTTTTTCTTTCTTATAATTAGGAGTACACTACAAAATAATGATAAAAATATAGCAAATGTCTGTTTATTATCATTATCAATATTATTGCTATAAACAATTATGTATGCTATGCTTTTATATAATCGATAACACACAGTAGGTTGATTGGCATTAGCATCATCACAAACATGTGATTAATGTGTTGCCCTATAATTTACAATGGCTCCGATGTCATATGTAAGGGGGCAATAGGAGTTTTTTGGTTCTATTATGATCTTATGGCACCATCAACACATGTGTAGCCCATCAGTGATGAAAACATCATTATGCAGAACAAGATTGTATGTATTTCCATATTTCTAAACATCAACAGAAGTTAACCTTCTGTAGGAATACTCCCTACTTTCTCCAACTTTAGTACACTGATTTAAAAAAAAAACAAAATAAATCAAAACGTAATGTGATCTTAACCAAAAGTTTTCTGGGTGCTAATCTACTCAAAATGATTGTCTAGAAATAGATCAATTCATAGGTATGTTTAAAGCAATGAAAACTGAGAGATATCTGTTCTTCTTGTTTAAGAGTGTCAAACAAGTGGGAATCTACAGTAATTACCTAGACAAAATAGGCTTTAAAAGGAGGAGAGGGGACTGATACATCTTTGATGGATGTGTCTGGTTGGGGGAGTGAGTTTCCTTACAAGCAAGAAAGAGGCAATGCTTATCTCAGAGATATGATCTTTAAGGACCTGCTTAAATTGCACTCATGAATCTCTCCTCCCCAGCTGATGAGTTAATGGAGTTTTCTAAGACTCTTGGCACATCTGTGGCACAACTCTCATAGCAATGATTTGTACACTTCAGAGATTCACAAAACCTCTAGTCCAATTTTACTGTAACCAACAGAAACTTTGTCGTACAATTTTTGACTTTTCAGAAAGGAACAGTCTGGAACAAGGCAGATTTATTCTCAGTGCTGCCACTTTATTTTGATAGCGGGTAAGTTTGTTGCCTCAGAAGCCTATCAGAACATCAGAATGATGAGAAGTTCTGTTGATGCCATGTCTCTCTAACACAAATGTAGAGAGTCCCAGAAAAGTCTCTCTGTGAAATGTCATTCAGACTGCCAACACAAATCACATCTGGTTTTTACTCATTTTTTCCTCATATATTTTATTTTCCCTTTTAAACAGTAATCAAGCAACTTTGATGCACATAGATTTAAAAATGAGGCTTAGGCAATAAATAATCCTGAACAGAGCTCATTTTCTGATGTGTGCTTATCCTTTTCTTTAAGTATTTAATAGTATTAAAGACTAGATAATGAATCATAAGATGCAGTAGATATTGGAAAATAGAAATCTACATTTTAAATCTAGTGGCATGATCTAGGAAGCAGCACAATGTACCTAAATCTAGGAAGCAGCACAATGTACCTAAAACAAAATATTACCAAGATCCCTTTGACCAAAACATCAGTAATACTTTTAAACAAATGAATAATCTCTAAGTACAGTTAAGAACACTATTTTTCTTAACTTTCTATAAATGTAGACCTGCAAAATGCTTTTGGAAAGAAGCACACCGCTTTTAGAATATTTGCAGTCTGAAGGAGGTTAGCCAGAGACTCACTATGTAGAATTGATTTGTATTGATTTCTAAGACACTGTATTATTTGTGTGTTTTTAAGATGTAAGACTTTCATCATTTATTGATACAAGTTGGCAAAATCGTAAGCTTTTTTTTTTTAACACAGGATCTCACTATGTTGCCAAAGTAGACTGTAATTCTCCCACCTCAGCCTCCCCAGTAGCTAGTTATTGGTGTGCACCAGTACTCTATTTAAAATTGAGAAGTGAATGCAGGTAAAGGTCATTAATGAAACAGGGACAAAGATACTGTCTCAGCATTGCCTAATCAGTGCAGGAAAACATTAGCTACTCAAAAAAGATTATAACACTGAAAATTAGTTTTACATTTCAACTCTGGAGAGCAGTATTTCTAGAACTTTAGTCCAAAATGATCTGTGCATCAAATAAATGCAGTTTTCTAAGTCACACTATAAAAATTCTAAACCAAGATTTTTGAAGGAACAGCAGTAAGAGTATGTATTTTTAAGTAGTTTTGGCATCAAGTAGATAAAGTAATTTTTCAAGAAAATTTCTTCACACTAAGCTTAGAGAAACCAAACTCAGAATTATTAGTAGTGTAATACCAGTTATTCTAGAATGTTCTCTTAAACCCTCATAACCTCTGATCTAATAATCACTAAATCAAATTGATTGTGTGACTTCAAAGTCACTGATGACTTCTCTTTCTTATCAACACCAACAGTATAATTCAGATTCAACTTATTTCTAAGTAACTTTGCCTGCAGTGTTTAATACAGTAGCCACTAGCCACATATGACTATAAGCATTTTAAATGTGACAAATGAGCAAAAAAAAATTGAATTCATACTTTATTTTAATTAACTTTATTATAATTTTACAAATGAATATTTTGTTTTCATTGGAAACGTTAAAAGTGTGTGTGAAATGATTTATAATTATAAATATACTTTCTCAACTCATAAATTGCTGCAATCTCGGTATAAATCAAATATATCTGATGGAAATTTAGCATCCAAATTGAGATGTTTTTGTAAGTTAAAATTATGCTGCAGGTGGCTGGGATTGTGACTCAGTGGTAGAGTGCTTGCCTAATATGTGTGAGCCACTGGGTTCAATTCTCAGCACCACATATAAACAAATGAATAAATTTATGCTGCCAATCCCAGGAGTTTAGTAGAGAAAAAGAGAGAATAAAAAATATCTCAAAAATTTTATATTGTTTACCCACTAAAATACTAGATAGAGTACTAAGATAAGTTTTTAAACTCAGCTTTATCTGTTTCTTTTTATGTTTCTAATGTGGCTGATAGAAAAATCTTTACATTGCATTTATGATTTTCATTATATTTCTGTTGAAGAGTTTGCACTATCTCAAATGAAGTGAAGAAGGAACTACCATTGAGTGTTAGCAGAACCATCTCTACCTACTAATGAAAGAGAAATAGGTTTCAGGAGAAAAAAAAAAAAAAAACTAGCAGATATGAGGTAACAAAAAGAAGAGACAGTAATGATAGGGATGGTGGACAGGAAAACTGAAACTATAGATTTTCTCACACTTCACATTTTAACGTAGACACTAAGCAAACAGAAACATCAATATTAGATTTGTTTTGCTACCAACACTTTAAGGATTTTTCCTCAGTGTGCAGGAACTCTTTCTCACTAAAGAGTGACACCCAGGAAACAGTAATGAAGGAACCAAGGAGTAAAAATTGGAAGGACATTATTTAAAGTTTAAAGTATCTGCAAAGTTCCAGTCATTTAATTCCATAATTAATAGTGTCATAACTTCTGCTCAAGAATTTTCTCCACAATTGTTCTTAATTTTTTTTTTTTACAATAGTCTTTCAAGAAGGATTGATTGAAGGAAGCTGTAAAATAGAGAAGAGGATCAAAGAAGCAAAACATTCAGTAAATCAACTCAATATATGTTAAAATCAGGAAAATTATCCTTTCTTTTCTTCTTACCCTATCATTTTCTGCCATTTTAGCCTCTTCTTCTTATCTTGCTGAACAATCAAGTCCTGAAGTTATTACACAGAAATGAGCAAAGTAGTAGTCTACCCTGAGGATGATGAGCCAGGGTGGCTACAGCAGGGTGTTAGAGCCCAGAGGGATGCTCACCCTGGGGGCAGAAATGGAAGTGAGAAATGGAAACCCAGAAGTGTAAGGAGATAGTCCAGTATGGGACACTGAGCCTAGTGAGGAAAGGCTGGTGTCCATGTGGGGTGGGGCAGGCAGCACTTTGGAGGGTGCAGAGCCTGGGATGGGTGAGGAGAACTTCTGCTCTGTGATGATTTGAGGAACAATGTTACGGATCATGGGTATAGTTAGGAGGGTCTTCACAAGTAGGTAGCGAATTCTGAGCACAGGCGACTAGAGCTAAAGCTGAATGAAGAGATAATTTACACAGTAGAGTGAGTCTTGTGACTAAAGGATGTTATTTAAATAGATATATCAGGGGCAATGAAAGACAACTGAGTTGCAAAACTCAGGAAAGAGAAAAGATATGAAGGTGTTGAATTTGGAAGTAGGATTGGAAACTCATAGCTACATACATACCCAGTTACATACATACCTGCCTGTGACTTCTTAGCTTTCATAGTATTATTTTCTTTTCCAACACTGCAATGTAGTTTTCTTTCCCACTAGGGGCTCTTAGAGACATAACTAAATCCAAGGATAGGGCAACTAAACTTGAAGATAAACCTGGAAATGCTTATAACAAAAATAAAAAAAGTACTCCAAGGATAATTCCTAAAGGAAATGAATCAAGCATGTTCTAAGACAATTTGAGTACAAAAACAAACATGAAAGTAATAAATTATGCTCTACTTAAAAGGGAACCCACAGGTCCAAAATAAAAAAAATACATTAATAAATTGAAAGTTTGATAGGAAGTAGAATGTTTGAAGAGCCTCCAAATTTCCCTCTACCAAATACTTATTGATTACAAAGGACAAATTAGTTTTAATTTTAATTATGAGAACCATTCTCTGGCAATTATCACCCATACCAAGATACCAAACATCATTGGGACAGTGTGAAATCTTGTGTCTCTGGTAGGCTGCAATGAAGAGTCTGAGTATAATTTCTGCAATATCCAACCAATGATTTATAACCTGAATCTACTTATCAAGACTCATCAAATTAAACCAATTAAAGAACATTCTGTAAAATGATTGACCTTATGAAACTACTAGGAGAAAACATAAGGGAAGTGCTTAGGACACTGCAATGAGAAAAAGTTTTTCAACTGTATCCTAAAAGCATAGGAAATAAAAGCAAAAATTAGACAAACAGGATTACATTAAAGTAAAAAAGCTTCTGCACAGCAAGGGAAACAGTGAAAAGACAACCTACAAAATGGAAGAAAGTACTTGCAAACTATACAAAACTATATAACGGGTTGATTTCCAGAATATATAAAGAACTCCAAAAATTAAATAGCAAAATAAATAAATAAATTACTTGCTTAAAAAAATGGGCAACAGGGCTGGGGATGTACCTTAGTGATAGAACACTTGATTAAGTGCATGACACGGTGGGTTTAATCCCCAGAACCACCAAAAATATTAATAGTAAGATAATTAATAATAATAATAATAAGTCACAGATCTAAATTGATATATTTCAAAAAAGATATACAAATGGCCAGCAGGTATATAGAAAATATTTTGAACATTACTAATTATCAGAGACATGCAAATAAAAACCACAAGGAGATATCACCTCATCCCAATAGGAATGACTTTGCTATACAATGGGGGTGGGGGCATGGGTAGTGAGAGAAGAATGGAGGAACTTTAGATTATGTAGAAGGAAATGAGAGGGAGTGGGGGTATGAAAAATGGTGAAATGAGACAGACATCATTACCCTACGTACACGTATGATTACACAGATGGTATGAATCTACATCGTGTGCAACCATAGAAACGAAATTATGTACCCCATCTGTGTACAATGAATCAAAATGCAGTCTGTACAAAATTAAAAAAATAAAGGAGTAATTTTTTTAAAAAAGACTAAAGAATAACAAGCACTGGCAAGCACATAGAGAAAAAGAAATTCTTGTGTACTTCTGGTGCGCCAGAATTTACATTTCTACCTTCGGTGGAAATGTAAACTAGTATAACTTTTAACTCAAAAGGTGAAAGGCACAACAACAATATGTTTCAGCAAACATACTACTAGGTAAAAATCCAGAAGTCAATATATGTCCAAAACACATCTACATTCCCTCATTTCTTGTATCATCACTATTCATAGTAGCCAAGATATGGAATTAACCTGTGTCCATCTACTGGTGAATACATAAAGAAAATTTGCTGCATATACATAATGGAATATTATTCAGACAAAGTAGAATAAAATTTTGTCATTTCCAACAACATGGATGGAACTGGATTATTATGTTAAGTGGCATAAAACAGGCACAGAAATACAAATACCACATGATCTTACTGATATATGGAATCTTAAAAAGTTGGTCTCATCAAAGTTGAGAATAGAATGGTGGTTACCAATAATTTGGGAAAGTAGGAAGTAGGGGGCATGGGGAAAGGTTAATTGATGTGTACTAAAATACAGTTAGGAGCAGAAAATTCTCATGTGCTATGGTGCAGTAATGTGACTATAGGTAATAAGAATTATACTGTATATTTCACAAAGGTAGAAGAAAGTATTTTGAATGGTTTCATCATAAAGAAATGTGTTTAAAGCGAGAAATATATTTAATGTGATTTAAACATATAATATGTAGATGTATCAAAATATCACATAGAACCCCACATTTATGCACAGTTTTTATGTTTTTATGTGTCAGTCAAAACAGAAATTAAACTTAAATTTTAAAAACAGTCCAAAAAAAAAAAAAAAAAAACAGTCCATAAACTTCAAAAGTATCAAGGTCATGAAAGTTGAGGAAAGACATTGGAACTGTTCCATCTAGAAAATGACTAAAGAAACAGAAATAATCATTCTAAGTATGATACTGAAATGTATTTTTGGACTCTAGAGAACATTTTTTGGAAAATGTCCACATTGGCTGTGTTCTGAAGATTAGATTGGTAATAACTCAATGTTAATTTACTGATTGCAGTGTTTTGTCATTTTGTAAGAACTCTAAAATAGCATTGTATTTCAAGAAGAGGAAGCATTATGTTCACAAATTATTGACAAACAGTTCATAAAAAAATCAAGCTTATTTTACTATTCTTCCCACTTTCTGTGCATTTCAGGGTTTTTCCAAATAATAACTGAACAAAATAGGTTTATTTTTTAAAATTCATGATTCAGTAAATTAATAATTTTCAATTATTTTCTATTTATTGGACCTCTCTTTCCACATAATGAGATGTGATAAGGAAACCCGACAAAATGGTCCTGCTCAGCTACCTCCATCACTCCTGTGAGATGCTCATTAGACCTATTCTCTGTCTGATGAAGCAAATAGGAAACCTATAGAGTAGACCAAATAGTGAATTTTCAGAATTGATATGCAGATAACTAAACCAGTGAGGAGAAATAGGGATTTGAAAAATGAGGGGTTAAAATGCAAAGAGTACGTAAAGTACAGAGGGATTTTTTTGTTTTTGTTTGTTTTGTTTTGTTTTTTTCAATTAAATAGGAACCAGTCTTCTGCTGAGGAGAGGATGGATGAGGGTTTTGCAGGTAAGAGAGAAAGGAGGAATTTGAGTCTGCCCTTTAGAACAGGAGAAAGAAAGGAAAGGAGGGCTACAGTGAGATGCTAACATTGGGGGCCCACTTGAGAGTAGATGTCATACATTTAAAGAGAGGTCATTGTGTTTGTTTTTCAGTTATATTCATCTGCAAAGGTGCAGGCTAAACTGGAAAGAAAGTTTGACTTAACTTGGATTATGCTCTATCCAAGGATGTATAAAAACATAAAAAATGGAAAAGACAATTGAGAATGTTTGCAAGGAAGTTATAATGATTGACTGTGAGAATATAAGTTTTTTTAAGTTATAAAACCTTATGAACACTGTTTTAGTCAGCTATTTCACTACTGTGACTGAAAGATCTGACCAGAACAATGGTAAAGGAGGGAAAATTGACTTGAGTGCTCACAGTTTCAGAGGTTTTAGTCCACAGAAGGCCTGTTCCATTCCTCTGGGCTCCAGGTGAGGCTGAACATCTTGGCAGGAGAAGGTGGCAGAGGGAAGCAGCTCACACCATGGAGATAAGGAAGCAGAGAAAAACTCCACTGGCCAGATACAAATATATATACCTCATAGCCACACCCCAATTCCCACCTATTCCAGCCACACCCTACCACTTCAATTAATTCCAACAGGGATTAATCCCCTGACTGGGTTAAGACTCTTACAACTCAATCATTTCTCCTCTGAACCTTCTTGCATTGTCTCACGTGAGTTTTTGGAGAACACCTCACACCCAAAACATAACACTGATAAAGAAAAATAGGCTGTTTTTCTTTCATTTTTTGTTTTTTGTTTTGTTTTTGTTTTTTGTTTTGTTTTGTTTTTACTGCCTCACACTTATTAGTGAAGATGTTCCTGAAATTCTTCCATTTCCAATAGGACAAAAGCATGCCTGCCTTTTGTAACAGACAGAGTGGCTTATTTTCTTCACATTACAGTGTATGTCCCTATCACTAGCGCCACAGTATTATTTCACAATTATCTGTGTTTTTGTTTACAACAACACTGAGAAGTTCTAAAGGATGAAAACCTCCTTTTTTCAGTGCAATACCGTCATAAATCCAGATATATACTAATGTGTCAGTCTTATAGGAAGTAATTTGACAGTTTTAGAACACATCATCTTGTATCAAAATAAGAAAGTTTCACTGTATATTTTTAAAATGTTCTTGATCTTAGAAATTATTGACATAACTGATTGCCTTCTGGTTCTTGAACTCTGAACTACATAGAATTAAATATTAAATTAAAAACGGGGTGTTTTCTCAGGATACTCAATTTTCACATCTTTGCATCAATTTATATATAGTTTAAATGCCTGGTTCTATTTAAATATTGCAGTTTGCTTGTTTGTCTCAAGGAAAAAATTTCAAAAATGATAAAGACATCTATTTCAAGGACATTGAGAAGCTTCCCAGGATTCAAATACAGAAAGTGACAAAGGGTTAGACTTCTTAACAACTGAAGAGAACATCAAGACACAAGACAGGAGTTATACGTCTCAGGGTCAGAAATTGTGTTCTGCCCCTCTTTTCCTTTTGCTCTCTCCACAGATCTTTCATAGGATCCGCAATTGAACAGTGTTTCACCACTGGCCCTAGCCCCTTTCTACAGACACTCATTGATTTCAAATTCACTAGCTAAATGGCATAATCCCTGTGTCTCAATCCTAACATGCAGAAACATCATCTCACTGGTCCACATAATCTCTCTCAATAGACCTGTCTGCTGGTGGGTTCCTTATCTGATCCGTTTTCTTCTCCTAGTTCATCAGGTCCATAAATTTTCAGCCTCTAAAGAATCTAGAGGAAAGCCTGAGTCAGGCCTCAATCAGAGAAGCAGAACCAGTGAGGAAAAGAGCATTACGAAATGGGGAATGTGTTATAAGAATTAGACCTTACACAGTTATGGGAGAAGTAGGACCCAGTAAGAAGAGTTGAAGGATGACAGAAAACTCACAGAAGGAGAACAATTCCCAGCATTAAATCATTAGAACGTCATGGAAATGCAAATTTGCTCCTATAGAAGAACTATAAACTGAATGGTTTAAGGTGATTGTTTTCTGTTGCTAAATTCTCTTTCAGTAACACATTCCTTTGAATATACTATTGTTGATTAACAGCTTATAATACAACATGATTTATATTTATGGATACCTTTATCCCTGCAGTTTCTTTTATACCTAGGCATATCTGAGGATTTTCTTTGGCTTTAGAGTATGAAAGGAAACCAAATACCTTGCATGGTGAGTCTGAAAATATGCATAGAGATTTCTGGGGACTGTAATATACAACCATTGTTTGATGACTGAGGATTATCACTGAAAAAATGCTGAATATCAATTGAATTTTTTTTTCAAAACAATATCTTCATGAGGATAAATTTGCTACAATATATGGAAAAGAGATGTTATGGAGAAGAACTCAGCTGTGAATGTTTTTTGAGTAAATTTAAAAGTTTTCCAAGCAAGAGAACACAGAAAACTGAAAAAGCAGAAAAAATTTAGTAAATTTTATTGCCACTGACAGAGTTATGGAGTACTGAGGAAGAATAAAGTCAAAATCCTTATCCCATAAAATTTGAATTTGTCATCCTCAATTTTATTTGACTAAACAGGGCCAAGTGCAATTAGGCTGCTTTTATGAGAGTCTGGCAAGAATTATCTCCTTTAAGTCAGATAATAGGAAAAGTGAAGGTTATGGAATAATCAGTATTGGTTTCTGATACAGCAATATTTCCTATAAGTCTATATGCACATTTGAAATTTTTGCCTTCTAATTCCATGGCACATGTGCCCAGATCAAGTCCTATAACAGCATTTAGGAAGTTTGTCTGTGTTCTTGACTTACCTTATTTGAATTAGTAATGTTTACCACACCAAAGAGCTTATAAGAACTGAAAAATATTTCCCTAAAATGTAGAGTATCCTCCAAGTATGTGCCAGGTAACTACAATCTTCCAGAACCTGGTATCAAAGGAAAGTGTGTCTTGCCAAAATAAATGACACGTGTCATAATATGACAGCATCTTAAGCTGTAGTCTATGAAGTCACCTGTCAGGTGTAACAAAATATTCCCCAGCCAGTGGTGAGTGTCCTACTCATTCATAAAGATGTCTATTTCAACCATCCAGGTCATAGATACTTTGTCAAGATAATATTCTTCACAACTCCCAGTTTTGCTCTATCACTATGTCCTTGTCAACAAATTCTCCTACAGTCTCACTTTGATCTTAACACTTCTCTTGCTATGATGGACAGTTGCTTAGGTCTGTCAAAAAATGTATCACTTCAGTAGAAGCTCATTGGTATTAGTGATCAGGGCGTAACTGAGCACCTTGCATATCCAGATGACTAATAAAAAATAACATAACTCTATTCTGACATGATCATTTGGTGGAGAAAATATTCCAGAGGCTCAAAGTAAATTTACCTTTCAACCTAACATTCCTTTAATCAGATCCCATAATGTCTGTTGCTACCTCAAAGTAACTGATAGAATGAGGAATACAAAGGTATAAGAAAGAGACAAAACAGTTTTTATTGATTATGATTACTATATCTTAAAAACTTAAAATAACATGTAACTGCACTACCTAAAGTCACTTACAAGGAACCCCATGTAAGTGAGGACCCCTAACTCTTTAATCCATAACTTCCTGGTAGATCTTCCTGGCCTAGATAAGATGAATACCTGAAATATGGTAGTCTAAAAAACTTAACTGTTAAATGATTGAATAATATGCTAAAATATAGAAAAGAAATCCAAGTTCGGATATCAGAGTCACTGCTATCTATGTGGCATGTTCCTCCAGAGGTGACAGATCCTCCTATTCTTCTATTTTGTCCATCACCACCTACTGATGAACTCCAGGGCCCTTTTTCCTTCTTACACTATATATATCCCTGAATGCATGTCCAGACTTCCAGTACAGACTCTGACATCTAAAGAAACCTTAGCCTCATAGTCAATATCTTGATTAGCATCTGCATCTTCACACCTCTACATATGATCTCAGTTAGTAAAAGACTCTATGCTATGCTGAGCATCTTGACCCCTAATGACAAATTTCTCATTTCAAAACAGGATGGTGGTTTACTTTGAAATGACAAAAAGACACAATTTAAGTGTTTTGTTTAGTCACCCCAGAGACAGAGTAAGTCCTTGGACTTCCACTCATTTCCTCTAGCAAAGGGACCTCACTTGGTAGAAGGTAGTGGAAAATAATCCAAGTCGCATGAAAACTTCAGCAAGAATAATTTTCAAAGTACCCCACTGATGTACACAAGGTGAAGTGAGGTGGGTACCTTAAAAGGGTTCCAAATAACTGTTGAGTTGGGGGAAAAAAGAATCTTCTGACAATTTTTGCAATCAGAGACATTTAGTAATGGAAGCTGCAGGTACTCCTAAGATACTGGTGACAACAGAAGAAAGAAAAATGGCAGCCAAATAACTAAGGTTTCCAACATCAAACTAGAAAAGTTTGACATTGTAGGTGATAAACAGGCACAGAAAACTACTGAACAGAGGCCAGACATAATCAGGTCTGTCAATCAGAAAGTTCATTCTGAGTCAGGGGTTCTAGAGAGAGTGGAAAGAGACAGGACAACTGTCCAAGGGAGTCCAATAGGAGAAAATCAAGGCAAAGCAAAGGGAAATATGGGAAAAGTCAGTTTATAAGAAACTTTATACTGACTTTCACCAGAAAAGTTTTAATGAATAGGTATTGGATTGAGCAGGTAAGAGCTGGAGTTATTTGAGTGAAACACAAATCACTTCCATGTTTGTGTCATATGTATGCACTCTAATTATCAAACTTATGCTGTACTTGTAATTCTATTCATCTAATAATAAATGAGGGGGAAGTTGGCTTGTTTCCACATGTTAACCATGATGCAGCTCACAAGCACAAGGATTTTAAGTAATAGACATCAAGGTCCTTGGCAGTCTGCATTCATAAATAAAACAGCAGTCAATTTTTCTTCAGATAAGCATATATTATATCATCATACATAAATTTAAATAAAATGTGCAACTTTGAAAGAGGGTATGAAACAGTGATTTTATTCAGTGATAGCTGAAGGACATAGAGAGCCTCGTTAAATTGCAATAAAGTTTGTCTACTCAAAATCTTCTTGATGGATAGCTCTGGGAACTTAGAATTTTCCTGGGAAAATTTATTTTTCTCTTTTTCAGAGAAAGAAAATGAAGCCAGTAAACATTCAGGCCTTCTGCCAAAGGAAAAATATCTATGCCTAGAATGGACAAATTCCCAGCATTGGGAAACTTTTTCTCTTTATCTCCATAGCATAGTCACGTCTTATTCTAAAAGCCTCTGGAAATTGCTAGAAAATTGTTGCCTACCACTGGATATGTGTCAGGAAGACCACCTTCTCTCCTAAAAATAATTGCATATCAAACCCTTGATAGTGATTATTAGTGTGCACACACAGTAAATTTTTTTATGAAATCTAGCCTACTAACAGCTATTCAGAATATGGGAAAAAATACTTCTTGAGCTGCTAATGTATGCGGTGGAGTGTGCACAGTAATTCATGTTCATGATCTCACTTAGGACTTGAGACAAACCATTGAGCTGTATGTTACTATCCTGACTATACATAAGGAAATTGAATTGCAGGGAACATGAAATTTGCACAAAGTTAAAAGACTTAAATGAGTCAAAAGACTTACATTTCTGTCAGCTGGATTTTATAGCATGAATGCTTCTTTAGGAACTCAGTTTAGAAATCAATATTTGTTGAACATATTCCTAGGTGGAATTTTACAGTTCAACATTCCAACAGAAAAAGAGACTTTGTGACTTTGCCACTCTGCAAAATGGTAGTTGAAATAGTATAGCACTATTCATGATAATCTCTCCATTGAATAATATTTACTACATGACCTCCTAATAGTAATTGGCTATACGATGACTCCAAGAGTATACCCACTGCTCTCACTAATGGCATACCAGTCTGAGCAACCATCTCCACACTCTCATACTGCAAGTGACTCTTGAATGGCCCCTTATGTTCCACTTATGGCACTGTACACTCAATTGCCCAAGAGAAGTACAAGGAAGAATTTAAAATGTAAATTAAATCATATCATATCTTATCCTGCTCAAAAATCTTGCTAAACTTGGCTTTGACTCATGGCTTCTTCCCTGGCCTCATTCCTTACTGCTTTTCCTGTCCCTCCTGTACAGTGCAGTAGCCAGCCTGATCCTGCTGGAATTCAAAGCAGCCAAAGCTGGCACTTGCCTTCAGGTCATGGTTCTAGGCCTAGTGCAGTTTCCCTGTGATTTGCAGCTTTTATAGTATAGGTCACTTCAGAAAGGTCCTATCTGAATGTTCTAATGAAAAAACACACTTGACTCTTCTTTCCTGTCACTGCTTGTTTTTACCTGAACAGCACTTACCACACATATAAGCTCTTCATAAATACTTCCTGTATGAATAAATGATGGGTGAATAAAAAAGGATCACAACCTCATTGCCACTTTCCTCCTCTGGTTTCATAAGCATTGTGAACCCATAGAGGACCTGAGAACCACTTTACACATTGACGACTGTGAACAATCATGCATTTGAACTTCAGAGGTCCGGGCAAAGCCAGGACATTATTTTTTTTTAAAGAATTTCTAACCATTTTATATTTTTATGTAATATCTATATATCCATCTAACAGTATTTATTCAACATTTGAATTATAATTAACAAATGAAAAATCACATATATTTAAAACATACAACATGATGCTTTCAAATGCATATACTTTGTGTGATTGCCACGATTAGCATATGCATCACTGCTGTAGTTAAATGTGTGTTTGTGTGTTGAAAACACACTTAAGACTTTGCTTGTTATTTTTTATTTTTGTTATTGGTGGGAGAGAGAAATCCACTATTTTCCTATTTTCCATGAGGCAGACATTGCCTGGCAGGTCATGATCAGTGCCAAGAAAGGGAAATATGAGATGATGACAGAGAGATAGCACAAACCTCAGGGCTCTGAACCTTCCTACAGTGAACCTCAACCCCACACTTCTGAAATTTCTGCTACATATTTGACCTACTAGTACCACAGTCACTGGGATTTTTATTACTTGCAAAAGCAGTATGTTCACATTACTTGTTGGTTAATAAAAATACCTCTTAATCATAACTAATTTCACAGTCAGTATATCATTTCACAACATATATAACATTTAAAATAAGATCAACCTGAATTCGAATTAATGGTATACTTTTGGGAAGTATTTAAAGATTAGGGTATCACTGCAGTAGCTAAATTTTTACTGAAGTTGCTTTTACACTATATTATTTCTCTGTTTGCTTTCATATATTTTAGTTTTCTCAAGGACCTCTGGTTCTAAAAGATTTTTCTATCTTTGAAGTGTGATTGTCATTACACACTAAATTGATGTCTTGGTTGTGAGACAGGAGATTGATATTTCAAAACACACATAAACCCATCTGACTTTAAAAAAAATTAATGGCATAAGAGAGAAAAACTTGGAAACTGCATAGAAATAAGAGGAAGCTGAGATAAATGCATGAATAGGTGCAACGGATTTCTAATTTTATATTTCCTTAAGGGAGAATATGCAAGAATATATCATAACATGAGGTAGTTGTGTCAAGCAAATGCAAAATCAGCTTCCTCCTTGGCTCAGATTCTTTTTGAAATTTGAAAAATATAATATGCTACAATTTTAGCAGGGAAAGGAAGAGTCTTACGGAAAAATTGCACATGTTAAAGAAACATTAGACATAAAATAGTAAGAGGAATAATACGCTGGGGAAACAGGAAAAATTAATTTAAAATTCCGTAGGACTCTGCAACACAAGAGTTGGTAACAATGTCATAATTGTCCTCACAGATTTGAAAAGTACCTTATAAAGATGAAGACATTTCTGTGTTATTGAATGCTTCTATAAACAAAGGTCATGGACTGGCCCAGGGAATAATGTGTCTGGATCCTAGAATCTACATTCCATAAAAGCTGGAGACTGATTTTATAATTCATATTAATGTTAACCAGTCTGAGCTTTTGAAAATCATTTTAGTAAAGCAATTGTTTATGTCATTTCCTCAGTCTAGTTATTTGTCATAACACTGATGATGGCCTGGTTTAATGAATTTGGCATTTCCCACACGGTATTCTACAGCACAGTAAGTTTCTCAAAATGCTAGTAACTACAACTATAAACAAAGTAAAAATTTTAAAGAATATTTTAAAAAGGAAAAGAAAATGATGAATAGAACTGATTATCTTTTTAAGTACATAAATAGAAAAAATACTAAAAAAAAAAGTGAATCTGCTTTTAAATGCATAAATTGGAAAATGCTGAAATTAACATTGAACAGAAACCTACAAAACATATTGGAGATTCAAAGATTCTAGTGTGTATTTTAATATCCTCAAGGGACATATCTTCCAAATTTATGAAATTGCCTTTAACATTTAAAGAAATTAGTATTCTAGAGAAGAGGATTTGGAATTTACTTGTGCATTTCCAAGAGAATTAGATTATAAATGAAACATTCCTGGACATTTTCATAATACTTTCCCCCAACCATTCTTCCCTCTCTCTTTTTTCCTTCATTCCTTTTTCGTTAAATCTCTTCTAAATAACAATTGTGATCTATTTTTACACCAGTATACTGTAATTGTAGATTTTCTACTTTTATGACAACTTAGGAAATCTCATTTGCTACATATGCCACTGTAAATAAATGGAACTTTCTCAGAAAATGCTCTTTTAAATTCTTTTTCCATTAATATTGAATCTGAAGTCTTTATCGCATTCAGAAGGTCATCAACTAATATTTGTCTGATGACCTAAAGTTTAGAGAGAGGCAGAACATAAGCTCTGTGAGACAGTCAATAAGTTCTAAAACCCTTGAAGGCAAGGATGTGTTTTTGGAATAGACCTACCTTACCTGACCATGATAAGCATCCTTATCCCTTTTACTAAACAATACTCTACATAAAGTTAATGTTCCAAGACTAATAGTCATGGCAAAAACCCCCCTAGTATTTGTCATGGCAAAACCCCCCCTAGTATTTGTCATGGTGAATTTCAAAGTAATATAGAAATATTAGGGCAGGCTGAATGGGATTAATAAAGACTGGAATTAGAACTTTTTTTAAAAAAAATGACATAGAAACTGTTTGGAATCCTAATTCTTGAGATCACTAGTGAATTCTTATTTGCTTGTCTGACAGACTGAACTAGAGGTTTCTAAACAACCAAATACTTAAAGGAGAAATGATAGGACTCTGTGCTCCTGGCTAAATATTGCTACTATAATAAGAGCTACCAAACATTTGAAAAAGTGAAATAGTCAACCCATAAAAGATTTAGTCTAAGTGATCCCCCCAAAATTTGAATTATTTTAATACCTCTGAGGTGAATAAAATCACTGACTCCTGCAGCACTGTGGGGCTCTAGGCAAGTATCACTCAATAAGCTATCAAACATTCATTGATCCTTCCATTTATCTGTAGCTTTGGGGATAACTTAGGAAAAGTACACAGGTTCAATATTCACAGAAAGAACTTCTTGCTACTCCACACACTTTGGAGTAAGTGTGAAACATTCATTTTGCCTCTATCTTCCTACTGGTATCATATAACCCTTCATGATTTCCTCAAATTATTCCATTCTTCATGGTTCCAAATGCATTTATTTTCTCACCTTCTCTACACAAGAATATTTTGCATTTTCTCATAATTGTTCCCTTAATAGTTGCTGATAGCACTCAAAGTGGAATATCTGCAAAGAAAACATTACTCTCTTTTGTTAATATAATTTGCCTCTCACACATGGTTTAATTACAAGAATGAATAGGCTAATAAAAGTCTTCTTTCTCATAAGGTAAACAGAGTGTAAAACAAAACACACATTCCAACTTGGAGCAAAGAGGTTTCTAATAGACTCTTTCTCCATGTTCTTTTAACAACTGAACTCAGACAGGTGTGGTGGTGTTGCATACTTGTAATCTCAATGACTTGGAAGGCTGAGGCAGAAGGATTGCAATTTAGAAGCCAACCTCAACAACTTAGTGATGCTCTAAACAACTTGGTGAGACCCTGCCTTAAAAAAAATAGAATAAAATGAGCTTGAGATGTAGCTCAGTGTTAAAGACCCTCTGGGTTCAATACCCAGAACCCCCACCCCCCAAAAAAGGACAAAATACTGAACTCAACTTGAGGAAACATCTGTCTTAGTCACCTCCTTCAGCTTCTGTGGCTGTGCAACTAAGATCTAGTGAGCAAATCAGGATTTGAATTGCTAAGAGTGACTCAGAGTCCATTCCTTGGGGGAGAGAGGATACTTGCTTTACCTTTCTCTTTGTTGTTAAGTAGGTTGGAGATGTCTGACTGGAGTTTGTGTTTTATCCTGGCTTCTTCTTTACTACCTGAGGAAGTTTAGAATGCAACTTACCTTCTCTTAGCCATTAAAGGTACTACACTCCTTTTGTGAGATTATAATAGATAATACATTGAAGTGCTTATTCAAAACATGTTACATTTGAACACTCAATATTAGCTCTTATCATTACTCCTCAATAGATTAATGATGGGTTCGTACATGAAATGGACACTCCTACATTTTAGCAGATAAGCCAGGAAGATTTAACCAATTAGTGAAACATATCTTTCATTTATTGAGAATTAGCCAGCTGCTCCTTACAATATAAGTAACCACATTCATAATCTTACAGTACTGATGAGAGAGAGATCTAAAATGAGGCATGAAATGTTTGAAGCATATTAAAGTATATTTCATTCAAATTTTGAGTAATTAGAGAAATGAATTCAAAGTAAAACTGAAAACAGATGTTTTTCCCACCACTGTACTCAATATGATTTGGGTCATAAATTGAATTTTATTAAATTGGAAGCAAATATGACAAATTCCATCTGAGACATAAAATATTCTTTCTTTCTTTGGAGATTTCTTCTTGTGAAGTATTTAATACATTGTAAGTCACTTTAATGAGATATTCTTGAAGATTAGATAATTTTTAACTACCACAACTTCAAAAGGATCTATTCACTGGTGAAGACTAATTTGTATTTCTGTGACACACACAGACACAGGAGTAATAAATAAACATTATAACTTTAAAACTGTTTGATACACTGAAAACCTAGTTTATATATATTTTCTGCTTTCCCTTCTTCCAGTTTAATAGGTATTCTTTCTGGTTTATTTTGCTACCTTTAAGTCCCCAGATAGTTCTATCCCTAAACACATTTTTTCTAGGTCTCCTATCTGAATTAGTTATTTCTTCTCATAACTTATATTCCATATATAACTAGTGATGTCAAAAACTGTCAAGATTGGAACTCATTTTGAAATGTAGAAAAACTCCATCAAATAGGGCTCATAACATTAATTCAGAGTCCTATTGGCGTTTTAAGTACTGTAGGCCGAAGATGTGAAACAGTCTTTACAAATCTGTAAGGCAACTTCTAGTTTGATTGAGGTTTAAGACACGTATGATTGGTGAATTTATATCCTTCAGGTAAAATTTATTGTTGGTGAGATAGCTTCCATAAATTTAAAGAGAAACAGCACCACCACACAAAATTATAACTATAACTCAAGTCAAATTTTCTACTGTAATAAGTTATTTAAAATCCATTTACTCCTTTCTTTCATTATTTAACCTTAATTGATCCATAAACACCTAACAAATAACTCAGAGCTGTCATTTTGAATTAAATAATAACACTAGGCTTTGTATACATTGATACACAATCATTTTTATACAAAAAGATTTTATGTACTTTTAGAAATAGTTGATATTAACTGCAAAATTTTTCTGTTTTCTGATTAAGGCAATATCACAAATGTGATTGCTTTGAAGTATGGCAGATTAGCTGCTAAAATAAATTAATCACTAATTAAATTTTTATCAAAGAAGCCTATTTTGTGAAGGCTACAGAAAAATTAGTAACTAAAGAGAAATGTGGCAAGTTCTATGATGTACATAGAATCATCTCTGCTTGAAAAGGAAAGGAAAGGATCTTAGATGTAGTACTTTTTTTAAAGGCCTGGAATTGAGCCAGATTTATTTGAGCAAGGAATGAAGGCAAGGTTGTTTAGAAAAAAGTGTGTTCTAGAGTGGAAAAATGCAAAATGTTGTTTTACACTATGTAAGACTTAAGGTTTCATGGAATTACAGTGAATTACTACAAAAATTGTGGACTGCAGATGGATGTAAGAACTTGCACTGGCTAAGGGATTTGGAAAACTTCCTTCTACTACTTTTTGCCTAGAAAGTTTTGGATGAAACAATATAAATGGACCAGTGATGGTCAAATATCTTCAGCTTCATTTCTCATGTTCTATTATATCTGATGGAAATAGTTCATTAGTCATTTTACTCTATTTTAAAAAATTATAAATATGATGGAAAAAAATTTCTGGAAGCAATTATGTCAGAACTTGAAAAGTAGTTATTTCTAAAAGATAAGAATATGCTGTTGAAAATTTCCTTCCTTGAGAAAACCAGGGGAATGGAAATGGGAACCACAAGGGTAGAAACTGCATAATGATGTTATACTATAGTAACAGCCACATCAATGTTTATAGCAGCTCCTTTCACAATAGCTAGATTGTGGAACCACTAGATGCCCTTCAACAGATGAATAGATAAGGAAACTGTGGTATATATACACAATGGAATGTTATTCAGCCATAAAGAATAATAATATCATGGCATTTGCAAATAAATGGATGGAATTGGAGAATATCATGCTCAATGAAATAAGCCAATCCCAAAAAATTAAAGGCCAAATGATTAACTTTAGATTATGTAGCAGGAAATGAGAGGGGGAGTGGGGTGTGAAATATGGTGGAATGAGACAAACATCATTACCTATGTACATGTATGATTATATGAATGCTATGAATCTATATCATGCACAACAATAGAAACGAAAAGATGTACCCCATTTGTGTACAATGAATCAAAATGCCATCTGTAAAAATAAAAAAATAAACAAAATAAAAATAAAAATTTCATGTTACATACATTTTACCACAATAAAAAATGAATAAGCCTTGAAAAAAAAGACACTGCATAATGAAATTGATAAAATTATGTAATATATGGGTACGAATATGTCACAATGGACCCTGTGGTTATACATAATTGTTATGAATGAATTAAAAATCTAAAAATATTTCCTTAAAGTGTTTTATAATTTAAAATTTATTGAAAATTAAATATAGGTACACCACAAAATGAGGTAACTTAATTGGAAAGTTGAATGATAGATCAATGAAACTGAAAATAAGGACAGTAGATGAAGACATAGTTCAAGTAAGAGGTAATGGTTTTCTGTAAAGGCAGTGACCACAGAGGAACATTGCATTCCCATGCTCACTGTAGTACAGCAGAAGTGACCTGCACAATACAATACCTTCCATCACAGTTGGCGGGGTTCCTTCAGGTAACTAGAGATATTTTTGTGATCAGCTGTGTGGATAAAATTTTTACACTGTCTAAATGAAGATGATAGTACCTAACAACGCTTAGTTATGCATGGCCACTCTAAATTAATTCCTGTGTTTTTTTGGAAGAGGTAGTGCATAATGAAAAGTTAAAGTGTAGAAGGCTTAAACTAAGACTCTACATCGTGTATGACCATAGAAACAGAAAGTTGAACCCCATTTGTGTACAATGAATCAAGAAACAATCTGTAAAAATAAAAAAAAAGAAAGAAAGAAAACCAAAACTAAGGTAATTTTTACAACTTTTCAGAATGTAATGTAAGAGTATTGTTGGCATTAATTAACTATGCGGGAAATGAAAGCAGAGAGTTTTAGAAACCTATGCCCTGAACTCACAAGGTATACAAGAAAGGTAGGTGTACATGCTGTCTAAAACTTTGTAGAACATGTGCCCTACTATATCACATCCTTCCAAGGGTTGGAACCAAGGTATGCCTCTACTCTTGCTTTACAGCTTATCTTCATTCTTTCCCAAATTTTAAAAAAGTAAGGCAAATCTGAGAGAAAAATAGTAATTCAATTTAGTCTATGACTGGGTACCACAATGAAAGGACAAATTTTAATAGTTCTCTGCCTAGATCAATCAGCAGAAGAATATATGGAGTACTTCAAATCATGACTTAAACAGTAAGAGGAATAGTATTAAGCATTGGGTTCAAGAATACAGATACAAACATAGGAGACAATCGACCATGAGTTCCAGATAGAATCCAGTGTGTGAACGCCCTGGATTCATGATATGGGTTATAAACAAAGCAAGACTACTGTGAGGGCATTTTCACTGGGTGATATCTACATAGATAGTTGTCCTCATACAACTTTATAAAGGGAGACTCAGAATATTTATGTATTAATTGTAATTTAACATGCATACGCCCACAAGTGAACTATATTTTTTTTTCCAAATGAGGTCTTTATGTCTTTGAATGTGTAATTTACTGCCTATACAGTATGTATCTGAAGGCTTTGAGAATTTTTAGGGATCCTTAAAATATATTCTAATTTTCTCTTTGGAAGAATCCCTGTGGCCTAGTTCACTGAAAGAGGGTATTACGGGCCTTTTCTCCTACTTAAATATGTTCCACTCTTTCATGTCTCATGCATTCCTGTCCTTGTAGTGCCTAATTGTTCTTTCAGTTTATATTTGAGTTTGACAACAAAATTACGTGTTACTCTATTTCCTCTGAGTTACAGTAAACAAAAATGTTTAAATGTGCCAGAATTTTCTTAGAGGAATTCATGTTGGAGAGGAAAAAGGAAGGATCCAGGACAATCTAGAAAATTACTTATACTGGAAATTATTCTATTTCCCCTTAACAGGAAAACTTGGGAGAATAACTAGCCCCATGAGAAGGGGAGAGGGTGAGAAAGTTGTTTACAATTCTCCAAAAAAACCCTACATTCTAAGGAAGTTTGGGAAAGGTAGGAGTCCTTGAGGTGTCCCATGTAGTCTTGGAGTTCAGCTGAACTATTGTTGGTTAAGAGCAAAAGGTAGGAAGTGAGACCTGGCACAAACACTGCAATGGATTTCACTGGACACTGGCTACGGGCCTTGGTTACCTGGCCTCTCTTTAGTGGGAGATCTGCAAGGTACACTATCATAGCTGCCACAGATGAGTCCCAAAGCTTCATGAAAAATTAAAATTTGCCAGGCATCATGCATCCTATTTATTAAGAGCAATGAATATTAGTTGAATTTTTATCAAGAATTTCTCATGCTTCTCCAAAAAATCTTTATATCGTTGGAAAAAATTCATCAGAATTATCATTTTAAAAATTATTTACATGGATTGAAGAATTGAAATCTATATTAAAAAACATAAGCAAAATGGAAAGTAACAACATAATCTAGGACAAAATATGGAAAGTGTATTTTCCATGCTCTCAATTGTTTTCTTTGCTGTGAAGAAACTTTTTAGTTTGATGCCATCCCATTTATTGATTCTTAGATTTTACTTCTGCCCAGTAGTCTTGTTGAGGAAGTTGGTTCCTAGGACAACATGATGGAAAGTTGGGCCCACATTTTCCTTTAGTAGGCACAGGGTCTCTGGTCTAATGCTTAGCTCCTTGATCCATTCTAAGTTGAGTTTTGTACAGGATGAGAGATAGGGGTTCAGTTTTATTTTGCTGAATATGGATTTCCAATTTTCCTAGCACCATATGTTGAAGAGTCTATCTTTTCTCCAGTGTGTACTTTTGGCACCTCTGTTTACTATATGATAACTTTATATATGTTGGTTTGTCTCTGTGACTTCTATTTATTGTGTACCATTGGTCTTCATGGCTGTTTTGGTGTCAATACCAAGCTGGTTTTTTTTTTTTTTTTTTTTTTTACTATAGCTCTATAGTCTTCTTGTGAGTATTGCTTTGACTACTCTGGGCCTCTTATTTTCCAAATGAATTTCATGATTGTTTTTTCTATTTATTTAAAGAATACCATTGGAAGTTTAATAGAAATTACATTTAATCTGTGTATTAGTCAGCATTTTCACTGCTGTTACTTAATGACTCAACCAGCACAACTGTAGAAGGGAAAAGATTTATTTGAGAGTTCACGGTTTCAGAGGTCTTAGTCTATAGAAGGACTGCTCCATTCTTTGGGGCTCCAGGTGAGGCAGAACATTATGGTAGGAGACCATGGCAGAGGGAAGCAGTTCACATCATTAGGAAGCAGAGAGAGAGAGAGAGAGAGAGGCTTCACTCTCCAGATACAAAATATATACCCCAAAGTCACACCCCAATTCCAATAATCTCCAGCCACACCCTACCACTTCAATTAATACCATCAAGAATTAATTCACTGTTTGGGTTAAGACTCCTACAAACCAATCATTTCTCCTCTGAACATTCCTGCACTGTCTCTCATGCAAGATTTTGGGGGACACCTCACATACATACCACAACAATCTGTATAGCACTTTTGGAAATATGACCTTTTTGACAATATTATTCTGCCTACCTAAGAACATGGGAGATTTTTCCAACTTCTAAGGTCTTATTCAATTATTTTCATTAGTGTTCTATAGTTTCATTGTAGAGGTCTTTCACCTCTTTGTTACATTGTTTCCCAAATATTTTATTTTTTGAGGTTATTGTGAATGGGATAGTTTTACTTATTTCACGTTCAACTGATTCATCATTGATGTATAAGCGTATAATTGACTTTGTGTATTAATTTTATATACTTCTGCATTGCTGAATTCATTTATGAGATCTAGAAGTTTTCTGGTTGAGGTTTTGGGCTCTTCTAAATATAGAATCATGTAGTCAGCAAATACTGGTAGTTTGAGTTCTTTATTTCCTATTCGTATCCCTTTAATTTATTTCTTTCGTCTATGGTTAGGGTTTCAAGTACTATGTTGAATAGGAATGATGAAAGAAACAGTCTTCTTCCAGTTTTTGGAGGGAATGCTTTCAATTTTTCTCCATTTAGAAAGATGGTGGTGTGGATTTAGCAAATAGAGCTTTTACAATGTTCAGGTATGTTCCTACTATCCCTCATTTTTTTTGTGTTTTGAGTATGAATGGATGCTGAATTTTGTCAAATGCTTTTCCTGCATCTATTGAGATAATCCCATGATTCTTGTCTTTAAATCTATTGATGAATTACTTTTACTGATTTCTGTATGTTGGACCAATCTTACATCCCCAGTATGAATACCACTTAATCATGGTGCACTAGTTTTCAATTTGTTTTTGTATGCATTTTGCCAGTAGTTTATTAAAAATTTTTTAATCAATGTTCATTAAGGATATTGGTCTGAAGTTTTCTTTTCTTAATGTTTCTTTGTCTGAATTTGTTATCTAGATGATGCTAGCTTCATAGAATGAGTTTGGAAGGGTTTCCTCCTTGCCTATTTCATTGAATAATTTGAGGAGGATAAGTTTCAGTTCTTATTTGGAGGTCTGATAGAATTCAGCAAAGAAATCATCTGGTCCTGGACTTTTTGTTGGTCAACTTTAGATGGCATCTTCAACTTAATTGCTTGAAAATGATCTGTTTAAATTTTCTGCCTTCCTGATTCAATTTGGGTAGGTCATATGTGTCTGGAAATTTGTCTATATCTTCAAGATTTTCTATTTTATTGGAGTATGAATTTTTAAAAGTTTGTTATCTTCTATATTACAGAAGTATCTGTGGTGATATTTCCTTTTTCATCATGATATTTAGTACTTCAAGTTTTCTCTCTCTCTTCACTAACTTGGCTAAGGGTTTATCAATATTATTTATTTTTTCAAAGAACCAACTTGTGTTTTGTCAACTTTTTGAAGTTGTGTTTGCAGTTGTCTCAATTTCATTGATTTTGACTCTGTTCTTAATTATTTTCTGTTTTCTACAGTTTTTGGTGTTGATTTGTTCTTCTTTTGCAAGGACCTTGAGATGTAATGTTAGGTTATTTATCTGGGTACATTCCATTATTTTAATGAATCAGCTCAGTGCTATGAAGTTTTCTCTTAGAACTGCCTTCACAGTGTCTCAGAGATTTTGAAAGATTTTGATGTGTTGTATCACTATACTCATGTTTTTTGCTATTTTTTATTTTAATTTCATACTTGATTTATTGTGTTATCCATTGGTCATTCAATAGCATATTGTTTAGCCTCCAGATGCTGGAGTATCTTCTTTTATTTTATCAAAAATTTCTAATTTCAGTCCACTATGATCTGATAGAATGCAATGTATTATATCTACTTTTTTGTATTTTCTAAGAGATGCTTTATGACCAAAGACATGGTCTATGTTAGAGAGGTATCCAAGTACTACTGAGAAGAAAGTGTATTCAGTCATTGATAGATGAAATATTCTATATATGTCAGTTAAGTCTAAATCATTAATCTTTTGCTTCTATAGCTTCTTTATTTAGTTTTTGTTTGGAGTATTTACTCAGTGACTAGAGATGCATATTATTTTGTTGTATTCTATTTGATTCTTAAATTTGAGAAGGATTTATTTGATGTATGTGGATGGTTCATTGATTGGGGCATAACTACTTACAATTGTTTGGTCTTATTGATTTATAATTCCTTTAAAGAGTATTAAATGACCTTATTTGTCCCTTTTGATTAACTTTGGCTTAAAGTCCACTTTATCGAATATGAGGATAGAATTCCCTGCTTGTAAGTACCTCACAGAAATAGAGCAAGCAATCATGAAATTCATCTGGAAGAATAAGAAATCCAGAAGAGATAAAGCAATCCTTAGCAGGAAGAGTGAAGCAGGGGGCATCACAATACCAGAACTTTAACTATACTACAAAGCAATAGTAACAAAAATGGCATGGTATTGGTACCAAAATAGACAGTTAGATCAATGGTACAGAATAGAGGACATGGACACAAATCCAAATAAATACAGTTTTCTCATACTAGACAAAGGGGCCAAAAATATGCAATGGAGAAAAGATAGCCTCTTCAACAAATGGTGCTGGGGAAGCTGGAAATCCATACACAGCAGAATGAAACTAAATCCCTCTCTCTCACCCTGCACAAAACTCAACTCAAAATGGATCAAGGACCTCGGAATCAGACCAGAGATCCTGCATCTCATAGAAGAAAAAGTAGGTCCAAATCTTCAACATGTTCCTTAACAGGATTCTCATAGCACAAGAAATAAAAATAAGAATCAATAACTGGAATAGATTCAAACTAAAAAAACTTTCTCTCAGCAAAAGATACAATCAGCAATGTGAAGAAAGAGCCTACAGAGTGGGAGAAAATCTTTGCCACTCATACTTCAGATAGAGCACTAATTTCCAGAATATATAAAGAACTCAAAAAACTCTACACCAAGAATACAAAAAACTCAATCAACTAATGGGCTAAGGAAATGAACATATACTTCACAGAAGAAGATGTACAAGCAATCAACAGATATATGAAAAAATGTTCAACATCTGTAGTAATAAGAGAAATGCAAATCAAAGCTACCCTAAGATTCAATCTCACCCCAATTAGAATGGCGATTATCAAGAATGCAAGCAACAATAGAGGTGGCGAGGATGTAGGGAAAAAGGTACACTCATACATTGCTGGTGGGGCTGCAAATTAGTGCAGTCACTCTGGAAAGCAGTGTGGAGATTCTTCAGAAAACTTGGAATGGAATCACCATTTGACCCAGCTATCCCACTCCTTGGCCTATACCCAAAGGACTTAAAATCAGCATACTACAGAGATACAGTCACATCAATGTTCATTGCTGCTCAATTCACAATAGCTAGATTGTGGAACCAACCTAGATGCCCTTCAGTTGATGAATGGATAAAGAAACTGTGGTATATACATATATACAATGGAATATTACTCAGCCATAAAGAATAATAAAAATATGGCATTTGCAGGCAAATGAATGAAATTGGAGAATATCATGCTGAGATAAGCCAATCTCAAAAAAACCAAAGGACAAATGATCTCACTGATAAGTGGATGATGATACATAATGGGGTGGGGAAGGAGGGACTGTATAGAGGGAAAAGAAGTGTGGGAGGGGTGGGAGGAAGGAAAAATAACAGAATGAATCAAACACCATTACCCTATGTGAATGTATGATTACACAAATGGTATGCCTCTACTTCATGTACAAACAGAAAAACAAGTTGCACCCCATTTGTTTACAATAAAAAAAAATTTAAAACTCCCTGTTTGTTGATGAGATCCATGTGATTGATATGTTTTTCCCACCCTTTTACCTTTATTCTGTGGATGTCTTTGCCTATATGAAGAGTTTCTTAAAGACAGCATATTGTTGGGTCTCTCTATTTTTTCCCCCAATCTCCCAGTCTATGTCTTTTGTTTGATAAATTTAGGACATTTATATTCAATGTTTTTAAAAAGAGATGATTTTTATCCCTTCCCATTTTGATTCATTTCTGGTTTTTAATTTGAATTGGTTTCTCCTTTGATTGACTATGCTTCTTGTGCAGGTCCTTCCTTTGCTGTTTTTCACTTTTATTTTTCATTTCCTCTTCATGACATATTTCATTAAGTATGTTTTGTAGTGCAGGCTTTTTACTTTAAAATTTTTTAACTTTTGTTCATCATGGAAGATTTTATTTCATCATCAATACTAAAAATTTTGCAGGGTGTTGTATTCTTGGTTGGCATCCATTTTCTTTCAGATCTTGATATATTTTATTCCAAGACCTCCTAGTTTTTAGGGTTTCAATTGAGATCCATATTGATTTCCCTCTAAATATGGCCTGTCATTTTCTCTGGAAACCCCTAAAATTCTATCCTAATTTTCTGTTAGTCATTTTCATATTAGTGTGTCTTGGTGTGGGTCAGTTGTCTTTTTATATATCATAAACCTTCTGTAATTTCCTTTTCATTTCATTTTTAAGGTTTAGAAAATTTTCAAATATTATTTTATTGAAAGATTGTGCATTCTTTGGATTGTATCTCTGAGCCTCCAACTAGTCCCATAAATCTATATTTCATATTTTCATGTTACCTATATTTCCTGGACGTTCTCTTAATATCATGATCTCTTAATATCTTTTCTCCATGGTCAAATTTATTTTCAAGATTATAAGTTTTGTCTCCATTGCCTGAAACTATCTTCCAAGTGGTCTAGTCTGCTGGTGATGCTTTCCAATGAATTTTTAATTTAGTTTATTAATTCCTTCACTTTGAAGATTTCTACTTCAATTTTTTTTTGAATCTTTATATTTATTGAAGTAATCTTTCATTTCCTGTAGTTTCTCTCTGATGTCAGTCTTTACTTTGTCCTTCACCTCACAGGTAAGTTTAACTATGAACATTATAAACTAACTCCTTCTCTAAGATTTCTTCCACTGTGGTGTCGGTGGATCCTGTTATCAAAGTATTTTGGTTTGTTTGTAGCAGTTTGTTTCCTTGATTTTTCATGTCATTTTTCATTTAACACTATGGATCTAAAGCAGTAGAGTTTCTGCCCTGTGGACTTATAGTGTTCCTGAAGGATTCCAGTACCAGACAGTTCTTGGGGAGACAAATAATACCAACAACGAATGCAAACAATATAAGGTATTAAAGCGAATCGTTTCTGCTATGACATCTGCAGTGTTTATTGTCACAATCAAGGAAAGAAAATTTGAGGACACTATCCCTGATGAACATAGATGCAAAAAATCTTTTTCAAATACTTGAAAAATGAAGACAAAAGCAAATTAAAAATACACTGCACTATGATTAAATGGGTTTCATCCCAGGAATGAAAGATTAGTTCAACATGCAGAAATCAATACACATAATTTATCATGCTGAAAGACAACAATCACATGATTATCTCAACAGATCAGAAAAATCATTTAACAAAATTCAATTAAATCCCAAGATAAACATCATTCTAAACAGAAAAAAATTGAAAGCATTCCCTCTAAAAACTATAACAAGATAGGGATGCTCTCTTTCACCACTTCTATTCAACATAGTCCTGGAAACTCTAGCCCTGAGCAATTAGAAGAAAGGAGGAATTAAAGGGACACGAATAAGAAAAGAAGAACTCAATTCATTATTTGCCAAAAACATGATTCTGTATTGAGAAGACCCAAAAAAAACTCCACCAGAGAAATTCTAGCACTCATAAATGAATTCAGCCAAATAACAGGATATACAATTAACACCCATAAAATAATTGTATTTCTGTACATCAGTGGCAATTGAAATTAGGAAAATTATCTCATTCACAACAGCCCCCCAATATTAAAATATTAGGAATCAATCCAAAAAAAAGAAGTGGAAGAATTTATAATGAAAACTACAGAACACTGAAGAAAGAAACTGAAGAAGATCTTAGAAGATGGAAAGATGGAATTAGGCAGAATTAATAGTCAAAATGGCAATACTATCAAAAGCGCTATACACATTTAATGCAATTCCTATTAAAGTTCTGAAGATGCTCTTCATAAAAATAAAAAAGCACTCATTAAAATTATTTAGAAAAATAAGAGGCCCAGATAGCTAATGCAATCCTCAGCAAGAAAACTGAAGCAGGAGGTATCAAAATACCAGACCTGAAATTATACTACAGAGCTGTGGTAACAAAAATGGCATGGTATTGGCACCAAAAGAGACATGAAGACCAATGGTACAGAATAGAAGACACAGAGACAAACCTGCACAAATACAGTTATCTCATACTAGACAAAGGTGCCATAAACATACATTGGAGGAAAGATAGCATCTTCAACAATTGATGCTGGGAAAACCTGAGATCCATAAGTAAGAATATGAAATTCTACCCCTATCTGTCTTGGTGCACAAAACTCAACTCAAAGTGGATCAAGGACCAAGGCATTAGATCAGAGACCCTGTGCCTACTAGAAGAAAAAGTAGGCCCAACTCTCCATCATGTCAGCTTAGGAATCAACTTCCTCAGCAGGACTCCTAAAATGTAAGAATTAAAATCAAGAATCAATAAATGGAATGGTATGAAACTAAATCCTTCTTCACAGTAAAGGAAACAATCAAGAACATGAACAGAGAGCCTACAGAATGGGAGAAAATCTTTGCCACCTGCACCTCAGAGCACTAATCTCAAGGATATATGAAGAACCTAATAAACTTAACAACAAAAATTCAACTAATCCATCAATGAATAGACAAAGAACTGAACAGACACAGAGGAAGAAACATGAATGGTCAAAAAATATGTAAAAACATGTTGAACATCTCTAGCAATTAAATAAATGCAAATTAAAACTACACAGAATTCATCTCACTCCATTCAGAATGGCAATTATCAATAATACAAGTAAAAATAAATGTTGGCAAGGATGTGGGGGGAATGGTACACTCATACATTGCTGGTTGGACTGTGAGTTGGTGCAATTCCTCTGGAAAGCTGTATGGAGATTCCTCGGAAAACATAGAATGATACAACAATTTAACCCACTTATCCCACTCCTGGGCATATACCCAAAGGATTTAAAATCAGCATACTATAGTGATACAACCATATTGATGTTTATAGCAGCTCAATTCACAATAGATAAGCTATGGAACAAACCGTAGGAGCCCTTCCAGAGAGGAACATATAAAGAAAGCGTGGTATATATACAGGATGAAATATTACTTATCATTAAGAATAAAAATATGGCATTGGCGCGAATGGATGGAACTGGGGACTATCATGCTAAGTGAAATAAGCCAATCCCAAAAATCCAAAAGCTGAACTTCTCTCTGATATGCAGATGCTAACTTACAATAAGCAGGGGGAGGGGATAGACATTCACTGAATTTAACAAAGGTGAATGAAGGGAAGGGCAAAGAGATGGGATTGGGAAAAATAGTAGAATGAATCGGACATAACTTTTCCTATCGTCCTTTGTGAATACAGTACCTGTGTAACTCAGATCATGTACAACCACAAAATCGGGAAGTTATACTCCATGTATGTAAAAATATGTCAAAATACATTCTATTGTCATGTGTAACTAAAAATAACAAATATTTTTTTTTAAATGCTGTCACAATAAACAGAAAGGATATTATCCATTATTGCCCACGGTAAAAACATTAAGTTTATGAAAGTGTATACAATTTTGAATGATGAACTGGGCAAGCACAGAAGAGATATAGGATGTCATTATTATGAGGGAGTAGTAGAGAAAATAGAAGTTAAATATTAAAAGAAGAGTGAAAGACAGAAAAATAGAGTGTTGGCTTTAGCAGAAAAAAAGAGACAAAGAGAATCAAGGAAAACAAACAAGCGAGAGAAAAATTTTACATGAAATAAAAATCAAAAAAGGAAAGAAAACAAAACAAAACAAAACTGAAATATAGTAGTTGAATATGTAGCTCTCAAGATTGAGCCACGAAAAATTACTGTCTTCAAAAAATGTTTGAAATGAGAAAAGAGACAAATAAGTGTACATGAACCATTCAGCTCACAATTAAACACAGGAAAGAAAAGGGAAAAAAAAATATCTAGACAAAAACTTACAGAATTGTTTATGTTGGAGTTCTTGGTGTCCCTTCTTGGTAGTGTTAGGTGGGGTGGAGTGAACTGGGAGTGTTTTGTGAGAAGAGATCATATAAGCAGAAAATTACTGTCAAAATACATTCTATTCCACCTCCTCTGGTGGAATTTATGCCTAGGTAGCTCCATGTTCTTTCTTGCATGTCAATTGTTTTAAGATTTTAAACCAGTACACCTCCAAGGCCAAGGAGTTGCTGGTTCATGTGGGGAAGACTGTGTCCCAGGAATCTCTCCTGTGTTCTACTCACACAACATAGAAACCAATTCTTTGTCACCTCCATCACCCATGGACCCTGTGTTTCCTGGTCTCTTGGGTTCCTTCTCCAAACTCAATCATTCCCACCCCAATCCTTTTGATTTTCTTACTGGCACTTCACTCCCAGTTGGTCATGTGAGTGGCCAACTCAAGTGGGAGATGGTGGAACCAGGTAGGTTTCCATGACCCGTATTCACCCTGTGTAAACTCCTCTCTCTGTCAGACCCTCTCCTATTTGCTCATGCACTCTCTATGTCCTATCATGTGGGTTTGCCAAGCCTGCACTTTGGGCCTAGTTCTGGTTTGCCAGGAATTGGCCCCCACATCTGCTGGCCCCCATGTCACAGCTACAAAAATGGCTCCTTCCTCCGTCTGCAGGGAGTCTGGAGAGATGCAGCCCTTCTCCCATACAATGATAGTGAGCAGCACACCTTTCAGGTTAGTCTGGCAGTGTCATTGATCTCTGATCTCTTTGTACCCGAACACACTAAAGCCTCCTAAAAATATATGTTCCTTTAATTCCCATATCCCTCCACTTTGCTCATGGCTGTTCCATGTGGTGCCATTGTGGCACTGGGTACTTTTTCCTTATTTTATTATATCCAGCCTCCTGAGTCCCTGATATACTTTGAATGTCCAGTATTAATTTCCAGTAAAATCTCCTCACCACCTTTTTTTCTCACCCACCTTGCTGAGATGTTATCTATCTGCTTTCTTGGTTTCACACCATGGAACAGTCAGAAAAGTGTCCTCTATTCTCCATCTTCCCAAACCCTAAGAGGTAACTTGAAAACAAAGGAAGTTTCAAACCAAATTTATCAATAACTGCATTTGATATTAATGCATTACTTAAAGCACAAAGTTTGCTTTTTAAAAAGCTCATGTTCTCCTTAGAAGAAGCAGAGCTATAATAATACAAAAAGCATGAAAGTAAACAGATGGAAATATTTTACTATATACATATATTGACAAAAATAAGTTCAAGTGTTGCTGAACTACTTGTCAGGCAAAGTTATATATAAGCAATGTTAGACTTAAGGAAGATGATTTTATTTTTGTAAAGAAGAGCTAACTATGAATATGCAACCATTATAAATTTTCATACACCCTGATAATATAACCTCAAATTTTATGAATGTAAAAGAAATTTAAGGAAATGCAGGCAATTTTACATTCACAGAATATTGTAACAATTTCTGAATAATGAAAAAAGCAGAGAAAAAATACAAAGCATATAGAAGGTTTGAATGACATCAACAAATGACTTCACTGACTACACAGAACATTTTACTCAACATCTTTCTTTGGGTCAGCAAAGTAAATTTCAACAGAAGTCCAAGAACTGACTATCACTGTCAAATTGATAGTTAAAAACATACTATTGAATAGAACACTTGAAATTTGTTAAGATGAAGATTTTAAATGTTTTCTCACAAAATAAGAAGTAACCAAGATAATGGATATGTTAATTAGCTTGAGTGGTTCATTTCATAATTTATACTTCTATCAAAACCCAAGTAGCACACCATTAAAATATATAATTTTTATATCTTCATTTTTTAAAAGTCTAAGAATTGAAATCATACTGAGTGTGATCTCTCTCATAGAACCTGACTTATAAACAAAATAATAAGAAAAAGAGAAGGAAGAAAGGAAGGAAAAATTTCTTTGAGGTTTACAAATTAAACAAGTACTTAGTAGTTTATAATGCAAATTAGAAAGTAATATGAATATAACAAAAATAAGAGTAATTATGAGAATCTATATTAAACTGTGTGAGCCAAACAGTAAGTTTCACTGCTAAAGCCATGTTTAAAGGAAAATCAGAGCCTTTAAATTACATTTTACAAAAGGCAATTGAAAACCAAGGTCTTATGTATGCCTCATAGGCCAATTAAATCCAAAGAGAGCAACAGGAGGAAACTTTTAAAATAAGTGTAAAAACTAATGAGGTATTTTTATAAATGAATAAGAAAGAAAATCGACAGTTCCAACTATTTACAATTTGCAAACATGAATAAAATTGATAATAACCTGAGCAAGACTAATCATATCAAAGGAGAAAAGTCATATACCATCAATAACAGGGATCAAAATGGATATAACAGATACTACAAAGATTATTGAGATATTGAGAGGATATCATGAAAATGATTGAGAGGATGTTTTGCAATTTTTTTTAAATAGACAAACATGAATATTACTTCCAAAGGACAATATTCTACAACTGACTCAGGGAATGAAGAAAAATGCTGAAGAGCTCCCTAACTATTAAAAAATTAAATCAGTAGAGAAGAGTTTTCAAACTAAGAAAAACTCCAAATCTATGTGGTTTTCACAGTTAATTTATTCAAACACTTTAGAAATAAATAATATTTTAAAAATTCTTTCAGAAAATAAGAAAAAGGATAGTTTCTAAAAGTTTATAAAAGGACAGCATATTTTTTAATACCACACCTTACCAAGAATATGAGAAATAAAATAGCATGCTGATCTATCATATAATCATATATGAAATGTTAGCATCTGAATTCAGCTATATAAAAAAAATCAGATGTATAAAAAAATCAAGTCCAAGTTGGATTTACTATAGGAATTAAAGTTAGTTTAAAATTTGCCAATCAATTTAATCAGAAAAGGAAAAAATATTTGTCCTTTCACTAGTAATATAAAAAGCATTTTATTTTTTTTTATTTTGATTCATAGTACACAAATGGAGTACAACTATTGTTTCTCTGGTACACAAAGTAGAGTCACACCATTTGCATAATCTTACATGTACATAGGGTAGTGATGTTTATTTCATTCCATTATTTTTCCTCCCCTCACCCCCCATTATGTATCATCATTCACTTATCAGAGAAATCATTTGGCCTTTTTTTTTTATTGGCTTATTTCACTTAGCATGATATTCTCCAATTCCATTAATTTACCTGTAAATGCCATAATATTATTCTTTTTTATGGCTGAATAATACTACATTGTGTATATATACCACAGTTTCTTTATTCATTCACCTACTGAAGGGCATGTAGGTTGATTCCACAATCTACTTATTGTGAATGGAGCTGCTATAAACATTGATGTAACTGTGTCACTGTAGTATGCTGTTTTTAAATCCTTTGGGTATAGACCAAGGAGTGGGATAGCTGGGTCAAATGGTGGTTCCATTCCAAGTTTTCTAAGGAATCTCCCTGTTTCTTTCCAGAGTGGCTGCACCAATTTGCAACCCCACCAGCAATGTATGAGTGTACCTTTTTCCCCATATCCCCACCAACACCTATTGTTGCTTATATTCTTGATAATAGACATTTTAATTGGCATGAGATGGAATCTTAGGTTAGTTTTGATTTACATTTCTCTTATTACTAGAGATGTTGAACATTTTTTCATAAATCTGTTGATTGCTTGTAGATCTTCATCTGTGAAGTGTCTGCTCATTTCCTTAACCCATTTATTTATTGGGTTATTTGTATTATTGGTATAAAGATTTTTGAGTTCTTTATAGATTCTGGAGAATAGTACTCTATCTGAAGTGTGTGTGGAAAAGATTTTCTCCCACTCTGTAGACTCTCTCTTCATATTTTTGACAGTTACTTTGCTGAGAAAAAGCTTTTTAGTTTGAATCTATCCCACTTATTGATTCTTGCTTTATTTCTTGTGATTTGGGAGTCATGTTAAGGAAGTCTAGTCCTAAGCTAACATAATAAATATTTGAACTTACTTTTTCTTCTGTTTGGTGCAGGTCTCTAGTCTAATTCCTATCTTTGATCCATTTTGAGTTGAGTCTTGTGCAGGGTGAGAGATAGGGGTTTAGTTTCCTTTTGCTGCATATGGATTTCCAGTTTTCCCAGTACCATTTGTTGAAGAGGCTACTTTTCTCAATTGTATGCTTTGGGCACCTTTGTCTAGTATGAGAAAACTGTATTTATGTGGGTTTGTGTCTGTGTCCTCTATTTTACTGTTGGTCTACCTGTCTCTTTTGGTGCCAATACCATACTGTTTTTGTTACTGTTGCTCTGTAGAACAGTTGAAGTTCTGGTATTATGATACCACCTGCTTTGCTCTTCCTGCTAAGAATTGCTTTAGCTATTCTGGGTCTCTTATTCCTTCAAATGAATTTGGTGATTGCTTTCTCTATTTCTATGAGGCAAGTCATTGGGATTTTAATTGAAATTGCATTGAATCTATATAGCACCTTTGGTAGTATGGCAATTTCGACAATATTAATTCTGCCTATCCAAGAATATGGGAGCGCTTTCCATATTTTAAGGTTTTCTTTCATTTCTTTCTTTAATGTTCTGTAGTTCTCATTATATAGGTCTTTCACCTCTTTTGTTAGATTTATTCCCAAGTATTTTTTTTTTGAGGCTATTGCGAATGGGTAGTTTAGACAGTCAACTCACACTTATCATTTATAAAAACCAGTAAAATTCTTATTGAGTTAGATATAAAGAGGAATGTCCTTAATCTGATTTCTAAAAATCTACAGACACAGAAAAGCTACATACTTAATGAAATGTTGGAAATTTCACCTTGAGACATAGAATGAAATAAAATATTTATTTTACTGTTTCAGCTGACATTGTACAGGATTTACAAGCCAGTGAAGAAAAGCCAAAGGAAGGAAGGAAGGAAAGAAGGAAGGAAGGAAGGAAGAAGGGGAAAAGCACAAGTATTAGGAAGTTTCAGGTAGATGATTTGTATCATGGTGATGTCTCGTTATCAAATCTGATCCGAGGTATATGTAACATACCATCATATAAGTTATTAATCACTGTATCATTTCTGTATTGTTTGTAACTGTTTATTCAATGTGAAAAAAAACTATCATAAATAATATTTCCACTTGGAATTCACATTTGAGCTGTGTTGGGGGAACCAGAGGGGGAAAAATATGGTAGATAAATTCTATGTTCCTTTTTGATATGGTCACTTAACCCACTTTTATTGATATTTTACTTATTATCATTTAGATCTATCACCCTTTCTCTTGTTTCCTTTAAATTAATCAGTCGGTCTTACACTCTCTTGATTGACAAAGTTTTCATTCTCTATCCTAAATTCTGTTCAAAATCTGGATTTCTAAATTTTAAAATCCTCTTCTAACTATTGACATTGTTTTAGAAGTGTTTTTTCAGCAATTGTTTAGTCATACTTTAAGTATTTTACCAAATTACTTTTGCTTGGCCACTTGCTATCATTTTTAATTTTTTTGCAAATCCCTTGTTCTGATTCATTTATTTGTTTGACTTTTCCCTCCTTTTGGTTGGAATTCTTCATTGTTTTAAATCCAAAGAAAATAGCAGGAGGTCTTGAACTTGCATTCCTCCTGCCTTAACCCCCAGAGTTGCTGGGATTACAGGCCTTTGCCACTATGCCTGGCTACAGTGTCATACCTTTTAATGGTGCATTTGAGAAGCCTTCTGCTCTGTCAAAGTCTGTACACATCCCTCCCATCATCCCCAAAGACATGTTGAAGTTTGTTAGATTTTTATCTTGAATCTTGAAATTCACATCAATTTGTTTACTGTCAAGGCATATATTTTCCTAAAATATTGCTGCTTTTTCATGACATTAATATAATCCTTTGAATTAAAAATTAAAAGTGGCAACACTATATTCCACAAAATAATGTCCTTTCTTTTCATTTTCTTACACTTTTGTCATAGGTACCATTTCTATTCTTTGAGATTGTGTTTTATATGTATTGTAACCTCTGTCATAATTTTCAGATTTACAAATTATTACTCTGCATTCAAATAATTATTCAAGTTGATTTTCTACTCAATTAGTATAACTAAATGATTGATTTTAACAGTGATTCACCAGTTATTCTAATGTCTTTATTGAGTGGACATTTAAGTGTTATTTTTACCTATTTTCAAAAACTTTTTTATTTGTTATTATGTGTTGAAGTTGATTTGATCTGATTTCTCAATTTGATTTATAATCTGCTCTCTCTCTCTCTCTCTCTCTCTCTCTCTCTCTCTCTCTCTCTCTCTCTCTCCCTGTCTCAATCTTTTGTATTGATCAATGTTAGTCTGGTTCTGTCATATGGATACAAGTGGGAGGTGTGAGCTCCTCTGCCCATTGTTTGTCTGACTATTTTTAAGATCATGGAAGTGGTCAATCTATTAGGATGAGTAAAAACCTGTAATTCCTTTCAGAATGCCTAAAATGGAAACTATCACACTATCAAAACTCTAATCTTCAAGAGAAGCAGAGATGACTTAGGTTAGCAAATGACAATCTGCATTTTGCTCAATGCATGATCATTGCCACTGGAAAGTCAGTGTGTGGGACATTTCTCCAATAGCCAAGATCCTGTGTTTGGGCTTCAGTTCCAAACCTGTTGTGTGGCAAAGGTTAGTGGAAATGAGGAAAGGAGAATTGGGAAGATTGAGTGTATGCCCAAATGTCACTATGAGAAGACTAGTTTTTCAATTTCTTAAAGCACTCTGCAGTCAGTTAAGGAATGTGGCCTTTTCTGTCTGGCCCTGACACTGAATTAAGGAAATGATTGTGTGCTGCTCTCTTGGTTTCTGGTACACAGTCAAAATCAAATGATGCTAAAGGACAAAGCAGCACATCTTGCCCTGCTCTGAACTGAGAGATAGATGGAGTTTGGGGGCTATGATTGTTCTAAACAAAGGTCTTCCTGGAATTGACCACTGTTCAGTGTATTCAGCGCTCACCTCCACCACATATTTCACAATTTTCACAAATTTTTTGATACTTTACTCCTTTCCCACTCATATATTTATTTTTTTTTCTTATTCAGTTATTTCAATGACATTCTGTGGGAGAGCATTGGGAATAAACATGGGACTCTAAGTCATGATGAAACTAGAAGTATAGTGAACTTCTGTCTAATGAATTGTTTCATGCAATGCTTGGTAGAGCAAATCATCTGGGATAATGAGACTATATTATCTAGCTTACATTTTAAAAAATTGATTATCTATTTGAGTACCTGTAAATACACCAAAAATTGAGAAATAAGCTTATTATTCTTTTTTTAAAATATATTGTTATGATTTTCTCAAAGTTGCCATTATTCACAATGTTTAACTATGTTTAAAATAACATAAAGTAAGTTTGGATTGTTAAGAGAACCCAAGATAGATGATATCAAAATGAAGCACGCCTGAAAAGGAGAAAGGTTTACAAATGCAGCTTAAGTTTCGAAAGGAATGGAGGACTAGAGGCCTGAATTTACTGTAACCACTAGCAAGTGAATGGTTACTAAAGTAACAGAGACAAACTGATCCAGATTGAAAGAAAAATATTTGCAGTTAGACTAATAAAAGGGAAGGATATTTCTGTGTAACATTTCCCACCAAATCTGTTTGCATTCTTAAAAAGAATAATTAGAGGAACTCTGGGAATCAAGAAGACAACATAAGTGAAAAATGTACACTGGTGTTACCTAAGATTTGTAGAAAAACTGTTCTAAGTAACAGTGCTAGATAAAATTTCATGGAAAATAACCACTCTAAAGACTTGAAGTCTCTGAGGGCTGGGTGGAAGGTAATAAGCTCTGGGGAAAACCCAACAATAGAGAAAGGCCCAGCATTCTTATTTTTTAGTATTAGCATTTGTTACCAAAACTTACACTTATCAGTTAAATTTTACTTCTTATATACTATAGAATAGTAATTTCTAATTTATGGACATACAGGCTAGATCACCTAATAGTGTGGTATCTGTAAGTCCAACTGCATATTAACAGTTGCCACAGAAAAATTATGGTTTTTTTTTTTTTTCACAAATAATGAGTGAAATTTCAAAGGAATATGTATATATGTATACATATGCATGCAACTAATGAAATTTAATGTTTAAATGATAGTTTCAAGTAATTATATGTCATTATTGCATTTTCATGTGTTTCTACCCAAAATACAATAATATCATTTGTGCAGAGGAATGGATTACTAAATATATATTCTTCTATTCAAGATGTCCTCAGGCCTAAAACATTTACAAATCACTGTTACAAAGAACGAGACTACCCTGAGACTTCAGTAATCACTACTTTGGGGTTTTATTAGAAATAATTTCTCAGATGATTTTAATGGTAGCTCTCAAGGCAGATATCACATTTCATAGTGACCACATTTATTAAAGCATCATCTGAGAGAGGGGCACTTCAGGGATTTGAGCACCTGTAGGTGATGCATAGAGGGTATTTTGGTTTGGATCTAAATTGCTCCCACTGCCCCCAAGAACTCATGTGTTTGGCAATGTAGCAATGTTCAGGGGTGAAAAGATTGAATTAAGAGAGCTGTAACCTGACAATTTGATGGATTAACAATCTGAATGGACTACTGGGTGGTAACTGTTGGTAAGTGGGCGTGGCTGGAGGAAGTAGGTTACTGGGACATGGCCTGGCACTATTTACATCCCTAGCCCCTTTCCATCTCCTTTTGCTTCCTATTAGCCTTAAAATTAGTATTTTTCCTCCACCACATCCTTTAGCCATAATATTCTGCCTTGTCTCAGGCCCAGAGGAAGTGAATTGGTTGACCATGGGCCAAATCTCTGAAACCATGAGCCTCAAATTTTTCCTCCTCTGAGTTGCTTTTGTCAGAAATGTTGGTCTCAGCAATGAAAAAATGACTAACACAAAGGGTGAACATTTTCTGGTAGTTAAATGTCCTCCACCAAATCTCAAGTTAAACCATTTTGACTGTCTTTCAGAAAGTACCCTGCACCACACAATATAACAGATATTTCAATTGAGAATTACAAAGCCTGCGTTTTATGTGTTTCTAGAACATACTCTAATTCTCTTAATTGCACTTTTTACTATTAGTTTCCCTATATTTGCATTTTCCTCCTATCATCTTTTCCTCAAGCTAAGACATCTTTTATAATTTTTATTCTGTTTTCAACTTCTTATCTAAGTGTCATATAATTACCAGTGTACCTTGATTATTTTAGACATTTTAGTCAAAAGACTTTTGTTTCTCTGCCCTAGATTGTGACTTATACAGGATGTTTTGTTGGATGTTCATACTGCTGAATGATAGCCATTTCCCCACATTTATAAAGCCATGTGAAACAGAGGGTCAGTTTTATTTACTTTCTTGTTTAATTAAAATGACTACAAGCAAGACATTAATCTGAATAAATTCTGCATTTAACAATAAAAGATTTGCATACTTCTTACATATGTATATATTACTTTCTCAAATACTATTCAGGTAAGAAAGTAAAAAATGCCTTAAATATGCCATTCTCATTCTTAGCACAACTATAACCGTACATAATGCCATTATCACAATAAAATCACAAAATTGGTCACAGCTCTCTTTCCTACTAAGAAGGAATCCAGTTTACATTCTTTCCAGAGATCTTGCCTAGGTATTTTAAATACCTATGTTGATATCTAATACAGAGTCAATAAATGATAGATTAATGAATAAAGCATGGATTAAGTTAAACCATGAAAATACTCATTTGAACCTCATCTAGTTTGGCTTTATAAAAATGAAGAATGACTTTTGCTAAATTGCTATGTGAAAAACCATCAGTTGGCATGCCCCGTGCTCATCACTGGATTCACAAACGAAGACACAGAAGATGAATAAAAGTGAGATCCAAAATTAAACTTTGGGGAATGACCAATACAACTTTCTACCCCAGTTACTCAAATGGAATAGATATTTTACCTCCTAAATAATAAATGATACTAGCCCCATCAGTGGCTACTTTTTAATCATTTTGATCTTTTATTCATTGCCTGCTAATACTTTGAAATATATTTTTGTATTTATCAAGCTGCACATTTTATTCTACCATCAGTTTATAAAAAAACAAACAAAACTTTATTCTTCACAATCATAGTCATCTTTCAATAAGCAGCAGGACTAAAGTCTTACAATCTCGAGCTAGAAAATAGCATTCAGAATAACTTCCTTCCAATTACAGCTTTCCTCTGATGAACCGCCCCGTGGAGTACAGTTGCATTCCTTGGCAGGCCTTGGCCCCACCCAGCTGATCTCTTGTATAGAGAAATGCGAAGGAGAACTTTCAGTACCAACTTACTAAAAGCATCTCTCAGCAGCGTTGCCTATGTCTCCACTTAGCCCATTTTATTTTCACTGCAGCCTCTCTGAAAGGGGGTGAGTGCAGTTCTTACTTAAAGGCACAAGACATTTTGAAGAAAAACAACTCTAAAATCCATTTATCCTGTTGAAGTTGCTTGTCTAGGAATGGCGTGAACACGGAAAACTTGCAGTCAGCTCTGTGGCTTTTATTATTCTTGGATTTCCAAGTGAAGAGAATTACAGGAGAGCCTGGAGTTGCTATTGATTATAGTACAGTGATTCTTCCCCTTTCCTGTGATTTTTAAAACTTCGGTAGTGTGAACTTTGCTTTACATGGGTCCTTGAGAATTTTGCAATGTCAGCCATAACCTTTGAACTGGATTACCTTTCTCCCAAAGGCTTCAGACATGAGCAGACTTCCAGCTCTGATTTTACTTCAACCTGTTTAACTGAACTCTCTGGTGATTCCAGCGGATTGGACCTTCAGTACTCCACTTCTGTCCCCACTGGTAAGCTAACCTTTAGATGGGTATGCTTGAGTATCTTAACTTGTACCTGTACTCTGTTAATGCCAGATGTGTGAAAAATAAATGCTGATGCCATCTACTTTACGGTAGTACAGCTGATGCCAATTTTAGTTTATTTGGTTATTTTTTCCAAAATGTATACATATAGTTTGAAAAATTACAGAGGGATAAGAGGTTCTCTTATCGAGGAAAGACAAACTCAGTGAACTCAGAAGTATGTTACAGTGAAATGGACTTTTATTCTTTGATGTTCCGGCCTATCAAGGCTTAATGTTGTTTGGCATAAGTGGTAAAATCATAGATCTTATCCATGAAAGCAGAGAATAAGTACTACCACCTTTCACTCATCTCTTATTTAATTATATAAAGGATAATAAATGTACTTTACATTTTCATTAAAAGCAAGAAAATATCCCTTTGGTCTGTTATTTTGTAACCTGATTTAGATTACATATGAGCTGAAAGTGCTGATAAATTCAGTATGAAAAATTTTTATGCATACAGGAATTCCTATTGAAGAATGTCACAGCATTCATTCTTAGCCTGAAATTTTGAGAGAACAATGCTATACTATTAATTGTATTCATCAAAAAAAATTCTCAGACTTGGTTTTCTAATGAACAACTCTGAAATATCAAGGAATTAATTGTTTTATAGAAAACATTTATGTGATAAATGATAAATACTGTAAGATAAAACTGCATTATGATGATTTACTTGTCTTTCCTCATGAAAGAAGGGTGTGTGATGTAAATGTAAAAAGTAAGCAAACATTTTCATAGCACTAGAGTTTGATCTTTGACCATTAAAAAATTAATATAAAGAATAATAAATTCTGTTTCACTACCAGAGGATTCTCTTGAGAATTTTACTCACATTTCTTTATTATGGGTTGTTGGAAAATATGTTTTATATGTTCCATAACTAATTAATTATTTGTTGTTCATAGATACTTTGTATTAGATGAGTTGTTTTATAATAGAGGCAGTTCTGCCATCAAGATATAAGCCATGTTTTTAAATTTTTCTTTCAACTGCAAGAAATCTGTATGCTGTTATTTTTTTTCCCTTAAACCAAGGCTGTTATTGGATATTAGATCTACAGTTTCACTAAAGTAGGGAAATCAGTCCTTTACAAATGTAAATAGCTTTATAAAGTAAACTTGGATGGGAAGAAGAGGTTTAGGAACAAAGCACTTGACAGTTTAATGAAGGTTTGAATATCATGATGGTTTCACCATATTTTATCTTCTGGTCAACTCTGTCAGAGTTGACACTTCCATTTCATTAGTTTTACCGGTTGTCTTTATGACTTACACATCCATAGCTTTTTCCAAAACTTTTTAAGCCTTATTATCATTCACATGTTCTATAAAAATGAATTATGCTTTCCAAGAACAGATCATATTATTCAGGGTAACTTCCAATAACCCTGACTCCCTGCCACCATTCATTAAGATCTCACTAAGATCAAATGTTGTCTTCCTACATGTCTATTGTTATCTCTATATAAAAGTTTTTTCTGTTGATATGAATCAACAAAATATTTGTCATATACATGAAAGTGTCCACATTGCATCTTTGTTATACTACATATGTCCATGATTACTATTCTTCTAGATTGTTTTTCTTCAAGGTGCCATTTCTCAATTATTTGTAGCTTATGTAATAGAAATGATTAACTAAATGACCAACTAGTACATAATGGTGCACCTTTTTAAGGATCTTTCTGCTATAGTGAATACTGTTTAAATCAAGTTATACATGCATTTCATTTGCAAAAATACTTTGTGGAAATTGTCATGAATGATACCAATGCCCTTAAGAGTACCAATATGGAAATTGGCCTTCATTTGGAAATGTTTTGGAGTGTTAAACATTTCGCAGTGTACTTGGATGCTAGGTCTTTAACCCTAATTCTTGTAGAGAAAAGTTCTACTTGTTTTATTCATTAAAAGTTAATTTATTGAAGACAGGATTAGAAGTTAGTGGCTGGAGTGTCCATATATAAATGGAAATAAGATGATAGTTGAAGTAGGAGAAGCATGTTCTTTTAGTCTTGATAGTAGGTAGCATGTTTTAAACCTGCATGTGCACATATTCCTAGCATGGGGAAACAAAATATACAGATCATGTTAGTGCATAGAAAGTTGAGCGGTTACGTCTAAAAAGAAATGTGTCATTGTCAGCAAAAGCAGCATTTGCAATTTTTATTTACATCATGACTTATAGATAAATCTCAATAGCTCTCATAAAATGTCAGTGAAGTAGTGCTCATTTATCTTAAACTTCATTCAGCAGAAGGAGAATTAAAATCGAGAAAAATTGTGCAATTGGAAAAATGTCATACATACATTATGTGTTTGATTGTGTGTATGTCTGTATGTGTATGTTGGGCAGTGGGAAGAAGTAAAAAAAAAACCTTTATCTGTTTTCTTTCTTTAAATTCACTGTTATTTTCTACCCAACATCATTTGGCAAGTATAAAAAAGCCCCATGGGGAAAAATACTTCTTTATATTCCAGAAATGCTTTTGATCAGTAATCAGTACTAAGATATAAATGTCCATTTAGGATTGTGAAATAAGTTTTAAAGCTATAATAGTTCATCAAGATCACCAAGATGATGATCATGATCACAAACACATATATAGCATTTCTTACGTGCCAGAGTGTTATAAATTTTATATAAATACATGTAATTATATGTTATATACTCATTTAACCCCAGCATTATCCCAGTTCACTATGAAGGATTAGGTAATAATACTCCCATATTAAAATATAGAAGCACAACAGACCAATTTTTCCTAGACCATACTTGTAATAACAAATGAAAGATCTTTTCAGAGGCATGCAATCTAGGTTAGAACTTAATTCTCTTACATGTTGTGCTATTCCTGTGGTTTTTCCAATAAGAATGGTAAGTAATGTGTGGTATAACAATGAGTTATTTCCCCCTATGAGATCAGCAGTACACATATTTGAAATATATTAGTAATCTCTTTCTTATGTCTAATGTGAGCAATGAAAAGCAAGTTATGTGTTCATAAGTGCAAACAGTGTTACCACTTATTCAGAGATATTTATAACGTAACATATCTTCAATATCTTTAAATTATCTATTAAATGCCAATAATTTGTGCGAATTTTCTTGAACGTAATTATATCTTTGACTTTTATGACTTTCTGGTGACTGACTCTACCTGATGTTTAGAAGCCTTAAAATTAGGAAACCAATACCCTGCTCATGTTGTGATCAATATAATATAACACAAGTAAGATTTGACTAGTACTTTCTGAAGCAGACACAGGCAATATTTGAGAAGTTGTCCTCTCCTTTCTTCAGTGTTTAATTCGCAGTCAGACCGACTTATTACTGAGTCATTATGTCTGCATTCTTTGATCTGAAGGCTTCTGAGTCCTAGCTTTCTTGCCAGACACTGAGGAACTCCCACCTATAATTTCTCTTTTATTAATTATTTATATTCTAGTTCAAAATGAATCCTTTGGTCCATGAAATAGACATGACATTGCTTTAGAATGTGTCTCAGTTCAGTTAGGTAATGAACCCCTAAGCAAAATCATTTAATTAAAAAAAAAGAAGTATAGTCAAAGCTATCTCAATTACATGAAGATAAACTTGTGACAATAAACATCAATTTAATATATAAGGGAGTGTAATTTTATACAAAATAGATATTACTTATATTGCAGAGTGGTGGGAAATATGTTAGACTGATTCCAAAGAATTCAAGACCATTCCGCTTTTCATTTATTTTGTCTTCTAAACAGGAGTGTCCCATTGCTAGTCATATAACTTCCAATACAAAAAAGTAATATTTTAATTAATACATTATCCTTGTATCACTTATCTGATAGTGTACTTTTAAAAAATTTAGTGTTGAAAAGTTTTTTTTAGCATATTGTATAACTTCCTTCTACTGTTTCACAACATAGTCAAGTGTGTTTAAAATATAAGTAGTTCAATTTTACATGTTAATTTCATTCAATCTATAATTTCACATAATTAAGACTCTAGAACTTTTTACATTGATCATATCATAAAACTCTGTGATGTGCTTTGCATATCTGGTTTTAAAGAAATAAATTATGTAACTTTGATGAAGTAGTTGGAGAATTCTAATGAACAGTCAGGATAAGGTCCTGTTCAGTTGCCAACAAGCTATATTTCCTTAGGCAAGTCTTTAACCTCACTCCTGAGTCATTTTCGTCATCTGTAATATGTCTAGATTAGATTGATTGATGTTGAACACCATCTGCAGCTGTGAAAAGACTTTACAAAAAATAATTAGTTCTAGAGCATTTCCATGTACAACATTAAGCTAGATAAAGCCAAGATTAAAAAGATGGGAAAGATATACTTCTCTCACAATAAGGAAGGGGAATAGGGAAGAATTACTTTATATTAGGTAGAGGGGAGGAGGGGAAGGGAAGGGGTATGGGGATAGGAAGAATAGTAGAGTGAAACAGACATTATTACCTCATGTACATATATGACTGCATGACCGATGTGATCCTATAATATGTACAATCAGAAAAATAAGAGATTACACTCCATTTATGTATGATCTATCAAAATGTATAAAGGCATTCCACTGTCATGTACAACTAATTAGAACAAATAAAATAAAAAAGATACACTTCTGTTTATAATTCAAGAAAGGGGAAATACTAATGACACTGAGCATATTACATCATTACGTTGTGTGCAGGTACAACTATGTGACAATAAATACTAACTTTATGTACAACTATAATGCACCAACAAAAATATAGAGAAAAAGAATAACATTTGTATAGATTTTATAAGGTGCATAGTCCTTTTACATTTCATTATCACAACCAGTTCCTAATGTTCTTGCTGCTATACCACTGCAAGTGCAACTGCTTCTGTTGCTAATTTACATGCTATTATACCAATAATGAAGAAAAGAAGAACAAATCTGTGGTTCTATTGCACTAATGAAGCCAGATACATGCCATACTACACTCATTTAACTTTCTCAATAGTGTTTTGAAGTACGGATAGGTTAACTACTATAATTACCTATCATTTCAAAAATAGATTTTTATGTCAATATTCACCCATTTCTTGAGGGTGGTTTGGGATTTCATGAGGCAGACTTTCCAATGACTTCCTTGTCTCAGCAGATGAAAAGCCTGACCTCTGAGAGGTACCTCATTTCTTAAACTCTCCCATATTAATTAAGTAGCCTACAATTCAATTCCACTCTGGAGCTAACTACCCAGGGTTAGTGTAGAACTTCACAGCCTTAAAATTTCAGTTCCCCACTTCAGATGACTCTCACAAATACTGCCTATCCAAATTTCCCACACTTCTGTGCTACTTGGTTAAAAGTTTGGGGTTCCTACAACCCTATTTCCAAAATTCAATAATTTGCTAGAACAATTATATGCAGAAAACTGTTTTATTTATTACAGTTTATCATACATGTTATAAATGCACAAACAGACGAAGTGATATATGCAGCAACATCTGGAAACTTCCCAATCCAGGACTCTCATTCTCCATGGAGTTAGGTGCATCCTCACAGTTTGTGGATGTTTTCACTGCCTCAAAAGTTCTGTGAGCCCCATAATTTTGGAGCTTTTATGGAGATTTCATGACTGTAACTCAATCTCTAGCCCCTGAGTTCTCCTTGGAGATGGGAGATTTTTATGAAGGATTCTAACTTCCAATCAAAGCTTGGATTTTTGTTAAGATAGAGTGAATTAGAGGGTCTAACTTTATAAGATACTTGTAGCTATGACCAATTGCCACAAGATTAACGGTAGTTATAATTCCACCTTTATCAACTATATATATTGATTCAGTGTCTGTTTAGTTTTCCTAAAGCTAAAGTGTAGCCCATGGACCACTTGTATTATGAATACTGGAGTACATTCAAGAAACAAAGATACTGTGATCTCATGTTAAACCATTTGTACGTGAAATCTGCAAATAAAATTCACAAATCTGTATTTCAAAAGTTCCTAGTATTGCTTTCATGTGCATGAAAAGTAAAGAACTGAGGCTTTCTTTAATAGTTTTAACAGGAAGGACCCCTTGCAGCAATATCTACATTATGGCATTCCTCTAGATGATTACTGATCATAATAAGCTACAGTCAGCTATACTCTTGCCACCAGATTCTGTACAATCATTGTATATCTATTTAGACACCTGATAGAGTGTTTTTATTTTTTTTTATTTTTTGAACCTACATATGTCCCCAAGAAGAATTCTGACTTAAATTCTTCCAAAAACCTCTGTTTCCCATTCTTTCTATACAATATCTCATTCTTTCTGCATTGAATGTCCAGCGTACCCACTTTGGTAAAACTTATCTCAAAGGGAATTGATATTTTCTGAATTTAATCTTGAATTTAAATGTTTTATCTTTTAGATATTATGTTTGACTTTCAGTGTATTTCAGCAAATAGAGAAAGAATAAATTCCCATGAGAGATATGCTGTACTTCCCTTCCACAAAGAGAAATTCAGCAAAGAGTTGTATGAACAGAATGAGTTGAATTATTTGTTGCTAAAATGACTTTACAAAGATGGACCAATTGATAAAAAGCTTCACTTCCTTTGTGGCAGTTTTAAATCTAACTCTGATCTCTTAATGGCTTTGCCTAAGGCCCTTCAAATCATTCCCTCTTAAGAGGAGCAATCCAGGGTCATATAATATGTATATTTGGGGTGCTATGGTAAAATAAAAAGTTAATGCTAATGTGATGTTTTAAAATGAAATAACTTCCAACAATCATCATTTTCTTAAATGCCTGTAGAAAATATTTCAGTAAGAATTAAGAACATTTATTATACTTCACAGTGATGAATAAAAAGTGTTCCTTTCTGATCTATACAAGAAAGTGCTAATGGAAGTATTGGTAAATGGCCATTACATTACTGCATATTACCTAGGCGAAGTTTGTTCAACTCTATAGATACAGATCCAGGAAAAGAGATAATTAGATATCTCTCCTCAAGGATTTTCTGGTATTATGTCTTCCTGATCCCAGATAAATGATTTTTACTCTGTAATCTAGAGTATGGATAAACGGTTTATCCATAACTTTCTACTATAAAGTTTTATGGTAAAGGTTTATGATGAGATTCTTAAGTTAGTATAATGTAATGTGGCCACAATATTGTAAAGTTCTTTCTAGGAGGCATTGATAGGGATAGCAAAGGATGTGTTCTGAACTAATATTAGGAATCCAGTATGCTAAAATTTTAGGACCAGATACAGAAAATGCACTAAACTGAAACTTGCAAGTGCTATTCTCCCTAAAAGTAAAATGATTCAAGTTTTTCTTTATAGTTAATCAAGGTCACTTTAATTTCAATGTGTTTTTGTTTGTTTATTTATTTATTTATTTATTTATATTTGGAGTGGGAGATAAAATATTAGGTTACAGCAACATCCTGTGAATGAGGATGCTATTCACTCTTCACATATGAGAAATATCTGTGTATTCCCATGGTAAATATGGAAACAAAAGAATAAACAATTATTATTAGTTATATAGGCAAGAGAATAGAGGTTAATGAATAAGAATATTTATGAAAAAATTTGACATTTTGTTTCTAATGACTTCCAAATCGCATTTGATTCAGGGAAAGACTTCTATATCGAGAAGTTCATTTCAAAAAGAATCAAGTATATGCACAGAAATAATATAATAAATAATGTGTATTGTAGAGTTTTTTGATAGAAAATATGGGAAACAAGTAACTATTGATTAAATTATAAAATTAAATGATTAAATTATAAAATATACCCAATGAAAGTATGTTTTAGAGATGTGTAAAAGAGACATTATTGACACTAGAAAATATTTGTGTCATAATATTAGATATTAAAGACAGAGAATTATTTGCATACAAACAGAATTTTTGTAGCTGTGTTTGTGATTATGTGAGATTTCACATGCAAAAGCAGTATAAGAAATAGATGATGTACCAAAATAGCAAATTCTGTTATACCTGAAGGATAAAATGATTGTAAATTTTAACTCTTTTTTCTCTACTATGTTTTCCAAATCTCCTTGGTTAGTCATATATTATCTTTATAATGAGAAAAATTTAAATAAATAAGGAATTCTACCATTTTACACACTTAAAAGAGAAACATCTTTCTTGGTATTTGACAATGAGGCAGTAAATCATGCCTCAGTCCTTCAGTAAATACATGTTTTTTAACATCTGAGAATTTTCAGGCCTATATTTGTCTATCACACCGTCTTGAGGACCCTCTTTATTCCAGTCTCCTCATTATGCTGAGACCATAGTGTAAAGGCCCACATGAAAACATTAGGTCCTCAGCATACGAATTTTCAGGGTCTTGACAATAGAAATCTTTAGCTATTTTTTCTGGCTATTGATCTCCCCAGTTCTACAACCTCCCAACTCTCTTACCCCCCAAAATTCCATATGTACAAAAAATACACATAAGTGATCATTTATTATATTCAAAAATAATTGTAGGTATCACATTTGTTAATTTTTATTTGAAATATTTTCCATAAGCAAAATCTTTTCACTTTATTGCACAGAGAGTGATTCATGGAAGGCAAAAACACTAGGCAAACTGAGGTGCTGAGGTGTTCCATTGCTTTCCCCCCCTCCATTGGTTCTTTTTAGCTATATTTAACAAGAGGATTCATTTTTTTTTTATGATTATAAAAGCCTGGAATGTAATTTGCTCTAATTCAGTTTCTAATACTTCCTTCTTCACTCCCTCCCCCTCCAGTGTTTCCTCCTTTCCCTCTACTCATCTTTCTGCTATGAATACAAGTAAGAATAAATGTTGGCAAAGATGTGGATAAATAACAAATAAAAAATAATGTAAACTAAATTAAATTTTTAAAAAATTCTTTTTAAATGATGACTCATACATTGCTGGTGGGAACACTCTGGAAAGCAATATGGAGATTCCTCAAAGCCTAGGAATGGAGCCACCATATAATCCAGCTATCCCACTCATTGGTATATATCCAAAAGATTTAAAATCAGCATACCACAGTGATGCAACCACATCAATGTTAATAGCAGCACAATCCATCCACATTCTGAAGACTGGAGTTATAAAGAAAAAAGGAGGTGAATAATTATAGTCATGGGAACATAAAAAAGCTAACAGTAAAAGAGGAGAGAAAGATATGTGTAAAAAACTGTATTAACAATAACTAAATGTTGGAAAGCAGGAGGGAGAAAATTGTATAATGGAGAAATAATTTTTATATATCAGGGTCAAGGTCAGTAGTTGAAGACAGCCAATATCTCTCTGCCTATTTAAATCTGAAGAGTTTTGTTAAAAACAGTTTTACAAGTCACAGAATTATTACATTATCTTGAGGAATAGGTCTAAGTCTGTTTTCAGGAAAATAATCATTGCACAGTCCGATAATGGAGCATGCAAAAATAGGCAAAGTTACAACCAGTTTTAGAGATCTGCTGTTTTTGGTGAGACTGCAAAACTGCTTTGACCCTGGAACAACACTGATAATCACCCTGTTCCTATGGGAAAAGGACACTGTCCTGCTTTTTCTGTCAAATCCTGTGCCCTGTCTGGTTTCTTCATGGGTTCGCCACAAGGCTACAGTAGGACAAATCCCATGTAGGACATGTGGATTGACAGCAGGCAGTAGGAGGATGCTTCAAAGGCATTCTGCATCCCCCTCCATATTTGAAAACTAGGGACTTGGATAAGACACCCTTGGAAACTCTTTAAAAGACTGTCTATTTATTTCCATAGGATGTGACTAAAAACAATAATCCTCTTTATTGAAAGAATCTATGAAATCCTGCAAATCACTGTACTTTTGAGAGCTTATTGCTTAATATAAATTTGACTTCTGGAAAATCTAGTTACTGGCTTCTGATTCCTCAGCTTCCTGTTACAGTGGTCTCACCTGCCATCACTACTGGGTCTTTTCAAATCTCACTCTGCTGCAGGACATGAAGCTACTTTTCATCTCCTCAAGAATGTTGAAGAAAACTTTACTTGTCTATAGAGTAAGTGGCCCCCATTATGGACAATAGTGGTATTTTGCTTATTGTTATAACCAAAGAACTGCAGACCTTTTCCATGTTTGCATCTAAGTTACACATTCTCATATTTCAGCTTTAATTTTGCTTGCCTTCTGTGTTTTCCTATATGTAATTTTGAGTTCTCAAAAGTTAAATATACTTGTTTATATCCTCTGAAAATTCAAGGCAAAAGATTCTTATTCCTGTGGATCCATAGAAAATAAAAACTATCATGATAAACTTAGATTTAATGTTCTTATTTTCTACCTTTTCATAAGTAAACCTAAAAGCCTATGACATGAATTTCCATACTGTTCTGAGCTACACGATGTAATTATACATTGACTTATTTATATAAAAACAGAGTTGTTAGCAAGAATAAAGATAATCCAGTTATAAATTAAATCATTACATAGAGAATTAGAAAGGTAGTTGCTTAAATTCTAGAGTCAGATGAGCTGTTTTAGTCAGCCTTTTAGTTACTGTGACCAAAAACCTGACAAGAACAATTAGAGGAGGAAATATTTATTTGAGGGCTCACTGTTTCAGATGCATCAGTACACAGAGGGCCAGCTCCATTCCTTGGGGCTCAAGGTGAGGCAGAATATCATGGCAGAAGAATTTGGTGAAGAACATTGCACAAGGAATCAGAAAGAGAGAGAGAGAGAGAGAGAGAGAGAGAGAGAGAGAGAGACAGAGAGAGAGAGAGAGAGAGAGAGAGAGAGAGTGCTCTATACAAGAACAAGATACACCCCAAAGACATACCTCTAAGGACCCACCTCCTCTAACCACACCCTACCTCTCTCCAGTGACCACTCAATTAATCCCTACATAAGGAAATTAGTTCCCTGATTGGGCTAAGGCTCTCATATCCCAATTACTTCACTTCTAAACCTTCTTGCATTGTCTCACACATAGCTTTTTGGGGACATCTAGTATCTAAATCATAACACTAGATGAGAGTATGTACTGATAATTTTTAGTTGTATGAATTCAAATAAATGTTTGTTTCTATTTCTCCATATGCATTGTGACATATGAAGTGTATAAAAATCCCTATCTGATGGAATTGTTAAAAACAATTAAATAAAATAATGACAAAAAAGGAAATTAGCACCAATGCCTGCAACTGAAGTCTTACATATGCTGTTATTCTAAATACAATCTATAGGAGAGATTGCATATGATAATGGCATTCCTAAAGATGGTGATTGACCATGTTCTGGAGAACATAATTTATATGAGCCAAACTGCAAAATTTATGTAGTGCAAACTGAACTGCTTAAAACTGAGATGCAATAATCCCCAGGAATAGCTAATAAGTGTGTATAGAATATATACCACAAATATAAGGAGCATTTGTTTTACTTGATAAATAGATTTACATACTTTTAAATAAACAACAATTTGTCAGGGATTAAAGAAAAAATATAACTTTATTTAAATGGTAAAATATCACACTTAAAGAAAATTCCTATTACCCTGTGGTTGCCTATAGGTGTTCACTTTCCTATACCAATGGAGGTACATCCAAAGGGAAATTTGTGAGGCTCTGGAATTAAACAGAATTGTGTCAGCTGTACAAGGAGCTTGGTTCCTCTCAGATCTTTGGGTGCCAATGTCCCATGATAATGGTGGGTTCTAAATTTTCTTAAGGGAGTCGGTGATTGGACTTGAATTCAACTAAACTGAATGTTCATTTAAGCATCATAAAAGAGTGCCCACTTATCAGAATATCTTGTGTGTTTTTAAAGCAGCTGGAAGTTTTACTTGACTTCAACAAAACTTCACAAAAGGAAACTTGAGCTTATTGCAGTACAATAAGATTTTGAATGATCCATTAAAGTAGAAAACAGAGATATCAGTGACAATTATGCATTATCTGGATCTGTTTGACTAAATTGAGCTTGTAAATAAGCAGAGCTAGATATATAAACTTTTTATGTAAGAATGTGATATGAGAGTAAGAGCAAAAAAGCTTGAATGGTTGTCTAAGATTAGACACCTAAGGACAGAGGTCAGTCTATGATTCACTGGTTTATTGAGTCCTTTGGTATCTAACTCTTGCTGGTTATCATGGTTTAAATACATGGCATGGAGTTTTTCATAAGAAAGCTATGTGAAAACTCAGATGCGCAGTAGATTTTAGAACCTGCACAAGTTTACTTAGTACTCCTCTGCTCTTTTTCAATGGGACATCTACTTTGCAGAATTGACTATGGAAATGAGAAAATATGTAGAAAAATGCATTGTTCAGGAAAAGTACATGCAGTACATATTTAGTGGGTATGAGATGTCTCCCCATTCCTTTCTCCAGTATGCTGCCTACTTACGTTACCCTTTGTGATCTCTCACTCCCCAAATTCTTAGGCTGTTCATATGAAATGGTGTGAGAAAAAAGGTATATATTGAATCTGAAAACTAAAAAGTATCTATGTTCATGAGTACTTATAAACAGACACTCATATTACTTGAGTTTCCTAATTAACTTCTGAAACTGTATGACTTTTAGACAAAGCTCCCTTGAGAGTGATTTGCAGTAAATCCTAAAAAGACAAAGATCTGGGAGTTTGAGCTAACCATCTTTGGTAATATAGTCATCCTATCTCATCATTTGTTGGTTTGTTTTCCACTAACTTTGAAAACAATTATCTTTCTCTTTTATCTGCCCTGCAGATGTTTTCGTCAGCATTCTTTTCTGATTATATAAAAGATAAACACAAGCCAGCATTTCCTAGTTCTTTTTTTTAACTGAATATCTGGGTCCAAGGAGTGAAATTTCAGAATCCATTCCCCATTGCCAAGGCCAACACTGAGACAATTCTCAAGACAAAAGTGTTTGTAGAAGTGGTGAATCCAGTAGCTAAGTCCAAATACAGGCTCCTGGGCATCACCCAGCTTCTATAAATAAAGGTGGTATATTTTATACTTTCTGATAAACATAAGAGTAAAAACAAAGAGCTTGGTCATTTTTTTAAATCTTTTTTAGCATTGAAAATAGATAAAACTACTCTCAAAAATTTACTTCATTTTTATAGGGATTTTTCAAAGGATCAATTAAAACAAAGTAGAACTCAATCAGCTCCAGAAAATACATAAGAGGGTACACAGATTTGAATGGAAATTGATTATTTTGTCACAGAGTTAAGGTAAGGAAAATATGAATTAGTGGGAGTTCCAATCTATAATGTTTTTACTGTACATGAGTCAACAATATAGTGTGGGACCTACTAAAATGCAAGAATTGTTCAAAGAGAAGAATTTATTTTAAAAAATAGAGGAAGGCCTCTGCTTTTATTGAGTCTGAAAGGAGACAGTCCTTTATTCCTTCAGTGGTTACAAAGCATTTTCATTTCCAGATGACTAAATAGAAAATTATCTTCCAGGGCTTAACTGCCCCACTTCTATGTTATAATATCTATCTATTTTTGACACCCTTCCTGCTTGTTTTTCACATACACACCTCCTGGATCCTACCCTGACCACAATTTTAGTCCCGATCCCTGCAGGTGGCACCCTTTTCCTTTTTTCCCCACAGATACCACATTCTCTTCCACATCCTGTTTTCCACAGCTTTCCACTGAAGCCTACCTACCTGTTGGAATCCCAGTGCCTCAGACTTGACTTCGACTTTCACAATTCAAGTCCAGCAAAGCAAGAAAAAGAAGTATGCCTCCCTCTTCAATAGAGGTGGTAGGGAAGACTGAGGAATTTAGTGTGGTTCTAGAAAGTCAAATCATAATTTCAAATTATTATGTACCTCAGACCACAATGAATTAATATAACTGTGCTCAACTATTTGGGAAAACTAACACTCTATACTGTATATTACACCACCTTTAGTGTTGTGGACCAAAACAATTAGCCCTTGCAATAGATGCAAGATTCTTGTAACTTGGGGCAAATAAGAGAACTATTCATTGTGGTGAAGGCTGGTAGAAAGATTACTGATGAAGAATTAGTTCTGGGCTTTCAAAAGAGAAAAATGGTCAGAGGAAACCAAAAGGGAAAGAAATTTAAAGAGCAACTGAATTTTTATAAGGAAGGACAAGGGATTCTTGGGGAAGGGAATGACATGTGGACATAGAACACAGAGTCCTGAAGTATTCATGTGTGTGTCTGTGTATACAGGTGTTTGCTCCATACTTTTGTGTCAGCCATGCATACAAAGCTTTTTCTTCCCGTATGAAAACTTTGACTTTCTCTTGAATTATCCCTTTCCTACTCTTTGATGACATAGTTTGTTTCTCAAATTTAAACTGCGTGTAGTCAACCTGCCTTCAAAGTATTTCAATTATTAAGCCAATAAATTCTTTATTGTTTATTCTTAGTTTGAGTTGAATCAGCCTTCACTTGCAAGATAAAGAGTTCTCAGTGATAGATGTGGTAAAAATTTTCCAGTGTTTTGTAGGATAGTAATGATGCCTGCCTAGCTAGTGTACAAAATTCATGTTTTAAAGTAGGGAAAGTAAGTATGAATAGAAAAATATGTGCCACCTAAACACATGTTGGTCAGTGATGGACCACATGTATGATAGTGGTTCTGTAAAACTATAATAGAACTGAAAAATTCTTATCCCCTAGTGACGTTGTAGCTTAGCTATTGGAATGTCACGGTGCAGCACAATGTGACACATGTGGTGATTCTGGAGCATGTAACTTGTATAACCTACTGCACTACCTGTCCTATGAAAGCATAGCACCTACAATGAGGTGTAGTATGTAGAACTTGGCAGTGACAATAAATGACTATGCCACTGGCTTTTTATCTCCTTTTTTCTTTCAGTTCTGGGGAGAGAACCCAGGGCCATGTGTATATGAGGCAAGTACTCTATCTCTGAGTTACTTCCCCAGCCTCTACCATTATTCTAGAATATATCCCTTCTACTTAAAGAAAAAGTCCATGCCACTATAAAGTGGCATGCAAGTTGTGCCAATAGCAGCCCTGCTGATCTTGTTTATCATGTTTCCAAATTGAAATTTCTCTTGTACTTGATTTAATCTTATGTTATTTTGTTCATCATGGCTCTAGATTGTGTGTTTATAAATATATATATATATACACATATATATGTATTTATGTATTTATTTATATATGTATATATTGAATACTTACCTATATGAATTGTTCAGTGATGGATGACTATAAGAGCCCCACTCTTCAGTGATGGATGTCTGTAATAGCATTGGGTAGTAGCAGTGATAGTTGCTTTGCTATTTGTGGTATACTCATTTTAGCTTTCCTTCTTGTCTGGTTAAGTCCTGGTAACATGAAGCTGGGCCCACAGCCAAGTAATCATTCTCAATTCACAAAGTCTAACAAACTCTAACCTTAACCTCTGCTCTCGAGTTTCCGGTCTTCATATCCATTTGCAGCTGAAATACATGGAAACTGAGCCTCATATAGAAACTTAATGGGTCCCCAAGGCAATGCCAAGTCCTTCTTTTCCTCCCACTAAAGAGAAAAATTTTATTTAACTTTTAGGGAGAGGAGGAGGTGGCTAATCTTGGGCTGTTTACAGAAGTTCCTTCCTGGTCTCAGACTGGACAAGTTTGTCTTATGTATTATGGTCTTTCATATTTCTGTTTTTCATTTCATGTAGGGATAGGACCTGGACATAAATTTATAGTTATATAACTACTGAGAGATATCATATTTAGCCATCTGTTTGGAACAGAGCCAAAGGTTCTATATTCAAAGGCACTGCGGTTATGGAACTAGTTACACTTAATGACATCCTATACTTCTCTACTTTTACTTTGGGGAACAATGCCAATGAATTTTATCTTCTGAGATATTTTTCATTGATAGTAACAAAAATTAGCCTATAAATCCAATCCAGAAACCACTAGAGATATTCGATCATCCTGAGTTGCTAAATTTTTTTCATATATTTAATAGAATAGTTTATAAATGAGTCTCTTAAGATAACTCCCTTCATATGATTCTACATTCTTCAAATCAGAAATCATTTCTGATTTACACAGCAGAACATCTGGTGCACACTGGTTGTTCCACAGATGGTTGTTAAATGAAAAATAACATAGATAGACCTTGAATTGTGGGAGGCAGAGATTGTAAGACAAGACAGTAAAGTTGGGCTAATTTGTAATGGGATTTGGAACGCAGAACAAAGGCTAAACAAACAATTTAGCCTTTATTCTTTCAGCAAAGACAAGCCACCAAGGGTATTTAATTAGTGAAGTGAAATGATTTGAGCTGAGCTCTTGAGAATTTCAAAAGAAGGAAATTTTTCTTTGGCCTCAAATCTAAGACTAATTATCCTCATAAATGTAACTTAATTTGGTCACACACAACTTAACTTTTTTTAATAAAAAGGAGGAACTTCCAAATAGTTTGAGGTGGATATGAGCCATAAGTCTCCCCAAATTTTTCTTGAAATAAATCAACACACACTGCAATACATACACTTATTAACAGAGTGATGGAATTAATGGGTCATTCCAGTTCTATAAGCTTTATGAAGTCTTAATTTCAGCCCCTTTAAATAGTCCAGTAATACTCATGTAAGACAATACTACAATAATCTACAAGCAGGATTCATATAATGGGAGTCAGAGGCCCAAGTAACCTCTGAATCAACAGTTGTAAAACAGACTCCAGAATTTTAATCTAGGAAATCATACTTAAAAGTTCAGTATATAACTATCACATGTTCTCTCTCTTAGGTGGAAGCTAAAATAGTCCACCTGAAAGTGGAGCAGAGATGATTAGAGATTGGTGAGGTTGTTCAGGGGAGAGTGGAAATGAAAGGTTAGATTTGATCAGTGGATGCTATATGCATGTGTAGAATTATGACATTTAACCCCATTAATATGTATAATTGATACATGCTAATAAAAATGCTTGCCCCAAACATTCTAATATGAACCTCCATGTTTGTGTGCCCTGATATATGAAGGTGCAAATATTTCTGTACTTGTAGAAAAAGCACATGCTTTATACACACTGTATACAACAATGAAAAATACTTGTCTGACCATATATTAACATATTTATCATGTTAATTTGCAAACTATTGATGTTGACTGTAGATATTAAACAAGTAAAGGTAATAATTGATCCTACAGAGTGGAATAATTCTACCTAACTCCCACTCAGCCCATAGGTTATAGATACACACACACAGACACACACACACACATAAACACTCACATTCACAAACAAATGTATCACATCACATTCTTTTTGCAAAGACATATTAATGTAAATTTTAAACCATAGTACATACTTTAGGGATGCATATATGCTTTTCTTCCATGATAATATGCTGATATTTCCATACACTCATCTGTCAAATCTTCCTTCCCTGTTCTTGAACAGGGACAAAACAAACCTTGATAACACACACTGATTCTATTCCTTTGCCAACAACATTCAAGTTTATAGCAGTTAGGTTTTAGATTTAAAAGTTCAGAAAGAAATACAAAATTTCAACATTTCATGAAATTCAAAGTTCAGTGAAGGCAAATTTTTAACCTCTAGTCTATAAGTTTTTTCCAGTGGGTACTGAGAATTAAATTGACATAAAACAGATCAGGTAAAAAGGACACAAAATTATTTAATATAAATTTTACATACCCAGAATCCTTTATAAGGAAATAAAGGCCAAAAGATGAAGTTAGAGCTGACATTCTGTGTACTAAGTTATACAACATGCCCACAACTGTAAATTTTGTATAAGTGGCAAGGCAAAGCCCTTGCATAGGAGTTAGAGTTTGACAGGAGAAGACCAAAAGGTATTACCTTCAAATACTACTGTAATCTGTCCTCTGGGTGCCCAAATAACAGTTCTAAGTCTTTGTGTGCGTGTGTGTGTGTGTTGGGGGGGGCGCACATGTGTGTGTTTGCATGTATGTAATTGTTTTTTAATGTTTTCTGGAGAATTGCTCTAATCCCAACATCCACCTCTCCCCTGAGGTATTCCTACAGTACACTCCCTGGGGGTTGCTTATTCTCCCCTGCTAACATGTTCTACAAGCCTTCTCCCTTCCTACATTCAGAACTTGTTCCTTACACAGACCCTTTCTTATAAAGGTTTCCTCATCTTGTCAGGCTCCTTTCTTAGACTACTCCCTTTCAAAGTGTCTGGATCTCAGTTAGATTCCCAAGTATGTATCTGGTCCCAAGGACAGCACCATAATATTTCCTCCAGCACAACCTAGAAGGACAAAGATTCAGGTAGATAAACTTCAGCCCTGTCTTTGTTGTGCTTTCAGGAACAGTGCCAAAAACCATGCTCTCCCAAATTTTTGAGAAATGTACATTTCTGTGTTGTGGGAACTATAACTTGGATAGTCATATTTCCAAATAAAGTGGCAGCTAAAATAAAAGTACCAATCCATGCCCAAGAACCCACTATTTAAGATCCAAGCTAAATAAAGTTTAAAAAGTCTGTGTATCATCTCCTAGTCATTTTTATTCCTGCACATGTTCAAGGAAAATCCAAAAACCTTGTTAAGAAAAACTGAGGCATAACTACATATACAAAGGGTAAAGTAGCAAGAAACACTGGGGCAGCCAATAACATTGTAATGTAGTTTCTCAATTATAATTGAATTTTTATGTATTAGTTTTCTATTGAATATATCTTAGAAACTGAATCTTACACAGTTTCTGATCAAGGAAAGAAATAAACATAATGTGATTTCTCTTTTGGAAATTGGGCTTAATTAGCGATTAAATTACTTAAATACAGTTTCATTTTGTTGCAATACTATTTCAAATTATAAATTACTAATTTGAGGATCTAGTTTATATTACTTGAATCTTGCATATATATGCAACATCAGTTTTTGTCCCAAAATGTCACATTTTCTTGACCTCCAAACCTGACTCATTCATCTCTAAATGAAAATATTACATTATTCTGTTTTTGAGTGAACTCATTTATTTTATCTATACTTTTATTATTTTTATAAAAATAGAATAAATACTATTCCCTTTTTGAATAACATTTGAAAAATTAGCTTACATTTTTAAAAAATTATTATCTCCATTGAAAAAGTAGGATGGTTTACAAAGGAAATCAGCATAATTTATGGACCTGCTATGAAGCTATTGCAGAGAGAAATGCATATGAAGACAAATAAATCAGAGTATTCTCAATAAAACGGGTCAAGATTAGTAAGTTATTTGTTCTCATCTAGAGAATGGTACTAAGGTTTTGACATGCATTATATGCATTGAAACATTGGACTGATCATTGAGCAGATGAATGAACACATAAGAAAGGAGCATTTTGGTGTGAGACTACTTTTGCTTCATGAATTTTTAAAAAAGCTACGTCGTTTCAGTTAATTATAATTAACTTTAAAAATAAAGTTAGGTTCATAGGAAGTGTGGCACCCAGAGAAATCATCCCATAAGGATGATTTTATAAATATAAGATGGATATTATGTACTGCTTATATGAGAAATCCAAATAGTCAAATTCACAGAAGCAGAGAGTAGAGCAGTTTTCCAGAGGCTGGGAAGAAGCAAATGATGAAGTAAGTCAAGTGTACAAAGTTTCATAAGGTAAATAAATTGTGAACCAATAAAAGTAATTGTAGGGCAATTTCTTTTATTAATACACTCCATAAGAGGTTGAAATTAAAATATCTGTGAACTGGTTATGGAAAAGTCTTTTTTAGATGGTATGTAAGATTAAAGACATTTTATAGAACTATTTAATAAATCAGAGGGCTCATATAATATTGCCTTAGTCCATTTGGGCTGCTGTAAGAACATACCATAAACTGGCAGCCTACACCAGTGAAGTTTGTTTCCTACATTTCTGGAAGCTGGGAATTTGAAGAAAAAGATACCAGTAGAGTTATCACCTAATGAGGGCCTACTGTAAGGTTTCTGGATAGACCTACCTTCTCTCTATGCCCCCACATGATAGAAGCAGCAAAGGAACTTTCTCAGACCTCTAAAAAAAAAAGCACTAATCTCCTTCATGAAGGTTCTACCACTGTGACTCAGTCTCTCCTGAAGGGCCTGCCTCCTGAAACCATCACCATGGGCATTGGGATTTCAACATAAGAATCTGGTTTGAGGGTAGGGTCAGGGAAAACATAAATATTATGGCCACAGTAAATAAAAGGCATTTTCCACTTTATTTACTAATGATTGAAAATAGAGTCTCCACACAAGTACCTACAATTCTGCAGTTCATTTGACCACAGGATATTGAATGACTTATAAAATATTTAAAAATATATCAAAACCAAAACTGTTTCCATATATAATTAAAATACATTTAGCTTTCATTGAAGAAAAATGAAAAAATATTCAGTATTTGACTGAGGCCTTAAACCACTTAGTGAGACCCAGTCTCAAAATTAAAAAAAAATTCAGAATTTGACTTTCTATATGATTATATATAATGGTAGATGATTTTCCCTAAGAATAACAGTGCTTTTTATAGGGCACATGGGCTCATTTTCTATTCTCCTTTGTAATCAAGAACTGAGATCCTAGCCTATCACACAACACCCCAATTGCTTCCAAACTTTGAGCTGATCAAGTTCACAAGCCTTTTAGTGTCCTTTATGTTAATTTGCTATTCAAATATGATGATTATTTATGAATAAGTTTATAACTGAATTCACAAATTCTTATCTCAACAACTAAATAATACCATCCTCCTGACTGGAAAGAGTGAATTTACTGATGTTGGTTTTATGTATTCCTCATCTATGTTAAATATAAACCTTCTCCCTGTAGTCAAATATAGTGTTTGGATGAGCTCCTAGTCTTCCTTCATTCCTCCATGACAATTTTTCTCTCATACATATTAGGCAGTTTGAGAATTAAGTTTTATGCCAGCCATTATATTTCAACAGAAATAATGACTTTTTTTTTTTTTAAGTGACTACTTTTTGAACATATAAATCAGGGGGAAAAACAGTAAGCATAATCTTTGGGTTTTTTCAGAGTAGCAGTCACTAGGAGCAGTGTTTTGTTATTTTTAAAATGGGTGAGAATTACTGGTGGAAATTATAAACACCAAGGTTACGTAAAACTGACTACTCCTTCATTTATTTTTCTTTTCCTGCTTTACAGTCTTTCATGCGTTTTTGCATACCCACATATGCAATGGATTCATACACACACACACACACACACACACACACACACACACACACACACCCTCCTCCAGTAATATTATACACACTAGAAAACTTCAATCCTAATTTTTTTTTATTGTAAACAAATGGGATACATGTTGTTTCTCTGTTTGTACATGAAGTAAAGGCATACCATTTGTGTAATCATAAATTTACATAGGACAATGTTGTTAGATTCATTCTGTTATTTCCCCCCCCAACACTCCCACCCCTCTTTTCCCTCTGTACAGTCCTTCCTCTATTATCATCCCTCTCCCTAACCCTAATTCTAACATTAACACTAACCCCTCCTACTCCCCATGATGTGTCCTTATCCGCTTATCAGCAAGATCATTCCTCCTTTAGTTTTTTTAGATTGGCTTATCTCACTTAGCATGATATTCTCCAATTTCATTCATTTGCCTGCAAATGCAATAATTTTATCATTCTTTATGGCTGAGTAATATTCCATTGTGTATATATACCACAGTTTCTTTATCCACTCATCAATTGAAGGGCATCTAGGTTGGTTCCACAGTCTGGCTATTGTGAATTGAGCAGCTATGAACATTGATGTGGCTGAATCTCTGTAAGTATGCTGATTTTAAGTCGTTTGGGTATAGGCCAAGGAGTGGGATAACTGGGTCAAATGGTGGTTCCATTCCAAGCTTTCTGAGGAATCTCCATACTACTTTCCAGAGTGGCTGCACTAATTTGCAGCCCCACCAGCAATGTATGAGTGTAGCTTTTTCCCCACATCCTCGCCAACACCTATTGTTGCTTCTGTTCTTGATAATTGCCATTCTAATTGGGGTGAGATGGAATCTTAGAGTAGTTTTGATTTGCATTTCTCTTATTACTAGAGATGTTGAACATTTTTCCATATGTTTGTTAATTGCTTGTAGATCTTCTTCTGTGAAGTGTCTATTCATTTCCTAAGCCAATTTGTCGATTGGATTATTTGTATTCCTGGCGTAGAGTTTTTTGAGTTCTTTATATATTCTGGAAATTAGCACTCTATCTGTAGTATGAGTGGCAAGGATATTCTCCCACTCTGTAGGCTCTCTCTTCACATTACTGATAGTTTCCTTTGCTGAGAGAAAGCTTTTTAGTTTGAATCTATCCCAGTTGTTGATTCTTGCTTTTATTTCTTGTGCTATGGGAGTTCTGTTAAGGAAGTCTGATCCTAAGCCAACATGTTGAAGGTTTGGACCTACTTTTTCTTCTAGAAGATGCAGGGTCTCTGGTTTGATTCGGAGGTCCTTGATCCATTTTGAGTTGAGTTTTGTGCAGGGTGAGGGATAGGGATTTAGTTTCATTCTGTTGCATATGGATTTCCAGTTTTCCCAGCACCATTTGTTGAAGAGGCTATCTTTTCTCCATTGCATATTTTTGGCACCTTTATCTACTATGAGAAAATTGTATTTATTTGGGTTTGTGTCCATGTCCTCTATTCTGTACCATTGATCTACCTTTCTATTTTGGTACCAATACCATGCCTTTTTTGTTACTATTGCTTTGTAATAGAGTTGAAGATCTGGTATTGCGATACCCCCTGCTTTGCTCTTTCTACTGAGGATTGCTTTAGCTATTCTGGGTTTCTTATTCTTCCCGATGAATTTCATAATTGCTTGCTCTATTTCTGTAAGGTACATTATTGGGATTTTAATTGGAATTGCATTGAAACTGTATACCATTTTTGGTAGTATGGCCATTTTGATGATATTAATTCTGCCTATCCAAGAACATGGGAGATCTATCCATCTCCTAAGGTTTTCTTTAATTTCTTTCTTTAGTGTTCTGTAGTTCTCATTGTAGGGGTCTTTCACCTCTTTTGTGAGATTGATTCCCAAGTATTTTATTTTTTCCAAGGCTATTGTGAATGGGGTAGTTCTCCTAACTTCTCTTTCTGAAGATTCATCACTTATGTATAAAAATGCATTGGATTTATGAGCATTGATCTTGTAACCTGCTACTTTACTGAATTCACTTATGAGTTCTAAAAGTTTTCTGGTGAAATTTGCAGGTTTCTGTAAATATATAATCATGTCATCAGCGAACAGGGATAGTTTGAGTTCTTCTTTTCCTATTCATATCCCTTTAATTTCTTTGGTCTGTCTAATTGTTCTGGCTAGAGTTTCAAGGACAATGTTGAATAGAAGTGGTGAAAGAGGGCATCCTTGCCTTGTTCCAGTTTTTAGGGGAAATGCTTTCAGTTTTTCACCATTTAGAATGATATTGGCCATGGGCTTAACGTAGATGGCCTTTACAATGTTAAGGAATTTTCCCAGTATCCCTATTTTTTCTAATGTTTTGAGCATGAAGGGATGCTGTATTTTATTGAATGCTTTCTCTGCACCTATTGAAATATTCATGTGATTCTTAACTTTAAGTCTGTTGATGTGGTGAATGACATTTATTGATTTTCGGATGTTGAACCAACCTTGCATCCCTGGGATAAAACCCAAAACTAGTCAGAAGGGATAAAGAAGGACATTACATACTGCTTAAGGGAAGCATAAATCAGCAAGACATAACAATCATAAATATCTATGCCCTGAACATTGGCTCATCCATGTACGTCAAACAAATCCTTCTCAATTCCAGAAATCAAATAGACCACAACACAATAGTACTAGGCGATTTTAATACACCTCTCTCACCACTGGATAGATCTTCCAAACAAAATTGAATAAAGAAACCATACATCTCAATAACACAATCAACAATTTAGACTTAACGGACATATATAGAATATACCATCCAACAAAGAGCGAATACACTTTCTTCTCAGCAGCACATGGATCCATCCCTAAAATAGAACATATTTTATGCCACAAAGCTACTGTTAGCAAATATAAGAAAATAGAGATACTACCTTGTATTCTATCAGATCATAATGGATTGAAATTAGAAATAAATGACAGAATAAAAAACAGAAACTTCTCCAATACCTGGAGATTAAATAATATGCTATTATACGATGAATGGATAACAGAAGACATCAGGAGGGAAATAAAAAAATTCTTAGAAGTAAAGGAGAACAAAGACACATCATATCAAAATCTCTGGGACACTATGAAAACAGTACTTAGAGGAAGATTTATTTCATGGGGTGCATTCAACAAAAGAAGTAAAAATCAACAAATGAACGACTTAACAACTACAGTTCAAAGCCCTAGAAAAAGAAGAGCAGACCAACACCAAAAGTAGTAGAAGACAGGAAATAGTTAAAATCAGAGCCGAAATCAATGAGATTGAAACAAAAGAAACAATCGGAAAAATTAACCAAATAAATAGTTGGTTCTTTGAAGAAATAAACAAAATTGATAAGCCCTTAGCCACACTAACAAAGAGAAAGAGGGAAAAAACTCAAATTACTAAAATTCGGAATGAGCAAGGAAATATCACAACAGACACGACTGAAATACAAAACATAATTAGAAACTATTTTGAAAATCTGTATTTCAACAAAACAGAACACCTCGAAGACATCAACAAGTTTCTAGAGACATATGAATTACCTAAACTGAACAAGGAGGACATACACAACTTAAATAAATCAATTTCAAGCAATGAAATAGAAGAGGTCATCAAAAGCCTACCAACAAAGAAAAGTCCAGGACCAGATGGGTTCTCAGCCGAGTTCTACAAAAGCTTTAAAGAAGAGCTCATTCCAATACTCCCTCCTAATTTATAACCCTCAAATATGTATATAACCATGAAATTTCTCCAAGCAAATATTTTGATGGTTTTCTTCCTAGACATTTTTATTCAATTATTTTTAAATATTTTCAGATTATCAGAAATACACAGCAATAATAATATTGCTTATTACTATTGATCTTTGGTAGCTTAGTGCTTTGTATTTAAAATGTAAGATGCCACTTTGTTCTCCTATGTAGACAAATGTTCAAGTTTATGAGCAACCAAATTTTTCCATAACTGTAATTATGGACTTCTCAGAAAGAAGGTCAGCTTACGTTAGATTAGCATTTGCCAAACAGCAGTACTAAAGAGGAATTGAGGAAATTGCAAGTTTGAACTGATAAAGAAGTTTTTCAAACAAAAAATATGTGTAAACTCATGGCCTCAAAATACAGTCCATATATATTTTGTGTGTGGACACAGAATTGAAAGGAAGGGGGTGAGCTGATGTCCTATGAAGTGAGTTCCAGGTATTATTTGAAAACTTGATTCTAAGATGTCACATTAAATTGACACTTAGGTCAGACAATCATTACTTAAGCTCTGCTCTGCTATTTCAGTTCTCCTGTCTTTATAATCTACTGGATCAGAGTTTCTCAACCTTTGCACTATTGACATCTTCATCCAAATAATCCTCAGGAAGCTGACCTGTGCATTGTAGGGTGTTTCACAGACTCTATCCACTAAATGCTAATAATAGCCTCTCTCCACCCCTCACCAATTAAACAAACAAACAAAACAATTCCTCTAGATATTGCCAGGTATCTTGCAGGAGACAAAATTACCACTGATTGAGAACAGCAGTGCTAGATATCTTAAAAACATCAGTAAAATTACTTTCCAAGAAATGTTCAAAACCATGGGAAAATAATATGGTAAGATGGAGAACTTTATAAAACATAAGAAACTTGTGCTAAACATCGAAGAATTACAGTAAAGTTTTTGTGTTATCTGGGCCTCCCCAATTATTCCATTCTGTTTGCTTGTTTGTATGTTTGTTTTTCTCTCTGAATAGATATCAGTAACCAGTAATCCTAAAGAAAATCAAACTTTTTTATTTTAATTTTGCTGGAGTAAACAAAGCTCTTTTCCTTGGGACCTCTCAGTTTTTTCATCAACCTTTTCTTCAAGACATGATAATGATAATTTTAATACCAGTTTCTGCATCTAAAGAAAAGGAACACAAAATGCAGTACCTAGTCTAAGGCACCTAGTCAGTTACCCCGAATCCAAGAGGAAACTAGAGTGTTAACTATGGAGACTCCGAAATCTGGCAGGAGCTCAGAGTACCACTTGCATAAGACAGAAAATTCACACAAACCAGGCAAAGCAAATTTGTTAAGGACATTTAGGTGGCAACGATAAACAGAAGTGAGGGATCCAGTCCCTCAAGTTTCAAGAAAGCTTCCCAGGGTGGATGGATTCTCTCCTGCATCATCCTATACCACAGGTAGGGGACACTGGAAGCACTCCATTTTGAACTTTATACCCTGGGTGCCACTCAGCACCCTGAATTGAAGCATTACACAATATTTTGTTTTAGGAAGAACAAGGATACAGCCTGGTTTGCTCCAGACATTTCCACATTACTTCAGCATATTCTACTTCACATATTCTTCAAGTAATAGGGAAAAGAATTGGGTCATCCAAGGTAATTTGGGGAACTGTCCTCCCAAAACCACCCCAACCCAAGTCCTTCCTCCACCCCATCCTTAGCAAAGCTTTTCCATTTTATATACGTATTAACCTCCCTGGATTTGGTGGTGAAATTTTATCTCATTAGATTAACATAGCACTTTGACCATTATGACTTCATTGCAATACCAATGAGTGATGGCTAACAGACATTAAAGTAGGGTCAGTACTACATGTAGGATGATCAGGACTGAGTAGAGCAGCAAGCTATCCCAGGACCCCAGGGATCCTGATGAAATGTTGCTAAATGAATTAAAGAAATGAAATAGATCCTACTATCATGCATAACTAAAAATAATAAATACATAAATAAAAGGATGAAAAATAATCCTTCAGGTCACCTCAATGTATGCAGGCAGGGTGCCTGCTTCCAGATCTTCTTCCCTGTGTCTCTGTAGGATCTGATGTGCTTGCTTATCCAGGCACAGCAGGAGCTGTTAGCAATTACACGTAGGGCTCTCATTAGGCTAAAATAAAATCCAGAGCATTCTTCTGTCTAAAACAAACTTTGTGAAGAGAAGAGGGATGTCTGCTAGTTTTTAAGGAAGTGTCAGTGGAGGAAGCAACATCTGTCATGGTTAGTGACAGGTCTCCTAGTACTTTTTCAGGAACACTACTTCCTACTTATGGGACGAGATATCTTATAAAAGTCAAAAACTCTGAGACATTTTTTTGAAAACTCCTAGCAAGCCTAGTGTACAGCCCTATGATGCTGAACCAATGGCACTTTTCGCTCTGAGATGATATCCAAGGGCACCTCAAAGTATACCCAAAGGGCAAGACCTCACTATCTGCGTGCTATCCAGGTATGACATCGCCCATCCCTTATTTGGGTCACCTTTGGCCACCAGGGAAAGGTATAATCAGTCCTATGGTGCACATAGCTTCCCTTTCCTCATTTTAATGGGTGAAGAGGCATTGGCATGCACCAGCCACATCTCACTAATTGCACAGTTGCATAAACTCAGTTTCTTCTATACACCATTGTTATGAAGACTCTACACAAAGGGCAGCTTACAGTCCAGTTATTCCCATTTTCATTACTTCCAGGATACCTCTTATCCCTTGTCATCAAAAGAGTGTGAGGCCAAATGTACCAGACCATTATGATTTTGTTATTTGTGTCTATGATATTTTGCCTGTATAGGTCAGTTGAGCTTAAACAGGACACCTCTGGGTCTCTCTTACATGACAAGTGTCAGATCTGTACTCAGTAAGTTAGAGCTTGGTGTGTGTGTACGGGGGTAGACTTAGGAATGCTACTGTGCTTACCACTGGCAGGAAAAAAAAATGTAGAGTTAGGAATGTTACTGTGCTTACTATAGTATATGAGAAAACAAGGTCCAGGATGGAAGATTTAGTGCTTTCTTAGTTAGCCATAGTGGCCACAGCTTAGGAGAGCCTAACAAATGCATTATGCTCCCAGGTCTTTGTTGCCATATCCCAGTGGAAAGAACAGATTGACAACCTAGTGCACAAACACTTCCATTCGTTTCCTAAAATCTCAAGTCTTCCCTGAATATGGGAGAGGTAAAGTTGGTATAGCCACCAAATCTCTCTCTTTCTCCCTGTCTTGCTCTACTTCTCCTGGCTGTTGTCCTGAGGTCTTCCTGACCTATAGCTTTCTCCCAGAATGATTAGAGGTTTTCATGGGCAGAACCAAGATACTCCTCTCAGGTGACCCAGTATATATTGTAGGGTTACTGGGGCACACACTAGAGCTACCTATTGCCTGTATCATCAAATACGTGATCCCTAAAGGCCAATGGACCTTGCCCAATAGACCACAGCACCTAAACTCTGTAATCTAGAGTCTTCCTGTGTTTCTCTCTGCTAGGCAACCCACATCTCCCACCATCCTGTAACATGAACAGATAGATGTGGCAGAGAAGAAAGATTGGTGGAGTCTGTCAAGGATATGAAGATGGTCTGTGTCCCTGTAAGCTCCTGATCGGTCTCACGTTCAGTGTTCACCTGCTTTCATGCCCACCTGTCTACCCCACACGCATAGCCTTAGGTCCTCCCCCATCTCCAATGTTCTCCTTATAGCAAGAATTTTTTAATCGCTGTCAATTAAATTCTACCAACTGTTTATAAATGGTCATGTCAAAAAAAGTGTGCTCCCCTTAGAAAACCCTCTTAACTTTATATAATATTTTGCATACTATAGGCATTGAATTAGAATAAGCCAACATTAATCAGGATTGAGAAAGTGGCAGAAGAAGATAGACTATAAGAGACAGAGGAAATTAAAATAAGAGAGATTTTTCTGACTTCAGGACAAGGAATGGTCCAGGATTCATGGGGCTTGGAGATTACCTAATTTATGAAACCCCTTTAAAGAAATAACAATACAAAATTGTAACTACCATATTAGGTGTGAAAGGGAATATTCATTTTGAGCAAGAAAAATAAATTACCACAATTACGTTTTTTAGAAAGCTGACAAATTGCACAAAAATGCAAACTGCAGAAAAATTGCATGTTATTTTTGTTAATTAACTGCCTGACATCCTCTATCATGATTGTTCCCTATAATTTTTGGCTTCATGTTCTTTGATAGTCTCCTCATTTGACATTGATTTTGTAATAGCATTTTACATAGCCAAAATAAAAGAAAATTTATTATTTCCTCTGTCGTGTTTGGTTGAAGTCCCTTCTTCATAAAAAAAGTTACTTTTGATGACACAATCATTTTAGTAGTATAAGTTTTACAGAATTAGTGTCAAACTTGGACAAGTCTGTCAGTTTCATAGTTATCTCTAAAATTTGGACTAATTTCTCAGACTAGTTTTTGGCATGGTGCACTAAAAGCATTGCTTTTCCTTTCCTAAGCACAAACTTCTGGAGTGAAGCATCACAGGACATTAATTTCACAATAGCAATCTCTGTCTTCATGGACTTGTGTTATCGTTCTGAGTGACTTTATGTAGCAGATGGTAGGAATATTCCTGGAAACCATCTTTACACTGGGAGCATCAGAAAGACATCAATTCTACATAAGTATGGTTGCTAAATCCATAACCATAGCTCACTAAATGAAAAATAAGTGCAATATCACCCTCAACTTCACCTACTGAGTCACACAAATTCTCATGATCCCTTGAATCCCCCCTTGATAAAATGTTAAGTGTGATGGTGAGGACTCATCAGACAGAGACAACAGTTCTTGTTTATTACAACTTCTACAAATTTCACAAAAATATGTAATCTTGAGAACATATTAATGGTTACCAACCTTGAATTTGGGGCTTAACTTATCTGTTTCTAAAGGGAGAGTAAGAAATTCACTGTTTTATTCCATTTTTTTACATACAAGTCATTCAATTGCCTGGACTACTTCCTTCCTCCTAAGCTTTCTTAAAATTGATGAAGGCACAGAAGATGGCTATATGTCCAAAGTACAAAATATCCTGGGAAATAGCAATTGAAGAAGTGAGAAAGGTGGGCAGAAACATGGTTTACATTGAATAGTCAAAAATATCCATTATTTATACACCAATAGAAGCCACAAAACATTTTTAAGCAGATGAGTGATAGACCCAAGGACTTATGTACTAAAGTCACCTCTTCACTTATGAGCCCCAAGGAGCAGCATGTGCATATGTGTGTGAGTATGATTCATTTCAACATTTCAATATGCACAACTCCCACAAGTCTCTTAATAATCTCTTATATCTTTACTCAGTCTTTTAATAAAAAGGATACAAAACTGTTACCCTGTAAGATTTTCATTTTTGGACATATAAATACTTTTTGACCTAAATAATTGCTGTTACTAGGACAAAGACATTTTCTTTTCTTCCTGTTGTTGATGTAGAGTCAGGACCCAACATTTGAACTGTTGTAGCTATTTGCTACCACGGAAGCAGAGTTGCTGTTAGACCCCTTTGGGAAGGTTGGAATAAATTCCATTGAGAACAGATCAAAGGAGAAGAGAAAAACTCAGTTTTTGTGACTTTCAAGCTGCTGGACCCAGTGTGTCCTAAAATCAGAGCTATCTCTAGATTCATGCAATATGATTCAATTCTGAATAAAGTTCTCTTAAAGTCAAATAGGCAAAGCTGCTGGATTATGTTTCAATAAAAGTCAAGATACATGGCATGGCATGGCATGGCATACTTTGTTTTAGCTAAATTAATTTTGTGACATCTAACTTAAATATATTATCCTTAATCTCAATTTATGAAATGCATACTAAACTCCAAAAAATTCATAAAAATTTATACTACTGAAAATTTGTACTATTGCTTCATTCATTTGCTGCCTTTCATTTTATGATTATAATGATTTTCTCAGACACCTGCCTGTTTTAGAAACCAGACATCTTCCTTTGAACAACTGCTTTGTAAATGTGAAAGCCAAGGCTGGATTGCCTATGCAATACTGCCACCTCTTGGTCATAGTTGAATATGCATGCCTACACTTTGTTCAGGAAATGATTAAGGTGGTGTATATTTTAAATTCAATCCACTAAAAAAGAAGCATAAGTTGAAGTATCTGTTTTTCATCTCTACAATTTATATTGTAATATCTTTTCCCATTGTGTCTTATAAGAGGTTCCCTACTTTCCTCTACTCACCTGACTTTATTAATCAAGAATGACAGATTCTTTATCTGAGTGATTGCATTTGTGCTAATCTTGTGCTTCTGGAAGACACCTCTATTCATTCATGTCAAACTCTTCCTATATTCTTTTTCAGGATGGAATTCAGACATCCACTTCCACTTCCATGCCACCAATGGGTTGAATATATTTTGCCTTGAAGGTATAAAATCATAAAAACTTTAACTTTTTAAATCTACTTGCTATACAACCAAAGCTGTTTTCAGCCTTTTTAGTGAATCAGCAGCCCAAAATAAAAGTAAAAATTGCCATAAAGTCTAAATACTAGGCTTACCTCTAAAATGTAATTATTTTTCTGGCTTCAACATAGTTAAGAAACTTCCTGTTTGAGCTATGCATTGTTGTTTCAATATATCAGGGACAATATATCCTAACATACTCTGTCTCCAGATATATAGACCTGACCAAAATCTTGAAACCTTGTGGTTTACATTTTGGTTTAGTAAAAAAGTCATGCTTTAAAAAAAAAATACACACAAGCTCAGGTTTTACGATTCCACATAATTCTACACTGTGATGGGAGATGCCAAGTGCCATACTCTGTCCTTATGGTTTCTGTGACCCCCATAATTTCGAAGCATCTTATGCAAGCATATCAGCTAGTTCAATTCTATATACCCATATATCCCAATCTTCCATTGTTAACAATTTTAAAATTGGACTGCCACAGTGTGCAAGGGTGCTATGTTCCTTCTACTATAAGCATAAGGTACTCAGACTTGGTTAGCAAGTGGTACTACACTAAGAGATATTTTCAACTTTCTTATTCCATTCCTGGCGTCTCTGATCACATATAGGTCTTATAAGAAATCCTGCTCCGGGGTATCGCAATACCAGATCTTCAACTCTATTACAAAGCAATAGTAACAAAAACGGCATGGTATTGGTACCAAAATAGACAGGTAGATCAATGGTACAGAATAGAGGACATGACACAAACCCAAATAAATACAATTTTCTCATATTAGACAAAGGTGCCAAAAATATGCAATGGAGAAAAGATAGCCTCTTCAACAAATGGTGCTGAGAAAACTGGAAAACCATATGCAACAGAATGAAATTAAACCCCTATCTCTCACCCTGCACAAAACTCAACTCAGAATGGATCAAGGACCTTGGAATCAGACCAGAGACCCTGCATCTTCTAGAAGAAAAAGTAGGTCCAAACCTTCAACTTGTTGGCTTAGGATCAGACTTCCTTAACAGGACTCCCATAGCAGAAGAAATAAAAGCAAGAATCAACAACTGGGATAGATTCAAACTAAAAAGCTTTCTCTCAGCAAAGGAAACTATCAGTAATGTGAAGAGAGAGCCTACAGAGTGGGAGAATATCTTTGCCACTCATACTTCAGAGAGAGCGCTAATTTCCAGAATGTATAAAGAACTCAAAAAACTCTACACCAAGAATAAATAATCCAATCAACAAATGGGCTAAGGAAATGAACAGACACTTCACAGAAGAAGATGTACAAGCAATCAACAGATACATGAAAAAATGTTCAACATCTCTAGTAATAAGAGAAATGCAAATCAAAACTACCCTAAGATTTCATCTCACCCCAATTAGAATGGTGATTATCAAGAACAGAAGCAACAATAGGTGTTGGCGAGGATGTGGGGGAAAAGCTACACTCATACATTGCTGGTGGGGTTGCAAATTAGTGCAGCCACTCTGGAAAGTAGTGTGGAGATTCCTCAGAAAGCTTGGAATGGAACCACCATTTGACCCAGCTATCCCACTCCTTGGCCTATACCCAAACGACTTAAAATCAGCATACTACAGAGATACAGCCACATCAATGTTCATTGCTGCTCAATTCACCATAGCCAGATTGTGGAACCAACCTAGATGCCCTTCAGTTGATGAATGGATAAAGAAACTGTGGCATATATATACAATGGAATATTACTCAGCCATGAAGAATGATAAAACTATGGCATTTGCAGGCAAATGGATGAAATTGGAGAATATCATGCTAACTGAGATAAGACAATCTCGAAAAACTAAAGGAGGAATGATCTCGCTGATAAGCGGATGAGGACATATAATATGGGGTAGGAGGGGTTAGCGTTAGGGTTAGGGTTAGGTTTAGGGTTAGGGATAAGGAGGTGGTAAGAATGGAGGAAGGAAGGACTATATAGAGGGAAAAGAGGGGTGGGAGGGGTGGGGGGAAGGGAAAAAATAACAGAATGAATCAAACAACATTGCCCTATGTAAATTTATGATTACACAAATGGTATACCTTGACACCATGTACAAATAGAGAAACAACATGTATCCCATTTGTTTAAATAAAATAAATGAATAAGTAAATAAATAAATAAATAAATAAAATCCTGCTTGGAGATAAATTCTGGATTTTTATTAAGTATTCATTAAGGAATGCCTTAGTAAGGACATGCAAGAGAAGAGGAGGTGCCAGGATGGAGCAGAGGGAAAAACTGAGCTGTTACAATGAGGCCTTGATGATCATTTGCAACAAAGAGAACTCTGAAATATACTGTTCTGTCACTATGAGAGTTTTTTCCAAATTGAAGTGAAAAGAATGGACTTTAAACTCATGCCTCCATCAGTAGTTAGATGTGAGTCCCACAGGGAAGGATGTGCTCATGGATGACCCTGTGGTTTCCTGCATCTGAGATAATCCTAGAAAGACTAAAAGCTGAAGACCCTTTGCCAATAGATAGAACTTGAAGGGAGATATGGTGTGAATCATTTGCCAAAGACGTATGTAAACTGTCAAACTTGGTTGGTTCTATAAGCTCAGAAATTCTATTATAACTGCAAAATTTTGACCAAGTAAGAAGTTTAAAATATCATCTTGTGGCAAAACCCCCATTTCCTGGTCTAGGTAATTTGAACTAAGACATATTTGTGCTGTGCTATAACCCACAGCAATTTCTTCAGTCTTGTGCATCTCATATTATGAGGACTCTTTTTCTACTTAGATCCAAGTTCCAACATATTGGTTCCAGGTAAAATGTCTTTACAGTTTCTATCTTACTGACTTTAAAATCCCTCTTCTTAGAATACTCCATATCAGTGAAATTCTAAAAAGACAGTATCTTCAAATGTTTGCAAAACACAACATACAACACAATTATAACTTCTGTCAGAAGCATATAAAGCTTTCTGTAATAAGCATGATATGATGTGCAGATCAATCTACTTATTCTGTGACCTTGTGCAAGCCACTCAACTTCAAGTCACTTACTTCAGCAAACCCTATTTTGTTAACTCAGGACATTAGTATTTCTTCCTCCCTTTGTGAATATAAAATAAGTAAATGGATGCGAAGGAACATTGCCAATGACAAAGTGTGACATAAATGCCTGAGTTGTGCGTCTTTCTGGGCAGGCAGCCACATCTCATGTCTCCGTGTACGTATCCGAGATCCATTTGTCTTAGAACACACTGTTCTTTTTCAATGCTAACCCCATCTCCACTTCTTCCTTCACTTCTTCTATCCTAACAACTCTTATTGCTGACCTCCATGTCAGGTTTGACCCTCATCTATTCTCAAAACTGACAGGGAGGAAACCCTCTTCACCATTCTATGCTAGCTGCCAATCTAGATGCCATTGCTTCTTTATGGGTAGCATTCCACAGATTAGTAGTACATGTGTTTATGACTATTTAAGTTCAGTACCCTCTATATCAATAAGAGTTTAAAAAAGCAAGAAATTTTAAGAATCCTAATGCATACAATTACCCAGTATTCATGATGTTATCTCACATGTGAATTTAATAGTAAATTATATGATATATGATAGAGAACATGAATAGAAAGGATAATAAGTACTAGAAAATTTTTTTCACCTATTTACTTTTTCCAAGTAAAATCAATGCTACAATAGGATCCTTTATTCCAACCCTCATTTTGTTACAGGATCAGAGCCTCCTTGCTTTTCCCTAGGATTGGTGCCACATGAAGGAAGGCAGGCCATCCTTTGATGTATGTACAGATGGCCTCCTGTCTGTAGTGTATACATTCCTGAACATAGAAGACATTCTGAAGACCATCTGGGGATAGATCTGAGGTCTTTCCTCAGCAGCCCTGCTCTTTGGTCAGATATTCTGTCTTTGGAGAATATGCATAGAGAATAGGAGTGTTGAACCTCTATGAGAATTATATGCATTTTTCTTGTTTGAGTGTGTTTGGATGATATTCACTAGGAAAATTCACAGTCTGGGATCTCTAGGGAGAATGCTTTTTAAATTTGGTCTCTGACATACTGAACAACCACGAACCAACCATCTTCAATAGTTGATTCAATGCTCATACATTGAAGAGCAATAGAGTATATTGGTCAAAGGAAAGGCAAGAGAGTTATGGGTCAGAATTAGGCTTCAGAGGCTTTGCTTTTGATTTCTTTTTATTATAAGCCATATTTATTTTGGAAAACTACTTGTTCTCTATGCCTCTATTTCCTCCTAGTTAAAAAAGTAATCTAAAGATAGTATAAATTATATGGGAAGAGGAACATAAGGTTACATGCAAATACTACACTTATTTTTACAAGACTTGACATTTGTGGATTTTAGCATCTACATTGAGTCCTAGAACCCATTTCCTGTGCATACTGAGAAACACCTGTATTACTGCTGTTATTATGCAATTGTAACTATGATTTGAAGTAAAACATTTCTAAACTCAAAGTATTATCTAGCTACATACAAGGCATGTGAATTCAATCAACTTACAAATCTTTGTAGTATTCTTTTTTAAAGTGTCTAATATAAAAACTGAGATGCAACAAAACAGTTCACAAATATTCATTCCTTTCCCTATGAAGGTGGCATTATCAAGAAAACTTTTCAAGAGGGAACAGGTCTTTTGCTCCTCTTGTCTCACAATAATGAAAACTTTTAATAAATGTGCCCTGGTCTTCCATCTAGAGAATCTTCTCTATTTAAGATCTACATGATCTGGTTGGAGTTGGCCATATTTATACCAGATTTGTCACCATGGTTGTGCCTAACGTGAACCTACAACCTAGAGGTGCTTCTTAAGAATGGAGAGGTGGAGAATTAGTGGTACACACATCTGGAGCTGCAGAGGCATCAGTTTCCATTCTATGGAGTGAACCAGACTGAGAATAAGGCTAAAGAGAGAGGAGGGCACAGTCAAGAGAGTGAGAAAGTACTCACTGATTAAGGCCTTGGAGGCCCTTGACCCAGACATCCATGAAAGAATATACAAATCCTAGATTTCATCATTACGTAACTCAATAATTTCCTTTCTTGCTTAAGTCAGTTTAAGTTTGGTTTCTGTCTTTTCATTTAAGGGTCCTAAGCAGCAAATAACATGTATATTTCTTGGTAAGTATGGTTTTATTAATATATGAATAACCACCTCTGGTCAAAGGTTATACTGTGGCTTTCACTGAATGATTTTTTACCATATTCCTAAAGTATTAGAGGGATTAAATATGTGTTCCATAGGTTATCTCCATTGCTTTTATTAAATACTTATCTATGTAACATGGGTTGTTTTCTATTTTTCACTCAAATTGAATATTTTGGAACCAGATTTAAATGTAGGATTTATGTTAATGAAATGTTAGCTTTTGAATACTCTACCGGGATAGCTAACCAAAAGTTGACAGAAAATAAAAATTATGAGACCAAATGATCAAATTACGACACTTTTACATCATATTTAATTTAAACATGTAGCAATGTGCAAGAGAAGATTCAGACTAACATACTGTATATACATGCCCTCACTTACATTACCAGTTACCAGCATCACTCACAGGGAATTGTGTGTGTGTGTGTGTGTGTGTGTGTGTGTGTGTGTGTGTATAGAGAGAGAGAGAGAGACAGAGAGAAAATTAGATTTATTGTAAAGAATTGCCTCACTCAGTTATGGAGACTAAATTCCACTCTCTGCCATCTTAAAGCTAGAGAACAAGGAAAGCCAATCATGCAAATTCCAGTTTGGGTCCTCAGGACACAGAGCCAGGAACACTGATGATGAAAGTGTCAGTAAATATCAGTACAAGGATAGAAGAAGGTTGATGTCTCAGTTCAAGCCGTCAAGGTAGAGAGAGAAAGAGCGCGGGAATTCCACATCCTCTACCATTTTAATCCATCAGGACTATCAACAGAGTGATGATGACATCCTCATCACATAGGATATCTGTTAGTCTGTGTGCTTTACTCAATTCAAAGGCTAATCTTTTCTGGAAATACCAACATAGACACATCTGGGTATCTGGAAACTCAGTCAAGGTGACATATGAAATTAACCATTTTACCAATTAACCAAAAAATATTGTATTTTTAAAATGGAAATTCACATGCAACAATGACACAATGATTAAGGTTACTATCATACAATTCCACTATTAAATGTATGTGTGTACATATCTCACTCCATAACTGATAAAGGAGAGCCAATGAAATACCACAATTCTCCATCTAAACTAATGCTTTCTTTAAAAGTAAAAAACATGGCTCCCATTATCCATATTGCATTTATACTTCTATTTATGTTCTCACAAACTACCCATCAAATAGTTTCATAATTGTTAACATATACTACTATGGGGAAAAATAAAAACATTTATTTAACTAAAGTTTAACATTTTTATATATTTTATTTTCCTTTTTAGTCTTTAACCTGGACTTTAGTGAATCTAATGTATTCAAAAGTTTCTTCCATTGTGTGCACTTATTTTGGCTTGTTTAGTTTTCCTGTCATTGTGGTTAAATTATTCATATTAAGTTTAGCTGGGTTCTTTTGTTTCTGCTTTTATTCTATTTTGTGCCTATCCACCACTAAAACTTATTGATTCTATTTGCTTTTCTTTTTTTATGAATGTGAAATATTAGCATGGCTCTAAAAGTCAGCTATATAAATGTGCAACCGGAGAAATGCTGCTCCCTCCAACTCTTCTGTACGTTATATGCTGATCTCACACACCTCCTGTAGTTAGCCATTGTCAATATTATGTAGTAGATGCTTCCTGAGTTTCTACTTGCAAAATTGAGCAAACATATGTATATATCCTTATTTTCCTTTCTTAGCTTAAAAAGATATCAAAAAACAGATTATCTTTGATACACCACTGCATTTGTGAAGCATTCTTTCTCTTTCTTCAACTGCATATTATTCTACCTTGAAAATTCACCAAGCTTATTCAATCAGTTTTTTTTTTTACATAAACATTCAGGTAACTTTCAATAGTTTGCGCTTATAAAAATAATTCAATTTGTACATATACATTTTCTTATCATTACAGGTAAATTCCTACAAGTGAAATTGCTCTGTTAAAAAAATATACACATAATTTTGATGGCTATTGCCAAATTCCTCTCATAAAGGATTGTACCAGTTGAGATCCTCATTAATATCCTATAGTTCAAGCAATCTTTCAAAGTTTTTTATTTGCTTTTCTTTATCTTCTAAAGTAGTACGATTGAGATTGTGATTACTGGCAATACTAAACATGAATTACACTATTTTCACTCTTAAAATACTGGCAATTTGCTATCATCTGTAAAATCCAGGTTTTATAGAACAGGTTAAAACAGAAAGGAAGGATCATAGAATGAATCGGACATTATTACCTTACATGCACACACGATTATACAATCTGTGTAACTACATCATGTACAACCAGAAGAGTGAGAAGTTGTACTCCATTTATGTATTATGTGTCAAAATGCATTATATTGTCATTAATACTAATTAGAACAAATTTTAAAAATTTTTAAAAACTGTATTTTCTCTGTTGTACTCTCTTAGGACTAAATAGAGTAACCTACAAAATCTTTAGTATCTGAAATAGGGTAATATTCAAATCTTGTTTTCCCTTGCCCCAAAACATTTTGGGTAATTGAGGGTACAATTTAATTTTGATTTAAAAAAAAAGTTTTGTTTTTATTAAGGAATATAAACACATACATTTAGTATATGAGTTTTAAGTATACTAAATTCTTTGGTCAAATATGTATTTTCTATTATAATTGATATAATCTACTTCAATATTTGTACATAAAGAGATACAAATCATAATACTTATTTTTAGAAAATGTCATTTTAAAAATATTCTAAAATATATCTGAAAAGTTGCTCTTTCTAAAGAAGCAATAGTTACAGGAAAAATAGCAACAAAAATATTGTTTATAGTCTTACAAGAGGTGATAAGCTTTATTTTTTCTCTATAGATAAAATATTTGTGTCAAAGACATTTATACTCTTCCTAAATGGAAAATAATTAATAACAGAGAAGTTATGTAAGCAAAATGCATGTGTCAAAGTTTAGGTGCCAGCCACTATTTCTAACAAGTGTTCTGTAGTTCATGATTTAGCATATTATGTTCTAGTCTTTATAGTCTTTACTTAGACATTCTACTGTTTAAATGAAAACATTTATGAATTTCACAAATCAATATGAAATTTGAGAGTTGTGATGATTCTAAAAAAATATTTTGTTTTGTGTATGTTTATAGAAGACAAAGACGGGGTTGTTCACACAGTGTTAAATAAATTGTGCACAAATTTTGTAAACCAAAGATCCCAAGTTTAAACAGTTAAGAGAATCTCTTTACAAAAATATCCACCTCCATCTCTGCTACTATCCCTCTTGTGTTATACATAAAATTGTGTGGGTGCATGTACATGAATATATCACAGAATGAAATTTATAGGATTCAAATTATATTAAACCAATTTAACACAGCTTGTCACTTTAACTTGTCAAAATCACAAAAAGGAAGCTTGAGTTTTCTCACAGCACAATTTTCATAGAAACAATTTCTATAGGAATTTCTTCAATGTAAAACTTTTTAAAAGTATTCCATGGTATTTTATTGAGTGTAACATACATTTATTTTTATTGTGTTAGAAATTTGGTATTAAATTCAATAAACTCAATTTAAAATTACAGATTAAAATTAATGACTGGTATCTGACTTAACATTACTAAGGTCTAATATTTGAACTCAAAATATTTTAGTTAAAATATGAATCATTAAAACGATTTTCCAAACAACCAACATTGAGAGACACTGCTTTGAAAAATAAAAAATAAAAATAAATATTCATATGCATTTATATCATATGTATACATTAATTCAATAATTGATTATTGTGCTAATCAGTTCTCTCTCTCCGTGACAAAATGCCTGAGATAATCATCAAATTAAAGAAGGAAAGCTGTTTTTTTTGGTTCAGTTTCAGGAACTTCAGTTCACAGTCAGTTGACTCCATTTGGGCCTGGGGCATGCCTTAGGACAGATTATGTGGCCTAAGAGCTGGTTACCCTATGGCAACCAACAAGCAAAGGGAGAGAGAAAAAAAGGGTCTGGGATTTCAATATCACCTTTAACCCCATTAAAGACATGCCCCAAATGACCTAACTTCTACCCCTAGACCACACCTCCAAAAGGTTCTCCTACCTTCCATTAGAACCACAGGTTGGCCACAAAGCCTGTAATACATGGACCTTTGAGAGACACTCTAGATTCAAATTGTAATACTAATTATTGCCAATAAACATTATACCCTCCACATAATGAAGCAAATTAGCCAGCTATTTTTTTTTATTTAAGTAGGTTATATTTTCAAATAGGAGAAAATCCATAATGAACATATGAAGTACAAAAATTACATTATAGGTTAGATGGTAATAGATGTATGCTAAATAAAATATTAACCAAAGGAAAGCAGACTAGAAGACCTTATAGTATTAGAAAATTTTCAAAATATTGCCTTATTTGCTGCTGCATTATGCAATTTCCTTAATATAGTTAACTACTCCTCTATTTTCAGAAAGTTAATTTATGTCAAACATTGTCCAAGATTTATAAAATGTAAATCAAAATCAACAGTTCTACTAACTAGAAATTATATCTCCTAGCATGTCACAGAACTGTGTTCTTACTCTCCATTTTTCTTTCAAAAATTAATTTATCATAAATTGTATTATGTGGTCAAAATATAAATTAGTATAAATTAAAATTTATATTAATTATAATTTCAATTAACTGTAAATGGTATTAACAGTTTCTTGGTAAGGTTTGTGAATTTTTAATTATTTATTTAATAAAAAATGGTATTATATATTCACAAATGCAATGTTTAGACATCATTAAACTATTCACATGAGAATGCATTGATTATTTAGGCAGAAAAATAACACCCCAAACACATTTTTATTAAAATAAATGGCTTTCATATTCATGTGGGACAACAAGTCATTGACCTCCCACTTTTGCTAATTAGAGCACTGCTTCATAAGTTGGGCAAGAAGTAGAACTAATTTGCATCCCTATTTATATATATATATATTCAGTCTTCTGAAAATGGGTCCAGATATGTGGTTCTAAATTCTCTGCTCTTTATTAAAAATATCAGGCAATACTTTGTCTTCACAGAGTGTTCCCTCGTCCTTCTCCCTGGAATGCTCTTACCCCAGAGCAACACCTCCTAACCACCCAGTCCGAACACGAAAGTCATCTCAACACCTCATTTTCCCCATAGAACTGAAGTTTACTTAGTTTCCTTGTTTATCAACTTGTTCCTCTCTCTTAGCTCTCTGAGTGCCCAGCTCCTGTCTGTCTTACCTGCAGTATACTCAGTTTCCCTTGAGTATCCAGCACAAATAAGTGATCAAGAAATGTTTGTTGAATGAATGACAATGGGCAGTGTCCCAAATTTCTCATGATTCAAACATTCTAGGCAATTTATTGTTATCCTTAATTTGGCTTTTTAACTGTAAGTTTCATTATTAGGTTAAGTGGGAATCAAATTTCATTGAAATTTTGTAGAAAAGATGTATTTGTCATAGAGCAAGGTAGAGTACAGTAGTATAATGCATAAAATAGTATAGTGTAATATAGTTTGATAATATGGTAGATTTTGTGTGTGCATTAAGATCATGGACTGTAGATTCACATTATCAGAGTTTAAATTCTGATTCTACTAGTTATTTGATTTACTTAACCCCTCCATGCTTCACATATTTTCTTTTCTGAAAACTCAAGATAATTATAGTATTGACATCACATAGTTACTGTGAGGTCTGAATTAATTTATTAATTTTCAGTGTTTATCAAAATTCATAGTACATGGTTAACATTTGATAATGATGGTTATCATTATTATTCAGAGACTGAAAGTCACATCCCTAAGATGGTTCTGACACAAATGGTAAATATAACACAGGTATGATCCCTACATATTCAAAAGGCACACATAGCCATGCGGATTGAGTACTGTTGACCTTTAATTGTCCTGGTGTTTCCCCAGATAGTATAGTTATTTTCCAACAGCTGTTTTGGTCGGCTCTATCAGAGAACATAAAACATTGAAAAAATATGAACTATTTCACAGAGGCTGAATACGTGACTGCCGAACCTGTACACACTTGAAATTTCTTACACCACCAACATCACACTTTATCCTCAAGTTCCTCAATCTTGTGATGAATCTGTGGGAATTTTTTCATTGAGATTGGTCCTCAGAGACATGAAATATCAGAATCAAGCTGCACTAAAATGAATTTTTAAATATATATTTTTCTTCTTGATTTCAAATTTCATAAGACAATTGTTGTGCCTGCCTCTGTAAATAGTGCAGTCAAATTCCAACTAAATTTAATATGTGATAACAACTTACTTCTTTCCTTGACCCAAGAATTCACTTAAATGTAAACTACTGCCACATTTTTTGTATCAGAAGACATCTTATGATATGAATATCCTGTGAGATTCTCTAAACTTTCTTTAAATATTCAAATTTCACATTATGTATAAACAACACTTCTTAAATGTAAGATTTTCTGCTCCAATGGACATTTCTGACATGAGTTGACAACTCTGGATTTAGAAAGTAAAATAGTACAGGTGACTTAGTTTACAAAAAATAAAATAAAACTCTTTCCAAAAAATATTCATCTTGATTTAATCTGAAGTCTTAAGCTTCACCAAAGAATTCTCACTTTTTTAGATCATGTGAAACCTAGAGACCTACTAAGTACTGACTGGTACAAATGAATTCTGTAGGCACTTTCCCTACTTATTCTCAGGTACACTCTTGCCTTTAAAGAACTTACTGTTTGTTAAGAAAGATGTAGACTAATAACTGCAGTAAGTGATAAAAATTGCTATCATAGTGAAACTGGATTTTCAACTTCTGCTGCAGTGTTGGAGTAGACCCTAGCTGCTTGCCAGTGCCTCCTTTCCCAGCTCTTGTCTCGAAGAATGATAAGAATGTTATCTACAGACAAGGAAAGCATAAGTGTAGAAGAGTAGGATTTATACAAGTGAGAAAAAAAAAGAACTCCTACAGTTGTGAGAGTAGACCCTATAAGGGGTTACCATTTAAGTATTCTAGTCTAAGGGCTTGTATAGCTACAGGTTAGGGGCATTGAAAATATCTGCATTAATCAGATCTTGAAAAAGTATCAAGGCTATTGCCAATATCTATGCTAAACAGGTATTAGATACATACAAGGCTATTGTTTAGCATTTGAGTCTGTAGCCTTCACTCAAGTCTGTCCCATCTCTGTTTTCCTACCACCCAGGGACAAAGGAGGTCACCAGAGTGTTTATAATATTATAAGTTATCTTTAACTTCATGGAGCTGCCTTTACATTGAAAAAAGTCTTAATTGGGATCCATTACCTATCCTATCTTTTTCATGAGTAATAGTTAATAGCCAATATTTGCAGAGCGTATTTTACATTACAGAACCTAATATGCATTTGATAAATCATATTTCAGTTCATAGTTCCTATAATTATATCAGATAGTGCTAAGGAGAATTTACATCTTGCAGATAAAACAATTGAAGCCCAAAGAACTTGAAACAGGTTTTTTAGAAATCAAGTAATAACTGGGATTCTAATCCAGCTGGTATTTTGACGCCAGGGCCCAAATTTTCAATTACTCAGCTAAAATTGAGAAATTGAGATATGGATGCAAAACAAGATTTGATTACAGTTTTAGCTGAGATACATGCTAGAGAGATTTCAAGGCAAATAACAGAGAATATGTGACATCAGAAATGAGATTTATGGGCTGGGGCTGTAGTTCAGTGGCAGAGCATTTTCCTAGCATGTGTGAGGCACTGTGTTTGATCTTTAACACTACATAAAAGTAAACAAATAAAATAAAGGCATTTCGTCCATATATAACTACAAATATTTTTTGAAAAAGAAATGAGTTTGTTGTATGCATAATTTTTCAGATGGATGATCAAAAAAAGACTCATTCAGGCAAAAGGTATAGCATGAACTAAGGCAAAAAAAGAGGGAAGATTGAAATCATCATAAACATTTCTTCAACTCAATAATTTTCAAATTAATTAAGCAATCTTTTTTTTAATTTAAAGAAAAAGTTATTAATAATCTGAAAAACAATTCCTAAAACATTGACTTTTCCTGAAAACCAAAGCTACTCAATTGAACTGAAGCTGCATCTATCATGTCCAAATGTACATAAGACGCAGTAGCAAAAACATGAAGTGAGCCACCATTTTTAAACAATTGGAGCAAAGATAAAACACATAAGGAACAACTTGGATGATTTGTAAGGGATGGGTTTTTTTAAAAACCATCTTAAAAAAAAAAAAAGAAAAAGGAAACAGGAGCTCACATGGATGATTGTATTTGTTCATTCATGAACTCTGAACCTATGAATCAGAGCATTTTGTCATACAAAGTTAGCACATATTATATAGGTACGTAGTGTCAAAGAAAACGGACCACCAGCATTTGAAAATAGCTATGTCAACTAGGAAATAGCACTCTACAGCATTTGTGTCTGTTGTCCATCATTGAATGCACTGGTAGCACTTTGCAATGAAAAAGAAAAAAAAAAAAAATAAGCAAGAGAAATAAAAAGGAATAGCATGTCCCTGTTTTTCTGATCAAAATTAAACAGAGGCAAACATTAATTCTATTATAAACTATCATCTTCGAAGTACATCATTTGTGACAAAGAAAGACTAAGAACAAAATGTGTTCACGGAGATCCAAACACAAGTGACTGAGCACGCCTCTCAGACCTCTTTCTGAATGAAGGTACTCAGAAGATACTTCATAATTGCTGGAACTAAGCAAGTTGCAGAATTCTTTGCCAGGTACTTGATGAAATCATGAAGATAATTCAGTACTTTCATTTAAGAACCAACATGAACTTCTAGCAACAGAATTATCCAATTCTGTCTTTACTATTCTATCCACTTTACATATTGTAATGTGCATCTTCTAAGATCTCCATGTTTTCCCATTTCTGTATCTTCAGTAGTACTATTCGATTCATATAAAATCTACTCTGTAGGTCTATTCCTATGAATCTATTCCTTTAACTTATTCTTCAGGAAAGTTCACAAGTGATATCCCTTTCATGAAGTATTTCCCATGAGTTAAGAATTATCCATGTACCCTCCTATCCAGTTCCCTACACTGTCTGTCTCCATGGTACTCATTACTTTTACCATATCATCATTGTGTGTATTTACATATCAGTCCATCTATGAATTGATAATTGGTAATAGTTCCTCTGCTGTTTTTTAGCTTATTAACTATTCAAGTTGGTTGAACAATCTCAAGTTAAATTTCCTCATCCCAGAAGTGGACATAAAATACTTCCCTGATAACATTGTTATGAGGATTAAGTTGAATAACAAATGTACTTAACTCAATGTGAAACCTAAGGAAATGATATGTATGCCTATTATTATTGTTGAGATAAACAGAGAGTTTCCAGATGCAGGTGTTTAGGAATCATGCATAAAGAACAGAGCAGCCTTTCTCAATTTTAGCATTTATCTTTTATAACTCCAAGGATTTTGTTAAAAAGCAGAGTCCATCGATTTATTCTGATTTCATAGGTCTTGTTGTAACAAGTAACCTCAGTAACTCTATTGCAGCCCTACAGGTGATACGAAGATCACATTTTGAAGAGTGAAGAAATTCCAAAGCAGATTTTTGATGAATGAAAATACTCAACTAGAAAAAACAATAAGCTGTCAACTAGAAGAGCAATACACTTTTTCAGACAAATGTAGCCAGCCTGAATTTCTCCCTTTCTCTCTCTCTCTCTCTCTCTCTCTCTCTCTCTCTCTCTCTCTCTCTCTCTCTCTCTCTCTCTCTCTCTCTCTCTCTCTTTCTCTCTCTGTCCCTCCTTCCCTCCCTCTCTCTCTCTCCCCCAAGGAAAAGACAGGTCTTTTTCTTTCATATGCTCTGTGCAGATTATATGTTCCTTGCAGAAATAGAGGCTTTGATGCTTATATTTAAATAAGAACACCATGCACTTCTTTGATATTTAAAGAACAAAGGAAAGCTGAAATAAAGCAAAGAAAAAAAGTAGAGGGCAGTATCTATAAAGTAGAAGAGATTTAAAGGCAAAACTATTACTTGTAAAAAGATATGCTTTTTTTATGGTTGACTAAGATTATCTTTGTTCCTGTAAATGAAATTGAAAGTTCCCCATTATGGTTTTAACTGTTCTCAGAAACAGAGAACCTTTGTTTGATGAGTAGCCACCAGGGATTTTCATGGTCATAGAATAGTATTCCCTACCAGTGAATCTCAAACCAAGATCATAGAGGGAATGGTTTTGTTTTGATTCTCTGTGCTTCTTTGGGATTGTTGTAATTCATATATTTGGTCTCATTCCAGAAATTCTTGGGAAAAATCTTAAATAAGACCAAACTACCCGTGCTTTTTTACATGTCCCAGGTAAGTGTGATGAGCAGGTGTCAGATCCACCACACTCCCAAAGTGGGGCAAAGGAAAAATAACAGAATAGGGTAAACATCATTACCTATGTACATGTATGATTACATAAATGGTATGACTCTACTTCATGTACAACCAGAGAAACAAGTTGTACCCCATTTATGTATAATGAATCAAAACAAATAAATTATAAAATAAAATAAAATAAAGTCAGACAGGTCTAGATTTCTAATCCATAGTCTACTTTTGACAGTTTATACTATTCCTCACTGAAACATGTCTACTCAAATAGTACTTAAATCACAGACTTGTTATGAGTATTAAATGAAATTATGCACATAAAACATTTGACATAGTTTCTGACATATACTATGTGTGTAATAAATAACTATTAATTTTTTAAAAAGTGCTAAATTTCTCAAGTATGATATTTATATTTCGATTACATAGAAGAATGACTTTTCATAGAAAAGACTGCAATATTGAAAACTGATGTGGTTATTGCAACATACATTAAAATTTGATGCAAAATAAAAGGAGAAATATTTCAAAAAACGTTAACATCCATGCAGGCATTGTGATGTTGTATGTGGGAATCCATTGTGATATTTTGTACTCCTTTTTTGTGAGGCATAGAACTTTTTTAAATAAAGTAAAAGGAATACATAAAAGCTTTTGGGATGATTCTCAAGATTTTCCATTCCTGATTCCTGATTGTCATTTCTTTTCCATGTACAGGACAGAAACTTTTTTTGTGGCGATTCTCACATTCTAATACATTCTAGAAATCATTCCATATTGTTTCATTAAGATTATTCTTATTTTTATAACTGTTTTATAACATAACATCATCTTGTTAATTTATCATAAGTTTTCAATAATTTTCCTACATGTGAGCAAAAGGCCAAGTAATGTCTCTGATACTATTGTAATAATGCCAAATGAATAAGATTGTGTAAGAGAGTTTGTATATTTGGCACTTTTGAAGATAAATTATCAGGTAAATTCTGAGAAGGATTTTTGGGTCAATCAGTATATTCTATGAAAAGTAGTTTATAATTATTTATATTATTACCAATTTCCAATCCAATGGGTTGTAATATTTTATACTCCAAAGAGCAATGTGAGAAAGGGTCTATTAACCCACAGCCTCACTAATAAAATGTTCTTATTTTCTAATTTTCAACAACATGATAAATGAAAAATTATATCTTGGTCTTAATATCGTTGTCTTTTTATGAGTGAAAATTGAACATTCTGTCATGCGTTTTAAGGCAATGTCACAAATTATTGTGTATAGTCTGTGTCTTGCCTATTTTTCTCTTCAATTTTGGAAATCATTTTTTTGATTATAAAAACTTCCTCACATAGTAAGGATAATATCCCATTTTTGTAATATTTGTATTACAAAATATATTATATCACAAAAATTTTAACTTTGAATATCTACTTTTGTAAATAAGTAATTATAAATTTCATAATATATTCTCCAAGTTTAGTTTTTCTCTTTTGATTTACGGTATTTTTATGTTGTAAAATTCACATGACTCAGTTACAAAATACTTTTCCTCACACTAAGTATAAAATGTAAATTATATTTTCCTCTACTACTGCACGGATTCAATCTTTACATTAAGATCTCTTCTTCACTTGAGGTTTATTCTTAGGTATTGTGTGAAGTATGACTACATTGCTATCTTTTTTGTGATAGTGACCCACTTGTCTCACAGTGTGTTTTAACACTTCATCTTTCCCCAGGAATTTCATTTCCACTTACATCAGACGCTAAGTTTCTGTATGTACATGGTTCTATATCTAGATTTTTCTATTTTATTTCATTGAATTGTTTGTGTATCCATGTGCCAGTCTCCGAAGGGGAATAAACTTCATCAGTTACTCAGTGACTTTGAGTATTTTAATTTACTTTGCTTTGGATACTAACTGAAAACAGGAACAAGCCATTGCAAGTGGGAGGAAATGGCATTTTCAGAAAGAGTTCTTCTAATCCAATTTAGCATTGGAGACATTTTCAGTTACTGTCTCTGTCCTCTCTGTCCATTTATTTTGAAGAGATGAATGCATCACTGAAAATGCAGATGTATTGATTTTTGGAACTCCAGTAACTTTTGAAAAGAATTTAAATTCCACATTTTTAAGCTCATCTATTTCAAGTTACCCTTCTTTCCCAGATGATAAAGTTATGGAGTGTGTCTCTGATATTGAGTATGACTTTTGTGAAGTGCAATGAATTACAGCAAATAAGTGAAACCAACTTTAAAAATGAGTCCAATGATGTTCATGACAACAGAAAAAGACATTGTTTCAAGAAGCCTTTTCAATTACATCTTCTTGTAATCAATTAGTAGACCCAAATAAGATTAAACATAAAAATATTATTTATTCAAGCACAAGCAGTCTGTTGAAATGACATTTTTGAACTTATGAAGATTTTATTTCTTTGTGATATTCTTTGTTGTATGGAATATGTCATTTTCTTTTATTGCCCAGAACCTTCCATATTTCTGTATTGGAACTGTAACTTATGTAAAAATAAAATACTAACCATGGGTTCTATTTGGATAGTTAATCAAAATAGTCTATAAGGGAGGCTGATTATCTAGCTTTGACATTGGGGCAGGCAGATATTGATTGCCATATTTACAGGACTCAGCTAGTATAGATGCCCTTTAATAACAATATGCATCTGCAGAGTATTACATAGGATTTTGTGAAGACAGGAAAGAATTTCTTCTCAAAAGTTTATTCTATATAATAAAAATCAAATGAATCATTCTTAAAGCTAACTTCGGAAAGAATATACACATCAACAAGGACAGAGTGATATTTTGATATTAATATTTACTTGCTACACAAAAGAACTGACAAAAGGACTTAACCAACTTTGGCTAAGGGGATGAAATGGGTGTCTCTATTATTTTGTGATATATAGTTCTGTGCCTCTTCTGGTAGTCTGTGATGGTTGAACCAAATTAACCTGTGCTTTTAACATAGCATTTATTTTGAGTATTGCTACGTTCTTATATTTTATAATATTTCACTTAATATGCTGACTATATAAATATTTGTACAAATTTATTATTAAGTTGTCTTAGTAATATTTTTACTGGAAAATTTCCTTCCAATATAGACAAAATTCTGCTATGGGAGAAACCCAAAAATGTTAGTAGCTTAACACAAATGATATTTTTTTCCCATCCATAGTCCTCTACCCATTCCCTTCAACACAGTGCCCCAAGGACATAGAACTCTGGATCTTGGGGTTTTGCTCTCAACATGTGGCTTTTACTCTCACTGCAGTGGAAGGAAGAAGGAATGTAGAGAGTCAACAGCTGTCACCAGCTATGACTGGAAGTTGCCAACATCACTGTCCCTTTTGGTGAAGTTCACTGGCCAGAACTCTTCACATAGCCTTAACCTAATTGCAACCTAGTTACAGGGGGAACTGACAAATGCAGCTAGTAGGCAAAATATTAGTGAAGAGTAACTTTCCCTGGCACTTGCACTGCAAAATGCTTGCTCGTTAATGTAGCGAAAGATTCCTTTTCTCTCCACATACATGTGAAGTTTTCCCTTCTCTTATGGCAGCTCTGAGCACTTTCTGTTTTCCGGTTGGCTGCCCCTTTGTTCCCCCACTTGCATTTAGGAATATGCATTTATAATTGAGTTGAAAAATTGAGTAGAACCTACTTTCTCTGGGAGCAAACAGTAACATTATGATTGCATTCAGAGCTGAACAGACCCACATGGGCATAGATACAGATGCCATAAACTCTGTATGCAACATGATTAATCTACCACCTACATAAAGCTTGCATGAAGTATTCCCTGCTTAATCATTTTATTCTCAGTGTACAGTCCACACTTCAATGGCTAAACTTCCAGGGACACTATTTTACAGTATTTCTATTGCTGGAGCCTTGCATGTGCTATCAGAGAGCTGATTTTGTACAAAAACTTCCTTTAGATTCATTACCACCATCCTTCACATTTGAAACAGTTAATCACTTTAACGATAGTACTGAGGCACTGAATTGGTAACCAGAAGAACTAAATTATCAAAATAATTTGTCTCTAGTTAATTGTTTTCCTTTTGGGTGATTTCACTTTTTTTCCAGCATTAGTCTCTTAATCTGTTAAATGAAAGTACTACGAAGTGAGCCTGTTTTTCCAAGTTTTGTTTATATATATTATATAGTCATTGTTCATTATACAGAGGGTTTCAGTCCCAGAAAACTCTACCGATAGCAAAATCTGTAGGAGCTCAATTTCCTTATATAAATGGTGTAGTATTTGCATATAACATATGCACATCCTTTGTATTCTTTAAGTCATCTTTAGATTAACTGTAACATTGAATATAATGTGAATGCTTTGTAAGTAGTTATTATGCTACATTGCATTACTTAAGAGAAAATGACAAGAAAAAGGTCTGTACTTATTCAGGATTGACCCAATTGTTTTTCTAAAATCATGGATCTGCAGTTGATTGGATCCAGTTGCATATGAAAGACTGACTATGTAAGTAAATATACACATAATGTATATGTGTATGTAGACATATAAATGTATGTGTAGTTAAAATCTGTGATGTGGCCCCTAAATACAAAATTGAAAATGGAAGCTTTATAACTTAAAAGGGGTCACAGAGAGGGGCAGGAGGATACTCTTGCTGTCTAGGTCAAATCTGAGGCACAACTAATTCTTAGTTGTCCTAGAATCACCTTTAAAATCACTGAATCTGAAGTTTTCAGGAACCTTTCAAATCCCAGTCTCTATTGTTTTTCAATTCAGAAGCAGGAGTGAAGTCAGTTAGACCTCTTCTCTATAGATCAAAATTAGTAATTATTGCAAAGACTAAACTAATATTGGGTTTCCCCTTAATTAGATAATATTTCCCTGCATTTATTTAACATTTAAAATGAAAGGCAGAAAAGGGTTGTATTTTAATTTAGTGAGATAGCATCTTGTGTATACAGAGCATTAGCACATAAAGTATTCTCAAGTGCTTCTTAGTTTATGTTTCTTCACAAAGAAGAGCACAGTGTCCTAAACTTTTATATCAGTGATTTAAATGCAAGGTCAAGAGAATTCTTTTGTGCAATCAAATGTACAAAGTGTATGTATTATTTACCAATAACTAAATTCAACTTCAGTCTTGACTTTAAGAGATTCAGAATGCTACATTATTTAATACAAAATTTTTTTTAAAAATCATGTTTAATTTAGTTACTAATTCAGTCTGATTCTAGGGTATAAAATACATAGAAGCTTCAAAAGAAAAATTATTCTAGACATACTGATTGATATGCTGACAAAGTCATAGAACATTGGAATTCTTGTAGGAAATCTCTTTGCTCTACAAAAAGCAAGTTTTCCTTCCAGTTACCTGAACTTAAAGTTCAGAGTCTCTTATGTAATAAAGCCAGTGAGAACCCTGAGATCAGATAGATTTATCTTCATCCATGATTTTCTACTATTTAAATTGGTTGAGCAGTTCTTGGACACTTCCTTGATACTACTTCCATTGCTTCCTTTGGAAAAGAGTGTAGGTCTAGTGAATCAGACTGGGCACTTGGTGTTCCTTAATTACTAAATCTAAATTTCTCTGCCATTTATTTGTCCAAGGGTTTTCACACAGAGGTTCCTGCAGACATTTGAACACTTCGCAAACAAACCCTGTTTATACCTGACAGTATGGACAGATATACTTACGAATTTACAAACACTTCATCCACATTTTCCTTTCCTTACTACCTAACTGAATGAACCACATTTCATTAACAATAGAGCTTATCCTGTTCTTTTCATGCTATTTCTAACATACGAACAAATCTCACTTTCAAAGTAAAATATTTCTGTGCTGGTGCCCTGATAAACCATTTAACTAAGCTCCCTGAAAGACAGAAGTCTCTGACCCTAAAAGAGACACTTAAGGGAGTATAAACATGAAAATTCCCTTGCGTGTAAAGTCATTCTGTCTGGCCTAGAAATGCAGGAATAAAATGGATTCTTAACATTTCACATTAATAATAATTATTGCCACAGAAGGCTACCACTTTCTTACTGCATTGCATTTTGTGCGGATCATTGCTGTGGTTCTCAGCATTTCTCTGCACACACACACACACACTTATACACACACACAATTAGACTTCTGTATCAGTACTTTAGAAGCGCATACTAAAATGTTTAAAAATGAAAATATATTTGGACACATTCTTTACCATTTTCAATTAGAGAACTCTTGAATGTGAAATAACCTTAAGAAATCAATGAGGCAAACACTTTTACTTTGCAGATTAACAGAAATTAAAAGATGACACTCTTATTCAAGACCAACAGTCAGTCAATATTAATGCTGAGATTGAGGACATAAAACCCAATTACTATTCCACTATGCCACCTCACATTGCATTCCTTATGTGGAAGACAGTTTATGGACTAGAGAAGAGTCCATGCCCTGGTAAATTACCTGGACTTGATGGACAAGTTTCTGACACACACTGCTCATTGACTTGTTCTAGCTGTGCTTCTGAATATTGAGCAGATCATATAGATCTAGACCATGTTTGATATTAACAGTGAGAGCAATCTTCTGAAAGTGCAATTTAATTGTAGAAGGAATTGCCAGCACATGGGTTCTCATTTCCCTAAGGAATCACCCATCTGGAAACAAATTTAACAAGACAGGCTTATAACATTCATAAGGACAGCATGTTTCCATTCAATCTAGTGACTTACGAATGAGTGTGGCATTTACCTGAGAGGTATTACCAGGTAAATCATGTACTAAAGTAAAGATTGTAATTGTGCCAATTCAGTCAACTTCTTTGGGTCAAAGAGTCTAAGTAGTTTAAGAGCTGAACTTTCTAAGTAGGATAACCTTCAATGGAGAAAAGATAAATGAGCTTACAAAAGGATAGTGGCAGGGCTGGAGAAAGAAACTCTCTGGGTCAGATAAACTATGTTTAACATGACCCTATTTTAACAAATGAAATTCTTTATAGCTATTATAGCTATTTCAAAATTCCTACCAACATTCCTATTATCTTAGGAGGTTATTACTTAACATATGGAGGAAAAGCTGCATTTTGTAAACTTCAGTTCTTTCTTAAGCTTGTGATAAAATTTAATGGTTGCAATGCTATACTAGAATTCCAATGATAGTCTTGATATTGTTTTTCTATTTTAAAGATTCTTTCCCTTTTCCTTAAATAACTATTTAAGACATGACACGTGTTAGCAAAGAATCAGTCTTTATAAGAACACATACCAAGAAAATATTAATGTGATTAATATGTTATAATTAAAACACCTTCAGTCCAAATAGCAGTGTTTCTACATCCAACTGAATAATGTGCGGTTAAGCCTTATGTGAAGCTCAGTGCGTGCTATTAAATATTTAACAGAAAGATGTTATAATATCCCAAGCATTCTGTAGTATGCTCAGAGTTTTTTGTTGTTGTTGTTTTGTTTGTTTTATGTTTTGTCTATCTCATTTTATCCCCAATGTAGTCATTTGAGGCTGGCCTCATTATTCAAATTCTTTGGGTTTTTTTAATACATGACAGTAGAATGTATTTTGACATGTTATACATCCTTGGAGTTCAATTTCCCATTCTTCTGTTTGTACATGATGTGGAATTACATTGGTCATATAGTCACATATGAACGTAGGAAAAGTAATGTCTGATTCATACTACTAACATTCCTACGCCCAATTCCTCTCCCTTCTTTTCGTTCCCCTTTGTCTAATCCAAAGTTTATTATTCCGATTTTATAGATGAAGAAACAAGTTCATCTATTTCAGGTTGCCAAAATTGAGTGCTAGATCCTAAATTCAAATTAAAGCTCCACACTATTTGGTTCTTTGAGTTGGTTCTCTTTAAACACATGATCGGCCTTATTGTTTGTGATACTCTGTGAGGGAAGGACCTGACAACTAGGTAGAGTTTTACATCTCTTTTCATATATTTTAGATTAATTAGGGAAGATGGTGGGTTTTTTTTTTCATAACTTCAGTAAACAGCTGTTAGTATTATCCTCAGGCAACAAAGGTAATTCATTCTTCTAATTTCATTTTGTGTTTTCTGTCTGACAATAAGTCCCCGAGCAACACTCTTGTGGTGTTACTGGTGGAAATGACTATGAATTTGAGCAGACTTGAATCCCAATGTCCACATTTCTAACACCATTGTGTGGTAGGCTATTCCAACCCAGATAGGTACTTGTTGGATTGTTATGAGAAATAAGATATAAAACATGGGAGGGGACAAATATATCCTTTATTCAACCATTAGCAAATTGTATAGAAATATCTTAAGTAGAAATCATCCTCCAATATTGATGTTTCACATCTTTTCCTTAAGTATATTATCTGCTTATATGTATCTTCTTTCTGGAGTTTTTAAAATTCAGTTGAATTTTAAGTACCACCTGCATGCTAAATATGTGATGATAAACTATTCTATAATTTTTTTCATTATTTATGATTAGATTATGGCAGCTGTATTTGGCTGATTGAATAACACTTCCCAGTGGACTTAGGAAGTGGGCAGGAAGAGATATCTCCTAACTACCTCAGTGCAGACGCCTGTTTTACTTGCCAGCTTATATACCAATTTAGAGTCTTGGAAGCCTCAAATTCAGTTATTCTGCAAGCTGCTGATCCCCAGCACATCACCACACAAACCAGTGATTTGAAACTGTAGGAAAGAACATCACTCTCAAGCAAAGATGTGTCAGAAGTAGCCTATTCATAGGACTTTTGGTTCCTAGCTCAAGTGTTGAGTTTTTATTAAAAAGACTAGAAACTGAGAATGAGAAAATTTCACGATATAATAATTGAAGATTACTAGATACAGCAAAGAAATATTTATGAACAAGTTGCTATTAATGAACTAGCATTGATAAGCAAGCTTTTTTTCCCAGGTGAGCAGATTAGTAACTCTGATAAATTGATAACAAGCAACTTCTGAGAGCTGGCAGTGAAGTTATTCATTAGTTTACAGATTCTTCTTTTCCAGCAAGATTATTTTGGAACAAACAACTAAGTCATGATGACATAAGTACTCTACAGGCTTCTCTGAGTAATGATGACAAAAATGTTATTGCTTAGAGGGGAGTCCAGCATCTCAGAATCTCATTTAGTAGTCCAAACACTTGAACAGAGGATGTGAATCAGAGGCTGCAGATGTCACCAAGCTGTCAGCAGACCTCTGAAATGACCTTCATTTGAGTGGATTGCAAATTATAAGAAGGGGATTAGAAAGGTGATCAAGCAGGGGAGGTGAATGAGTGACTACAACCTGTAAGGAGGAAAGGAAGGCTGGGAAAAAGACACAAAGCCTAGTGACAAGTGATTGGGTACATTTCCTGCCCTCTGAATATTAATGGGATGGGTGACCTCTAAATCCATGTCACAATGGAGATTTTAGCAAGTTGCTTAGTGCTTCAAAATTTTACCACTTGAAACTGTATCATGTATCAAAACTTAAAAGAGGATTTTGGGCTAAACTTGAAGATTCCTACTCTTACTTGTTGAATGGATCAATAAAACCCTACTGAATATCAGAGAATCTTCCACACACTTTAATTGTGCTTAACTCTTGCTTTAGAATCCTTCTCAGTATGTCTTTGCTTACATTATGCTCTAATTTGTCTTTCAGATGCCATCTTTCATCTCACCACTTACCTGGAAAGTTATATGTGGGTACTGTAATTACAAAAGTCTTAATGCTTATTCTTTAAGCAATATACTTATTACTTCTTCCCTATGAGTTTTTTATATGAAATGGGGATAATAAGAATAGTTTAAGTAGTTATTTAGTGAATTACAGGAAATAATGTATGTGAAAGCAAGCAACACAACTGTTCCTCTCACAAAGCAGACACACAAGGTATTTTATTTACTTGTTCTCTTTTTCTCTACTTCCATAGTTTTGTGGAATAAAGCTAAAAAAAGACATATGTCATACAGTTTTATCCCATCTTATCTTAATAAGTGGATCTCAGTCAAAAAGCTTTTTGCCTTGCAAGGGATATTCTATAATGTTTTTTGGTTGATTTTGGTTGTTACAGCAGAAGAGGTGTATACTACTGAATTTAGTTGGTAGAGGCCAGAGATATTGCAATGCACAAGAAAACTCCCTGCAAAAAAATATTATCCAGTCCAATATGTTAACACTATAGATCAAAATTGATGATTACTTATATGTATATTTCATTGAAAAGAATATAAAATTGAGGAAATCATCAAAATTAAGATTATCATCATTAATATCAACTTAGTGGCAAAACTATGCTACATAGCTATGTATGTGTGTATGTATATACACAGATATGCATTCATAAAAGCATACAGACATACACAAGGTGCTAAGATATTATGACAATATCACATTTTGTTTTACACTATTTAATAAATGGTTGATTAAGGAATACACATTTTTATAGGCAGTCTGGTGATATAATACAACCTGGCCTCAGTGTGTATAACTTATAACTGTTGAAAACAAAGTAGATCCTGTAACCTGATGTGTAACCTATATATACATAAAATCACTAAGCAGTGTTGTCCCCCTCCCAAAGGTTAAACCATGGCTCTACCACTTAATGGCTTAGCTGTTGGCATGTTTGTGTGTGTGTGTGCATACTGGGGATTGAACTTGGGGACTAATGCATGCTAAGCAAGCACTCTACCACTGAGCCCCAACCCCCTAGTTTACTTAGTGGACTAAGAATTAGTTCTCTTGAATGAGCTATTTCCATTTTATAGAAAGAAAAGGAGAAAGAGAGGGATGAGGGTAGAGAAAATTAATGATCTATATTTCTATCCATGTTGTGGAGACAGTGTGAACATCGAAGTCATGGAATCAATGAAAGCACTTTAAAATTTTAAACTATCATAAAACTCAAGCTGCCTTGTCTACTGATTTATGGACCCAACTCATCACTGCGTATTTTTGGAGAAGTTTAACTTATGTTGCTGAAAAAATATTTTGTCAGTAGCTCTAAGGAGAAAGAGAAATGAATATAAAAACCTAACTCCTGTGAGTTAGTGAGACCTGACTCTTGCTTGGATAAGTGAGATTTCTGATAAATCAAAAGAACTAGGAATATAAAAGGGTAACTGGAAAATCTAGTGCTTCCTTCAATAGTCCAAACTGTTGTACTTAGTGATGGAATTAGGGATGTGTGAGCTGCAATTGCTGATACTAGAGGAAAATTTATGTAACTTGTTCACATAGCTTTAACCACACAATTTCTTCTGTTTCTTGTAAGAAATATATCCAAGACTATCCACAAATACTGGGGCTATAAGCACTGACAAATACAACACATGAGGGTGTCTTCAATAGAAGGAACCCATTTCAGTAAAAATTCCATAAGAGGATGTTAAAACTCCAATGTTCACAGTGTATTCAAAAAATTTCCATATTAATCTTACATTTTGAGGAGACAAATGGGTGAAGTATGCTGGCTTTATAAGATTAAGTACACAATATGTTAACATTTTAGTATGTTTGTCCTCAATGAGTATCCTTATTATATAATATTCTTTGACTCCTTGTACTGATCATGCAATGAATTTTCAAAAGAGGTTTATATTCACATTCTCATTGACCAAGAGGTAACATGAGGGAGCTCACCACACATTTACCAAACTATTCTATCAGTCAGTCACTCGACATATTCATTTATAAAATATCTACTCTACATACATCATTCTGCTAATTGCTCATTTCTGTACAGTTGTATGCTGAAATACTTTGAAACAAAAAAATTAATTTCTGTAAATGGTTTTAAATAAGAAAAAAAATTTTTTTTTTTTTTTTTTGCGGTGCTGGGGATCGAACCCAGGGCCTTAGGCTTGCAAGGCAAGCACTCAACCAACTAAGCTATATCCCCAGTCCTAAAGTAAGAAATTTTAATAGCTTTTCAGACTTCCTCCAGAAAGTTCAGTGACTAACATGAAGCTGAATATAGCTCCTCTCTAGAATTTAAAGGGCCTCATAGTTGAGTAATTTACCAAGTCATAATTACCTCTTTTCTTTTTAAACAACATATCATAGTATTAATTCTCTGATAAATTTTCATGTGTCACTCAATGTCTTTAAGGATATTTATGATGTTAGGAGTCAATTTCTATAAATGTAAGTCTTAAATAATAAGATACAAAATTAAGCACACTGGGTTCATATTGATTCTGTATAGCTCAGTCTATAATGACCATCTATTTATTAAATCAATGTCCAGTGAAAGATCATCAAAAGCTTAAACCCACCTCCTTTAAAAGATCACTCAAATTATTGAAAGGAGAGAATGTGTACATAGATATAATAGGTAGAAGCACTTTCTGAGTAGATGTCCACTGCAGACCATGTTACTGCCATGGGAGTGTCCACCCTATTGCTCCTGCACAGTTATGTTTATGGGTATTAGGCTACAATAATTTCAAAGATAAACCTCAAACAAATTGGACCTTGATTTTCATTCTTGCCACAGTGAAACGTTCAGGAAACACAGGCATTTCCCTGGCCAGAGGAATTGGTGTTAAAATAATAAAGTCAGTTCAAAGACTAGGAATTTTATGTGGCTTTTGAGAAATAAAGGTGCTCTCTTCTACTGCCAATGAAAATGGATATTGACACTTCTCTCTGTACCTCTCTCTGATTTGTATGTAAATGTTTGAGTATGTGTCTACTTATCAGTTACCTTTCTACATATACACACACCAAAAAAAAAAAGTCAAAAAAAAAGGACAGGAATAGAAATAGTGATGGATGAAAGCACACAATATTATTTAATCATTGATAGATGGTACTGTCAATCAGAACATTATACACCATTTATTAACCCTAGGGAAGGACTCCTGACACTTCTGTCCATTGCATCTTGGTATCAAAGTTATCAAGGGAAGCAAAATAGTCAAGCTCTAATTGGAACAATGCTTTACTTATATCAGGAAAAGACAAAGCAAGATCATCCCCAGCAGCCTGTTTTGATCCCTCTGACTAGCAAGTTCCCCCCGCAGCCAACTCAGGGCAATTGGCCTGTAAGTGCAAATCTCCTGCCAAAGAGTGAACCCCACTCCACTGCAAAGTCTGAAATCCTGAAAGCTGTAACAAACATACTCAAGCAGAATGAAGGAAGACTGGCCAGGAATAAAAGAGGAAAAAAAACATTCCCATGCAAGATGATAAGCATGGAATGGACTTTTGGGCATCTTTATCTCTTGGAAAGGAAATGTTGCACACTGGAGGTTCATTATTATGTGACCAAGCAGGAGTCAATGACTGTGCACCTGAGACAACCTTTCTCAACAGGTACTGGAATGATAATATTTTATATTACATTTTTGTAGTTTATCAAACACATAAATATAACATAATAATCATCATAGCACACCTGTGAGATGTAAGTACAATTTTAATCCTATTTACTAAATTGAATATTGAAATTCCAAAGGTGTTTTATGATTTATCCTATGCACAAAATGTTATATTGCTTGAGTACTGCATAGGTAGTATAAGTGAATAGAAATTCTGGGATGGAGAAGTTCTGAGAGGAGTCTGAGATTACAGAAAAGCAAAATGACACTTCAGCAGGAAATAATGAGAGTAGCAAATTTAGGGTAAGTGAAGACAACAAAGATTTGAACCTAGGTCTGATTTCAAAGCACTTTCCTGTACCTGTTCAGGCACTGCCTCATTTAACTCTAAGATAAATATCCCCAACACCAAGGAACTAAGTATGAGGAATCCTAACAAAATCAATCCAAAAAACTATTTGGCAGCTATTATTACTTCAAGACTATAAATCACTTTAATGCACAAATTTTCCTTGATGATTTCACCTTTGGTTATGTCTGGTAAATCATCCTTGGTTGGTAGATCTGTGATGCTGGTAAGGTCTTTTTTCAATGGCTCAAGAGAAAACATAGTAAGATAAATAAACCTAAGAAGAACGTATTTTTTCTTAAAATAATTGTCATTAAATATAATATACCAAAAAAATCACATTGCTTATCAACAAATCCTCTAAGATCCTGTGTCAAAAGGAAATCTTCCAAAGACAACAAACCTGAAAACAATAAAAGAGGTTAAGTTTTTGCCTTCCAGAAGGGGGCAAAATGCCTTCTGAAGTACATGTCAAGATGAACTAGTAGTTTGTTTTTAACAGGTCACTTCAAGATGGCTTTTCATCATTTTTCTTACTTGTCCTTGAAAGAAAAACGTTTTTATACAACTTCATCGTCAATCTCCATCTCTATCTGAAGAACACCTATCAAAAGAAGTCTTGCTTCTTTCCTCTTTTATTTTGCCCTCACTCAAAGTGCACCTAGATTCTTTTTCTTACAATCCTAAAATCAGTCACACCCTGAAAGGTTTTCTGACAGAACAAGAAGCACATTTGGAGAGATTCAAAATTTATTTTGACTCTATTTCAAAAAATTGTTACTTTATTGCTTCAACTGACACTCCTTTTTGCTTGCCTGCCCTCAATTCTCTTGTTTGTGTACATTTCCCACCTTGCTCTGCCAGCAGCCCTCTCTGATTACTTGGCCCATTAATGACCAGGCCGACCCGAACCAGCTCACTTTCTTCCAGCTACCAGGGCAACATCAAGAAAAATGCTCTGTTTTAGATGGAGTAGATCAGAAATTCTACTGAAACCTTGGTATTTTGAAGGAAGAACTATAAATATATCTCTGAGCTGGGTGCAGTGGCACAGGCCTGTAATCCCAGAGGCTTGGGAGGCTAAGGCAGAAACATGTCAAGTTCAAAGTTAGTCTCAGCAACTTAGGGAGACCCTAAACAACTCAGTGAGACTCTGTCTCTAAATAAAATACAAAAAAGGGGCTGGGGATGTGGCTCACTGGTTAGGCATCCCTGGGTTTAATCCCCAAAACCAAAATAAATTAATTAATTAACTAATTAAAAATATATCTCTGAAAAATTAAGAATTCTGACTGGCTTAGTTCCATAAAAGAAGTTGTCGGCATTTTACGAAGTTTGTTCTTCATGTAGTTGTATTTGAAAATTTTAGATTTTGATTCAACAAGTGTTTATGGAACTCAAAATAACATTTACATTACACACGTTCTTATAAAGTTGACTGTAAGCATAGACTATAAAAGACTTGTCCATGCTGTGATGATTTTGAGGCTGTGCAACTTTGAATATAATGTTCTAGTTTAAGAACTAGGATTGTTGTCCCTGATGGCAGGGACTACAAATCTGTGAAATGCTCTCAAGGAGGAGATAGCTGCTCATGGTCTATGCTGATCTAAAACAGTGGAATACAGAAAATCTAGCCCAAAGATGACTTTCCATGATATGGCCCATGCTGACCTTCATAAGAGGATCCCAAACTATAAGAATATTTTTATAACTTAATTTAAAATTCACTATACTTTTGTTAAAATTCTTTATTTTTTTATATTTTTATTTTTACACATGTACACTTCTCTTTGATTAATAAAACTACCCACTCTCTCAAGGCCCTTCTTTATCTGGCTGCCTTACATTAAGAATAGGATCAAGTTTGGGCTTTTATTCTGCTTACTTGCTGTTCCTCTGAGACCTAATAGTCGACTCTGCTTATTTCCATCGTCCTTTTGGCACTTATATCAAAATTGATGCCACAAGTTCAGCTTCACTTATTAGGTTGTAGCGTGGGACCACAGGGGCTGCTATTTCATTATATTTGCTTTCCTTGAGTGGCAGAGCACTTGAGATGTAATGGCTATTCATTCAGTTATAGATTAAAAACTTGTGTTTCACCAAAATACATGTGTTGAAATCCTAACTCTTAATATTAAGATGTAAGAAGATGTGACTTCAGGGAGGTGATTAGGTTAGTGGGGTAAAGCCCTCATTAATGAGGCTAATGTTCATATAAGAAGGAACACTAGGGAGATGATTTTTCTCTCCAACAAGTGAGGGTACAACAAAAAGACAGCTGTTTGCAAACCATGAATTGTACTCTCAATAAACACCCACAGTAAGATCTGTGCCCAAACCTCCTAGCCTCCAGAACTATGGAAAATGCATGTTGTGTAAGCCACACTGTCTATGGTATTGTTATAGCAGCTTGAACTGCCTAACACACTCACTGAATATCTATAGAATTAATAAGTGACTGACTGACTGAGATATGTGGACTCTGCCTTTATTTCCATCTGCAGTGTGATTCTCTTCCATTTTGTAGCTCATCTTGTTCGTTCCAACACCAAGCTTTCTCTCCATCAGTCCTTCCTAATCCCCTGCTTCCTCCATTTATACTTCTTTGTCTCCTGCCCATCTTTTACTCTGCAGTCTCCAAAGCCTGAATTTCTACCACATGAAAATAATCAGATATCTAACTTGTTTAAATGCTGGTCAAATAAGTAGTTGTGTACACATCCATCCTCCATCCTACTCGGATTCACATTAACGCGTCTTTCTTGCATTCATGCTTCTGCAGACACTGGTTAGACTATAGAACAGAAGAAAGGGAAAAATAAAAACATGGAGAACTTACTCTTCTTCTCTGCAGGTGCTGGATCTTTCCCTTACTCAGCACCGACAAACCTGACGCACTTCCAGGTTCACACCTGACACCGCATACCATGATGTCCAGTGACACTGACTACTCCTCTTGTGCCTCCATTCCAAGAGTGTTGGTTCCTTCCCACTGTTACTCATCTCTGGGGAGCTCCACTATCTTTTACTAAACTCCCCTTCTTTCCCTCAGCGTGAGAAGTTAGTTCACAACTTAAGCATTCGTTATTCTTAATATTTAGAGTAGTTTTTGTCAATTTGGTTGTTCCTTAACTAATAAAGTATAATGCATGACACTAACAGGTAAATATAATTAAGAATAAAACAATAAAAGGGAAATTATAGAGATATGAGAAAGAAGAGGTTAAATTTTTCCCAGGTATATTTCTGAATTTTAGTGAAGTCCTGAATAATTCTAATGACATTTATCACATCATATTGATTTCAGAGATTATGGGGCAATCTTTGAAAACTGAAATAATAGCAAATACAAATGAAAATAACAAATGGACACCTGAGGATCATTTGATTCCCTACAATGACTCATATGGCTTTTTACTCTTACAAAGACCTAAATGTAACCATGACAGGCATTACTTCATAATTCTGGGATATTAGATTTAGTTTGCTAAAAGTGAAACAATACATTTAGTTCCATATAATCATGGAAAATCACTTTTAGTTCCATATTCACCATCAGCGAAAAGATAGAAATTAAATATTACTGGTCTACCCTGTGAAATAAGTACCACATAGCACACTTTCTTCAACTCAAGGAGGAGATTATGGGGCTTGAAGTCACAAGAATAGATTTCCTGGAAGATTCTGCAACTTGTTCAAGGAAAGAAATACAGCTTAGTACATTTTGTAATACTTCCAAGAAATAAAATTAGAACATTTATATCTGATTTAACCATGAGGCCAATGTATTCAGTGATTTTAATAAAATGAATAAAATTATTATAAGTCTTGATCAAATATCTTTACATGAAAGACTAACACTAATGCTCTCAAAAAAAGTACCTACGTAAAAATTTGGCCCTGTAAAATCTCTGAAATAAGACAAGGAAATAAACAACTATTAAAGCAAAGAGTAATACCTAAGATTTTGGGAGCTTAGTGTGTCAATTCCTCTATTTCTAGTTTTATAATACAAAGTAGTGAAGGAAAGACTTTCATTTTGACATTGTTGCGTGGCAAAATGTGCCTTTCGTGAAAGTAAGGGAGGGACATTTATAATATTGCTCATTTCCTTTACCTGCTAGGGCTGCCATAACAAAGCACACACCCTGGATGATTTCAAGAAGAGCAATTTATTTTCCCACAGTTCTATCTAGAGATTTGGAGTCAAAGATCAACAGGTCAGAAAGGAAGGTTTCTTTCAAGGCCTCTTTCCTTGGCTTATGATTAGTTGTCTTCTCCCTGTGTCTGTATTCTAATTTGCTCTTTTTATAGGGACAATCATATTGGCTTAAGGCCCATCTCATGACTTTATTTAAAGTAATTAATTCCTTAAATCCCCCATCTCCAAGTACAGTCAAAATAATAGGTAGTGGAGGTCACAACTTCAACAGATTAACTTTAAGCAGGCATAATTAAGCCCTAAACACTCATCCAGAAACTGCATTTCTCTGTTGGAAATAGTAAATATTGAAGTTGGTCGTTTTGGTATTAAGAATAAAATAAAGAAAGAAAATGGGAGAAAACCAGGACAAAAAGAAATATATCAAGAATAATCACTTATCTACTTTTACTTGGCTAGTTCCTAAGCATTCTTTTAGTGTGAACTTTATCACAATCCTCTGGAGAAAACCTTTAATCTCCCCCAGTTATTGATTATACTTCAATGGTTTTCCCCTGTGATTTAACATCTGGGTATTTATCAACCCTGATAGCATTAGCATCCGTTAACTATAATCACATACATCTATTATCCCATCCATTACTTAGGAGCTCCTTAAGATCTAGGACTAGCTACTTCATCACCACATCTTCCATTCTTGGCTTGTCCCTTGGTAAGTCCTCCACTAATATAACTCATGATTCAACAAATACTGTTCCATGTCTTCTGTATGTCAGGAATAGAGGGTACAATGATGAGAAAAATCAGACACAGTCCTCCTTCACTAGTTTAATGAGAGAATTTCAGAAGCAGTAAATACTACACACACTCCCAAGATTAGCAACACCACAATCCATAATCATGAATGGCATCCTTCAAACCTCCTCTTCTAGATAAGGAGAATTTTATGAGAAGTATTTATAACTTTTGGGCAGGGATTTCCTGCTATTCCTGGTAATCCTTTACAGCACAAATAACAGTGACTACACAATTGGGTCTGTAGTAATCGAATACCCTGAAACAGGACCATTTTTCAGAGCTTATGTGGAGAGTACAAATTCACACAGGACAGCTTTTATCTGAGCAGGATGCTTGACAAACTATAAATCAGAAAAGAAAAAAAATAGAAGTTAAATTGTTACAATTCAAAGGACATCAGTGCTGAATGGAATAAATGTCAAATAAACTTTTAATTCCAATGAGTAGCCAAGTTTGCAGTTCCACACTGGAGTGGGAAATCCTGTCTCTATCAGTCCATCTTTACTAAATCCTTATGGGCAATGAGAAAAGTATTTTAAAGGTACTCTTCCCTGGTATGAAATTTTTGATCTGAAACAGTTTTATAACTAGACATTTACACTGGGACTCATCAAATCCCTGTATGAATTATCTAAGAGAATTTTTAGTCTACCTCTGCAAAGTTGTTCACCTTTATAAATGAAGTAATTTAAAACTTGCTCATGCCCAACATTCAATTTTTCTGAAATTGGCTGGATCTCTCATTCATTATTTCCCCTTTAACCTATGACTCAGATCAGAGTCTATTGATTAGACTACACATATTCATTATTTGACTAACACTGTTTACAGGGCACCTGTGCTAGAGAGTGCATATAATTCTAGCTCTCATACAGTTTAAATCCAAGCAATTAAAATCTAAGTCAAACAACAATTATTTCTAAGTACAGAGGAGTCAGTGTTAAGTATTTTAAAGATTTTCACACATAAAGTATAATCAGGCTCTTATAAAGAATCAACTTCCCACAGACACTTCAAAGATCTGCAGTGGTTAAAATTAAATTTGCCCGAGATTTTCCCATCACTTTCTAAAGCTACTTAAGGCTTTATCTTTGAGATTATGTATGAGGAAAAGTTGGGGTGAAACCCTAAAATCCTAAATGCATTTCGCCAACTAAATCTTATGCCAGGAACTCACCACAAATGATTCATATGGAACATTTTTCATTCCATGGAAGATTCATATTAAGAACTCCCTGTCTTTGTATGAGTACTAAGAAAAACATTTAAAACACAACTTCTCAGATTTACCAATTTCTATTAGTTCACAATGCTTCAAAAGGTAATTTTAGAAATAGTCTTTTGCTTATGTTTGTGATCATGACTTTAAAAACATCACCATCAGCTGAGAGAAAGTGAAACTTTATTGAGTGTGATCATGATCATTCTCATAATGTTTCTCTTTTTTAAAATGTGGAACCCAAAACTATTTTTTGCAAATTTAGCAGTAGTTAATTCAGATTTATCGTTCAGGTAGATACCAACTAAATTTGTCAAATTTCTTGCCGTTTAGTGGCTCCTACAATAATGTTTTGTCCCTCTGTACATATTATTTTTTTTCTGCTGGGTCCATTGGGAAAAACAAATTTGAGATGAGGTTGCATTTATCCTTACTCTCTGTACAGGATTTTGTAACTTCCTTTTACCTCACATTGTTCTTTCTCTTTTGTATTTTTGGCACATAAAACCTTGGAAAATATGCTAAAGTAAAATTTAGTAAAGATTTTTTTTTAATTTTTAAAGCAATATATAAATAACAAAGAACAAATTTAAACATAGTGCTAATGAAATAAAAAGAAATAACCATGTTATAAATACCTATGTCTTATGTTAAATCTACTTTTCTGGAATGAAATATGAAAAAATCACCATTTAATGAATAAGTATGTGTCAGACATGGTCCAAAGTACTACCAAATATTAAAACATACATAAATGAACAGTTGGTTATTTCTAAGATCATAGAGCATTGTGTAGTCACAAAGCTGAAAGCTGAAACCAGACAGAGCTATCCCAATGAAATTCCAAGTTAATTCAATATACATTCTAAAGGGATTGATGATATCAATGTTCAGAGTCTGGAGGTCTCATCATAAACAAATTGGAGATGACAATGCCTGACCATGTGATTACTGTTAGCATTATATGAATTAACGTATCGATAGATCCAAGGATGGTGCTAAGAATACAGTGCAAATAATTGCCCCTATGTTTGATATCTACAGAGTCCTTTGGCATAGGTAGGCAGAAAAGTTAGATAGATATTTGGATGTCAAAAGGACCTTCTACTTGAAAAATTCTTTCTTCTGCTATGTTAAACCAAGGGTGTCATATAAAATACTGCCTTTTTTTTTTTTTTTTTTTAGCTTTTAAACATATCTAAATTAGGAGAAGATTGCTAGAATTGATGGTCCAAAGATCATGGTTGCTGTCTCTGTTGGCTTCCAAAGAATTTACAAATCCTAGCTCCAGATCAGTTCAACCACAAATGCAGGAGCCAAGCAGGCTCCTTTCTTTACTTATTTCACTGACAATATGGTTCTCCCATAGTAGAGATGCAGTACTAGAGTTGACCTATTTTACCATAGTAGAGGCTTCATGAACCTAGAAAAGAGTAAGAATAAGCCACTAAAAGAAGGTAATGAAGATACAAACTGAAATGATGACCTTCTCAAAGTACTTCGAAGGAAAAATTATTCAATGTATATAAACATAGTTTCCCAACATTTCAATGAATTCAGACTCATAGGGAAGGTTTCCTCAATTCTGGATCCTACACATAAATCTGTTTATCTTTCAGGCCCAACCATAGATGATTACAAAGACTTTACCTGACAAGACTCCAAGGGGAACCTTCTCTCCCCTCTTAAGACTGTATACAACCTATGCACTGAAGACTCTTATTGGAGTGACAGACAAAGACATGGTTCCTCCACCCTCCACACTGACCATGCACTTTTATGTAATCTGCTTTCCTAGAGCAAGCAGCTCCATTCAGAGACCTCACCTTGAGCCCTGAAGAATGGAGCCTGCTGTCCATTGACTGAGACATCTGAAACTGTGAGCCCCTAAGTAAACTTTTTCTCCCCTACAGTTGTTCTGGTTGGGTCCTTTTAGTTACAACAGTGAAGAAGTTGACTAAAATATTACTGTTCTATCTCCTAGCATTTTCAAAGCAGATGAGAAGCCAAAGATAGGAAACTGGGTCATATAGAATGATATTACAAATTAATTTATTCATTAAGTGATTATTGCAATCCCTTTATTTGCCAGTGATTAAGCTAGGATATAGGAAATGAGAAGCATGCAGGCGTGTTCTCCAAGAGTTTATAATCGGGGGAGACAGCTGTATGACCAGCCACAGCACCAGTGTGTCTTTTACTTAATAAGTCTTCAACAAATATTGGGAAAAAATTTTATGATTAGGACACCAGTTCTGCTGCAATACTGAGGCATCCAAAAATTCACAGCCAGCTTTGAAGTTTCCAGAGCCACCTGGTCTATGTCAGAGGACCACAGAGTGGTTAACCCCAGGCCAATGGTCCTTCTTGCATACCAAGAAATCCCCACAAGCACACAAAATGGCATCCTGCATCAGGGTGGTATCTGGCTATTGGTCTGGGTATAATAGAGTGCCCAGAAGGCCCAATGGCTAATGAGTTATCAACAGGCACCCAGAGCCACTTAGATTGGCACCAGATAAGGAGAGCAGGGCAAAACCTGTGTAGACAGGCTATGGTGGCTAAGTTCAGACACTTTTCAGATGCAAGAACTTGATCTACACTTGGGGAAAATCAAAAGCATGCCCACCACCCAATCTAGCACAGAACCAAGTCTTCTCTCACTGCCTCCGTGCCCAGACCAGTCAGAAGATACACAGCTGAGTCTTGAACATTGTCCATGCCCCAAATACTTGGTGTATTTCAAAACTGGAAGTAGCTGAAGGTCATCACTACAGGTTAAGCACCACAGCAAGGAGAATTTTTGTCTTTTTCATATTTGCTTTTGATTTCACATGTATCATCATCTATGTTGGTTTGCTTGTTTTCCTGTCACTATTTATTATTTCGTATTTTTATGTAATTTTGGAGTACTTTTAAAAATTCATTAATTCAATTTTGTCTTTTTTAAATCTCATTTTTATTTTCCTTTCTTCTATTTTCATTTCTTTCTTTCATCATATTTTCTTCTGACTTCCCTTCCCCACACTTTTACTTTTTAATTCTGTTTTATTCTTTTTTTCTTTCTTTCCTTCTTTTTCTTCCTCTCTCCCCCTATTTTCTAAATAGTTTAATATTACTTTTATTCTTTGTTTCTAATCTTTCAGCCTATTGTACATAATTAGCCCCTTTTCTTCTATGGTTAATGGAGTCATAGAGAACATTTTTGTTTTGTTTGGTTTCGTCTCGGTACTAGGGATTGAACCCAGGGTGCTTAACCACTGAGCTACATCCCAAGCCCTTTTTTATATTTTATTTAGAGACAGGGTCTGGCTGAGTGGCTAATGCCTCACTAACCTGCTGAGGCTGGCTTTGAACTCATGATCCTCCTATCTCAGTCTCTCCAGTTGCTGGGATTGCGAACATTTTAATACATTTTATTTTATGTTGAAATAAAGTTTGCTTTCGAGTTATAGTTGTTAATGGTGGTTATTTTCTCTTCTCAAAGCAGAGCAGGGGATTGAACATGACACCTTTGTACATGCTGAATAGGTGCTTTGAGGTTGAAATAGACCCCTAACTCAGCACATGATAAAAAGAAAGCAGATTATTTTTAAAAATCCACACAGTAGTAGCAATATCTGTCCAAATAAAAGGGCAAATTTCAACACAGAAACACAGTTAACACAAGAAAACAAAGCAACGAGATAACCTTCGAAACATCAAAACATCCCAACACTGAATCCATAGACATTAAGAGGAGGAAATGGCAAAGAATTTTAAAAATTGATGGCTAAAATGTTCTGATTAAAAGAACCATGGAATGAACCAAAGAAGATAATACAGGATGTAAAATAATGTTTCAAGGAAGAGATAGAAATTTTGAAAAAGGACTGTTTAGAAATTTTGAAAATAAAATGCAGAACAAACCAAATAAAAAGTTCTATGGAAAGTCTCTCCAAAAGACTGTAATAAGAAGAAGAAAAAAGATATCAGCACATGAAAACAAGGTGGATGAACTGGAAGATTTAGACATTAGTTTTAAAAAGAGACCATGAACTGAATATATAAGAACTCTGGAACATTTAAAAATGGAATTTAAGACTCAGAGTCTTGAAAAAGGAATGGAGATTCAAGCAAATGGCATAGAAAACTTATACAGTGAAATGATAGCATGAAATTTCTGTCATCTTGGGAATAAAGTGGACGTGCAAGAATTGGAGGTGTTTAAAACACCAAATAGATGTGACCAGAAAAGAATCTTTCCACCAAATAGTGTAGTTAAAATGACAAGAGGTCAAAATAAAGAAATGATTTTACAAGCGAGAGAGAACTACCTGGTCACTTATAAAGGTAAAGCTATCAGAGCGGGGTTGTGGTTCAGTGGTGGAGCACTTACAGGGCATGTGTGAGGCACTGGGTTTGATTCTCGGCAGCACATATAAATAGAATAAAAGTTCATTGACACCTTAAAATATATTTTTTTAAAAAACTCTCAGAAAAGCAGCAGATTTCTCAACAGAAACTGTAAAGGGCAGGAAAACATGAATTGACATATTTCAAGCCATGAAAGAAAATAGCTATCAACCTAGATTACAGCATTCAGCAAGGCTATCTTTCAAAATTTAAAGAGTAATAAAATTCTTCCAAGATAAGCATTAATTAAAGGAATTCATGGCCCCTAAGCCAACTTGCAGAAGATCCTTAAAGGAATCCCACACACAGAAAAAGAAAATAAAAATAAACAAGATAGTGTGGGAAATAGCAAATCTCTTAAGAAAAGTAGATAGGAAAATGAAATTTAAAGTTAAATCAAACATTAGAAATAATACAAAATTACAAGAAGTAACACATAACTCTATAATAACATAGAGCTATGTCATTATGTCGGATTATATTGAGTATCAATCTAAATGTCATCTCCCCTACAAAGCCATACCTGACTTCCTAAGACTGAGGTACAGGCCCTTCCTGAATATGCTCTTTTTTTTTTTTTTTTTTTGACAGTTTTAAAATTTGTTCTATTTAGTTGTACATGACAGCAGAATGCATTTCGATTCATTGTACACAAAAGAGTGCAACTTTTAATTTCTCTGGTTGTACGTGATGCAGAGTCACACCTTTTGTGCAATTTTACATGTACAGAGGGTAATGATGTCTGTCTCATAAAAAAAAAAAAGAACGAAATCCTGTCATCCATGACAACATAGAGGGAACTGGAAGACATTATGCTAAGCCAAATAGCTCAGGCACAGAAAGATAAATGCTGCATCATCTTACTCATATGTGGAACAGAAAAGAGCTGGTTTCATGGAAACAGAAGGTAGAAGATGGTTACCACAGGTTGGAGCAGGGCTGACAGGGAAAGGGAAGTTGTTGAAGATGTTTACAAAGTCTCAACTGGATTTCTTTTCTTTTTCCCTCCAACACCATATCTGCTTTGTTCTTTCCTCTCTTTACATGTGATGGCTCCAGAACTCCATAACCTTGGCCAAAATTGCTACCTAGATTCCTTGGTCTGGGGCATCAAGCCAAACTTAGTAATATATTTCTCAGTTCCAAATTCATTCTATGGAGAATGAAATAGGTTGGCATCTAATGGGTCATGTAACTGGTCACATTGGTCCTTTTGATGTGAGATGAAGTCAAGGTATAGGAACATAACTGTCTAAGGTGTGATCCTGAGTGCATATGGAGAAAGAGGATCAACTTGGGACTAGCAGGTACCCCACTAAGATTCTGCCCCACTTGCCTGACTCACTTAGTGAAGGCATGAAAATGAGCCATGGCTCTATAGCGCAGGAGCTGGCAGCAGGATAGCAAAGTGGACAACTGGGGGTCACCCTCAGTGCCTCCTAAAACAAGGTGGAACTACACCCACGTGTCTGGATTGATTTCACCTAGAAATGCAGAAACAATGATATCTTTAGAACAAGGAATGACTTCTGGGGTCAGGCTATGAAATGGACAAATTATGATTATGTTGCCAGCAATGAAGTTCATGGCTATGTAATCCCAAGCTCCACAGACATCCAGTGATATTTTCAGCCCAACACTCGGGAAATCTCTGATCTATCAGTAAGGTGAGAGCTCCTGCAAAGACTTGCTTAAAAATAAATATAGCATGGGTGAACTCCTTCAGGCAAAGCAAAAGGAACTGTACAAATGTCAGGAAGAGTCCATATGAGATTTGGAAGGAGCTCCCACAGGGGTTTCAGATGCTGAGGTTCAGCTCGTTTTGTTAGTTGGTTTCAGAAGTAGCAATATGTTAAAATTCAGCCTTTTGGAAATCCAACTTTGCATGAAGCATTGGAAATAGCAAAGCGAGTCAGATGCAGTGGCCCAAACCTGTAATCCCAGTGGCTCCGGAGACTGAGGCAGGAGGATTGCAAGTTCAAACCAGGCTCAGCAACATAGCAAGGCCCTAAGCAACTTAGTAGGACCCTGTCTCTAAATAAAATATTAAAAAAAAATAATTAGTTACATAATTAAAAAACCTAAAAAGGTAACCTGAAATGCAATAACTTATCTTCGTTCCTATTAATACCATCATGAATTTCACAGAAATTTTATGTAAACGCTTTGGTTTTGGTTTTTCTTGGGGGGGAGGGGTACAGGGATTGAACTCAGGGTGGGTCGATTGACCTCTGAGCCACTTCCCCAGCCCTATTTTGCATTTTATTTGAAGGCATTGTCTCACTGAGTGGCTAAGAACCTCGCTTTTGCTGAGGCTGGCTTTGAATTCTCATCCTCCTGCCTCAGCCTCTGGAGCCGCTGGGATTACAAACATGCACCTCTACACCCAGAAAATCTTTTGATTTTTAAGAGTTAATTTTTCGTGTGTCTGTTGCTTTGTTCACATATTTGTAAGACCAGTCAGCATTAAACATAAAATAAGTAGAAATCTGTATTTGATCTTTGAGCTGGCATATTTGGATGCATGCTGTTGAAATGAAATACAATTTACCCAAACGTATTTTCTTTATTTAACAAAAGTGTCCAAATCTACCAAAAAGAAGAGAAAAAAAAGGTCATATTTCACTTTTATTTGAGGCTATTTCATGACTAAACTCTCGCTAAAGTGAAATATGATTCTTTATAGAAAGAGGAAAACCTCTACAATAAAGTTTCCAGGATTTTTATATACTTGATTTTGTAGTAGAGATGAAGTACCTGACCTTCTTTTGACTTTAAATGCTGAGATTTATAGTTTATAAAATCTTACAAACACATCTGTAAACCAAAGTAATCTGTTAAAAATTGATTTTTTTTTTTTCCCCAGGGAAAACTATTAGAAAGTACTCCTCTACTTCCTATCAGGATGGAGGCAGGAGTTAAAGTTTTTCTCTAAAGTCATATTGGAGGTCAGAGATTAGTTTTTTCCTGTGTAACTCTTGAAGCTAATGATATAAGTATGGCAGATTTCAAGTAGCTTTGTGGTTGGGAGCTTCCTGGCATTTAGTCCAATAACAGGATTAGGACATATAGAGGAAATTAATATGTGAAACCCCATAAATGCTTAAATACTTCCCCTCTTCATCTTTTTTAAAGAACTTCAATATTAAATAGATCTCGCTTTAATTCTGGTTTGGTTCCTTTCTAAATACATGACTTCGCATATGTCACATAAGTTCCCTAATGATTCTCTGTCATTGGACTAAGAAAAGAGCAATATCTTCCTCAATGCTTTTGAAATTGAAAACAATGTACTACAATGCTCACCCCACAATTTCAATTTGTTTTGTTTTTTATCGATTACACATGACAGTAGAATTCATTTTCATATAATAATACAAGCATGGAATATATCATATTCTTGTTAGAACCCCATTCTTTTGTATGCACATGATAGTAGGATTAACTGATGTATTCATATAAGTACATAAGAAAATTATTTCATATTCATTGCACTTTCATTTTCTTATCCCCACTTCCAGTCCCTTCATTCCCCTTTGTCTAATCTACTGAATATCTATTCTTCCCCTCTCCCCCATTATTGTGGGTTAGCTTCCACACATTAGCAAAAATGTTTGACACTTGGCTTTTGGGGATTGGCTTATATCACTTAGCACAATAATCTCCAGGATCATCCATTTATTTGCAAATGTCCTTATTCTTCTTTAAGGCTGAGTAATACTCCATTGTGTATATAGACCACAATTTCTTTATCCATTTATCTGTTGAAGGGAATCTAGGTTTATTCTACAGCTTAGTTACTGTGTATTGAGTTGCTGTAAACAGTGATATGGCTGCGTCACTGTTGTATGCTTATTTTGAATCTTTTGGTTATAAACTTAGGAGTGGGATAGTTGGGTCAAATGGTGTTTCCATTCCTAGTTTTTTGAGGAATCTCCCTGCTGTTTTCTAGAGTGGTTTCACCAGTTCGTAGTCCTACCAGCAATGTATGAGTGTACCTTTATTTCCTGGATTCTTGCCAACATTTACTGTTACTTGTATTCTTGACAATTGTCATTTTGACTGGAATGAGATGAAATCTCAGTATAGTATTAATTTACATTTCTCTAATTGCTAGAGATGGTGAACATTTTTTCATATATTTATTGACCATTTGCTGGGATCCAGCCCTAGCAGGAGTCCATGGGTTCCACTCAGGTAAACGGAGCGCGGGGAGACAGCGTCGGCGATGAATGGAGAATGAAAGACACAGACTCTAGTTCTGGTGCAATCAATCCCACTTTATTCTGGGGAAGGCTGGGTTTATATACATTTTTCTTCAGGCTATGATGACAGGCTTGTGATTAATAAAATCAAAGAAGTTTCCAAAGCATAGGCAGAAATTGTTTTTACAGAAAGACTATGAGAAAACAGTAATCTTACTGATTATCCTTACTTAATCACAATTATTTTAAGAATATCTAACTATGTCAATGAGCTAATACAATGTTTATTTCCTTAATATCTAAACTCTATATGACCTGAGACTATTCTTATTATTTTTGCGGTAAAGCGATAGACAAGTAATGTCATGTGACCATCTCTACTAGGTCCTTCTGGTTAATATCTAAATTGCTGAGTTAAGGGCTACAGGTGGGCAGCAGTCCCAATGGTTATTGTGTACCAACATTTATTATAGGGGTGACATATTTTTTGTAGGAAGGAAGGAATGTTATAAAACCTTATCCTTTTACCTTACCACCACACATAAACAAAACCATCATCTGGATTAAACAACCCTGTAGGAGACAGAGGGAGATCTATATCTACCTTCTCTAAGGGCTTGCCTTTAGGGGGGTACCAGTGCTTGCCATTGATAAAATAAGCTGGTCCATATCTAGTAGCTACTGTGGGAGGTGCTTTGTGCTTAGAACTTGGGGAAACATTATTATCAATAAGTTTCTGTGTCCCAACAGGTTCTGGCTGTGCCCTCAGTAAATGCAGTGTTTGATTTTTAACATAATAAAAACATTCTCCTGTAATGAGGTTAACATCACAGGGTTTCAACATGTGTTTTGTCTCCGTGATGTTTTTCTGGAAATTTGTAGAATTATTCCCATCACCTCTAGCAAGATCCCCAGACTGAAGTGAGTAATATATTATTAGGAAAACTCCACAGAATAACATCCAAGCTAGGGAGGCATACAACTGGCATGCGATCCTTTTAGGATGAGTCTCTGCAATCATCCTTCAGTGGAACTCTGTCAAGCACTGCAAGGAGAGTCAGGCACCCCCGCAACCATTCATATTTCTTCTAAGAAGAATCTGTTCAATTCCTATGGCCATTTATTGATTCAAATAACCCAATCACCAGAGAGTTTTTATTGTTTGTTTATTTGTTGCTTTTACCATATATAGGCACACCACACAAGGGAACTCTTATTTTTAAAAAATGAGTAATTGTGTATGAGGACCTTGTCTGCTTTACATGAAATGTATATTTATGTATAAGGGTCTTGCTGATTTTATCAAAAATATGTATTTATTTATGAGCAAACAGATGACACTTAGCTGTACTTTAGAGCCTGACCCTGCAAATGTGTCTAATGCCAGTATGCCTCAGGTATCCCAAATGATGCTATGCTTTATTGACTTCAAAGAGCAGTACATATGCAAAGATTCACTCAAAACTCTTATGATAAAAGCAGATGTCCATCCAAGCAGGGTGGCACATACCTGTAACCCCAGCAGCTCAGGAGGCTGAGACAGGAATATCACAACTTCAAAGCCAGCCTCAGCAAAAACAAGATGCTGAGCAACTCAGTGAGGCCCTGTCTCTAAATAAAATACAAAATAGGACGGGGATGTGGCTCAGTGATCCAGTGCCCCTGAATTCAATCCCTGGTTACCTTTCCCTCCAAAAAAAAAAAAAAAAGCAAATGTCAGACCCCACCTCAGAAATTCTGATAATTCTGATTAGTAAAATCAAGGATGAATGAAATACAGAAATTAAATTTTTAGCTGCTATGCCCACATGACTCTGAGGCAGGTAGTCAATCAGTCCTCCTTCAAGAAATTCTGGTTTTGTTTTTGCAGGCAGAATTGATATTTGTATAATTTCTAGCTTTTTCCAAAAGTCATTCAAAACTTCAACCTGAAGTGACGTATGCAGGCTGTCTTAGGATAGTCATGCTATGTCAAATAGGAGTCATTTTCAAAACAACTAAGCTCCCCTTAAATGGATACTCCCTCAGGTATCACACTTCAGTAAGAGGTTAACCATTATTTTCAGTTAAAACAGAACCACCCACCCTGTTCTCTTTCTATTACTATTACTACAGGTCGGACCACATTTTCAATACCTAATTTAAGGTGTTCAAAAATGTCTCCACCTCCTCCACCTAATGAAAAAATCCATTAACCTGATACCTGCTCCCTTCCCCCTCCTAGAGGTTATCTCTATCAAAATGACACTTTCTGTCTTTAGTTTTCATTTCCTTTGGGCTTTGATAGGTAGAATTGGATGGTTTGGCTTCGAAATGATACAAATGACATTTTGTCTCTGTCACTTGACAAACTGACCTCTCCTTTTACACTAATGGGCACTCTGTAACCTTTGCTGAGGTCACCTTTGTTGCTCAATCCTGCTCTGAATTAAAGCAGCTCTGTGCTCTCTGGTCCCAGCATGAAGCAAGCATGCCCTCTAGTGGCCTCTGTTCATATTGCAGGGCAGGTATTTGTTTCCGTCTTCACTTAACGGGGTTTTGAGGATGGGGGTGTTTTAAGTGAGAAAGACATTCATTCACATAAAAAATAAATATCTATTTCTCCCAATAAAAATGTGAGAATAGCAAAGTGAATAGCAGCGTGAGGATTTTACTCAGTATTATTTTGGATGCAGTGAAATGAATATTGAGTATTTGTAAGTAATGCCGAGGTGGGGAGGGAGTAAAAGCGCAATCCATCATTTAAATAGAGGATATAGCAAATTGAAAAAAATGTGATAGAACTGTCCATTTTCTATCTGTCGCTGGCTCTTTGCGGTTCCAAAATCCGTGGATATTTGTCACCGCCTGCAGCAACAACTTGCACAGGTCTTATGGGTGGTGGAGTGGAAACTGAGGCACTTCTATCTTTCTCTTTAGTGCACTGCTTTCTTGCTTGTTTACTTATAGAGGATAGAGGAAATGAGGTTTACTTGCTTTGAGAGGAGAGAGAGAGAGAGACTTTGCTTAAGAGAGACCTTGAGAGAAGGACAGACTTTGCTTAGAGCCCAGAGAGTTGCTACGCCTTAAAGTCCTGCATCCTGTGAACTAAGGGTACGTCTACCTAAGGTGCCCTAGTGATTCGTCTCAGTTCTCCGTTCTGCGATCTGCCTTCCACTGCTGCCCCTACTCACTGCTGTGTTCTTTCTTCTGGCTTTTTTGCTAATGGCTGCTGTGGCGTGTCTTCTCTGGCTACTGCCACGCCGCGTGTCTTCTGCTACTGCTTTTCTTCTGCTAATGGCTGCTGTGGCGTGTTTAGCTCTGCCTGCGTGGTCGAGAAAATCACCTGAGTGTGCTTATGTCAATTAACCTCCTCGCTGCTGATGTGATCGGGCGCCGCCAACGTGGCACAGCCCCCAACACTATCTATAGTTTAGCATGGATGGATTCTATTAGAAGATAATTTGTTATGATCAGTATTAGGCATTTATTCTTATTCACAAAATATCTGAGTTCTCATCTCGTTGTCTTAATCCAGTGTTAAAATCCTAATGCAATAAAGTAAAAACTCATTAGTGGAATTTTTTGAAAACTATAAATAAATAGAAGGAAGATCAGGAGAGTAGAGGAAAGGGAACAGAGGAGGGGAAAGGGAAGGATGGGATGTGCGGGGATTGAATTGGAGCAATTATATTTAATGCTGTATAATCATATCAGAATGAACCCCAATACTATGTACAACTAAAATAAACTAATAAAATCCACAAAAAATATCCTCTTATTAATGCAATATCAATAAAACATTAAAACCTTGACTCCAAGCAATCTGTTTAATCTTTTGCAGCTTCTTCTTTTGGAATCCTAAGACTGTAACCCCATCATTTAATACAGTAGACTGAGTGTTTGAGGGCGATTTTCTTAAAGCTTGCCACCATGCCTGTGATCTAAAACATTCTCAGTAAAAACGCTTCTGTGAGTAAAAGATTGACTAATAACTAAACTCTTGTGTTTCCAAGTGTAATTAAACTCCTATGTTAAATATAAACTGGTGGTCCTACACTGATTTTCCTTCTAAGGCATGGTTAGGGGTGTTTGTCAACTTTTGTAGCCCAGCATCTTTTTTTTCTTATTACTGTAGTAATGTAGTCTCATCACCCTAGTAACTTCCCAGACTCTCCATCTGTGCTTCCAAGGGCTTCTGGCGATGCTGCCTTCACCCTGCTCTGCTTTTGTTTTATTAATGATAACAAAAGTCTTAGTAATTTACTCAGAAATGGACAACACTGAGGTCCATATTCATTTTTCTGAAAGACTCACACTTTTCAGTTAATCTGAATTTTGAAAGATGCAAGGAAGAGAACTGCTACCACAGAAAGCTAATATTATAACAATGCAGAGGAAAGAGAGGGAGAAAATGGGGTTCTGGTGATGTTGAAATAAAAATTAAGTCATGGTTCAACATGAGAGTGTATCTTAGAATGCAATAAATTTAAGATTGGGTTTTCTTTCCATAGAATCCCAAAATGTGTGAGGTGCAGGTGTGCTTGTGTGTGTGTGTACACCCTACTCAGAAACTGTGGTTGTTCTTCATTTCACTAGGCTCACATAGCATCAAGTAAACAGCCATCAATAGATGGCTCTCAGTAGTTGGGGCAAAAACATCATGGCTGGTTTGGACCTCAAATATACTAATTCTGAGACACTGAGTTTTGCACCTATGTCTCAAAGTTCTCTTGTGGATTAAGCTCAATGACCCACGGTAGTAACTTTCTGGTTAATATGATTTTCATTATCTATCTCCTTTGTATCACTTTCCCACTTCTCAACTGGCTCACTCTCTGCTTCTCCTAAGCGAGATACTTGCATTTTAAATTTTGTCAGAAAATCTTCTGAGGGAATGTAAACTTAGACACTGTGTGTGTGTGTGTGTGTGTGTGTGTGTGTGTGTGTGTGCGCGCGCGCGCACCGGGGGTCTATTTTGGAATTTGCATTTCTATCACAAGTTGCTGTGTAGAAATCTCTATCTTCCCACCTTTATGCTCCAGTTCTTAGATATCACCATATGGCTTCAAAGTGCTACTTTAGGAAATTCCCATTGTCCTGAAAACATGCAACTTGGTGTGTACCATGAAGTCAAGATGGGACAGACTAGGAGAGAGAAGGAACATTTGGTCAACAACACAATAATCCAGGAAGAGAGAATGAATGCTTCCTCCTCTGGTTCTCTAAGGCTTTTATATTAGAAGTTCCTCTTCCAGTCAGTTCCCTTTGGGTGTTGAGAGATATCAGGTCTAGACAAAGAAATTGAAGACACTTCACAATTTCACCTACATCCCATTTATTATTTTGTAACACCTACAACAGTGGGGAAAAAAAAAAGCACTGTAACACAGATGGTAGATACAAATAGATACCTTACCAGAAGGCAGTCTCTCTGAATTGCTTTTGTTTCCTATGTGTGGTAGGGTGCTATGGAAACACAACTATAAGAGGCTTTGCAAATTATATATCTGAAAAGGATTTCATATCTAGAACAAATACAGAACTCCTACAACTCAAAAACAAAAAATACACTCAAAAAAATTTGACAAAGGACTTGAACATTTTTTTTAAAGATGTGCAGAGTTAATAACTACGTGGAAAAAACTCGACATCATTTGTCTTTTTGCAATGTGTGAGCTCTGACAGGTCAAATCAAGAAAGCCTGTAATGGGGTCTTCTAGAGGTCCAGGTAGGTAAAATAATGACAATTTTCTGAAATGATTCTCCAAAGTGACTGCAGTCTCAATTTGTCTCCCTACAATGGTTGCCAGATTGCTGATTTTCATGGTGATTGTGAGCTGTTATGTTTTAATGTTATCATGGAGTTAGAGAGAATGTGTTGGGAATTGAGTAAATCAAAACACTCTGAAGTTTGCTGTATTTAATGAGGTTCAGCAATTTTTTTGGATAAACTGTCCCTGAATCCCAGTAAAGTTTTTTGGTTCAATTCAAGGTTTCTGGAAAGAAAAAAAAAAAAAAAAAAAAAAAAGATTCTGATAATGTCTGACAAATTTCTCATTGCTTTTATGGAGGAGGGAGTTGACCAGGTTCTTATTCACCAGTTATGATGATGGACTTTCCCAATTGTTATCTCTTCCATAACCATAGTAAAATATTCAAATCAGGGTAAAGTGTGTGTGTGTGTGTGTGTGTGTGTGTGTAGTTCTATATCATTACATCCTGTGCAGAGTTTTATAACCACTACTAAAATCAGAGTACAGAACCATCTCAACACCTCAACCTTTTTTTATTTAACCTCTTTACAGTCTTCCCTACCCTCTCCTCTCCCCCATTCCTAAAGATTGGAAACCACTAATCTGTCCTAAAATTGGTGTAATCTCAGAACTCTCCCTGTCTCCCAGGAGTGGTGCTGCCTTGTCTTTCCTCCTCTCCTCAATGGTTGGCAGGCAGTATTCATGAGGGTTCTAGACAAATGTGGTAATAGACCTTACACAACAGCACCAGGGATGTCAGTCACTCCAGCTCCCTGAAGCAAGAAACCTGACAGCCTCATTCCTGTGGTTGCTCAAATCAGAAAGAACATGAGAAACATCAATCTCCATCATTGCCTTATTCCTAATAGTCAAGTACAATACATGACTATTCACCAAACACATAGTGTTCAAGGTACTTTTCCTATTCTGATACGCTTAATTCTTATTATGACATTATGAAATAATTACTATTATATCTGTATTATACAGAGCTATTAAATAAGGATGTAGAAAACCTAAGTAATTTATATGGCACATATACGAGGTTCAAAACACAATTTCTGTTAAGGCATAAATGAAAGAATAGTAAACAATTATTTCCTGATCATGGTTATTTTAAAAATATCATTTCTGAGCCAATTTGAATTCCTGGTGATGATAGGAAAATTAAAGAAAAATAATTAAGAGGAAATTCACTCCTAAATTGTCATTTGTTAAGACTCCAATCAAGCTCCACCTTAGATGATTTGAGAGGAAAGTGTCTCTTATAGTTACTTTTAAAAGATTATGGAAAATTTTAAGTATCAGAAACTAAAATTTGTCCAAAGTTTAATTGGGAAAAATTATTGGTAGCAATTTTCACATGGGGAAGCAAGAATCTGCAAAAATATTTATGAAATGTTTCATAAAAATATTTTGTCTGGAGAGTATAAACTATTTACATATATATCAAAAAAGTACATAAAATCATTAAGTCCAAAAACTTGATCACAAGTCAATAGGTTCCTGAAACCTGCCTGAAGAGACTTATCCTTTGTCCTTCTGACTCCCTACCTCTGACTGGGGAGCAGTAGACTTTATATCCAAGCAAATGTTTTCATCAAGCGCGCTCTCTCTCGCTCTCTCTCTTTCTCCCTCTCTCTCTCTCTTCTCTCTCTCTCTCTCTCTCTCTCTCTCTCTCTCTCTCTCTCTCTCTCTCTCTCTCTCTCTCTCTCTCTCTCTCCCTCTCTCCCTCTCTCTCTCTCTTTTGGAAGATGTCAACCAGCTCAGCTCATGGACCATCCACAATAGGACTATATGAATTAGCCATGATTTGTATGCTTCCATGTCAAAGAAAAAAGTACCAAAAAAAAAAAAACATTAATCTCTACATACACATGCTGTATTAGGTTTCTCTAGAGGACCGAACCAACAGGATATACATGTAGGTATGATTATAAAATGGGGATTTATTAGATTGACCAGAAACTGGCTAGTCCCATAATAGCTCTCTACAGGCTGGAGAGCTGAAGGAACCAGTAGCTGCTCGGTCCAAGAATTTGGAGCCTCAGAACAAGAGGGATCGATGATGTTGTCCCGGAACAAAGACCTGGAAACTTTCTAGAGAGTGGCAGGTCATAGTCGGCTGTGTAGGAGTTAAGGAGCTGGAGTCTGATGTCCTCAGACAATCACAGCAACAATCTCAGCACCACCCAAGAGGAATGGAGCCTGTGTCTTCTCCTGCTTTCTTGTTCTTCCATCTTTTTGCTCCATTCAGGTCCCCAACTTTCGGGACAAGGCTGCCCACGTTTAAGATGGCTCTCCTCCTTAGTTTGCTCTCCCATATATCAATAAGTCTTAAAAACACCCTCATCAACATACCCAAAAGTCTCTTAGTCTTAGGTAACTCTTAATTCAATAAAGTTAACAATTCAGATTAACCACCATCCATGTGTCTGCTTCAGAATTCATATTAACAGCAAAGGAACTATGAAGTATGACTTGAGATTTTGTTACTTTGAATCTCAATAGAGTTCTTTTCTCCTAAATTTCACTTTGCTATTATACCATCAGCCTGCATTGCAGGGTGTTAGAAAAAATTTTGGAAACTCACTTTCCCAAATTTCACTTGAAAATGTAATTGACAATGTCATTTATCTCCTGATGATGTCCCCATTATCAGCTACTGAAGAAAGACGTGTGGTCAGGTCCAGAAATCAATCTAATTGTATATTTCTTAAGAAAATAAATTTGGTGGTTTTGTTCTTTTTAGTAGATTATGTGATTCCAGTTTTTGTGTCTTCTTGTCGTTGGTTGTTAGTAAACTCACAGATCAATTTTCATTTTTGAATCAAATTAAAAGAACTACATAGCTTGCTTTCTGTGTATTAGTTCCACATGTGGATTCATCTTTGCCCAATAATAGTTTCCTTCTCTTCCATCCTCTCTACACTTAAATAATCTTACATGTTTTTATTCCTTCCTAAAAGACAAGATAATATAAATTAATTATGAATTTCAATCCATGATTCCTAGCACTATCATTGTGTGGCATTTAAAAAAAATTAAGATGACCATTAAAAAATGAAAACAGAAGAATATATTTCTAAAATACCCAGTTGAAAACAATCCCTATTGTGTATTATTTTAACCAAGCATCTGGGGAAGATCTGGGTATCATAAAGCCTCAGGAGCTTCATCTTTAAGACTTTGAAGAGAATAATACAAAATTACAAATACAGAATTAGCAAATGAGAAAGTAAATCAAAACAAATTACAGATTTTTAATGGACATAAGAACTAAAAATATCACAAATTGAGAAAAGTAACATAAGCTATATATCTTAAAGTATTGCTTATTGCAATTCTATAACTACTTGTATTTTATTTCAGCCATGTATTCCTTGAATTTTTATTTGAATGTGTCTGTGTAACATTTTCTACAGAAAACAGTTGGAAGACAAATCATTACTTACTCTAACATGGTGGATGATGTATTTCACTTCACTATTATTACTTTCAGATTTGTTTGGGTTTTTTTGTTGTTGTTGTTTAACAATTTATTGCTATTTATTGCTATTGACATGCAAGATCTTCAGATTGTTGTTTACAGATTGCAAATTGAAGTTTTTTTTCTTTCAGTTTCTTTTCATGTATTAACTGATGTCCTGATCTTTTATATTTTCATGTGCAGAAACTACTCTGTAACCCTTTTTTGTGGGGAGAGGCAGCTGGGTACTGGGGATTTAACCCAGAGCCTTGCAGGTGCTTGGCAAGCACTCTGCCACTGAGTTCCCCTAGCACTGGAACCCTCTTTGAATTGATATCATTCACTAGTCTGTTAAACTACATAGTATAATCATACCTTGCAAAACAAAACAAAACAAAAATGTCAACGAGGGCATATTGGTCTTGGAACATCTAGGGAAAATGAGGGACTCTGGAGCTAAGTTTTAGTAACTTCACTCTAAATTTGCTTTGCAAGCCTGGGCAGAAGCACCACATATTTAACTGATTGCTTGAAGCATCAAACTAGTAGCACAACACTGAGTCACCATAATTTCCAGTAGAACAAAAACTAATAGCATACATGTTTTTGCCACTTAAAATGAAAGGTTTGTGAGAAATAATTTCATAAAAATAAGACTTAACACAAACTCTCCAGGGTACGAGAAATCTACCGTTCAAAGAGAAACCTACTGTCTTAAATTCTGATTGTTTAATGAATGAACCATTAAACAAACAACTATAAATTCTAAGGACTACTCTGCAGGAAACAAATATGGTGCTTAAAGAAGGGAAATTAAGAGGCAAGAGACAACAGATATTTGAATCTCAAAAGTTCATTAAAGCCAAGACATGTGATGAGATAGAACTAGATACATGAAAATGAGAAAAGTGCAGTCAGGAAGTTGATTGCAAAATCTCCAAAACTTGTAATTCTGTGACCTACTTGGAGGAACTAAAAGAGAAACAGGGTGGAACGGTGACAGTGTGGATGCTGGGCTCTGGAAGCCAGGGCAGGGAGTGCTCTACATGCAATGGGAAACAATTTACAGGTTGGCTCTGAGGCTGACAAGTATCTTCCATTCAGTCTACTGTGTACAACATGGAGTTTGCAAGAGCAAGAGGGAGCAGCAGGAGGGGAGTCCAACAGTCAGGGTGAGAGGTGGTGGCCACAATGGTTGTAGGATAGAGCCCAGAGAGAGGTATAATATCAAATAAGGAACAGTTGCTGATGAGTTGAGTGTGAGATCAAGTAAGCATCCTGGATGCTGATGTGGAGAAAAATCAAGAAGAAATGGAATCAACTTATTATGTACAGCAACTCAGAGAACTGTTTTTGTACTCAGTGTATATATAAGAATATAGACATTGAAAGAGCTTTATTAACTTCCTCTGGGTCCCCCAAGAGTCACAAAAAGTCAAAGGTCAAATATTTTCTCTGATACGTGGAATCTAATCCAAATTAAGAGAGGAGGAATAAAAAAAAAAAAAGAATAGAAGAAAGTTCAGTGGAATAGACACAGGGGAATAAAGGGAAGAAAGGAGGGGTGGATAGGGAAAGGCAGTGGAAAGGATCTGACATAACATTCCTATGTGCCCATGTGAATATACCACAGTGAATCTCACCATCATGTACAGCCACATGACACTAATTAAAAAACTTTTTTTAAACTCCCATAAGTAAATAGCAGAAAAATCAATTAGCAGGAAGGGAACAAGGAATGGGAGGAAAGGAGAAGAAGGAGAAGTCCTAGGGACTGATTTAGAACAAGTTATATTCCATGCTTTTATAACTATGTCAAATGAATCCCGATGTTATGTGTAATTTAGAAGAACTGCTAAAAAATAAAAATGACAAATAAATATAAGGCACAATTTCTCCATTCAATTAAAATACAGTGGATGAATCTGAATCAACATCTTCCTAAATCCACTCTCTTAAGAAATGCACATTTTTGAATGCTGATCTTTCTTCCTCTCATTGAGTTTTTGGATATTCGGTCTGGTGGTTGTCAAAATATGCGTTCAAGCCTGTGTATACTCAGATATTCTGTTAGCATTGTCTTGCTTTAAGAAATTCCACTAGAGGGAGCTACCACAACACATTTTATTTCCACTTTATTATATTCAATTTTTTTCTGCTTTTTATAACTTTATTCAACATAACTATGCTTATAGAAATACATTCATATTGGTTAATAGAATGCAATTTATGTTTAGCTTATCCTACACAATAGTTTTGATAACTATGCAAAATTTGTATTTACTTCTCATTTGCAGACTTAATTATAATTATTTATAAGATCCCTTATTTATGCTTTACAAGATGGTATGCATATTTTGTACAAGAGTCTGGAATCATGATATGAAAGATTTTGGGGAGAAAGAATGTGAAATGAAGAAAAAATAATTATTTGCATATTTGGCAACAAATCATCTAATTTAAACTCTGGAGGGGGAAGAAGCTAAAAATGTTTTAGTAATTAAGGAATGTTGTGTAAAATTTGATAGAATTCATTGTTATTATTTGAATGTTTTTATAAAAAAATTGTATTGGGTCTGATGAACTGCATTGTCTTTATTTTAAGTGACTATTCACTAAATATTTTTAAACAATTAAAAGTAACCCTGTACAAGTGATTTCCAGGTCTTTTTTTTTTTTTCTATACAGTCATATATTGGAGATCAGATGTGCCAGTTGTTGTACTAATCACTTTGCCTATAGAAACTTATTTTACTCATTTTCCTTACATCTGAAGGATCAGATTCAGACATGGTGAGGCAAGCCTGGAATGTCCCTTCCCTTTGTTGTGTTGACTTGTGAAACTCGTTAGGACATTAGCATCAGCTACCCACAGTAAGGTACCAGTGATAAAGGCATCACTCACAGTAGAGTCCCTGAAGTGTCAGCACATGAGTCCTTCCTACTGAAGCTTGTGTTTCTAATTTGGGAATGCCTTCCTCCAGGGGATCTGACACATAAGGTGTTGTGTGTTCTGAAGGTCTTAGGATTTCATTTGCTGCCTCCTGACATCAGACAATGTGGCAGATATCACCCTTTGAATAGGCTGTGTTCCATCCTAACAGATGGCCATTAGCTCAGCCTACTGAAAAGCTTTCCTTTTCCATCTGGAAATAAGCAGGTTTAATGCTCCAAATCCTGAAAATTACAATGCAAGAAAGTTCAGAAGGCTCTGAAAACAACATGTGACAACAAAATCTGGGACAGAAAACTTTCTCAACCATAAAAGATTTGCTTTTGATTTATCTTAACATTTTCACATTCAGAGAACATGAAACAAATGGCTGTTTTTATATAAAGAAATAGGACTTATCAGTACTAAGCTTAGTGGTTCCAAACTGGTTGCACAGCAAAATCATTTGGAAAAAGTGGTTAAATCTCATATGCTCAGGCATATAATTAAATCAGAACTGCTGGAATTGAAACCCAGGCATTACTGATTTTTTTTTAAAGTTTCCCGGGAGTTTCCAATGAGCAGCGAATTATGATTCTAGGTAACGCACTGTTTCCTAAACCTTTATTTATAAGGATCACCTTGGGATCTTTTAAAAATACAGATTATCATACAATAGATCTGGTATAAAACCAATATTGCTGTTAGCACACTGCTGTGAGCAGCAAGGGTACCAAGCAGTGTGGGTGGGCTGTCCTATCCAAAATAGACCCAGAGCTACCAGGGCCCTTTCTGTCGATTGGACAATATTTATTGTTGTTGGATCGTAAAGAAGTCATTGGAGTGTTGAAACAATTAGAAAATAGTCCCTGCTCATCTTTTTTAGAGTCATAGCTTTGCACCAAAACCTACTAAAGAATCTCACCATAAATCTTTTTTTTTTTTTTTTTCATGAAATCAGGAACTTAGACATTCAAATTTTCAAACAGGAAGAAGTTTATTAACTGATAAAGCATTATAAATGAGTAGAAACAATGATTTTGCCCACCTGATTTTTGAGATATTACCTATCATAGGTAAAAATTAGGTCCATGGATATTTGAGATGTTTTTATGTCAATTAGAAGATAGAAAGAAGTAGAATTTAAGGAGTGACTAATATATGCCACTAGGTTTGAATATATTCACCAGCAGAAAATAACCCAGTCTGTCTTGGACATTATTGCATGTATCTAGCACACTATCTAATGTATAATTATTAAATAACCATGAGCTTTAATACTCTAGTCTGTTATCTATAAACTTTTATTATTGAACTTAAATAGGTAAGTCCTATTTAATATCACATCCTTTCAACAACTACAGAGTGGGAGTACCTATTGTCTGTTGGGCAATGTTTCAGATCCTAGGAATACAGGTCTTTTTTATAAATATGAAATAATAGGAGAGAAATAGAATAATAAACAAATTACCCAAAGCATAAAATAAATTAGATTCTCATAAATACTATTTAAAAAGTATAATAGATTATGGACATAGAGAATACTAACTGGGAGGAAGCAATTTTACCTAAGGTAGCCAAGGAAAGTCTCTGTTAATTAAGCAGAGAGCTGAATAATGACAAAGACTGTCATTGTGAAAAATTGGAGGAGTTTTCCAGGCAAAGATGACACTAAGAAAAAAGAAATAAAAGCAAGAATCAATAACTGGGATAGATTCAAACTAAAAAGCTTTCTCTCAGCAAAGGAAACTATCAGCAATGCGAAGAAAGAGCCTACAGAGTGGGAGAAAATCTTTGCCAATCATACTTCAGATAGAGCACTAATCTCCAGAATCTATAAAGAATTCAAAAAACTCTACACCAATAATACAAATAATCCAATCGACAAATGGGCTAAGGAAATGAATAGACACTTCACAGAAGAAGATCTACAAGCAGTCAACAAACATATGGAAAAATGTTCAACATCTCTAGTAATAAGAGAAATGCAAATCAAAACCACCCTAAGATTCCATCTCACCCCAATTAGAATGGCGATTATCAAGAATACAAGCAACAACAGGTGTTGGCGAGGATGTGGGGAGAAAGGTACACTCATACATTGCTGGTGGGACTGTAAATTAGTGCAGCCACTCTGGAAAGCAGTGTGGAGATTCCTTAGAAAACTTGGAATGGAACTACCATTTGATTCAGCTATCCCACTCCTTGGCCTATACCCAAAGGACTTAAAATCAGCATACTACAGAGATACAGCCACATCAATGTTCATAGCTGCTCAATTCACAATAGCCAGACTGTGGAACCAACGTAGATGCCCTTCAATTGATGAATGGATAAAGAAACTGTGGTATATATATATATACAATGGAATATTACTCAGCCATAAAGAATGATAAAATTATGGCATTTGCAGGCAAATGGATGAAATTGGAGAATATCATGCTAAGTGAGATAAGCCAATCTCAAAAAGCCAAAGGATGAATGATATCGCTAATAAGTGGAGGATGACACATAATGGGGGGGAGGGATGGGTTAGTATTAGGGTTAGAGTTAGGGTTAGGGAGGGGGGCAAGAATGGAGGAAGGAAGGACTGTATAGAGGGAAAAGAGGGGTGGGAGGGGTGGGGGGAAGGGAAAAAATAACAGAATGAATTAAACAACATTACCCTATGTAAATTTATGATTACACAAATGGTATGCCTTTATGCCATGTACAAACAGAGAAACAACATGTATCCCATTTGTTTACAATAAAAAAATAAAAAAAGAAATTAAAAAAAAAAAAGAAAAGAAAAAAGGCCCTGGAATAGGTGCTCCAGAGACTTCAGGAAGAAAATATGGGTGGAACTCAGGGCAAGTGATGGGAGACAAGATGGGAGAGGTAAGTGTAGACCATGACCATCAGCCTCCCTTCAGGAGAAGTTCCATTCTAATTGCAATAGGAAATCAGTGGAAATAAGTAAAGCAGTATTATTATCTAATTTAACTTTTAAAATGTGTGGCTGCTATGCAAGGAATAAATTATAGAGTAAAAGCAGACAGAATAAGTGAAAGTTTGTTGTATTCAGTTAGATAAAACCTGATGGGTTCTAAGTCTAGGACAGCAGTGGGATGGAAATGAGAGATGGACAGATCAGGATATCTTGTGAAGGCAGAGCTAAAAGGATCATTATCAGATTAGATATAGGAGCTGCTCCAGTTATCTCTTACTACATAAAGAAACTACCTCAAGTGTGAAACCAAGAGGATTCGTGAGTTACAAATCCTTTAATCCTTCTTACTGATAAGTAACATTTCATTATGTAAAATATATGTAAATATATTTATGTTTTTGTGTTAAATACAAGTGTTGCTCATTATATATACAAATGTTGTATATGCAAGATTTACATATCATACATTTACATACACAAATATTGTAGTCATCATTGATAATCCATAGAGGATTGGTTCTGGGTCCCAGTTGACAACATAATCCATAAAACCACAAGTATGTAAAACAGCCTAGTATTTGCACATATCCTATGCACAACTTCCCTTATACCTTAAATCAGCTCTAGATTACTTATAACACCTAATACAAAGTAAGTAATATGTAAGTAGATGCTATACTGTATTATTCAGGGAATAATGATGAGGGAAAATGTACATGTTAATATGAATGCAATTTTATCTTTGAATATTTTTGATTCTTATTAAATATGTTATTGCAGAATCTGAAGACACAGGCCAACTGTATTACATTTTACACATATATTTAGTTAATAGATATTTGAGTCTTTGCACTTTTGAGGTATTATGAATAATGTTGCTATGAAAATTTGTGTCCAAGTTTTTGCATAACTGCAAATATTTAATTTTCTTAAATATACTCCTAGGAGTGGAATTGTTCAATCTTATGTAACTGTTTAATATTTTGGAAAACTGCCAAATTATTTTTCAAAATCACTGCACCAGTTTTCATTTCTACCAGTAATGAATGGGAATCCAGTTTCCCCATATTCTTGCTTATACTTGCTATTTTCTAAGTTTTTAGTTAAAGTCCACTAGGAGATGATAAAATATTGTGGCTCTGGTTTTCATTTCCTGAATCACTAATTCCAGCTTGCAGATTCTTATTGGTCACTTACATATCTTCTTTGGAGATTTGTTTCTTAAAATTTTTTGCCTGTTGTTATGGTTTAGATATGATGTGTCCACCAAAAGTTCATGCATGAGACAATGTAAGAGGCTTAGAGGTGGAATCATTGGATTATGAATTCCTAATCCAGTCAGTGAATTGATCATGTGATAGGGAATAACTAAATGGGAACTGAAAGCAGTCGGGTGTGGCGGGACATGGGACATTGGCTTTGGGGTATATATTTTGTAGCTGATCAGTGGAGATCTTTCTCTGCGTCCTGGTGTGATATCCTGAACCTCTTCCCTTTGCCACACTCTGTCCTCACCTCAAGCCCCGAGGAACAGAGTTGGCTATCTATGGATGGAGATCTCAGAAACTGTGAACCCCCAAATAAACTTCCTCCTCTAAAATTGTTCCTGTCAGGTCTTTTAGTCACAGCAGCAAAATAGTTGACTAAAACATCTGTTTTTTAATTGGGCTATTTGTCTTTTTCTTGTTGAATTGTAATTGTTATTTAGGTAAATAGTACATAACTCTCAACATCATAGTTTACAAATGTTTTCTCCCATCCTGTGCACTGTGTTTTAACTTCCTGATGATGTGCTTTGAAATGAAAAGTTTTTAATTTTGGTGAAGTTGACATTAGCTAATCTCCTTTTGCCACTTCTTTGCTTTTGGTGTCATATGTAAGAGATTGTTGCCTAACCAAGATCACAAAAATGTATTCCAAGTTTTCTCCTAAATGTTATATAGCCATAGGGCTTATGTTCACCCCTGTGCTGTGGTGTAAGGAAGGGATCAACTGTCATTCTTTTAATGTGTATATCCAGTTATTCAAATACTATTTTTAATAGATTATTCTTTCCCCATTGAATTGTCTTGACACCTTTATTGAATATTATTTGACCATTAAAATATGGATTTATACACTCTTAATTTTATACATCAATCTTTATGCCAGTACTACAGTGTCTTGAACACTATCGCTTTTTACTATAGCTTTACTAAGGTTTTTTTTTTTTATTGTAAACAAATGGGATACATGTTGTTTCTCTGTACATGGACTCAAGGCATACCATTTGTGTAATCATAAATTTACATAGGGTAATGTTGTTTGATACATTCTGTTATTTTTTTTTTCTTTTTTCCCTTCTCCCCACCCCTCCCACCCCTCTTTTCCTCTATACAGTCCTTCCTTCCTCCATTCTTACCACCCTCCTTATCCCAAACCCTAAACCAAACCCTAACCCTAACGCTAACCCCTCCCACCCCCCCATTATATGTCCTCATCCGCTTATCAGCGAGATCATTCCTCCTTTAGTTTTTTGAGATTTGCTTATCTCACTTAGCATGATATTCTCCAACTTCATCTATTTGCCTGCAAGTGCCATAATTTTATCATTCTTCATGGCAGAGTAATATTCCATTGCATATATATGCCACAGTTTCTTTATCCATTCATCAACTGAAGGGCATCTAGGTTGGTTCCACAATCTGGCTATGGTGAATTGAGCAGCAATGAACATTGATGTGGCTGTATCTCTGTAGTATGCTGACAACTGGGATAGATTCAAACTAAAAAGCTTTCTCTCAGCAAAGGAAACTATCAGTAATGTGAAGAGAGAGCCTACAGAGTGGGAGAATATCTTTGCCACTCATACTTCAGATAGAGCGCTAATTTCCAGAATCTATAAAGAACTCAAAAAACTCTACACCAAGAATAAATAATCCAATCAACAAATGGGATAAAGAAATGAACAGACACTTCACAGAAGAAGATATACAAGCAATCAACAGTTATATAAAAAAATGTTCAACATCTCTAGTAATAAGAGAAATGCAAATCAAAACTACCCTAAGATTCCATCTCACCCCAATTAGAATGGCGATTATCAAGAACACAAGCAACGGTAGGTGCTGGCGAGGATGTGGGGGAAAAGGTACACTCATACATTGCTGGTGGGGTTGCAAATTAGTGCAGCCACTCTGGAAAGCAGTATGGAGATTCTTCAGAAAGCTTGGAATGGAACCACCATTTGACCCAGCTACCCCACTGCTTGGCCTATACCCAAAGGACTTAAAATCAGCTTTACTAAGTTTTGATATCAGAAAGTGTATCTGACAACTTGTGCTTATTGTTCAAGATTATTTTGCCTTTTTGGGGTCCCTTGTGTTTAAGAGTTTTATTTTAACTTGTAAATTTCTGCAACAACATGAATAACCAAAAAACAAAACAAAGAAAAAACAGCAAAGGAAACACCCGCTAAAATATTGATAGAGATTGCATTTAAACTGGAGGTAAGTCTGGGAGTATTGCCATCTTCACAGCATTGTCTTCACATTCATGAGCATGAGATTTATTTCCATTTACTTAGAACTTCTTTAATTTCTTCCAACATGAAGTTTTCCGAGTACAAGTTTAAAGATACAGGAAGAAAATTCTTCTTTGGTTAAATTTATTGCTAAGTATTATAAAATTGTTGATGCCATTGTAAATGGAATTGCTTTCTTAATTCATTTTGAAATCATTTATTGCTAGTGTGTGGAAATACAACTGATTTTTCAATATGTCTTAGAAATTTGCTGAACTTTTAATCATTTATAATAGGGTCAGTGCATTTTGTAGGATTTCATTTTACAAGGTTATATGATCTGCAAATGAAGGTCGTTTTATTCCTCTTACTGAAAATATTTCATTTCTTTTTCTTCACTAATATCACTGGTAAATGGAAGTGGTATTAATGGACATCTCTTCATTCTGAAAAATTTCATTTCTTTTTCTTGACTAATCTCACTGGTAAATTTAAATATTAATGTATATCTCTTCTTGTTCCTAATTTTATCTGAATAGCTTTCAGTCTTTCACCTCTATGCATGTGGTAGCTGAGGGTTTTTCATAATTCATTTTCTAATTCTAATTTATTAGTATAGTTTGTTAGGAAAAATTATAAAACATGTAAATTGATTTATATGTGTGTACCTATTGCAATATTAATACAATTGTACTGTTTGTAGTATGCACAGGTTGAGTACTCCTTGTCCAAAATGTTTGGGACCAGAAGGGTTTTGGATTTAAGATTTTTTTCCAGATTTTAAAACATTGTGTTTGCATATACACAATGAATTGTCTTGGAAATTGTGTTTAAATCAATCTAACCACAAGTCTTCTTTATGTGTGTGTGTGTGTGTATACACACATAGCCTGAAGTTTATTTTAAACAATATTTTTAGTGTGCCTGTCTTTTGACTGGGTCTCATCACATGTAGTCACTGTGATATTTTCCACTTGTGTATTATTTTGACACTTAAAATGTTTCAGATTTTGGACCATTTTAGATTTTTGAATTAAGGATGCTCAACTTGTAATATATTGATCATACATTAAAACAACCTCTTTTTGTGTTATTTTACCAGAATTTTGTTGAGAATTTTTGCATCAATATTTATAAAAGTTTGGTTCCATTTTGTTGGCTTTTTTGTTTTTCTTTAGTGCCAGCATAATACCAGTCTAATAGAATAAGTTGGAGAGTGATCCCTCCACCTCTATTTCTGGAAAAGACTTGGAAGTATTAGAATTAATTCTTCCTTAAATTCTTCCATAGAATTTACCAATAGAGGCATTTTATTTAGACTTTAAGGAAGTTTTACAAATTGTAGTCTCTTTACTTGTTATATGAAATATTCAGATATCCTATTGTAATTTGAGCTAGTTTCAGTAGTGTGTTCTGAGACTTTGTCCTTTACAAAGTACTGAGAATTCTTATGCATTTCTTAGATGTTTGAGAGAAGAATTATTAGTGACATACCATGCATATATTTTAAGTGGAAAACTTAAAACCTATCTCACTAAATTATAAAAAACTACCTACACTACTCTTATTTAGTTCACATAGAAAAAATAACCATTGATAGTTTTTTCCTTGATGGTCCCTGGTCCTTACTTGATTTGACTGGTAGACATACACACATAGACCAGAGCTAGAAGGATCTTAAAATATTGTATACAGAATATCCATGCCATATATTAAAAATGCACTTTCCACTACTGTGAAATGTGAGAAAGTGAAATGAACAGATCAATGTGGTATCACACTAGGTTTGAAACTTGCTCTGGCAGGAAACTACAGAAGGGTAGTAGAAATATCTACAAAGTTCTGAAGACTAGATATTTGTGCCATTGGTGTATCTGTAAGAATTGACTGAGGATCCTATATGCCTCTAGGAATGTCCAGACTTTTGTGTCTACACATATAGCGCAGGGATGGAAATAGGTGGACAAATGAATAGACCCCAGGGGTTGTTCTAAGAATCTTATAGTCTGTGATTGTCAAGCAATGGATGTAAACCTTTCTCAAGATGTGTTGAAGTAGCGAGGCATAGTGGCTCTTTCCTGTAATTCCACTGGCTTGGGAGGCTGAGGCAAGAGAATCAAAAGTTCAAAGTCAGTCTCAGCAATTTAGTGAGGTCCTGAGCAGCTTAGTGATACCTGTCTCCAAATTTTAAAAATGTGGGAAAAAAAAAACAGGCTGGGGATATGGCTCCCTGGTTACATGCCCCTGGGTTCAATCTCTAGTACAAAAAAAAAAAATGTGCTGAAGTGTCAGGGAGATACTGGAAGGTGCAGTAAATTTCATATGGCTTAATTCAACAAAGAGGTCCTAGTATGTCTAATTTTAAAACCTAAAAGCAAAGACTTGCTCCCTTATATTCATTATTTATTAGAAAAATAATACTTTAGGGAAAAAGTTTTGAAAATCTAATCATCTGCTTTAGTTCTTTATAAAGCAAAACTCGTATGACTACTATCAAGTCAATTTGGCCTGATTATTATTTATTCACTCTATTTTATAATAATGAGCAGAATTGTGTCCATCTAGAATTCTGCGGATAGACAATTTAAGTGGCCTGAAACCGTATGATGTTAACAGGTTTCCTTAATGGTTGGTGGAAGTCATGCATCAACTCCTTAGAAATAAATGTGTATGTGTTTAAATGCAAAAGTCCTGAATATAAATTCAAGACATTCAGATCTTCAGTAAAAACAAAGATTGCCTTAAATATTTTATCATGGAGTTTAACACAATTTGCCTTGCAAATTTAGGCTATTTAAAATTAATTAAATTCTGATATTTTGGCACCAACATTTGTAAAAAAGAAAAAAAAATGAATATTGTATATAGTAAGAATGAAATTAACTATCTTTATAGTCCTTTGAATGTCATCATTCAGCTCTTCCTGACTCATGTCAATGACAAATCTATTCCCCTTAATGCAGGTTATGTTAATGGAACTATGTTCCAAGAATGAATTACTTCCTAATTACTGTATGACTTTTGACTCCATATTCAGTTCAGAAGGTTTTGAAAATTCTAGACTATAAATTGAGTGTAGAATTACTTAATAGCATGTCTTCTATTACATAAGCATAAAATCTCAATAAAAGCTTCCTCTATATTTTTGTCAAAATGGGACTTTACCAAAGAGCAATTTGTTAGCTCAAATGTCACATAGTAGATTGTATTTGTTACTTTAGAAAATAATCACACACTATATTATGTGAGCAGTTGTTAAATAATGTCTTCTGTTCATTAGTTTCAATAGAAAATATTGGTATAGGTGTAGGAGAGAAACAATCGGTTGATTTTTCAAGAGTTATTTTTATCTTTCTGTTACTTGCTCACAAGACTTTTCTAAGTATGAGGAGGCAAGGTGCTCAAGGACAATGAAATGTTCTCCCAGAACCTTAGATGATTGGTTTCAGAATTAAGAATAATCCCTTGCCCTTTGTTATCATTGGTTTAGGAAGGGGCACATTATCAGGTTTTAGCCAGTGACCTAAAAGGGCATGTGCGATTTCTATGAAATATTTCTATTCTTCACAAATATGATATTTTCCTTTCTTGCTTTCAAACATCAATATTGATGAATGGGAATGCTTACAATTGTTTGTGATCATGAAAGGGGATTTTGATCACCACTGATAAGTCAGTGGAGAGCCTGAGTCATACATAATAAGATTGAATTCATGAACCAATTCTAAAACCACCTGCAGGTAAAATCACTATAAACTGTGGTCATTTACTAAAATCTCATTTATGTCATATTTTTATCACTTACACCCCAAAACATGTTGAGTGATTCAGTATGAGTGTACCCCAATTTATTCTATCACTCTCCTCTCCAGTTCTGGTCCAAGATACACTAGACTAATTGCTTCTGTACATTTAAAAAATTTTTTTCACTTTATTCACATTTTATCCCCTAATACAAGGTGATACTAATAGAGATATATTTGTGTTACATTTGTAATATTTCACAAAGTACAACAGTGAGAAATTGATAAGCTTTGAAATTAGGCAGACTTGAACTTAAGTCCTGGGGTCATCAGGTATGAACTACATTTTATGAAACAATTGACTTTACTTTTTTTCAATCTGAGCTTCTTTATTAGTAAAATTGGTGTAATATTCATTGTGAACATGTTATTATGACTATAAATAGCTTGTACAGAACATAAAACGCATTTGGCCCTCAATAAAATATCACTCTAATAATAGTATGAATAATTAACATTTATATAGCACTTCTTATCTTGCCATGTATCTTCATACACATTATTAGCTTTGGTTCTAATATTACCACAGAGAGTGTGGAATGATGGGGAACTGTGGTTCAGAGAGCAGGAAACAATCTGCAAAGTTGCATGGTAGAGCTCTGCCAGTGTCCTATGAATCCTTTTCAAGGGACTTACCTCTTCCATACAGTTGAAATAATCAAAAGTCCTTAATTTCTATAAGGATCTGTGTGCTACAAAAATTCACGAGAGTAGCCCTAAAGTTAGCAGGCCGTAATCACTTGCTTGTGCACCTGGCAGTCTTTCCCCACTAAGGATAGGATTTTATTTGTGTAGCAACTCTGTGAATTAGGTATCTTATTTTGTTGATTATATTCAAATTTTGAGTTTTGGCTTATAAGTCATGGGGCCGATTCCCAAGGAAAACAGCCATTATCATTGCTGTATCAAAAAATGATAATGTTCACCACATACCCTGGGAGCTTGAAGTCCAATCAGAGCATGATGAAATCTACCCTTGTGGATCTGCAAAATACTAGACATGTGAAAGAGACCTGAAATAGCAACTCAAACTGGTCCACACAATAGAAAATAGTGGGAACTCTTCAGACATTCACATGATTCATTCATTCTTTCTTTCATTCATTCATTCATTTTATCATGCAATATAACCAGAGAGTGTATACTAAGCATAATCCCTTATCCTTCTTGTACATTCTACTTCTCCTCTATGTGATCCATTTGGTATTTAGGTATACTAAAAGACTTTCAATCAAAGTGGGACAAAAGTCTCTTAAAGAATCCATCACTGATGTCACCTTTCCTTAAGCCCAGGTGTCTCAAGCAAAAAGAGAAGTCATTCATGTATCCTTACTGACCCCAAATCTTAAAGTCCCACATTATCTTCTAAGAATAATGTTTAATATAATGAGTCAGACGTACTGTATGTTTTCAATCACAAATGTTCCACATCCTTACAGCAAAACTAGCTTTATTTTTACTGTAATAAAATATACATACATTATGAATTGCCTGAATAGTGATACATAATATATAAAATGATGCATATAAGATTATAAATGATACAGCATGTATTAAATAATACATGTATGAATATAAAAGAGGAATGAACTAAAGTATGGACTCAATCTGACCAAAATCTGATGCTCATTTTTGATTTCCCACTTTGTCCTTACCAAGTTGATGAATACTTATTTTGTTATTTATGGTATCTCTGAAACAAAGTGTAATCAGTGACAATGAGATCAATCACATAAATTCCATTCTAGCTAATCATTGTAACTAGGCATATCTCTTGAATTTTTAAATCATATCTGCATAAGCCAGATATTGGAAATATATTTCTAATTTATTTTAAGACCTTGTATAATGCCTATGGATTAGTTTTAAGAATAATCGATTGAGCATCAATATTTGAAGGTAGGAAGTTTCACATGCAAAGCTTGATTGCTGAATCTTGAAGAGTCAGATGTAGCACCAACTGTGAGCAGAAGGCAAGACAATGAAATGAGGCTTAGCCACCAACGCTCTCTAGTTCACCAGTCCTTACTACCCATGTGGGTTATAAGGAAAAGGATAGCACAAAGCACAATAATGGTGAACATAGTGAGCCAGATGCACTTCCTTTTGTCACTTGCTGATATTCTTAACAAAACTATTTTTATTTTGTATTGTAATAAAAGTATACCTGTTATACATTTTAAATAATACATATGAATATTTAAAAAGGGAATGTTTCATGCTTTCTGCTGTACTTTTTCTTAAACTCCACCACTCCACATGGTTCACTCATTGATACTGCTTCTTTTTTTGTACTGAGGATTACCACTGAGCCACGCCCTCAGACCATTTTTATTTATTCGTTCATTTATTTATTAAGACACACTCTTGTTAAATTGCTTAGAACCTCTCCAAGTTCCTTAGGACCTCACTAAGTTGCTGAGGCTGGCCTTGAACTTGTGATCCTCCTCTGCTGGCCTCCGGAGCCCCTGGGATTTCAGGTGTGCATCATCTCGCCCAGCTCAGTGATGCTCCTTGCATGGCCTTAGAAGAATTAGGATTAACCACTCTATACCTTCAGAATAAATAAGATTGGAACCCTGAATAATTAGATTTCTCCATATTCTTCAGCTTTCCCTTTCATCTCTCTAATCCTCCATCAGTCTGTATTCAGATGTCTGGAATTACCAAGATTTCTCCAAGTCTGGTCTATTTCCTACTTTCATGCCCTGAAGTGGTCTTCCTGAATTCCCCTACACCAACTCACACCTTGTAAATCTGAAGAACTTTTCATTATTTAAGACATCCCCTTCTCAATCCAACTGTGACCCAAAACTCCCAGTTTCTCTAGATTCACTCTTTCCACAACCTCCTCTGATCTAAGCAGAAAAACCACTTCCTCTGCTTTATCCCTGGGCTCCTGGTATATGATTTATAAGTGGTTCCTACTTAACTATACATTAATGAATAATTTACATAAATATCTGAAATCTTGAGATGAACATGTTGTCTTACAATTTTTCTCCCAAGCACCAAGCACAGGGCATAAAACACAGTAGGTATTTAATACTAATTTGTTTAGCTTATGAATTAACTTAATGAAGAACACACTGTGTTTTTTACCTGTGGGATAACTGTACTTTATGAAATTTAAAGAAATTTTAAAATATCTTTTTTAAGTGGGAAGATGAGTAAGATATCAAAGAACTTGACACTTTTATTAAATTTAAAAATTTTATCTCAAACATTGGATATTTTATACTATTATATATCATATAATTTTAGGATTAAAACATTGCCCCTGGAAAACTCATTTGATAGGAAGGCAATAACACTGAGCCACCCTCACTTTAATCCAAACTCCCTAATGGTTACAATTAGTATCTATTATAAAAAAAAGATGTTTCAAAAGGGAAATAATTCTTGTAAATTGACACAGGCCATTGAAAGAAACATTCTTGAGAGTTTCTACCTCACATCCTAAAATAAACAAACAATTAAATAAAAAGATATATGGGTCTAAACAAATTAGCAATACTTTCAAAAGATTGCTGAAAAATACAGAATAAACACAAGAAAAGTGGTCAATACTACCTGTGCTTTTTTCTCTCACCCTGTCATTTCAATGCACACCTTTAATCTTGAATGATTTTTCAAAACATGTTTGCTATTCTTTGTACCTGGAACCATTGCTAGGAAATAGTGAGGTACAATGCTTCTGTAGCTTTTGTCTCCCAAAAGAATCAGCTTTAATCTAGAGTAAGTCTAAGAATTCCATTTATAGTTTCATTGATGTAGATGTTCTTGTTCTCACTGTTTGATTTTGTAATATATAGAAAAATTCACAGAAAGGCAGAGATCATTTTATAGAAAGATGTGGATGTAGAATTTTTTACACTAGAAGACATATTAAAGATTACCTGAGCAAACTCATCATTTTGAAGATGGGGAAATTGAACCAGAGGAAAGAAAGGCAATTAAGTTTAATTAAGTTTAATTCAGAGATCTACTTGCATGTCCATGTGCTTTTCCTATGATTTTTTCATTGAATATTTTATCTGTGAAACTTTTATGAGAAAAGCATTATGAATACCAATTTACAGGTGAGGAAACCAGCCCTAAAAGTGATTTAATAATTCACCCAAATGACATATTATTGCCTTCTTATCATGTTCCCAAGCTTTTGATGCACTTCAGTGTGAGACTATATTTTTGGTGAAGGAGGCTGCGAGATGATGCTGTGTTTTTGATCAGAAAAGAGAGGAGTAATGGGAGCTGAAACAATAGCACTGTAAAGTAGGCCCCTGGAAATAAAATGTGTTAAAAAGACTATTATCCTTCCCTACCCACCCCTCTTATTGTGATTTATCTTCCCCATATCAGAGAAAAATTTGACGTTTGGTTTTTTGGGTTTGGCTTATATCAGTTAGCATGATACTCTCCAACTCCATCCGTTTACCAGCAAATGCTAGAATTTCATTCTTCTTTAAAACTGAGTAATATTCCATCACACACACATATATATATGTATATATATGTATGTATATATATTTATATGTATATATATATATATTTGCCAAATTTTCTTTATCCATTCACCTAGGTTGGTTCCATAGTTTAGCTATTGTGAATTGAGCTACTATAAACATTAATGTGGCTGTGTCAATGTAATGTGTTGATTTTTAAGTTCTTTGGGTGCATGACCAATGTGATCCTGCAATAAGTATAATCAGAAAAATTAGAGATTACACTCCATTTATGTATGATCTACCAAATGTATAAATGTATATTACTGTCATGTACAAACTAGAACAAATAAAATTTAAAAAAAATTTAAAGACTATTATCCATGATTTGGAAAATTATAGTTTATACCCTTTCCTTAGGGAGTCATAAACTGATCCAGTCTGAAAACACAATGAAACTTCAATATTCTTATAAAGATTTCCACAAAAATTTATAAAACTGATAGCCAATGAGCTATTCTGGAGCCTCCACGTGTTTACCATTTATCTGTACCTGCCACTATACTGGTATTATATATAACATGTTCTCACCATGTAAAATAAAGTTATTTTACTTTATTTTATTTATTTTAATTGACAAACAAAAAGCATACACACATATCACATACCATTTGTTGTTCTAGAATATGTATGCATTGTGGATTTGAATAAGTCAAATAATAGCATGCTTTAAAATATTATGATTGTCATTAGTATGGTAATTTTCATTACCAGTCTCCAAGCAAGGAAACCAAGCTCAGTGGAGTAAGCAAATTCTGTAGGGTCATGTAGCAAAACTAACAAAACGAAGATATATATCCTGTTGCCTCTGATTCTGTAAGGTGTGTTCTACCTTTGCCTGTCACTGATAAAGACTGTCTATGACTTGCATAGTTCGACTTATCATTGTCCTCTGAAACTTTTAAAAGCTTAGAATTTATGTTTTTCACTTTTTGCCATATCCTTAAGAGACAGAAATATGTCTGGGATGGTAATTATAGACTTCACCCATTGACAGCCTTCTACTTCTGTCTCTTCTCTAACCCATCATTTATCTTGTTTTTACTTAGCAACAAACAGAAGTCTTTGAGTCAAGAGATTCATAGAGAGCAATATGGCTAATAAAAAGCACAAAATTAAATTTTATTATGCCTAAAAACATCACGCAGCAAAACAGTTATTGATACCTCTATAAAAGGCAGTTTACAGTTATGCATTTCTGTAAAAAGTGCAGATGTGAAATAAATGCCTCATTCCTACATCAGAAGATAGATGAGATTAAACATTTTTACGATGCCTTTTAACATAACTCTAGGATGTGTTCTTGCAGATGCTATGGTTTGGAAATAAATCTGAGAAAACAGAGTCTAACAGTATTTGCCTAACAACAATTTCCTCTCAGACTTTACCTCCAGCCATGATCCCACCTTTTGTGATCTGTTTGGAATTGTCTCTCAAAGTCATACCACTTTAATTCGTGGGCCTGGAACTTCTCTCCTGATTAAACACACTCCAATGCTAAATGGAGAGGGGGATGGTTGGAACAGCTTTCACAAAACACAGTTATCGCCACTGCTGCTATTGCTACACTGTGGCTTTCCATATTATTTTTTAAATGAAAAAATGAAGACAAATAGTTTAATAGTGTCTGTAATAAGTTGGCAGTGGGTATTAAGGTTGCTTTTTCTCTTGTGTTGACAACTGATCTTATATGCAATGATATATATGTAAAAATGATCTTGGTACCTAAAGCGGACAAACTTTTATTGCCAGAATGAGGTTTATTAAAACCGTCCTGCCTTGGGCAAGTTAGCAGTTGCTTTATGAGTTCAAGAAGATAAACATTTCCAAAATGAGAAAATGTCTAGATGGGATGCTATGGCTCTTTCTTGGCCCTGGATTAATTGACCCTCCTTTTAATGCTTTGAGGGTTACCTAATATTATGTAACATATTTCAGTAATTGACACTCAAATCATGGCTCTCTTCTACCAGTTTAAAAGAGAGAGAAAAATGTTAGTATGATCTCATGGTAGGGTTTTACCAGTTTATCGGATTGATTTATTTCCATAAACCTGAGATTAATTTTACCATAAGACTTCAAGTTTTTTACTGAAGCTAGGAATTATGAGAAGAAATTGGATCAGTCTTCCTTACTGTTTTATTTTGGGTGAAAGAAAATCATCTCATAGGTGATAACTTATAGTTGCTTCTGTTAGTTCTCACTACAGTGAGTAATTATCACTAATGAAACATATAAACGGCCCTGATTTGAAAAGCAATCACATTTCCAAATTCAACAGGGCCTTAACAATTAGGAAAGGTTTTCATAATGTGTATATCACATGAGTCACATTTTATAATGGAGATACTGTTAAGTTTCTGAGACACATTAAGTAAGTTTCACTCTGAGCCCTAGAATACCAGGAATTTGAAGTTGGAACACTTTGAGATTACCTACAATTCCTAATGCTATGAATGTATCCTCTCTAGAGTTACCCTAATTAATGTTTGATCAAAAATTAACTTGGGTTACCTCTAGAGCTATGGACCCACATTCAAGACAGCTTACTTTTTAACAGGATAACTCTAAAATTATGTTCATTCAAATATGACAAAATACAGTTTAGGAGGTAACTTATGAAATTATTTTCTCCAATTTGAAGATAGTGATTGCTGACTGCTACATCCTAGCTTCTACTGACCAAACACACTTGGAAGCATTGACTATTCCAGATGTAACTGTAAGTGAATTTATTTTTACTGCCTAGAATTTCAGTATTTCCTTTTTATCTCTTTTTAACCAAGCCAACATCTATGAGGATCAATGTAAATTTTCTTTTATCAGAAAAAATTTTAGCAGTGAGTTTTTCTTTCGGTATCAGAAATAACCAGTGAGTGTCACTGTTCCAACACAAACACTCATGGGCATGTCATATAAGAGTCAGCAATAACCTTGTAGGAGCCTCATTGGTGCAAAGTGAAAGGCATCAATTCTTCCTGAGCCTACATTTGTATCAGGTTCCATTCTAGGCACTCCACGTGTATCATTTATTTTTTTTATTGACTCTTCTTAGTTATACATATGGTAGAATCCATTTTGACATAATTATACAAGCATGGAATATATTTTAACCTCAAGCAGATTCTAGTACCTCTCCTTCCCTGTCCCTTTCACCATGCCCTGCTCCCTTCCCTCTTTTGAATTTTCTGCCATTTACCCAGGGTTATTATTTTTAAAATTAATTTCTTGTGGATGTACACAATGGTGAGATTCACTGTAGTGTATTCATATGTGTACCTGGGAAAATTATGTCAGATTCATCCCACTGTCTTTCCTTTGCTTATTCCCCCTCCCTTCCCTTCATTCCTCTTTATCTAATCCTCTAAACTTCTTTCTCCGCCCCCCTCAGTATTGTGGGTTTGCTTCCATAAATGATAGAAAGCATTCAACCTTTGGTTTATTTGAGGTCCGGTTATTTCACTTAGCATGATAAAAGGAGACATTATTCACATCATTCAATCTGGAAAGGAGGCTGAGAGAAGATAAATAACTTGATTGAATGTGACATAAATCAGTGAACAACAAATGTGATCTTAGGAACCAAGACATGGCACCAGAGCCCCATTTTTTCCACTACACCCTCCTGGATTTGAACATGTTGGTATTTTAACTGACTCAATACATAACATCTCTCTATTTCCTGCCTGGAGATTCTGAACAATTTAGGTATAGAATACTAAGAATGAGGGATGGAGATTAAATGGCCATTTTTTTTTTAACTGATGAAAGCTAGAATCGAACTTCAAATATATGCAATGATGTTGCCTAATTTTGTCTTCTTGTTCTGAATCTGAGATCTACCCACACAGTGACTGACACATCCTGGAAATCCCAGGCAACCCACACAGGGGTGGTGGTACCCATGCCACATGGCAAAAGAGAGAGCAGACCAAAATGAAGAGGAAAGAAGAAACTGCTGAATCAAACATCCCCAGCACTTTTTGTTTATTTGTTTACCATATTAACAGCTCAAACTACTCAAATGAACTGTTTTGTTTTTTTGGTTTTTTTCCAAGAAAAGGGAGACTAGTAATGTACCTTACTACAGGGAAATATGAAGAACATGAAAAATGTCCCTAAAAGTGTCATGTTTGAATATCTACAAAATCAGGCAAGATTACCTCAGGCACTACGACTTGTTTTCCTCTGAGTCAAATGGGAATTCATTGAATAATGGGTTTTAAGCAAAGAAGTCATTAGCCGACTTTCATTTTAAATCATCTGGCTTATGTCTTCCCAATTCTAAACTCAAGCCTACCACTGTGTTAGGTAATGTTGACAGTAGAGAGACCAATTCAGAAACTTATAAAAGATGGCAGTAGTGTTGATGGTGATCAGCCATGGTTAAATTCAGGATGCATTTTGAAAATGGATTAAATGTGGGTTATGTGAGAGATCAGTTAATATTCTGGGCTCCAATATTTTCTCCATAAATTGAGAATAGAAAATTATGGGTGAATATGGTCTGGAAGCAAATATCAGAAGGTTCATTTGGGAATGCTGAGTTTGGGAATGATTATCTCAGACCGAGTGGAAATATGAAGGAAATAGATACATGATATAATTGCTTAGAGTTAGTGGAGGATATCCAGACTGAAAATGCACATGTGGGGATATCGGCCTATACCCACAATTAAAAAGCATGATAATGGGTAAGATTACTAAGCATAGGGAATATATATAAAGAAAAGAATGCTCCAAATCTTGAGCCCTGGAGCTTGTGAAAGTTAGCAGGTTGAGAGATGAGAGGATTGTCATAGGAGACTGAGAAGCGGCAGCCAGTTGGAGAAGAGCCAAGTGGATGTGGTGCCCTGGAAGTCAAGTGAAGATAGTGTGTCAAGGAGAAAGGCACCATCTTTTACTTCCAAAGCCCCTGATACACTAAGATGAAGACTTCACTGCCTTTACTAATGAAGAGGCCACGGATGACTTTGACAGTCTTAGAGGAATGAGGGTAACAAAAATGTATACATGATATATATGAGAAATTAGAAATAGTGAATACTGACTCCACCTTTCTCTACTTTTGTGTACTTTTAAAGTAAAAGGAAGTGAATAAATTGAGAATAATTTGCCAGAAGAAGTGAATTCAAGAAAGGTTGCCTTTTTCTTTCTTCTTTTTCTAGTATGTTTGTATAATGATAAGGATTGGCAAGTAGGGAGGGAAGAGGCTTGATTGGATTCTGTAAGGAGAGAGCCAGGATGACTGAGCTGATGTCCTGGAGTCAGGGATTTGGATGGAAACACCTATGCAAGAGAAGAGATGTGTTAGTTGGGACTGCAGTTATCGAAAGATCTGTCAGGAAGGTAGAATATGTGGGTACAGATGCCAGTAGGTGGGTGAGAGCTGTGGAAGTTTTCTTCATATTGCTTCAGGCTTCTCAGTGAAATAGGAAGCAACATCATCAACCAAGAGTGAGATTTGGGGAGGAGGTGTTGGAAGCCAGAATTGGAAATGAAGGAATAAAATATGACAAAAGTCTTCCAGGAAAATGAGAGATGAAATATGCCTTGGAAATACATTTTGGGCAATGGACAGCGTGAACTTGAAGTTATCATTATGAATTGGCAGGAGACGTCCCTCAGGTTGGTTTTGCATGCTCCTGGTGTGGTCTAGCTGCCTAGGTGTGAGCATGGAGGAGGTGTGATGTGCGTGCACACACACTCCTCACGGTTAAAGAGAAACCATTCTACATCCCTTCTGGGGTCTTCAAAGCATGTTGTTCATAATGCTTATATTCATTTTATAGTTACAGCTGGAATAGTATTTTTAAAATAATAATGCAAAGACTTGATACCTTAACTCTAAGGCAACTGCTATATTTTTTCTTCCCTTGGGCTCCCTTCCTCTTGACAGTTGATCCCAATCTTAAAACAAACAAAAATACACACCAAAGCAGATTGTTCAACTAATGTGACCATTATGTAAACATGAAAATTATTTTATAGATTAATCTCCTTTCCCTTATTACACATAAGGAAACTAAAGAGTAGAGAGACTAGCCTCTACCACCAGATTCCACGCAGTCCCATGTAGAGAATTTCCCAATCAAAGGTCACCTTATTTGTTTTCCTTAGAATCAAATCACAGATCAGATTCTGCCTATTTTATGATATTTCCAAGTTTCGTTTTTTGCTCAGATTTTGGCAGTCTTATAGGAACAAAATGCAATGTGTTTCCATTATGGATACACTTCTAAGATGGGTATAGAAAAATTCTATGCTAATTCCCAGAAGATGCCTAACCTGTATATTTAATAACTCGGTTGAAGCAGAAGTAACATATCCCTGCATGATATCCCTCATATTCTTGTTAGGATAATGGCACTACTCTTGCCTGGTTAGCTCTTTACTTTCTTTGTCGCCTTTTTATATTATTTTTCATAAGCTACAGCAAACCCATGGAAAATCCAGAGTTACAATTGTTACCATTATTATTACTTTGTAGTTTTCATTTGTGATTAAAAACCTAAATACCTAGATTATTGTCCTATCTCTAACACTGCCTTGTAGGCTTGGTTAAGCAATTGAGCTTTCTGGGCCACTAGTTTTTAACCCATAATACAAAGAAAATGGACTAGATCAATGGTTTAAATTTTTTAAAGTAACAGAATCTACACTAGGATATAAAAATTTAATTATTTTTGTTTAAATAAAAGCTAAAGGAGCCCAGATGCCTACTCACTTAACACTCTTTCACTGCCTTTGGTTTTATCAAGGAAGGGGCAAAGAACACGACTGCTCCATAAATTCTATTTCGAAAATCAGACTAGAGTATCTAATCTCTCTTCCAGTTACCATTATATAGGCATGCTATGTTAATGGAGAGGGAAAGAGGATGAGAAAGAGAAAGAAAAATGAAAAATTTGGCAAAAGATGTTTATGTTCCTGTGGTTACGAAGACCCTTCAATACCTTCTGCAGCAGACTATCTTTCTCCCTGATAATGTAGTCTCAGAGGACAGGCAGGCTCAAGGTAAAACTGAGGTATACTTTTGCAATTTGTTATGTTAATCACTGTCTTCCATGAACCTTCTTTTCTAAGCCCCATAATATTATAAACCTGCATTATTAGAAGAATGTTCAAAGGAGAGAAATTGGTGATTCATCCCTGCTAAGCTGGGTACTGGGAGATTATGAAGGCACCTGCCAAGATCCAACCAGTCTGCTAATCATCAGGCAGTATCCATCTCATATAATTCCACTGAATGCTATCCAGTTCTTTGGAGAAGTGAGAAGAAAGACTCCTTCATAATGAAGTGATTAGTACGCAGAGTTCATTTAGGGGAAGAAAATGACAAAAGCCAAAAGAACACGTCAGATTATTTCAGTGATATTTCCATATACATACATGCAGAATTACCTCATTTTTATGTATCTATAGGATTGCAAATTTTGATATGTATTATTTTAGGACTTATATTCAATTTTTCAATGTTGCACATAGTATGGCAACAAACATCATTGTTCATTATATATATATATATATATATATATATATATATATATATATATATATTTTACTTTGTGCACATATTTCAGTTAAAGAAATTTCCAGCAGTGGAACTTTTTAGTTAAAGGGACTATGTGTTTTAAGTTTGTGAGTTTCTGCCAAATTGCCCTCTAACCAACATTTGCAGTTTTAAAGTCCTATTAATAATGTATGACAGCACCCATTTCTCTACATTTTGCCGACCTTGCGCATTATCAGTGTTTTGAGAAATGTGGGCCATTTGATAGATGAATAAATGGCACTTTCTTTTAGTTTGTACTTTTTAATTATTAGCAATATTCCATACCATTTTTCTCTTTTTCCTAGAAACATCTCCTTATATATGTCAATGAATGATGGCAGTCCAATTCTGACTCAATATCCTCTTTCATTCAACTATTAGGATTGGACTTGAAAAAACTTTATAATTCGTTTACGTATTTTTTGGATTATGATCTGATAATAAGTTTAAAAATACACTTCTTTGGCTTTATGAAAGTGAAGCATTATGGCTGTCTGTCTGACAGCCTGAGGATGTGCTTGTTTATCCTTCCCCTTTTGGGTAATTGCTAAGGCCTTCAGTTGCTAGGGATAGAGATGCTGAACTGTTCCAACCAACAAAACAAGAACAAAACATCCCATATTCGAGTGGTTGTTCCAAAAGTACTTAAAAACCTATACTTTTTTATGTTCAGCATTCGGATTTCTATAGAATGGTTACAAGCAGAGTGTATACTATTTACAGTCGTTAAGCTAAACAACCAGCTGGTCTTCTCTCCCTTTCTCTTAAAAGCTTTTCTGCCTTAAAGGCAGAACGTTTACCTTCTTATGTTTCATGAAGCTTTGCGCTTATTTTTCCACATGAAATATATCTATATTTGTCTTTAACCTTCCCACAGATTTACTTTTTTAGAAAACCTATTTCTCTTACATCTAATACTTACATTTAACTTTTGTTTTTCTTTTTGATTGTACCGGGGATTGAACCCAGGGGTGCTTCACCCCTGATCTACATCCGCAACCCTTTATATTATTATTTCTTGAATTTTAAGACTGGGTCTCACTAAATTGCTAAGGACCTCACAAAGTTGCTGAGGCTGCCTGTTGATGGACCCTAGGTTGATCCCATGTTCAGTTATTTGCACTGCTATAGGAACTGGAGAACTCATTCTAAGTGAAATAAGCCAGACTCAGAGACTCAAGAATCAAATGTTTTCTCTCATATTTGGAAGCTAGAGAGAAAAGAAATACAAAGGAGAATCTCAGGAAAATAGAAAAGATATCAGTAGGGGTAGGGGATTGAAGGAGAGGGAGAACAAAGAGGGGAAAGGGGAAAAATTGAGGATTGTACTGGCCAAATTATGCTACATGCATGTATGACAATCACAATGAATCCACATTTATGTATAATTATAATGCATCAATTAAAAATATATATGCAAATAAATAAAATGAAGACCAGAAAGTAGTGGAAGGGTAATAGGAGAAGCTGGGGGAGTGGGATGAAAAGCGAAGTACTGAGGGATTAATTGGAACAAATTACGTTACATGCATATAAGAATATATCACAATGAATCCCACAATTGTGTATAATTAGATTGCACTAATAAAAACATAAAATTTCAGAAAAGAAAGTAAGAAAAAATGAACTCTTTAAAGTTATCCAATTAGTTGGTCATGACTCACTTGCAATCTGAACTGATTCATTAGCTCTTTGGAAAGAAAGAAAAATAAAACAATATCCCACACAACTTTAGTCCTAATCAAGGAAAACAATTGTGGGTTAAGTTGTGCATCTGCATTAGTAGTGTATGACTCAGTCTGATTTAAAGATCATTATTCTTTGAGTCAGTGAGTAGTTGAAGGCAATACTGAAAAGTTTCAGCTTTTCATTTAAACATCCTCTAGCTGAATATCCTTCCACCTCATTCTGTGATGGTAGCATCTAGATTTACTAAATTATTCAGGAACTTTTAACCAGATTAATATTGGCTTTTCCACTGAGATAGATAATAAACCTAAACTGTGCCTCACTCATAAATCCTAATGTAACAAGGGTTTCACAGGAATAGAACATTTGGTTATGTATAACAAGTTCTCTGGAGAGATGTTTACTCAGAAACTTCTTTTTAATGACAGGTTTCAATTCACTTTGTGTTTCTGAGGATTATTAATCTTAGATAACTTCTTCTTTCAGTGTTTTTATTAAAGTTTCCATAGCAACTTTTCATGCACAACTTGAATTTTTCAGCCAGATATACATCCTGACACAGGAACTAGCATTTTGAAATTGATAAACATGAATATCCAACTGTATCAGGATCTGGGGTCCTCCCATTACACAGCTGAGCATACCTAGTTCTCCTCTCTCCCTCAGCCATTTACAGTTTTCACTTTTTCATTGAATTTTCTTGTTTCTTCTTCCAGCTAGCTGTACCTATTTGCTAAGCATCTTTCTTGAATCCTTGAACTTATTGTGTACAATTTTTTGCTTTTAAGTGCTCATTCTTTATGTAGGTTTGACCCTCACTTTTGATAACATCTCAATTTTGTCTCCTACCATCACTTCTCTCTTAGGCTTCTGAACCCATGTACTGAATTGTCCCAAACTCAACCCAAGGTTGGTAGGTGGGAAGAGTAGCCATTGTATCTCATTCCCATCTGATTCTCTTCACTGCATTTGTAGCTTGGTCAATGGAAAACATGTCAGATTGACTAAACCTGAAACAAAACCATGAAGTGGGATCTCCTCTTTTCTCCGTGTCTCCTCTTTATCTGATCTCTAGCCAATTGTGGAATTCTGATGTTTCTTTTGTAGTGTTACCCACATGCTGTATTTTCAACTGCTTCAAACTTTGTTAGAGCTTGATTCTATATTAAGGATTCCTGATGATCTCCAGAGCCCTATCCTATGAACTTTCCATAAACTTCTGCATGTATTAATCTTCCTAAAACTTACTTACAGTAATTTGAGCCCCTTTCTTAATATTGTTCAGTTATAGTTCTTGATTAAATGGAACAGACAAGATGATTCAGTTTCATAGACCATTACAAAATTGCATTGAACTATATGTCCTTCTCTGGATTCACTTGTTTAGAGTTCTGTAAAGAGACTTCTCCCACCTCATCTTCTTCTTCCTCTCACAAAACTTTGTCTTCCATATATTTACTCATTATTACTCATACTTGAAGTAATTCTGGAATCTCTTGGTATATCCAAATTCTTTTATGTGCGAAGTTCAGCTTTAATTGTAAATTTTCCTAAGAAAATTAGTGTAAAATTATTATGGTCATCCTGAATATCTGGATTTTGTTCCTTCTAAATAATTTTGTGTTTATAATTTTAATAGCACAACCAGCAAATATACATATACATATGTGATTCTACATATACACACATATGTGTATATATATTTTTTGCAGAAATACATATACATATATTTATACATTATACAATATTTATATATTATCTATAATATACAATATTATATATTATGTATATTTATATATTTATATATGTATATATTTATATATATATTTCTGCAAAGACAGAAGTGTTAAGTGAGAAAGAATAATGAATAATATATACACACACATACATATTTATATTTCTGCAAAGACACAGAAGTGTTAAGTAAGAAAGAATAATGAAAAGACCTGGATACAAATTTTAACTCTGTCAAACTGTATATCTTCCAATAAGTTCTTAACCAACAATGGGTCTCAGTTTGCTCATCTGTGAATCATATTTCTCAAAAATCTAGGAATGGAACTACTATATGACCCAGCTCTCCTGCTCTGTGGTATATATACAAAAGATCTAAAATCAGCATACTATATGAATTCAGCCACATCAAAATTTATAGCAGCACAATTCACAATAACCAAGCTATGAAACCAAAACTAGGGTCTCCTCAACAGATGAAGAGATAAAGAAAATGTGATATTGAGATATATATATATACATACAATGGAGTATTAATCATAAAGAGGAATGAAATTATGATGTTTGCTGGTAAATGAATGGAACTGAAGATGATCATGCCAAGAGAAATAAGAAAGTTAAAGGTCTAGTATTTTCTCTAAGATGCAGAAGCTACTCCAAAATAAGGAACAAAAAAGGAAAGAAAAGAAAAAAGAAAAGGAAGGGGAATTTCTTGATAATAGAAGAAATACCAGTGGAGTAGAGGAAGTAGATTGAGGAGGACAGAGGCGGAACAGGGCAAAGGAAGAACAGTGGAATGAATCGGACTTAACCTTCCTGGGTATATATATGAATATACCACAATGAATCTCACCATTATATACATTTGCAAGACACTAATTTTAAAAATCTGTAAGTAAATTGGAGAAAGATTAGAAGAGTAGAGGAAAGGGAATGGGGGAGGGAACAGGGAAGGGCAAGGGGGAATCATAGGGACTGAATTGGAACAAATTATATTCTGTGCTTTTATAATTGTGTCAAAATGATCTTAATGTTATGTATAACTAAGAAGAATCAATAAAAATATGAGGGGCCGGGGATATAACTCATCTGGTAGAGTGCTTGCCTCACAAGCACAAGGCCCTGGGTTCAATCCCCAGCACCACAAAAAATAAACAAATAAATAAAAATAAAAATATGAAAAATAATTATTAAATTACATCCCCCAGGTGTCTTTCAGTTTATGTTGCATATACTGATATTTAAATGTATGTCATATAAAATAGAACATACAGTTGTAGGACCCCCCAAAAGGAAGACCCTTACTCGAGTCTCAGGATGGCGCACTCCAGGAAACACAAGAGACTGGCTTGATGCAAAAGCACGAGGCACTTTAATAACGGAGCTCCGGGCCAACACGTGTCTCACGCAGGAGATAGAGGAGTTGACCACGAGGCTCAGAAATCAGGGATTTATATAGGAAAAGTTAGGGAGTTTGGCGCGGGTACACATAATTGGCTGATTCAAACATAAGCGGGCACATGACTACATTGATTACATCAGCAAGTAGTACGTGCAAATTGACATTCCAGCAATGGGGTAGGGCAGTTTATTTTGGTTAGCAGGGGTCAAGTTAACCTTAAAGAAAAGGGAAGAAAGGGGAAAGTGGGTGACACCAGATGGTCCACGGCCTTGTGGAGATTGTTTATCCTCCATGGCCAGTTAGTTTTTGATGATTTGGCAGTCTTATTTTAGGCTTGTTTAGGTATGTTCAGGCCTCAGGCCTGTCCCTCTTTGTTTCTTTTCCTAAGTTCATTTGCTAGACTACAGATTCTGTGCTTTAATTATGGGCACTTAAATTTTAACTCTTTCACAATCTAATATTATAAAGTAGATTCTACTATTATGAAGTAGATTACATCATTATGTTTTTATCTTAAATTCTTCAGGTGCATATCTTATGAGGATGTTGAAACATTGGAATTAAAATAGTGGATGAATTATGGAATGATATTTTTTCTATCATGTCATAAAGTAAAATCCATTCCATTGATATTCTGCTTAAAATGTGGGATTACCTCTATAAAATATTAATTGAATAAGCTGAGGTAAATTTTATTGAAATGAAATCAAAACCTACTAAATACAAGGTACTGTTCCCAACATTTTGAAACAGGGATAAGGATACAGAAATTAATTCAAAAGTGTGGTGTCTAGCCATTAGGAATCAATTTAATGAGGAAGGCATAATAAAGGAATTATTATAATTATGGGTATAAGAAGTTGCTGATTGATACCATTCACAAATTTTTATTATGAACCAGAATCTATGCCAGAGACTTAACAAAAGCTAAATAAAATGCACTGACTAAATTTTACAACAGCATCCCAAGATATTTATTATTAGTCCTATAGAGCAGAAGAAATAACTGAGGTCAGATGTTAATCTCCTAAGGTCAAATAGCTAGAGTGGTAAGAATTTCCTCCCCACTACATCTTATTAAGCATCTTCTAAGGCTTCCATACATTTATGAGGAAATAGTTTTTTAAGAAGCTACGATTATTCTTAAATGAAGCCATCACTTGGAAAGTTGGCTTTGAATGTAGTCTTAAAGCTGTTTTAGGGATGAGAATTTCATTGACCTGGGGGATAAACAAAGGAATTTATATACAGTTGTAATGGTTAATTTGAGTTGTCAACTTGATTGGATTAAGAAATGCCTGTGATTAAGAGACTTCTGGGAGTGTCCATGAGGGCGTGTCTACGAATGATTGGAATGTGGGATAGTGAGTGGAAGTGGAGACACTTCCTAAGTGTGGGCAGGTGACTTGGATAGAATAAAAGTTGGACGAACAAAGCAGCAGATGCAGATGCAAGCTCCACTCTTCTTGAACAGGTTCTTGATTGCTGCTTTGATCATCTGAGGATATTGTACTCCCGCTTCTTCACTCTTCCAAAGTGAACTCTGCCAGTGATTGATTCTCCAAGTAATTTCTAGAACCCTTAATCTTAGACTAGGGTAGCACTGTTGATCCCCTTGTTCTGGGACTTCTGCCTCTTGGACTGCACAGCTACTGGTTCTTGCAACTCTCTAGCCTGCAGACGACCATTGTGGACTATCCAGCTTCTGGTTGTGTGAGCCAATCTAATAAATCCCCGTTTTATAGTCATACTTCCTATTGATTCTGCTTCTCTAGAGAACCCTGACTAATACAACAGTCAACAAAATGAGCAAAATCTCAAAATAAGGAAGTACAGGTCACATTCAGGGTATTCTGGTGGCTGATGGTTTTGAAGAAGAGCAGGGAGTGAGCAAGGAAAGAGGTACAGCTTTTGAGTTTGGGTGGGCAGGATATTAAGAGTGTGTTACTCACACTGGGAGAATGTAATTGGAAAATCTGGCCATCCTAAACTCTTTCAAAGATGACAGCTAAATCATCTTGCATAACAGCAAAAAGAATCTACCCACCTGCTTACTTTCTAATGCAATTTACTGAAAATTGTGTCTTCCTACACACATCTTCAGAATGAATTTGGCCTATACCAGATAGTAATTTGGCTGCAGCTCTAATCCATATGAATAGCTCATTTATCCACAATACTTTTCTACTCTCTTTCTGGTCTATTGAGTTTGTAAGCAATTTTTCTCCTGCTCTTTTGTTCCCTCTCACAGGCCTGCAATAGTTGTGCTCCCCTTGCTGTGGGCTTGGGAGGAGTATGTGGGCAGCTAAAGGCAAATATAATGAAGGTGGTTTTGGGGTATGGAGTTTTGGAAACTTCCACCAGTTCTTAGCTTCAATAAAGTGTGGTACCAGCTATAGAACTTTCAATGGGCATGGAAAATTCACATTAACATTAACATGATTAACATTAATATTAAAATAATAATTAATATCAAAATTAATATGTTGATAGAAACAGCATCATATTCATATTATCTTACAAAATACTATAGCTCATTTTGTGAATTGCAAAACCAATTCCTATCTGAGATTATTTAATTTTATTATAAGCTTTGCAATTGCATTTACTTATAAATTTCTAATACAAGATCTTATACTCAAAAGTCTTTGTACTACTTATTTTAAGAAGGTATTTATGTAATAGAATAACTTCATAATATCAGTAAGTATTAATAAATTAATAGGCAAGAGATCACTTTACAAGTGATCTCATATATCCTTACTCAACTTTTACTGTAGGAAAGTGAAATTACATATGATCATTGTTTAATTTATAGGTATGAACACATATATTTGTGTCTATATAACAGAAAATTTCCCTAAAAATCTTTAGTTTCTGACACCAATCCATGATAAATGAAATCAGACAATTTCAAAATATATTCAGCAATTTACTCCTTTTTGACAAAAAAGAATAAATCCATTAGTTAGCCAATTGATTCATTTTTGATTAACCAGTTAATCAGTTAAGTTATCAGAGTTAGACATATAATTGGTCACTTGGAAGGTAGAGAGTTAAAACTTGAAAAAACTAACAACATAAAGTCAAACACTGACAATTTCTCTTTCAAAACTTTATAAGAAGTATACTCTGGTCCAAGATGTAAGAATCATTTTTTATTAGCATTATATCAGCATTAATAATGATGTCTTAGTTATAAGGCCTCCATGAAAGTCTCTGCTTTCATCTGCCACAATCAGATTTGTAAGCTGATACCTGACAATCTCTTAGCATATAAATCATAGAAGTGTTATTCCACTTTCACTGCTATGACCAAAATACCTGACAAGGTATCTTGACCTAGAGGAGGGAATTTTTATCTGGGGCTTATAGGTTCAAAGATCATTCCACTGCATTGCTCTGGCCTGTGGTAATACAGAACATCATGGTGGGAAAGGGTGGTGGAGGAAAGCTACTCAGCTCATGTGGGATGGGAAGGAAAAAGATGGAGATGCCAGGTCAAAACATAAACTTACATATATGATTACATGACAGGTATGATTCTACATCATGTAGAGCCAGAAGAATGAGAAGTTATATTCTATTTATGTATGATGTGTCAAAATGCATTCTACTGTCATGTATAACCAATTAGAACAAATTTTTAAAAAGCATAAAATCCAAAGGCATGCCCCCAGTACCTTACTTCTGTAAGACCCCCAAAAAGGAGACCCTAACTATGTCCCACAGATCGACGGCAACCCCAATCAACCACAGGAGGCGTCACTTGATGCAAACCGCAAGAGGCTTTTTTTTTTTTTTTTTTTTTTTTTTTTTTTTTGCGGTGAGAGGTCTTCGTTTTTATTTTTTTCTTATCAAAAAATTAGGTGACCTTAAAAATTAAAGAAAAAATTCAATAGATAGAAATTCAGAAGACATTGAAAATGTGACAAAAATAGTTACGAATTTGAAAAAAAAAGTGGTTATGAATACAATTAATAAACTAGAACCCATAGACATATATTGAAATCAGGGCCAATATACATTGTAAACTTTTTTCAATACATAGGACATTAGTACGTACATGCTACCACCCAAATAAGACTCTCAAAATGAATTGATGAGAAAAAAATACATTTTCTCACCATGTGCAATAAAACTAAATGTTCATAATATAAGTAAAACCAATGAAAGAAGCCATGGGTAAAATGGTGACCTGATGTACAGATTAGGCAGGTGGCCCAGGGTAGACTGTAACTCCATTATTTACTGCTGTGTGACCTGGGTGATTTATTGAACCTCTCTGAACCTTGGATTCTTCATCTAGAGATGTGACTCTGTTCTGCAAAGTATGTGTGTAAGTATGTAAAGTAAAGACAAAAGAGGTAAACCATAAGTCACATGATATGATCCCACTTTGTAAGATACTTACATTATTTTTATCTGTGACTGACTAGATTTCCGTTTTTTTTATTTATTTTATTTTATTGTAAACAAATGGGATACATGTTGTTTCTCTGTTTGTACATGGCGTAAAGGCATACCATTTGTGTATTCATAAATTTACATAGAGTAATGTTGTTTGATTCATTCTGTTATTTTCTCCCTTCCCCCCACCCCTCCCACCCCTCTTTCCCTCTATACAGTGCTTCCTTCCTCCATACTTGCCCCCCTCCCTAACCCCAACTCTAACCCTAACACTAACCCTTCCCTCCCCCCATTATGTGTCATCATCCACTTATTAGCGATATCATTCAATCTTTGGCTTTTTGAGATTGGCTTATCTCACTTAGCATGATATTCTCCAATTTCATCCATTTGCCTCCAAATGCCATAATTTTATCATTCTTTATGGCTGAGTAATATTCCATTGTATATATATACCACAGTTTCTTTATCCACTCATCAATTGAAGGGCATCTAGGTTGGTTCCACAGTCTGGCTACTGTGAATTGAGCAGCTATGAACATTGATGTGGCTGTATCTCTGTAGTATACTGATTTTAAGTCCTTTGGGTATAGGCCAAGGACTGGGATAGCTGGGTCAAATGGAGGGTCCATTCCAAGTTTTCTAAGGAATCTCCACACTGCTTTCCAGAGTGGCTGCACTAATCTGCAGCCCCACCAGCAATGTATGAGTGTAGCTTTTTCCCCACATCCTCTCCAACACCTGTTGTTGCTCGTATTCTTGATAATCGCCATTCTAATTGGGGTGAGATGGAATCTTAGTGTAGTTTTGATTTGCATTTCTCTTATTACTAGAGATGTTGAACATTTTTCCATATGTTTGTTGATTGCTTGTAGATCTTCTTCTGTGAAGTGTCTATTCATTTCCTTAGCCCATTTGTCGACTGGATTATTTGACTTCTTGGAGTAGAGTTTTTTGAGTTCTTTATAGATTCTGGAGATTAGTGCTCTATCTGAAATATGATTGGCAAAGATTTTCTCCCACTCTGTAGGCTCTTTCTTCGCATTGCTGATAGTTTCCTTTGCTGAGAGAAAGCTTTTTAGTTTGAATCTATCCCAGTTATTGATTCTTGCTTTTATTTCTTGTGCTATGGGAGTCCTGTTAAGGAAGTCTGGTCCTAAGCCGACATGCTGAAGATCTGGACCTACTTTTTCTTCTATAATCTGCAGGGTCTCTGGTCTGATTCCGAGTTCCTTAATCCATTTTGAGTTTAGTTTCGTGCATGGTGAGAGATATGGGTTTAGTTTCATTCTGTTGCATATGGATTTCCAATTCTCCCAGCACCATTTGTTGAAGAGGCTATATTTTCTCCATTGCATATTTTTGGCCCCTTGGTCTAGTATGAGAAAATTGTATTTATTTGGGTTTGTGTCCGTGTCCTCTATTCTGTACTATTGATCTACCTTTCTATTTTGGTACCAATACCATGCCGTTTTTGTTACTATTGCTTTGTAGTAGAGTTGAAGAGCTGGTATTGCAATACCCCCTGTTTCACTCTTCCTGCTAAGGATTGCTTTAGCTATTCTGGGTTTCTTATTCTTCCAGATGAATTTCATAATTGCGTGCTCTATTTCTGTAAGGTATGTCATTGGGATTTTAATTGGAATTGCATTGAATTTGTATAGCACTTTAGGTAGTATGGCCATTTTGACAATATTAATTCTTCCTATCCAAGAACATGGAAGATCTTTCCATCTTCTAAGGTGTTCTTTAATTTCTTTCTTTAGTGTTCTGTAGTTCTCATTGTAGAGGTCTTTCACCTCTTTTGTGAGATCGATTCCCAAGTATTTTATTTTTTTCGATGTTATTGTGAATGGGGTAGTTTTCCTAATTTCTCTTTCTGAAGATTCATCACTTATGTATAAAAATGCATTGGATTTATGAGCATTGATCTTGTAACCTGCTACTTTACTGAATTCACTTATGAGTTCTAAGAGTTTTCTGGTGGAATTTCCAGGTTCCTCTAAATATATAATCGTGTCATCAGCGAACAGGGATAGTTTGAGTTCTTCTTTTCCAATTCGTATCCCTTTAATTTCTTTGGTTTGTCTAATTGCTCTGGCCAGAGTCTCAAGAACGATGTTGAATAGAAGTGGTGAAAGAGGGCATCCCTGCCTTGTTCCAGTTTTTAGGGGGAATGCTTTCAGTTTTTCACCATTTAGAATGATATTTGCCATGGGCTTAGCATAAATGGCCTTTACAATGTTAAGGAATGTTCCCACTATCCCTATTTTTTCTAGTGTTTTGAGCATGAAGGGGTGCTGTATTTTATCAAATGCTTTTTCTGCATCTATTGAAATAATCATGTGATTCTTGACTTTAAGTCTATTGATATGGTGAATGACATTTATTGATTTCCTGATGTTGAACCAACCTTGCATCCCTGGGATGAAACCCACTTGATCATGGTGCACTATCTTTTTAATATGTTTTTGTATGTGATTTGCTAAAATTTTGTTGAGAATTTTTGCGTCGATGTTCATTAAGGATATTGGTCTGAAATTTTCTTTCCTTGATGAGTCTCTGTCTGGTTTAGGTATCAGTGTGATATTGGCTTCATAGAATGAGTTTGGGAGGGTTCCCTCCTCTTCTATTTTATGGAATACTTTGAGAAGTATTGGAATGAGCTCTTCTTTAAAGGTTTTGTAGAACTCGGCTGAGAACCCATCTGGTCCCGGACTTTTCTTTGTTGGTACGCTTTTGATGACTACTTCTATTTCAGTACTTGAAATTCAGTTTAGGCAATTCATATGTCTCTAGAAACCTGTTGATGTCTTCGAAATTTTCTATTTTGTTGGAGTATAGATTTTCAAAATAGCTTCTAATTATGTTTTGTATTTCCATCCTGTCTGTTGTGATATTTCCTTGTTCATTCCAAATTTTAGTGATTTGGGTTTTCTCTCGTCTTCTCTTTGTTAGTGTGGCTAAAGGTTTATCAATTTTGTTTATTTTTTCGAAGAACCAACTATTTATTTTGTCAATTTTTTGTATTGTTTCTTTTGTTTCAATTTCATTGATTTCAGCTCTGAGTTTAACTATTTCCTGTCTTCTACTACTTTTGGTGCTGTTCTGTTCTTCTTTTTCTAGGGCTTTGAGCTGTAGTGTTAGGTCGTTTATTTGTTGAGTTTTACTTCTTTTATTAAATGCGCTCCATGAAATAAATTTCCCTCTGAGTACTGCTTTCATAGTGTCCCAGAGATTTTGATATGATGTTTCTTTGTTCTCATTTACCTCTAAGAATTTTTTAATTTCCTTCCTAAATCTTCTGTTATCCATTCATCATATAATAGCATATTGTTTAATCTCCAGGTGTTGGAATAGTTTGTGTGTTTTACTCTTTCATTTATTTCTAACTTCAATCCATTATGATCTGATAGAATACATGGTAGTGTCTCTATCTTCTTGTATTTGCTAACATTAGCTTTGTGGCATAATATATGGTCTATTTTAGAGAAGGATCCATGTGCTGCTGAGAAGAAAGTGTATTCGCTCTTGGTTGGATGGTATATTCTATAAATGTCCGTTAAATCTAAATTATTGATTGTGTTATTGAGATCTATGGTTTCTTTGTTCAATTTTTGTCTGGAAGATCTGTCCAGTGGTGAGAGAGGCATGTTAAAATCACCTAGTATTATTTTGTTATGGTCTATTTGGTTTCTGAAATTGAGAAGGATTTGTTTGACATACATGGATGAGCCACTGTTTGGGGCATAGATGTTTATGATTGTTATATCTTGCTGATTTATGCTTCCCTTAAGCAGTATGAAATGACCTTCTTTATCCCTTCTGACTAACTTTGGCTTGAAGTCCACATATTCAGAAATGAGGATGGATACTCCAGCTTTTTTGCTGAGTCCATGTGCATGGTATGTTTTTCCCCATCCTTTCACCTTCAGTCTATGGGTATCTTTTTCTATGAGGTGAGTCTCTTGCAGGCAACATATTGTTGGATCTTTCTTTTTAATCCAATCTGCCAGTCTATGTCTTTTGCTTGATGAATTCAGGCCATTAACATTCAGGGTTATTATAGAGATATGATTTGGTTTCCCGGTCATTTGGTTCATTTTTTAAATTTTATTTATTTATTTGTTTGACACAACTTGTTTCCTCCTATATTTGACAATTCCTTTAGGATAATTCCTCCCTTTGCTGATTTGCTTCTTTGTTTTTCATCTCTTCCTCATGGAATATTTTGCTGAGAATGTTCTGTAATGCTGGCTTTCTTTTTGTAAATTCTTTTAGCTTTTGTTTATCATCGTCAAATTTGAAGGTAAGTTTTACTGGGTATAAGATTCTTGGTTGGCATCCATTTTCTTTCAGGGCTTGAAAAATGTTCTTCCTGGCCCTTCTAGCTTTTAGGGTCTGGATTGAAAAATCTGCTGATATCCGTACTGGTTTCCCCCTGAATTTAATTTGGTTCTTTTCTCTCACAGCCTTTAAAATTCTGTCTTTATTTTGTATGTTCGGTATTTTCATTATAATGTGCCTTGGTGTGGGTCTGTTGTAATTTTGTGTATTTGGAGTCCTATAAGCCTCTAGTATTTCATTTTCCATTTCATTCTTCAGATTTGGGAAATTTTCTGATATTATTTCATTGAATAAATTGTTCATTCCTTTGGCTTGTTTCTCTAGGCCTTCCTCAATCCCAATAATTCTTAAATTTGGCCTTTTCATGATATCCCATAGATCTTGTAGATTCTGTTCATGATTTCTTACCATCTTCTCTGTTTGTTCAACTTTGTTTTCAAGGTTAAATATTTTGTCTTCAATGTCTGAGGTTCTGTCTTCCAGGTGTTCTATCCTACTGGATATGCTTTCTATGGAGTTCTTAATTTGGTTTATTGTTTCCTTCATGTCAAGGATTTCTGTTTGGTTTTTTTTCAATATCTGTAACTCTTTATTGAAATGATCTTTTGCTTCCTGTATTTGCTCTTTTAATTGTCGATTGGTGCGATCATTCAATGCTTGCATTTGCTCTTTCATCTCATCATTCAGTGCATGCATTTGCTCTTTCATCTCATCGTTTGCTTCTCTGATCATTTTAATTATGTACATTCTGAACTCCTTTTCTGTCATTTCTTCTGCCATGCTGTCATTGGGTTTTATTGATGTAACATCTAGATTTGTTTGCAGCATTTTCTTTCCTTGTTTTCTCATATTGTTCAGGTATCAGTGGACCGCTGAGATATTGCAGATTTCCTCTATTGGCTTACAATGTCCCTGAAGATTTCTATATATATCCCCCCTTAGCCTTCAGTAGGCTGAAGTCTTGGAGGAAGTTGATAATGCGGTGCTCCACAAGGAAGTTGCCTCTCTAGGAGTGGTGGCCTTCAGGTGGGGTATAATCCCTGCTAGTGGGCAGAGGTGCCTCCACTTGTTGACCAATGGTCATCCAATGGGGACCTAGGCTGCGGGCTGAGGCAAGGCCTGTTTGGGCCTGTGTCTCTGGTTTTACAGTCCTTGTTGGGAAACCTCACCCGGCAGGGACGACTCACCCGGTGGGGAGGTCTCGCTGGTCAGTTCCCTCCTAGAGGTTCCCCTCTATTTACAGCTACAGCCTGGTCTGGGTTGCCTTCCTCTGCAAAGTTCCCAGGGGCCCGGCCCTACCTCTAGGGCCTGGGAGCCTCACCCTTCACAGATGAATCTCCTTAGGCTGCCCCTCCTCAGAGAATCTGCCCGCAGGCCTGGAACCTTCGCTCCGCCCCTAAGTCTGTCTCTGTGGGGCTCTTCCACCAAGAAGCCTCCTAGATCCTGGGACCCTCCTCTGCACCTAATCGCCTAGCTATGCAGCCCCTCCTCTGAGCAGCCACCTGGGGCCCCGTACAATCGCTCTGAGTCCCAGAGACCCGCCACACGCCTCTTCCTCCAGACAGCCGCCCAGTATTCCGGTGTGGTCACTAGGAGTCCAAGAAACTCACTGCGTGCCTCCACCTCCCACCAACCACCCGTAGCCCTGGGCAATCAATCACTCCTAGTCGAAGTGACCCTCCCCGTTCCTCCTCCTTTTCCAGGTAACCCCCCGGGTGTTCAGGAGCGGTCGCTCTGAGTGGCTCTGAATCCACGTGACCTGCTGCACGCGTCCTCTGGGCAGCCGCCCGGAGCTCTGGTGCGGCCACTCAAGACCAAGTGACCCACCACGCTTCTCCTCCAGGCAGCCCCCCTGTGTTCAGGAGCTGTCACTTTAAGTCCAAACAACTCACCACTCACCTTCTCCTCTGAGCAGCCGCCTGGAGCGCTAATGCTGTCACTGTGAGTCCACACGACCCGCCACGCTCCTCCTCCTCCTCCTCCTACTCCTCCGGGCAGGCCCCAGGGTTCAGAATTGGTCTGAGTCCAAACAGCTCGCCGCTCGGCTTCACTTCTGGCAACCGCCTGTAGCTCTGGTATAGTCACTCCGAATCCAAGTGGCCGCACTCCTCTTCCTCCTCCTCGTCCTCAGGGCAGGCCCCGGTGTTCAAAAGCAGTCGTTCTGAGCCCAAACAGCTCGCTGAGGAGCTTCTCCTCTGGCAACCGCCTGTAGCTCTGGTGCAGTCAATCCGAATCCAAGCGGCCACGTTCCTCCTCCTCCTCCTCAGGGCAGGCCCCGGTGTTCTGAGTCCACACAGCTCTCCTCACCACTCCTCCCCTGGGCAACCGCCGGAGCCCCAGTGGTTGCTCTGAGTTCCAGCGCTGTGCCGAGCGGCCTCCTTTACTGTGCTCCCAGTTGTCTGAGTCACTGCTCCAGCGGGGGGAGGGGAGGGGTGTCTCGCCGGCAGCTCTACTTCACAAAGTTTCCTGCATTCCGGGACCACCGTTCCATCCGCGACGCCTTCCCAACGGGTGAGAGTCAACTGGCTGCTTTGAGTTGGTCCCAAGTGTCTCAATATCTCCTCTTTTGAATCCTGAGTCCTGGAGCAACATGAAATGCAGCCACCCTCTAGGCTGCCATCTTGAAACCTCCTGCTCACATTATCTTTTTAATATATTTTTGTATACGATTTGCTAAAATTTTGTTCAGATTTTTTGCATCGATATTCATTAAGGATATTGGTCTAAAATTTTCTTTCCTCAATGTGTTTGGTTTAGGTATCAGGGTGATATTGACTTCATAGAATGAGTTTGGGAGGGTTCCCTCCTCTTCTATTTCATGAAATACTTTGAGGAGTATTGGAATGAGATCTTCTTTAAAGGTTTTGTAGAACTCGGCTGAGAACCCATCTGGTCCCGGACTTTTCTTTGTTGGTAGGCTTTTGAGGACTTCTTCATTTCATTGCTTGAAATTGATCTATTTAAATTGTTTATGTCCTCCTGGTTCAGTTTAGGTAATTCAAATGTCTCTAGAAACCTGTTGATGTCTTCAAGATTTTCTATTTTGGGGAGTATAGATTTTCAAAACAGCTTCTAATTATGTTTTGTATATCAATCGTGTCTATTATGATATTTCCTTGTTCATTCTGAATTTTAGTAACTTGAGTTTTCTCTCTCCTTCTCTTTGTTAGCGTGGCTAAGGGTATATCAATTTTATTTATTTTTTCAAAGAACCAATTAATTATTTTGTCAATTTTGTTGATGGCTTCTTTTGTTTCACTTTCATTGATTTCAGCTCTGATTTTTACTATTTCCTGTCTTCTACCTCTTTTGGTGTTGATCTGTTCTTCTTTTTCTAGGGCTTTGAGCTGTAGTGTTAGATTGTTTATTTGTTGATTTTTTTCTTCTTTACTTGAATGTGCTCCATGAAATATATTTTCATAGTGCTTTCGTAAATTTATAAATTTTCATAGTGTCCCAGATATTTTGATATGATGTATCTTTGTTCTCATTTACCTCTAAGAATTTTTTTATTCCCCCCAAAGTCTTCTGTTATCCATTCACCATTCAATAGCATATTATTTAATCTCCAGGTGTTGGGGTAGTTTCTGTTTTTTATTTTGTCATTTATTTCTAATTTCGATCCATTATGATCTGATAGAATACAAAGTTGTATCTCTATCTTCTTGTATTTGCTAGCAGTAGCTTTGTGGCATAAAATATGGTCTATTTTAGAGAAGGATCCATGTCCTACTGAGAAGAAATTGTATTTACTCTTTGTTGGATGGTATATTCTCTATATGTCCATTAAGTCTAAATTATTGATTGTGTTATTGAGGTCTATGGTTTCTTTGTTCAATTTTTGTTTGGAAAATCTATCCAGTGGTGAGAAAGGTTTGTTAAAATCACCTAGTATTATTCTGTTGTGGTCTATTTGATTCGTGGAATTGAGAAGGGTTCATTTGAAGTACATGGAGGAGCTCCTGTTTGGAGCATAGACATTTATGATTGTTATGTCTTGCTGATTTATGCTTCCCTGAAGCAGTGTGAAATGTCCTTCTTTATCCCTTCTGACTAACTTTGGCTTGAAGTCTACATTATCTGATATGAGGATGGATACTCAGCTTTTTGCTGAGTCCATGTGCATGGTATATTTTTTCCCACCCTTTCGCCTTTAGTTTGTGGGTATCTCTTTCTTTGAGATGAGTCTCTTGCAGGCATCATATAGTTGGATCTTTCTTTTTGATCCAATCTGTCAGTCTATGTCTTTTGATTCATGAGTTCAGGCCATTAACATTCAGGGTTATTATTGAGATACAATTTGTATTCCTGGTCATTTGACTCATTTTTGTTTTTTGACATGACTTGGTTTCTCCTTTATTTGGCTATTACTTTAGGCTAGTTCCTCCCTTTGCTGATTTACATTATTGTATTTCATCTCTTCCTCATGGAATATTGTGTTGAGAATGTTCTGTAATGCCAGCTTTCTTTTTGTAAATTCTTTTAGCTTTTGTTTATCATGGAAGGATTTTATATCGTCGTCAAATCTGAAGATAAGTTTTGCTGGGTGTAAGATTCTTGGCTGGCATACGTTTTCTTTCAGAGCTTGAAAAATGTTGTTCCAGTTCCTTCTAGCTTTTAGGGTCTGTGTTGGAAAATCTGCTGATATCCGTATTGTTTCCCCCGAATGTAATTTGATTCTTTTCTCTCACAGCCTTTAAAATTCTGTCTCTATTTTGTATGGTTAGGCATTTTCATTATAACATGCCTTGGTGTGGGTCTGTTGTAATTTTGTATATTTGGAGTCCTATATGCCTCTAGTACTTGATTTTCCATTTCATTCTTCAGATTTGGGAAATTTTCTGATATTATTTAATTGAATAAATTGTTCATTCCTTTGGTTTGTTTCTCTGCGACTTCCTCAATCCCAGTAATTCTTAAATTTGCCCTTTTTATGATATCCCATAATTCTTGTAGATTCTGTTCTTGATTTCTTACCATCTTCTCTGTTTGAACAACTTTGTTTTCAAGATTAAATATTTTGTCTTAAATGTCTGAGGTTCTGTCTTCCAGGTGTTCTATCCTGTTGGTTATGATTTCTCTGGAGTTTTTAATTTGGTTTATTGTTTCCTTCATTTCAAGGATTTCTGTTTTTTTTTTTTTTTTTTTCAGTATCTCTGATTCTTTATTGAAATGATCTTTTGCTTCCTATATTTGCTGTTTTAACTGTTGATTGGTGAAATCATTCAAAGCCTGCATTTGCTCTTTCATCTCATCGTTTGCTTCTCTAATCATTTTAATTATTTACATTCTGAACTCCCTTTCTGACATTTCTTCTGCCATGTTGTCATTGGATTTTACTGATGTATCATCTAGGTTTGGGACATTTTCTTCCCTTGTTTTCTCATATTGCTCAAGTATCTACCCCTCTAGTAGTGAAACTCTGAGATATTGCAGATTTCCTCTATTGACTTATAGTGTCCCTGTAGATTTCCAATAACTCACCTTCTAGCCTTCAGTAGCCTGAAGTCTTGGAGGAACTTGATAATGCAGTGGTCCACAAGAAAGCTGCCCCTCTAGGCATGGTGGTCTTTAGATGGTGTATATTCCCTGCTAGTGGGCAGAGGCGCCTCCACTTGTTGACCGATGGTCAGTCAAAGGAGGACCAGACTGTGGGCTTGGGCATGGCTGGTCTGGCCATGGGTCTCTGGTTCTACTGCCTTGGTGGGAAAGCCTTACCTGGTGGGGAAGACACAACCTGTGCAGAAGTCTCGCTGGGCAGCTCTCCTCTGAGTAGTTCCCTTCAGTCCAGAATGACCACCTGGGCTGGGCAGCCCTCCTCTGCATCATCTCTGGGGTCTGGACCTACCTCCTGGCCCAGGGAGCCTCACCCTGTGAGTGAGTCTCTCTTGCTGGGAGAAAGATGCTGCCTGCAGTCTGGTCCTGCCACCCGGGCCTGGGAGCCTTGCTCTGCACTGAAGTCTCTTGCTGGGCAGCCCAATTCTTGAGACTGTAATTTAAATTTCATTGTTCCAAACTAGAAGTTGTTCCTTTTTACCACTTAGTTCCTACATAACAGCCTAGAAGCCAATCTTAGCATCATTTTATTCCTTAGACAAAAAAGTGGTAGTTGGCAAAGCTGTGCAAAATATGTGCAATTGAATGTCCATATTTTTATTAGTGCATGTGCTCACTCACCTTTTGCTTAAAAACACTACCACCATGACTCCCCTTTGCAACAGACACTGTAATGAGTGAGATTTCATAAAGAGAAAGTTTAAAGATTATTGGATTCAGAATTTGATGTTTGAAGGACCAGTATTGCATCAAGCTGAACCATTTAATAACAGAGTAACCTCAGTAGGTAACCTAACTACTTTGAATCTTGTTTTCATTAAGAAAATAAGGGCTATTTTATGTACTTCACAAATGAAGAGTGCTTTTGAGTAATAAAATTATTATTTAATTTCACAGCAATTTGTTAAGTCCTATATAAATAAAAGCTTTTTCATTATCACATTATAACCAAAAGATTTATGTTGTATTATCAAATTAAATGATATATCACATAATATAATTAAAAGGGAGTATATAAAAAGAAAGAATAAAAGAAAGATATAAAAAAATTCAACATGAGGAAAAAAACCACAAATGCTTATAATAGCAGGCAACATATTCCTGTCCATGGAAAGACACATATCCCTGTCTCACTGTTGGTTTTTGGTGGAGAGAAATTTTAACTTCAATGCAACAAATTCAATAAAGCCTTATCAATAGATAGTTTTTCAATAAGGCATTGGAATGGAACTAGCTTCCTAGTGTGTCATTTTTTTCCTGCTTATTAAACAGCTTAGGAGACAGTTCATTGAGCTATTACTGCAGAGCAGTCATTTATATGGGCTTTTGAGACAGATTATGTGTTCAAAACTTGATTATGCATTCTCCAGCTATGCAGTTTTGACTGATACTTAATCTCTCTATTCCTCAATTTCTTCAAATTATAAATTTGAGATTACAGTACAGAATTCACAAAGCGAATATGAGACTTGAGATAAGTGCTTACTAAGCTCTTGTTAGTTGGTATTCTTACTATTATAATTTTTGTTGTTATTATAAAAGGGACATCAGCACACAAACTTCTTATGGCCAAAAATGAACTTTCAGGGCTTTCTTACAGAGTTGTAAGGAGGCCCCTTAGTACCGAAAGTGAATAAAAGCAAAGAGCCTTTGTCTACATCTGCAGATTACTTTATTCTTTGCCAAAACTCAGGTTGTCTAGGGCCCCTTGCTGCAATCCCAGTCTGATACTCAAAGATTTTGGCTTTGTTTAAGACCACAGGGTTTCAGATCTCTAGCAGCACAGATAACATGCTAAATAAGTGGTAGATGGATCCAAATCACATAATAACTTATTTTATTTTCCATTTTCTCCACTTTCAACAAGAGGTGTTCAGTATAATTATAATCACAGAAATAAGATTTACAGACTTTATTTGGAGCCAATCAACCTCTCAAACTGAAATCAGGTTTCTTTAACATTAGACCCAACACCTTCATCATCAAGCCATGTGTTGTTGTATGGTTACTTACAGTTTATAAGTCATATTCATTTATTACTGGAATTAATCTCAATAGTTTTGTAATAGGTTTTTTTTTTCTATTTTTCATGCAATATCGTTGCTCTTTCTGTAAACCCTAGGCAATTCTGTAAGTATGTTGTCAGAAAAAAAACAAAGCCTGCTATAGGTATCACACCTATCTGAGACATTCCAATAAAGGTTCATCTAGTTACATATGAGTACATAAATATCTATGTATTAGTTACTATTTCCTATCTTATTTGCAGTCACTACATTAAAAAACATATTGCCAATAGGACAACAAATTAAGTGGTCATACCTGTGCTGGACAATACAACACAACATAGTTACCAACAGACAAGTCACATGGATGCTGAAGAACAAGTAAATAATTGCTAGATTCTTCATGAAATAACCTAGAGAGGCTTGGGTCAAGTTAGCTGACTCTAAAAACAGAACTCTTTCCATAATTCAGGCTGTTTTAAAGTTTTATATTAAGCTTCAGAGACCTAGTTTACAGATATTGGAACAAAGGCTAAGAAAAATAAGATCTAGGCAGGCACATCCCTTAGGAAGTCATGGAGCACCATTTTTAACTGAGATCTTCTGAGGTCAAGACTGCATAGCTTCCCCGCTGAATCTGTGTTTGGAAACCAAAGACAAAGCATTGTGCTGTACGTAATGATCATCACACTAAAGGTACAATTTGGTGAGGCATCTGTTAAGAGAAATAGAAAACTCAGAATAGGACTAATAGTTAAGGAGACATGACTAACTGGCATAAAAGAATCAGAGAACAACTGCTGATTCTATATAATTAAGTGCTAAATTATTTAGTGAGGATAAAGAAGTTCAGAAGACACTTTGTGTGGGCTGGTGCATTAAAAGAGATGGCACAGCAACTGGGCTTTGGAGAACTTGGATGACAAGCAGCAGGTGGAGAATGTTACAAAAGGATGGGGATAAAAAGAGATATTTGGGCTTGCTTTTTGTGAAACACATCAACAAACACGTTCTGACCCAAGTCAATGATTTGTACTGAAAAAGAGAGTGAAATCTGATGAATAACGTATGTTGGGCCAGATTTTTTGTTCTAATTTTGTTTTATCCATAAATATGCATAATTTTACATAGATTCATAAATGTGGTAATGCATATGATTTTGAATGTATGGTTGTTTTTTTCCCCCTTTTTTTGGCTCCCTGCTTACCATTTCTTCTTCCATCCAGTTATATTAATCCACCCACTTATGCTAACAACTAATATGTAACTTTTATTTGTTTTCCCCCATTTGAATAATTGAACAGATTTCATGGTAAGTTATCTCATAATTTGCTATATTTTTGGGTATCAATTTTGTTTCCATTGCTTGTTACTAAGAGCAATGATGCAATAAACACCAAAACATAGAGGTCATTACTTATGGTTGCTCCGTTTGTAGGGGATAGACTGATGTTAACCCTGCTTACATTTATTTACATTTACCTGGAGTTACTCTGCTGTCCACTTTATTATCTTGGATAATTTACCATTCTTTTCTCATTCCTGAAATATTACTTTGGTTTTCTTTGTTCATATCATCACATACTATAAACACACTCTTTTGTCATTAAGATACCTGCTTCTACTTGTCTCATAATTGATTTATTCCCAGTAAAAAAGGTCTTCAGACTACTTTTAGTTTCCATTTTTCTTTTCTCATCTCCCATCCCCTTGATAGTCTTCCTTAGTAATTTTGCATCCTCTATTTCCAACTACCTGGATTTGCTGAAATAATTTTTAACTAATTAGAATTTATTTTACAGCATTTCCTTTTATCAGTATTTTGCTCTGAAGTCTCTATAAGAATCACATTATTACTCCTTGAATTTAATTAGATAAATACATAGATTAAAAATTAGTGATTAACTGGAGAGTTGATGTTTCAACCTTGACTCCAAAAGACAATTTGAATATAGATGTGTCAACAAAGATACAAAAAAATTCATCATTGGACATTCCTAAATGAATTGCCTTCTTATAAGAGGCAAGATTCTAGGTGATCAAGAATCAATAACACACACACACACACACACACACACACACAATTTTTTTTAAACTGACAGGATTTTTCAAAACTGATTATGAAATTGATTGTGGGGATGGGAGATGAGAAAAGAAAAATGGAAACTAAAAGTAGTCTGAAGACCTTTTTTACTGGGAATAAATCAATTATGAGACAAGTAGAAGCAGGTATCTTAACAAGTAGAGAAAGGAAAGAATGAGCTCACAGATTCAAAACCTGATTTGGTATAGGAACACTGGAGTTAATATGCACTTTTTAATGAAAGGAACCATATGCAAATCCTTGTTTGTTATGAAGAATGTAATGCTATATTTTTTCCAATATTCAACCATTGTTTTACAATAAAACACAACAAACTTAGAAGTCTTGGAACTCTGAACATTCAAGGCTTATATAACCATATGCTATCTATTCTCAAAGTAATTACAAAGATGTAATCTTTATATTGATATAGAGCTTGCAAAGACTAAAAATATATATGCTGGTTGAATTTGGCACATTGATTTCAGTGTACATTTTTTAAATGTATGTATGTAGCTTCTTCCTATCAGATATAGAAATTATAGCAAGAAAGTTAGTTTGATATCAAGTATGATTTGCTAAATATTTTTAAGGTGGTGTAATATGGTCCACTATTCAGTGATGCTAAACATAGCTTCTTTAGAGATATCTCAATGAATAGGTCTATAATTGACATTAATCATTGATATGTAAATAGTTTCAGGTCACTGATATTTACTTTCTTAATTAACTTCTTAAATAATATATTCATGACTTGTTTTAGCAAACTCTTTGTCTCTCTATGGTATCACAAAGTTTAATTTTAGATCCAACTCAAGGTCAGATTGTCACAAAGCTTCCATTTATAGATTTGGATCAGTGAGATATATCATCACTTTCACAACTTCCCTTTATAGGGGAAAGAGGAATAAGCCTGGTGACACCAGCCATGAGGATTGCATTTCTGAAGGCAGAGGACATAAAAATGTCTTCAGGAAGACCTGACCTGTAGAATATGAGCGGTGAGATGAACTTTAGAAAAAAATCTAACCCTTTCACCTTATCGAAGACAAGACATCCAGGTCTAATGAGATAAATGAATGTCCCACAGTCTGTTGATCTTCTATCTATGTGTTTATTGTTTTAATTGGGGCATTATAATTATATATGAAAGTGGGATTCATTATGATATATTAATGCATGCATTCAACAAAATTTGGTCAATTTAATTCTACTCTTCCTCCCCTTTCCCATCTCTCTTCCCTCCGGCTTGATCCCTTCCTCTTCTCTTCTCTACTCTTTTATACCTCCTCTATTTTTCCTTATGTCTCTATAGCTTCTGCATATTATATATAAGAGAAAACATTTGACCCTTGACTTTCCAAGTCTGGTTTATTTCATTTAGGATGATGTTCTCCAGTTCCACCTATTTGCTAGCAAATGACATAATTTCTTCTTTTTTAATGGCTGAATAGGACTCCATTGTGTGTGTGTGTGTGTGTGTGTGTGTATCATATTTTCTATATCCATTCATCTGTCAATGGACACCTAGGCTGATACCATAATTTGGCTATTGTGAACTGTGCTGCTATGAAGATTGGGATGCAATTGTCACTGTAATATGCTTATTTCATCTCTTTTGGATAAACGCCATGGGGCAGAATAGCTGGGCCATGTGGTGCTTCCACTTCCAGTTTTTGAGAAAGCTCCATAATGATTTCTATACTGGTTGTACTAATTTGCATCCTAATAACATAAAAATTTTCCCTTTCTCTTCACAGTTTTGCCAGTATTTTTTATTATTTAAGTTCTTGAAGCTTCCTTTCTAACAAATGTGAAGATGAAATGTCTGTAGTTTTGATTCTCATTTATTGATTGCTAAGAATATTGAAATTTTTATGCATCTGTTGATAATTTGACTTACTTCTTTTGAGAAATGTCTGGTTCATTTTCCCATTTATTGATTGGGTTGTTCCAACAACCCAATTTAGTTCTTCATATAATCTGGATATTAATCCCATCAGAGGCAGCATAGACTTTCTCCCATTCTGTAAGGTTTCTGTTGATGTTCTTGTTTCCTTTGCTGACACACATAAACTTTTTGAATGGTTGCTCAGTATTATGCTGATAATCTATGACAGGTCATGTTCAAATAGAGACCACAGTTTGTACTAGTCACTCCAGCTTCTTCAGAAGTCAAGCATCTATTATTCCTGGAAAATAAATATTTAACTACAAAAGCTACTAAATGCCTACATTCCTAGTTAACAGGACACAACCCTAGACCAGTCAGGCACAGGCCCACTTCTCAGAAGATATAATAGCCATAAATACCACCACCGAGTCTTAGCTGAGTCTTCCCTTTGCTCAAAAGCAAAAGTGAATTTGCTCAAGGCAAAGGGAAATTTTGGCAGTTCATCAAAACAACATAAAGTTTTCAATATGGTAAAAATATCAGTTTAAAAGTTTATGAAGATGGACATAGCATAGTAAATAAATTGGCAAAAAATTATATTCTTAGATTTTCCAAACAATACACCAAGAAGAGTCATGAAATACTCTGACTGGAAAAACCAAAATCATGAAGTAATGCTAAGCCACAGACTAACATGCAAATCTCCAAAGGCAATTAACTTACTAGACTTATATTTGGACATCTTACCATTAAACTTATTTTACAGATAATAATAAGTAGTTATGGCTCATCGAAAATCATTTATTTGGAAAATATTTATTTAATCAGCTTTTATGTATGGAACATTTTTTAGGCACTGTAAGACACAGAAATCAAATCAACACAAACTCTACCTTAAAGGATTTCTTTTGAACTAGACAAAACACATGTGCCTACTTCTGAAAGATATATATATATTCAATTCATGGTAGAAACATGATAAAAATTTCATGAGGTAGTGTTAATAGTACTTTATGTAAATAACAGGAGGTTAAATTCACATCTTACTGCATTTGGGGGATGCAAGTGGAAAAGGGAAATTTTCTTCCATGTAATGACATTTCTCTGGTTCCTTGAAGAATGAGAAGAGTTTGGAAAACTTTTGAGTGGGAGTTTTAGGACAATTACTCCAAGTGGAGGAAACATTAAGCAAAAAAGCATCCATGATAGTTTCAAAGCAGCTTTAAAAGAGATGCTTGGATTTTAAGTCTTTGGTTATATACTGAGGAGTGGGATAACTGGGTCAAATGGTGGTTTCATTCCTAGTTTTTTGAGTAATTTTTATACTGCTTTCCAGAGGGGTTGCACCAATTTGCAGTTCTACCAGCAATGTATGAGTGAACATTTTCCCCCACATCCTGGTCAACATTTATTGTTACTTGTATTCCTGATAATTGCCATTCTAACCAGAGTGAGATAAAATCTCAGAGTAGTTTTAATTTACATTCCTCTAGCTGCTTAGAGATGCTGAACATTTTAAAACATATTTGTTGACTATTTGCATTTCTTCTCCTCTGAAATGCCTGTTCAGTTCCTTTGACTCTTTATTGATTAGGTTATTTATTTATTGATTAGATTTATTTATTTTTGATGTTAAGTTTTTTATATATCCCATAGATGGATGCTCTGAGGTGCAGATATCAAAGATTTTCTCCCATTTGTAGATTCTCTTTTTACGCCTTTGATTGTTTCCTTTGCTGTGTAAAACCTTTTCAGTTTGATGCCATCCCATTTATTCTTGATTTCACTTCTTTTCCTTTAGGATTCTTGTTGAGGAAGTCAGTCCCTAAGCTGACATGATTATAGAAGCTCAAATCATAATAGATAAGCTATGGAACCAATCTAGGAGCCCTTCAACAGATGAATGAATAAAGAACATGTGATATGTGTATATACACACACACACACACACACACACACAATGGGATATTATAGTTTTTTATTTTTTAATTTTTAAAAAAGAATGACTTCATGACTTTGGCCAGTAAATGGATGGATCTGGAGACTACTATTATGCTATGAGAAATAAGCCAATCTCCAAAACACAAAGGTCAAATATTCTCTCTGATGTATGGATGCTTACACACAACAAGGGGGTGGCACAGAATAGAAGCTCAGTGGAATACAAAGGGGAATGAAGGGACAGGAAGGGAGGGGAGACAGAAAGACAGTGGAATGATTCTGGCATAGCTTTCCACGTACATAAATGAATCTATACATCATGTACAACCACAAGACTTGGATACTAATTGGAATAAGATGTACTCCATGTATGTATAAATATGTCAAAATATACTTTACTGTCATGAATAACTAAAGAAGAACAAGTTAAAAAAAGTTTTAGGAACAATATGGGAAATTTCTGAGAGCATATATGTAACTTCTAGAAGCTATAGTAATGAACATTGGCTTGTTTTAAATTAAACTAAATTAATTTTTAACAACCTTAGTAAGGCATAATTGATATACAAAAAAGTACAAATATTTAATGTTTGATCAGTTTGCACATGTGCAAACACCTGTAATACTCTTGCCACAATCAAGGTAATAGAGTCAACAGATGTGTATGACAAAGTAGATGATAACAGATTAAACAACATGGACTTGATTCTGCAGGCAAATTTGAAGAAGTAATTAAAGATTTGAGGAGGGAGGGACATAAGATATGAGTTTCTGTTTAATGTATCATCTCCTTTATCCTACATGCCTGCCTTGGCTTGATACTGTCTTCTCAAGAAAATCATTTTTTTTGTTCCTGTCTCTTTAAAATGCTATATGTAACACCTCATCAGGCTAGACTCAGATGAGGTGGAGCTATTGATTTTGCTCCATTCCTTTCTCTTGGTCCCATCCATCAGCAAAGTCAGATATGAATGCTGGTCTCAGCATACAAACTGGATACCAGTAGGACTAACCTGCTTAGGTCTGTTACACTGTGCATGCAATCAGGGACCATAGGCTTTAGGGGAAGTGATTTCTAAATTGCACTTGTTCCTTTCTTCTATGATAGCATTGACTTTTAGAAAAGCTGGTTTGTGTCTTTAATAATATATAAAGAAAAACTAGGGCCAGGATTACTCAATAAATTAAACAAAAATATATGTAAACATACAAATATATACATAAAGATTTTAATATATTTCATTTGTCTTTGCTTAAGGAATGTGGCAACTGATCAAGTCACTAAATAAACGTTTTTCTGAAGCAAATTTAATCTGTAAAACTAACTTATTTATTAATAAGTTTTGTCAAGCTTTTTTGACAGAAACTACAATGGTCTCTGAAGGATCAGACAATCTACACTCAAACAGACCTCAAGGAGACTATAGTCTCCCTCTAAAAAATGATTACCAAGGAGATAGTTCTTTATTGTTTGCTATTTACAGATAAACTCTTTACCATGGGAATTTGTGGTTTCATTTCACCAATTAATACCCGAAATAACTAGGTTCTTGGAGAGGAATAATTGCAAGGAGAATTTTTATCTTTGTTTGTTACCACATAGACAATGCAAAGCAGAATTGGCAATTTTAATATTAATTATGGCAATGATTCAGTACCCAAAGAGGGAGCAACAGGACTCTCTAAGCTTTGATACAGCACACGATGCAGGGATCTGTGAGATTCATTTAGTTTAGTTGAGTTTTGTATTTAAAGATTCAAAGGAATAAAAAGCTTCCCAGTGATGTAAAAAAACAGACATTTTCACCTCTCTGGGAGACAAAGAGAACTGATGTCATGATAAATTAATTACATAAGGAGGGCAAGAGACAGGCAGAAATCCCAATGACCAAAAAAAAAAAAAAAAGAAAAAAAAAAAGAAAAAAGAAAGAAAGAAAGAAAGAAAAAGAAAATAAGCAAGCAAGCCTGGGTACAAGACTGAAAAAAAATTTGGAGTTATAGCAAGAAAGATACAAGAAAGATACATGTGCATTGTGTGGGGGTTTGGACATATATGTGATATATATGTATATATGCATTATATATAATAAATATGTATTATTTGTAGAAAGTGAAAATGACAGAAAAAGTTGGAAAGTATTTTGAAAATCACTCAGAATCTCCACTTGTGAAACTAATTAATTACTCTGGACATGCTGGCATAGTTCTTTACTGTTTTGTTTTGCTTGTTTTTTTGGCAAAACATGGCCAGTATCATATCATTCTATTATTATTAATCATGTCCTTTCACTGAACATTACATAAAATAAACACTTCCTCGTTAAAATTCGGAGAGAGATTTTTGAGACCTAAAGTAGTAAGTAAAACTAACCCAACACAGTTTAGCCACCTTTTATGTGGCAATTTAACAAAACTTTCTGTAATGGAGATGTCAACCTTCAAAATATTTGCATTTACTAGGTCACAGAAAGATGTTTTCAGAAAAGTTTTTGTTCAAATATATTTTCCCCTACTCCCAGCTTCTAAAAAACACATTCTCTCTCTCTCTCTCTCTCTCTCTCTCTCTCTCTCTCTCTCTCTCTCTCTCTCTCTCACTCTCTCTCTCTACACACACACACACACACACACACACACACACACACACACACACACACTCTTTTCCTTCTCTTTGCACTGTCTTTCCTATAAAGCAGATGGTGCTTAAAATTTCCTCGGCCCCTCACAAAGCTGTTCCTCTAGCAACCTTCCCTAAAAGACTGATTTTAAAACAAGCAAAGATGTTCTTTGAATCCCCTGCTAGGCAATCTGGCAGTGCAACCCTAAATGTTTCTAATTAAAAAAAATATCAACTTTATAACAAGATAGTTTAATCATAACTGTACTGCCGAGGTCAGGGTGCAGGGTGTTAAAAATAATTCTAAACTTCCTGTTTGTTTAGAAAAGAAATTATTTCTAATGATGTTCAAAAATTCCAATTCCTCTCAGGTCGAGCAGATACATCCTTGCCTCCTGGCCTCACAAACCTTGAAACTCAGGAAGCAACAGTTCTTTTGCTGTGCTTCTGTACAATGATAGATTATATGTTCCATTAGGAATTAAGGGGTTTGAATCAGGGAGTAGGGGTAAGAGGAGAAAAAGAGATTATACTGAAATGTGTTGGTCCCACTTTGGCCACTGCAGTGCATGTGCCAAAGGTATCTCACTTCTTTGGGTATTAGTGACTTCTCTTTCAAATAACGTATTGATTTCGTGTGCTCTTGAAAATTCTTGGTTGCTCTGAGCCTCAGTTTCTATTTTAATATTAGAATCATATCATTTTACCTACTTTATTGATTTTCAAGAGAATTAAGCTATCATGGATAGTATTTTTAATACATGTCATGTCATAGGTAATAAATAGTTCAGTATTACACACTGATTAAATGATTAAAGATCCGAATAGCTGAAGCAGAAGAAAACTAACTGTAATGTGCTAGACAGTAGCAGAGCTTATGTAACAAAACATACTACTGGGTAAGCGGAGATAGTTTCCTCTCCTGATATTTAAGTTTAAGAGGGAAAGATAAAAATGTATCTGCATCTCCCATTTCATTTCTGTCAGAGCGGTGACGAACTGTGCCCTTCTTTAAAAGTGCCAATATTTGCAAGCCAACTTTTAAATTAATTCTGGTGCCTGCGTGTAATAACCAGTCTTCAAGCCTGAAAAGGGTGGGGGAGTGTGGTATTAGTAACAGCTCTGGAGGGAAGGGTGCATTTTTGCGTAGTCCTTAAGAAAAGTCTTCCTTTCCCCAGTCCAGCCAACCTCGCGCAACGCCCACCTCCACTGCGGCACTGGACCTGTGGAGGATTCGGGGTTATTCCAGGAGTAGCCACTAAGGGGAGCTGGACGCCGGACCGCCCTCCCGGTTGCCATGACAACGACACTGGCGGGCGCACGGTCTTTGGAGCTAAGCGCTGGCTAAAGCAGGTGTTGGATTGCAGTGCGCTTGCGGAGGCTTCGGAATTTCTGGTAGCCCAGGCGCCTCTCAGAGTCTTGCTACTATTCCTCTGCCGCCCTTCGGGAAAGCTCCCTAGCCCAGCGCGGACGCGCAGAGTGAAAATGGTTCACCATTCAGGCTCCATTCAGTCTTTTAAACAGCAAAAAGGTCAGTGGGAATCTTGCTACCCCTTCCCCGCGGGCGTCACGTCCCCCTCTGCATGCCCTTGCAGTTGTGTAGCAGCAGCCTCTCCAGGTTTAGGCGACACAGGAGTGAGGAACTCTGTGAAGTTCATAATAATAATAATAACAATAACAATAATAGTAATAAATGTATATTTTAAATGCTTCTTCACTTCCCATATGACTCTGATTTTCTGAGCCTCCGCGCGGTGCCTGGGAGAAACAATTCATTTCAGGACTTGATTTAGTGTTTCTACCTCTGAAGACTGCTTCCGTACGGTGCAGAGAGCCCGTAAAGTAGGGGTTGACCGAATAACCCTGTCGTGTTTTGAGATTTGAAGACAGAAAGGTCGGACGATGCTGCCTCAGTGTGTGATTCAAGTGTCTAGTCCTCTTCCCTCAAGCGAGTTCCTGCAATTGAAAGGCGTTTCCCCAATCCTAAGATAAATGCATTCTTGGAGAATTCCTGAAGTTGGCCTGTCCCAGAAGAAGGTACTCTGTAACTTACTTGGAAAACTTAATTTTTGTCCATGCCCCACGCCTGATAATGGGTTTCAGGTTTCCTCGTTAGGTTTCTCTTCTAGTGGTTTGGCATTCTGCTAGCTTCAAGTTTCTCCATGGATGCAATGATTAGAGTCTCTAGGTTCATAATCAGATCAAGAATTGTTCCAAGTAATCTTCACTCTTTGGTTCTTGCTCCTTACTTTGTTTAAAAAGACTTTTCTATAGAGCACATGTATTTCAAGGCACATTCACAATTGTGTCTTATTGCCCACAAGCATTTATTCAAGAAAATAACTACCTATTTACTGAATTAACAATGGTAATTATGCCACAGTTCACCATACAGTACCTAACGTGTGCTTTCTGGAATAGTAAATTTGCTCATTCATATTGTCTGTTTTTATATTTTACTTCCTCTCCCCTGTATCATCTGTATTTCTTTTGTCAACAGTTGTTTCCAAATAGACCTTTGACTTTGTTTTTAAACAAAAACTTGAACACACCAAGGATAATTTAGATAGAATTTCTGCATAAGGCAGAATATTGGTGTGAAAGACCTCAGAATTCCATAATTCAATACTATCCAAGATCGAGTGCTCTGGGATCCTTCAAATAGATATTAAATTGGGACTGATGGGAAATAGGGTTGGTGTAGATGAAAATTTCAGCTAATATGCAGTTCTTTTTTAATATGAAATGTTCCAAAAAATTAAATTACTTCAAGAAGTTTTATTCTTTTGAGTCATTCAACACCTGCAAATTTTCAGAATTAAGATAGATTACAGGATCTTTGCAACAGCCTCACACAATTAATAACCTCCTCTGATGCATGGCTAGGGGTGACTTATTTCCGGGACCTGGGATATTGATGTCCCCTTATTGTGGACACATGTTGTGTATTTAAAGAACAACTAATTGACAGCTTTAGGATCACTGACTTTGCTCAAAGTGAGTGATAAAATATTATGCAAGTCCTGACACTTCATATTTCTTTTGTGATGCATTATGAGCCGTTTATTTTCAAGTTTTTCCTTAATTTTTGTCACAAAAGGGGACATTAGCAAAACAATAAACATGGAGAAGCAGAAGGATGAGAAAGAAGCAAGATTAACTTTCAGCTAAGTGATTCTAGTTTATTGCTGCTTAATCTTGCTTGGCATTAGAGAAAGATCCAGTTAAGGATTAGTTATTTTAATTTTTCAAATAGAAAAAAAATGATACTCTAAATGCTTTCTGATCCAGGAGGTATGCAACAGAAAACTTTTAGGGTTGCTTGTCACTGTAACACTGCATATTAAGTGGAGAAAATTCTACATGGAACTCTGCAGTCCCTAATTTTAGGCTTGCCATTGTAACTAGCCAAAAAATCTTCAAGAAAATGTTTAAATTCTTTGGGCTTTGGTTCATATATAGTATGAAGACATTGGACACCTGGACCCATGGTCTTTTTATTCAATTTTATGGGAGGTGCAGGTGGCAATATGAAGGTGGAGATGTTTTCTTCCTGAGCCAGATAAAAAGGCCAACCTTATGTTTAGTTCATTTTTAGGAAATAATTTATCTGAGTTATCCTATTATAGAGTTTATTTTTATTTTAGTCAAGTAAGTCCAATGCCTTTTTTAAAAAAAAAGAATATTTCAATTTTATAGTACTTAGAAATAGCCTGAGATATTTTGAAAACACCATCATGTTAAGATTTTAAAAACTTCCACTCTCATTTGGAAACACTACGCAAGCCTTGGGTATTTTCTGCTAAGTTTGAGAACAATGTAGTAGTCAATTTCTCATCCACATTTCCTCACTGTTACTACTCAGTCTTGTTCAATAAATCAGTTTAGATGCGAGAATCTATAAAATGAAATGCTATCTGTAAGCCCAAATTTCTTCATAAGCATAAACATCCTTATTTGGAGTTCTACATATTAACCCTGTATATCCTCCTAAAAATTTTAATATCCCTAAACTTCAGTTACTGCGTGTTTGAAATAAAGATAATAATATCTTTCTTGCAGAAATACAGTGTTTAGTAATTTGGCATGTATTTGGGGCTCAAAAATTAAGTAAATATTAATAATAATTATTATTCCAACATTCACCTATCTTTTGTCATCTCCTTGGAAGTAAAAGGAACTCTCCTCAAATCCTTTATAATTTTTTTTACTTTCTTTTCCTTTGTTCATTCAATTTTATCACTTTGGAATTCATCTTAAAGAAAACAGTGAACTTCAGACTATTCCTGTCTTCAGTTAAAGTTATAAACTCTACCTAATTCATATGACCAACCCTCAGGGAAACTTCTGAAAAATTGCTATAGAGTAAATTTAGACATGAATTTAACTTGTTTAAAATTTCATTGCAAGTAAATAGTATTTGTTCACTCACACTTACCATCTTCTTGCTGTATTTATACTGGGGACTGTGCTTATTGATAGCATTATCCAGAACACTTTTCATCCCTGAACCTGTTACTGCAAAACCCTTCTTTAGAGAAGTTGGTATGATAGGAAGTCTATCAGGTTTGTTAAATACCTTTATGAGAGTTATAGTCAATTCTGTCTTTCTAGGAAAACTTTAACAATTTTTTTTTCTTGACAGTGTCAGTTATGTTTCTGAAGAAGGTATCCGTGTATATGTTCACCTTTTTTACTCCACTTTAAATTCTTGGTTTTCTTATGAAGAGATTTAATAAGTTAGGAAATAAATGTGATACTCTTGGGCAATTGTGGAGAGTGAAGGCAATGTGCTTACTTTTTTTATGCAGCCAGTGTAAATTAGAGTATGTTATGGTTAGAGATGACTGGGAGTGCATGTTTGCTTTTGCCTTAGCACATTTTGGAGGAACATATTAGCTGGCAAATTAGCAGTGATTTCTGGGGAAAGTCCAGCTTTCCTTCCTACCCTGGATTGCTATGTTTCCTTTGATTTTTGATGGACTCATGTGTCATATGAGAGTGGGCGAAAAAAGAACAACGATAGTTATGGCTTCTGGTGGCTGCTTTATTTACCAATAGAGCTACCAAGACACTCAGGGAATCCATAGGTCACATTAAACACAGCCTGTCCCAAAAGTCTCAAGCTTGATGGGATCAGCTGAAGCTCTGAAGTGATTCATCACTAGCCTGAAGGACATTTGGCTAAGCATAAAAAGAGTATTTCAATAATTCTGTAGAACCAAATACTTCCTACTGAAATCAGTGGTTTAACAATCTAATAATTTATATGGAGACTTGTTGACTGAAAAACACAGTCAATTCCATTTCTCAACATGACTCATTTACTCCTGCAAGTGCCCTACCTATAAGGCCTCTTCCCAACCACCCAACTTGGTGCCCTTTCTTAATTCATGCTACAAAGGGAGACGATCCCGGGAAAAATATGTAGCTTCAGAATCTCTAATATCTGTACGCTAGGCCTCCTTTCAATCTCCCTGATCTCTTTGGGATTCAGAACCTTCCTACACACTTACCTTACAGAAACCAGAAAAAAAATCTGAATCCATTTATACAACAATGGAAATTCATTCATCCATGTATGCTAACTTTTCCTTACATTTGCAGTCTAGTCTTTATTTATGATTGAAGGACAGAGGGGATGAATTCTTGTTAAAATAATTCTATTACATAGGAAAAAATTTAAGACATTATACTTATTTGGGCTGGAATTGAATAGCAGTCTGTATGATCAGAAAGAATCAGATTTCATCTCATTTGGAGCTCCTCTGGTCTTCTGCTTCATCCTTTAATCTTCACCCTTCCCTTCTCTGTCTTTCCTTCCACAGAAAAGAATTTTAAGTTATTAAGAACTCTAGTTCCCCAGGAAGAGTAAGACAAGCTATGAAAATAATACAGGGAATTATCAAAAAATAAAAATAAAAACACATGTGTCTGGGACCATTGTTTTAAAAATCTCATGGATCAAAATGCTTCAGCAAAATTAGTGTCATAATTCACAGTGGAAACACTGATGCTGAAATAATGGTTTTGAATTAGCAAGAAGAATGTACATTATGTGATAAATGTGCATCTTCTATTAGTAATGAGCAGGAGTGAAGTTTAAAATGAATTCCACCCAAAGTAATTGTAATTTAAATATATGGGTATTTTAAACTTATCTGAAAGTTCAATTACATTAAATAGCATTTTCCTTGAAGAGTCTAGAAAGTCGATGTGTTCACTTAAAACTAGGATTTAACATTATATTTCTGCCCATAGATGTTCCTGAAAAAAAAAAAAAAAATTGGGGATTGATGATTAAATAAATCAATTTATCAAAAGAAATTCAGCCCCTTAAAAATCAAAGGAGAACTCAACCTATCTTTTGTTTACTATTTTAGCATTTTGTAGGTGTGCAGAAATTTATAAAATAGTAGCATAAAATCACGGCTTAATGTGACATAGTTGTAGTCGAGTGAAAAGAGTCTGCTCTAATGGAATTCTTCTGTCTCCTCTGGCACTTTGGGTTTGCTTTCTATGGGCCATGGGTTCTTAGTGGAACATTTTGAAACAATCACACCCACACCCTCAGGGTTGTGGTGAATGATAATAATAACAAAAACAACAACAGCAAAACTTCAGCAGCAACTATTATTGTGTGGATGTTACTATTCATTGTCCTAGAATCTTAAAAGGTATATTGCACTATTTCATATTGCTTAAAGCTTTGGTAATTATGCTATTTTTCCTACCCTAAGAGATAAGCCATTTGAGGTTTCAATAAATTGATGCATTGCCATATTGACTCTTAGTGGGTGGTAGAGCTGGGCCTTCCCTGATTTTAAAATCCACATTTCTAACTACTGTGAAGTCCATAAAGAAGCCTAGCTAGAGCAGTTCTTTGGAGTTTATGAAAATAAAACATCTGGAAAGCATCTCCCTCTCATCAGATTTCCACTGCAGCTGGCTGTGGCTTTCCCCCTCACTCTAGCTCATCTCTTCCCCAAATATTAGAGGTGAAGGCAGAGTTCTATCATTCTCAAGCTTGGACTCTCTGTTGCAATTGTGGCATAAGTCACCTTGTGTCTAAAATGAAAACTTGGGACAGAATAATCTCTGCATTCCCTTCTGGCTTTACAGTTCATCAGAAATTACAGAAGTGTGAAATCATATTCAAAACCTGGCAGTGCATTAGTGCAACCATCTTGGCTGTCCCTTTGTCATTGCCTTCCCTCCTAAATTGTCCTTCAAGTAGCTGTTACTTTGAATTCTGACTGATCTTGATGTAACAGCCATGGCTACAGGATATAGTTTCACCAAAACATGTGGCTCCCATCCTCACTGTAACTGAGATGCAGCTGGGCTGTGGGGGGAGGACTTCCTGGAGTGGTAAACTGGGTGGCCCAGAATTTACATCTCTGACAATACTTTTTGCAAATGTGCTGGATTAGTAGTGATCTACATTTTATCATTTTTCTAGGTTACTGGGCTGACCAAAAAGTGACTCCTGAAAATGACTCCTAAAATTGTATATATTTTAAATTTGCCTTTAAAACACTACTTATAGCAATTTGCAGAAGAGGGTGGTACTTAGTTTGCAAATATATACACAAGATCTGTTTTCAACAAATGTTTCATCATACCCTGGTGTCTCAACCAATTAAATTCATGTACTTTTGCTTATTTTCCTAAGTTCTATGAGATCTACGCTTCTCAATTTGCAAGATCCAAAGAATCATCCAGGATTCTTGTTAAAATACAAATTATTCAGTCCTTCTATGCCTATTGAATCTAAATTTCAAGGAAGGGGAATTGGAATCTGTATTTTTAATAAACAAGCATCCTAGGAGATTCTTACAGGTGAGCCCATTTCAGAAGCAGTGTGGTAAAATAATAACTACACAAGCATTGAGTGAAATAATGAATTCATATGAACTATATAGTAAGCTATCAATAGATGTTGTTTATTATTAGTGCAGGTAAATTTTATAAAATCTGAATTTCCTTAGTTATAAATATGCATTTAGTACTATAAAATATAACTTTAGTGTATTTCTCTTATTAACTAAATCTATCAATTCTTCATTTTTAAGATTTTGATGAATTTCCTAAGTGAGAATTGCTGTACTATTTCATTTATTCCATGCCTTTAAGTTCACAGATGATCCATGTCAAAGTAGATACTTCCATAAAGAAGTTATTGGACTTGTAGAGAAGAGTTTCAGACTTTCTCTTTAGTTGTTTAATCATGATCCTTGTAAAAACGCAAATATTTTCTTTATGTTTATACCAGGTATTTTCATTTTTATTTTGTTTTGTTTTGCTTTGTTTTTTAACCGTACAACATTTTGCAAAAGAAGAGACTTTGCTATTCAGCTTTACATTGTGAAATATCAGAATGACTTAAAAAATACTTGGTAAAATTTACAGTTCTTGATTTAAAAAATGGGGAAAATGTTCATAAGATTTCTGTGTTCTTACAAATTCATTGTCATAATATAAAGTCATTCTGCAAAAGAAAGGCACAGGGTAAAATAAGAAGTAGGAATGTCACACAGAATATAAGTGATCATGGGCAAGCAAATTAATTGCATTAAGCAAAATCAGAATAATAAGTAAACAGTTGTTTTTGGATATTGCTGAAAGTGCCCTTGTTAAAGTGATGCATCTGATCTTCAGAAAGTGAAATTTCTATTACTTCATGCCAGAGGTGAGGAAACTGAGGAACAGAGAAATTGAGTAAGAGTTCAAGGTCACATAGCTAGGAGTGGTGGAACTAAAATATGTATCTGGCAGGTAGAAACATGAGAATTGTAACTCCATGTGGACAGTACTTCCTTGTGTGTGTGTGTGTGTGTGTGTGTGTGTGTGTGTGTGTGAAGGAGAGAGAGAGACAGACAGACACACACATAGAGTGGATGGGTTTTGGTGGAGAGCATATTTTCTTTATCTATTCATTGTGGTACTAAGGTTGATTCTGTATCTTGGCAATTGTAAACAATACACTAATGAACATGGATGAAAGTTTTCCTTTTCTCTGCGTCCTCACCAAAACTCGAAATCACTTTCTTGAGATAGCCATTTTAAAGGTGTGAGATAATATCTTGTAAAGTGATTCATTTGCATTTCTCTGATGATTAGTAATATTGACAGTTTTTCATAAACCTGTTGGCATTTGTATCTTTTTGAGGCTGTTTAGGTCCTTCGGACATTTTTTTTAAATTCAATTTATGTGTTCTTCCTTATTGTTTGAGGTCCTTACTTATTTTGGATATTAACTCCTTATCATAGGCATCATTTGCAAATATTTTTTCCCCATAGGTAGTTTGTCCCTTCACTTTATTAATGGTTCTCTTTGCTCTGCAGGGGCATTTTAGTGTGGTGCAAACCCATGTGTTTATTTTTACTTTTGTAGTCTGGGTTTTGGTGTCACAAACAAAAAATTATTGTCAAGACCAATATTGGGTAGCTCTTTCCCTGTGTTTTCTAATTGTAGTTTCATAGTTGGGGTCAATTATTGTAAGGTGTGAGATAGAGATTCAATTTCATTCTTCAATAGGTAGCTATCCAATTTCCCCACTTATCAATAACACTGTCTTTCTCCCATTGTGTGCTCTTGGCACAGCTGCTGAATATCAGTTGACCACAGACATGTTTTGATTTTTTTGTTGTCTATTTTGTTTCATTGTATTATGTTCTTTTTTTTTTTTTTTTTTTCTGCTGATGCTATGCTGTTTTGATTACCATTGCCTTATAGTATATTTTGAAGTCAGGTCATGAGCTATCTCTGGTATGGTTTTGGTGCTTGAGATTGCTTTGGCTATCTAGGGCTTTTTGTGGTACCAAACAAATTTCAGGATTGCTTTCTCTATTTCTCTGAAAAATGACATTGAAATTTTGACTGGAATGCTATTGAATCTGAAGATCACTATCTGTGATTTTGATACTCTAACAATGTTAATTCTTCCAACCCATGAACTTGGTGTATTTTTCCACTTATTTTTGACTTCTTCATTGATGGTTCAGAGTTTTCAGTGTACTGCTCTTTCACATTCTTTGTTAAATTTACTCCTAAATGTTTTGTTATGATAATATGTTGAATTTTGTCAAATGCTATTTCTGCATCTATTGATCTGATTATCTAGTATTTGTCTACATTCTGCTACAGTCAAACATCACATTTATTGAATTTGAATATGTTGGGCCATCTTGCATCCCAAAGATAATCCACATTGGTCTTCATGTTTTATCCTTTTTATCTTATAGTGAAATCAGTTTGCTAGAATTTTGTTGAAAATTTGTGTACTTATATTAATAAGGAACCTGTAATTTTTTATACTTTTAGGGTTATCTGTCTTTGGCTTGAAGGTAATACTGGTTTCATAAAATAAGTTTTTAAATGTTTCCTTTATTCAGTTTTTTTTTTTAATTTTATTAATTGTTGAGGAACCTTTTTTATTTACTTGTATGCAGTGCTGAGAATCAAACCCAGTGCCTCACACATGCTAGGCAAGCATTGTACCGCTGAGCTGCAATCCTATCCCCCTCTATTTATTTTGGAAAAGAGTTTGAGAAAATGTTAATTCTTTTTTAAATGTTTGATAGAATTCACCTGTGAAGCTGTTAAGTTCTGGGCTTTTCATGGTTGGGAGAGTTTTGAATGCTAATCCAATCCCCTCACTTACTAATATCCTGTTCAAAATTTCTCTTTATTCATGGTTTTGTGTTGAAATTTTGATGTTTGTACAAATATATCTATTCCTTCTACATTCACCAGTGTGTTGTTCATTATAATCTCATCATCTTGTGTATTTCTGTGATATGAATATCTCCTCTTTACTTACTGATTATCTTCTAAATTTATCTGCCTAAATTTAGTAGACTGAACATGTCAACACAACATGGTCTCATAGTTGTAGAGGAAGACTGTGTTGAATAATTTGAGTTTAGGTGCCACGTAGCTTAGATTCAAACGTTGCTTTTATGTATTTTGCTATATAATATTGTATGATTCTTGCATTAATTTTTAATTCTCAAAGCTTTACTTTCTCTTGCATTGGGGCTGATGGGATTATTTGAATCTGATTTGTTATACAGTATCTAAAATAATAAGACATTTACCAATTTACTTCCATGCTTTCCTGGTACTTTTTCTGATCTTGAAAAGTCCTATGGTAGTACAGTGTAATTCCCACAAAAAAGTAAACTCGAATTTAACACCTTTTTCTTACACTTTTAACAATTCAATTGTTAGAGATCTTAGTTGATTTTTTTGAGTAATATCATATCTGTAAATTTCAGACTAATTGTGATTTAAACTTAGAAAACAAAATTACCTCTAATTTTTTATTTATTTTTCATAAAAATAGAAATTTCTGACTTTATGAGCTTTTATCATAGGAAAGAAAGCAATATTGCACATGGAATGAACTTATGGAAAATGGTAGCAAGAAGAATGTTTTTGCAGCTCTGGGTCAAATTACAATTTCTCTTCACTATGTCTTATTCCTCATAATATGAAACAAAAAGATTTATGATGTCAAACAGGCAAAAAATTGGTGGAGGCATAAAACACTAAACTCAAATTTCATTACTAAGGCAGTTACACTTTGTTAAGTAACCTCCTTTGGGCCACTAATATTTGGAATGATGCTTTTGTTTCTCATATATTGTTTCAAGATAAATGAGTTGGTGGTGAGTGCCACATTGAACAGCTTGCGTTAGTCATAACTCTTACCAGATGTGAGTAAATCACCCACTCAGAAACTCTTAAGGCCATTTAGATAACATTATTCTAGAGTTGAAATCATGGCTAGCAGTTCCTTTATTTTTATTAATTTTTTTTTCTTTTTTTTCTTTTTTTTTTTTTTTTGGTACTGGAGATTGAACCCAGGGGCATTTAACCACTGAGCCACATCAAATCCCTCTTTAATTTTTCTACTTTGAAATAGGGTTTTGCTGTTGCTTAGGGCCTTGCTGAGTTGCTGATGTTGACCTTGAACTTATTATCCTCCTGCCTCAGGCTCTGTAGTTGCTGGGATTACAGGTGTGTGACACCACAGCTGGCCAGTTACTTTAGTATATATCACCCACATTAACTCATGTTTTGTAAAACATTTATGTTCTCTAAAAAACACTACATAATAAAACTGAGAAATTAATATATACACAAAGTTATTCTACTAAAGTACATTAAGATACCATTCTTAAAATTTCATTCATGTAATCTGAGAACTACATGAGAAATGAATATCATATCGTCTTTAAGAATTGCATTGTGAATATCTTTGCCATGCATACTTCAGATAGAGCGCTAATTTCCAGAATCTATAAAGAACTCAAAAAACTCTACACCAAGAATACAAATAATCCAATCAACAAATGGACTAAGGAAATGAACAGAGACTTCACAGAAGAAGATGTACAAGCAATCAAGAGATATATGAAAAATGTTCAACATCTCTAGTAATAAGAGAAATGCAAATCAAAACTACCCTAAGATTTCATCTCACCCCAATTAGAATGGCGATTATCAAGAACACAAGCAACAGTAGGTGTTGGCGAGGATGTGGGGAAAAAGGTACACTCATACATTGCTGGTGGGGTTGCAAATTAGTGCAGCCACTCTGGAAAGCAGTATGGAGATTCCTCAGAAAGCTTGGAATAGAACCACCATTTGACCCAGCTATCCCACTCCTTGGCCTATACCCAAAGGACTTAAAATCAGCATACTACAGAGATACAGCCACAGCAATGTTCATAGCTGCTCAATTCACCATAGCCAGATTGTGGAACCAACCTAGATGCCCTTCAGTTGATGAATGGATAAAGAAACTGTGGCATATATATACAATGGAATATTACTCTGCCACAAAGAATGATAAAATTATGGCATTTGCAGGCAAATGGATGAAATTGGAGGATATCATGCTAGGTGAGATAAGCCAATCTCAAAAAACTAAAGGACAAATGATCTCGCTGATAAGCGGATGAGGACATATAATGGGAGTAGGAGGGGTTAGTGTTAGGGTTAGGGTTAGGTTTAGGGTTAGGGATAAGGAGGGTGGTAAGAATGGAGGAAGGAAGGACTGTATAGAGGGAAAAGAGGGGTGGGAGGGGTGGGGGGGGGAAGGGAAAAAAAATAACAGAATGAATCAAACAACATTGCCCTATGTAAATTTATGATTTTTAATAAAAAAAAAAGAATTGCATTGTTTAATATTAAACGGCAAAAATGAGGTTGGAAAATTTGAATCATTCTCTGCTTCAGACTAAATATTGAGGGGGGAAAATCTCTTGTAGCCAATTTGAATCATAAAAATCAATGCTTTCTTTGAAATTAATCTAAGAAAAAAATCCTTGATGTGAGTTGTACTTAGCATATTAGCATATAAAAAGGTTAATGTATTTGAATTTTATATCTACCAAAAATATTTTAAGATTTCAATCTATCCATCTTCTCAATAAATGAAAAGATGTCATCAAGTCTTTCCCGAATATTTTCTGAATACCTGTCTTAAAGTCATAGGGAAATGGTAATTGGATTTACTGTATGTCCTTCAGTACTGTGTGCTTGGTGTGTGCTCACTCACATAGTGAACTCCAAAACCCAGCCAAGGAGGCACTATCAGTTCTGTTCTACAGATAAGGAAACTAAGGCACAGATGGAGTAGGTATTCCCACTGTAAGTCACCCTGAAAAAAATTGGATTAGGAAAAGCAGTTTAATGATAAATAACCATAGTGTGCATCCAGGATATAATCTTCGCAGAACAGAAAATGGGAGTATTATGGGCTCTTGTGAAATTTGGTAATTTCCAAGGTGTGATAGCAATATTGGCAAAGAATCTTTTTGAGAATCTGTTTTAGTCCATCCATATCTCACTCTTTTATAGGATATGGACAGTCTGTGAAGAAATGACTTACTGTCTCAGAAAAACTTTATAACTATGAGTATTGTAAGCCTCTTTCCCCTAGAATACCTACTCCTCATTATTTAACTCTAATCAGTCTGGGCTTGATATTTGTTATATTATTTCATCTTCACACTCATATTGAGTGTTAAACTTATGTGTACTGAGATGGGAAATGACAGGAGGCTGGGTATTATGAAGTGGCTTACCCTAAGCCCCATGCTTTTGTGTTTCTGCAAATACTTATTGAATCTATCCTATGCCAAGTCTAGATTAAACACTGAAAATACAACTAACAACAGTTGACATATGTTGGGGAAGCTCTGCTCAAATTTATGTTCCTTTTCATTGATATTTATGGTGTTTCAACATAGAGCTATCTTTCTGCCAATCATTTATATTGAAGAAATAACTGGTTTTCATCTTTTTAGACACCAATTTTAGTCCTAATAGTGTTCTATGACCAGGGGTTGCTTAAAATTTTAAAAGCTAACAAAACATCTTTATGAAGTTATTGTCAACCTTGTCCTTAAACTCCTGGGAGCTGATTCAGGATTGAAATCCAAAGTGTGCTGCACATATTAATGTTTTGGAAGTATTTTTAATGCAATTTCACAATATCTAATTCTTATAAAGAAGTAGTATGATGGTAGTTGCATATAAAAGGTTCAAGTTCTTGCTCCATCACTTGCTAGCTATGTCATTCTCATAATTTCAAGCATTATCTAAAAGTGGGCTCTTTAATCCATAAAATAACGTCTCCTTTCTGTGGTTGCTGTGAATACAAAATATGGTGGCAAAAATAAAGTAATTAGAATAATTACTAGTGACTAATAAAATGCCTGCCATGGAGTTAGCAGTCAATAAATATTTAACTATGTTGAAGAATCATTTCATTATTATCAAAAGTATTAATCCAATGATAATGAATAAATGGACATTAATTGTATATCCCACACCTGGTATAATATTGATGTGATGAAGCAGAGAGAGCAAAGATTTGTGTTCCAACTGATCACAACACTGTATTCTCTCAGATAAGATCAGACTTCAAAATACTTCTTCACAAGCTCAGGAAAGAGTTGACGTGAAAATTTAATCTTTCTTTCAAATTTATTATAGAATCTGGATTTGTACATTTTACCATTGTGAAAATTAGCATATGTAAAGGCCTGGGTTTGATCCCTAGCACAGGAAATAAAAGTAAATCACAGGTTTAGATATTTTTTCTGCTACCTACTTATGGAAATTAAAATTAAGAATGGTAATGCATACTTGTTCTTATAGTGCCTTACACATGTACAACTGTATATAGAATAGGACATCTTAAAAATATAAGGATGACTTACAGACCCCATAATCGTTACTATGTTGTTATTATTATTGAGTTTTCTGTGCTGTAGCAAATGGTACTATTTCTAATTCTCTTGCTATAGTGAGAATTCTCCCTCAACAAAGAACTTTAGACATCTTTATTGAATCTGTCTTTGTATATGAAGGGAGGGGAAGGGGTATGGGGAGGAAGGATAGTAGAGTGAAACAAACATTATTACCTCATGTACACATATGACTGCATGACCAATTTGATCCTACAATATGTGCAATCAGAAGAATGAGAAATTATATTCTATTTATGTATGATTTATAAAAATGCATAAATGCATTCTACTGTCATGTATAACTAATTAGAACAAATTAAAAAATGTTTAAAAAGATGTCTAATCATTTTTGGTGTTATATTGCTAAAAACAAAACAAACAAAAACATTGAAGTGGTCATGGTTTGACTTCACTAATATCCCTTGATTTGGAAAAGCAATAACAGATAGGGACTGATGGGCATCCTTTCTTGCCTATCTATGTATTAGCAGCTAAAAAGTAATAGCCCAGGGTGAGTGTGTCTGTCCATACTAAATAGAAAGAGTTGGGATGGGATTTCTTCCACTGATTACACCAAGTTTGCCTTGATATAATAGGGAAGAGAAACAGCAAAGGATTAGACACAAACCAGTTTTTAAAAGCAGAAGCCAGACAAAAGAAACTCTGTGGTAAATATGAACAGAGGAATAGCTGCCAAACTAGATCTTAAAGAAAGGGACTGACTCCGCCCTGAAAATGGCTTCTTCCCCAAGCCTCCTCAAGACTGTCACTGAACTGGCAAATGGACTTAGAACACTTGTCCTCCATGAGGTTTGATTAGAGGGTGGGAACTGACAGCAGTGACCAGGAGAACCCTTGCAAACCATTTGGGATCAGTTTCTGGGGTTGTGTACTCCTAAACTCTTTTCTGGCTTCTAAGATTGAGGTGGGAATGAAAATCCATTCTCTTTGCCATCTTTATGACACTTTCATTTGAAATTTCAGACAAAAAGAATAGCTGCTTAAATTTAAGAAGCCATTTTCCAAAATTCTCTTTGGTAGTGAGAAGAACTTTATCAATAAACAAATTACATCTGTCAAAATGGATGAACCTTGCCCACTCCACCCCCCCACCTTTTCCCCATCTATTTTTATGCTACCTGGATTTTGTGCTTCTTTGCCACCTACTTTGCTTTTCATCTTTGGTTGGGTTGTTGTTTTTCAATTTTCTCAGCTATTTGGGAAACATGTTCTGCTTATAGCCTGGCCTGTGCATAATGTTCAACAAATATGATATCATTTGTACCTTTCCTTCTTTGTTGTCTTGATCATGGTTATCAGTCCAAGACATTTTTAGGTAACATGAAACCTAACCCAGTTTTGGAATTTCTTCAAAACTTCACTTCCTCCAGCATGGCCGTGGTGAATTCTATATTCTAATATTCTGTTCATTTACATGCCACTATCACCCACCCATAAACTAATTTGTTGAGAACAGGTTGAAATTGAAATCATTGCCTGACACAGTAGCTTTTCTTTTTTAATTTTGTTTTCAAAATATAGGAATGCAAGCGTGATGAAATGTGGATTATGTTAAAATATTTTATTTAATTCTTTGCTCATTTTGACCACAGAAACATTTTGCTGAAAATAAAGGGTTTAGCATGTGAATAGAAATTTATACAGAGGTGCACCAACTGGAAGGTATTGCTAAGACAACAATAGCTAACTTTTCATTAAATTAAATAAAAATATATGAATGACTTTTAAAAACAAACTGCTCTACAAGATAGGACTCATATTTAACCGTACTGCATTGTATAATTTAAAATTTGTTAAAATGTAGAACTTATGTTAATCTAGCCACAAAAGGAAAGATAAGGGGAAAAGGAAGAAACTTTGGAGGTGACGGATGTTTGTGGCACTGATGGTTTAATGGGTAGATGGTTTCACCTGTGTATCAAACAAATAAGTTTATCCCGTTCTATTCAAACATCTACAGCTTTTAAATAAATAATGCATCCATAAATCCATCAAAATAGTGGAATAGTTACTGTGGACTTAAAAAAACAGCAATATCCAGTTCTACCTCTTGTGTTCCCCAGGACCATCTTCAGAGGCAAGCCCTTTGGCACTTAATATTATTTGTTCTAGTACTTTCTTTCATATTTCTACATCATACACTTACTATGCAACTTATTGTTAAATTCAGATGCTGCATCCTCTCCTGTTGAATTAGTTGAAGTTTAACTTCTCATACTACATCACCACCGCCATTTCTCTTTCCTAGTTATCTCAGTATCAACCTCAGCATTGATTTTGATTAAATAACCAGTGTTCCTGTGATTTTCAAGTTAAAATCGCTTAGTGCTTAATAAAGCAGAAATTAACCAATGTAATAAGCTTAATTTTCTTTCAGATGAGGTTTCCTTTCTTGTGTATTTCTGGAAAAACTTGTTTTGTTTTGCATTTTCTTTATTTGCATTGCAACTCTTAATGTTTAAAATAATTTATCAAAAGCCTATCACATTTTTCTTGCACTCGAATTTATAAAATTGTATGTCCTCCCCCAACAACCGCAGAAGATGTCTTCTATTATACCTTCATCTTTTTGCCCCAGTGAGGAGTTTTTAGCTCTCTGGGTTGATACAGAGCTGTCATATCAGGACTCCCCTGTAACAATATTAGTAAAACTCTTTTCTTGATTCTCTTTTACTTTCTTACTTTATTCCCTTATTTTACTGAGACACATTATCCAGCTGATTCCTAAAAAAGAGTCAAGGAGTTAATTTTTTGAGAATTTGCATGTCATAAAATGTGTTTTTTTTTTTCCCCCGTCTGCAAAAGTTTGAATATTTATCTGGATAAGGAATTCTAAGATATAAATTATTTCCTCCCCAAGATGTTTATGTTACTATTCTATTGCTGACTTCCTATAGACAAAATTGTTTTTAAGTAGTGTAAAACATTCTGGATCCTAATTTCTTTGGTGCAAGTTTATTGTGTTTTCTTGTCTCCTTATTTTTCTCCCCAGGCAGTTATTCTTCTGCCTCACCACCTCACCTAAGCTTTCAGGATCTTCCTTCACCCTGACATTCTAATATGTCGTAATCCTTAGTCTTCCAAGTGTTCTTCTAACTTCACTACGCTGGTCACTTAGCATGCAATTTCTTTCAGTCTACAAAGCGATATCCTTTAATTATTGGTGGTTTTATTTATTTATTTTTGACTTCAACATTTTCTCATGTTAATTTAACAGCAACTGGATTCAGTAGTGTACATGGGAAGAGGTCCCCAAATAGGAATAGTTTATTCAGAAAAACAATTTAACAAGACCCTTTTAATATGGTAGCTTAGCATGTCAGCAGAGACATTTACCCAGAAAAGTATATTTATCCAAATAATAAACTGTCCTTTTTTTCATATTTGAAATGTTGCATTGTGGGATCTGTATAAATTAGAGATGTGAGGTGTCTGCTTTCTACTTTACTAAAGATTAAAAAAAAAAGGAGTATTTTTTAAAATCTAAAGGAAATCTATAGCAAATAATGACAGATGTAAAGAAGTACTATTTAAGCAATTAGTAAAGAATTCACCTGATTAATGCTTAGGAAATAATTAAAATGAGCTGGGGGGAAGTGAAGTATTATTTGGCATACGTAAGCAGATTTATTGGTTAAAATCTTTTGAGAGAAAAAATTCTGATTATCAAATGTAAAATTGAGACTAGGCAAATTAGATATTCTTTTATAAAGCTTAAATGAAAATGTTCAAATAGTTTTGTTTTTAATAGAAATCTAGTCTTTTTGTCTGTAACTTTTAATGAAATAAAAATGCATGCTTTAAACAGAAATTCTTACCATTAATAAGGGTGTATTATTTTATTTTTCTTCTCCTGTTTTTTGTTTCTTCTTTGCACAGTTTGCACGTATAACAGCAGCAATCCAGTAGTGTTTTTTCTCTATACCTACATACAGCACTACAATGCTCATGTAGTAAAACTTTGATGAATTATTGGTATTTTTAAATGGCATACAGTAGAATTAAAAATAGTAAACTTTGTTTTGAACTTTAAAACTTTCAATAGTTATCTTTTTTATTTTTATTTTTTATAATAATAATAATTATTATTATTTATTTTTATTTTTTATAATTATTATTATTATTTTTTTTTTGGCGGTGCTGAGGATTGAACCCAGGGCCTTACGCTTTCGAGGCAGGCACTCTACCAACTGAGCTATATTCCCAGCCCCCTTATTTTTTTATTTTTTAAAAAATGGTATGCATCTACTTCATGTACAACCAGAGAAACAAGTTGTACCCCATTTGTTTACAATAAAAAAATGTTCTAATTAGTTATACATGACAGCAGAATGCATTTTGACACATTGTACACAAATGGAGCACAACTTCTCATTCCTCTGGCTGTCCATGGTGCAGAGTCACACTGGTCATGTAATCATACATGTATACAGGGTAATAATGTCCATCTCATTCCACTGTCCTTTACACCCCCACAACCCCCTCCTTCTGACTCCCCTCTGCACAATCCAAAGTTCTTCCATTCTTCTCTACCTGCCCCCACCCAATTATGGATCAGCACCCACTTAAAACAGAGAAAACATTTGACGTTTGGTTTTTTTGATTTGGCTTATTTCACTTAGCATGATAGTCTCCATTTCCAACCATTTAACTGCAAATGCCAGAATATCATTCTTCTTTAAGGCTGAGAAATATTCCATTGGGCATATATACCACATTTTCTTTATCCATTCATTTGTTGAACAAATTTGTTAAACATTATGTGGCTATGTCACTGATTTAGTATGCTGATTTTAAGTCCTTTAGGTATAAACTGAGGAGTGGGACAACTGGGTCAAATGGTGGTTCCATTCCAAGTTTCCTGAGGAATCTCTATACTACTTTCTAGAGTGGTTGCACCGATTTTCAGTCCCACCAACAGTTGGTTTTATTTTAACAATTCTCTAATTTGGGTTTTATTAATCTTTTTCTCAAGCTACTGTAAGATCAACATTAGAATCCATAATTTGTTTCTCAAATGTTCTTTTTTTCCTTTTTCTGTGTTCCATTTTTCTTCTTGGTTTTCTTTTTTACACTCATCTATAGCAAATAAAATAAATATATATGTATATACATGGGTATTGATGTATATATATGTATAATGTGTATGTGCATGCATATATATATATATATCCTCATATGTATGTATCTATATATAAACCATTATATATTTGACTTTATTGAGATATAATTGACTTATAATTTGTACATATTTAAAGCATATAAGTTAATGTTTTGACATATATATTCACTGATACAACCACAACAGAACTAAGATAATGAAAATATAGTTTGCTCCAAAAGTTTAACCAAGGGTCCTTTATTATGTTCTTTCCTTCCTTGACTATCTCTAACATCCCTCAGGCAACCACTAGTATGCTTGTCTTACTACAGATTATTCACATTTTCTAGAATTTGACAGAAAAGTAATTTTATATATGTGTATATATATATTATATATATATTATGTATATACTTTTGTCCTATTTCATTCAACATAATTATTTTAATATTCATTTGTGTTATATGAATTGTTGATTCCTTGGATTGCTGATTACTATTCTTTTATCCTTAATCAGAAATTGAATATGGTCTTTTCAATTTTTATTGCTGTCATAACATTAAAACAAATTTAGTTATTAAACAATACAAATTTAATTTTTATTTCTGGACATCAAAGTCCAAAATGAGTTTCACTGGAGTAAAGTCAATTTGTGAGACTCCAGGGAAGAATTCTTTTCCTTTCATTTTGTAACTCTAGTGGCTGCCTGCATTATATATCTTGTGGTCCCTTCAGTTATCTTTAAGGTCTCTGCCTCCAGTCGCTGCTTGGCTCTTCCTTCAGGTGTCCAATGTCCCTATTTCTACAGTTTATAAGAAAAATTGAGAATTATGACCCACCCAGATAATCCAGGATAATCCCTTCACCTGGAGGTTTCTGATTTAATCACACCTGTATGGTCCCTTTAACCATCTAAGGTTATAGTTACAGGTTTTGGCAATTAGGTCTTGGATAATTCAGATTATCACATAAGGATATAACCAAAACATTTCTGTTTGTTGATCATTTGAATTGTTTGCAGTTAAGCAACTGTTACAAATAAATTTGCTATGAACTTTGAGTACAAATCTTTGTGTGGACAGGGATTTTCATTTCTTAGTATTATTCTGAGTTGTTGAATGGCTACCTCATACTGTAGGTATATTATTAACTTTTTAAGGCATTTTCAAGCTTGTTTTTTCAATGAAGTTCTATCATTTTGCATTTGCACCAGCAGTGTATGGGAGTTCTATTTTCTCCATAATCTCACAAACAATGTACTTAACGGGTATCCCTTTGTGGCTTTAATTTGCATTTTCCTAATTACTCATTATGTTGAGCATATGTTTATGTACTTTTGTTATTTAATTTATATATATATATTTATAAATATATCTGTATATCTATCTATCTATGTATATGTGGTGCTGAGGATTGAACCCAGTGCCCCACAAATGCTAGGCAAGCACTCTACCACTGAGATGCAAACCTAGCCCTTGACCATGTCTTAAAAATTGGTCTGTTTGTATTACTAAGGTTTATAATTTTTGTTTTTCTTTGTTTGCAGTGCTGGGGATTGAAGCCTCAGGACCTTATACATGTTAGACAAGTGCCTTACCACTGACTACATCCCCAGTCCTGTATTTTTCAGTTTTGAGTACTCATTATATATTATCAGTACACTATCTCTATTAGATATAAGATTTGAAAATATTTTCTCCCAGTTTGTGGTTTATCTTTTCATCTTCTCAGCAGTGTATTTCATAGAGCAAATGTTTCTACTTTTGACTAAGTAGAATTTAATCAATTTAAAAATTTTGCACATCATGCTTTAAGTATATCACACAAAATATGTTTGTCTACCTCATCATCACAAATTTTTATTTTTCTCTAGTATTTTTATAGTTTTATGTAGGTATTACATTTATGTCTACAAACCATGTTTCACAAATGTTTTTTAAACTAGGTTGTATAGATCAAAATTTGAGTTTTCATATGAATATGCAGTTGTCCCAAGATTGTTTGTTAAAAAGAACATACTTTTTCTTCTTGACTTTGCAACTTATTAAAAAATCAGTTGTCCATAATGTATGTAAATCTGTAAAAAGGCTAGTATGTTTTGTTGCTCTCTATCAATGTTCATCCCAATTTCACATTGTCATATTTACTATAACTTGATACTTAATAGAGAAATCACTATTGCACCTTGAAATTTGTTTTCAATGTCTTTTTAGCTGTTCTATGTTATTGTATTTCCATATGAAGCTTAGAACAAGTTAATAAATTTCCACTTTAAAAAACTTGGAATTTTGGTTGGTATTACTCTGACTCCACAGATGAATTGAGAAGAGTTGGGATCATAAAAAAATAGTTCTTCTGCCTTACAAACATGATGCATCCATTTCTTGTTGTAAATGCTACCATGTTTGTTGTGATTGGAGCTTCTTAACATGTAGGTTTACTGTTTTCCTCAAATTTGGGAATATTTCACCATCTAGTTTTTCAAATATATGCCCTTATTTTTTGTGGTTTCAAGTTAAACATATATTAAGCTACATGAAGTTGTACCACATTTCTCTTATATTCTCTTCATTTAAAACCTGTTCTTCTCTCTGTGTTTGGTTTTGGATTGTTTCTGTTATTCTACATTTAAAACTTTTTTTCCATAATTATAATTAATTTGTTCTCATATATATTTTTCATACCCTTTACATTCAATTTGTATTTTTTAAAAAAATCTCCTATGTTACTATTTTACTTCATGAACATATGGATAGCAATTATAATACTATTTCAATGTCTTTACTTGCTCATTGTCTCAGATGTGTCAGTTCTGGATCAATTTTCACTAATTAAATTATCTCTTCATTATGTTTCAAATTTTAATGGTTCTTTGCCTCCCTACTGTTCTATGGGAAATCTTACAATGGCAATTACCTTGTTGAATGTTGGGCATTTTTATATTATATGTTGAGTGGCTATACTCCAGATTTCTTAAGAATTTGGGATTATTTTTAGGTTTTGGAATATTTGCATTTATATGTATATATCTAAATAAAATATATAAATATGCATATATAAATAAAATATATAAATATGTGCATGTGTGTGTGTGTGTGTGTGTGTGTGTGAGATAACGAGATACTCCAGAGTGGGACTCAAGTCTAAATGTGCCCTTCATTTGTGTTTCCTATAATTTTATACAATGTTTTTAGTGGACCTTACATGTTCTTTTGTTTGTTTCTTTTGTCATTGTTTATTTTTTTGGGTACCAGGGATTGAACTGAGGGACACTCAACCACTGAACCATATTCCCAGCCCCATTTTATATTTTACTTAGAAACAGGGTCTCTCTCAGTTACTTAGTGCCTGGCCTTTGCTGAGGCTGGCTTTGAACTTGGGATCCTCCTGCCTCAGCCTCCTGAGCTTCTGGGATTACACGTGTGTGCCACTAGCCCAACTGGGCCTGCATTTTCACTGCTGCCTGTAACATGAGGTGAAGTGTAGCACGTTCCCTTTGTAGTGTCATGTCAGCACTCAAAAACTTTTAGATACTGGAGCGTTTTGATTTTCAAGAGTTTTAGATTTTGAGTGCCCAACTTGTACTTTAAATAGCCAAGGCTTTGTTTTACTTGGAACCAGTTTTAACCTTTTACGTTTTTCTTTTTAGTTTCATGAAGTGGTACCAGGGCGGCTCTCAAACTGGTGATTTCTCACTACAGAGGCGCGACTCTGGGGGAATTTAATGAATCTTGAGGGCTTGTAGTCTCACTAGTGGGAACAGGCTCTGTTTTGAGAGGTAGGCAATGCTATGTATTATGATCTCTTATTCCCCAAAGCAGTTCTTTATTCAGGCACAGGATTATTATTATTATTGTTATTTTCACAAACACGCCCTGACCAACACTATGCTGACACCTCCGGGGACCTGCAGATGTCTGGAGCTCTCTCTCTGTGCAGCTTTCTCCTCCCTGGTACTCCGTTCGGCAAACGCTATGCACCTTGGTCTTCCTCGACTCTCTTCTTTGTCTCTCTCCACATACACTCTGCTGACCGTGATTGGTTCTCCTCTCAGCACACGTGTCCTGGAAACTCTCACGTCAATAAGCTGGTAGAATCATCTGGCTGTTCTCATTTGTTTCATCTCTAAGGGATTACCATCCTTTCACCTAATGTTGCAAACAGTTATTTCAGGTGGGAAGGTATATTCAGCCCCACTTTTTCCATCTCAGTCCGAGTGGAATTATACTGTTAGTGTGGATATACATTTATTTATATTTACATATATACCTGTATAATATAACATGCATAAATTAAATATATAAATTACATAAAGCAATGTATCTATATATTATCATGTGTTTATTCTTAGATTCCCATTCTTGATTTAGAATACAGAATGTTTTTCATCATTTTAATCTCTGAAAATTTTAACAGGCACCATTTTTTGCATTTTATGGTATTTTTTCTTTCTTCCTTCCTGAATTCGTTTTTTTTTTTTTCTTTATCTCACTATACTGCTTTTGTTCCTTTGCTTCTTTTTAACTACATATGGTTTTCACTCTGCTTTTTGCTTTGCAGTCTTTCTTAAAAACCCACAGGTCCCTAGCTGAACTAGAGGCTTTGAAAGCCACAGAATGTGAGCATGCTAGGTCTGTTTCCTGATGTACTTCATTGCAGGGCAATCAGATAGTAGAGGACATTCATTTTAATTCCCTTGCTAAGATAGCTGTGGAAGTAAGAAATAAAGGAGAGCTGCTGGCATTCTAGGGGGAGAACAATGGGAGGAAGCTGGGGTTTCAATTTTTATTAGGCAGAGCCTCATTTAAGCCAACTTAGTTCATCCCTGTGTGTCATATGACCCCTTTGTGGCACTAGAGGGACTTGATGGATCCAATTCTCTGTATACAGATATCCATCTGGTTTTAGGTGTGGGTCTCACCAACTTTCTATGTTGGGCGATGAGTCAGTATGTCTAGTGTTTTGGTCCAGTTCTCCTGGAATCCCCCCTGGACTTTCTTACTTGAAGTATTCTCTTCATGAAATCTCTGTGCTACCTTGTTTCTGTTTTCCAAAAGTTTATTGAAATCTCTCATGTAACATTACCTAGTCATGTATGACTTATAGAATAAGTATTAGTATTCCTTCATTTTATTTTGGTGGACTTTTGGGGGTAGATGGACAAGTTATAAATATAGCATGTTTATGAGAAATCTGTTATTGTTAAGTGGATAACCTGACATTTTTGTAGCAGTGACGGTTTTTAATCAGTACTAGTAGCACATGTAGAGAAGGTCCTGCATTAGGTGTATACAAGCACCTTTACTCCCAAATTTGATCCCATTTATGCTTGATATATGATCCCATATATGCTTCATGCTTGATATATCAGAACTTTTTGTACTTGGCTGTTAGAAACCAGGGAAGGCCAGCTTTATTTAATTTCACAGCAATGAGAAGTATTCATGTTCTTAAAGAATATTCGTTAAAAGTTCCAATGACTTGAGAAAGAAGCTTATAAATGCTTTCTTAAGAGTTCTGTGTGTGCAGAAGTTTGGGGAATGTTAGATTTATTTCTCATTTTAAATGTATCATGGCATTTTATTGTTCCAGGCTTTGTCCTAAATCAGAGCTATAGGAAAATGGAAACTGTAGCTTGAAGCTGGGTGCAATGGTGTATGCCTGTAATCCCAGCAGCTCTGGAGGTTAAGGCAGGAGAATTGGAAGTTCAAAGTCAGCCTCAGCAACTTAGGAAGGCCCTAAGCAACTTGGTGAGACCCTGTCTCAAAATAAAAAAAAAATAAAATCAAATAAAAAAAGACTGTGGAGGTTGTTCCGTGGTTAAGTGCCCCTGGCTTCAATCCCCAGTACAAGAAAAGAAAAAGAAAAATTAAGAAAACAACCTGGAGTTTGAAGAGAACTGTTTTTATTGTAATATTTGTAATAAAATATAATTGCATTCAGCACAGAAATGGGTCCCAACTGCCTTTTGTGATATGATTGATGGTGTAATTGTAATGATTTATTTGAACTGTAGTTTTGCTTCTCTCTTATGAGTGCTGGGTAAAAAGAGCAGAGGACATTTGCAATAAACATATTTATTGTGAAGGAAAGGCAAAGGGATGATTTAGGAGTCTGGTGTCCCCTGACAACTTTTATTGCTCCCCTGATAATTTAGAAGCTCATATTTCCAACAGTGGCCCAACTGCTTTGGAACATTTCTCAGGTAGGAGTGTAGGAACCCTTAAAAAATTGTCAGTAAATTTTCACGTTTAGTCTTTTGATACTCCACTTTCTTCTGGCCACAAACTCCTATTTCTTACAGATTATTTTCTCTACTCTCTTCAGAATTATTCATATTCTGGATCTGCCTATGGGTGGTGAACTCAGTTCCACATATTTCTAAAATACCTTTTTGTTTTGTTTTTTTCTCTTCTGTACATACATATCAGAATACGGCTGCCAGTTCTTTGGTCATACTCATGGATCCAAGGGAGTTAGAGAAGTTGTACATTATTTTCTCCATTTACTGTTTGTTTCTCTGTTTATGAATTTTTAATATGAGAATGGCAATTAAGTGGGACTCAGGTTGCAGCTTTTTCCCGTGATGCCCTTGGCAGAAATTCCTTCAACATGGCTATGGATCTCGAAGATTCAAATCACAGATTAATATTTGTTATCATGATCATGTGCCAGAAAACCTCAATGAGTCAGAAATAATTTGGCCATCTTAACTTTGAAATAAAATAATAACAAACTCTTTGTGTATCTAGCCAGTGTAGAGTTTTGTGTTTATTTACCTCTAGTTCTCACAATAAATGCACAAAGTAGATAGAACATGGTTTTTCCATTGTTCAGTCATGGAAATTGAATCTCTGAAAGTATATGTAATGTGACTAAGTTCAGATTGTTCTTTATGGACTCTACTACAGGTGTTGCTGACCTTGAAATCCCTCTTGTTCCATTGAACAAGCCAATTTATCTTCAAAGAATGATGGATAGCAAGCAAAGCCTGCAGATTTTTAAGCAGATGGCCTGGTGGCAATTATGAAATCATGCTGGCTAGCGCTGACCCCCACTGGAGGAATTTCACTACCTATTTTAAATGCATGAACAAATGTGTGTCTAGTATATGTTTCAGATTATCATTCCACCACTTAAATTAGTTTGGTATTTGGAGGAAGGAAAGACCATCCTGTATGTTCCAATGTAAAATTGCCCTTTTTTTTCCAGATATTCATTAAGCAACATTAGTTGATTGTTTCGTATTTTGTTGGTTGCTATATTTCTGAGTTAACTTGCATATTATTGCTTGCATCCACTTTATCATTTTGTCCACAGCATCAACAGTTCCTCACTTGTAGATGTTTAACAAATATTTCTTAAATGACTAGCTAACTGCATGATACAGAATCTCTCCCCCGCTGGTGGGACAAAAATATACATGTGCCAGTCAACATTAAACTATTAGTGGATATTGGTCATTTAATACGTGATTCAACCTATTAAATGTGTTTATCAAGAAAATGGGAAAACTTGGTAGGTTGGCATAATTAGGAATGTCTTCATTTCTATCAAATTAAAATTTGTCATTGTCCTAGAGACTGTGTGTGTTCACCTTCATCCAGAAAAGGAAGCTTCATCCTATACAGATTAAACATTTCATAAACCATTCTGGGAGTTAATGAAAGAACACAAACTTGTCAGATAATTCATATGAAAATCTTGATTAACTGATACCTACTTTCATTAGCCAGGATTCTATTTAAGGCTTCAATAACAAATGCCACATAATGTGTGGTATAAACAATAGGAATTGATTTCTCATGGTATAGGAGCCTGGAAGTCCAAGAACAAGGTATTGGCAGGTTTGCTTTCTCCTGAGGTCTCTCTCCTTGACTTGCAGACAACTGTCTTTCGTATCTTTCTGTCTTCTTTGTGTTTCTGTGATCTTGTCTCTGTGTACCTGCATCCTTTGGTGTCTCTTCCTCTTCTTATAAAGATAAAGGTTATATGGGAGGAGGGCCCTAGCTATATGACCTCATTTAATATCAGTTGCTTTTTTAAAGGACCTATCTCCAAAAAATGTCACAGTGTGAGTAAGACTTCTACCTTTGAAATTTGGGGGATACACCATTCAGTCTGTAACAGGGTCTAAGCCTATACTTTATGTAGACGTGTCCTTTTGTTGCTTTCATAGTCTTGAAACAATTTCTCTTTTCTAATTATCTTTTCTTCAAGCCTGCTTCGGTTTCAACTGACACTTATTTTCTTCATGTTCACTAATCTAAGTTACAAGTAGGAAAACGTATGGAACTCGTTGCCCAACCCTGCTCTCAAAGGAGGAGGAAATCATAGTCTTTGAGAAAGCTGGAAGGTCTTTTCAAACTTTTTCACAGTTCAAGTGCTTACTTACGGTTCATTAAGCCTTATAGGACTATTCTTAAGAGTAGTGATTAAGGTACTTAAATCTGTAATATTACTAAAAAGGTTATGTCAGCTGGAATAAATCAAAATTAATATCTGTAGAATAAATATTTTAACTACATCCTCTGGTGGATTCAAAATCACAGTAAGTGCTGTTGCCTCTGTTGGTCCCCATAGCATCGGAGGCCAGGGTCCTACTCTGCATCCATTAAGCTGAGAGTCAAAGATCTTAATTTCATCTCTTGTCCCACATAGAATAAGTCAGTGGCAAATTTAGACCTATCTCTGTATATGTGTCCCCTATTTGCTCTGAGGATCATCACCCAGAAGCATGGAGCTCAGACCTTCCCCGTTGAGTTTGATAACCACACTGGTTCAGCATTACTACCCTGGCCAAGATTTTCAGAAAATTCTGCAGTTATTCTAAAACATTGTTACTGTTGAACCTAAAAGGCCTACGAATGTCCTGAATCTTCTCTTTGCATGCCTGTGAGGCAAGGCCATGTCTCTAAAAGACAGCACTGTCTCTTTATTGATTCTCTGTTCAATTGAAATCCCGAATTCTAAAAGTATTAAATTCTACCTGAGAGGACACAAATCCTCGTGACAGAACTATTGTCCAAAAGTGCTGAGAGAGCTCTCTTAGCTTCATCACTGAATACAAATAGGAGATGGCAGATAACTGCAGGTTTTGTAGAACGTGCTTGAAGAATCTGTGAGCTATAACTTGTTTGTGATAATTGCAATTTATCTGTGACATCAGTTTCTGAATGTTCCTTGCATCAAAGTTTGTGTCAAACCCCATTATGAATGAACTTAGCTTAAAAAATATCACACGTTTCCTAGAAATAAGAGTTGGCAAAGTTAGATGTTATTTTTCCATTTATTTATGCATACTAATTTTTATTAATTTTATTTTGTATGAAATAATAGTATATTTGGCCAGTACCAAAAAACCAAAAAGATCTACATTCAAAAGCATAGGCAATTTTCTGTCTACCCAGAATTTACAGGTTCCATATCCATAGGAGTCAATGATGTCTCATTTATTCTTCTATTCCATATTAGGTAAGTTTGAGTCTTAAACGGTTGACTCCTTTCATATGGTAGAAATACATGTGTGGGTGGGGTGGTGGTGGGGTGTGTTGAAAGTGTGAATGTGTGTGTGAGATTGAAGTGGCAAAAGAAGCAGTAGAAACTGATTTGCTGAAATCCTCCACAAATTTCAAAAGGGAATCCAGGACCTCTTTCAAAATGAGTGCCATCTAGAAACATTTCAGTGTCAGAGGAACTATACCATTTTCTCTTTAGTGTTTCCTTATTTTTGGTTTTCTTCCCAACATCATCCTTTCCCCTCTTGTTCATTCTTTTCCTCCTCTTGCGACTTTTTCTTCTTGTCCAATCCTTCCTCTCTATAACTCTCCTCTGACCCTTTCTCCTTTTTAAACTTTGTTTCAATTTGAGAACTCCAGGGCTAGAAGGTATGATATTAAGGAGTACTTCTTTTCATGTTTTCTGAATCTTTCAACAAAGAAAAATATCACACTGTCAATTATTAAGTAACCCAATTATTAAGATGATTTCTTCTTTAGCTTTTTTTCCAATGTCCTTCATTGCCTTTTGGATATTCTTCCAGTTTCAGCAGCCTCTGATTTTGTTTCTTAATATCAAAAAATTAAGTATTTAACCTATTTAATCTCCTTATTGGACTTCATCCTCATTCTGTTTTAAACTTGTATATTGAAAACATCTTGATTTTTACTTCAAAAAATATTGACTGCTCTCTGACATTGTTATTTTCTAAATGGAAACATCTCTTTGTTGGAGGTATCACTGAGTCCCCCATGTGGAAGTTATCCTTGGACACTCAAATAATTTCAATGAGTGGTTCCATCTCCTGTGTCCTGCTGATTTCCCAAAGACAAAGTGAAATTAAGGAGATGAATATTCTATTCTCTCCCTCTGTATAGTCAGACTCCTCTTTTGATGTAAGGATTCAGTCTGTTCTTGGATAAAAATTAAATGACCCTTTTTAGAGCACCATATGTACTAGGAATAATTGCAAACCTTACACATGGATTGTTACCCTTTCTGTGCTCCGACCACTAAAATCTCAGACCTGAATAAATGAAGTTATGCATGTTTTATAGAACAGGTCACTACACTTTTGTAAAGCATCTTTGGTGCATGCATTTTACTTATAATACAATCTTGAAAATTTAGGTAACAGCACTTTTTATACTAGTTCAAATCCACTTTTAGTCGAATGTGAAATTGTTGATTTTGTTTGCTGTACCAGATATTGGAAATACAGTAGTGAGCAAAACTGACAAAAAAAATCTGATTCTCAGGGACTTACTATTCTTCTGGAAAGAGAACACATAAATAAAGAAGTGCACAGCATATTATCAAAGAGGGAAAGGGGCCATAAGTTAGCAGAGTAAATAGTAGATTTTAGATAGATTGACATCTTCACTTGGAACATTTATCAACATCATGAAGATTTGAAATGTTTTATATAAACAAAACCATGACTGTATATGAATAGCCATGGTGTTTATTTTTTACTTATTTAATTTTTTTATCAACATGTACTAATTATACATATTAAGGAGACAGAATAATATTTCAATAAATGCTTATAGTGTGCACTAATCAAATCATGATAATCAGCATTTCCCTCTGTTGATCATTTCTTTCTGTTTAGACTTTGAGTTCCTCTTTTCTAGATCTTAAACTATATAATTAGTTATTGTGAACTATAGTCATTACATTGCTCCATGGAACACCAGGAATTACTACTTTGATCTCTCTGTGTTTTGGGACCTGTTATCCAAACTCCATCTACCCTCCATTCCCTCCTACCCCTCCCACCCTTTCCAGACTCTTACTAATCACTCTTTGATATTTAAATCCTCTTTTTAAGCTTCCACATGAGACAGAAATTGTGCTATTTCCCTCACACAGTGTTTAGAACAGTGCATAGTACATAGTGCTGTATCAGCATTACTTATTAATGTAAATTAATATGAAAGTTTTGATGAAAGATTTGGTTAATGCTTTTATGCAGATAAAAAGATGGAAGAACAAGCATTCTACCTGAACAAATCTTAGTAATTAAGGAGCAAGTAACAAGTAAATTTCCAGAAAAGAAAATTGAATGCAACTAGCCAGAAGTTTGTAATTATCTGTCTTATTTCATTATCAGGATTTATTAATGATTCAATCATTATGAAAATTACAGTCATAGTACCCCACTAAAGTACAGTGTGCTGATGATGTTAATTTTTCCTGATAGTAAGAGATATTACTTGTTTCCAGGTTTACTCTGTGCCAGATGCTGGGTTTGCTAAATCTTATGTCTGGATAAATTGAGGTAGCATTGAACTAGGATATTTATAAAGTATCTAAAGACCCTTATTTTAGATGTTTCTCTGGTTCTGAATTGTGAGGGTGAGGGTAGGAAGGTGTTTCTTCATTTTAATAAATCTGGTCTTTCTCATTTCTATTCATGTTTAATTGGCAAAGAAATCATTTAAACAGCAAATATTATTTGAGGTGATAAATATTACATTTAATATTTAAAGCATATTTAAATATTAAGATTTTCAATGACAGTGGGAAAGAGAGATGCTTCCCAGTCCTGCTTAGGATACCTTAGAAGTAAAGAACCCACAATTAGTATATATGACAGATAACTGAAGACCCATTTCCCCTTAAGGTGTTTATCTCTTGTTGGGATCACTCTTTAATTCCTTAAAGATAAAGAAAACTTGGACATCAAGAAGGAACAAACCAAATTCTGATAGAAGCAAAGTAATAACAATTTTCCATTTAATTAAATATATTCATGTGCTGTGTAGTAGTGTTTTGGACAAAGAAAGACATCATATATGATGGTGGGCCCATGAGATTAAATCGTATACTGATGTGGTTTCTCTAAATACAGTCTGTGATGTCCCACAATGATGAAATGACCTGTTGACACATTTCCTTGTTGTAAAGTATGCATGACTGTATTTTCTCCAGAGTGGTTTTGAAATTAGAAATTGCATTGGGATTTTGTCATTATAAAAATGATGAACTCCTATTTTCTAAGAGCATAAGGAGCTCATTCTATTCATTCATAATATAGTTATAGACATGCTTAGAAATTTATTCATCCACAGATAACAAGCTATTAATAAATATTTGGTGTTTGGCAGAAAAATGGAATGATACAAGCATGAATGAGGGGGTGGGTTATTATTGACTACAGCATGTAAAACACCCAAACCATGAGATTCTTCAGTATTTCTTCCTCATTCTCTGAACCCGAGCACAGGGAGACAAATAGGGTAGACATTTTAAAGTATGAAGAAAAGTCACTGCTTTATGATTTAGTAGCATATAGTTTAATTTTTTTTTTTTTTTATGGGGAAAGGGTGAGGCAAGATGATTTTGCATGAGACAGTGAGAGAAAAACTGGGCAGTGATGTAATGGCAGAACTCTCTCAGAATAGCCAAAGCATAGAATAGTTTTGCCCAGGGAAGATAAAGTCATTTCAGGCCCTCTGAAAAAGAAACACAAAACAATTACAGGAAATGATTAACTGAGGTATTTGACAGTAATTTTAAAATTGATTTAACTTTTTGAGGGCAAGAGAATTAAGTTTTTCTAGGAGTAAAATGTTATGTTTTCATAAATACAGAGTCAATTGGAAAAAAAAAAAAAAAAGCATCACATTCAGGATGGTAAAGCTTGTTGAGAAGTTGCTCAGTGGTAGAGCACTTGCCTAGATATGTGAGGCCCTGGTTTGATTCTCTTTACAAAAAAGAAAAAAAAAAAAAAGAAAAAAGAAAAAAAAAGTAAAAAAAATAACTAAAGCTGGAAGAAAGTCATTTTAGACATTTAAATTTGAGATGATCAATTCAAATACTTTGAACACTAGAGAGCACACATTTGATTATTCAATGATAAAAGTCACTGTCAGTGCACAAACAAGAATGAAAGAGTTGTACAGATCCCTAAACCTCCCATTGACAGCTGTCATCCTAACCTCACATTAACTTTAATGAAATTGCACTCAGTTCTTAGTTACAGTCACCCAAAGGATGCAAATTCCACATCTATTGGGAAGAAGTGGATTAAAGACAGACAAAAGACCTGGGAAAAAGTTGCACATCACAAGAAAAAAAAAATGGAACTTTAAATCCCACATTGAAAGTCTCTATTCTTTCCATTCAAGTCTATTATCTAATTTTCTGCTCTTGTTTTGAACAATTCATTTATCCCATAAACAAACAAACAAACTGAGTAGTTTAATAAAAGGAGGACATGCATTTTCTTCACACGTGTTCCTTCAAGACAACACTCTTCACCCAATGATGCTTCTTAATTTATTCACCCAACAAATGTGAATCTCTCTTTAGAGAAAGAATCTACTTCTAAGTGTTGCATGAAAATAGTACTATTTTAAGGAAACAAATCTGACAGCCGCATGCTATTTGAAATGGATTGAGGGAGGAATATGTTGGAAGGTGTTAGAAAAAGTTTAAACTTTTTTTTTTTCTGGAACACCCAAACCATGAGACATTCGGCAGTGTTTCTTCCCCATCCTCTGAGAACTCAAGCACATTGAGCTAAAATGTGATAGACATGTTAAAGGGTGAAAATAAGCTATGACATTATGGATAACTAGTTTGTGCTTTTGTTTGTGAATGGAAAAGGGGTGAGACAGGATGAATATGCATGAGACAATGAGAGAAAAATTGGACAGCAGCAAAATAGCAGAGCTCTCACCACCTAGCAGAAGCATAGAATATTTTTGGCCATGTACTCCATTAAGTTAGATGTCAGTTTCACTTCCAAAATTATCACTATCCCTTTCACTGCTATACTTACATCTTTGTTGACCAGTTCTTCTTTTGATTATACATTTTTATAAAATGCAATGTGGCTTGTCACTGGAAATTAGAGAGGTAACAAGAGCAAAGTTTGTAGTTTATTCAGCTATAATTAATATATTGTGGTATGGAATATTAAATAGTGTTGTTGGGGAATGGTTTTGTTTAATGAAACTATAGTAACTGAGATCTGTCCTTAGCGGAGCCTTGCAAAACAAGGACTATCATTGAATGCTTGAAATAGAGCAACCATGTTTTGTTAGTGGATTCAAGAAATTGTGTCTATCTTGGCAGTGGCTAAGTGGGAGGGGAAATATAAGTTGACCATGGAAACTCATAAATCCATGCCTGAAAGTCCCAATCCAAGAACAAATTTATAAGTAGCTCTTAGTTGGTCATGCTCCTGTGCACCAGGAAGAAAAGGAACTCTATATAAACCTTGTAGAATTCCACATGAAGTCATTGAATGTAAATTCCACATTTATGCTAGTCAGACCATACCAGATAGATGCAATAAAGCATGGGGAGCATGAACCGGCAAAACTGAAAAGGGCTCAAAGTCTTCTTCAGATGTTGAATGACAAAATTCAGAATATTTTCATGTTATTTATATATAAAAGTATTTGAAGATATGAGCATGGAGATAATGAAAAGAAAAAACAGTCTTAAAAAGAAACCACATGAATTTCTTGAATTATTAACATATACTCATTGGTACAGAAAACTCACTGTTAAACTATAGAATTGACAAAGATGAAGAGAAATAATGAATTGGAATATAAATTGGAAGGAAATGCAAAGTACAACACAAAGAACAAGAAGTTAGAAACTATAAAGGATAGTCTAAGATACAGAGAATGGATTGAGGTTTTTACAAGTCTAATTGGAAGCTGGGGAAAATACAACAATGGAGAGAATGTGGTAACTTCCAGAAATTTCAAAGTATATGAATATTCAATTTCAGGAAGTTTCTGAATAGAAAATACATAAATTAAAATGAATACACATCTAGGCACATTGTAATAAAATTGCAGAGGGTTTAAAAAGAAAAGCAGCTCTGAAACATATCCAGAAAGAGAAATGATTGCCTAAAAATACTTAATAATTAGACAAAGAGGTGACTTCTCAAGAGTGACAATAGCAGCCATTAGGCAGAGGAAGAGTATCTTCACATTGTAGAGAAGAAATCACTATCAGTTCAGAATTTTATACTCCAAAAACCATCTTTCCAAACAACTGTGGAATAATGGCTTTTGTAGTTAGTAAAAAACAAATTTCTGAGTACAATGATTACTCACTAAAGGACTTTATAAAGAATATAGTTCAGTCAGAAGGAAATACAAAGACTGAAGGATTGAAATATCAGATGGAATGTGTCATAAAGAAAATGACATGTCAGGCTAGAGTGTAGCTCAGTGCTGGAGTGTAAGCTTAGCACGTGCAAAGTCCTGGGTTGATCCCCAGTACCACACACAAAGACAAGTAAGTGAAATGTAGATAAATATAAACAAACAATAGCAATGTAAAACATATCGCATTAATACATAAATACAAAATGAATGGACAATAACAACCTAAAAATATGGTTAGAATTGATGTTTTAGGGACTTCATGGTATTTAGGAAGTGGTTTAATTGATTAATTTTAGAGTCTGATAATATATAGAGATATATTTACTATATGCATATATGTGATTACTTATACAGACAAATATAAATACAGAAATAAAAATCTACCAATTACTACTAGAGTGGGAAATTCTATAACAATGAATATGGGAAACTTTAAAAATTAGTTAAGTAAGCCGGGTGCAGTGGCACACACCTGTAATCCCAGCAGCTCAGGAGGCTGAGGCAGGAGAATCATGAGTTCAAAGCCAGTCTCAGCAAATTCAAGGGGCTAAGCAACTCAGTGAGACCCTGTCTCTAAATAAAATACAAAACAGGACTGGGAATGTGGCTCAGTGGTCAAATGCCCCTGAGTTCAATCCCTGGTCCAAAAAAAAAAAAAAAAAAAAAAAAGGTAAGTAAAAGAAAAACAAAAATGAAAAAAGAAATATTTGCCTCCCAGTGAAGGAAAAACATAGTGGTTAGAAGAAAACCTTTGCCAGCTACTCATCTTACAGAGAATTAATATCCATGATATATAAAGAACTCAAAAGGCTTAACAACGAAAATAAAATTCAGAAAAAAATGGGCAAATGACCTGAATAGGCAGTTTTAAAAGAAGTATATGGGCCAATAAATTTATGAAATATCCTGAAAATCAGCATTTATCCATCAGGGAAATGCAGATTGGAATTATGAGATTCCATCTCAACCTAGTCAGAATGGCTATTATGAAAGCAAAAGCAAAAACAAATGACAAGAACAAAATAAGAAATGCTAGAGATCAATATGGAGAAAAAGGAACCCATAGACACTATTGTTGGGAATACATATAAACTAGTACAACCACTGTGGAAATTAGTATGGAGGTTCCTCAAAAAATTAAAATTAGAATTAACATATGATCCATATATAGCACTTCTGTGTGTATATCCACAAGAAATGAAGTGAGCATACACGAGACACCTGCATATACATGTTTCATGCAATATCATTCATAATAGCCAAGGTATGGATCAGCCAAGATATCCCTCAATTGATTAATGTATGTGATTAAAGAAAATGTACACACAGTGGGGTATTCAGCCATAAAGAAGAATGAAATTCTGCAATTTGCAGCCAAATGGATGGAACTGGAGGACATCACATTAAGTAAAATAAACTAGACACAGTAACACAAGTATCACAAGTTTTTCTATGATATGTGAAAGATGAAAAATAAGCCGGGCATGGGGGGGCATGCCTATAATCCCCGCTGTTTGGGAAGCTGAGGCAGGAGGATCACTAGTTCACAGCTAGTCTCAGCAATTTAGCGAGGCCCTACGCAACTCAGTGAGAACTTGTCTCTAAATAAACTACAGAAAAGGGCCAAGGATGTGGCTTAGTGGTTAAGTGCCCCTGAGTTCAATCCCTGGTACCAATAATAATAATAATAATAATAAAATAAATAAATAAAGGGAGGGAGGCAACAATTAGGAACTGGGAAGGGGGACAAAGAAGGGGGAATAAAGGGTACAAGAACGAATAGCCATGGTGAATGCATGATATGTGTGGAAATGTCACTGTGAAATTCATTAATTTGTACAAATAAAATGTATTTAAAAAAAAATCATTGGCTTCCTCTCATCATTTGGGCCTCAGTTAAGAATTCCTACTTTCAATAGTTTTTTTTTTTTTTTTTCCTACTGTGACCAGGCTTTCTAAATAGCATTTACATTACTGCACTCTAAATTCCATCCCATTATAAAATTTTGTTTTATTTATGCCATCTGGAATTATTTATGTAGGCATTGAATTTGTATTAACTGTCTCACTGCACTTGAATGTAGATACCAAGGAACTCTGTCTTGTTCATTAGCACATCATACAGAACCTGACACAGAATATGGAATAATAGATTTATTTTTTCATTCAGTTCAGGGGAATGAACTCAGGGCCTCCTGATGCTTAGCGGATGTTCAGCCTCTGAGCGACATCCAGAGTTCATAATAGGGATTAATGAATGTTGACTGAAGGAATGATTTCATTGGCTCTCATGTACAGCTGGCATAGCCTAATTCCTGCCATGTGACCAGCTCTCCATCTTGTGTGTCTGATGAATATTGCCAGCAGTGCCAGCAGAATGACTAGTGTGGGGCTTTTCTTGCCAGGAGCCGTGGGCAGGCTGTTTCCCTCAGATGATGACTGTCAGTTGTGTCTTAGAACTTAATAGATAACTTTCTAGTAGAGTGACAGATATTTTATTTTTAGAAATAAACATAAAATGGATTAATGTCTAAACAGTTTTAAAAATTTTTGGAAAAATATCCTTGCTACCAGAAAACTCATGATTGCATTCTTTGTTTTGAAACTTGATTTTGAAGATAAGATTATATTGGGGTTCTTTCTTGATAAATACATTTATTATCTTTTTTTATAATCTTCCTAAATTCTAGCAAAATTTGAGCTAATAATTACACACATGTATATCTTAAATTTGTGTAAAAACTTTCTGGGTTTGCCAATGATATCACAGGTAAAATAGTCTGCTTAGGCCATGTTTCTTAAGTCATAAAACATGTCAGTTTGTGTTTCCCAAGGTAGAAGTTCCAAATAGAAATTATTTGGGCTCTATTGACATTATATCAATAAAAGTATTCATGCAATGATTATACCAAGTTAGAGCTTTCAACACAATCATAGGTTCAAATCGGTGGCCAACCTGACACTCCCTCTCTTCAATTTTCTGGAGTTTCTGGATGTAAATGTAATCGGCAAGAATGTTACACTAGGCTCATATGCTGTTCTTCCTCCCTCATTTTTGATAATGTCTCAGATGAAAATAATTATAAAAACTTACGCCCCAAGAAGTTTGAAAAACGAGTGCTATTTTTTTAAAATTGGGAGTCTAAGAAGCAGCAGTTGTAGAAACAGCCTGTTGTCCCCAAATGCTCCTGGCCTATGAAGTTACTCATCATGCCTAAGAGATGACACTTCTCTCTGGTAGCTAGCTTACAGCATTTATGAACCTAACCTTGTAAACTCTAGTTTCTTCCTCCTTCAGGAGACTCCAAGTTTATGCAAAAGTTTTACTGCTCTTGTAGTTAGAAGTCTGTGTTAGCCAAACTGGGAGAGTGCCTTCCTCAGTTGTGGAAACACTTGCATTAGTTGGAGAGGAGTTGAAGAATTGCAGTTCCTGAGTGTAAGCATTTTTGAGACCATATAATTTTCCTACTGTAATGGATGTTTGCAAAGGAATTTCACTTATTGTAATCTGTGATGTTTCTAACTCTGAACGAACAAGTACCGATTTGAAGCATTTATGTCATTATCACTATGACTTTCAGTATTGAACTGAGTATCAACCGCAGTTATATTGAGGATCTATTAAAGGAAGTTGAGTATATAATCCCATTCTCCAAACTGTGGTCCTAAAGAGTCCATTAAATATATTCAAAGAAAAAAAAATATATTAGTGGTTGAGGTAAGAATTTTTTTCTTACTAATATTCTTACTTTGTTTCATACTACTTTTCATTATTATTGGTCATACTCTAATCACTCCCATGATTAAAGAATTTTAATAATAAAAATTTACCACTTTAAACTCTCAAATTAATTACACAAGCTCTGTGTTGGAATGTTTTTTTAAAACAATTATGATTATTTTCATCAATATTTACTAACATCCTGTAAAAGTACTTTAGAAGATACACTTTGAGAAATGTCACCCAAAGAAAGAGTCCTTGAAAATTCTATCTCTGTCATGTTGAGCAGTGATTTTAGCAGTGAGAATCTTGACTTATTCCCACTTTTGATGAGATGCTTCCACAAGGACATGGTAGAACACTTGTGACAACTGAACTTAAGTCAAGGTAGTAGACTGTTCTAGGCATGATAGCGACTTACATAATGTGCCACCCTTAAATGAATTTAAACTATTATGACCTCTGACATTTCAGACAATATGTTTTTAGAATAATCTCAACTTGCCTTTAGAGAAGAACTGCATTGAACAAACAAAATGATCCTGAATCAAGTGCCAGAATTCAACCTAAAATCGGAGGGGAAAAGAATGCAGCATTCAGACTGCTGTTTAAATATGTACGTTACCTAGTCTTTACTTGTTCTTAATCCCATGAAATGTGGCAAGAATTGACAGAGAAGGATTTCAAGTCATGAAACAGAACAGTGATGACAATAGCTGACATTCACAGAACACACACTTTGTGCCAGACATAGTTCTAAGTGCTTTACAAAAAAAAAAAAAAATGACAATCTCTGCCCTCACCATTGTGCAATCAGGAAAAGGCAAATAGAGAAGAAGTAGAAGGTGACTTCAGACAGAAGATAGGTGAAAAGCTGCAACTATCTGCAGAAGTCAAAAAGAATCAAATTCCTCAACCCCCAACTAGCTCAGAAATGGGTAGGTCCTAAGACTCTCTTCTGGATGGGGTAGCGCCTAAAGTGGATTAACAGAAAACCTTTTTAAATAAAAAGAACCCTCCACTGGATCTAAATGGTCATGACACCATGTTCAGTTTTCCTTGAATCCTGCTTTTCCCTTATTTATGAAACTAATTAATCATTTATTCCTTTCCATTCATTCCTTTCAACAGATGTCAGATATTTCAGGTTTCTCCATTTTTCCTACTTTGGCCAACTCACTATCTTCCTCACCTAAATTAATGCCCTAGCTTCCTATATGGCCTTCCTGCTTATATTCTTGCCCCCCCTATACTCCATCCTTCCTGAATTTATTAGTAATTAGAGTTTCTTTCACAAATGTACCCAAATTGATTAAATATGATAGCAAAATTCTCTGAATGTTTCTCTTTGACCTGGTGTCTCACTGCTGTGAATATCTACCCTGGCAATTCTACTTTGCTGACTTTCTTCTCTGAGACTATCTTGCTAGTCATGTTTCTTCTCTCTGTACTCCAAAGTTACCCTCTGTCTTGTGTGCTTAGTCCGGAATGTAGGCCTTTTATTAAGTTGTTCGATGTATTTAAAGTGTTCTTTATCCTTCAAGGCTTTTCTTACACAGTATTAGTATTTTTAGCTTAAAGTTATGTAACGTTAGATACTTGGAAGTTATGTAAAAAGAATATTTAAGATGGAACTCAATAAACAAAGGAATTAATTCATTGAGGAGATAAACTAGATTGGAAAACATATAAATACTATAAGGGTATTTGAAGTAGAGTTTTTTAACTCTTGGAAAAAAGTATTTACAAACATAGAAAGGGAGAAAGACAGAAATAATCATGATATCCTTTGAAAGGTTCATTAGCTTTACCTTGCTGCTCTAAAAAATTACCACAAATTTGGTTTCTTCAAACAACACAAATTTATTCTCTTAAAATTCCAGAGGTCAACAATTCAAGATTACATGCCTGGACTCAAGTGAATCTATCACTAGGACTGATTACCTCTCATGGGTCTAGAAGAAAATCTGTTTTCTTGCCTTTCCAAGGTCTAGCGGTGGCCTCTGTGCCTTGACTCATTCTCATACCTTGCCCATTTTGTCTTCAAAGTCAACAGTGTGGCATCTTCAAATCACTTTAACTCTTTGACCTTTACTTCCATTATCACATCTTCTTATCTTACTGATTTTACCTCTCCCTCTTTTTGGAACCCCTGTGATCACATTTTGGACAACTGGATGAATCAAACTCTTCTTCTATCTCAAGATCCTTAACTTAAGGACTTAGGGATTGGTGTATAGACATCTTTAGGAAGGGTGTATTATTCTGCCTACTAAAGAGGAGGATTGGAACCATTAATATGAATATGATGTCAGGTTTTATACACATATTACAGATGTGTGTGTATATATATATATATATATATATGAATACGCATGTGCAGATGCATGCAGATTTACATGCCTATGCATATGTGGAACTTCCTCTCATTTTTCCTGAATGACCTTGGAAGCAAGGGCACCAAATAGCAACAAACACATCAAGTACAGACATTGATTTTAAATGCCATCCTCCAGTAAAAGGACATTGATTTTAAATGCCATCCTCCGGTAAAAGGAATTAGGGTTCCATTACAAATGATTAAGACTGGACCAGGGAAAATACACCCAAGTCTGCAAGAGTTTATGGTGCTTGAAAATAAGAATGCATTCAAAGAATGTGGAAGCATATAATATGAATGCAGGCCAAATATAAGAGTAACTTTGCATTAAACTAAATGATATTAATAATGGAATATAACCATTGACTAAAATAGAAATCTACTACTCCATATATAAATGTGTTAACATCAAAACTTTCATTTGGGTAAGGAAAAAAGTTCCTGTTGGAGGGATGGGCTGCCTGTAAATTAATTGCTAAGAAATTTATTTAATGGAAAAAAAAAAAAAAAACCAGGGGACAATTATCTCTTTTGAACCAGGGGCATGACTAATTGAGCCATGCTAAAATCTGGCTCTAACAAGATGGAGGAGCCCACCTGTCCTTTATTTATTGTCTTACAGGTAAAAGGGGGACCAGAAGAGCTGCTTCTGTGAGAAACAGGATGGTGTAGAGTTAAGCAAGCCTTGTTGCTTTAGCAAGTCATCCCAGCAGAACCTGTAAATTCAGGCAGTGAGCCACTCTGCAGGGGAACCACATGCTTCAGGCAATCTGGAACAATCTTTTAATGATTGCCAGTACCTGAAAGTCAGATTTCCTTGTCTAATGATTCAACCAAGCCTGGTTTTGCTAGTCATAGACGGCTTCTCGCAGTTAAGAAACATGTAAATACATGAGGAAGGGTGGGCTCTCCCTTACATGACAGTACCAAATTTACCATTAAAAGGATGGTGGAGATGATCACTTTTTGACAATTATCATGGTGATGATAGCTAGTTCAGGTGGAAGTTTCAACAGAAACTAAGGCTGGTGGGAGAAATTTTGGTGAGAAGTAGAATTTTTCGTAATTCATATTATCTGTCCACAAAATTATAGTCAGTTGCAAATTATAAAAACAGTCGTTTGACGGTGAAAAACCAATCAGACACCAATATGACTGGGTGATAGAGGTTAGTGTACCACTAGGTTGCAAAGTGACTGTTTTCTTTAGCTTTTTCACTGCTGTGACTAAAGAAACTGACCAGCACGATTATGGAGGAGGAAAGTTTATTTGAGTGCTTACAGTTTCAAAGATCTCAATCCATAGATAGCGGGCTCCATTCCTCAGGTGAGGCAGAACATCATGGCAGAAGAGTGTAGTAGAGGGAAGTAGCTCTCAATGGTGATCAAAAAGCAGAGAGAGACTCTCCACTTACCAGATACGAATATATACCTCAAAATCATGCCTCCATTTAACCTCTTCCTCCAGCCACACCCTACCTGCCTCGAGTTACCAGTTAATCCCATCAGGGACTAATTCACTGATTACTTTAAGACTATAACCCGATTATTTTTCCTCCAAACCTCTTGCATTGTCTCACATGTGAGTTTTTGGGGGACACCACATCTAAATCGTAACAGTGACACATGGAGAATTTAGAATACAGGATTATTTCTGTATTGTTCCTGACAGAGAAGCATGATTTGAATCTTTCATGAGAAAACATCAGATAATTCACATTGCGATTCATCCTATAGAATATAAGGACTACAATATTTAAGATTGCCAAATACTTGAAAAGTATCCCAGATTGGAGATGACCAAGAACAAACAACTAACTACATATTTCTAGATAGATCCTTGGCTAAAATGGAAAAAGAGGTACTACTGAAATAATTGATGAAATTTTAATCATAACTGTAGATTGAGGAGGATTATTGTATGAATGTTAACCTCTTGAAATAATGAATGTGATTATGTAGAGAAGTGGTAGGTTTGGCACTCCCATGTGATTAACTCTCAAAAGGCTTGAAAATGTCTCATAATAATTAGAATGGAGAGGGGACTATGGTGAGTTGATGCCAGGTTTTCATCATGAGACTGATGAGAAAGTTGGATCTTAAGACCTTTTAATTCCATGTCTTCTAATATTTCTCTCATGAATCAGCTCTCTCATGAATCACCTCTGTCCTGAATTATGTTAAATTTCTTTAGTGCCTCCATTTTGACTATACTTAATCTACTGTATGATTGTATCACATTTTATATTTTAATGATATTATTTTCATTTCTTAAAATACATTATGGATTTCTTAAGTCCAAATTTTTATGAATGCTCATTGCTTATTCATCTTTTTGATTATGTATTTTATTTTTAAAAACATTGTATGCTTATTTTATGTTATGTACACTATTGATATAGTATCTAAAATCCTTGAGAATCTAAACCTATGGCTTCACCTTCTTTCCCTGTATTGTTAGGTGATCTTTGTTATGTAATTATATTTAGTAGAGCCTAATCTGTGGGAATGCTGATAGCTTAAATCTGGGAGGCTTTTTTCCAGAGAGCATTTGTATTTTCTTTATGTGGGAGCTAGGGTGAATTTGTCTCAGACTACTAAGTCCCTATGCCCTGCTATAATTCAGTGTGGAAGTTGGAATTTCAGTTCTGTACTTTGGAGTTGGCCAAGGTTCTAACCTCCAGGTAATAGGCTTTCATGTGTTTACCACTCACCATATGGGTTCCCATTCTAGATCACAATTTTTTAAAAATTAATGGACAAATGACATTGTATGTTGTTATCATGTACCACATGATGCTTTGAAGTATACATGAATTGTGAAATAGTCCAGTCTAGCTAATTAACAAATTCCTCATCACCTCACAAAATTATTTTTTACTTTGTTTTATTATGCTCTATATGGTTTTTTTTTTTTTTTTTTTTTTTTTGTCCTTAGAAATTTCCATTACTTTCTTTGAACCCGGAAATAGAAAAGACTAACCTGAATCTAATGGTAATTTTAAAGCTCTTTAAAATGTATTATCTTTCATTATGCATGAAAAGGAACAGTTTATATTTAAGGTTTTCTTGTTTTACCCAAGGTGACTCTAAGTCCTTTGTGGAAAATAATGTTGTATATGCTTCCTGTCTTGACTGTAGCAGAGAGCTTCACACAGAGTAATTGTCTGTCAAATAAATATTGAATAAATTAATTAATGTCCTTTTGAAATCTCTTCCCTTCACAATAACCCTTAAACTACTAACAACAGCTAAAAGTTACTATTAATTTAAATATAATACATGATATTCTAAGTACTCTGCATGAATTATCTCACATAAGCCTTCACAATATATGAATTAATTAATTAATTAATTCTTTTCTCATTTTATAGTTAGGGACACTAAGACCTAAAGAGTTAAATTAATTGTTTTAAAGGAAACTTTACAAGTGATGTCTTTGTGGTCTTTGTGTTCAATTTCTTCTCTGGTGACAGCCACTTGTTGATGGCTTCATGACCCACCCCCCCATATGAATGTCAGGAACTATTATATATGAATACAGAAATATTTAACTGTATACACACACACACACACATAAACCTGTAATCCTCTATATGTACATGGTGCTATATAGCTACCTTTCTTAGATTTTTCTAATTAGATTCTGTCTTGTAAACTTTACCCAAATAGAATCCTAGGATTCTGTGTCATATTAGCACTTGGGATGAATATTGGAGGACATTTTATACCAGAGAAAAGTCAAATATTTACTAAAGGTAAATTTTGAAGTGTATTTTTTTTTTCTTTTTTTTCTTTAGAGAGCAAAAATCAGTGCTTAGAGGTAAGGTGAACAGAATTTCTTCCTAAACAATGAATCCTGGGGTAATTTTGTTGGATATGTTAAATTAATTTGTGCATTCACATAATTTGATTTCCATTCTATCTCCATAGCAACAAGATAAGGCCAATGTCAGAGAGAGACCCTCTCTCTTTATTAGAGCAAAAAGTAGAAAACCGCAGTGCATCAAGGAACTTGAGAGAATAATGAGACAGGACAAATGTGCCAGCTATTGTGCTCACTCTGTGGTTGGGTTAATTTCACCTCTAAAGCCTTGATTTCTTCATCAACATAATGGGCATGTTAATAGTTCCTATCTTATAAAGATTTTATGAAGCTTAAGGCTAGACCAAAATATAGCTGAGTAACTAGTAGAAAGAGGAAGGAAGAAAAGGGAGGAAACAATAAAGAATGGAGAAAGGAACAAAAGAAGAAAGAAGGAAAATGAATAAAATTCCAAGATCTGGCACATAATTTCCGCAATATATGTATTAGTTTTCTTCAACTTTAGCCAGTTCAAGATTCTTATTTTCAAAAGAGCTCCTCTTTGCAAATGGATAGCTATAGATACTATTTTTTAGCCTTATAAACTTTGATTAACATTTGAAAAGAATGTTCTGATTGCTCTGAAAAGTCTTACATTATAATCTTGAATATGTATTAAGTACCACATGTTTGCTAATTTTGTCTAAAAGTTGAATATCTCAAGTTACATTTCATAGTGCTTTATCTTTTCATTGTGTAGCTCTTGAAAGGTATTATTTTCTTCTTGAATAAAAGACTCTTGAGGAATATTGAAATTCTAATTTTGTATATGTTCTCTAAAATTCTGGAATTTAAAAGAGGTTTATAATAAACTTGATGTATTTATGAAATATTACAATTAAGATGCACTGTGCACCTCTGCTGCCTAACTCCAGAGGCAAGCACTGAGCGCATTTAAGGATCTGAATTGGAAGGTAACACTTGAGAGCAGACAAGAGTGAAAGAAGGGGGGAAATGAAGACAAAAATCATCAACAAACCATTCATTTCTGCCTTAGGATGGTTTTGTCCTTTATTAAGTGTCTTCAGACTGCTTTAGTCTGTAGGAAGTGATTTTGTGCTTGGCAGAGAATAATGTGCAGAATGCTTGGAATATTACCAGGAGCATCTTTCAATTTCCTTTTAGTGAAACTTTGCAGAACTATACACAAATCATGCCTCAAATATTTCTTTTTTATTGCATGGATGTTAAATCTAAGCAATTCAAAAGAGAATCCCTTCCCATTTAAAAGGCAAAGTGGTTTTTGGTTTATTCTTTAATGTCAACTCCTTGTATTTGATGGGGCCAAGTACATGCACTGTTCTTTTCTCCTTCCCCATCTTACCACCACCCCTTAGCCTTAATATGAGTCAATAAGCTCACTAGCACTTCTTCCTTTTTTATAGCATCATCAACAACCACCAGTGTATTTGGTAAATCATCATTTATTGAAAAATCTTGTGTGCATGGAGCACCAGAGCATCAGGGTACCATCCCAGTTTATCTGAAAGATAAAAGGAAGAGGTTCGTGAAGATTCATAATATTCATGTAAACATTGGGTGTGGTAGTGCAGAACTGTTGTCTTAGCTACTTGGGAGGCTGAGTTAGGAGGATCACTTGAGCCCAGGAGTTCAGAGTTAGCCTGGGTAGAAAGACCATGACTCAAAAGTATAAATTTTACAGTGTAAGCTTGGGAGTATTCACAGATACAGGGATTAAAGATGAAACAATAAAAATAAACGTATATAAATATGGCACAATTTAGTAAATTATAGTACATCAAATATATAATGAATTATTACACAGTTACTGAAATTCATATTATTGAACAAGCGAGACTTGCTGGATATATGATAAAGACAATGTTCTTTTTCTCTCTGCTATGTATGGATTTTCCCCAGCTAACTATTTTTTTAACTTGTCCCTGGATAAAATATGGGTAAGGTTTCATTACCTCTATGTCTTCTTGGGCAAAAGTTAATATGTCTGTTCTAGGGTAGTTGTGATTTCTCGTTGCTGTGACCAAATGCCTGAGGAAAAACAACTTAAAGGAGAAAATATCTATTTTGGCTCATGATTTCATAGATTTGGGTCCTTGCTTAGTCAGCTCATTGCTTTAGCTTGAGATGAAGTAAAACATCATGACCTTAGGGTATGTGAAGGAAAGCTGCTTACTTCTTGGTAGCTGGGAAGCAGAGTGACGGAGAAAGCATGAAAGGGCTGGGAACAAGATATGCCCATCCACAGCATGGTCCTAGTAGCCTACTTACTGGGATTCACCTCCTACAGTTTTCACCACCTCCCAATAATGCTGTCAACTAGAAAACCATCAATGGATTAATCCATCAAGGATACCACAACCCTTATGATCCCATCACTTCCCGAGAGCCTCATCTCTGAGCACTGCTGCTCTGGGCACTAAACCTTACACATAAATCTTTGGGGCACACTTCATATCCAAGCTACACAGTACTATTGACAATATTAAGGATCTCTTATCTCGGTCCATCATAGAGTAGCCCCCTGAAAGACAAGATGACTTCTGTAGCACAGGCTTGTGCTTTTCTTCTTTCTCCATAACACTGTAAATCTTTGTTCCTGGTCCTCTAGGACTAGAGCCTAGGGAAGGAGTGGGACCCTTAACCTCATCATTACTCACTTGTGGTAGTACTACACTTTCAAGGCTTGGAGCCAACCCTTCCTCCATGGGAGGCATTTTCATTTTTAAATGACTGTGTTCTTCTGTAATCCCTGGGGAACTCCCATTTGTAGAAGATATTATAGTCTTGCTGACTGCTTACGACTTTCTGGTTCTCTCTGGTACATCCCCAAGGAGTATCATTCAACTTTTAGAAGGTGACTCCTGGGCAAAATTTAAGTCACTTGTGTTAGTTCTTTTCTGTATGGCCAGTATCTAATCCAGCAGAAACATTCACACATTCTTTGTCCTGAGTGATCTGGGCTCAGAGAATGATCCTAATACAGAAACACTTTAATTCCCCTATTAACACTGTTAATCACTCCCCATTTCTATATCAGACGTAAATCAAGTACCTTTCTTCAGTGCTGGAGATAGGAGAAAACCCAGGGTTCTTCATATGATTTCCTTATGACCCCTCTCTTTTGACATAAACTAATATTGTATGCATCCTCCTTTGAGGAGATGAATACACAGCATGCCAAAAATTCTCCAATTATTTTTAAATATTTCAAAAAAATTTCCCCTAATCTCCATTGTTCTAATCCTTTTCATTGGTCCCATGGAGATTAGGAGGACAAAGAGTCAATGAAAATCTTTCTTCACCCTTCCTTGTCTAGGCCCTGCATAGTAGATCTCCACCTTTCTTTAGAATATAACAACTAGTATGGGGGGGCTTTAACCAAATGTGAAGATAAAATTGTTTTAGCTAAAATATTCTGTTACATTTACAGTATTTTTATGACTTAAAAGAGATAACTAGTGTCTATCATCAGATGGCAGTAGGTTGCAGAGGAAATTATGTATGAGTACACCTTTTGCTGTAATCTGTGGAATAAACTCTGAAAGGCTTTGAATCAACAAGATTCGTCCTTCTCTCAGATCAGAATTAACCCCTAAATATTGTTGAATTCCAGGGATTGAACCCAGGGGTGCTTTACCACTGAGTCGATTCCCCAGCCCTTTAAATTTTTGATTTTGAGACAGGGTCTCACTGACTTGCTTAGGGCCTTGCTAAATTCTATGGTTGGCTTTGAACTTGCATTGATCCCCCTGCCTCAGCCTATGGAGTCACTGGGATCACTGGCATGTGCCATTGCACGCATCCCACTAAATATTTTTAATAAGAATGTTTTAGTCAGCTTTTTTTGCTGCTGTGACTGAATGATTCAACCAGAACAATTATAGAGGAGGAAAAGTTTATTTGAGGGCTCATGGTTTCAGAGGTCTTAGTCCATAGAAGGCCAGCTCCATTCCTTGGGGCTCAAGGTGAGACTAAACATCTTGGCAGGAATGGGTAGTGGAGGGAAGCAGATTTCATCATGGTGATCAGCAGAAGAAGCAGAAGCCCAACAGCATTGTAGCAAGCCTTCTCTTGGGAAAGAAGGATAAGTGAAAGAAAAGATAGAAATTACCATATACATAGGCAGAATAAAGAGATAAAGAAGAATATAAAAAGTCCCTTTAGTACAATCAAGGCTAGATTGTACTGTGAAATGGTCCTAATGGATATATAGTGGCTAAAATTAAATTTCCATAATCATACTAATGTTGTTTTAGTGATCAGAAGGTATTCAGCATTAAAAAACAACTGTAAGACTGATACTTATTATTATGATAGTAAACACAGCAGTCTCAATATTTTTCTTTTGACGTCAAAAATTAATTTGAGAGTTGTTATCAGCATTAAAAGGTATGTTTAAACTTCTAATGAATTGTTAATACAGAGTATTAAATTTTTTTAATGTTTTGGGTGAAAACATGATTATTTTTACATTTAGACAAAACCTTCCAGTCTGCAGATATTAAAGTGAATTTACTTTCAAATCAATCTACTAACAATATTCAGTTGATTTGCAAATGCATTTTAACATTTATTCGAATGGCATTTCTAGGTCATGGAATGTTTTGATCAACTTGACAAAGAAGACTGATTTAAATGTAGGACACCAAAAGTTAGATTTGTCAAAACTTTACCATTTCATCGTAGAGGAAATTCTATAAGTCACTTGATTTTATTTCTTTTCCCAAACTACATGAAGACCTATCACTTTTAATATCTAAGTAAAATTACAATGTTTTCTAATTTGTTACAAAATATTGACTACAGTGATTTCCAGATCTACTTACAGGAGATGGCTTAAACAAACTTTAGCTAAATGAGAATTGAAAAAGTTATCAAATCAGGGAACTGACATGAAAAAATTATTGACTGACATTTTTAATAATCAAAGATAGATTGAATGTATTTTAAATTTGTTTGCTATAGATTTTCAGTTTTCTATGCAGTTGTCAACCTCAAAGTTAGTAGTTGATAAATAATCATATATATAGCAAATATTTATTTCTCTAGAGGCTCTTGTCCCAGTCTCCAGAGGCCCCCTGGAAATTTCATATTATAGGAACTAACCCATGTGGAATTTGGGGGTCAAATCTGAAGATTTCGATGAACTCTACATATGAATTCAGTGCTCATCTAGGGATTTCTAGACAAGAGTAGTTCATGCAGAGAACAGGCAGCTCACACTGGTCACCACAGATCAAGTGCCACTGAACAGCCTTTGCAGTAGGACACCAGAATGGACGGAATAAATTCTAAGACATGTTTTCAATGCTGGTCCATCACTTCTTCTCTGAGTAACCAAGTTTATGAGGCACTAAATTTGTTTTCCTCCCTCATCATGTTGTGAAACAGAATGATATGCTGTGGGAAGGGAACAGGTTTGCAACCCAAGAATTTATGTCTAAGAACAAATGAACAGCAAAATTTTAGTGCAGTAATTATTTCTTATAGAATGCTCAGTAGATTCCATTTTATAAATAAGACATATGCATACATACATAGGTACATATATATGCAAATGTGCACATATTTAAATGTTTATATATAGAGAGGATACACTCATGTATATATTCACATACTTACAATACATAATCATGTACAGTATATGCACATGTTTTATAGATTGAACTCAAACTTGATTAGTAATATATAAATTAACAAAGTGAGATATTATATGTTAACCATTTATAATAGAAGCTTCTCTTTCTGTCTCTTATAGAGTGATCTGTAGTTCACTGTGAATTGATCCTAGAACTCTCTAGACAGCATAAAGGATGAAATAATGAGTCCCTGTGTGATAGTTCTCTCCACTGACTATAAAGTCTAAAAGTGGTGATAAGTGTAGAGCTATTATAAAGGTAAAAATGAACAAGAGGGGTGAGAATGGCTTAAAGTGAAGTGCTGTGTGCATATAGAGGAAGAAGTTACTTTGATCTACAATTTGATTGGGAGGCTGATACTTTAGATCCCAAGTCCAAAACCAACAAGCTGTGCACAGCATGAGACTCAAAGTTTGCTTTGACTTGCTCAGTATTCATCTCTTTTCCTTTTTCAATTATATATTTATTGCCAAAATTGAAAAAAAAAAAGAATAAGAACAAAAACTCTGGGATCTTCAATCTCCTGAGAAAGAGGGATGCCTGGTGATTCTGACCCACATTCCTGCATAGTAGTATTTATCTCGTGATGGGGAGCAGCTGTGCCTTTGAGGGGTCAGGTTATCTCCAGTTTACCAAGTCCCCACCACTCCTTCTTTCTCCACTATTCTGAGAGAAAATGTCAGTGGTCCTTTATCAGAGGATTTGAACTGCTTTTTTTTTTTCACATCTGGAACACTTCATTTTAATTTCCAGATTCCCTTGTAGGCCAATACATCTGAGATTCCAACTTCAGTGTGAACTGCAAAATCAGGAGGAAAAAATGGACAAACCAGTATTATCAGATAACTTCAGAGCTATCCACTTCAACATCCTACCCTGAAGGTTTCTTTTCTTTTTTTTTTTTTTTTCTTTGCTCTTAATGATACTGTGGTCTTTAATAACATCAAAGAACTAAACAAATAATCACTTTTGTTACTATGATACTGATAGTTTATGATTGATGGTTATATTCAATTTGTCCTGTGATCCTTATAACAAAATTGGTATGGAAAGGACATTTTTTTCCCCTATGTCACAGATAACAAACTAAGGGTTGAGGATCTACTTAATCCCTCAGTGGTAGCACCAGGGCCTCCTTGGTTCATCTTGTGTCACCAGGTGCCTCCTTAGGTCCTTTCCTCAAATCTGCCGAGAATTATTTTGTTTCAGCTTCACCTTCCCTTATCCCTTGGCAATGTCCATCATTGAACGGGTCATATTCCAATGCATATATTTGAAACTTTCCATTTCCCCCCTAGATTGTGTTCTCTCAAGTACAAGAACCAAGTCCCATTCCCATGGGTGTCCTCCCACAGCTGACATCAAATCTTCAGCTTTGGAGGAGTTGTTGCTACATGGTTGTGAAGAAAATGTCTAATTTTCTTTTAACATATTATTTGTTCTCTATACAGGGTGAAGTTGAATTTATTTCCATATTATTATTAACAAAAATATGTATACTGTGTTTTGACTATGTGTGATGAATTTGACTAAGAACTTAAATTGGATTATTTTATTTAATTCTTACAAGAACCCATACTGCAGGAACTGATTTGATATGTCTGTTTGGTTGGCTCACTTTCCTCATTCCCTGGGCTGGGAGGTCCCTGAGAGTTTCACATTCTCCTCCATTCATAGGGCAGGTGAGCACATTTCTGCTGTCATCTTTTGTAGATGAAGAAATTGTATTATATTGTCTCAAGCTTCTCACAAGTATTGGGGAATTTCATTCCTCAGTCCAATAAGTAACAATTAATATTGCTTAATTCAATTAATAAGAAAAAATATTGAAGACCCAAGACAAGTGACATAGGCAATTCTCAGGCAGACCAGATCCCGAACTTGAATATCTTTGACTCTAGAAAAATATATGCTAACTCTGAACATAAGCTTCCTCAGTGGTAAATGTGTTGTGTTGTATCTGTAGTTGCATCTATATATAGATTTTGCAGAGTAGTGGTAGATAAGGACTGATTCATAATATAGGCTTTAAAAGTTTTCATTTGGTATCACAATGTCATCTTTTTCAGCCTTCATCCCTATTTGCAATAAAAAATTATCCGGACTTTACAAAAACAAATGTAAATACATAAATGGCAAAGGATTCCAGGATTACTCTGAGAGCATTGTTACATAAAAATAGAACTGAAATTCTCAGACATAAAATGGAAACATCACTGAAAGCGTGCCACTGTGCTTTATATACCTTTAAGAAGAGATCACAGTTAGATGATTTTTCAGCTGCAAGGATTGTGACACTTTTAGTTTGTCTCTCACATTTTCCTTTCCACACATCCACTCCAAAATGACGGAGAAAACCATCACTCTCAGGTAGAGGCACAGCTTCATCACAATGCCTGTTCTCTTCAACTTTTCTCAATTGTTATAAGGATGGGTGAAAAAAAGCCCTTGAAAATAAAAGTGCTGTAAAACAGAATTATGCAACAAAAGGAATGTGTCAATAAAACCTGCAGATCTCAGTAAATATTTAACAGAAGAGCATACCAGTGTAAATCCAATTTAGAACCTATTGTGGGAGAGCATACCAGGCCCATGTACCTTTCAGTATTCTGGACTCACTCTTAGCTTTTGGGAAACCAAGGAGCCCAAGTGATTTTAAAAGCAATCTAGAGTAAGTTTTTGGAAGAAATGATGAATTTTTATCCAGCATTTAATCAAGGGAAATGGGTTTTTTGGATTTGCAAAAGGTCCCTATAATTATAGTGTTATCTTTGGAAAGAAATGGAGGGACATAGACTGGGGAGGCATGAAAAGTAGATTTCATGTGGATAGGCAATGTTTTGTGACTTAATAAAGCAAAACTGAAGCAATTTTAATGAAATGTTAATTTTGTCAAATAGGATTGTTTAGCACATGAATGTTCATTGAATTATTCTCTATTTTTTTTTCTACATATATAGGCTGTTTTATCATTCTTAAATTGATTGTCAAGGAAGATCTCATAGTGTAGTACAGCATGGGTGATTATTATTTGGACCGAGTGAAAATAACTGAGTCTGTCATTTGGGAAGATATAAAGATGAATTAAATGTAAGCAGTGCTTTCACTGTTGAATGGAGGCAGGTCTTCTTCACAGAGCCAGGAAGGATGTGCCCTGCACATCCATTTAGGTAAATTATCATGAGGCTTGTGCCTGCAGGGAAGGAAGGATGAGAGAGAAACACAAATAAAGAAGGTCCCACTTAGAAATGCAAGTGAACCCAGCAGGCAGGACTGGTTTCATGAATGTGGTAACTTTTGAACCCAGTTTAGAATTTAGGCAGTGGGTGGGGTAATGAAAGGAATTGGTTCATTCCAGGTAGAGGGAACAGTATAAGTGAAGTCATAGAGAAGCAAATCTAAGGTATTCATACTTTCCTCTAGTTCAAGATTTTACATTTGTCCACCACAGAAACACTGTTCCCTGGCAAAACTCAAGTTGGCTCAAAATCTGCAGAGATGAAATTATGCCCAGCATCATTTCCTTGCTTTGCCTAGTACACTAATTTTATTTTCCTCCATCCATTAGTATTTTTCTGTGTTCCCCAATGCACCCTTGTGCACTGAAGTCATAAAGTGTGTCAACTCTCTTACAGGCATGTTGATTGCAAAACAGAACCATGGTGAAGGATGGGGTTTGCAATGATAGAGCACCTTGCCAGAAAAACAGAAAAATAAAACTTTCTCCATTGAAGAAGTTTCAGATGCCTCCCTTCAAATACATGAAGTCCATTAAATACCAACTCCTCTAAATGACTTTCAAACCCAGCGATCTGTCTTTGCGCAGCGTTTCAATTGCCCTTGCTACTCTCTCTATGCCATGTTCCCTCAGCACCTAGACTTTCTTTCATTTCCAGGAGAAGCCTATAACAATGGTGATGGCTGGCAGCCCAAGCAGCAGATGCAGATGGGGCTCTGTTGTACTATTACCAGCAGTTTTAATTTGGGCAAGTTATTTCCTCAGGGAGTGTTGAACCTTCCTTTGCAAATGGAATAAAAGTATTTAGTTTTCAGAGTGATAATGATATTTAAATGTGGGAGATATTAAGTACTTAGAAGACTTTCTATCGACATCAGTCTCTGAACATGTTTGTTTCTTAATTCCTTTTTCTTCATTTGTCTTTAAAAATAACTCTTACTTCTGTTGATATTTGAACCTGGAGTGTGTGGGAGTGTGTGGGAGTGTGTGTGTGTGTGTGTGTGTGTGTGTGTATGTGACCCCTCTTCCCATCAAACACCATTTTTAATGGATATGTGTTATCCCTACCAGCCTGGAAATAAGACTTTTCTCTTTCTCTTTTGTGTTTCTTCCTTCACCTTACCAACTGCCTCCCTCAAGCCTGAGATATATTAGTTCAGCATATAGTCCTCTGCATCTAAATTATTCACATCCTGCAGCCTGCAGAGACTGAATACCATAGAAATTTACATAGTATTTAGGAAGGCTTAAGAAATGCATGTATTCTGCTAACCACGTGTAGACTGAATTACTTCCTTGGTAACCCAAGGATTGACACCATTGCCCTAAAGTGCCCACACCTATGTGAAGTAAGTTTTCAAAGCAGAGATGTTTCACCATTATGCTCCTGATCTGGGGCATTAACCAAAACCAAATGAGGAAACTTCAATATGAGAGGTTATCAGGAGAAATGGCCTCTGATTATTACTGGTTATGAGCTTACAGTGGATTTCTAGGGCATTTTTATAATCAAATCTTAATTCTAGGAAGCACTCAACTGCTCGTGTAAGCTAACACAGATGGGAGGCAGTTCCCATGTTTACAGGGCATAAAAATATCACAGTATACAGAGCTCATCCTGAACAACTCCTATATTTTATTTTTTGAAAATATAACATTAAAAATACTAAAAATAATTTTGAAATTAAAATCACAAGTAAACAGACTTTAGTACATCATTTTTCATATCAGTGTTTTGTCCTTGAACTTAGTACATTATAATGGACATAGCTTCACACATTAACACAGTGTTTCTATTATTTAGCATGATGTTTTCCATAATTTGCCTTTAATAGTTTCCTTTTTCTTTTATTAAAAGATTTGCTTTCTGTCAGGCATTGTGGCTGGTACTGAAGATACAGTGGAGAAAGAAAATGTGTATGGCAGGAATGAATTATACAACCTACATACATACATAATGAAATCTGTAGGTTGTATTGCTCTTAGGACAATTTTTTTTTGGTTTAAAATTATTTTAACTGATAAATCATTAAAAGGATAAAGAATACATATTAATAGGAAAGCCTGTAATGTTCAGACACATGAATGAACTGTTGTGTTACATTTCCATCAGGTTAAGTACATCTGTCCCATCAATCATTCTCTATTTAAGAGGCTTCAAGTGCCTACCTTCAAATAAAGTATTTCTTTGAGGTTAAAAACTTTGAATATTTTTTCTTTTAGATTTTTGTAATGGATAGTTAATTTTCATTATGTATCATCACCCTACTATGCTATATAGCACATCAGAACTTGACATGGCTATCTAATTTAGTAACACTTGATCAGTTTCCCACATCCCTCTGTCCCTGCTACTCTCCCCAGTCTCTTGTGATACAGAACTCTGAACTTCTATATCACCCTTTTAAGGTTCCACATATAAGTGAGATTGTGCACTTAAATCTTTCTGTGCCTGTTTTATTTCACTTTACATAGTGATCTCCAGATATATTCATGTTTGTGCAAATGGCAGGATTTCATTATTTTTATGGTGAAATAGTATTCCATGGTGTATATGTGCCACATTATCTTATTCATTTGTCTGTTAAAGGGAACTTCATTTATTTCCTTTTCTTGGCTGTTATGAATAGTGCTCCAACAAACATACTGATTTCATTTTTTTTGGGTATGATTACACAGTAGTGAGATTGATGGATCACATGGCTGTTTTATTTTTAAAATTTTTTAATAGCCTCCATACTCTTTTCCATAGTGGTTGTATTGATTTACATTCCCATCAAAGGATTCAAGGGCTCCTGTTCTCATTCTCACCAGCAACTGCTCTTTAATCTCTTGAAAATAACTGCTCTTTTTAATTTTTTTTTAAATTTTTAATTAATTTATTTTTATTGGTTCTTTTAAGTTACACATAAAGTTAGGATTCATTCTGCCAGAATTATTAAAGCACAGAATCTAATTAGTTATAATTCAGTCCCCAGTACTTCCCCTCTCCTTCCCTTCCTCCCACCCCCTGTTCCCTCCCCTCTGCTCTATTGATCTTCCTACTATTTACTTAGACATTTTTTTTAACTTTGTCTCTTGTGGATGTACACGATGGTGAGATTCACTGTTGGTATATTCATATAAGTACATAGGAGAGTTAGGTCAGATCCATTCCACTGTCTTTCCTTATTGTGTTCCTCCTCCCTTCCCTCCATTTCCCTTCCTCTTACTCCCCTGACCCTTTTTATGTTTTTTTTTTTTTTTTTTTTTTTTTTTTTTTTTTAATCCCACCCAACTAATTTTGGATTAGCTTCCACATATCAGAGAAACATTCATTAACTTTTGGGTACTGGGAAATAGCCACTCTTATTGGGATGAAGAGATATCTCATTGTGATTTTGATTTGTGTTTCCCTGATGATAAGTGATGTTGAATATTTTTTTCATATGCTTGTTGGTCATTTGTACAATCTTCTTTTGAAAAATTGTCTGTTTAGGTCTATTGCCCATTTTAATCAGGTTATTATTATTTTCTGTTGAGTTTTTGGAGTTTCTTATTTTGGATATCAAACACCTTGTTAACACTTTTGGTTTTCAACTTTTTCCCATGTTGAAGGTTGTCTCTTCACTCCATTGACTGCTTTCTTTGCTGTGCAGAAGCTTTTTACTTTGTCATAATCTCATTAGCCTAGTTTTTCTTTTGTATCCTGTGCTTTCTGGGTCTCTTCCAAAAAATCCTTGCCAATTCCAATGTCCTGAAGCATTTTCTTATACTTTTTTTCTTGTGGCTTCATAGTTCTAGGCCTTATATTCATGCTTTTAGTCTGCTTTGGGGTGATTTTTATAATTAGTGAGAGGAGCCCAGTTTCACCAATCTGCAGGTAGAAATCCAAATTTTCCAGCATCACTTCTGGAAAGATAGTCCTTTTTCCAGGGTGTGTTCATTCACGGCACCTTTATCAAAATCAGTAGACTGTTCATGTATGAGTTTACTTCTAAGCTCTGTGTTTGTTCCATTGGTCTGTGATTCCTTTTTTAAATACAAATTCCATCCTGTCTTAATTAATATATCTTTGCAGACTACTTTGACGGCAGGTGGTGTAATGATTCTTCATTCTATTGGGCTCAAGATAGCTCTGGCTATTCTGTTTTGTTATGTTTTGTGGTTTCACACCAATTTTACGGTGGTTTTTCCTAGTTCTGTGAGGAATGCCATTGACATTTTGATACAGATAATATTGCATTGTTCTATTACTAGAAAACAAATTAGATATGCATGGTATGATGGCACAGATGGGACAAAATTTCTGGGGGAAAAAGACATATTCCTAAAAGGAAAAGAGGAAAACTGAAAAAACCATTAATCAAACAACAACAACAAACATAGTAGTCACTGGAATTTGACATATAGCATTTTTCTGTGAACCTAAATAGTACACATTCTTGGTCATGCAAGCAGAGTGAGGGGTGAGACTGCCCAATTATTAGACAGTATCTGCTTCAACTCCCTAAGGGAATTCCCTTCATTTATTCTCTCTTACTCACATCCTGTGTGGGGAGAGAGTGGATAACCATTGGAGAAGTGGGTCGGCTAGAAATACAAGCTGGAAAAGTGGTATTAAAAAATAAAGGCAGCCGGGTGTGGCGGCACATATCTCTCTGGCTTGGGAGACTGAGACAGCAGGATGGAGAGTTCAAAGCTAACCTCAGCAAAAGTGAGGTGCTAGCAACTCAGTGAGACTCTGTCTCAAATAAAATACAAAAATATGGCTGGAGATATAGCTAAGTGTAGTTCAATCCCTGGTACCCTTTCCCCTAAAAAAATAAATAAATAAAGACGAAAGGCAAGCATTATATATATATATATATATATATATATATATATATATATATATAATAAAATACCTGAGCATTAAAAAACAAAGATTTGACAAATATTAAATGAAATTGGCTCATGAAATATATATATTCAAAGTGGGGGTGTGACCCCCCTGATGGGTCTGATCCTAACAAAGAGAAAAGCCCATAAATGCTTTATTTATAGTGGAACTTACCACAGGGATTCAGCAAGGAGCTTCCTCAGGAAAACAGGATAAGAGTGGAGAAAAGAGGATGTTTAGGGTTTGGTAGGTTACACCCATCTCTGGGTGGCTGTGTTTGAACCTAGGGCTGTGAGCTAAGGCAGGGTGCCAACATGATCTGGGCTTTCTTGAACCCGAGAATGTCACCCAGGAGTTCTCAAGAAAGCCGCGTCCCTGCCTCATGATAGCTCAAACAAATCCATAGTTCGTGTACAGCTTCCAACAGTTGTCCTCCACTGTCCCCATTCTGACTTCTGAAAAAAATCTGCCTTGTCATTCTTTTTCATGATCTTAACCTGAGATGACCAATTGTGAGTATGCCCCTTCTAGAGACAGCACATCATTAGTAAAAATTCAAACCTCCAAAGCAACCTTAAAAGCTAAATAACCGGAGGCTTTTGTAAAACAAGATTAGAGACTTCTTCATTGCTAGAGTTTCATTCTAATTTAGTGTGCTAGTGATTACTTGCTTCCCGACAATTGCATGCACTAATACCAATAGCCAAATACTTCATGTTTTTATATAACGTGAGACTTCCCCTCTAAACCATTCTCCTCAATATTGGGTCATTTTTCTTGTTAAATTTCTTGCTTCTCTGGCTCATCTCCTGCAGCTTTAAGGTGCAGGAAGGTTAATGTTTGCAAAGCCATAGCACTCTAAATCATGAGTCAATTTTTGTTATGTGCCACAGAATATTTCCTCGAAAAGCTATTCTGTTTCTCCCTCCCTTCTTAATTTCATGATCCAATTTCATTTACTATTTGTCAAATCTTTGTTCATGTTCGGGCATTTTATTAATTGTATTTTTCAGCATTTATTTCTTTTTTAAGATTTTCAGAAAAGAAACAGGAATCATTCATCATAGGGAAGCTTTTTGATTCTTTTAGAAATTTTTTCCATTAATATTATATACTTGAGGAGCAGAAGAAAATTAACTATTCTACAAGCTCATAATGGGTGTTGTCATCTCCTAACCCTGAAACGACTGGGGAATTGCTGGTGAATGCTGCACCTTGGGGTTAAGCACACTTTGTAGAAAACCAAACCAAACAAACAAAACAACAATGAAAAAAAAAAAAAAAAAAAAAAAAAAAAAAAAAAAACAGGTAGTAAATACATTGTGTACTTTTGTTCTCCTAGAGATATGGTCTGTGTGGCAACTATTCATTTTGACATTGTAGCATTAAAGAGCTATAAGTCATCTTTAAACAGATAGATGGGGATGTTTTACAATAAAGTTCATTTACTAAAATAGGTTGCAAGCTGGATTTGACCTGCAGGAAGCAGTTTATCAACCCCTATTCTATCCTTTTAACCCAGACATTGCAACATTTTATTCTTAGAAGCTTTCAATCTCCTGCTGTTCCTAAATAAATTTTGATTTGACAGGAATAGAAAGTATAATTCAAAACAGCTTAAACAATGAGGAACATTTATTTTCTCACATAATCAACAATTCTGAATTAGGGCTCTCTCAGAATTATTTAATGCACCAATTCATCAGCTTGAATACTGTGTGCAGTGGTTTGATATGTCTATCAGGTCTATCAGATCTCATCTCTTTTAATGCATTGGCTTTCTTTCCCTTTCATTTTGTCTCTTGCATTTTATTTGATGAACAACTTATCTTTTATCTTTGCCCTCTTTCTAAGATTTTGCTGGGTTTATTTTCTCATGTTATTGAACATACTTAGTTCCCTATATTTTCTGTAACTTAAAAGTTAGTTTTGAAAATGTGATCAGATACAGATTCTGTTTTTATCCAAAACATCTCACAATTAGTGTTATATATTTCCATGGAGCAGCACATAATGCATACTACTCTTTTTTTTTTTTTTTTTTTTTTTTTGCAGTAATAACAGCTGTTTACAATCATTGTCTAGATTCATTATTTCACTAGGACAAAACCCCTAAATATAGAGAAATCAAAGCTCAATTAGATTCAGATACATACACCCTCAAAGAGAAAATGCGGCAAAATTTATCAGTAAATCTTTCTGGCTCCAGTTTCAAAATGTAGATTGAATAAACCTTTTCACAACTCCTTCATTATTAGATTAGAGCAATTTCAATGATATCCACCTTACAAAGATACAGCACCTTATTATTACTGCAGTGTCAATCCTTACTTCTAACTTGTTTTCTACCTTACTAGGTTTGCAGGGCAAACCTTCAAAATTAGCCATTAGACCAAGTCACTGTTTTTAACACTCTACTGACTTTCCAACTCATGTAGAATGAAATACAACCCTCTGATCTCGGTCTTTGGGTTCCTATGGCATATGGCTAGTGCCTTTATCTTTTATCTTCTTTTCTGCAACATTCCCCCTCACTTTTCTGTGACCACAGAGACCTTCAGAGTTTCCTTGTACCACTTTTTAAATCAAGATAACTGCTTACCCCGCACTAAGCTTGGAATGAATGTTCTGGTCCCCATTGCATTCAGATTTTGCTCATTCTTCAACTCCTGAAATGGATTTTTGTTATCTTTCCATCTCCCCATCTTAAGTCATGTCATTTCTCCCTCTGTGTTCTCCTGCCCCACTTCTGAATAGGTTTAAAATCTTGACATTGCCTGTCCTTACTGAGTCATTCCTGCTTGTGTGTGAGTGATGAGAAGGGAATGGTGTCTATATTGCTTGCCCTCCTGACATGCTTGGCCCTGGCAATGTTTGCCACATGGAAATGCTCAGTCATGCAGATATTTGAATGAAGATGAATCCAATCAAAGAATTGCATCAAACAGTCCCAATCTTTATCAGACCACATCCAAGTGACACAATGTCGGGCTTCTATTTTGTAATATTCCATATTTATTCAAGAATTCTGGGCTTATACATCTTATGAAAACAGTTTAATGTTCTATTGCGTGGTCACTGAAAAACTACTGTTTCCCAAGACAGATTTATTCTCTGTCTGGTCTATGGAATAACTCTGCTTCCTTTTCTAACTAGACCTTTCTCTACATTGTATTTAAAGAGTGAAAAAAGACTTTAAAGAGCATGTGTACTACAAAGATTAGAATTAATATTGGTAAAGTTCCTAAAATGTTGCTGATGTGCAATGAAAGTTGGCAGTGCTACTGATATTGACAGCAGGTGCAACACCTGTAGTTGCTATTATTATTCAACTAAAACTCCTTTTCTTTGTTTATTTTTTCTTAAGTCATTCGGGTTAGTGAATGACTTTATAAACCTATAATTTTAATAATGCAAACTATTTGTTCTGTGATGAACACTCACAAGGGGAAATATAATAATGATTTTACAGAAAAGTCTTCATGAAAGATGAGATGCTTAAAGGAAAATCATAAAATCTATGCAGAATTACATTTTTAAAATCACATTACTAAATTTTGGGGATTTTTTAAATAGCTAGTTGCTAATTTCAATAAGCACTTATGCATATTGCATACACATTATACATTTATATATGTGTCATATGTAATATAGATGTGTGTGTGTGTTTTATCTGAAGAAATCATTATATGGTAATGCCTGATACAGTGTTTGCCACATAGGAGGCATTTAACAAATATTACTACATATGACTATATTTTTCCCTCACAAATCTACAATATTAAAAATAGGAGAAATTTTCATCGGGTGAAATGTCATTTGTTTTGTATATTATCACTTATTATCAGCAATCACCCATTTTTGGAATTCTCCATTGTCATATGTAGAAGTTACAATATTCCATAAATCTTTTCTGAGTTTGTGACAAATTCTATTCTTCAGGTTCTTTTGTTCAAGGTTCTAGTAAGGAAAATAAACACTATGTTCTTTTATTGATGAATACATTACAATTGTGTGTGTTTAATTATTTGTTTAGTTCTTTTTCTTTGATCTGTTATTTCTTTTCCTGATAAAACCCAGTAATATGACATAACTGAAAATCATTGACAAGACATTAAATCTCAGCATTTACTGGCCAAGACTACACATTTTTCATATGCCAACTATTAGACAATTAAGAGTATATGTCTGTCTTATTTCACAAATTATAAGAAACAAATGATCGTCACCCCATAATAAGACAAGTCTTAATAGTGGCAAAACTACTTGTGCAACCTTGAGCGTATGTTACATTCTCTTACAGATTTCTTGACCAATTAAAAGTATATGTTATACATTATAACTTTATGTAAGCTGTTTTCACATTTAGAGAGCATGATTGTGTTTACTAAAAATTTAGTTCCTTGCATTGCTTCCAGAGAAAGAGAGTCCTGGAAAGGGCCTGATGAATCTGCATTATAGTGCACAGTGCAGTTGACCATGCACCTCATTTTGAAATTTGAAGGACTGTCTTCTTTAGCTATACATTTATAAAACGTTTTTTTTTTTTTTTTTCCATTTATTTTAAGCATAGTGGTTACTTTTGCATTTTAAGTGTTACTAGCCAAATCACTAAAGTGGATCAAATTGAGAATACTGCTAGCCACCATGATGTTTCATCTGTCAGAGTCTTTGCTAACAGACCATTGTCTCAGTCCATTTGTGGTACTATAGTGAAATACTGCAGACTGGGAAATTTATAAAAAACATAAGGAATCCAAGATCAAACATACTGGCAAGCTCTGGGTGAGGTGAGAGTCTTTCTTCTTTGTCCTCACCTGGTGGAAGAGCAGAAGGGCACAAGAGCACTCCCTTCAACCTGGGTACCTTTTATGACTGCTCATCATATTCACAAGGGCACAACCCTCATCACTTAGACACCCCAGTAGTCATATCTCTTAATATTTTTGCCTTGGGGATTACGTTTCAACATGAATCCTGGAGGGAACACAGTCATTCTACCATGGTAATCATTGAAAGCAACACTTAACATTTATACCAAGCATTAATTTTATCTTCTAGTGGAAGTTTTCTCAGTGAAATATAAGTTCCTTGGAAAGGCTGGTTTAACATAGATAGGTTTATGAATTTATATCTTTCACAAACAAAATAAGACTGAACATGTGACGTATCATTTAATTTCAGATGATAATTTTATAGACAATAAAACATTAAGCCATGCCAGTATGAGAGGCCCAGACATCTATGGCATGTGTGGGTGAGTGGGTTACTGGTGGTGTCTCACAGGATGATCTCCAATACCAGTTTCCTGCATTGTTCCATAAACATAAAATATGTTTATTCTTTCTCTTCAAGTTTGTAACTTACTGCCATGATGATTATTTGTTTCACAGAAATCAAGACTTGATTTAATGTTTGTAAATGCTAGAAAATAGACAATTTTATGTATCAGAGTTAGAAAACATATTTTAGAGTCTAAAATCTAACAGTATGCATTCATCAGGATGTAAACAAAATATAGCTCTGTGGTAGAGTGCCTAGCATGCACGAATCCTTGGTTCAGTCCCCAGCACTGAAAAAAACAAAAACAACAACAACAACAAAAAAAGTTTTGATAACAAGTGTTCCAATCATTTCCCTGAACGTGTAATGAACTTACCTATCTCCATGTTTTTGTTCAATTGTTCTGATGTTTCTAATACTCAGATCTGCCTTTTCTCAATCAGATGCATTTGTCAAGACACAACTCAAATGACTTTTATTTTCTGCTACTACTCCTGCTATACCCAAATGGAAGTAACATGTGCTCTTTCTCTGCTTTGGAGCTATTGGAACATACTCAATATTAATACAATGTTTATCTGTGCATAATATATTTATTATTAAATGTATATTTTCAGTAAAACATCATGACCTGTGAAATATAACTTTCTAAAATGTTCTCAACTCTCCTTTTTTCTAGTCTCACAGCCACGACCGTGGTTTAAGGGCATCATCTGTTTAACCCTGGATAACTGAAGCAGCTCTGTCCCTGTCACCATGACTTCTCTTATATTCTATATGCATCCATTATCTGCACTGAGGGTTCAGTGATAGTCTTAAATGCAAAGTAAATCATGACACTTATTAGCTTAAAAATGCTTGCAATTGTTGTCCCATTCTCCCTATGATAAAGTCTGAAGTCCTCCATGTGCCATGCCAGGTCACTGAAGACCTGGCCTCTGCTACTCTTTGCAGTCCCATCTCTGTCTCCTGCCTTTCCCTCTAGCTTTCTGCTCTGTTTTCCAGTAATAACAAACTTTTCCCTCACAGATTTTTTTCCCTATAGTGTGACTTCTCTCTGGGAGTCACATGCTAATACATTATCGACTAATTCCAGCCTGTTCTTCAAGTATCTTCTAAATTATCCTTCCTACAGAAAGCCTTCTCTGCTCTCCATTCTCACCCTGAGCTTGGACAGGAAGCTCCTCCCATATGCTGCAGAGACTTTGGTCACATTCCTTATCATCATGCTTCTACACTCTCATAAGTGGAAGTTCTCATACATTTCAGGGTGCCCTGTTTACCTAACATCATTTATCCTTAATGCTGATACTATCCCTGGCATATAGTAAGAGCTTGATGAACATAAAAGTATTGAAATGAATATGCTAAGTTCATGGTTTTCTTTGCAAATAAAGTAAAAGATATATTTTGGGACTGGAGACAACTGTAAAAATGCACATGAAATAGTTTTTACAACTCCATTGTGTAACATTGAACCTTGTCTCTTGACATGTGCTCTATGATGACCTGACATTGAAGTGACAATTATGTAACTCATGCCAATGTAAGTGCCAAGACATATGTGGTAAAATCACATGGACCTCTCTCATTTTCATCAAGGAAGAAATTATCATGAAAACAATGAATACCATCTATTTTCCCCATATCAGATTATGTCTAATTATCTTGTCTCTCTTTATTTGTGCTTTGGCAAGAAAATTAAATTGTGTATAAGTAGTATGGCAATTTAAGTGATGTGACATCCACTTCTTGCTTCTAGCAAAATGATATGGTAATGGGGATGATGCTGTAATACCCTCAGAGACAAGAAAGCCATATGGCTGACTGTTAGTATGATTAAGTAATTAAATGACTGTGTCTCAGTGATAATGTTCAGTGCTACAATAATTTTCTACATGGTTGTAAACCTCTGGGAGCCTGATTCAAAATTCTTTTCCTCAGTCTTGCCACATTCAATATTTTCATGAATGCCTAGGATGAATTGTAAAGAAAATATGCTTTGGCATTTATAAATGTAAATAAAGCTTCAGTGAGTAGTATTTGCTCCTCAAACATTCCTCAATATCCACTTAACAAATGTGCATAAATATTGATTGGGTGTACTTTTAGTACCTACTATGTTTGCCAGCCATTGTGGTGGCTTCTCTAGTAGTCACCCAATATAGTTGTGAATGAGCCAAATTCCCTGCCTTCTGAGAATTTAGCATAGCAGTGAGGCAGACAAAAAGCAAAAGGTTAAAGAATGATATTTAATTACAGTTGGAACACCTGTAAGTGATGAGGGCATAAGCAGTGAAACCTAATTTAATTAAGGTTATGTTGGAAAATGTGTCCTGAACAGTGGAAGACCTTTTACTTCTTTTGTTAAATCGAGAGCTTGAATAATGGCAGATTACATATGGAATCAAATACTGGTTCATTTGTAACTGAACTCCAAGTCATTATCCCTTCAAGGAAGATGAGATGGTTTGGGCAACACACCAAAAAAGAGTGGTAGAAACAGAATTGTTGTTTCAGAAAAGGAAATAGCTAAAGAGGAAATGAGAATTATCTACAGATATTTGAAAAACTATCACACTGATGAAAGAGTGCACTTATTTTGAGTTTCAGGAGGGCAGAATAAGGACCAATGTTGGGAACTTTAGGAAGGCAGATTTCTGCTCTACAGAAAGAAGTTCTCAATAGCTGGAAATGTCTGACTATGGAAGAGGATATCTGAGGGGGTCACTGACTGTTTTGAAGCTAGGAACAACATAATCTAAGAAGGACTGCAGAGTCAAATGTTAAGAGTAGCATCAGTTTAACTTCCTATTGTTTGGGAAGATAGGCATCTGTGCACTCAGGATGTTACTGACCATATGACACTATTTCTTAGTCAAATGTCATGGTTGAGTGGTTAATCACTCCTAGATACAATCCCTGGTACCAAAGACAAAGAAAAAATAAAACCAAAAAGAAACAAACAAAAAAAAAATCAGTTTTATTTCTGTCCTGTCCTACGAGATTCCTGGATCTCTGCCAAGGGGTTTGTCAAATTTTAGGATAAATCTTTTGGCTTAAAATATAATAATTTACTAAAGTAGACTGAAGAGAAAATAAGAGAAAATTCTCACTTCTATGGATAAAGAGGTATCTACTTGTAAAATGTCACATGAAAAATCAACTGAAGATTGAAATGTTTTATTATTTCATTCAGTCATTTACTTACTATGCAAAATATGCTAAGTATGGCATCCCATGATTCAAAAAATACCCAGATGAGTTAGTTGTGACTGTTGACTAAAAGTAGCTCATGGTGTATGGGAGATGACTGCTTAAATACATAGCTATAGTTCAGCTCTGGAGGCATTTATTATAATAAAAGTGCTAATAGTAATTAGACAAGCTACAGACTTGAGAATTTTGAAAAAGTTGTTATTTTCACTACTTCCAACAATTACCATAAACTCAACTAATGTTTCTTTTTGAGGTGGACCAACTACAGTATAAATATTAGGTAATAGGAAAGTAGATCTTATGAAAAAGATTTTTTTCACATTATTAAATGTATTGACTATGCTAATAAACTTTTCATTCTAGTAAGTGTCATCTTTTGTTGATTCTGCTCAAAACATTCAGGGATGTTCTTAAGCTGGTGTCATCCCCAGGAAACATGCTAACATGTTTGTCAACATGTATGCCCGTACAGATCTTCATACTCATTTTACTTCCTTCCTTTCATCTCTGATTATTTGTTCAATCTAAGAAACCAACCCTTATTTTGCCTTTTCTATTTTTTTTTTATTATGTGGCTTTATGTATTCTGTTCTGAAGCATAAGTAGTCTTATGACTGCTTTATGACTGCTTTGTCTTGGAATATTGAAATATTACTTGTCCTTGGTTCCTCAGAGATTCTGAGATTACCTGTTATAATCCAATAACTTCTACTCACCTTGAAACATTTTAAAATAGGGCCGATAAAAGGGGCACCAGTGAATACCAGAGATTCTCAATATAGGACAAAGATGAGCGTGTAGTAAACATCAAATCAACCATTATATGTATTTTAATATGATCTCCAATAAGAAGTAGTTCCAAGTTCCATACTGATCATTCCTTAAAGAGAAGAAATAATAATTTAGAAAATTCAGAATGTTTATAGCAAACTAAGAGAACTTTTGTGAATATTCCATAGGAGTTGAATAAATACAAATCTAACTTTGAATATCAGTTCAACTATTTCTATGAGTAAAAGCAATTTAATTAGTCCATCTGAGATTATCTTTTGAATCCCTGTTGACATGAGGCTAATGATATATCTTGCATGATCAGAAGTGTTCTATGTAAGTAGTCTAGCAGTGTTAGTATAGAAAACCCTTAATGAATAGTTTTCATTATAATAATATTTGATTAAACAAAAATAGGAAGTCATAAAGAATTTTTATAGATAAATGATAAATCATCAAAATTATAAAAAAGTAATCTAAGCAGTATTGCTGTGTACACAAATCTAAGTGATTTTTTCATGTTTTCCTATAGATCCAAATCACTAAACAAGCCATTTTGGAGAAAACGAACAAGCAGTTATAGTCCCAAACCCAAAAGGAGTGAGTCTAATTAGAGATAGAGTTTGCTCACCTGAATTACAATGAAAATAAAAATTACTTTACTAGTTAAGCCAATCAGGTGCTTTTTTCCCCCTCAGGTTTTGAATTTAAATTAGAAAGAAATAGAATTTACTTTTAAGTGGAGAAAAGATTATATGTGTGTGTATGCTTGTGCATGCATTATTAGGTGTATTTAATTATAGAGAAGATTGACTTAGAATCATATTCTTCATATCCCCCTCTACTCTCAATTAAATACCTGCTCCTATTGTGCCCTATCCATCTCTAAAGTTATAATGCCAGCCAGAAAAATCCCCTGTGTTTTTGGAAATGAATGTTCTAGGTGGCCACCATTATCCCAGAAGCCTGCAGTCCATTTCAGAGAGACACAAGAGAATCAGAACATTGTACATGTGTGCCTCAGAATGGGAAGGGCATGAATAGGTGTATCTTATCCTACAGTCCCATGGCATCCATGAACTAGATTTAGCAGCATTGCCAAGTACTGGCTAAGAACTATGTTGCCCATGGTATTCATAAAAACATCAGGAAAAAACAAAGGGAATAATGCCCAGTTCAGTAATACTTGTTTGCAAGTTGTTAGTTTATAATTCCTGAATGCTTTCTGCATGGTTGCTCCACTGAAGAAATTATTTCAAATATTTTTTATTAGAGATAATAATTAGATTATCTTCATGATATATTTTAATCCTGAAATAAGAATATTTCAAGGTAAATGCATCATGAATTTTTGAGGAAAACTATTCTCTGAAGACGATTTAAAAATTGCCTAATTTTTCAATTTTAGTATACTCACTCTGTTTTCATACAGAAATCTTGTTATTTTAACCCATACCTAGAAATAGCATAAATTTCATTGTTTCTATATACTACAGAGCTACATATAGATTTGTTTAAAAGATTTAATATGAAACTGGCTACTTAATTAGGGAAAGGGTTGTAACATAACCCTAAAACATTAATGCCATAAACCATATCTTTTTCCTATCCTTTAACTACTTTGAGATTTCTTAATATTTCCATTAAAAGAAGAGCACAGGAATTGGTTTAATAGAGATAATTTATACATAATGGCTCCTTCCCAACTATAAAATTATGCCAACCGATTTTATAACTTTTTGGCAGCTTCACAGAAGCAGAATTAAATTGAGAAAAAGTTAAATAGAATAAAAATTACTAGAACAAAATTGGAAATGAAGGTTTTGTGGCTTCTCTTAGACACTACCAGTATTTAACCACTGAACCCATAGATATTAAAATCTCTAAACTGGAATCATCGAGACCTTTGGAAGTTAATCTACATGCAGTATTGGAATAATTCCTTGATTGGGGAACATCTTAAAATATAAAAATCCATGATCAATGTAATCCGGTCAACTCATTGTTTTGTTGGGAAAATTGTTTATCATTGACAGGACCAAATTATTTCATTCTGAAACCACCTGTCCCTTTTCTCCCACTACCACATGTGGCCATAAAATATAGCCACAGTACCATGGTAGAACCAAATTGTCCAGAAGTTATTTGGGGTAGATGTGCGGGTGAGTATTGGCATAGGTATGTGTGTGCCAGTCCAAGGCCTCCACAATATCAGGCCTGCCTAGAATCTTCACAGGAACGTCCTAGTGTTCTTCCACCTGTCCTGAGTTGACTGCACCAGTTGTTATATTGAGGAATGCCATATGATAGATCTACTAGGAATTTTAGTAGACAGTGTGTTCTTCTGAAACGAGATTTCTATTTCAATCTATTCATGCAACTATGTGCACTCAAAAAGGCCTTGTGGAGCCAAACTGAGCATTTGTGGTGCCAAACTCTGGTATGCAGAGTTTCAATGAACTCTGACACACAATGTTTCCAGTGTCTTCTGTTTACCCATTGCAGCTTCCCTGAGTGCTGTAGGCTTCTAATCCAGTTAGCAAGTAAAAAACGAAGGAGGCAAATTCAATGAAAGTGAATATCTGCATTAAGAATGAAGGCAGTGTCACAAAGCAACTCTCAGCAAATAAAAAAAAAAATAAAAAAAATAAAAAAAAATAAAATACTATCCTGCATTCTATCAGATTATAATGGAATCAAACTAGAAATCAACAATAAAATAAAAAATGGAAGCCACTCCAACACCTGGAGACTAAATAGCATGCTATTGAATGATGAATGGATATCAGGGAGAAAATAAAAAATACTTAGAGGTAAATGAGAAAACCAATACAACATATCAAAATCTCTGGGACACCATGACGGCAGTGCTAAGAGGAAATTTCCTTACATTGAGCTCATACATTAAAAGAAGAAAAAGTCAACAAATAGAAGACCTAACATTACATCTCAAAGCCCTACAAAAAGACGAACCAATCAACACCAAAAGCAGAAGACAGAAAATAATTAAAATCAGAGCTGAAATCAATAAAAATGAAACAAAAGAAACAATTGAAAAAAAATTGACAAAACAAATGTTGGTTCTTTGAAAAAATAAATAAAATGGATAAATGTTAGCCATACTAACAAAGAGAGAGAAAACTCAGATTACTAAAATTCATGATAAAAAAGGAAATAGCATGAAGGACACTATTGAAATGCAGAAGATAATTAGAAACTATTTTGAAAACCTATACTCAATTAAAATAGAAAAATTTGAATAAATTGACAAATTTTTAGAGATATATGATTTACCCAAACTGATGCAGGAGGACACACACACAATTTAAACAAATTAATTTCAAGCAATGAAATAGAAGATGCCATCAAAGCCTACCAACAGAGAAAAGCCCAGGACAGATGGATTCTCAGCTGAGTTCTACAAGAATTTCAAAGAAGAACTAATAGTAATACTCCTCAAAATATTCTATGAAATAGAAAAAGAGGGAACCCTTCCAAACTCCTTCTATGAGGCTAGTATCACCCTGATACCAGAACCATACAAAGATACATAAAGGAAAGAAAACTTCAGCTCAATATCCCTATGAACATAGATGCAAAAATTCTTACTAAAATTCTGGCAAATTGCAAATATAAACATATTAAAAAGATAGTGCACCACAATTAAGTGTAGTTCATTCTGGGGATGCAAGGTTGATTCAACAATGGGAATCAATAAATGTAATACAACACATCAATAGACTTAATGACAAGAATCATATGATTATCTCAATAGACACAGAAAAAGCATTTGACAAAATACAGCACCTCTTCATGTTCAAAATACTAGAAAAACTAGGGATAGTAGGAACATAACATTGTAAAATCTATCTATGCTAAGCCCAAGCTCAACATAATTCTAATGGAGAAAAATTGAAAGCATTCCCCCTAAAAACTGGAACAAGATAGGGATACCCTCTTTCACCACTTGTATTAAACATTGTTCTTGAAACTCTAGCCAGCGCAATCAGGCAGATGAAAGAAATTAAAGGGATACGAATAGGAAAAAAAGAACTCAAACTATCACTATTTGCCAATGACATGATTTTATATTTAGAAGATCCAAAAAATTCCACCAGGAAACTTCTAGAACTCATAAATGAATTCAGCAAAGTAGCAGGATATAAAATCAATACCCATAAATCAAATGCATTTCTATACATAAGTGATGAATCCCTTGCATGAGAAATTAGGAAAACTACTCCATTCACAATAGCCTCAAAAAAATAATACTTGAGAATCAATCCAACAAAAGAGGTGAAAGACCTCTACAATGAAAACTACAGAACACTAAAGAAAGAAATTGAAGACCTTAAAAGATGGAGAGGTCTCCCATGTTCCTGGATAGGCAGAATTAGTATTGTCAAAATGGCAATACTACCAAAAGTGTTATACAGATTCAATGCAATTCCTATTAAAATTCTAATAACATTCTTCGTGGAACTAGAAAAAGCAATCTTGAAAGTCATTTGGAAAAATGAGAGAGCCAGAAAGCCAAGGCAGTCCTTAGTTAGAAGAGTAAAGCAGGAGGCATCACAATACCAGAATTTAAACTATACTACAGAGCAATAGTAACAAAAATGATATGGTATTTGTACCAAAATAGGCATATAGACCAATGGTACAAAATAGAAGACAGAGACAAACCCACATAAATATGGTTATCTCATACTAGACAAAGGTGTCAAAAATATACATTGGAGAAAAGATAGCCTCTTCAACACACGGTGTTGGGAAAACTGGAAATCCATATGTAGCAAAATGAAATTGACCATCTCTATCTCTCACTCTGAACAAAACTGAACCCGTAGTGGATCAAGGACCAAGGAATTAGACTAGAAACCCTGCACCTAATAGAAGAAAAAGTAGGCCCAAATCTTCATTTTGTTGGCTTAGGACCTGATTTCTTAACAAGACTCCTAAAGCAAAAGAAGTAAAATCAAGAATCAATAAACAGGGTGGATTCAAACTAAAAATCTTCTTCTCAGTAAAGGAAATAATCAATAATGGGAAGAGAGAGCCTACAGAATGGGAAAAAATCTTTACCACAAGCACCTCAGATGGAGCACTGATCTCCAGCATATATAAAGAACTCAAAAAACTTAACACCAAAAAAAAAAAAAAATTAATTAATGGGCTAAGTTACTGAACAGACACTTCACAAAAGAAATACAGTTGATCAACAAACACATGAAAAAATGTTCATTTCTTGCAGTTAGAGAAATGCAAATTAAAACTACTCTTAAGATTTTATCTCACTCCAGTCATAATGGCAATTATCAAAAATAAAAGCAATAATAAGTGTTGGCAAGAATGTAGGGGAAAAGGTACACTCATACATTGCTGGCTGGACTGTAGATTGATATGCCACTACTATGGAAAGCATTATGGAGATTCCTCAGAAAACATGGAATTGAACCACCACTTGACCTAGCTATCCCATCCTTGATTATACCCAAAGGACTTAAAATCAGCATATTACAGTGATGCAGTCATATCAATATTTCTAGCAGCTCAATTCACAATAGCTAAACTATGGAACCAACCTAGGTGACCAAGATGAATGGACAAAGAAACTGTGGTACATATGCACAATGGAATATTACTCAGCCTTAAGGAAGAATGAAATTATGGCATTTGCTGGTAAATGGATGGAGTTGGAGAATATGCTAAGTGAAATAAGCTTATCCCAAAAATCCAAAGGCCAAGTGTTTTCTCGGATAAGTGGATGCTTATCCATAGTGTGGGATGGGTAGGGAAGAATAAAGGAACTTTGGATTATGAGGGGGATGGGAAGGACAATAGAATGAGACACATTATTACCCTATATATATGTATGAAAATATGTAAGTAAATAACAAACAAATACATAAAAGAATGAAGGTGGTATCTATTAAGAGACAAAGCATCCAGTTGGATAGCTTCTGGGTTTGATTTTGCATTTGTTTGCACTATATCTTTCCCACTGTAAAATATGACACTTTATTGATTGGAACATTTTCCTTTTTCAAAGAATGGGTAAGACATTCCAAAGCTGATCTTTTCTTTTGTGAAGCACAGGACCAGTGATTCCCTGAAAACAAGAAAGATAAAATTTGGCCCTTGTTCTCTTTTCCCCTATCTGTGAACAGGGCATTAAGTATCTGTACAACCTAAGAGATTTTGAAAGCATTCTTTTCTATAATGTTAGTCTGTCAATTTAAAATACATTCTTATTCGATAGTGACAAAATTAGAACATTTATATTTAGATAGCTCTTAAAAGAAACTTATGAAGTGATAAATTCCCTTGAGATGCTTGACATTAGATTTTGACTAAATTAAATGAATTATTCTTACATTTTTTTCTGCTTTAATATAATGTTAACATTCTCAGCAATGTTTTTTGTGGGTCAGTAATTGTTTTCTTATTAACTTACATTCCATATAATAAGAGTTCTTGCTCTATGTACCACAGACATTGTCTTCATAGGATTATACAAACTCTATTCTCTTGTACCTTAAAGAAAATGGTATTTATTTTAAAGTACTTTTTAGTTTTTCCTCAGACAATATTTGATTGATATTTTGGTTCATAATGGAAATTCCAATAATAAAAGGAAAATGTGAGCATATAATTCCTGAGGATTCATAAGTGTTATAATGAGACAATAATTTAAGATCCAGAATAATTATTTACAAATCTTAACATGGATTCACAGAAAAGACATGCAAAGGAGACAAAACAAACCCAGAAAAAACAGCAGTATTTTTCTTTTGGTTTTTGCTTTGTTTTGTTTTCTAATTGGAGAGTTAGCCTCAAAATTTCAAGTGCAGTTATTGGTTTTGCTGAACTGGGCTATGCTTCAACTGTAAAATAACAGCAAATCTCCTGGCTTCAAAGGGTCTTTTCTTCTGGACCTGTATCTAATCTTGAATCTTACTGTCACATCCCTTCATAGCCTGAGTAAACACAAGGAAACCTTGAAGGAAAATGAAAACATACCTATCTCTATGTGTAGTCCAACATGGCTGAACCTCATCATCAGGGTTAGCTACGTGAGCAAGTACTGTTTTCAATGCCCCCTTCGGGAGTCCCAGCAGGTGAGAGGCAGATACAGCACAGAGGCAAGAAAAGAAGGACCACACACGCAGGAGTTTATAAACCCATTGGTCGACATATCATATCATTTGCTCTCTAGAACACTGGAACAAGCGTCTTATACCATTTGAGGTTTGTAAATTATTTGATGATATTCAAAATATGATTTTTAAAGATGAAGACCCAATATTAAATGAAACTCGAATTTTGAATTTTTTATCAAATAAATATCAACAAGAAACGTAACTAGCTAATAGGTGGTAAATTAACCACTAGTAATACAAACATAATAATTAATGACAGTAATGTACTCTTCTATCTTTACTACATGCCAGTTGTATTTAAAACTCCATGCAGTGATAATAACTAAAACTTTGTCTTCCTGAACTGGTTGAAAAAAATTATCCAGAAATAATACTGTGTTCTGTTTTCTTCTAACATTAGTAAAATAATTAATTTACCCCTTTCTTAAGCTTTTGAAATTAGTTTTTAATTATAAATTTTTGAACTGTGTTCAAAAGCAGATGTATAAATCCTGGCCTTGGCCCAGCATGGAGAAACCTATAAGTAGGAACAACAGCAGCAGGTGGCAACTAGTGGGAAGTTCTGTGGTTGCAAATGTTCATGACAAGCTAAAAATACAGAACAGGTTTGTGCCCCCATGTAGCGCTGCTGAGCCTCAGCAGTGCGTGGTTGAGTTTGGTTCTACATAGTCACAGAATTGCTTCTGAGTAAGATTTTGGTTTTACCAATCATGGTGTGTATGTGGAAGAGAGTAACCAGATTTTAGTTTTTCAAAATGCCATCATAGACCTGTGAGATATTGTGGGAGTCCTCAGAACTTCCCCACTTCTTGGACAGAATGCAATAGGGGTTTTCTTGCTGGGTCCGTGTATGTGCCAAAACCTAAATGCCATTTTTGAGCTCCTTGGTTGGAACAGACTGTTCTGCTCTTCCTCATTCCTGCTGGCAGTGGTGTGAAGTGTAACTCTGCAGCTTGCCAGAAGCACTGTGAGATTTTAAATGTTATATCCTAATCTAAACCCAAAGTTTGTTCTTGCTAGGTGTCTCCTTCCATGAAGCAGGCAAGAATGATCAAGAGTTTTCATGTTACCCCTGTACGCACGGACCAGAAGCACACTGTGTGTGATGTGAGAAGCAGCATATGGTTTTCACAATACCTGCAAGATATTCAAAGATGTCATTTTCATGACTTGGGGCTGTGTTGAGGTCTGTCAGTGGCCATGGTAGTTCTAGAAATAAACAAACATGTATTTGCTAAACTTGTCAACCATGAAAAAAAGAAAAAAATCTTGTCAGCCATGTACTCTATCCAGGTTCATGTGAACTTGTTAGTAAGCAACTGTTACTGAAATCTCCTTGTTTTTATCTAACTTCATACAAAAGACAGCTTGGGAACCAAAATCCTAAAAGTATCTTGACCATTCTAGGAAAAAGTTCAAATAGTTATTTTGGGTCATGAAATAGAAACAGTAAGAGGCATGTGTTCCAGGCACATAGAATGGGATGAAGAACCATCAATTGCACAATTCCTTTCCAAATCACTACCTGTTTTGTTGATTCCACTAAGGTCATTGCCAGTCTTTGTTCCAATAAATCTTCTGCCATCTGCATGAAGAAGATCTGTGGCACATCAATTGGAGGATAGCATTCGAAGTTTCAAACATATCTGGAGGTCTTTTTAAAAGGATAACTGGCTGGGCACTTTGGCACATACCTTAATCCCAGTGGCTACAGAGGCTGAGGCAGGAAGATTGCAAGTTCAAAGCCAGCCTCAGCAATTCAGTGAGACCCTAAGCAACTTAGCAAGACCCTATCTCAAAACAAAAGATTAAAAAAGCTGGGGATGTGGCTCAGTGGTTAAGTGTCTCTGGGTTTAATCCTCTGTACCTCCCCAGCAAAAATAGGATATCTGTACCCTGCTCAAAGATTTTTGTGATACTGGTGGCAACCAGACTGTCTTCCTTTAGTGTTCCCACGATTTCCGAACGCAAAAGAATTAGATCATGTGGAAATAATATTTATTTATTTTTCTTTATTTAAACTCTGTTAGAGATTGTGGTTAGAAAGGCAGTTCAGAATGAACATTAGCTCCTGTCTGGTGTTTTCAGTCAGAATCATTGTCAGTTTTTATGAAATTCTCTATCAATTCCCAACATAGTGTTGGTACAGTGGTTGCTACCATCATCCACTTTAAGTGTTCATAGAATACATAAAGAATTCATGATTTCTAATTTTTTACCTTTTGAACATTGATGCCATGAACTGCTTTCTGCTTTGAGTAAAAAAGACTCATTCCTTCAAGCATTTCAAATAGTACTCAGGAGCAACCCTTAATGCCTTCTGAAACACAGAAGCTTTGAAATAGTAATTAAGTGTGTGTGTGTGTGTGTGTGTGTGTGTGTGTGTGTGTGTGTATTTGGTATTGGGGATTGAACCCAGGAATTCTGTATCACTGAGCTACATCCCTATCCCCTTTTTATTTTTATTTCAAAATAGGGTCTACCTCAGTTGCCCAGGTGGGCATTAAACTTGCAATGTTTCTGCCCCAGCCCTCCAGGTGACTGCGATTACAAGCACTACCGTGCCCAGCTACATGTTGTTTTAAGTCATTAAAGTTAAAGCTATCTGTTACACAGAGAAGAAAAACTCATCCAACTATGCTGTGGTAATTGGTCATATTTCTAGCATCTCCAAACTAAGCGAGATGAGTATTTCTGTCCAAAGATCCAAAATGGAAGAGAGAAGAGTTTAAGATACAGTAATGAATTATGAAGGTAAATGTGACTATCTTCTGTTAAACTTCTTTCTGAAGTATCTGTATCCATGGCCCCAAAATACTGATAGACTGCTAAAGCTGATGCATATAAAGATATGTTTGTATACATAGCATTAGTTTACTGATGCTTCAGTTTGCAGATAAATTGCTTTTAAAACATCTTTCAGAGTGGCAAAGTCCTCAATTAGTAGACTTGTCATTTACTTTTCAGTTAAAATTGTTTGGCAGCAGTACATTGTTAACGTTCACTGCCATTTTAAAAGTTATTGTTCTAAAATAAGCAATTATACCTGTTAATTCTATATTTTTCAGTGTTCTCTAGAGAGACAAAACCAATAGGGTGTATGTGCATATGGGGGGTTATTAGAGGAATTGGCTCATGATTATAGTGTCAAAAGTCCCATGAAAGGCTGTCTGCCAGCTAGTAACCCTGGGAGGCCTGTAGGGGTTCAGCCCAAGTCTGAAAGCCTGAGAACCAGGGAGGCTGATGGTGTAACTCTTAGTCTAAGGTCAGAGGCCTGAGAACCCAGCAAACTCCTGTTCCAAGTCTCAGTGTCTGAAGTGTGAAAAACTGGAGTCATGGCCTCAAAGGGCAAGAGAAGAAGAATGTTCCAGCCCTCCCAGCCCTAGAAAGAGAATGATTTCATCTCTCTGTCTTTTTGTTCCATGGGCCTCGGCCAACCACTTAGTTCACTGACTCACATGCCAGTCTCCCTTATGGAAACACCTTCACAGACACAACTCAGAAATAATGCTTTGCCAGCTCTCTAGGTATTCCTTAATCCCATCAAGTTGATACTACAATTAACCACCATGTACTCCAAGGGTGTACTTTTAATGTAAAAGTTATCCCTAGGATTTGTTATTTGAGATCAGTGTACCTCATCTCAGGCCTTCATCTTGCATCTGGGTTATCATAAAAGCTTCAGAAATGGCTTCTGCCCTCCAAGCATCTCGACTGATCACACAAAATCCAGTCCACATACTAGAACCTGTACAACCGTCCACTCTCTACTCACAGCCTCCAGGGTACCCCAGAACCATTGCACAAGGCATGTTCTTATCTAAGAGGGGCTCTTAAAATATATTCTGCAACATTTTACAATTAGGTTGTGTGATAAAATATATATGAGAAAAATGATCTTTTAAGTAGTCTAACCGGTTCCTTAGCTGCAGGAGTTTTTAATGTCCTTTGTATAACAATTTGCATTATTTAGTTTGACTCTGAAAGTATTTGGAAGTACTTTTTTTTTTTTTTTTTTTTCACTGTCACCCCTCAAAGCAATAATGCTTCTTGTGATATAATATGAAAACACTTGCCCACAGATAATGGTCATATTGTTTTGTGGAACATATGATTTCTTTTCTGACTTTCCTCCACCCACTTTTCTAACCCTTCCTTCAGCTCACCTTTTCTGCTTCCTCTTCTGAATTAATTTCATTTATCTCAAGGTGATAGGTTTTCTCTGGAAATTTTCCTTTTGTACTTGTTATATCCTTCACTTGAACAAGCTCATCCAGCTCTGGTGCAAACCTGAATACGCTATTATATCTTAGGGACCAAGTTTTACCCCTTCCATAAACCTAGACCCACCATTGATAGGACACTCACTACATGGTATTAAAGCATTTTATTAAACTTACAAAACTGACAACTGTTGTGGTCTTTAGCCTCCTTGCTCTTCTCCACCAACAGCAAGGGAAGGGAAGGGGACACTCCCCAACAAGGCCAGCCTGGGAAAGGTAGGGCCGACTGACCGCCCACCCAGCCCTCCAGGCAGAGGGGAGACCAGTCACAGCAGGAACTCGTTTATTGAGGAAGTCACACAGCTTTTATGTAGGGTGGGGGCTAGGCGGGAACCAATTAGCTTAAAGGTCAGCAAGGCCTGGGGGGCTTTCACTCAGGCCAGAGTCCCATAGGACTATATGGCAAGCACAGCTGATCATGGTTTGGAACTGTTGTTAACCAATCCCTGATGGTGGTCCCATTTATCGCCATTAACTTTTGAAACCGCCTTTGAGGCCTTAATCTTGCTCACTCGGCAGGGAGTAAGGAGTCAGCCTGAGTTAGTTAACGCGTCATTAGTCCCAAGAGACAACTCCTCAGTGTGTTCTTTGAGGGGATCTTGTCTTTGTACTTTTGTTTTTCCTTATGTTGATTTCTTGAAGCATAGGTAGTACCCAGTATATGAAATCTGCTTAACAAATGTTTATAAAAGACAAAAAAATAAAGAAAGCAGTGGAAGGAAAAGGAAGAGGTGAGTGGGGAGAATACTCTTTGATTAACATTTAAATTTTTATTATCTCCATTGGCTAAAGGCTAGTTTTATATTCTTGTTTTTTCCCCCTCACTAAACATTAAAAAACCTTAATTAAATGTAGCAATCATTTCGACACAATTTTTCTAACCCTCAGTATTGGTACATGTTGGTGTAACATGGGATCATTTAATTCAAGACCAAACAGGTGAAGGGTTTTTCTATAAAGGCCACATTTAAATTTGTTGGTGAGTGAGATTTTTCCTTGTACAAGGCATGCTTGCACATCATCAAAATGAAGTTATCATATCAGCCTCAAGGCATAGTATGGAAACCAGTGATGGTCAGAAACTTCACCCTTGGCTATTCTGATGACACCCTTCAGGGAAACATCTTAGGTGCCTCCACTTAGGTCACTAATGTGTTAAAATTATTAACACAGACATTAGAAATTTTGTCATGTTACTCCATGACCTCTATGACATTAGTATCTTTTTTCCTGCTCAGTGTCTTTTACATTTAAACTCTTTTGGTGCTGGGGATTTGGACCATGTGCATGCTCAGCACATGCTTTACCACTTAGCTACATCGCCAGCCCAGTGAGACCTTTTTATTTACTTATTTATTGAGCAGTTAAAAATCCACATCTGGCTTTATGACTTTCTTTAGGAAGTGGTACTTCCCTGTGTGGGGAATTATGCCCTCAGACAAGCTACTTTCATCCCTAGAAGACTTGACAATCCTTAAAATGTAAAGGCATAAGTATTCTAACTATAATTATATGTCAAACATGAGTAGTGAATCATCATGTAAAAACCATATTCCTACATAATTTATGCTAACGTCTATGTGACACCATTTCATGCTAATTTGGGTATGACTACCATTTTCTATAGTGTATCTCTGTGCTAAAAAAATATGGATATTTTAGGAAAATGAACTTCTTGCTCTTGTTTTATACATATAAAATTTCAGAAGCTTCCCTATTGTTATTCTACATGCCATATATATATGGTTTAGACATGAAATTGTATTAATTACATTTTATATATCTATAATATCATTGACTCAGTTACAATAATTGCAAACACATGTAGGTAAGATATTCTAAGTGCCAGGCATTATTTTAGCACTTTATATTTACTTAATTATTGAATATTCCCACTCATACTTCTTTAAGTGCTATTATTGGCATTTTAAAGATAAGAAAATTGCCAAGTACCATAAACTAGTGAAAGTATCAACTTTATCTACCCATACATACACCTCTCTATGAACAAAACATGGGCAAAAATCCAGGATCTCACAATGAGAGTTGTTTCCTGACTTGAGGAGCTCTTGTTCTCACAGAAAGACATGCATGTTATTACCAGAATGGATGTACCCTGAATGTGTTACAGAGGCCCAGGATATGTGGTAGCTGATGCTGCTCAAGGGAATTAAGAAACTCTCAGTGATAAGAGCTCCATTTTGAATAGAGAAATCTTTATAACAAAGTGAAGCAAACATGAGGGGAAATGTAGATGGGTAATGTATCAGGTATTTTAAAAGAATAAGGAGACTGTATCTTTTTTTGGTGGGGCAGGGGATACCGGGGATTGAACTCGGGGGGCACTGGACCACCAAGCCCCATCCCCAGCCCAGTTCTGTATTTTATTTAGAGACAGGGCCTCACTGAGTTGCTTAATACCTCACTTTTGCTGAGGCTGACTTTGAACTCACAATCCTTCTGCTTCAGCCTCTGGAGCCACTGGGATTACAAGTGTGTGCCACTGCTCCCAGCAGAGACTGTATCTTGCGTGGACTCTATCTAATGAATTTATGAGCTTGACTAAGTTGAAATTTAGTGGGAAAAATCCCTACTCTAGATTTATGTGCTACTTCTGTTTTTTTTTTTTTTTTTATTCTACTTTTTGTGCATTCTAAATACAACTCTTTGCATCATTAACACCTCCTACAAGCAACAAGAATTTCTGTGACTCCAAGGTCAATTCCTCCCCAGTAAATCCCTTAGAGTCCTAGGCGAGAAGCAAGAAATTTAATGGCAGTGGTGGTTGATGGAGGTACCACTTGGAGTGGTTCAATATATGGTTCATCATTCTTGTAATGATAACATTCACCTTTTACCTATGATATTGTCAAATGAATATTTAATTTAAGCAAAAACCCATTTGTACTTAAAGTAGAATTACAGGACTTAGATTATAAAAGCACTCAAGTTTCAGATGAGTGTAATATGAAGAGCAAATGACTGGAGTCATTTGATATATTAATCTTTATAGTGTCAGGGAGTTTTATCCATTTTTTTTTAAGGCCAGTGTCTAGAAAGTAGATCTGCCACGTATTGCAAAAAATGCTTGTCAAATTGCTGAATTACTTGCTTATATACTTTTATTGTAAGGCCCCCAAAAAGGAAACCCCAACTCTGTCCCATGGATGGACGGCAACCCCAATCAACCGCAGGAGGCGTCACTTGATGCAAACCGCAAGAGGTGTTTATTCCAGCGCGCTGGGACCCAACTCCAGGAGTCGAGTCCCTAGCAGAAAATCTTGTAGGTTTATAAAGGCAGAAACCACACATCGGGAGGGGTCACACATGAAAGGGGGAAAAGGGGGAACAAAGCTGCCAGAAAATTTCAAAGGGGGTCTGGGTTTGCTGACAACATGTTTCACAATGTTTTACAACAGGCTGTAGATTCTGGTCAATAGTTTCTGGTAATCCTACTGTTTGAGCACTATCTGGCTATCAGGCTCATTTTACTCTTTTACTCTCTGTTTGGGAACAGAGAACAGCTTTAAGGGCTTTGTTCCCATTACTGGGAGGGAAACCTTAGGGAGTTGAGATAAAACAGACAGCTTAAAAAAATGTCCATTCTTTCATTTCCCCATTTTCTTTTCTGGTAAGTTCTAATCATGGAACTTCTGTCTCTATATACTCTTCTCCAAAGCTATTTCCTTGGCGGAGAGACTGGTATTATTGCCTGAGCATTAGTACCTGTACAGCACTTATTCTTTCCCTGATGAAGGTGACTAGGTGATTTCAGGCAAGCAAGAGCTCAGGGGGCGGGCCACCAATTAGCAGCCCCTTGTTTGCAGTCCTTGATAAACAGTTCTTGATAAAGGCAGGTAAATTTGGTAATCAATGGGCTCTGGAGATCCTTGACATTCCATTCTTCCAGGGGCAGTTTCCAACTTCCAGAGGCAGATGATTTTATGGCCATTTCCTCAATTTGACCTGATCCCTTATTTCTACACTAACTACCTGTTCCCAATTCTGGCTTTATTTTCCCCTCTAATCTCAGGAACTCCATGCTGCTGGGGAAGGAGGTCGATGACCGCTCTAGCTTCTTCGAGCTGGAAGTGGGTGGCGTGGGGCAAGCAGCTTGGAGTTCCTTTTCTAAAAATCGGGTTAATCAAGGGGTCCCAGGAAGAAGCCTGGTTGGGGAAGAGCAGTTTGTAAAGTCATCTGGGGGCGGCTGCTTCTATGATAGAAGAACAAAAAGACATGAGTACTGAAATGAGATTAGCACAAAGTAAATGTTGCAGCATCTGAAACATGCCACTGAGTATCATGAAAATGACAGAAGTTAATCTCTCACCAGGAGGTGGAAGAACTGAGAAATTGTTCCCATAACTAGGCCTAGCAAAGGCTGGAGAGAACAAGGCCTTTATTTGGGGACTTTAACATTGTCATAGATGTCCCCAGAAAATATAGTTAAGCTACTTAATGTCATCTGATTTTGTAAAATATCCCTTTATTGGTATAACCTGTGTTTACTAGAGATCTCTATACTTCTGTTACTTAGGAATAGATAATCATACTGGCAAACATAGATTAAGTCTACCTGTGTAGCTTAGGAAGGTCTTAAACTGACTAAAAACTTCTGACTCTGGCAGTTTCTCTTGATAGTTATCAGGCACATTTGCTGAAGAATCTTTCTTTCATTTGTAGCTTCCAGCCTTTATTCTAGTGGGCTAATACAAGTGTACATCTTAAGTTACATTTAATTATTATTTCCTTTAAATGCCCAAGAATGGCTATATTTTGGTTTTAACTGTTTTGCTGGGTATCTAAGATCAAGTTGGTCAAATTGACCTGGTTCCTGTTTTGTTAAAGAGTCAGCTGAGTTCCCACAGGGGTCACTTGTACAGAACTTAAGAGCGGCTCCTTAGCTCCACCAGTGACTTTGATTAGGCAGGGTCTCTTGATGAGGTGACTTCCTTTAGAAACATCAAGGGATGTTTCCCCTTTTTTATGACCCTCCTCTGCAGCAGATGCACTGGATAATTTTTCATCCTCTAGTCTCAACAATCTCCTTGATCAGGAGGTTGTGTGACCCAGAGTTGCAACGCTCCTTAGAGAAGTTTTTTTACTCCCTGGGTTCAGGCGAACGTTGAGGGCAAGACCCAAATATGGACTTTTCTTGACCTCTGTATTTAACTCTAATTTCTAAGTTTGATCTTAATTATCCAGCAAGCCAGTCTCACCAGTCATAAATTAAGAGTAATGGGCTTTAACTTTAATGTCCATAACTTTACAGTTATTTACCTTTTTATCTAACTGGAGTCTGCATTAGTACTGGAAGTTACCACTATCTATTCTATAGGTGATGGCTTATTATCACAAGTTACCTAGGTTGTTTGTTCTTGGAGCAGCTACTTCTGCAAAACATTAACAGGTAACAGTTTTACAAAATGAAATTAGCAAGAGTAAAAATATATTCAGCTTGTATAATAGCTATCTTGAACTTGACTGAGAACCACATTATATCCCCTATTTGAGATCACAGTACTTTTACAACAAAAACCAATCTTTTGACTATAACTTTAAATAAGCTGAAGTCTGGCTTATTTTGGAGCTATTTTACACACAGTGAGGTGGGAGGCAGAGCCTTATCTCAGGTAAGGCGTGGCTCTTTACAGATCTTAAGTGTTCTAATTCTGATGTTGATCTTTGCTTCTTTTTCTTAAATACCATTAAGTAGTTTACATATACTGTTTCCTGAGTCTATATAAACTTTATAATTAACACAATTTAACATAGTATCTAAAACATGAATCAAAGAAAGGCTGAGAGAGCTTTTAACTTTCCTTTTGTGATTAAGTGGCAAAATGTTTTCATGTTTCTTTCATATTTCACAATATTAACCTTTAAACAAATCAGACTCTAATGTTTAGAAATACATTTACATTTGAAATTCTTTATCCCAGTGTAAAAAGTAACAAATTTTACACATACCCTATTGATAGCAGGTCCTATAATAGAACATTAAATGATAGAAATAAATCCCCAATAAAATTTACCCTTTATAAGTTTAAGATTACCATTACAGACAAGTTTAATCTGGAGGATAGCAGAGCTTAATAAATTCCTTGCTTTAAAAACTTGTGGTCCTGAAAAATATGAACACATTTAATATACAACTAGTGACCATTTCACAAATACCTTGACACTTTTATCTTACCAAATTGAGTTTTTAAAGAGAAATGTAGGCTCTGTAACAAAGTACAATACTCTGTAATAGTTGTTTAACCATAATTGTATACACCCCAATTTTTAAGACTAATTGTTCTGAAGAATAAACTTAATAGACACAAAGTTAAGAGTAAATTAGTGTTTCAAATCCTTGTCATTTTACCATGTCATTCTACCATATAGATTAAACTTTGGTTTATATCAGAACGTTAGTATTTCACCTTAGGAAAAACCTTCAATAGTTTTAGCTGTCTCACATACATATAACCAACTTAGTTACACACAAACTTGTTGAAACTTGCCCTTTATTTACACAGGCTTTCTTAGCACTTACTTAGACCCTCATGTATTTCATCACACAAGCACTTTCTTACCCAGAAACATTTTTTTTTCCTTTTACTAAATATATTTCCATACCCAGAACCTTTTATTTTCTCTTTCCTATTCGTTGTTCCCTTTTTGTTCACATTCTGAAACAACTCTTATGAAATTTCTGAATTTAGATAAATTACTCTATTTTAATAAGATTAAATATTCTGTTGTTTATAGTACTCTAATTGAAACACAGTTGAAACTTTTGGGACCCTTTGTATATAGAATTGCACTTGTTAGGACATAACTCTTAGTAACCTTGTTTTTAGTTTAGTGATGACACAAAGCAAGTTTAAACGCTTTTATTTACCAACCTATGAAAACACCAATAATGTTTAAGTATGATACCCCGTGGAATTTAAGGAGTTAAAAGTACTCGATGTTATTTAACAATTAGCTTTTTAACTTTGTAAATTAATCAGATGTCTCTACAAACACATTAGAGTAATCCCATACATGTTAACTCTAATTCACTTATTCTGTAACCAAGATATCAGACAAGTGTTCTGTACAGTATTTGCTGTCTCTTTCCTGTTGAAGAAAAGTCCTAGAAACAATTGATATTAGACACTTTATTAACATCAATATTTTATTAGCTTGACCACCTAGAGACTTGCAAGTTATTTTCAAAGACATTTTACTCTTATTAGTTTACCCAATTTGAACCTTTTTAAATCACGTGAATTAAAAGTATCTGGATCCATTTTTAAATTTTAATTTTAGGAGCGCTCAGTTTTGATACAGACAAAACATGACATCAGACAGCACAACATACAAATAACACAAAATCAAGCCCTTGTAACTTTATAGGTGAATCTCCATTGCAGTGTAACAGATGTTCAAAAACTCTAGTTGAATAAAAAATAGAACTGATCAAAAAATCATGAGCTCAAAAAAACATATAATTAAAAATATAGCATTTACTTTGCTGGAGTTTTAAAGACTCTTTTTACCTTTTCTTTCCCTGGGTTTGAGACTGGTCTCCTACTGAGCCTTTAGGCTTCTTTTATTTATATTTCAATGTAAGCCTGGACTGAGATCTGGAAGGATCTAACAGGTTTTAACAGAAACTCTGTGTCTAAGGCATTTTAGCCATCTCATCCGGACAGGTTGGATGTTAAAATTATGAGACCTTATTTTTCATTACTTTTGAGACTGAAGCTACTTTGCTAAGTTACCCTTCAGGGCTGTCGGGAGGGGGAGTCCAGAGAAGGAACCTTTGGGGTCCACCCGAGAGTAGCCCGGTCCGAGAACCCCCCAGTTGTTCCAACCCTTCCTCCACCTTGTCTGCCACAAACACACAACAGAACCAGATACAGACGGGCGCCAATCTCTGATCCACCAATTGAACCCCATCAGCGCCCTTACCGACGGAGACTACCAGGCGTCCCTGGCTCTCCTTCCACCCTTAGGGCGTCCCCCAGGGCTGCAACCTGTGGCCCCCCAGGCACGTCTGCCGGCCACTGTTCGGCCACTCTCACGAGTCACCGAACGGCTGCCACCGAAACCGAAAGCGCGCTCACAGAACCAGACCAACTAACAAAACACAAGACAAAGACAACTTCGGGGTACCCCTTCTTACCTCCAAGGTCGACTCCGCGGATGAGGGGGGGCCATCTTATCCCGGGCGAGCCCCCAAATGTAAGGCCCCCCAAAAGGAAACCCCAACTCTGTCCCATGGATGGACGGCAACCCCAATCAACCGCAGGAGGCGTCACTTGATGCAAACCGCAAGAGGTGTTTATTCCAGCGCGCTGGGACCCAACTCCAGGAGTCGAGTCCCTAGCAGAAAATCTTGTAGGTTTATAAAGGCAGAAACCACACATCGGGAGGGGTCACACATGAAAGGGGGAAAAGGGGGAACAAAGCTGCCAGAAAATTTCAAAGGGGGTCTGGGTTTGCTGACAACATGTTTCACAATGTTTTACAACAGGCTGTAGATTCTGGTCAATAGTTTCTGGTAATCCTACTGTTTGAGCACTATCTGGCTATCAGGCTCATTTTACTCTTTTACTCTCTGTTTGGGAACAGAGAACAGCTTTAAGGGCTTTGTTCCCATTACTGGGAGGGAAACCTTAGGGAGTTGAGATAAAACAGACAGCTTAAAAAATGTCCATTCTTTCATTTCCCCATTTTCTTTTCTGGTAAGTTCTAATCATGGAACTTCTGTCTCTATATACTCTTCTCCAAAGCTATTTCCTTGGCGGAGAGACTGGTATTATTGCCTGAGCATTAGTACCTGTACAGCACTTATTCTTTCCCTGATGAAGGTGACTAGGTGATTTCAGGCAAGCAAGAGCTCAGGGGGCGGGCCACCAATTAGCAGCCCCTTGTTTGCAGTCCTTGATAAACAGTTCTTGATAAAGGCAGGTAAATTTGGTAATCAATGGGCTCTGGAGATCCTTGACATTCCATTCTTCCAGGGGCAGTTTCCAACTTCCAGAGGCAGATGATTTTATGGCCATTTCCTCAATTTGACCTGATCCCTTATTTCTACACTAACTACCTGTTCCCAATTCTGGCTTTATTTTCCCCTCTAATCTCAGGAACTCCATGCTGCTGGGGAAGGAGGTCGATGACCGCTCTAGCTTCTTCGAGCTGGAAGTGGGTGGCGTGGGGCAAGCAGCTTGGAGTTCCTTTTCTAAAAATCGGGTTAATCAAGGGGTCCCAGGAAGAAGCCTGGTTGGGGAAGAGCAGTTTGTAAAGTCATCTGGGGGCGGCTGCTTCTATGATAGAAGAACAAAAAGACATGAGTACTGAAATGAGATTAGCACAAAGTAAATGTTGCAGCATCTGAAACATGCCACTGAGTATCATGAAAATGACAGAAGTTAATCTCTCACCAGGAGGTGGAAGAACTGAGAAATTGTTCCCATAACTAGGCCTAGCAAAGGCTGGAGAGAACAAGGCCTTTATTTGGGGACTTTAACATTGTCATAGATGTCCCCAGAAAATATAGTTAAGCTACTTAATGTCATCTGATTTTGTAAAATATCCCTTTATTGGTATAACCTGTGTTTACTAGAGATCTCTATACTTCTGTTACTTAGGAATAGATAATCATACTGGCAAACATAGATTAAGTCTACCTGTGTAGCTTAGGAAGGTCTTAAACTGACTAAAAACTTCTGACTCTGGCAGTTTCTCTTGATAGTTATCAGGCACATTTGCTGAAGAATCTTTCTTTCATTTGTAGCTTCCAGCCTTTATTCTAGTGGGCTAATACAAGTGTACATCTTAAGTTACATTTAATTATTATTTCCTTTAAATGCCCAAGAATGGCTATATTTTGGTTTTAACTGTTTTGCTGGGTATCTAAGATCAAGTTGGTCAAATTGACCTGGTTCCTGTTTTGTTAAAGAGTCAGCTGAGTTCCCACAGGGGTCACTTGTACAGAACTTAAGAGCGGCTCCTTAGCTCCACCAGTGACTTTGATTAGGCAGGGTCTCTTGATGAGGTGACTTCCTTTAGAAACATCAAGGGATGTTTCCCCTTTTTTATGACCCTCCTCTGCAGCAGATGCACTGGATAATTTTTCATCCTCTAGTCTCAACAATCTCCTTGATCAGGAGGTTGTGTGACCCAGAGTTGCAACGCTCCTTAGAGAAGTTTTTTTACTCCCTGGGTTCAGGCGAACGTTGAGGGCAAGACCCAAATATGGACTTTTCTTGACCTCTGTATTTAACTCTAATTTCTAAGTTTGATCTTAATTATCCAGCAAGCCAGTCTCACCAGTCATAAATTAAGAGTAATGGGCTTTAACTTTAATGTCCATAACTTTACAGTTATTTACCTTTTTATCTAACTGGAGTCTGCATTAGTACTGGAAGTTACCACTATCTATTCTATAGGTGATGGCTTATTATCACAAGTTACCTAGGTTGTTTGTTCTTGGAGCAGCTACTTCTGCAAAACATTAACAGGTAACAGTTTTACAAAATGAAATTAGCAAGAGTAAAAATATATTCAGCTTGTATAATAGCTATCTTGAACTTGACTGAGAACCACATTATATCCCCTATTTGAGATCACAGTACTTTTACAACAAAAACCAATCTTTTGACTATAACTTTAAATAAGCTGAAGTCTGGCTTATTTTGGAGCTATTTTACACACAGTGAGGTGGGAGGCAGAGCCTTATCTCAGGTAAGGCGTGGCTCTTTACAGATCTTAAGTGTTCTAATTCTGATGTTGATCTTTGCTTCTTTTTCTTAAATACCATTAAGTAGTTTACATATACTGTTTCCTGAGTCTATATAAACTTTATAATTAACACAATTTAACATAGTATCTAAAACATGAATCAAAGAAAGGCTGAGAGAGCTTTTAACTTTCCTTTTGTGATTAAGTGGCAAAATGTTTTCATGTTTCTTTCATATTTCACAATATTAACCTTTAAACAAATCAGACTCTAATGTTTAGAAATACATTTACATTTGAAATTCTTTATCCCAGTGTAAAAAGTAACAAATTTTACACATACCCTATTGATAGCAGGTCCTATAATAGAACATTAAATGATAGAAATAAATCCCCAATAAAATTTACCCTTTATAAGTTTAAGATTACCATTACAGACAAGTTTAATCTGGAGGATAGCAGAGCTTAATAAATTCCTTGCTTTAAAAACTTGTGGTCCTGAAAAATATGAACACATTTAATATACAACTAGTGACCATTTCACAAATACCTTGACACTTTTATCTTACCAAATTGAGTTTTTAAAGAGAAATGTAGGCTCTGTAACAAAGTACAATACTCTGTAATAGTTGTTTAACCATAATTGTATACACCCCAATTTTTAAGACTAATTGTTCTGAAGAATAAACTTAATAGACACAAAGTTAAGAGTAAATTAGTGTTTCAAATCCTTGTCATTTTACCATGTCATTCTACCATATAGATTAAACTTTGGTTTATATCAGAACGTTAGTATTTCACCTTAGGAAAAACCTTCAATAGTTTTAGCTGTCTCACATACATATAACCAACTTAGTTACACACAAACTTGTTGAAACTTGCCCTTTATTTACACAGGCTTTCTTAGCACTTACTTAGACCCTCATGTATTTCATCACACAAGCACTTTCTTACCCAGAAACATTTTTTTTTCCTTTTACTAAATATATTTCCATACCCAGAACCTTTTATTTTCTCTTTCCTATTCGTTGTTCCCTTTTTGTTCACATTCTGAAACAACTCTTATGAAATTTCTGAATTTAGATAAATTACTCTATTTTAATAAGATTAAATATTCTGTTGTTTATAGTACTCTAATTGAAACACAGTTGAAACTTTTGGGACCCTTTGTATATAGAATTGCACTTGTTAGGACATAACTCTTAGTAACCTTGTTTTTAGTTTAGTGATGACACAAAGCAAGTTTAAACGCTTTTATTTACCAACCTATGAAAACACCAATAATGTTTAAGTATGATACCCCGTGGAATTTAAGGAGTTAAAAGTACTCGATGTTATTTAACAATTAGCTTTTTAACTTTGTAAATTAATCAGATGTCTCTACAAACACATTAGAGTAATCCCATACATGTTAACTCTAATTCACTTATTCTGTAACCAAGATATCAGACAAGTGTTCTGTACAGTATTTGCTGTCTCTTTCCTGTTGAAGAAAAGTCCTAGAAACAATTGATATTAGACACTTTATTAACATCAATATTTTATTAGCTTGACCACCTAGAGACTTGCAAGTTATTTTCAAAGACATTTTACTCTTATTAGTTTACCCAATTTGAACCTTTTTAAATCACGTGAATTAAAAGTATCTGGATCCATTTTTAAATTTTAATTTTAGGAGCGCTCAGTTTTGATACAGACAAAACATGACATCAGACAGCACAACATACAAATAACACAAAATCAAGCCCTTGTAACTTTATAGGTGAATCTCCATTGCAGTGTAACAGATGTTCAAAAACTCTAGTTGAATAAAAAATAGAACTGATCAAAAAATCATGAGCTCAAAAAAACATATAATTAAAAATATAGCATTTACTTTGCTGGAGTTTTAAAGACTCTTTTTACCTTTTCTTTCCCTGGGTTTGAGACTGGTCTCCTACTGAGCCTTTAGGCTTCTTTTATTTATATTTCAATGTAAGCCTGGACTGAGATCTGGAAGGATCTAACAGGTTTTAACAGAAACTCTGTGTCTAAGGCATTTTAGCCATCTCATCCGGACAGGTTGGATGTTAAAATTATGAGACCTTATTTTTCATTACTTTTGAGACTGAAGCTACTTTGCTAAGTTACACTTCAGGGCTGTCGGGAGGGGGAGTCCAGAGAAGGAACCTTTGGGGTCCACCCGAGAGTAGCCCGGTCCGAGAACCCCCCAGTTGTTCCAACCTTTCCTCCACCTTGTCTGCCACAAACACACAACAGAACCAGATACAGACGGGCGCCAATCTCTGATCCACCAATTGAACCCCATCAGCGCCCTTACCGACGGAGACTACCAGGCGTCCCTGGCTCTCCTTCCACCCTTAGGGCGTCCCCCAGGGCTGCAACCTGTGGCCCCCCAGGCACGTCTGCCGGCCACTGTTCGGCCACTCTCACGAGTCACCGAACGGCTGCCACCGAAACCGAAAGCGCGCTCACAGAACCAGACCAACTAACAAAACACAAGACAAAGACAACTTCGGGGTACCCCTTCTTACCTCCAAGGTCGACTCCGCGGATGAGGGGGGGCCATCTTATCCCGGGCGAGCCCCCAAATGTAAGGCCCCCCAAAAGGAAACCCCAACTCTGTCCCATGGATGGACGGCAACCCCAATCAACCGCAGGAGGCGTCACTTGATGCAAACCGCAAGAGGTGTTTATTCCAGCGCGCTGGGACCCAACTCCAGGAGTCGAGTCCCTAGCAGAAAATCTTGTAGGTTTATAAAGGCAGAAACCACACATCGGGAGGGGTCACACATGAAAGGGGGAAAAGGGGGAACAAAGCTGCCAGAAAATTTCAAAGGGGGTCTGGGTTTGCTGACAACATGTTTCACAATGTTTTACAACAGGCTGTAGATTCTGGTCAATAGTTTCTGGTAATCCTACTGTTTGAGCACTATCTGGCTATCAGGCTCATTTTACTCTTTTACTCTCTGTTTGGGAACAGAGAACAGCTTTAAGGGCTTTGTTCCCATTACTGGGAGGGAAACCTTAGGGAGTTGAGATAAAACAGACAGCTTAAAAAAATGTCCATTCTTTCATTTCCCCATTTTCTTTTCTGGTAAGTTCTAATCATGGAACTTCTGTCTCTATATACTCTTCTCCAAAGCTATTTCCTTGGCGGAGAGACTGGTATTATTGCCTGAGCATTAGTACCTGTACAGCACTTATTCTTTCCCTGATGAAGGTGACTAGGTGATTTCAGGCAAGCAAGAGCTCAGGGGGCGGGCCACCAATTAGCAGCCCCTTGTTTGCAGTCCTTGATAAACAGTTCTTGATAAAGGCAGGTAAATTTGGTAATCAATGGGCTCTGGAGATCCTTGACATTCCATTCTTCCAGGGGCAGTTTCCAACTTCCAGAGGCAGATGATTTTATGGCCATTTCCTCAATTTGACCTGATCCCTTATTTCTACACTAACTACCTGTTCCCAATTCTGGCTTTATTTTCCCCTCTAATCTCAGGAACTCCATGCTGCTGGGGAAGGAGGTCGATGACCGCTCTAGCTTCTTCGAGCTGGAAGTGGGTGGCGTGGGGCAAGCAGCTTGGAGTTCCTTTTCTAAAAATCGGGTTAATCAAGGGGTCCCAGGAAGAAGCCTGGTTGGGGAAGAGCAGTTTGTAAAGTCATCTGGGGGCGGCTGCTTCTATGATAGAAGAACAAAAAGACATGAGTACTGAAATGAGATTAGCACAAAGTAAATGTTGCAGCATCTGAAACATGCCACTGAGTATCATGAAAATGACAGAAGTTAATCTCTCACCAGGAGGTGGAAGAACTGAGAAATTGTTCCCATAACTAGGCCTAGCAAAGGCTGGAGAGAACAAGGCCTTTATTTGGGGACTTTAACATTGTCATAGATGTCCCCAGAAAATATAGTTAAGCTACTTAATGTCATCTGATTTTGTAAAATATCCCTTTATTGGTATAACCTGTGTTTACTAGAGATCTCTATACTTCTGTTACTTAGGAATAGATAATCATACTGGCAAACATAGATTAAGTCTACCTGTGTAGCTTAGGAAGGTCTTAAACTGACTAAAAACTTCTGACTCTGGCAGTTTCTCTTGATAGTTATCAGGCACATTTGCTGAAGAATCTTTCTTTCATTTGTAGCTTCCAGCCTTTATTCTAGTGGGCTAATACAAGTGTACATCTTAAGTTACATTTAATTATTATTTCCTTTAAATGCCCAAGAATGGCTATATTTTGGTTTTAACTGTTTTGCTGGGTATCTAAGATCAAGTTGGTCAAATTGACCTGGTTCCTGTTTTGTTAAAGAGTCAGCTGAGTTCCCACAGGGGTCACTTGTACAGAACTTAAGAGCGGCTCCTTAGCTCCACCAGTGACTTTGATTAGGCAGGGTCTCTTGATGAGGTGACTTCCTTTAGAAACATCAAGGGATGTTTCCCCTTTTTTATGACCCTCCTCTGCAGCAGATGCACTGGATAATTTTTCATCCTCTAGTCTCAACAATCTCCTTGATCAGGAGGTTGTGTGACCCAGAGTTGCAACGCTCCTTAGAGAAGTTTTTTTACTCCCTGGGTTCAGGCGAACGTTGAGGGCAAGACCCAAATATGGACTTTTCTTGACCTCTGTATTTAACTCTAATTTCTAAGTTTGATCTTAATTATCCAGCAAGCCAGTCTCACCAGTCATAAATTAAGAGTAATGGGCTTTAACTTTAATGTCCATAACTTTACAGTTATTTACCTTTTTATCTAACTGGAGTCTGCATTAGTACTGGAAGTTACCACTATCTATTCTATAGGTGATGGCTTATTATCACAAGTTACCTAGGTTGTTTGTTCTTGGAGCAGCTACTTCTGCAAAACATTAACAGGTAACAGTTTTACAAAATGAAATTAGCAAGAGTAAAAATATATTCAGCTTGTATAATAGCTATCTTGAACTTGACTGAGAACCACATTATATCCCCTATTTGAGATCACAGTACTTTTACAACAAAAACCAATCTTTTGACTATAACTTTAAATAAGCTGAAGTCTGGCTTATTTTGGAGCTATTTTACACACAGTGAGGTGGGAGGCAGAGCCTTATCTCAGGTAAGGCGTGGCTCTTTACAGATCTTAAGTGTTCTAATTCTGATGTTGATCTTTGCTTCTTTTTCTTAAATACCATTAAGTAGTTTACATATACTGTTTCCTGAGTCTATATAAACTTTATAATTAACACAATTTAACATAGTATCTAAAACATGAATCAAAGAAAGGCTGAGAGAGCTTTTAACTTTCCTTTTGTGATTAAGTGGCAAAATGTTTTCATGTTTCTTTCATATTTCACAATATTAACCTTTAAACAAATCAGACTCTAATGTTTAGAAATACATTTACATTTGAAATTCTTTATCCCAGTGTAAAAAGTAACAAATTTTACACATACCCTATTGATAGCAGGTCCTATAATAGAACATTAAATGATAGAAATAAATCCCCAATAAAATTTACCCTTTATAAGTTTAAGATTACCATTACAGACAAGTTTAATCTGGAGGATAGCAGAGCTTAATAAATTCCTTGCTTTAAAAACTTGTGGTCCTGAAAAATATGAACACATTTAATATACAACTAGTGACCATTTCACAAATACCTTGACACTTTTATCTTACCAAATTGAGTTTTTAAAGAGAAATGTAGGCTCTGTAACAAAGTACAATACTCTGTAATAGTTGTTTAACCATAATTGTATACACCCCAATTTTTAAGACTAATTGTTCTGAAGAATAAACTTAATAGACACAAAGTTAAGAGTAAATTAGTGTTTCAAATCCTTGTCATTTTACCATGTCATTCTACCATATAGATTAAACTTTGGTTTATATCAGAACGTTAGTATTTCACCTTAGGAAAAACCTTCAATAGTTTTAGCTGTCTCACATACATATAACCAACTTAGTTACACACAAACTTGTTGAAACTTGCCCTTTATTTACACAGGCTTTCTTAGCACTTACTTAGACCCTCATGTATTTCATCACACAAGCACTTTCTTACCCAGAAACATTTTTTTTTTCCTTTTACTAAATATATTTCCATACCCAGAACCTTTTATTTTCTCTTTCCTATTCGTTGTTCCCTTTTTGTTCACATTCTGAAACAACTCTTATGAAATTTCTGAATTTAGATAAATTACTCTATTTTAATAAGATTAAATATTCTGTTGTTTATAGTACTCTAATTGAAACACAGTTGAAACTTTTGGGACCCTTTGTATATAGAATTGCACTTGTTAGGACATAACTCTTAGTAACCTTGTTTTTAGTTTAGTGATGACACAAAGCAAGTTTAAACGCTTTTATTTACCAACCTATGAAAACACCAATAATGTTTAAGTATGATACCCCGTGGAATTTAAGGAGTTAAAAGTACTCGATGTTATTTAACAATTAGCTTTTTAACTTTGTAAATTAATCAGATGTCTCTACAAACACATTAGAGTAATCCCATACATGTTAACTCTAATTCACTTATTCTGTAACCAAGATATCAGACAAGTGTTCTGTACAGTATTTGCTGTCTCTTTCCTGTTGAAGAAAAGTCCTAGAAACAATTGATATTAGACACTTTATTAACATCAATATTTTATTAGCTTGACCACCTAGAGACTTGCAAGTTATTTTCAAAGACATTTTACTCTTATTAGTTTACCCAATTTGAACCTTTTTAAATCACGTGAATTAAAAGTATCTGGATCCATTTTTAAATTTTAATTTTAGGAGCGCTCAGTTTTGATACAGACAAAACATGACATCAGACAGCACAACATACAAATAACACAAAATCAAGCCCTTGTAACTTTATAGGTGAATCTCCATTGCAGTGTAACAGATGTTCAAAAACTCTAGTTGAATAAAAAATAGAACTGATCAAAAAATCATGAGCTCAAAAAAAACATATAATTAAAAATATAGCATTTACTTTGCTGGAGTTTTAAAGACTCTTTTTACCTTTTCTTTCCCTGGGTTTGAGACTGGTCTCCTACTGAGCCTTTAGGCTTCTTTTATTTATATTTCAATGTAAGCCTGGACTGAGATCTGGAAGGATCTAACAGGTTTTAACAGAAACTCTGTGTCTAAGGCATTTTAGCCATCTCATCCGGACAGGTTGGATGTTAAAATTATGAGACCTTATTTTTCATTACTTTTGAGACTGAAGCTACTTTGCTAAGTTACCCTTCAGGGCTGTCGGGAGGGGGAGTCCAGAGAAGGAACCTTTGGGGTCCACCCGAGAGTAGCCCGGTCCGAGAACCCCCCAGTTGTTCCAACCCTTCCTCCACCTTGTCTGCCACAAACACACAACAGAACCAGATACAGACGGGCGCCAATCTCTGATCCACCAATTGAACCCCATCAGCGCCCTTACCGACGGAGACTACCAGGCGTCCCTGGCTCTCCTTCCACCCTTAGGGCGTCCCCCAGGGCTGCAACCTGTGGCCCCCCAGGCACGTCTGCCGGCCACTGTTCGGCCACTCTCACGAGTCACCGAACGGCTGCCACCGAAACCGAAAGCGCGCTCACAGAACCAGACCAACTAACAAAACACAAGACAAAGACAACTTCGGGGTACCCCTTCTTACCTCCAAGGTCGACTCCGCGGATGAGGGGGGGCCATCTTATCCCGGGCGAGCCCCCAAATGTAAGGCCCCCCAAAAGGAAACCCCAACTCTGTCCCATGGATGGACGGCAACCCCAATCAACCGCAGGAGGCGTCACTTGATGCAAACCGCAAGAGGTGTTTATTCCAGCGCGCTGGGACCCAACTCCAGGAGTCGAGTCCCTAGCAGAAAATCTTGTAGGTTTATAAAGGCAGAAACCACACATCGGGAGGGGTCACACATGAAAGGGGGAAAAGGGGGAACAAAGCTGCCAGAAAATTTCAAAGGGGGTCTGGGTTTGCTGACAACATGTTTCACAATGTTTTACAACAGGCTGTAGATTCTGGTCAATAGTTTCTGGTAATCCTACTGTTTGAGCACTATCTGGCTATCAGGCTCATTTTACTCTTTTACTCTCTGTTTGGGAACAGAGAACAGCTTTAAGGGCTTTGTTCCCATTACTGGGAGGGAAACCTTAGGGAGTTGAGATAAAACAGACAGCTTAAAAAAATGTCCATTCTTTCATTTCCCCATTTTCTTTTCTGGTAAGTTCTAATCATGGAACTTCTGTCTCTATATACTCTTCTCCAAAGCTATTTCCTTGGCGGAGAGACTGGTATTATTGCCTGAGCATTAGTACCTGTACAGCACTTATTCTTTCCCTGATGAAGGTGACTAGGTGATTTCAGGCAAGCAAGAGCTCAGGGGGCGGGCCACCAATTAGCAGCCCCTTGTTTGCAGTCCTTGATAAACAGTTCTTGATAAAGGCAGGTAAATTTGGTAATCAATGGGCTCTGGAGATCCTTGACATTCCATTCTTCCAGGGGCAGTTTCCAACTTCCAGAGGCAGATGATTTTATGGCCATTTCCTCAATTTGACCTGATCCCTTATTTCTACACTAACTACCTGTTCCCAATTCTGGCTTTATTTTCCCCTCTAATCTCAGGAACTCCATGCTGCTGGGGAAGGAGGTCGATGACCGCTCTAGCTTCTTCGAGCTGGAAGTGGGTGGCGTGGGGCAAGCAGCTTGGAGTTCCTTTTCTAAAAATCGGGTTAATCAAGGGGTCCCAGGAAGAAGCCTGGTTGGGGAAGAGCAGTTTGTAAAGTCATCTGGGGGCGGCTGCTTCTATGATAGAAGAACAAAAAGACATGAGTACTGAAATGAGATTAGCACAAAGTAAATGTTGCAGCATCTGAAACATGCCACTGAGTATCATGAAAATGACAGAAGTTAATCTCTCACCAGGAGGTGGAAGAACTGAGAAATTGTTCCCATAACTAGGCCTAGCAAAGGCTGGAGAGAACAAGGCCTTTATTTGGGGACTTTAACATTGTCATAGATGTCCCCAGAAAATATAGTTAAGCTACTTAATGTCATCTGATTTTGTAAAATATCCCTTTATTGGTATAACCTGTGTTTACTAGAGATCTCTATACTTCTGTTACTTAGGAATAGATAATCATACTGGCAAACATAGATTAAGTCTACCTGTGTAGCTTAGGAAGGTCTTAAACTGACTAAAAACTTCTGACTCTGGCAGTTTCTCTTGATAGTTATCAGGCACATTTGCTGAAGAATCTTTCTTTCATTTGTAGCTTCCAGCCTTTATTCTAGTGGGCTAATACAAGTGTACATCTTAAGTTACATTTAATTATTATTTCCTTTAAATGCCCAAGAATGGCTATATTTTGGTTTTAACTGTTTTGCTGGGTATCTAAGATCAAGTTGGTCAAATTGACCTGGTTCCTGTTTTGTTAAAGAGTCAGCTGAGTTCCCACAGGGGTCACTTGTACAGAACTTAAGAGCGGCTCCTTAGCTCCACCAGTGACTTTGATTAGGCAGGGTCTCTTGATGAGGTGACTTCCTTTAGAAACATCAAGGGATGTTTCCCCTTTTTTATGACCCTCCTCTGCAGCAGATGCACTGGATAATTTTTCATCCTCTAGTCTCAACAATCTCCTTGATCAGGAGGTTGTGTGACCCAGAGTTGCAACGCTCCTTAGAGAAGTTTTTTTACTCCCTGGGTTCAGGCGAACGTTGAGGGCAAGACCCAAATATGGACTTTTCTTGACCTCTGTATTTAACTCTAATTTCTAAGTTTGATCTTAATTATCCAGCAAGCCAGTCTCACCAGTCATAAATTAAGAGTAATGGGCTTTAACTTTAATGTCCATAACTTTACAGTTATTTACCTTTTTATCTAACTGGAGTCTGCATTAGTACTGGAAGTTACCACTATCTATTCTATAGGTGATGGCTTATTATCACAAGTTACCTAGGTTGTTTGTTCTTGGAGCAGCTACTTCTGCAAAACATTAACAGGTAACAGTTTTACAAAATGAAATTAGCAAGAGTAAAAATATATTCAGCTTGTATAATAGCTATCTTGAACTTGACTGAGAACCACATTATATCCCCTATTTGAGATCACAGTACTTTTACAACAAAAACCAATCTTTTGACTATAACTTTAAATAAGCTGAAGTCTGGCTTATTTTGGAGCTATTTTACACACAGTGAGGTGGGAGGCAGAGCCTTATCTCAGGTAAGGCGTGGCTCTTTACAGATCTTAAGTGTTCTAATTCTGATGTTGATCTTTGCTTCTTTTTCTTAAATACCATTAAGTAGTTTACATATACTGTTTCCTGAGTCTATATAAACTTTATAATTAACACAATTTAACATAGTATCTAAAACATGAATCAAAGAAAGGCTGAGAGAGCTTTTAACTTTCCTTTTGTGATTAAGTGGCAAAATGTTTTCATGTTTCTTTCATATTTCACAATATTAACCTTTAAACAAATCAGACTCTAATGTTTAGAAATACATTTACATTTGAAATTCTTTATCCCAGTGTAAAAAGTAACAAATTTTACACATACCCTATTGATAGCAGGTCCTATAATAGAACATTAAATGATAGAAATAAATCCCCAATAAAATTTACCCTTTATAAGTTTAAGATTACCATTACAGACAAGTTTAATCTGGAGGATAGCAGAGCTTAATAAATTCCTTGCTTTAAAAACTTGTGGTCCTGAAAAATATGAACACATTTAATATACAACTAGTGACCATTTCACAAATACCTTGACACTTTTATCTTACCAAATTGAGTTTTTAAAGAGAAATGTAGGCTCTGTAACAAAGTACAATACTCTGTAATAGTTGTTTAACCATAATTGTATACACCCCAATTTTTAAGACTAATTGTTCTGAAGAATAAACTTAATAGACACAAAGTTAAGAGTAAATTAGTGTTTCAAATCCTTGTCATTTTACCATGTCATTCTACCATATAGATTAAACTTTGGTTTATATCAGAACGTTAGTATTTCACCTTAGGAAAAACCTTCAATAGTTTTAGCTGTCTCACATACATATAACCAACTTAGTTACACACAAACTTGTTGAAACTTGCCCTTTATTTACACAGGCTTTCTTAGCACTTACTTAGACCCTCATGTATTTCATCACACAAGCACTTTCTTACCCAGAAACATTTTTTTTTTCCTTTTACTAAATATATTTCCATACCCAGAACCTTTTATTTTCTCTTTCCTATTCGTTGTTCCCTTTTTGTTCACATTCTGAAACAACTCTTATGAAATTTCTGAATTTAGATAAATTACTCTATTTTAATAAGATTAAATATTCTGTTGTTTATAGTACTCTAATTGAAACACAGTTGAAACTTTTGGGACCCTTTGTATATAGAATTGCACTTGTTAGGACATAACTCTTAGTAACCTTGTTTTTAGTTTAGTGATGACACAAAGCAAGTTTAAACGCTTTTATTTACCAACCTATGAAAACACCAATAATGTTTAAGTATGATACCCCGTGGAATTTAAGGAGTTAAAAGTACTCGATGTTATTTAACAATTAGCTTTTTAACTTTGTAAATTAATCAGATGTCTCTACAAACACATTAGAGTAATCCCATACATGTTAACTCTAATTCACTTATTCTGTAACCAAGATATCAGACAAGTGTTCTGTACAGTATTTGCTGTCTCTTTCCTGTTGAAGAAAAGTCCTAGAAACAATTGATATTAGACACTTTATTAACATCAATATTTTATTAGCTTGACCACCTAGAGACTTGCAAGTTATTTTCAAAGACATTTTACTCTTATTAGTTTACCCAATTTGAACCTTTTTAAATCACGTGAATTAAAAGTATCTGGATCCATTTTTAAATTTTAATTTTAGGAGCGCTCAGTTTTGATACAGACAAAACATGACATCAGACAGCACAACATACAAATAACACAAAATCAAGCCCTTGTAACTTTATAGGTGAATCTCCATTGCAGTGTAACAGATGTTCAAAAACTCTAGTTGAATAAAAAATAGAACTGATCAAAAAATCATGAGCTCAAAAAAAACATATAATTAAAAATATAGCATTTACTTTGCTGGAGTTTTAAAGACTCTTTTTACCTTTTCTTTCCCTGGGTTTGAGACTGGTCTCCTACTGAGCCTTTAGGCTTCTTTTATTTATATTTCAATGTAAGCCTGGACTGAGATCTGGAAGGATCTAACAGGTTTTAACAGAAACTCTGTGTCTAAGGCATTTTAGCCATCTCATCCGGACAGGTTGGATGTTAAAATTATGAGACCTTATTTTTCATTACTTTTGAGACTGAAGCTACTTTGCTAAGTTACCCTTCAGGGCTGTCGGGAGGGGGAGTCCAGAGAAGGAACCTTTGGGGTCCACCCGAGAGTAGCCCGGTCCGAGAACCCCCCAGTTGTTCCAACCCTTCCTCCACCTTGTCTGCCACAAACACACAACAGAACCAGATACAGACGGGCGCCAATCTCTGATCCACCAATTGAACCCCATCAGCGCCCTTACCGACGGAGACTACCAGGCGTCCCTGGCTCTCCTTCCACCCTTAGGGCGTCCCCCAGGGCTGCAACCTGTGGCCCCCCAGGCACGTCTGCCGGCCACTGTTCGGCCACTCTCACGAGTCACCGAACGGCTGCCACCGAAACCGAAAGCGCGCTCACAGAACCAGACCAACTAACAAAACACAAGACAAAGACAACTTCGGGGTACCCCTTCTTACCTCCAAGGTCGACTCCGCGGATGAGGGGGGGCCATCTTATCCCGGGCGAGCCCCCAAATGTAAGGCCCCCCAAAAGGAAACCCCAACTCTGTCCCATGGATGGACGGCAACCCCAATCAACCGCAGGAGGCGTCACTTGATGCAAACCGCAAGAGGTGTTTATTCCAGCGTGCTGGGACCCAACTCCAGGAGTCGAGTCCCTAGCAGAAAATCTTGTAGGTTTATAAAGGCAGAAACCACACATCGGGAGGGGTCACACATGAAAGGGGGAAAAGGGGGAACAAAGCTGCCAGAAAATTTCAAAGGGGGTCTGGGTTTGCTGACAACATGTTTCACAATGTTTTACAACAGGCTGTAGATTCTGGTCAATAGTTTCTGGTAATCCTACTGTTTGAGCACTATCTGGCTATCAGGCTCATTTTACTCTTTTACTCTCTGTTTGGGAACAGAGAACAGCTTTAAGGGCTTTGTTCCCATTACTGGGAGGGAAACCTTAGGGAGTTGAGATAAAACAGACAGCTTAAAAAAATGTCCATTCTTTCATTTCCCCATTTTCTTTTCTGGTAAGTTCTAATCATGGAACTTCTGTCTCTATATACTCTTCTCCAAAGCTATTTCCTTGGCGGAGAGACTGGTATTATTGCCTGAGCATTAGTACCTGTACAGCACTTATTCTTTCCCTGATGAAGGTGACTAGGTGATTTCAGGCAAGCAAGAGCTCAGGGGGCGGGCCACCAATTAGCAGCCCCTTGTTTGCAGTCCTTGATAAACAGTTCTTGATAAAGGCAGGTAAATTTGGTAATCAATGGGCTCTGGAGATCCTTGACATTCCATTCTTCCAGGGGCAGTTTCCAACTTCCAGAGGCAGATGATTTTATGGCCATTTCCTCAATTTGACCTGATCCCTTATTTCTACACTAACTACCTGTTCCCAATTCTGGCTTTATTTTCCCCTCTAATCTCAGGAACTCCATGCTGCTGGGGAAGGAGGTCGATGACCGCTCTAGCTTCTTCGAGCTGGAAGTGGGTGGCGTGGGGCAAGCAGCTTGGAGTTCCTTTTCTAAAAATCGGGTTAATCAAGGGGTCCCAGGAAGAAGCCTGGTTGGGGAAGAGCAGTTTGTAAAGTCATCTGGGGGCGGCTGCTTCTATGATAGAAGAACAAAAGACATGAGTACTGAAATGAGATTAGCACAAAGTAAATGTTGCAGCATCTGAAACATGCCACTGAGTATCATGAAAATGACAGAAGTTAATCTCTCACCAGGAGGTGGAAGAACTGAGAAATTGTTCCCATAACTAGGCCTAGCAAAGGCTGGAGAGAACAAGGCCTTTATTTGGGGACTTTAACATTGTCATAGATGTCCCCAGAAAATATAGTTAAGCTACTTAATGTCATCTGATTTTGTAAAATATCCCTTTATTGGTATAACCTGTGTTTACTAGCGATCTCTATACTTCTGTTACTTAGGAATAGATAATCATACTGGCAAACATAGATTAAGTCTACCTGTGTAGCTTAGGAAGGTCTTAAACTGACTAAAAACTTCTGACTCTGGCAGTTTCTCTTGATAGTTATCAGGCACATTTGCTGAAGAATCTTTCTTTCATTTGTAGCTTCCAGCCTTTATTCTAGTGGGCTAATACAAGTGTACATCTTAAGTTACATTTAATTATTATTTCCTTTAAATGCCCAAGAATGGCTATATTTTGGTTTTAACTGTTTTGCTGGGTATCTAAGATCAAGTTGGTCAAATTGACCTGGTTCCTGTTTTGTTAAAGAGTCAGCTGAGTTCCCACAGGGGTCACTTGTACAGAACTTAAGAGCGGCTCCTTAGCTCCACCAGTGACTTTGATTAGGCAGGGTCTCTTGATGAGGTGACTTCCTTTAGAAACATCAAGGGATGTTTCCCCTTTTTTATGACCCTCCTCTGCAGCAGATGCACTGGATAATTTTTCATCCTCTAGTCTCAACAATCTCCTTGATCAGGAGGTTGTGTGACCCAGAGTTGCAACGCTCCTTAGAGAAGTTTTTTTACTCCCTGGGTTCAGGCGAACGTTGAGGGCAAGACCCAAATATGGACTTTTCTTGACCTCTGTATTTAACTCTAATTTCTAAGTTTGATCTTAATTATCCAGCAAGCCAGTCTCACCAGTCATAAATTAAGAGTAATGGGCTTTAACTTTAATGTCCATAACTTTACAGTTATTTACCTTTTTATCTAACTGGAGTCTGCATTAGTACTGGAAGTTACCACTATCTATTCTATAGGTGATGGCTTATTATCACAAGTTACCTAGGTTGTTTGTTCTTGGAGCAGCTACTTCTGCAAAACATTAACAGGTAACAGTTTTACAAAATGAAATTAGCAAGAGTAAAAATATATTCAGCTTGTATAATAGCTATCTTGAACTTGACTGAGAACCACATTATATCCCCTATTTGAGATCACAGTACTTTTACAACAAAAACCAATCTTTTGACTATAACTTTAAATAAGCTGAAGTCTGGCTTATTTTGGAGCTATTTTACACACAGTGAGGTGGGAGGCAGAGCCTTATCTCAGGTAAGGCGTGGCTCTTTACAGATCTTAAGTGTTCTAATTCTGATGTTGATCTTTGCTTCTTTTTCTTAAATACCATTAAGTAGTTTACATATACTGTTTCCTGAGTCTATATAAACTTTATAATTAACACAATTTAACATAGTATCTAAAACATGAATCAAAGAAAGGCTGAGAGAGCTTTTAACTTTCCTTTTGTGATTAAGTGGCAAAATGTTTTCATGTTTCTTTCATATTTCACAATATTAACCTTTAAACAAATCAGACTCTAATGTTTAGAAATACATTTACATTTGAAATTCTTTATCCCAGTGTAAAAAGTAACAAATTTTACACATACCCTATTGATAGCAGGTCCTATAATAGAACATTAAATGATAGAAATAAATCCCCAATAAAATTTACCCTTTATAAGTTTAAGATTACCATTACAGACAAGTTTAATCTGGAGGATAGCAGAGCTTAATAAATTCCTTGCTTTAAAAACTTGTGGTCCTGAAAAATATGAACACATTTAATATACAACTAGTGACCATTTCACAAATACCTTGACACTTTTATCTTACCAAATTGAGTTTTTAAAGAGAAATGTAGGCTCTGTAACAAAGTACAATACTCTGTAATAGTTGTTTAACCATAATTGTATACACCCCAATTTTTAAGACTAATTGTTCTGAAGAATAAACTTAATAGACACAAAGTTAAGAGTAAATTAGTGTTTCAAATCCTTGTCATTTTACCATGTCATTCTACCATATAGATTAAACTTTGGTTTATATCAGAACGTTAGTATTTCACCTTAGGAAAAACCTTCAATAGTTTTAGCTGTCTCACATACATATAACCAACTTAGTTACACACAAACTTGTTGAAACTTGCCCTTTATTTACACAGGCTTTCTTAGCACTTACTTAGACCCTCATGTATTTCATCACACAAGCACTTTCTTACCCAGAAACATTTTTTTTTCCTTTTACTAAATATATTTCCATACCCAGAACCTTTTATTTTCTCTTTCCTATTCGTTGTTCCCTTTTTGTTCACATTCTGAAACAACTCTTATGAAATTTCTGAATTTAGATAAATTACTCTATTTTAATAAGATTAAATATTCTGTTGTTTATAGTACTCTAATTGAAACACAGTTGAAACTTTTGGGACCCTTTGTATATAGAATTGCACTTGTTAGGACATAACTCTTAGTAACCTTGTTTTTAGTTTAGTGATGACACAAAGCAAGTTTAAACGCTTTTATTTACCAACCTATGAAAACACCAATAATGTTTAAGTATGATACCCCGTGGAATTTAAGGAGTTAAAAGTACTCGATGTTATTTAACAATTAGCTTTTTAACTTTGTAAATTAATCAGATGTCTCTACAAACACATTAGAGTAATCCCATACATGTTAACTCTAATTCACTTATTCTGTAACCAAGATATCAGACAAGTGTTCTGTACAGTATTTGCTGTCTCTTTCCTGTTGAAGAAAAGTCCTAGAAACAATTGATATTAGACACTTTATTAACATCAATATTTTATTAGCTTGACCACCTAGAGACTTGCAAGTTATTTTCAAAGACATTTTACTCTTATTAGTTTACCCAATTTGAACCTTTTTAAATCACGTGAATTAAAAGTATCTGGATCCATTTTTAAATTTTAATTTTAGGAACGCTCAGTTTTGATACAGACAAAACATGACATCAGACAGCACAACATACAAATAACACAAAATCAAGCCCTTGTAACTTTATAGGTGAATCTCCATTGCAGTGTAACAGATGTTCAAAAACTCTAGTTGAATAAAAAATAGAACTGATCAAAAAATCATGAGCTCAAAAAAAACATATAATTAAAAATATAGCATTTACTTTGCTGGAGTTTTAAAGACTCTTTTTACCTTTTCTTTCCCTGGGTTTGAGACTGGTCTCCTACTGAGCCTTTAGGCTTCTTTTATTTATATTTCAATGTAAGCCTGGACTGAGATCTGGAAGGATCTAACAGGTTTTAACAGAAACTCTGTGTCTAAGGCATTTTAGCCATCTCATCCGGACAGGTTGGATGTTAAAATTATGAGACCTTATTTTTCATTACTTTTGAGACTGAAGCTACTTTGCTAAGTTACCCTTCAGGGCTGTCGGGAGGGGGAGTCCAGAGAAGGAACCTTTGGGGTCCACCCGAGAGTAGCCCGGTCCGAGAACCCCCCAGTTGTTCCAACCCTTCCTCCACCTTGTCTGCCACAAACACACAACAGAACCAGATACAGACGGGCGCCAATCTCTGATCCACCAATTGAACCCCATCAGCGCCCTTACCGACAGAGACTACCAGGCGTCCCTGGCTCTCCTTCCACCCTTAGGGCGTCCCCCAGGGCTGCAACCTGTGGCCCCCCAGGCACGTCTGCCGGCCACTGTTCGGCCACTCTCACGAGTCACCGAACGGCTGCCACCGAAACCGAAAGCGCGCTCACAGAACCAGACCAACTAACAAAACACAAGACAAAGACAACTTCAGGGTACCCCTTCTTACCTCCAAGGTCGACTCCGCGGATGAGGGGGGGCCATCTTATCCCGGGCGAGCCCCCAAATGTAAGGCCCCCCAAAAGGAAACCCCAACTCTGTCCCATGGATGGACGGCAACCCCAATCAACCGCAGGAGGCGTCACTTGATGCAAACCGCAAGAGGTGTTTATTCCAGCGCGCTGGGACCCAACTCCAGGAGTCGAGTCCCTAGCAGAAAATCTTGTAGGTTTATAAAGGCAGAAACCACACATCGGGAGGGGTCACACATGAAAGGGGGAAAAGGGGGAACAAAGCTGCCAGAAAATTTCAAAGGGGGTCTGGGTTTGCTGACAACATGTTTCACAATGTTTTACAACAGGCTGTAGATTCTGGTCAATAGTTTCTGGTAATCCTACTGTTTGAGCACTATCTGGCTATCAGGCTCAATTTACTCTTCTACTCTCTGTTTGGGAACAGAGAACAGCTTTAAGGGCTTTGTTCCCATTACTGGGAGGGAAACCTTAGGGAGTTGAGATAAAACAGACAGCTTAAAAAAATGTCCATTCTTTCATTATATATATATATTTTTGCTTATATACTTCTCTTGGTCTTTTCTTTAGGACACAGCCATTTGGATTCTGTGTGTGCTGACCCAGTTCTGGGTACTAAAGCTATGTATACGAATAAAACCAACACGAATCTTGACCTCATAGAATAAACCTTAGGACTAGAGAGACCATAGGCTAAAATACATCAACTAAATTAATACAAACATGTGAAGTTCTATTATAGTGAAAGTACATGCTGTTCAGAGAACATTTACAAAAAAGTGAGTCTATTTAGGAGAAGTATTTGACCCCTCATGGACTTTTTCCTATAGCAAGGAAGATTTTTAACTATGAAACAGTCTTTATGTGTGACTTAGTTGAAGAAGGCAGAAGTAAAGCATTCCAAGCAAAAAATGGGGAAAATTCTGTTTAAGTATTGCAAATTAAAGAACAGGGCACAAAGATGAAAGTAAAATTAAGGATATTCATTCCATTATCAGGATTTTAAATACAAATTTCATTAATTTATGAAACCCTTCAAAATTTTGTATCTTTCAGTATTCTGTCTTGCCCTAAAATTGCTAGAGACCTCTTCTTAAGCATCCTAGTATATTTTAATTGAATGAGATAAATTTTGATTTTGCTAGTTACTCTTGTTTAAGGGCTGGTACGTATTAATCACCCTTGAGTCCTGCCTAGCATCTTGCACCTAGTAAGCAAGATCAAAAGTACATTAAAGTCTATAGTTACTTCTTTTTTTTACTTCTATATGTCCCAGAGTTCTCATGATATGGAGGGAGAATTAAATTTATTCTCAGGTGGTTAAAGTGCATATGCTGCTTTCTACTCCCAAAGGTCATGCTGAAAGTTTTTCTCTGATTATGCATCTGTGCATTTGGAGTGGATAATCTCCATTCGTCTATCCACCCTTCACCTTTTAGCACATGGCTATGCACCTCTGGAAGCAGATATCTAAGGGCTGTGACAACCACAGGTTCCCCTGTCTTCCATCTACTGTTTATTATTTTTGATCAGTGGAGTTAGAAGTGGTAGATCTGGTGCTGACAAGAGAGAGGTTGGGTGTTGTTCCTCCTGGATCCTTGACAGTCTGTGGGTTAGCTGTGGCTGCTCTCCTCCATCCAGCAGATCCATGTAGTTTGCCAGATTTCCTCTCTCCCAGCTGTCATTGTCTCCAAGATCCTGTAGTTATTCCTTCATGTCTAAGTGTGATAAAGGTTTCTGATCCTTGCTAACCTTTATTGATTAATATAGGTCACTCCCTTGCAAATATTTCTTTTGCTAAACTTTCTTTGAGTACTCTAATTTTGCCATCCCTAGAATTTCGATACAATAGACATTGTTTCTTCTTTTCTTTTTCAAAATGAGATTAAAATGAAAGAGTAAGTGAAGAGAAAACTGTTGCAAAATAAGTTTCTGAGTAAACAAAGAAATAGTATGTTGTATTGCAAGAGGAGAGACTGAAGAATTTTGGTTTGTTCTAGGCTCCAATACTTCCTGGATATGAGAGTTGAGACAAGTTCCTAAGTCCTTTGTGTCTGGGGACTTTTATACATAAAATGCAGACAAGTCCTAATGGGACTATTATGAGAAGTATTAATAACATACAAATGGCAATTTGAAAATACTCAATGGTGCTTTTATCAGTAGCAATAACTTCCACCAAAAATGGCACAACTAATAAATCAGAAATGTCACTTTAAAGAAAATGAAGGAACAGTTATTTTGACAAGGGAGACAAATTAGAATGTGTTATCTAAGGTTTTTCCCAATGATTATTATACAATTAAATATGCTTTCATTATATACACTAATATAGAAAAGTGAATTCTTTCTTTTAGATTTGTACTTATCATTTTATTCCTCTTTTGCCCATCAGAGATACAAATTTTTAAAATCTTTTCCATGTTGTTATTGGTGCATTATAATTGTACATTATGGTGGAATTTATACATGCACACAGTATAACAATATAATTCAGTAAGTTTCATTTTCCTGTTTCCCCTTTCCCTCCCCTAAATTTTATGAAACTTTATAACATTAAGCAACATCTCAGGATAACTCTTACTCTTAGTCCATCGATTTTCAAATATTTCTGATAAAGTTGCAAAGTCCTACTAAAGCATATAGGATACAAATGTATTTATTATCTTAAAATTTCACCTTTTATGGATATAATCTAAAATCTATTTGGTAGGAATATCAAATTCTTTTGCTACAAATATTCCAGTTTCTTCAAACAATTTACTTGGTTCATTTTCTAAGATTAACATTATATAACATACTAAATATTTCTTTCTTTCACATGAGTCCTTAATATGAGTTCATTTCCTTGAAGAGAAATTTCACCAAGAGGGTACATCTTTTGAAAAATGTGTACTTTGTGCTGGGAACAATGACCAATTTTTCTTTATTCTTGAATCTTCCCTTTAAGGTTTTCTAAGGATCTCTTTTTCCAACTAAGAACTTCATATCAGCTCAATGCCCATTGAGTTTAATGGTGTCTGAATAACAACTCTCCCTCCTGGGAACATGGTCAGTCACAAATTATGTGAAAGCCTTTGTAGAGGATATCTTATTTGCAATTACATGTCTTCAACTTTTGTGTGTATCCAACCGAAACTGTCATTTCATCAGATTCTTTTAAATATGGGAGCAATTACAAAGTGCTTTTGGAACAGTTGGAATTTGTACTCATTGTTGCTTTAGAAAAATATGTTCTAAATATAGGATACAGCACATTTTCTATGGTCTTAGAGGTTTATCTTTGAACTCTGGAACTGTATATGCCCAGCAAAACTGACATTTACTCTGTTCTATTTTCTAGTAATTAGATTTAGATAGGTAATTATCTAATGTTATTCATGTGTACTCATGAAATGCATAGAAAAAAAAAAAAGTAGTACAACTTGAACAGAAGGAAAAAAGCCTGAAAATGTTGTGGGGGGGGGGGGGATAATTTTAATCAAGTCAAGTAAAGAGCAGATACTTCTGGAAATTTGAAGCAGAAATGTGATGACATTGAATGAGAAACTTTGTGCCCTTGAGCCTTGAGAACTCTAGGATATCAGACTTTCTGCTTAGGTTGCATTGGTTTTTAGAAAAGATGATCTGTGAGATAGCTTTGGAAATTTTTGATAGCTCAGGATATAAGATAGCACTCCGCAAAAGATACTTGGGAAGGAAAATGAAGGGTGTTTGGGAGGATCTTTGCTTATTTTACTGTTATTTTCTCTATTTCCTTTAAGTACTGCATTTAACAAATCTTTTCGGCAGCAATGGACTTCCTTGTTTTGTATGCATAATCCTTTGAAGAAAATGTGTTAAAGTCAATAATTATAAATAAATGAAAACTTAGGAGAAGGAAACATCAGAAAAGTATTAGCTCTTCTATGGCTTTGCTGATGTTACCTCCTGGTTTCAGGGTTCCTTGTGGATGATTTTGTAATACCCTGTGCATACCTTTCACTGGATCCAAACACTTTGCTTATGTATCTGCTTCTCCTGTGACTGAGCACCATTTTATACCCCCCAAATAAGGGAAAACTAAGTAAAAATAAAATAAAGATAAAAAATTAGAGAAAGAACTCAAGAATTATTTGGAATTATTAAAAAAAAATCACTAGATGAATGAAAATCAGTCTTGGAAAATCATATTTATACTTTTGTGTAACTCAGTTATGCACATTGCTAACTCATGGAAAGTTTTATATTATGAATATCTGGCTTTGTTTTTGTTTTTCTATGGTACTAGGAATAGAACCCAGGGCCTCATGAGTGCTAGGCAAGCACTCTACCTATGAGCTACACCCTGTACCCTTAGATTTGTTATTTTAAAGGTCAGCACTAGAAATGAAATTTAGGACTGTTGGGTAGATATTTCCTATTTATATGTATGAAGTACAACATGCTCATCTTTCACCAAAATATATTCCCCAGTTTTCTAAGACTGTGTAGATAAAATTATAGTTTCTGAGGTTTTCTATAATATATTCAGAACTCTTCCTTAAAATTTGTCTGATATTCATACCAAGTAAAGTAGTGGTAATGAACCATCCAGGATTGGGGAACACAAGGAATTATGTAGTGTACCAAAATGATTATGGCTTTTGGAGTAAAATAGTTATAACTTTAGAATTAGGTTCTGCCAGTTGCTAGATTCATGATTCTGAGTAAGCAAATTTCTTCTCTCTCCCAATTTTATTTTACATCTTTGAAGTGGACATTATTAAAAAATGTTTTGTGAATTAAAAAAATATTATTCAGAAGAAGTACATGGACATAAATTTGTAGAAGTTAAGGATAAATAAATAAATACCCAAAGAACATTAGTTCATATTTTTTTCCCAACTGAACTGCACCGGTAACTTTCTATTCTGCTTGCTTCCTGTACTACAAATAGATTTTTCTCCATTTCTGTAAATATATTTCAGTCTCTCTGACCTCAAGGTTTTCATGTATGTTATTAATTTTGCATAAAAGCACCCCCCACCCACATACAAACAAATACCTTTGCATCTGTTAGGTTCCTTTGCATCTTTTTGGTCTAACCTGTCACTACTTCAGAGAAAATGTTGCTCACCACTTCTCAGAGTAGGTTTGCTTTGTTATTCTCCATGATGTAATGCTGCCTGTGTTTTAATAGCATTTCCGGCAATTTATATGTATATATATATATATATTTATTTGTTCAGCAAATGTCTAACTGTATAGAATAAAAGTCCCACAATGGCAGGAATTCTGTGCCTGCTTGTCCACCATTATATGCCCAATATCAGCAGCATGCCTGCAGAGAAGGAATACCCCAGTGATATCTGTTGAGTGAATAAGGTAAGACAGCAATGAAACAAATAACAGAAAATTCAGCATTGTCAAACATAATTGTTAGTCTCACCCCATATTAGTTTTTAAAATATATCCATCAATAAGATAGTCATATTTCACCTGCAGAATGGTTGGAACTTTCACTTGTATTTAAATATGAGAAAGGAAAATATAGAAGTTGATGTGTTTTGTAGCCACATGATGGAACCAATGGAATAAGGTGAATAGTCTTATGACAGATTGCCTGTCAAGCCTGTCTGGCAGAGACCAGCACCCCAGGCTCAGGAAATACAGAAAGCATTCACACTTGATCCGTTAGGGTCGTATTCCGACTAATCCCTGGAGAATCAAAGTGAACACACGGTAATGCAAATCACACAACGAGGTTTTATTAAAGCAAGCTCAAGCCTGGACCGAAACCAGCCCCTCAGACCGATACAATGGCTGGGGGGATGGAGCAGCCCCAAGGGACGAGAAAGTCCTCTATTTAAGAGATTTCCGAGCATTCACGCACAAAGACCTGTACGTTATTGGTTAACATTTGAACAGCTAAACATTAGTCCTCCTCTGATTGGGTCCTGCCAATCTATTTGATTCTCATTGGATCCCACCAGAACTGAACGGTCCTAGAGGAAGAAGGGAGGAGGGAAGGGGTGAACTATGCAGGAGATGAGTCGGAGTTAGGCCCCCCTGTCCTTGATAGATAAGGTTTCTAGGCAGCTGCACATTCCTCAGACAAATATCTCTTAACAACCTGGATAAGCATGGGGCCCAGCAGTCCTGTTTGTGCTATATTGGCTCTTGAGGGTGCAGTCGCAACTGCCTGCATCCTGGTGATTAAGACAGTTAGCTGCACAGATATCACCCTGTTCTCAACAGAGCCAATAGCTATCAACCACCTCTGTCTTTATCTGCATCTCCTCTTGCCCCAAAGTAACTATTAATTTTTTATAAACATGATCAAAGGCTAGGACCTTTATTTATAGCAATGGAGAAAACTTTATTTGCAGTGTAGTAAACAAGAAAGAATAGGAAGCTACTGGTGCACCCTAGGTGGGGAAAACATATGAACTGATATTCTTTGGGGATTCATTTATTTATTTATTATCAATTTCCATGGTCTGGACCAGGACCCAGACAGAAATCTAACCATTTAATATTATGTATCAGTGTTTTCTTTTTTTTTTTTTTTTCTTTTCCCATTACTTGATTAAACCTAGGGCCTCCCACTTGCTAAGCAAGCACTCTACTACTGAGCTATATTCCAACTCTCCATGTTTGCTTTAATTTTAACTTGAGTCAAGTTCTCACTAACTTACACAGGCTGGCCTCAAGCTTGTAAGCTTTCTGTTTCAGTGCTCAGGGTAGCTGGAATTACAGACATGCACCATGGTGCACCCCCTACTATAAATGTTTCTTAAATAAAAGAAAGTGTAATACCATATTTAAAAGAATTAATTGGCATAAAAACTTACTAGCAGAGGTTTGCCCTATACCATTTCTGGGATAGATAGAAACCATCAGTTGGTCCTCAACTACAGGTAATTTATATAGCATTTTGATGGTAACCCAGTGTACCTTAGAGAATTCCTATCCAAAATAAAATGTTTTCTCCTTATCATTAAGGGGTTCCAGAAAGCTAAGGGACTGGTTGCTATTCTTCTAGTCAATTCATAGTTCTTTCTTGCATCCTCTTCTAGGTCACATTTGCACACTGAGAGTTACTGTAAAATTAAAGAAAACATGTTTCTATAAAGCAAAAGATAAAATTCCCACTCCTAGGTTTATCTGAATTTCATCTGTTTAACCATATCTCATTTTGGTATAACTGACTTCAAAAATTGACTTGTTACTTTTTTTCAAGATTCCTATTGGCCTTTAAGAGCCATGCACCTTGGTTTCTTTCCTTGATTTTATTTGAATTCATGTGTTTGGAGAGTTCCTTAGAAACTTGGATCTTATTCATCAAACGACTACAAAATAAGATTTCTATTGACCTGAACCATGTGAGTGAAATGTAGCTAGTTTTGTTATGATAAAAAATGATAATTATGAAAAATATACCTCTCCTCAATTTTTTACCTGCCCACAGCTGTGATAACCCTAATTGTACTCCATCTCTAAAGTGAAATTAAGATAAGTAAATATAAGGCTAAAGTTTATACATGAATTCTCTATATACTTTAGAATTTGCATTATTCTCTTCACTTCTTAGCTACTACATTTGGAATTTACTTTAATGTAGAGAATCAGATGTCAGGTGGATGGGTGTAGAGAGTGGAAGGGGCTGACAAATCTGCATCTATATTGTTCTTTCTGTATTTAACCTCTGTACATATAGGATTTTGAGTGATACCTTTCAGTATCTGTGAATTTTGAGGCGAATGGATGCTGTTTTGAGGATTTTCAAACTAAATTGCACATGCATTATGATGGGATAACTTTAGTGTTAGGAAATGCTTGGAATATAAACCCTTTTTCTTGTCATTTATTAGTATAATTTATGGCATGTTGTTTTTTGTCTCTAGTTTTTGTTTCCCCATAGTTAGTAGAAATCAAAATGTCTGTCTAATACGAATGTGGTATGTATACACAGTGGAATATTACTCAGCCTTAAAGAAGAATGATATTATGGTATTTATAGGTAAATGGATGGAACTAGAGAATATCATGCTAAGTGAAATAAGCCAATCCCCAAAAACCAAAGACTGAATGTTTTCTGTGATAAGCAGATTATGATCCATAGTGGGGAGCAGGTAGGGAAGGGGTAAGGAAGAATGAAGGAACTTTGGATTGTTTCAAAGAGGAGAGGTAGGGCAGTGAGAATGGGGAGAAGAGTAGAATGATATAGACATTACTACTCTACATACATGTGTGATTATACTACTTATGTGATTTAGCACCATGTACAGCCAGAGGAATGAGAAGTTATGCTCAATTTGTGTACAATGTGTCAAAATGCATTCTACTGTCATGTATAACCAATTAGAACGAATAAAAATAAATAAATAGAAAGAACCTATTGGCATCACCTCTTTTAAAACTACATTGAAAAATGAAAAAAAGTTATAAAATGAAATGAAACATACATATTACACATATTAAATGAAATACTATCAATAATTATTAATTAATAAGCAAAAGTCTAACAACACATGTAGAATAGTCCTTAAGCATAATAATAGGCTAGAAAATAGATGAAATCATGCTGAGTTTGCAAAATGAAAATTAAAACATGAGGCCTTTGGGTTTTGTTTGTTGGCTTTGCATTTTGTCCAAAATCAAAAATATTGATGGTATGGAGTTGGCCAAGGCATAAGAATTGGATCCTGTCTTAGACAGTTCATGTTTTTTTGGTTTGTTTTTGTGGGGTTTTTTTATTTTAAATTTTTCTTTTTTGAAACAGGGGTATTGAACCCAGGACTTTGCAAATGCAAAGCAAACCACTTTGCCCCTGAGCTATATATACCCTTGGGCAGTTTGTGGAAGTGTGAAAGATAAAGCTTTAAAGGAGGACCCTTTGGCATTTCCTATCCAAATGATAAATATTCATGACTTTCAACCTATAAGTTCTACCTCAAAGTCTTTCCTCTTAGAGAAATAATGTGTGAGGACAAGGCATATGTAAGTATACTGGAAGGAATATTCTTTCTGAAGTGAATTATTTAATATTACCTAAGTGTCCACTGATGGAAGAATGATCAAATGAATTATGGTTTATTCATACTGAAGAATAGTTTGAGGTAGATTTAAAAGGCTGAAGTAAGCCTGGAATGGTGGTGCACACCTGTAATCCCGTGACTTAGGAGGGTAAGGCAGCAGGATCACTAGTTTGGGATATTTAATGAGACCTTGTCTCAAAATTAAAAATAAAAAAAGGCAGGTTATGCAGCTCAGTGGTAGAGCACCCCCGAGTGCAATACTCAGTGCCAAAAATAAATACATAAAATAAAAAGTCTGAGATAGATCTGTGTGGGTTGAAAGGGAAAAAAATTTCAAGACAAATTAAGTGGGCAAATGTATAAGACAACACACTGTGCACCCCCATTATTGTAAGAAAACTATTTCTATACATGCTTATGCATAGGAATACACAGAAAATATTAGTAAAGTGATAACATTTGCTTTATTTAGTTTGGAGACTGAATTTGGGGACCAGAGGAAAAATGATTTTGGCTTTTTATTCTATTTACCTCTGTAATTTAAAACCTTTTAAAAGAGAATATTTTATATAATAAATATCCCCCAATGAATAAATAAATGCACCAACCTCAGAGCCTGGCATGTAATTGAGAGTAATAATAAGACCCTTTGCCCTTTGTGGTCTGAGATCCAGACAAAGCACTGAGGTAAGGTGATTTCATGGTTTTGTTTTCAGAATGCAAAAATCACACATATCAACTGCTTAAGTCAGATGTCAGCCTGAAACTAGGGAGTGATTCAGGATCCAGCAGTTTGCAAAAGCTATATCTATGCATGCAGAGTGAACGGGGGAATGTGAGGACCATTTTCCTGAAAAACATTATAAAGCTCTGAATTCTATGGCATTCACTAGGTTGATCCAGTTCCTTTGTGTTGCAAATGGAGCTGTAAAACTCTGTTTTCAGAACTTGAAGAGAAAATAAGTTTACTGAACTAGCTGAGTCACAGCCCAACCTTCCAGGTACTGGCAGTGCCAATGGAGATAGGCTGCTCTTAATGAGCACTCAGTGTTATAGGCATAGTCAGCTGACTTTTCAAATGCCCATTTGGCCCACAAATATTTGTTGATGCCTTTCAGGAGCCAAGAACACCTTTAGACACTGCATATAAACACAACTACAAAAATCAATACCCTCATTGAACCTGCATTCCAGGAGGTATATGGAACTTTAAAAGCTAAACAGAAAAAACATATAGTGTGGCAGAAAATAAAGAGGAGAGATGTATCTTAGAAGTCAAATTTGTTATGGATCATGGGAAATAACCTGAAGGTGACAGTAGCAAGGAAGAATAAGGGAATAGACTAATAACGGGAATTTGGAAGGTAAGGGTTTTTGTTATTTATTGTTTCAGGGAGGAAAGATAAAGAAGAATGAACTGAAAGAGGCAGTTTGCAGTTAGGAGGAAACCTACTCCATCTGAAGCAGATTAGCCTGAATTAGGAGGCTGTAGGAGGGAAAGAACCTACAAGGGAAACAGTGTTGTTGATGGGGGCGGGGGGTAAGTGGCAGGGCTAGGCTTGGGTAAGAAAATGGAGGAAAATGAATTTTCCATAGAGAAAGCTGAGGAGGATGCTAAGTGGGTTTTTCTGGTATTGGATATAAATTCTCAAGGAAGCAATCTGGGTGTAAGACACTGTCCGAAATAATAGAATCCAAAGACATTTGGAGATTACAGTTCTGGGGATGAGGATTGACCTGGAAAAGGGGGCATTCTTTTTTGGAGTGAAGCAGTGATGGGGGCTACTGCTACTAGATGGAAGGGACTCTTACAGGAGCACAGGAATATTGATCTCTGCTTACTATCCAGCTTTCACGCCAAACTATTGCTACCTCTTTCCAGCCTCTAAATCACTGCAACAAAAATACCTGACATAAACAACTTAAAGGAACAAAGATTTTTTATGACTCACAGTTTTCAGAGGTGTCAGTCCACAATCCTGCTGGCCTCTTTGCTTTGGGTCTGAGGCAAGGCAGAACATCATTATTGGAAGGGCACTGTGGAGGAAAGCTGCTCACCTCACGGCACCTGGGAAGGAGAGAGAGAGAGAAAGGAAAATCTATATTCCAGAGCATGCTCATTGTTATGGTTCAGAGGTGATATTCCCCAAGGCTCACGTGTGAGACAATGCAAGAAGGTTTGGAGGGGAAATGATTGGGTTGCACCTTTAACCTAATCAGTGAATTAATCCCTGATGGGATTAAGTGAGTGGTAACTGGAGGCAGGTGGGGTGAGGAGGCCATTCATTGGAGGCATGGCTATGGGGTATATATTTTATATCTGGAGAGTAGAGTCTCTCTCTCTCTGCTTCCTCATCATTATGTGAGCTGGTTCCCTCTCCCACACTCTTCCATCATGATGTCCTGCCTCACCTCGAGCCCCAAGGAATGGAGTCTGCTGTCTATTGATTGAGACCACTAAAACCATGAGCCCCGAAATAAGCCTTTCCTCCTTTACAGTTGTTCTTGTCGGGTCCTTTACTCACAGAGCAGTGAAAAAACTGACTAAAACACAGTGATCTTCTTTCTACAATGAGGTCCCACTTCTTACATTTCCACCATTCTCCCAATAATGTCATCAAATTATGAATATATTAATGGATTAATTCTGCTGATGAAGTCAGATCCCTCACCATTCAATCACTTCTCCAGACTCCACCTCTGAACATTGCTGCATGGGGTCCAAGCCTTCAACACATGAACCTTTGGTGGATATTCCAGATCCAAATCATAGCAATCACTATTAATGCATTATGTATGTGGTTAAGGGGTAGAGAAAGAAGAACTCTCTTTAGTAACAGTAATTTGCATGTGTTGGGTTCTATTTATTTAACTGCTTGAAAATCTAAATGGTAAGGTTTATCGAAAGACAATACAAATTATTATTGTCGTAACTCCCTGAATGTCCATTTTCTTTTTTCAAAGAATAAAAAAAAATATTAAAAGCTCAAACTGGAAGAGAAGCTGTTTATTTCTCAGAACTATTTGACAAAAATCTCAACATTTTCCCTTAACAGAACAGAAATAAAACAGTTCTAAAAGCTACATGGTACTTTCAGGTTTTCCTGAAACAACTGTTGATACTGCCCATTACCTTGATGAGTTCTGCTTCCTCAAATGTTAGAGTATAAAACCAGAGAAGCACCGAGGCCAGTGTAGAGTAGAAAGTAGGATGTTTTATTTAAAGTATAGTAAAATAGACTTCTCCTTATAGGAAGAAGGGGACCCAAAGGCGTGGGATGAGGAAGTCCTGACCCTTTTATACATATAGTTTCTTTGTTCTCCTGCATTCTTCTCCCTTGTCTTGTTCATTTCCCCCCATCCTGCACATGTGATGGGAGATGCTGGTGGGGGCCAGAAGGTGAGGAGCAGGTGGGCTGGAAGGGCCTAGGTGGAATGCTGAGCAGGAAGGGAGCAGGAGCCCAGGGGGCATTAATTAGCAGCTCCGTGTCTATTCAGGAGTTGCTCATTAACAACTTTTTGGGAGGGGTGGTATAGGTAGGAGATTTTGGTAATCAAAGGGCTCTGGAGACTTGAACATTTCAACCTCCCAGGGACAGTCTTCCAACTTCCCGGATCCAAATCCTTCTCCATTTTCTCATTCCGAGCGGATCACCTATCTACACTGACTGCCTAGTCTTAATTCTTGCTTCACTATCTCAAGAATGAAAGTTGTTTCTTGAACTCTGATAATCTGATTATTTCTAAAGCTCACCTTTTTTTTTTTTTTTTTTTTTTTTTTTGCGGTGCTGGGGATCGAACCCAGGGCTTTGTGCCTGCGAGGCGAGCACTCTACCAACTGAGCTATATCCCCAGCCCCATAAAGCTCACCTTTTTGATTTTGCAGGTATGAATGTAAGCAAAAGTGAGATAACGAAGGAAACTTCATTAAAACCGTCTCGGAGATCCTTGCCTTGCCTTGCGCAGAGCTATGCTCATTCAAAGAGTTTGAGCCAATCTACCTCGCTCTTCCAGTCAACCGAGAGTGAATCTCAGGCTCCCACTGCTGTGACCTTAATCTCTGCTGACAAAGCAGAGCAAGGTGAGCAGCAATTATTTTCTTGTTCAACTTAAAAAGAGTAAGTGCACTTCCTTTGTTCCATTTGACTAATTTTAGTAGAGCTCTTCAGAAAGGAGACTCAAATAGGAAGGAGACCAATACCTCCTTGTGCCAGTCAGAAGAAAAACCTGTTGTTGGTCACATGTTTTTATTCCTTCCTTGCCTTGCAGGCAACCAGTCCCATTGTAATCTATACATACTTGCTGTTTGTAGTGGAAGACAGACCAAGTGCATGAATCACTGGTTAAAAGGGCCGCTGTTTACATTGTCTGTTTTTAATAAAATCGTTCCTTGTTAGAATTTATAAGCAATATTCAAACAAAATGTGAGCAATAAAGAATTCCATTTCCCCAAAGGAAAACCAGAGATTTTAATCTTTGACTATAAAACAGTGAAGATTTGGTTACATGAACATGAACTGGTGTTCACAATGAAATGTTGACAGGCAAGAGCTAAAATTTAGGCACATTCTAGCTAGATGCCACATTAAAGAAACTGACTAAGCTTAGGCAGTCTTCTACACACATCTGCCTGTCAGAGACATACTGTTATGCTTTTAGACCATTGCAAAATCAAGAGTCACAATAAAATCATGATCCCTATTATTCAAAGAGGAGTTTGTTTTTAATTTTCTCATTCTTCTCTAGCTTTATTTGTATGAGAATGCATTTCTTCATGTGATTCCTTAGAGTTGCTACTTCGCCTGAACAACTTGAAAACTTATTTTTTAATAATACTGCAAAATCACTATGTTATAAATAGCCAACTTACAGCCTTATTCAATAATGAAAGTACTAATTGTTCTAGAGGATGAAGCATTAAAAATTTCTTTCCCTTATCAATTTGTTTTAAATAACTCAATTCATAAACATAAAAGTTTCTTCATATTTGGTCATCATTTGGACATTAAATATCATGATAATTTTTCAGTCATTATATCTTTATTTCCCCAAACTAATATTTGTCTTATTTCTCTTAGTTAACTCTGAGGAGAATGAAAAAGACTCTGTGCTCAAATGTTCCTTTGCTGACCTCAGTGATTTTTGCTTAGGTAAGTTGACATCCATAATTTTACTCTTCCTTTCCCTCTCTCCAAAGGTTAGCTGTTTTCAAACCTTAAAAAGGTTTTGTCTTTAACATTCTATTGTGAGTATAATATTCTAAAGTTAAGAATTATTAAGGAAATTTTCCTACAGTTTGAAATTCAACTAATAAAACAAACAACATCTTTATGAACAATTCCATTAAATAGTTAATGATTTTTGCTATTTCTTAGTACATATATGCTAAGTAATACTACTATTCTGTATTTATCTAATTATGGCACCTCATATTTGCAATCAAAGTAATACTGAAAGATTCTGTTCTTATCCTGTATTAGAAGATAATACATTTTATTTATTTTTCCTCTGGCAGTGACAATTGACTCAGTGTCTTCTTTTGCCTTTTGCTATTATCACATAAGATTTGCTTTAGTTGAGCAAGGTGTAAATTCAGATCCACACATTGCTGTCCTTTCTTATGAATGACACCTTTGAACTTGGACTTTTCCTTGTGCTGTTGTTGGTGGTGGTTCTTCTTCTTTCTTCTTCATGTGTTTCTGGGGATTGATCACAAGATCACTCTACATTTTTATTTTTTATTTTGAGACAGAATCTTGCTAAGTTGCCCAGGCCGGCTTCAACTCTGGATCATTCTGCCTCAGCCTCCTGAGGCCCTGGAATTACAGGTGTGCATCACCATGCCCAGTTGGAACTTCTCCTTTTTCTAAATTAAATACAAATAAAATAAAGACAGAATTAATCACAAACTAATACTAATCTGCTCAAACACTTATTTTGCAACTTTGTAGCAAATATATTCATAACTATCAGAAATTCAGCCCTGAGTTTTCAGTGATGAAAACATGGGGACCTGGCCATGTTGCCTACTTTGAGGGTTCTGAACCCCAGTTATACATTCAAATCTTAAAATTCCCTGGTCCCAGCTCCAGAGAGTCAGTAGTAATTTGTTGAAGTAATGATACGAGTATCCATACAGTTCTACAGTTCCACAGGCAAATATTGTGTATCCAGGATTAAGAATTTCTATCCTAAAATTTGAACCTTAGTTTCTAGGGACATTATTAAGATATTTTCATCATTCTTAAAGCCATGAACCATATAATTTATGATTCCATTGTGAATGACTACAAATTAGGTTTCTTAAACAATATTTTTAAAATGTCTGTAGTATAGAAACAGCACTGGTTTATTAAGTTTCATAATTAAAGCAACCAGCAGGTTCATTTCTAAACATCAAAAAGATTATTTCACCAGAACCAATACATTGCTCAGAGTACAAAGATCTTTCCTATAGCAATTAATTCTGAAAACTAATTCTTTTTTTTCTGATAATAAAACAAAAATAAAAACCAAAACACACAACAACAAGAAAAATCCTGACATTTTCTTTGTCCAAGATGTTCACACAGGTGGTAAGGTTTCCATGGCATTTTCCCTATAGTTCTTCCAAACTAGTACCAGTATATGGTTTGCCAATCACTCTGGTCATGCAAACCTTTGATTTCAATTCCATGAATCTTATTTTTGAAAGTTTGCTATTCCAAATATTAAAAGCAGTTTTTCCTGGGCACTTAGTCAATTTGATACCATAACTCCCAATTCTCTCCTCATCATTTTGGTGTGTCTCTATTATTTGAGCTCCTGATGTGGTTTACATCTCTCCCGGCATTGTACCTCACACTCAGTTTTTCTGCATCAGTCTAGCATTCATCTTGTTAGAGAAATATCCCAACTACTGAAGAGATCAAAACGTTTGCATGAGGAGGTGTTTGCCTCCTTCTAACACTAAGCAACCCAGAGTCCATCTGGATGTAGATCCTAGATGGGAAATACGTTTTAGAGTAACCTCCATATCTATAATGTGGATTCTTTCACCATCTTTGAGAAGAGTTCAAACAAAATGATGTCAGAAATACCAAGTGTATAATCATATAAATCATAAGTGTTTTAGTAATGCATGTTACTTTTTCCAATTTTTCTATTACAGAGAATCAGCTTCTATGTTGGGTTGGAATTTTTAAGGTCCAGCAGGCTCTGACAAATGCATCTGGTTTAATGAGTTTCCTTTCTTACAGTGGGATGCTTTTAGCCATCCCATGAGAATATTAGTGCTGTGGTAGAGTTAACTGCATGTGGTCAGTGCTTCATTGAGGGAGGGACTTCTTGGTTCTTTTGATCCCAGCTGAAGTTTTCACTAAGGTTGCCTAGCAATGTGTCTATATCCTGGATGAAATTCTTGTTTCCCAGCCAGCTACTGGTCTTCTCTTCCTTCTTACATCTACTACCTGTGTGACTGCGATATGTTACTTACACTCTTTGTGCCTCAGTGATCTCATTTATAAATTTAGAATCCAGGATACATTTTCTGTAGGATTTTAAAGTAAAATGAAGGAGCACAGTTCTACCATGGCTCCTAGACCATCAAATATTTGTTCATTGTTTTACTTATCCAGAAACTAAGCTTATCTTTCAACACCTAGTTTTTCTGGGTCCAGAGATATTTTTACCAAACAACTGTTTCTAATATCATCAAAATATGATACTTAAGACATTGTGGAAAAATAATAATATACTGAACTCTTTCTCATTATACTTCTCCTTCCTTATCACATTGAATTCTCATAAGAACCCTTTGGGGTAGGTACTATTATCAGGTGCCATTTTTTATTTTTTGTTGATAATATTATAACTTTTAATTCTGTTCTTCATATAGCAGTCATAAAGCCAGGGTACCATTCCACACTGTTCCACCAGATGCACACACGTGCACACACATAAATCATTCTACCAAGGGCTGAGCCATGTAACAATGATATTGAAATTCAGGTGTGGCAATAATCTTATCCTTTTATCTGGGTTGCTCAGGACCATTACCCTCCATTTGCTTTTCTCAGTGTGCTGGAAAATGGCAAAGACACAGAAATCCATATCAATAGGCTTGATGCTGCTTATGACCATGCACAGTAAAATTGGGTCACTTAGAAATCAGAAATGTAGGTCTAATCAAGACCAGCATAATTCAAGCTCTACCAACCAAAGTGCATGTATCCAACCTTGTTTTAAACTCAATGTTTTGCTAATGTGTTGATTCCCTCAGGAAGTGTTTCCTATTAGAATGTTAAGGCATTTGTTCACTTTCTACAAACTCAATAGTTTATCTGGGTAGAGCATTCACTGTTCTTATTTCTTAAAACAGTTATGGGGTCAAATGAGTGTGTGGTGATATTGCATTCATTCCACAAATTTATAAAATCGCTGATTTTCATCTTTTTCCCAGTAACATTCCCTACTAAGATGATATAAGAAAGAACTTTTTACTCAAGTTCCAGCCTATTCAAGAATTTCAGGGGCTGGGGAGATATCTCAGTCGGTAGAGTGCTTGCCTTGTAAGCACAAGGCCCTGGGTTTGATCCCCAGCACCCCCACCCAAAAAAAAAAGAATTTCAGAAATAAGGGAATTAGGCTGAAATAACGACATTTTTTCAATCATGGCAGCCCTATGGAGCTGTAAATCTTTTCAATTGATTGAACACAATCAACAAGTCCTCTCAGCTCAATTTTCAAAGTCATGTTCAGAACCTGATAACTGCTCATCATACCTGCTGCCCCACGTGGTCCAGTCTGCCTTCTCTTGGTGGACAGATGCAATGGCTTTCTTTTTTTGCCCCACATTTTTTATTGGTGCATTATAGTTGTATGTACTTGGGGTTTGTTGTTACATATTTGTACATACACACAACATACAATTTAACAATATACATTGGTCAATATCACTCCCCAGCACTAGTAGCTTCTTAACTTGTCTCTTGCCTCTTTATAGTCTGTTTTCCACCCAGCAGTTACAGGAAGCTTTAATAAAAGAAAAATTATATCTCATCACTTTTCTGCTCCAATTTCTTTTGGGTTCCCATTACATTTAAAATATAAACCTGCTATGGCCTTTGGGGGCTTCACAGAATCTGGGTCTGGCCTCTCTGGCCCTTTCCTAATGCCTCCCTTTACTCAGTGTTGCAGCTTACAGAAGCTTCTTGTGTCCCTTGTGTTCATAGGAGGCTTGTTCTTATCCTAGGCCTGACGCTAAGATAAACCGGATACACATCAGCTTCAATTTCTGTCCCTTAATGTTGATTTATTTATGTTCATAATACTTACCACTACCCCAAATTTTGGATTTATTTAGACCCTTTCCTTTCTACCCTGTCCATTGTGTTTCCAAAAGGCAGAGAGACCTTGTCAATGTTGCTGACGTTTGCAGCACCAAAATCAAGAATAGTACCTGGCACATAGCAGGTGCTTAAAAATATTTTTAGAATTAGGGACAATACCTAAATGGAAATAAGACAGAGAATATTGACAAACACATACATCTTTAGAGACTACTGTACAATCTGCCCATGCTTTGCTCTTTCTAATGTCATTCATCACTGAGATTTCTCACCTGTTCAGAATCAGTGCTTTGCTCATTTTTGCACTGAATATGAACTTGTTCATTTAAGTTGTGTTGACAGACCTTTGTGTAGAGAACTTAAAAATCTAAAAGTCATTATTAAGTAACAGAATTGCCTTTCTAGCACGCCTCTTACCTGAGCTCCTTCCTTTTACTCAATGATTTGGGAGCATCTGCCTTTCTTCAATTATAGCAGTTTGGATAGGACTATTCATAATCAGCTCACTAGTTGATAACATAGCTATTGCATCAGTCTTGTTCATATTACTTAGTATGTACTATCTACTCAATGATGGAGGTGGATAAATGATGATTGAATGGCTGAATGGTGGGCGGATTTCCATGCTGATGAAATTTATTGACAGGATTTGCTTAGCTGTGGGTTCCTTGGATACAGATCCCTCAGTGACCTCAGAGTGACTGTCTAGTAGTGAAACTTTAGAACAAAGATGTGCTTAGGGAAGAATAGACAACAAAGGAATAACAAATAATTAATGTCTGAGTCCTCATAGTCACCAGGTTCTTGCCTCTGAGTAAACCATATATGTATCACATATTGATATAGTCTTCAGAAGAAACTTTTGTAGAATAGTAACTTTAAAAGTCATGCAATTTGGTAGCAGTCAGAAGATATAGTTTTAAGGACCAACTCTGTCCTGCTCCCTGAGTACACATCATCTATTCTTCAGTTTTTTAATTTGTGAAATGGAGATATCAAATTAGTTTGATACCTTCTTATACTGTAAATAAAAAGATTGAACAGAATAGAATTTTCCTATTAAGAGCTTTTGTGAGACACTAGTGAGAAAATATATGTTGGAGATGACATAAATTATAAAGTGTGAAAATAACCTTAAGCTGTTATTATTATTATTTAATTTGCATTCTCAGTTATTCTACTAATCCTGGAGAAAACTAATCTTAGCAATGTGTGGAAGGTTGTGCAGTTACAAGTAAGGGGAGAAAGACTAATACTACTCACATATTTAAAATTCTCCAAGAGACATTGCCTCCATTCGCAGATGTTCCTGCAGTTACAATAAAATATGATAAAGTAACAACATGAATTACATTATAATAAAGAATAATGATAGAACTGAAGTCATCTTCTATTAAAATTATAGTCTTGGAGTTGGCTATAGGTTTAATGTTGTGCACATATTAACCTGCTGCATCATTCAGACCATTTTGATTTCAAGTCAGTGCTGATTTGTAACATTTAAAAGATTTAATGCATTCCTCATTGAGTCTACATAAATCTTATCATAAACATACTATTGATGATACTAAAGATTATTAAATGCATTTATAGATTAAATTTCAAATTTCTCATTGGAATGTGCATGATAATTCCATCATTTTCCTATCTACGTAGGTTTTATTTATTTATTTAAAAAAATTTTTTTGTAGTTGTGAATGGACAGCATGCTTTTATTTATATGTGGTTGGTGCTGAGGATCAAACCCAGTGCCTCACACCTGCTAGGCAAGTGTTCTGCCACTGTACAGCCCCAGCCCTCTACTTAGGTTTTACAATGGAAGATATGACCTTCTCTGGTAGCCCCAAATTACATATTTTTTGCAAATTTTGAAATATTAGAATTGTGAATTAAAGGAATAAGATTATGTATTTATTTAATGCCTTGTTTGTTCAAGTCACTTCACATAGTTTATTCCTTATGAGAAGATTTTGTTATCCAGAATTTACAGATTATAAAACCATTCCTGACCCAGTGTCATCCAGGTAATAAGTGACAAAACCAAGGTTTTAACTTGGGTTTGTTGTAAGGAATATTGTTTCTCTTTCTACTAAATTAGACTCTCTACTTCGACATATGAAATAATTTTCTTAAGCTTTGATAAGTCCACTTTTTTTATTGGGTTTCTGTCATCGTACCCTATCATTTTTCAAGTGAAAAGCAGCAATTTTTGTAATCACGTTTATCCTATTAACACTTTATTCATCCTATTTTATTTTTTTATCCCATTAACACTTGTTCCAGAAAGTGGTCTTGGTATTCAAAGTCATTGTTTCTTAATTTTTCAACTTCCTATATTTTAAGACACTCTCTATTCTGAGAAACATCATTAAATTAGTTAGGCTTTTAGGAAAAATGAGTTGCTGCTATGTTCATTAAAAATATGGACTGTTTACCTTATCCTAATTTCAGAATGGCTAAAATGTATGGGATAGTCATTGAAAAAAAGAAAATATGATGCATATTTGTTATGTAACTTAGTGCTATTGCTTAAACAATGCTTTTTATTCTAAATTTAATTGATGATTTGGTTATAAATGAAAGAAATGCCTCATTTGCTCATACTAAAAATTTAGTTATAACTACATGTGAGGTAGTGTGATATGTGTTAAAGAGTAAAGCAGAAAAATAATGGTTCATGGTAAGCCAACAAATTTACCTAAGAATCAGATGTTGGACACATGAGACGGTGAGAAGTCAAGGTCACTCGTAGGATTTTAGCTGGTGTAACTAGAAAAATTGAATTGCTGTTTATTAAAATGGTAATAGCTTCTGATTTGTTATTCCCAGGTATAGAGGAACATTATTTTGAGAATCAGTTTTCTTAATTTTGGATTATGGGCTGGGGATATGGCTCAGTTGGTAAAGTGCCTGCCTCACAAGCACAAGGCCCTGGGTTCAATCCCCAGCACCGCAAAAAAAAAAAAAAAAAAAAAAAAAAAAAAAAAAAAAAAAAAAAAAAAAAAAATTGGATTATGATTTTTGTATTATTCTTTAATTGCATTGTTGAAACACACTGATAAATTTCATCCCAAGACTTTTAATAAAATGCATATTGATAGAGGAGGCCAATGACTATATATCACTTCCCCAGCATCTTCTAGCAATTGATATCAATGTACTTAACACTTAATATGCACTGAAAAATAGGTACTGACATACAATAAGACCATTTTTATTTTAAATTCTTGGTCACAGAGGATATTAAACCTTATAATATAAATGTCTTTACTAAGTCTTCCTCACTTCTTTTTACGTGTCTGTTTATGATTTTTATTTTTGGATCTTAATCTCCATCATGGTCAGCTTCAGGGTTATAGAAGTTATATTTGTAATCCAGAATTTTCACTCTTTTCATTCTACAAGTATATTAACATTTTTATATAACCCAGTTACATTTTTTTTTTTTCATTCGTGAACATTCTGTTGCTTTAAAGTTTCCAAAATCATCATCTCTCCAAATTGCTGCTCGACAATCTATTTTCTACAAGTGGCAGTGTTACACAGTGGCTGGGAATAGAAGACTTAGATGGGCTCTCATTCTGTCACAAGAAAAATGTGCAACTTCAGGTAATCACCTCAATTTTTAAATCAGTGAAAAGGAGACTAGTGACACTAGGTTTGAAGAATTTAATAAAATAATACATGAAAAATGGCTCCCTTCCTGTTGGTCCTGTTGCTCAGGCCAGAAATTTGAGGCTATTGTTGATTTTTCTCTTTTATATGTCATCAAAAGAGACATATCGTTCATTCTTTCTTCTCATTCTCCTGTTTTTGCATTGGGCATTGAACCCAGGGTGGTTTACCACTGAGCTGTGTAAGAACCCAGAAACCACTCTGGACATGGAAACTCACATAAGAGAGTTTATTAAGCAAACAGAGTGTCTCCCTGCAGGGTAAGAGAGAATGAGAGGAAAAGAGAGAGAGCGTGTACGCAAGAGAGAGAGTGAAATGGAGGAGAGAGCATGAAAGCAAGGAAGAGAGAGAGAGAATGGCAGGCGGGGATATTCTTAAGCAGTCGAATTCAGTGGGTTAACAGAGGACCAGTAATGGAGAAGGATACTTGCAAACTGACTGATGAACCAACAGCTAGCTAGGATGTTCACAGACTGACAAGAAGTTGGGAGGTGGGGAAATGACTGCAGTGTAAAGGGCGGGGGAGCAGCTTTATATTATATTGTAAGCTGCATCTCCAGTCCCTTTTATTTTCTATTTTGTAACAGGGTCTCAGTAAGTTTCTCAGTGTCTTGCTAAGGTGCTAAGACTGTCCTTGAACTTATGATCTTTCCTGTTTCCCCAAATTGCTGGCATTACAGGCATGTGATACCATGCCTGACCTGTTAATTTTCTTTAGAAAAAGTCTTCACTAGGACAGTGATGCACACCTGTAATCCCTGTGACTCAGGAGGTTGAAGCAGAAAAATCACAAGTTCGAGGCCAGTCACAGCAACTTAGCAAGACTCTGTCTCAAAATCAAATATAAAAAGGACTGGACAGTAGGAGGCAGCAGAGGCGATCGGGACGGGGTGATGGTGCAGGTGCCCCTGGTGGGCGCGGAGCTGCCGGGCTGAGGGGCGCCTGGTGCAGGGTCTGCAGCGCCGCCGCGTCGCTCTCAGGGACAGGCGAGCAGGCGGGAAGATGCTGAGCAGGTTGATGAGCGGCAGCAGCAGGAGCCTGGAGTGCGAGTACAGCTGCACCGTTCAGAATCTGTTAAGGGGTTTCAAGATGGCGGCCTAGAGGGTGGCTGCATTTCATGTTGCTCCAGGACTCAGGATTCAAAAGAGGAGATATTGAGACACTTGGGACCAACTCAAAGCAGCCGGGTGACTCTCACCCGTTGGGAAGGCGTCCCGGATGGGACGGTGGTCCCGGAACGCAGGAAACTTTGTGAAGTAGAGCTGCTGGCGAGACACCCCTCCCCCCGCTGGAGCAGTGAACGCGGACAACTGGGAGCTTCGTAGAGGAGGCCGCTTGGCACAGTGCTGGGACTCGGAGCAACCACTGGGGCTCCGGCAGCTGCCCAGGGGAAGAGTGGCGAGGAGAGCTGTGTGGACTCAGGACACCGGGACCTGCCCTGAGGAGGAGGAGGAGGAGCGTGGCCGCTTGGATTTGGAGTGACTGCACCAGAGCTACAGGCGGTTGTCAGAGGGGGGGCTGCGTGGCGAGCTGTTTGGACTCAGACCGCTTCTGAACCCCGGGGCCTGCCTGGAGGAGTAGGAGAAGGAGGAGGAGGAGCGCGGCGGATCGTTTGGACTCGCAGTGACTGCATTAGCGCTCCAGGCGGCTGCTCAGAGGAAAAGGCGAGTGGTGAGTTGTTTGGACTTAAAGTGACAGCTCCTGAACACAGGGGGGCTGCCTGGAGGAGAAGCGTGGTGGGTCGCTTGGTCTTGAGTGGCCGCACCAGAGCTCCGGGCGGTTGCCCAGAGGACCCGTGCTGCGGGTCACGTGGATTCAGAGCCACTCAGAGCGACCACTCCTGAACACTCAGGGGGTTATCTGGAGAAGGAGGAGGAACGGGGAGGGTCACTTCGACTCGGAGTGATTGATTGCCCAGGGCTACGGGTGGTTGGTGGGAGGTGGAGGCACGCAGTGAGTTTCTTGGACTCCTAGGGACCGCACCGGAATACTGGGCGGCTGTCTGGAGGAAGAGGCGTGTGGTGGGTCTCTGGGACTCAGAGCGATTGTACAGTGCCCCAGGTGGCTGCTCAGAGGAGGGGCCGCATAGCCAGGCGATTAGGTGCAGAGCAGGGTCCCAGGATCTAGGAGGCTTCTTGGTGGAAGAGCCGCACAGAGACAGGCTTAGGGCGGAGCGAAGGTTCCAAGCCTGCGGGCAGATTCTCTGAGGAGGGGCAGCCTAAGGAGATTCATCTGCGAAGGGTGAGACTCCCAGGCCCAGGAGGTAAGGCCGGGCCCCTGGGAACTTTGCAGAGGAAGGCAGCCCAGCCCAGGCGGTAGCTGTAAATTGAGGGGAACCTCTAGGAGGGAACTGACCAGCGAGACCTCCCCACTGGGTGAGTCTTCCCTGCCGGGTGAGGTTTCCCCACAAGGACGGTAAAACCAGAGACTCAGGCCCAAACAGGCCTTGCCTCAGCCCGCAGCCTAGGTCCCCTTTGGATGACCATTGGTCAACAAGTGGAGGCACCTCTGCCCACTAGCAGGGATTACACCCCACCTGAAGGCCACCACTCCTAGAGAGGCAGCTTCCTTGTGGAGCACTGCATTATCAACTTCCTCCAAGACTTCAGCCTACTGAAGGCTAAGGGGGGATATATAGAGAAATCTTCAGGGACATTGTAAGTCAAAAGAGAAAATCTGCAATATCTCAGCGGTCCTCTGATACCTGAACAATATGAGAAAACAAGGAAAGAAAATGCTGCAAACAAATCTAGATGTTACATCAATAAAACCCAATGACAGCATGGCAGAAGAAATGACAGAAAAGGAGTTCAGAATGTACATAATTAAAATGATCAGAGAAGCAAACGATGAGAAAATGCAAGCATTGAATGATCGTACCAATCGACAGTTAAAAGAGCAAATACAGGAAGCAAAAGATCATTTCAATAAAGAGTTAGAGATATTGAAAAAAAACCAAACAGAAATCCTTGACATGAAGGAAACAATAAACCAAATTAAGAACTCCATAGAAAGCATATCCAATAGGATAGAACACCTGGAAGACAGAACCTCAGACATTGAAGACAAAATATTTAACCTTGAAAACAAAGTTGAACAGAGAAGATGGTAAGAAATCATGAACAGAATCTACAAGAACTATGGGATATCATGAAAAGGCCAAATTTAAGAATTATTGAGATTGAGGAAGGCCTAGAGAAACAAGCCAAAGGAATGAACAATTTATTCAATGAAATAATATCAGAAAATTTCCCAAATCTGAAGAATGAAATGGAAAATCAAGTTCAAGAGGCTTATAGGACTCCAAATACACAAAATTACAACAGACCCACACCAAGGCACATTATAATGAAAATACCTAACATACAAAATAAAGACAGAATTTCAAAGGCTGTGAGAGAAAAGAAGGAAATTACATTCAGGGGGAAACCAATACGGATATCAGCAGATTTTTCAATCCAGACCCTAAAAGCTAGAAGGGCCTGGAACAACATTTTTCAAGCCCTGAAAGAAAATGGATGCCAACCAAGAATCTTATACCCAGCAAAACTTACCTTCAAATTTGATGATGAAATAAAATCCTTCCATGATAAACAAAAGCTAAAAGAATTTACAAAAAGAAAGCCAGCATTACAGAACATTCTCAGCAAAATATTCCATGAGGAAGAGATGAAAAACAAAGAAGCAAATCAGCAAAGGGAGGAATTATCCTAAAGGAATTGTCAAATAAAGGAAGAAACAAGTTGTGTCAAACAAATAAATAAATAAAATTTAAAAAATGAACCAAATGACTGGGAAACCAAATCATTTTCTATAATAACCCTGAATGTTAATGGCCTGAATTCATCAATCAAAAGACATAGACTGGCAGACTGGATTAAAAAGAAAGATCCAACAATATGTTGCCTGCAAGAGACTCACCTCATAGAAAAAGATACCCATAGACTAAAGGTGAAAGGATGGGGAAAAACATACCATGCACATGGACTCAGCAAAAAAGCTGGAGTATCCATCCTCACTTCCGATAATGTGGACTTCAAGCCAAAGTTAGTCAGAAGGGATAAAGAAGGTCATTTCATACTGCTTAAGGGAAGCATAAATCAGCAAGACATAACAATCATAAATATCTATGCCCCAAACAGTGGCTCATCCATGTTTGTCAAACAAATCCTTCTCAATTTCAGAAACCAAATAGACCATAACACAATAATACTAGGTGATTTTAACACGCCTCTCTCACCACTGGACAGATCTTCCAGACAAAAATTGAACAAAGAAACCATAGATCTCAATAACACAATCAATAATTTAGACTTAACGGACATTTATAGAATATACCATCCAACCAAGAGCGAATACACTTTCTTCTCAGCAGCACATGGATCCTTCTCTAAAATAGACCATATATTAGGCCACAAAGCTAATGTTAGCAAATACAAGAAGATAGAGACACTAGCATGTATTCTATCAGATCATAATGGATTGAAGTTAGAAATAAATGAAAGAGTAAAACACAGAAACTATTCCAACATCTGGAGATTAAACAATATGCTATTATATGATGAATGGATAACAGAAGATATTAGGAAGGAAATTAAAAAATTCTTAGAGGTAAATGAGAACAAAGAAACATCATATCAAAATCTCTGGGATACTATGAAAGCAGTACTTAGAGGGAAATTTATTTCGTGGAGCGCATTTAATAAAAGAAGTAAAACTCAACAAATACACGACCTAACACTACAGCTCAAAGCCCTAGAAAAAGAAGAACAGACCAACACCAAAAGTAGTAGAAGACAGGAAATAGTTAAACTCAGAGCTGAAATCAATGAAATTGAAACAAAAGAAACAATACAAAAAATTGACAAAATAAATAGTTGGTTCTTCGAAAAAATAAACAAATTTGATAAACCTTTAGCCACACTAACAAAGAGAAGACGAGAGAAAACCCAAATCACTAAAATTCTGAATGAACAAGGAAATATCACAACAGACAGGATTGAAATACAAAACATAATTAGAAGCTATTTTGAAAATCTATACTCCAACAAAATAGAAAATTTCGAAGGCATCAACAGGTTTCTAGAGACATGAATTGCCTAAACTGAACGTGGAGGACATACACAATTCAAATAGACCAATTTCAAGTACTGAAATAGAAGAAGTCATCAAAAGCCTACCAACAATGAAAAGTCTGGGACCAGATGGGTTCTCAGCCAAGTTCTACAAAACCTTTAAAGAAGAGCTCATTCCAATACTTCTCAAAGTATTCCATAAAATAGAAGAGGAGGGAACCCTCCCAAACTCATTCTATGAAGCCATATCACACTGATACCTAAACCAGACAGAGACTCATCAAGGAAAGAAAATTTCAGACCAATATCCTTAATGAACATCGACGCAAAAATTCTCAACAAAATTTTAGCAAATTGCATACAAAAACATATTAAAAAGATAGTGCACGATGATCAAGTGGGTTTCATCCCAGGGATGCAAGGTTGGTTCAACATCAGGAAATCAATAAACATAATTCACCATATTAATAGACTTAAAGTCAAGAATCACATGATTATTTCAATAGATGCAGAAAAAGTATTTGATAAAATACAGCACCCCTTCATGCTCAAAATACTAGAAAAAATAGGGATAGTGGGAACATTCCTTAACATTGTAAAGGCCATTTATGCTAAGCCCATGGCTAATATCATTCTAAATGGTGAAAAACTGAAAGCATTCCCCCTAAAAACTGGATCAAGGCAGGGATGCCCTCTTTCACCACTTCTATTCAAAATCGTTCTTGAGACTGGCCAGAGGAATTAGACAAACCAAAGAAATTAAAGGGATACGAATTGGAAAAGAAGAACTCAAACTATTCCTGTTCGCTGATGACATGATTATATATTTGGAGGAACCTGGAAATTCCACCAGAAAACTCTTAGAACTCATAAGTGAATTCAGTAAAGTAGCAGGTTATAAGATCAATGCCCATAAATCCAACCCATTTTTATACATAAGTGATGAATCTTCAGAAAGAGAAATTAGGAAAACTACCCCATTCACAATAGCCTCGAAAAAAATAAAATACTTGGGACTCAATCTCACAAAAGAGGTGAACGACCTCTACAATGAGAACTACAGTACACCAAAGAAAGAAATTAAAGAACACCCTAGAAGTTGGAAAGATCTTCCATGTTCTTGGATAGGAAGAATTAATATTGTCAAAATGGCCATACTACCTAAAGTGCTATACAAATTCAATGCAATTCCAATTAAAATCCCAATGACGTACCTTACAAAAATAGAGCAAGCAATTATGAAATTCATCTGGAAGAATAAGAAATCCAGAATAGCTAAAGCAATCCTTAGCAGGAAGAGTGAAACAGGGGGTATTGCAATACCAGATCTTCAACTCTACTACAAAGCAATAGTAACAAAAACGGCATGGTATTGGTACCAAAATAGACAGGTAGATCAATGGTACAGAATAGAGGACACGGACACAAACCCAAATAAATACAATTTTCTCATACTAGACAAAGGTGCCAAAAATATGCAATGGAGAAAAGATAGCCTCTTCAACAAATGGTGCTGGGAGAATTGGAAATCCATATGCAACAGAATGAAACTAAACCCATATCTCTCACCATGCACGAAACTAAACTCAAAATGGATTAAGGACCTCGGAATCAGACCAGAGACCCTGCAGATTATAGAAGAAAAAGTAGGTCCAAATCTTCACCTTGTTGATCTAGGATCAGACTTCCTTAACAGGACTCCCATAGCACAAGAAATAAAAGCTAGAATCAACCACTGGGATAGATTCAAACTAAAAAGCTTTCTCTCAGCAAAGGAACTATCAGCAATGCGAAGAAAGAGCCTACAGAATGGGAGAATATCTTTGCCAATCATACTTCAGATAGAGCACTAATCTCCAGAATCTATAAAGAACTCAAAAAACTTTACTCCAAGAATTCAAATAATCCAGTCGACAAATGGGCTAAGGAAATGAATAGACACTTCACAGAAGAAGATCTACAAGCAATCAACAAACATATGGAAAAATGTTCAACATCTCTAGTAATAAGAGAAATGCAAATCAAAACCACCCTAAGATTCCATCTCACCCCAATTAGAATGGCAATTATCAAGAATACGAGCAACAACAGGTGTTGGCGAGGATGTGGGGAGAAAGGTACACTCATTCATTGCCGGTGGCGCTGCAAATTAGTGCAGCCACTCTGGAAAGCAGTGTGGAGATTCCTTAGAAAACTGGGAATGGACCCTCCATTTGACCCAGCTATCCCAGTCCTTGGCCTATACCCAAAGGACTTAAGATCAGCATACTACAGAGATACAGCCACATCAATGTTCATAGGTGCTCAATTCACAATAGCCAGACTGTGGATCCAACCTAGATGCCCTTCAATTGATGAGTGGATAAAGAAACTGTGGTATATATACACAATGGAATATTACTCAGCCATAAAGAATGATAAAATTATGGCATTTGCAGGCAAATGGATGAAATTGGAGAATATCATGCTAAGTGAGATAAGCCAATCTCAAAAAGCCAAAGAACGAATGATTTCGCTAATAAGTGGAGGATGACACATAATGGGGGGGAGTGAAGGGTTAGTGTTAGGGTTAGAGTTAGGGTTAGGGAGTGGGGCAAGTATGGAGGAAAGACGCACTGTATAGAGGGAAAAGAGGGGTGGGAGGGGTGGGGGGAAGGGAAAAAATAACAGAATGAATGAAACAACATTACTCTATGTAAATTTATGATGACACAAATGGTATGCTTTTATGCCATGTACAAACAGAGAAACAACATGTATACCATTTGTTTACAATAAAAAAAATAATATAAATATGGCAAAAAAAAAAAAAAAAAAAAAAGGACTGGAGATGTATCTCAGTGGTATAGCACCCCTGAGTTCAATCCCAGAACCCAAATCATCATCATCTCATCATCATCCTCCTCTATCTGAATTTTAAAAAATCTTCCCTACTACCCTGTGTCAAACCTCATCCTCTCTCCCCAAGTTTTTGCAGTTTCTTCTAATGTTCTACATTAGCCTCTTCAGCCCATTCTTTTCTCAGAAACCAGAATGATTTGTTAAATCTAAAGGAGACAATGACAGTCTTCTGTTCAGATTCATCCAGTGGTACCCTGTTTAACTTGGAAACCAATCCAAAAACTTTTTAGAGCCTGCAGCTGCTCCAGACCTGCAGCACTCCCTCCATTAGCACTGTAGCATAAAATCATTTCTCTCCTTCCCTTGCCACTGGCTCTCCAGCCACACTATTCTGGTCTGTGGACAGAGAAGGACCTGATGGCCCCACCTGAGGGTCCTTCACTGGCAACACCCTTTACCTACAGCATTCAGCTAAGGACTCACTACCTCCTTGGCATCGTTGCTGCAATGTTAGTCACCTTGGGGAGGCCATCCTGACTACCTTGTTTAAAACAGCAAGGTTTTTCCCTACCCTCATATGTTTTCGTTTCCTCCCTGCTCGCCTGTCTTCATTGACCATATCACTTTCTAATATGCAAGTGTGATGCTTGTTCTTTTTTAACTCCATTAATCTCAAGTTCATGAGGAAATTTCTTCATTGTGTTTTCCATTGTATCCCAACTAGAAGAGTCCCTGGTGGAGAGCAGAACTCATCCTACATATTTAATGAATGCAGGGCATCTGCCACAGAGTAATCATACTATCCACATAGAAATCCACATACTTATAAGATTATAAGAAGTGAAGTATATAGTGTGAGAATGAAACAAGTGTTTTGCAAGAAAATACAAACGATTTTAAGCCTTGTTTATATTCAGGAAAAGTGTTTGCAGAATCTCTGAGAGCAGAGGCTTCTGGTTTCTACATGGAGGAGACTTTTTATGAACAATGTAAAAGACAGCAGTTCTGCGTACTTCACATTGGCAGTTTGCAATCTTGCACATACCAAAGAGAAAGTTGTTATTAGGTGTACATAAAAGAGAAGTTCTGTGTCATTTCAAGACAAATGACAAGAAGAAAAGCAACTATAACTACATATCAATGGAATAGAATTTTTTATTTTTACAATTTTTTAAAACAATTTTTTGAATGATACATCAAAGCATAAGAATTATGCAAATTGAAAAAAAATAAAAAAAAAGAATTATGCAAATTGATGGTATACCACATAATGTTTATATTGTAGAAAGTTTAAATCAGAATACAATTTTATTTCCTTTAACATTTGTCACTTTTTTTGTGCTGTGAAGTTTTGAAATCCTTTCTTCTAGGTTACTGAAAAGCACAATCCATTACTTTAATCTATAGTCACAAATGCACACCAAGACCTTTTGCTCCTATCTGAGTACTCATTGACCAAGCTTTCTCTACCCCTGTCCCACTCTCCCCAGGCCCCGATAACCACCACTGTACTCTCAACTTCAAGGAAATTTTGAATTGTGTCATTACAAATCAAAATTTTCCAAAGCAATAAGTATATTTTCCCTTTTTCCTCTTCCTCCTCCTCCTCCTCCTCCTTCTTCTTTTGAATGTGCCTTCTAAGGACCAAGTCATGCTATACTCCATAGACAATTAAAATTATGCGGTAGAGATAGACACTAGACCCTGAAATAATTGTTTAATTTTAGAAAAATTTAAAGGAACCAAAAAGGTAAGAAGAAAAAAGAAAAGAAAAGAAAGCAAGGAACAATGAAATAATTAACTAAAAGAAGAAGGGGGAAGCAAAAGGAAAACGATTGTGAGGAGATTCAGAAGAGAACATGATGAGGTCTAGTTGGGACTGTGAGTGATGGGGAGCAGGAGAAGATCCGAGAAGACTTCGTGGATAGATGGTATTTGCTGATTCTTTCAAAACTGAATGACTCTTTCTCCAGCAAGATGATGTAAGGATGTTTCTGTGCAGGAATATTTATAGAAATGAAAGACAACAAAAGGAAAAAACTCAAGCCAAAGTAAACAACAACAAAAAAACTGCCTAAATTTTTTTAATAGAATTGGGTTAAATGAGTGAATATTTCTTGTAAGTTTAATTTCTTGTGGCTCAAGGGAAATTAAAGGTATTTATGAATGTAAATTGTCATATTGTTATGGGGTCCTCTTATCGACACCTAGTGAGACCACCAGAGACTAGAGTAGGAAAAAAGTTTATTTTGGGGGGAGAGAAAAAAGACAGGCTGACACGTCAGGACCACCACTTCAAGTGGAGCAGTAGTGGGGAGTGACTTCAGCAAGCTGGTTTTGTAAAGTGAAAACCACACACACACACAAAAATCTTGACAGGCTTACAATAGGGGTCTTTTTTCAAGAAATGCAAATAGCAAGCTTCAGTTTATCTATTTCAGGCTGCATCTAGCTGGTTAGCAGGGCGGGCTAGGCTGGGGAGCTAGTCTATCCATATCTGAAACCAGCAGCTTCTGGGGCCTCCAGAGGGAAGGGTTGCTTCACAGAAATGGTCACAATGACCTTAATTCATGGTCATTTGTTTTGACCACAGTCAGTACAACTCAAAGATTTTATTCGCACCCATTTTGGCTTGGTAAATCTTAACTAGATATATTTGTTTTATATCAGAGGGTCTCTACTCTACCTTTTTCTTTTTATAAGGGGATCTCTACTCTTTCACAATATTATCTTTATAAATATGAAAGTAGTAATTAAGTAATTTTTAAGGTTTAAAGGACCTTTGAAGGCCTTCTTGAAAAATCTCTTACAAAGAAAAGGGAATTACATAGGTAGGAAGTGACAAATTTAGGTTAAGAAATGGCACCTTGGAACACACAGGCTGGTGTACCTACCCAGTAGCAAATGCCATTTATCTATTGTTGTTTAACCACTCCAGGGTTTCTTTTCTTTTCTTTTTTTTTTTTTTTTTTTTTTTTTTTTTTTTTTTTGAGGTACTGGGGATCGAACCCAGGGCCTTGTGCTTGCAAGACAAGCACTCTACCCACTATGCTACATCCCCAGCCCCCCAGGGTTTCTTGCTTGCTCTCTACTATCACAAGAAAGAAAAGGACAGGGTCAGGGAGATGGGAAGGGAAAGGAAACACAACAGAAATATTGAGCACCTGTGCCTTACAAACTAGCATGTTGAGGATGGTAGGGTTTTGGTATCTTCTATAATAGATTAACCCTCAATTTTAGTTTCATTTTTGCTTATGTTCTAGTTCAAGAAAAATCTAGGTATTACATTTTTGATTTTCATTTTGTTTGGTTTTCAAATAAGTTTACTGTGACATAATTTACTTACCAACCGATTCACCACTTTAAAATATACAGTTTAATACCTTTTTAAAAATATCATAGTTGTGCAACCATCATCAAAATCAATTATAACACATTTCCATTACTTCAAAAGGAAACAGATTTATACTCCTTAGGTTTAATCTGCTAAAGCCCCTAGAAACCAAATTTTAGGTCACCACTAATTTCACTTTTGTATCTATGAGACAGTGTTCTGTGGGATCAATTCTTACATGTTGTTCTTTTGAAGAGACCAATCCTAAATGGAAATGATCCACAAAAGTCACATGAGAGTCACTTTTAGAAAATAGAGTTTATAACTAGGGATTAGGAATCATAACCTTCATGTTTAATGTTGAAGAGATCATCATAAAAGCACACCTAGATGTACATTGCTAATGTCTATTTCCCATATGGGTTTTGGAATAATTCTGTGATCCTGCTCTACAGTGTGGAAATCTGTCCTCAGGTCCTATTCCAGGTTCACATGGCCACTGCCAGAAACAGCTATAGAACTAAAATGGCTAGCTTACTTCTTCACACCCAGCAACAGAGAGTGTTTCTGACTTCTCTTAAGTATAAACCCTCTTCTAATGGCTCATCTGACTGAGTTGGACCTTCCCACGACAGTCCCGCCTTCACTAACTCAAAACCAGCTGATATGAGACTGTAATTACATTGAGAAATATGAGTCGCTGGGGATTTACTGTTTATTGGGAAGACACTATGAAACAGAGGAAGCTAATACTTATTGATCATTACTATGTGCATACACTAGGCATTTTCATGTTAGTAGTGTTAATTTTCATAATAGCTCTACCAGCAGGATGATAAAACACTGTTTAACTGAAAATAAAACTATGGATCAATAAAGTTAAGGTCATATACCTAGCATATTGACCTAAGATTGAAACCAAATATGCATGACTTCAATGCTTGATCCGGATCTTTCAACCTTACCATGCTGTCTCCAAAGAGGGAGATAAGGGCTCACCCAAGAAAAGGCACATAGCCCCTGAAGACATAGCTCTCCTACTTTTTAATTTTGTCAAATCTAGTACATCTGAATTTTGAAGATGACTTTCTTCAGCCGTGCATTGAAATAAACTAGAAATTGTGAGTTTGCTACAGCTTTCAAGAAACAATAAGTAGAGACATAGCCAGTGTAGAGAACAGCTCTGGTCCAGCAGGCTTGCTCCTTCCACTGAGGTTTCTTATAAGAAGGCTGTTACCTGATTATGTGATCAATCTTCTGAAAAAGCAGACTTAGGATACCCTGCCTCAGAATGGAGGGGAATCTAAATGCTGAGTAGCAAATGCCATTTATCTATTGCTGTTTAACCACTCCAGGGTTTCTTTTTTTTTTAAAGAGTAACAAAATGGAGGGGAATTTAAATTTGAGTAGCAAATGGAGGGGAATTTAAATGCTGAGTGCATTTAAATTGTGCGTGTGTGTGTGCGTGTGTGTGTGCGTGTGTGTGTGTATGTGTGTGTGTGTTTTGTTTTCATGTTATACATAAGCATATTAGTGGGGTTCATTGTGACATGTGCATATATGCATATAGCATGGTTTGCTCCTGTTTATTTCCCTCCCCTTCTCTCTTCCCATTTCCCTTCCTCTGCTCTTCCGATTTGCCTTCTACTTATTTACATGCATATTTTTTTCCATTAGTACATTGTAACTATACATAAAGGCAGGATTCATTATGGTATATTCATGCATACCTAGTGTGGTTGACTTTGTTCCTTAGTTCTCGGAAATTTTTGAAAGTCAAAGTATGAATAAATTGGTGGCCAACTGAATGATGACAGCAGCATTTACATGACTCAACTTTAGAAAACACGGTGCTGCTCTTTTTCCTTTCTGTTCTTTATGGCACATGTTGCATTCTTTATTTTCTCCATGTTGACCGTTGTTCCATCTCACAGGTGACTCACTGCTTCACCTCTTTGGATCTAAGCTCACATGTTATTACTAGTCTCTTTATTAAAATAGCATCCTCCCACTGCCTTTAACACTTTCATCCTTTCTCCTTACTGTGATTTTTTCCAATGCATGGCCCACAAAGCTTATTTAATATTTTACTTAATTAAAAAAAATGTTCTCTCTTACTTGAATGTTCTATTAGGGCAGGGTTGTGTTTGCTACTATGTCTCTAACTCTTGAAAGAGTGTTTTGGTATTGGTATTTAAAATATAGTTTTTGAACAAATGAATTATTGTTTACCTAAATCTAGGAGAAACATTATACTACATTGACAAATATCAGCTTTGGAGTCTTATGCAGATGTGTTTCAGATATAGATACACATTTACTAGTTTAATGACTTTGTGTGTTATTTACTTTCCATGTGCCTTAGTTTACTTATTAAATGTAGGTTAAAGTTATACACACTTCATAGAACTGTTCACAGGAAATAATGCAAGCAAAGTCTCTGCTTCTTAGTATGTACTCAGCAATGTTAATTATCAATGATAAGTATTATTAATAGGTCTAGGTGTAATCACTAATTACTTAGAACATTTTAACATAACTGATTATTAATTGCATCCAAAGATAAGGTATGATGTATACAATATTAGTTATGCCACTGCTAATGTCTACCACTATTAGCTTCACATTATTAAAAAAAAAAATTAAGTTTTTCTTCCCTGTAATAATTCAATTGATTGAACTTTTGAACTCCTTTCTTTTTCTTTGAAACATTGAGGATCACACCCAGGGCCTCATGCATGCCAGGCAAATGCTCTTCCATTAAGCCACATCCCCAGCCTCAACTGACCAAACTGTTGAGAGAACTGTATGTGCTTGTTCATGTCAAAATTAATATTTGATAAGTATCAACAGATTCAATGATATAACTCTATTGAAACCATTTTGATATATTTGAAATGGCTAAATATATAATCTATCTGTTTTTAAATTTAAAGTAATAATTGTATCACAAAGAATAGGAATTTTGTGAAGTATAGTAGTTCTTGGTCATAATTACAGATCCCATGAAGATTTCCTATTCTGATTTCCTACTATATATGCTTTCACATTGAATATATGTTATTGATCACTCATATACATCTTTATTTTGTAATTGATATTATAATATTTTATACTTTTTTATTCCAGTATTAACTATAATTTTTCAATGTCTCTTCTCCCTTTTTGGCAGCCATAGATTCAATTTTCTATTTTCTTTCTCTTTTTAAAATAATATTTGTTGGAATAACTTTCATGGCTTTCTTCCATGAACTTTCTTTACCGTTTAGCAAAATTCACATTCATAAAACTTCCCAAATTTTTAATGCAGTTTTACTTAAGCAAATAAATGCTTAAGAGTCTATTCACTTCTTACCAATATCTCTTATCCTTGACTTCAATATACATCACATGTCTAGGTTCTAATTTTTTTTTTTTCTTCAAAAAGCCTAAATACATTAAGTAGCACAGTTACATTGAATTCTTACAGAGTCACTGTGGAAACATTAATAAACTCACAGGCAGGCTTCCATATGATCTTTTTTGTAAATGTCAGGATGGATAATGTGAAAATTATGACTAGCAAAACCTTGGGAAAACAGGAAGAGAGTAGTATATGCAATAAGAAAAAGGAGAAGAAAGATAAACATGGATGTAACTTTTTGTTTCTCTTTTTCAGCCCTAGGAAAAGATAAGGATTATATGGATGAATCGGAGCATGCTAACTATGATCGATCTCGCCTCATTAATGACTTTGTTATCAAAGACAAACCTGAATCCAAAGCAAAATTATCTAAGGTAATCCAAACTAAACTATCAATACATAATTTTATACTGCCTTTTAAAAATCCTTGATTATTAGTCTACATGGTTGGTTTCCTGCTGAAGAACACAAAGGATCACAAATGTTAATATATATCTTTATTAAGTCCAAAGATGAATATATATCTTTATTGAGTCCAAAGATGAATATTTATTTATAGATACCATATTCTATTTCTATTATCAAACAATTTTAATTTTATTTTTATCAAAGTCTGCCACTTTCTTTTAAAAACTTAGTCTTTAATATTTGATTTACATGTAAAACTAGCATGTATTTATGGGATACAATGTGATGTTTCAATACGTGTATAAATTAAAATGATCAAATCAGGAATATTAGAGTATCACTTTAAACATTTATCATTTCTTTGTAAAGAGAACATTCAAAATCCTCTCTTAGTTATTTTGAAATATGTAACACTTTATTGTTGTCTGGTCACCAGACTGTGCAATATAGTCCTCCTATAAAAACTGTAACACTGTATCTACCAAATAGATTTTTTAAAACAGTTGATCTGAAACATAAAATTGTTCAATAGCATTCATTTTTGAGATTTTCCCTTCATTTTTCATATTTTTTGAAAATCAGTGTAGTTTAATAAATCCATAAATTTTAGTATCAAATGGACCAAGATTTGACTTTCATTTTCACTAATAACTAGTTACAATACCTTGATCATATTAATTGTTCTCAGTGAGCCTTTTTTCTCATCTATAAAAACTGAATCATTTCTGCTTGACAAAATTATTTGAAGACAAAAATGAGATAACTGTGCAAGTGTCTAGGGGATATTAAAGTTCTTGATAGGTCAGATTTTTATAACTATTTGGGGATTGATAATACATCATTGATATTATAGTTCATCAACAAATACAATATTGAAGGAAAGTTCAGTTTTTACCATGTCTCAAATAAAATGCTTTTATGGATACTTCAAAGAATCTAAGTATGACCATCCAGCACCAAATGCCAAATTGATGCTGCTTGTTTTTATCATAACTTCATCAGATTCATATTCCCCTTTGATGCCTTCTGAGACAAATCCCAGCTCAGGCTAAGCTCATTTAAAAGAATTTCTGTTGAACAAAGTAAGGATACTTCTTTAAAAAAGGAAATTTCGGTATTAGGTTTAGCCCCAGGATTGAATTATATTTCAGTGGTCAATTTTCTCCATGATGGTTGATTTTATTTTGCTTAGATTATTTTGGAGGTTCTTTATTAGTTATTACTGAAAGAATTTTTGAAGAAATATAGCAAGGTTTAAATATCACTCCAGAATCATGAGAGGGACCAAACATTAAAAAATTCAGGGATAATTGTTTATACCAAGTTTCTTCATTCCTATTTGTTTGGATTTTGTTAAAATAGGGTTACAGTTCTATTCCAGTGATTCTCAGATTTTCTTTGCAAATCAGGGTTTTATCTCCCTGCCTTAACTTCATGTGCTCACTGTGTCTGGTCAACATCAAGGTTGTCTGGAGTGTCTCTATAATCTGTGAAGAACTATTTCAATTGAACCAAGAGAAAGAATTATAAGAGAAATTGAGATCTTGTCCTTTAGTGTGCTTATAGCATCATCAAAAAATAAGGCTTTAAGTAATTAGAAGATGAACTAAGATTAAATATATTCTCTTATTTACCTCCTCAGAATTTAACACATTGCCAGCAATCATATCCATCCTTTCATTTCTAGTCACAGTAACCATTATCCAAGTCTCCTTTGACTGGACATGAACTTTAGAATACTGAAGTTAAAAATAATCAGTTAAACCTGCACACATATTTTGGTTTTGATATTAAACTATGAGAATATTTTAACAGGTCACAATAGTCCACTAGTTCAGTAGACATCCTACTGAATTTCCTTGATTATCTCCCCATCAACTATTATAATTCTGCTCAAACTGGAAAAGCATCCAAATCACCCAAGAGATTCACACTTCCAGCTTCTATCAAATTATGTCCACTTTTATGATCATTTCATAGGTTAGAGTGCAGCACAATTTCCATTTGAAAAAAGGGTTGTACTGTAATAGCAAAAAAAAAATTGTTTGAAAGTCATTTAGTTAGAACTTGCAAAGCTTATCTACAAGTAAAGAGCAAAATAATCTGCTTAGAAAATGCTTTGTGTACATTTGTCACAGGAAGTCTCAAACAAAAAGGCAATGACTTTAATTTTCATTGTTTGAACTACTAGCTGGATACCCTATACTTTAAAAATCTGTTGACTTTCTTTTCTTTGCAACCCACCATGAAATTATGAGTATATGTGTGCATATATTGGGAATATACCTTTTAAATTGGATACCATGAAATTGATGATCTTCATTAATTTGTGACTTACAAATAGCTACTTTAACAGTGTTCAAACTAACATATATATATTTATATTCATATTTGTGATTTATATATATGTGAAATATACATATATATATGTATATATACACACACATACACACACACCCACATCCACATAATATTTTGTGGTGCTAGGCTCAAACTTAAGGCCTTACACATGATAGGCAAGCATTCTTCTACTGAGCTACATTCCCAACCCTAATTTTTTGTGTATATTAAATTGCACACCTAAAGACCCGTGCTTCACAGCATCATTCACTTGTGATAATTGTACTGGTTGTAATCTTCCTTGTGAATGTTATGCAACATAGCTGATATTTTACTTTCAGTAAAGTTATGCAGATGCAAAGGGATCACTTGAGATAGGACAAAGCAAGTTCATAAAGAGTCCACAGGAAGGGAACACAAACTCAAAAGGGGAAAATAATGCATAGTGTAAATGACACAGGAAAATAACAAGAATTGAATTACAGAAAACAAATAGGGCTTTCTAACAAAGGTTTTCTTCAGCTACAAATTAGGATCATAGAAAATAACTGTAGATCCTTCGAGGTGGTATGTTACTTTCAGTTTATGGGGAAGCTCAGTTGAAATTGTGAAATGTAAAATCAAACCAAGAAATTCAGACATACATCTGACTAGTTTGCTAGGTATTGGGGTGTAGATAGACTCTACATGTGTTTGAAAATTTGTTTTGTCAATCATTGTGCAAACATTTCCTGATTTTTTTAGTCAGAGTGTTAAATTTTTATTTTCATCATGTATCCACTACTTATGATAATTTAATACACTCAGTACATTTATAAGCAACTGTGGCTTGTGTTAGGCTTAATCATCAGAATAACAAATTGTATCTCTGGAACATTTCCGTGTGTGTGTGTGTGCGCGCGCGTGCACGCGCCTGCATGTGCACTTGAACCCAGGTCCTCACACTTGCTAGGCAAACACTCCACCATTGACCTACATCCACAGCCCTAACATTTGTTTTTAAATCATGAACTTTTAGTATGTTATTTTTACTGAAACTCTCATATTGTAGAGATTAAAGACATCCATAATATTAGTATTTAATTTGATGATGTGAAATTGATAAAGCAGTAGTATTTATTAGAAAGCTAATATGTGCAAAACTTGGCACTCCAGGACAGAGGAAGATGGCAAACACTGAGGTCCAAGTATTGGGATGCAGTTCTAGAGAAACATGTCTATATCTGGATAAATCCAAGAAGCTCTCAAAATGGAGATGGCACTACACAAGGTCTAAGTCTGTATTCAGTTAGCCTTGGGGTTACTTTATGTCCTACAGTTAGGGAAATCTTTAGAAATCAATTGTTCCAATAGTTCAAATAGAATTTATCCTCAGTGCAGTCATTCCTAAGTATCTTGAGGGTGACTGGTTGCAGGATTCCTGTGGATATAAAAATCTACACATGCTCAATTCCCTTTCATGAAATGGTGCAGTTTGCATATACTATCTGCCCATCCCTGTATACTTTAAATCTAATCATCTCTAGCTTACTTATGGCACCTAATACAATGTAAATGTTATGCAAATAGTAGTTATGCAGTAATCATGAGAAGAAAATAAAATCTTAACATGTTGGTACAGATGCAATTTTCTTTTTCTGAATATTTTCAGTATGTGGTTAGCTTAATTCATGTGTGTGGAACCCACAGATATGGAGAGCTGACTATATTCACTTCTGCTATAATCTTGTTGATTAAAACAGCTACATAAGCCCAAGTTTAGTCATTCATTTTGTAGTTTAAGTTGTCACTATCTCACAATTTCCTGAAAAGTATATATTATCAACTTCAGAACACCATAAGCCCTATACAAGATTTGGAAACAAAGAACCATTTAGGAAAGTGAAATTGTTAGCAGTGTCCACATGAAAGGTGATTGTAGAAAACTACAGAGGTCATCTCCTTCTTACCTTCTCCAACATATGGCTAGTTCTGCCAGTCTTACAGAAAATTATTCCCATTACTCTCCTATTACCTGTTGAGTAAAATATGAACACCATCTGCCAATGCCACTTGACACAGTCAAATTGAATAGCCTTGTAATCTAATTTTAATGAACTGCTGAAATATTCATGTCAAGATTTTCCTGGTCTATTGCCTCTTTGCTGTCTGATTTGATACTCGACATCCTTTCAAAGAAGTCACTGTAATTTGGAAAACAGAATCGTATCCCCAGACTCATTATTAGTAGTATCTATATTTAATTTTGGCATCCAAACTGATAGTAGTAAGAGTAAATGATTCATTAACATCTATGACAGAAGCCATGGACTCTACTTTTTCTAACCTAGAATAACTCTAGGTATTCTACAAAACAATAAAGCAAAATCAGTCCATCCTCTACTTCCATAAAAGCTCTAGCAGCTGCCCAGAGCTATGTATAGAACTGAACTATGCCATGAATCAGGTAGATTTAAGACATGTCAAAAGCCTCAGTCCATAAGTCAGCCAGCTCCATTGGTCTGGGCCTGAGGTGAGACAGAATATCATGGCAGAAGGATATGGTGGAGTAAAGATGCTCAGATCATGGCAGCCAGGGAGCAGAAAGGGAGAGAGGAGAGGAAGGGGCTGTGGAGAAGATAAATCCTTCCGGACAAGACCTGAGAGACCTATTTACTGCAACTTATTCCCACCTCCTAGTAGTCTACCCCCTACTAAAGTATATTCAGTATTTTCAGGAGTATATCCAATCTACCCTAACTAATTCTGTTGGGGTCAGAAACCTAATGATCCAATCATTTTTAAAAGCCCTACCTCTGAATTTTGCTGCATTGGCGGCCATACTATCAACACATGAGATTTTGGGCAAGATTCCAGATCTAAAACATAACATTGAGAGTTGGATTTTGGGGGTTAGAAGGACTATATAGTGGGATGAATGTGCCTATTTAGGAAATTTTATTTTATAAGTAATACAAGAAAACAAAACAAGATGGCAATGATGTTTTTCTCTCTTGTAATTATTGTCGTGGTAATTAGACACATAGGAAGAGCTCCAAATAATTAATTTATTGGTTTTCCCCATGAGTGTGTAAGAGTTCTTCATGAAAAATTTATCTTATGTTTCCTGGAGAATTTTAGCTCTAAAATGAGAACTAGAATAACTTGCCTGCAGAAATTTTACTTACATTTGTGGGATGTGAAAGCAATTTATTGTGTGGGCATGCCAGTTAAACAATGCAAAGAAATGTTCTATTTGGATCCTTACATTCGATCAATTATAAGTTCACATCAAGCCAGTTCTTGCATTGCTTATACATGAAGATAGCTAGAGAAATCAAATTAGAAACTACTTGAGCATATTAAAAGTCAAATATATATCATTAAATAGATCTCCCATCTTCACACCCTCCAGTTTGTATGTGTAGCAGAAAAAGCATTGGATTGGGAGTTTTGACATTAATGTTGATAACATTAAATAATTGTGACACCTAACATTGATTAAGGACCTTTCAGGGATTTTATGGATGACTTCTATATCTTAACAATTCCTCTAAAAAGTGAAGTTCATTTTACTCCCATCTCATAGGTGAGCACATTGAGGTTCAGATTGGTAACTTTCTATTATCATTCAGCTGGTAGATAGTAGGCAGAATTGTACAGAGGATAGTAGGCAGGATTGTCAGTGTAGCACATTATCAAACACTATGGTACACTAGCAATGGAGGTGTGTGCAAGGGGCTGTAGAAAACACCAGACTAGTACATTGACTATTTAGGAAACATATTCACATGACTAGGAAATGATCATGTACAATACCAAACAACAAATCTTGCATGTTCCTTGATATTTTATGCTTAAGAAAAAATATGGTAAAATTGAGGTCCTATGTTTAGATTCCAACAAATTGCATACCTATCCCTTTCATGTCTCTTTCTGCATTCACTTTATCATACACACTTCAAATTCCACCAGATGACTCCATCAAAATATGAATATTTTGAGAAATGGCATACTATTCTTGTTGGAGAAATAAAAGTCATCAAAATAAACACTGCTGAGTTTAGGATAATGTTTGATAATAGTAGATTTTCAAATTATCATTAATTGTATTCTGTGGTGGTTGACCTCTTGCAGGATGCAAACCTGAATTCCAGATGAATGCCCCAGTCTTGGAAACCTATTAATTTGACTAATCCCTTCATACCACAGGCACTTTAAACCCAGGGGTTCCATTTATCTACCGTGTGTTTCACGAACTTTCAACTTATTGCATGAAATTTCCTATCATGATTTCTGGAAAATCAATTTGTAAGCATGCTGATTAATTCAAGATCATATCAATTGAGAGGTTGCTTCTTAGGTTCAGTGTCTTTAAGGTCCCAATTACAAGCTGCCCTGTGGAGGCTTCTTGACAGCAAGAAATATAATCCTTTGTTGTATCTCATCATGTAATGTTAACCACAGGGGAGGCAAAATATTCAGGTTTATTTGTGTATTTAGTTTTAGAGAGCAGCTAATTCTGTTGCTCTCAGATGATGATCACATTAGCCCAGAGGCAATATAATACAGTGTCAAATTTAAAAAATGCAAGATTTTTCAGAAACCACAAAGGTTTCTATTGTACTTTTCTCCAGGGATCAAGAAAATGAGGTAGTTTCTTTTATTTTTTTAAAATTATCTTTATTTTATTTTTTTACTTATTTTTTTGTGGTGCTGAAGATCGAACCTAGGGCCTCACGCATGCTAGGCAGGCGCTCTACCACTGAGCACTGAGCTACAACCCCAGCCCAGTAGTTTCTTTTATAAACTAGGAGAACCAAAGGAAAAAAAAAACAAAAAACAAAACAAACAAACAAGAATGGTGAAAATCACTCAGTTAGCTATCAGGAAAGTATTACTTGATTTGCCAATAATAAAGTTAGTTGTGGTTGCCAGATCCCTATTATTCCAACTGAAACATACCTCCCACCTTTTGTGTTAATCTGCCCTGCTTGTTCAAATAGACACATGCAATAGAGTATTAAAAATTGACAGTAAAATCATCAAAATGTCACTGACATTATATGACTAAATGTCACTTACATGAATCATACATAGGCACTATTAACTGGTGACATATGAAAGCAGTCCCTAACCTACCCCAAAACTATCCCTAAAAATAAAAAGCAATACAGAAATTCTTATAAAGACATGAATTGTCTTTTTCTTTTTAAGTCATTATTCAGTCTGAGGCATTTAAAGAGTTGTCTAAAAACCCTCCAGTCAAATGCTTTGTGCAGCTTTCAATATGTAAGACTCTAGCTAATGGAAAAGGCAGGCGGTGGAAGGGAGAACTTTCAGTTGTCATGCTGAAGAGTGCTTTAAAGAAGATTGTCATTTGAGACTCTCTTGTCAGCGATGAAGGATTCCAAATGCCGCTGAACCCAGAATTCTGACTGTGGTATGTTTAAAAGTGCATCAATCTAGGAATACTATGTTACTTTTCATTTTACTAAAACATGTATAGAGAAGCCAGTGACTGATATGATACTGATTTCAGAATTGTGCATGAATATGATATTTCAAAATACTAGATAAATATTTTTAAATATAAGAAACAGTATGATCTAAATGTATTTATTTTTAACTATCAGTGTTTATCTTGCATGTGAAACAATTGCCACTTCTCTAAAGTTTTGACTTTTTAAATGTATTTGATTATTGATTTCATTGAAATAGTTACAAATTATACTCTAAAATAGTTCTTGATTCAAAATTATATAAAACATAACTAATAGCAAAAATAAATATTTTATAAATGTTCCTAAGAAATTATTTCATATAACAAATTTGATTAAATAGCATCTGCCAAAGTATAAGGTAATAGACAGAATGAATTTAAAGAAGTATATCTCAGGGTTAAATGGTAAATGACACAGGTTTGAATTTCACTGGTCGATCAGCTAGGGAAGAACATGTTTTCAACCTGCTGTTTTTATTTTCTCATGATTTTAAAGGGCAATTAAAAACCATAATTTTTGTCCCAGTCTTTATTTTCATGTATTTGTTTTAAAATGTTAAATGCTTTCATTTGGCTATCAGAATTTCAGTTTCTCCATTTACATTCAAGGTTAGCTCTTTTAAAAGGGATAATCATTGATATGGAAATAAGTGTTCTTTCCTTGAAGAAAAATAAGTACCTAAAAGCTTCCTTATATAGCATTTAACATGTAAAAGTCAGTAAGCAGAAAAAGTCTACTCAAATGTATTCTCTGTAAATTACTCGTAAGGAGGAAACATTTAAAATTCACCTATTAAAAAATGCAAAAGTGTTTATTTCATTAAGAGCCCTGCAGAAAACCATAGTCTCTACTATGTCATAGACTAAAAAAAATGCTTGGCTTTGGGTCTTCATTTTATAACCCAGAGAATCTATGATTTTGAATGAATAAAAATGGATAGGGAAAGAATAATATACTCTAAGAACTAGCACTTAGCATAATACCTATTACGTTATGAAAATTCAGTCAGTATTTTGCTCCTCTCATCTTTCGTTCCCCTTTTACATTTCATACTGAGTATTTAGACTTGCTTCATAATTTTTATTGTTTCCATGTATACATGTCTTATTACATGGAGTTCAGAGTCATGTTCTATCCAGACAGATAACTCAGGTGTTTGGGATCTAATTACAGTGTCTTAACCTTCAGTGGTTTATTTTCTCTCTCGCTCTCTTTTTTTTGGTATAACATATTTTGTTGCTCAGTGAATCAGCTCTATTTCATAGGATACACCTAATGTGAAAAACTAATGATTCCCAGCTAAATACAGTACCTAAAATCACTATGGGAAAATTTACCTCAAAGGTAAAATGTCAGATAAATCATCTGGATCAATTCATTGCTTGAACCACCTTGAGGAAAATAGAAATGAAGTTTTTCCATATTGATACTTAATTTTAACTTAATAAATAATCAGTTATCAATATAAAAAGTAGCCTCATATTTGAGGACTCCTCAGAGAAAAGTATATGCTGTGTAATTAAATTTTATATGGTAAGAAATATGTGTGTTTCACAATCATAAAAGCAAAGTTATAAGTAGAATTGTCACTTGTTGTTAGATTAAAATAATTTTTCTGACATTTCTTCCTCAATAAAATGAGAGGTTATATTCAGTGGCATTTGAAGTTCAAATATCGTACTTTAAGAAATTTTAGATCTATCAATCTGTAAACAAAATATGTGCATGTTGTTTTCTAAATGCATGCCTTATAATGGTGGTTGTCAATCTAGTGAATATCAAAATTTCTTTTAGGGCTTCTTATAGATAACTGGGGCTTCTACTAGCAATTCTTTCAATAAAGGCCTGTGAATCTGCATTTTTAACAAGTTCCCAGGTGATGCTGAGGCTAATGGTATAGGTACCCTAACTGAGAACAACTGCCTAAACCTCCCCTTAATAGCTCCGGTGTACTGTACATTTTGAGAGCCCACTAAGTGCCTAGCTCTATACTGTCAGGGAATACACTGATGAATCAAACAGGTAAAATCCCTATCATTGCAAAGTTTTCAGTTTAGCGGAGGAGTCAGAAAATTAACAGGTGAGCCTAAACAAAGTGTCTGTTTATAACTTGTCATAAGTGAGTACAGGTAGTGGGAAAGTGCTACCCTAGTGATCAGGGAGGTAGCCTCATAAGGTAGGTGTTCAGGGCAGGCATTGAAAGGCAAGCCAGTAGAGGGCAGAGTGGGAGAAAGAGGCACTCAAGGCAGAAGAGTGGCCTCTGTGAGGGCCCTGGGGTGGGGACTCAGAGCTTACGTGTTTAATAAACTGATAGGTGGCCTGAGTGGCAGGAATACAGAGACTGAGCCCAAGATGAGAGGAGAGAAAGAGGTAAGCAGGCACAGTGTTGCAGAGGCCTGTGATGGGGAGCTGGGATGGTGTTCTAAGACTAAAGGGTTTTGAACAAATTTCTGTGTTTCTGGTGTTGCTCTGTCTCTAAGGGTGGAGAGCAGTGGTGGAGGTGCGATGGCATGAGCAGCCCACTTGGAAGGCAAGGGTACGTTGGTCAGGAGTGGCTGCAGTCCATGTGTATACAGCACAGTTTCCAACATTAAAATGTAGAAACCACTTAGCTATCTAAACACATAGGTGGCAGTTACTAAAAGTCACATTAAGAATGATTACTTGATGATATGCAGACAGGTCAAGGAAGGGAAAAAAGCAAGTTGGAGAGCAATATTGAAATGACGTGTGTGTGCCTATATGTGTGTGTGAGCGAAATCAGTGGCAGTAGTGGGGATATGGATGATTTTTTAATTCCCTTTTTTTCTGATTACTGCAATAAGACAAAAATTCACATTATTACAAAATCTATAAATTCAACTCTATCATTGACTTTGAGGTAGCACTCACAAGTTGAATTATTAATTATTTGTGTGTGTGTGTCTTTGCCTGCACACGTGCCCTCAAGCCAGGCACTGTATAAAGTAGAGGGTACAAAATGAGTAAAACTTGATTCCGGTTCTCAAAAAGTTTGCAGTTAATAGAGACAACAATAATAGGGGCTTTCGAGGAATGGTGCTTAAATGTTAGTGCAGGTGAGCATTCTTTCTGTGGTCTGACAGTTCTTCCAGGTATGAGCTGCTCCTATCACAGCCTACACCAACAGGTCTTGAGTACACTTCCCCTTCCTATACCCAGGCGCCTTTGCATGTGCTGTACCTCTGCCTGGGAATGCTCACACTCAGCATCTTCTATGCATTCTTTAGGTCTCTAGTTAACCGTCACTTTTGAATAAAATTGCTTCTTTTCTCCTCCTCAGCACAATGACTCTGTCTTTGCCATCATATCACCCCCCTCACACACACATTCACACAATGGCAGAAATCAGCACATTGTAAGTACTTGTCCTCCTGTCTTTCTCACCAACTACATTAGTTTCTTTTAAAGGAGAGAGACTTTGGATTATTTTTCTTTGTAATTACCTCAGCACCTTATACAGAAGCTGACTCATGACAGGAATTCAGGAAAAACTTGTTAAATGCGTGAACTACTGAAAGAGATTAGGAAAACATTGCAACTTGAGGTGAAATCATTACTATTAATGTGGTTTTTGAGAGAAAAGGGATAGTTTATGAAGAAGTAAAACAAACTTGCTTTAAAAATAGCCAAAATTTTCTGGTTAGTTTTGCTTCTAGGAATTTGTATCTATAATTTAATTGGAGAGACTAATGGGTGTATGCACAAGGATAGTCATTGCATTATTATGAATCATAGCTAAGAATAATATAGCAAATCAAGCCTAAATATTCTTCCTTTGGAGGTAAATAAAGAATGATATAAACATAAAATTGTATAGTGTTCAACTGTTTAAAAGTGCAGTGGGACAAGGCAAATGCATCCTGCTAATCCTCAAGAGGGCCAAAGGCACAGTCATAAATAAAATATCAGAATATAAAATTGTGGTAGCTCTGACTTCTGGGAAACACCATATCAAGAGTAGTGAGACCTGGTGCTATAATTCTCTGACCCAACTCAGGTGCAACAGATAACACTATGTATTCATGTAGAGGTATATGGCGGACTTTTGGTGTTTTACCCAAGCCTCACTTCCTTTGCTGGCCCTTTTTACCTATCCTAAGTTAGGCAGTCAGAATTTTCCATTCTCTTGGCTACAATATGTGTGTGTGTGCGTGTGTGTGTGTGTGTGTGTGTGTGTGTGTGTTTGTCTGTCTGTGTGTGTACACATATATTCAGGTATTGGAAGAAAGTTATTTTTAGTAATGTTAAAGCAAAATGAGCAGGAGATCATTTGTCTGAGTTTCTTTCTCTACCCAGAACTTTATGTAAGCAAACTGAAACATAAATTGGAACTTTTTCTTGTGATTGTCTTGGGGGTTGGGGCATGAGCTGGAAAATACCTGGCCTCAGTTGACTACAAAAAGCTAACCAGTAAATTGATGATATAACTAGGGACTTCCTCTGACACCATGCACAAATAAGATAAAGGCCAACTATAGCCAATCAAGTAATTTGCTTACATTGCATTTGCATGAAGCCTGTAAGAGTCTACTGCTTATTGCTGCTGGAGTGGAGCTCTCTGAAAATCTTCCAGTTTTGTGTGCAACACAATTCTCGAATGGTTCTTTGCTCAAATAAGATCTCAAATTTATATTGTCTATATGTTTTTCTTAACAGCATAAGTGAATGAGGAAAACAAAACAGAATAAAAACATGGAGAAGTAATAGTAGAGTAGAAATTCTGACAATTATATTTGGACCTGCAGAACCAACTATTTCTAAAGCTAACTCTTGACATTTTAGTGGTAGAGAGCTGAATAAATACTATTGTATGAACATAAAAAATTGTTGTTGTGCTTATGGAGAAGCTGTGGTTATCATGTTTGAACTGGGTTTCTGTTATTTTGCACTCAAAGAGTCTTGGTTAATATAGATATCCATGAGATGCTATAAGAAGAGATTGGGTAGCTGCATGCATAAATTCCGTGTGTGTGTGTGTGTGTGTGTGTGTGTTATAGATTGCACATCTTACATAATATATATGCATACACACAGGTGTTTAATCCTAGAGAATGGAGAAGAAAGAATAAGAAAGACAACTCTGAATGTGTAATAACAATTATCTCTGAATTATCTCTTGCAATATATTATGTTTTTATTTATGTGAATCATCATTATTGGAAAAACAAAAGAGGAGCAGGGGAAAATGAAATGGAGTTGATAAATGCCATTGTTAGGAGCAGAGGAAAGGGTTTTAGTTATTGGAGGAAGCTCTGAGCAAAGGTACCAAGTTTGGACTCAGTCATGTATGTACAGGGACAATGCCAGAGACTTGCCTGACTATAGCACACAGTGTGGGGAGAATCAGGCTGGAGAGAGAATACAGGTGTGAAGAAAATATGAATTTATGTAACATGTCCTATGCAGGGACAACACACACTGATAAACAGACTTCTGTGACATTCTGCAAACTTACAAAGCACTATTAATACTGAGTTGAATTAAAAAATTAGATGACTGAGCAGCTACTGAACAACAGTGAAAGAGAAGCTATGTTATCAGTTAACTCATTTTCCATATCTTATTCTTCACCTAAATGACAAATGGCCTCTTGAGTTTGTTATTAGCTCCTCATTTTAATTCTTAAGGACAAATATGTCAGTGGAGAGAATTTTTTTTTTATGAAGCACAAAGTGTCAGACTACGGTCTTTTATATATTTGATAATAGTATGCAAACATAAAAATTAAAAATAAAAGTAATTATAAAATTACTTGAGCAAATAGTATGTACTAAAGAGTACATAGTGACATCATAATAGACATGTCAAATAGATGTGATTCGTACTCCCTTTAGGATTATAAATCTTTCTATATAACTTGATATTGTCAAGAAGTGGGACCCTAGAATTAGGGTGTGGGTTTGATTTGTGGCACTTTCGTTTACACGCTGTGTGATATTGGGCCTTAGAGTTCCTATCTATAAATTATGTGTGGGGGACATGGTAGTGGCAGTTAATAACACCTCTCTCACTGGGTAATTGTGGGGCATAAATGAATATGCATTAAAAAGCTTCAAATAGCTCAATGGTAGAGCACATGCTTAATATGCACAAGGCCCTGGGTTCATTCCCTTGTACCAGGAAAACAAATTTTTCTTTCTTTCTTTTTTTCTTTTTTTTTTTTTTTTTAGTAGTATGGGAACATACTTATATTATTAATATGTACTCATAAAAGATGAGAAAATTAAGGATTTTAGAGGTTAAAGGATTGATTCAAGAATGATAGACATAGTGGGGAACAAGCTGACCTTCCCACAAGTTGTCTGATTCTGTAAAAATGGGGTGAGGTTTAGGGTAGGGAAAGGAGAGACAGAGGGGGAGCTGCCTAGAAGTTTGCAGAGGAATAATAGGTAGGCATGGAGAGATGTCTCAGACAGAGATGGACAGTCCTGAAAGGGGAGACTTTTCTACTTCTCTGTGTGACATGGAACCTCTTCTCATTTTCCTTTCAGTGTAGATGGAAAATTCTGCTTTGTTTGCTAATCTCCACAGGTGAGAACTTTGGGAAGGAAATAATGATGATGAGTGGCGGTTCATAAATGCTGCATGTTATGTTTGTAACAAAAGATCTACAGTGTTGAATATTAGAAAGGTAGTTTCTCTAAATGTGTTTGAGAATCAGGTCTAGGATGGACCTTATTGGTACTTGGTGGGGATGGAAGGAGGACCATAAGGCTCTGAAAGAAGTGGGCTATCTGAAACAGAAAGCAGAGGGAGAAGGGCCATAAACAAAACTGGGCTCTGTTGATGTCCAAGAAACTTCCTAAAGGAAATCAAAATGCAAGCAATATAAAAAAAGATCAGTCCCCCTCTTTATCTAGTTTATATATGCCGACTTTCCTCTGCTAAGCAATTCTTGAATAACATGGACCATAATGGAGATTATACTTGTGATTTGGGATTGATTTTTGTAGATGGCCAATAGGCCTGATCTTTTACTTTTTCTACTTTGAAATAAGTTGAGGAAAGGTATTTTACATATACATATAATAAAATATACTACTCATAAATTATCTGATTTTGGGCATTTTCATTTCTATATATAAGGAGAATTCATATATGTACATACTTGAGTTTCATTTGTATTTTTTCTTGGTATTGTCTAAAATACATATTTAACATTGTCTTTTATGAAGAAGTGTGTATCAATAAAGCAAATACTGTTTAAGATACTAATTTATTTAAAATAATAATTGAATAACTAGAAGAGGATGTTTTTAGTATTCTCAACAGAAGTCTCTGGACTGACATTATCTACAGCTGTATTTATTTATTTATTTATTTCATGATGGCACTGCCTCGGAAAATGATATTTTCAAAAACTGCTTATCAGAGTGCTCAAAGCATTTATTTCTTTGTAGATGCAAATATTCAATCTTAGTCCCTAGGTCAGCAGTTCTTTCTTGGATTACAAGAAGATGTACAAGGTTCTGCCTTCAAGGTATTCCTCTTTATGACATGAGATCTTAGATTTGGTCAGAAGCTACTGGCAGTTTTGACACTGAAGTAGACTGTTTTCATTAGTGAATGAAAAACAGTCATCTGTAAAAGAAAGATTCAAGGATAAGAGAAATTACTGCTCTTGTGAAGCCTGCACTTTTGAATCTGTCATCTTCCTTTGATAGGGTCTTACTGTGGTACTAGGTCAAAGCAGGCTGATAGGAAGGGAGGCTTTTAGTGGGAAAAAGTAGCATTAACCAAACATTTTTGTGAATACTATTTTTAAGAGTCATCACTAATGCTGTGTGTTTCTGATCATTACTACTTAATGCTACTGCCCTGTGGACACTAACCTAATTTGCAAGGGTGACTTAAAATTGTTTGACTTCCCAAGTGTCCAGGAAATCAATCACAACTTTCTTTTAACGCAAACACAATTGCGTTCATTATTACTACACCACAGTGACTCTTTATAACAGGAGGCTAAAAAAGCAATGTAAAAACCATAACTTACCAAAACTGTCTGGAGAGCGGGTTGGTTATCCTATTAAAACTCATCTGCTGTGGTTCCTACCTAGGAATATGGATTAAATGTCCAGAGGCTATTATAAACTTGTGTTTTATTGCTGCCTTTTCCCATGTCTGTAATTTATTACTTTACATCTACCTTTCTTCCTATAACCCATAGGAGAATTATGGAAATAGTGCAGTTATGGAACTTTACCCACTTAGAGCTGTTTGTGAGGCTGAGCTGTTATGATTCTGAGGGTCATAAGTAGGCTTTCAGAATGAATTATTAGGTGTATTTACTGACTCTCCTACCTAATCTGTCTAGCTTGTGTACACCCACTATGTAAAAGTTCCTGCGTAAGCGTCACTTAATGGTCATAAAGAACAAGCATGGGCCTCTATCTTCATCCCACTGACACATATGAGCAGTGGTCTTAAAAATTGTTGGTTTTCAAGCTACAGATATGAGGCCAACTGATTCCCAAATTGCTGATAACTTAAAAAATCATGTCTTTGTACACACTGCATCTGGGAAAGGAAAAGATCCCAGTAAAGAGGGGTGTTCAAGAAATGAAAGCAAGGTATCAGAAAGCCTCATTTCCAGTAGACACCAAGAGATCTCAGGAATAAAGTAAAAGGGATCTTATTCTCTCTTGAGACTTGATTATTACTTTGGGTTATGGAAAGATAGGCATTAGGAAATTCTTCTTTTGACAAAATTCCTTTTTATCTGCCCCATATCAAGACAAGAAAGAGCTGACTCTTAGCCTGCTCTTTCTATGTAGTTCCTATGCCCTGTGCACTTTTACCTTCTACAAATCAACACTAGATTTAGAGCAGCTTTCTAATTTATAATTGTCAGAGTGTTCTTAAAAACAAACAAAAATATAGAGCTTAAAAGCAAAATAATTATTTTTTATTAAATAGTGACATGCTGAGGATATTTAATTTGTTCTCATATAGTTTAATATCTTCTCTAAACACTATATGTGACTTCTAAAGCCTGAAACTATCATTTATAAAGCAGTCATCATATGGACAAGCAGGAAACTCTTGTGTTTCCTAGAGGTTTTCATTTCAACATGGATAAGCAAAAATATGACAATTATTGACCTGCATCCTATACTAGGAATAACAGTTATCGAAAAATAAAATGGCACTGAAGTTTTAGAATGAATGAGACTAAGCATCAGTGTCTTCTTAGTTAGGGAGCTGAGTTGTATGTTGTGCTATTTCACTTCTGGAGTTCATGCTTATTTTGATTTTTCACTTCTGGAGTGATCTTGCTTAAACCTTTATGGCACCATCTAATCAGTTTTTTCTTTTTTGATAATTTTTATTTTTTAATTTTTATGTGAAAAATTGTATGTACCTGAATTTGTGAATCATCCTACTTATGTACTGTCTGATTAGTAAAACATCTGTTTGGAAATTTGATCAACATTTGATCAACCCCAGCTGTCAGGATAACTTCTTATGTTTAACTTATATGCCAGACATTGTTTCTTAAAACATTGTTGGGAATATGTGTCATACTCTGTGAATGAGGAAACCAGTGGACACAGAAATTGGTAAAACCAAGTCTATACATCAAATTAAGAAGCAAAGCCAGAATTCAAATTTAAGTCTGTCTACCTCTGAAGAGTAAACATTTCAGTAGGAGGCTTCCCTGGCCCTGATATGAGAGAAAGAGCTGAGGTAAAGAAAAAGCAACAATTCCTAGGACTTAATAGGTACTTAATAAATATCTTCTTGTTCAACTGTAGTGTTAAGGTATCCACTTTATATATTTTTTTTAATTTTTCTGACTAACATTTATCTTTCTATCCTCTATCACTTGAACAACTTTGAATGACGAGACTTTCAAAAACATATTAAATGATAGACACTTCTTTGTTTCTTCAATACATAGCACAAAATAGTCGCCAAAAGGATTTGTGCATGTGTGTGAGTTTGCTTTTTAAGTTAATAAAGTTTGCACAAGTGAGTTGCTTTCTTGGAAAGTTATGGTTTCCACTCTGATTTACTGACATTTTTAGTTATTGTTCATGGAGGAATTTGCTGTAAAGCACTGCTTTGGGCAGTTCCAAGGGCTATATTGTCTGAAGCATAAACAGTATTTTAATGACCTTCTAAATCCTTCACAGAATTATAGCTTTGTGTTTGGTTTCTAAATAGAAGTGCATTATAAAGGTTTCACATCTGTCAATCAGTAACAGTGAAATATTTTTTTTTTCTTTTTCCAGCTAATGGTCTGACTACTCCTGTCTTATATTCTTATTTTTGTTTTAAGTTATGTAATATCTCTGACATTTGCCAGCTTTGAAATACTGCAATTATTAAATAAAGATGCAGTTTGTGCATGTTAGGAATGCCATGAGCTAGTCCAGCTCTGAACCTGACATAGTATCATCAGTGTTTAAAATTCATGCAACTTCTTTCTTAGCCTTTCATTCCTCTTCCTCTTTGCTTAAAGTCTCATTGCCTGAACCTAGGCTATGCCACCTGACGTCATGTGAACATTTCTTTCTTTTCTTTTACCACCAAAACTCCCCCCATCTTCTTAAGTCTTACCCTGCCCCCCCAAAAAATTAAATAAATTCAGATAGGTTTAATTTAAGCTAAGGGATTAATGGTTTACTATAGTTAGATGTTTGCCAAAGCATAGTTTTCAGATAATTTTTAAGAATCACAGTAACAACTTAAAATTTTTAATAGGTATGAGCTTAATTTAATGTGTCGGAAAAAAAAAAATAACCATCAGGGGGCTGGGGAGATAGCTCAGTCGGTAGAGTGCTTGACTTGTAAGCACAAGGCCCTGGGTTCAATCCCCAGCACCCCAACCCCCCCAAAAAATAACCATCACCTTAAACTTGTTGGTTTTAGATTAACATTTTGGCAAAGGCTAATTTTTTTTTAAGTAGTTCTTCAGCCTATTCTAGAATATTACTACCCTTTTCCATTCTTGAAGTCCACTAATGAAGTCATGAAGAACATTTTCAATAAATTTTTATGGTCTTTTCAAGTATATGATTTGTTTCAAAATGGTCCCAGTTACTGGTAATTATTATCTTCTCTCAAAGCACTACAAGAAGTTGATCTTAGCGCTATGATCATATTGAGTGGGTGTTGGTATGGAAAAATATCCCACTCAGCGCATATTAAAGAGAAAGTAGCTCACTAAAAAGACCCTCACATAACGGTGGTAGAAATAGCCATCACAAAACAACAGCGAAAACAGATTTAAACACAGAAACAGATAACATAAGTAAATAAGGCAATAAGATACTTCAAAAAGTTCAAAACTCCCAACAAGTAAAATCAGAGATACTGTACTAGAAGAAATACTGAACAAAGAATTTAAAAAGTAGATTGTTGAAATTATTGATGAACTAAAAGAAATGAACTTAGGAAGAAGATGCAGGATATGAAAGAGCATTTTAATAAGGAAATAGAGATTCTGAAAAATAACCAAGTAAATATCTTGGAAATGAAAAACACAATTAACAAAATAAAAATCTAAGTGGGGAGCCTCACCAACAGAGTTGAACATAACAAAAGAAAAATATTATGGCTTAAAGACAATTGCAAGAATTAGAATATACTGAAAGTATGAAGAAGAAGAAGAAGAAAAAGAAGAGGAAGGGGAAGAGGAAGGAGAAGAGGAAGAGGAGGAGGAGGAGGAGGAAGAGGAGGAGGAGGAGGAGGAAGAAGCAGCAGCTATGAACAATGTACAAAAGTTCTGGGACAACATTAAAAAGTCAAACTTAAGACTCATTAGTCTTGAGGAAGGAGAGGTGATACAGAGCAATGGAACAGAAAACTTAATCAGTTAAATAGTAGCAGAAAACTTCCCTAATCTTTGGAATGAGATGGGCATTCAGGACTGGAGACATTTAGAACTCCAAACAATAGAACCAGAAAAAGAAATTCTCCATGACACATTATAGTTAAAATGCCAAAAATTCAGAAGAATTTTAAAAGCTTCAAGAGAAACACCAGCATACTAATTAGGATAAAAACACCTTTCTCAGAGAAACTCTAAAAGCCAGGAAGGCATATAATGATGTATTTCACATTCTGAAAGAAAATAACTGCCAACTAGAATACTATATGCAACAGAGTTATTCTTCAAAATTGAAAAAAAAAAAACCTTCAAAAATAAGCACAAACTAAAGGAATTCATGGTCACTAAACGAGCATTGTAGAAAATACTTTAAAAAATCCTACACACGGAAAAAGAAGGTAAAAATAACCAAGGGAGTATGGAAAATAATAAATTGTTAGAAAAACAGATAAGCAAATGAGAGCTAGTAATGATTCAAACACTATAAATAAAAATGATGGCAAGTAACACAAGTATCCCTGTAATATCACTGAATGTAAATGGTCTTAATTCTCCAATTAAAATACATAGACTAGCAGATTGGTTTAAAAAACAAGACCCAATTGTATATCATCTGCAAAAAACATCTCAGAGGCAAAGAAATTGACTAAGTGAAAACCAAAACATAGAATATGATATTTCATGCAGACAGAATCCATACACTGGCAGGACTAGTTACTCTCATATCAGACAAAATATACATCAATCTAAAATTAGTCAGATGATACAAGGTCAGTAAATATTAATAAAGGGAACAGTCTAAAAAATACAACAATAATTGATATGTATACTCCAAATGTCAGTAAACCCTGCTACACAAAACAAACATGGCTTGATATAAGGTACTAATTGACCCCAATAGAATAATGGTGGACTTCAACATATCATTCTTGGTAACAGAAATATCTACCAGACAGAAAATCAACAATGACACAGGAGATTTAAACTTTACTAAAGATAAACTGGACTTAACAGATACCTACAGAATATTTTATGAAAATACAACTAAATTCACTTTCTTTCAGCTGCTCATGAAACATTCTAAAATTGAGTCATTGCAAATAGAAAAAAAATTGAAATAATTTCTTGCATCTTTTTATACCATGATGGAATGAAATTAGAAATCAATAAGAAAAATTACAGAAACTACTCAAAAACATAGAAGTTGAACAATCTCTTTTTAAAAGGATGAGTGAGTCTTTGAAGAAATAAAGGGGAAAATTGAAAATTTTTTAGAATAAACCACAGACAGAAACACAGCATACCAAGAACTCTGGAACATGGCAAAGGTATTCCTGAGAGTAAAATTTATAGCTATGAAATGCCTATATTTACAAAAAAACACCAAAACAGATCTCAAATAAGGAACCCAATGAGATCTTAGAAAAAAAAATTAAGATTTAAATCCTAAAACTAGTAGAAAAGGAACACTAATGATTAGAGCTGAAGTTTACAAAATAGAAAGTAAAAGAACAATACTAAAAACAATACTAAAGATCAATGAAACAAGGAGTTCATTCTTTGAATAAAACAGATTGATAAACCCCTAGCCAAACTAAACTACAGAAAGTGATACAAAACCCAAATTAATAAAATTAGAAATGAAAATGGAGAAATTACAACAGACACAACCACAATGCAAAGGACTATTCAGGACTATTTTGAAAATTTGTATTCCAACAAATTGGAAAATTTAGTAGTTATATGTGTTTAGTAGGTATATGTGACTAAAACTGAACCAAGAACTTATGGAAACCTCAATGAACCAATAATAAGCAATGAGACTGAAGCAGTAATAAAAATTCTCTCAACCAAATAAAACTCTGGACCAAATAGATTCACAGCTGAGTTTTATCAGATCTTTAAAGAAGAAATAATACCAAAATTCCTCAAATTATACCATGAAATTGAAGCAGAGGGAATACTTCCAAACATATTCTATGAAACTTGTATCATTCTTCTATCAAAACAAGATAAGGACACTTAAAGAAAACTGCAGACTAATATCACTGATGAACATTAATTAAATTTTTTCAATAAAATGCTAGCAAATTGTATTTAAAAAGACATTAAACAGATTATTCATCACGATCAAGTTGGTTTCAATCCAGGGTTTCAAGGATGAGTTCAAAATACACAGATAAATGCAGTACATTGCATAAATGAAACCACAAATATCATTTGATTATATCAACAGATGCAGAAAAATCCTTTGACAAACTTCAACATCCTTTTATTATAAAAATACTGAAGAAAACTGGATAGAAGAAATTTACTTTAATCTAATAAAGGCTATATATGTTAAACAAAAGCCAACATCATACAGAATGGAAAGAACTGAGAGCATTTCTTATAAATTTAGGAATAAGATAAGGATATCCACACTCATCTCTATTATTCAATATAGTTCTGAGATTCTAATCAGAGTAATTAGGCAAGGGGAAGATACAAAATGGATACAAATAGGAGAGGATCAAGTCACATCATCCCTGTTTGTGCATGATATGATCCTATACTTAGAAGACCCTAAATACTTTACCAGAAGACTTCTAGAAATGAAAAACACATTTAACAAAGTGGCAGGATACAAAATCAACATCCAAAAATCAATAACTTTTCTATACACAAGTAATGGATCAGCTAAGAAAGATATCAGGAAAACAATTCCATTCAAAATGGCATCAAAAAGAATATTTCTAGAAATGGACTTAATGAAGCAGGTGAAAGACCTGTGTAATGAAAGAAAGAAATTGAAGAAGACACTAGAAGATGGAAATATCTCCCATGTTTATTAGTAGGGAATGAATATTGTTTGAACAATCATATTACCAAAAGTCTTCTGTAGATTCAATGCAATCCCCATCAAAATACTAATATTTTACACAGAACTGGACAAAAAAGTTCTAAAATTCATATAGAGGAACAAAGGATACAGAATAGCCAAGCAATCTTAAGCAAAATGAACAATGTTGCAAGCATTACAATACCTGATTTCACATCATACTGCAGACTCATAGTGACCAAAACATCATGGTAGTTGCATAGAAGTAGACAAACATACCAGAGGAACAGACTGGAAGTCACAGAAACAAACTCACACAGATACAATCATCCTATTCCAAACAAAGGTGCCACAGGCATACATTGGAGAAAAGATAGCATCTTTAAAAATGGAACTGGGAAAACTGGATATACCTATATATAGATGAAATTAGATCCCTATTCTGTACGAGAGTCAGTGCAAAGTGAATCAAATCTCTTGTTACAAGACCAGAAACTGCAAAATTTTGAAAAGTAAGGATTGGGGAAATACTTATACTTTTGGCACAGGCAAAAACTTCCTAAATAGGAACCATGTAGCAGGGAAATTGATGAATTGTATGGCACCAAATTAAAAGGCTTCTGTTCAGTAAAAAAAGTCAAATAAGAGCGAAGAAACAACTGACAGAATGGGAAAAAAAATATCTTTGTCATCCTCTCTTCTGACAGGATGAATATGCAGAATATATATAAAGAATGAAAAAAACTCAATGTCGATAATGGAATGACCAAATCAGTAAATTAAAAAAATGAACTCAATAGACACTTTTCAAAAGAATTACAAATGGCCAACAACTATGTGAAAAAGAGTTTTAACATAATTAGTCATCAGGGAAATATCAATCCTTGGATTGTGTAGAGGGGAGTGAGGGGAGGGGTGGGGCAGTGGGAATGGGAAGAATGATAAATGAAACAGACATTTTTACCCTATATACAATGTGTGTTCACACTACTGGTGTGACTCAGCACCATATAGAGTCAGAGGAATGAGAAGTTATGCTCCATTTGTGTACAATGTGTCAAAATGCATTCTACTGTCATGTATAACCAATTAGAACAAATAAAAAGTTGAATAGTAAAAATAAATTTGTAAAACTACACTGAAATTCCATTTCACTACATTTAGCACAGCAGCCATCAAGAACAAAAATAATAATAAATGCTGGCTGAGATGCAGGGGAAAAGGAAGTCTCTTACACTGTTGGTGGGAAAGTAAAGTAATACAACCAATCTGGAAATCATTATGGAAGTTCCTCAAAAATTTATAATAGAGCCACCATATTATACATCTCTTCCAGCATACTTTAGAGAATTATCAGCATACTTTAGAGAGAAAAATGCATACACATGTTTATCACAGCACTCTTCACAGAAGCCAAGTTATGTATTGAGCCCAGGTATCCATCAATAGATGAATGGAAAATGAAATTGTGGTATGTATATACAATACAGAGTTACTGAGCCATAAAGAAGAATGAAATTATATCATTTGCAGGAAAATGGATGGAACAATTAATCATAATTTTGAATGAAATAAGACAGACTCAAAAGTATCATGTTATTCCCTCTTATGTGGAAGCTAGAGGGAATGAAAGGAATGGCTTGAAGGTAGAACAGCAGCCAGTAGGGTAAAGGGAGGGCTTGGGGTAAGGGCAGAGGTGAGAGGAGAGGCAGTATTGGGAATGAAATTTATCAAATGGTGTTTTTATGTAAGTGTGAATGTCACAATGAAACCCACCATTTAGTATAATTTAGATGTTCCAATAACACACACACACACACACACACACACACAACTTTCAAAAAGACTAAATGTAATAACTCCTGGTGAGGATGTAGAGAAAAGGGAAAACTACACACTGTGAGAATGTAAATCAGCATTCATTATGAAAAACTGTGTAGGTTTCTCCACAAATTAAAAATAGATTGCCATATAATTCATCATTCCCCCGACTGTGTATATATCCAAAGGAAATGAAATCAGTATGTTGAAGAGATACCCGTACTTCCATGTTTATTGCACCATTATTCACAATAGCTAAGATATGGAAGCAGACTATCAACTGAAGAATAGACAAAGAAAAATGTGTACATATACACAATCAAATATTAGTCATAAAAAGAATGAAATTATGACATTTGCAATAGTATGGATGAACCTGAGAAACATTGTATTCAGTGAAATAATCCAGGCACCAAAAGACAAATACATGATCTTCACTCACTTATGTAAGCTAAGGAAGTTGATCTTATAAAAGTAGCAGAATGAATGGTCATTACCAGAGCCTTAGGCATGTAGAAGTGACAGGAATGGGGAGATTTGGTCAGAAGATGTAGAATTATAGTTACATGTGATAAATTTTAGAAGTGTTTCCAGAATAGTCCTATATATACATAGACTAAAATTCAGCAAATGATTTACTGAAGCCAGGATGGATAAGAGAAAATAGGTAAGACAGGAGAATAAAGAAGGATTTCTAATGTCTATGGAGTTTATTCTGTGTGATAAAAATATTCTGAAATGTATTGGGGTGCTCCTTATATAACTCTGTGAACATACTAAGAACTCTTCTATTTTACATTTTAAATGGCTGAATTATATAATACATTGAATTTTATATCAATATACTATTCATAAAAAGATTCTTAAACATTAAATATTTGTGTTCAGTAATGTGAAACAGGAAGAAGTGGATGTTCATTCTCGCGCACTCTAAATACAATGCATATTGCTCTCATAATATTAAAGAAATATGAATGGCATCACTTACCTCAGAGGACATACTGGGTACCATCACTGATGTCTACTTTTCTTAGAAATTTGGATGACTAAACTTTTACTTCATCCAGAGGAATTTCAAAATACTTGGAGGATTTCCCCTCAGATATTCAGCTTATTCTGCCACAACTTACCAAAGGGAACTTAGTTTACAGAGGCAGGTACTCTGAGAAATAAAGGGAATCTAACAGACTTGTTAACCCAGAGTTTCCCTAGTGAACCTCTTCAGGAGCTCAAGCAGAAGCTCCAGGGGATCTATGGACCCCCTGAGGTTGTATGCGTAATTATTTGAATATGTAAGTTTGAGTATTTCTCTAGAAATATTTCCTATTACTAAAGAAGCATTAAGAACCAGTGACTTAATCTTGAGTTATTCTTTCACAACTTAAAAAAATGAAACTATCAAAATCAAAGGAGCCTCCCCATGTAGAAATAGCCAGGGCAATAATCTTTTTGTTTTTCTTTCTTTAATAATTTTTTAAAAATATTTTTAGTTGTAGATGGACACAATATTTTTATTTTATTTGTTTTAGTTTCATGTGGTGCTGAATGTTGAACCCAGTGCCTCATAGAGGTGCAAGGCAATGCTCTACCACCGAGCTATAACCCCAGCCCCAATGATCTTTTTTTTTTTTTTTGGGGGGGGGTGCTGGGGATCGAACCCAGGGCCTTGTGCTTAAAAGGCAAGCACGCTACCGACTGAGCTATCTCCCCAGCCCCACAATGATCTTAAATGGTACCTCTAGGTTCAAAATAATTTCTCTTGTATGCTCTATTTTAAAATTTACCCTATAAACACACACACACACACACACACACTTCTTTCTTTCTTTTTCTTTTTTTTTTTTTTTTTGCTGTGCTGGGGATCAAACCCAGGGCCTTGTGCTTGTGAGGCAGGCACTCTACCAACTGAGCCATATCCCCAACCCACACACATAATTCTTTTGACTAACATATCCTCACTTCCCTTTCCTCTAACTTCCTAAGCCTCTGGTAGCTGCTTTTCTGCTCTGTACTCTTATAACATACATAAACATATCAACATTTTAAGATTCTCTCTCTTTTTGTAAATATCTAAGATTTTTAAACACTTTTTTAGATGTTGCTATACCTTTATTTTTTTAAATTTATTTTTATTGTAAACAAATGGGATACATCTTGTTTCTCTGTACATGAAGTAGAGGCATACCATTTATGTAATCATACATTTACATAGGGTAATCGTTTTTGATTCATTCTGTTATTTTTTCCTTCCCCCCACCCCTCCCACCCCTCTTTTCCCTCTATACAGTCCCTCCTACCTCCATTCTTGCCCACTCCCACCTCCCCTTATTTGTCATCCTCCACTTATTAGTGAGATCATTCATCCTTTGGATTTTGAGATTGGCTTATCTCACTTAGCATGATATTCTCCAATTTCATCCATTGCCTGCAAATGTCCTCATTTTATTATTCTTTACGTTTTATGGCTGAGTAATATTCCATTGTGTGTGTGTGTATATATATATATATATATATATATATATATATATATATATATATATATATCACAGTTTCTTTATCCATTCATCAATTGAAGGGCATCTAGGTTGGTTCCACAATCTGGCTATTGTGAATTGAGCAGCTATGAACATTGTTGTGGCTGTATCTCTGCACTATGCTGATTTTAAATCCTTTGGGTATAGGCCAAGGAGTGGGATAGCTGGGTCAACTGGTGGTTCCATTCCAAGTTTTCTAAGGAATCTCCACACTGCTTTCCAGAGTGGCTGCACTAATTTGCAGCCCCACCAACAGTGTCCCTTTTTGCCCACATCCTCTCCAACACCTATTGTTGCTTGTATTCTTGCTAATCACCATTCTAATTGGGGTGAGATGAAATCTTAGTGTAGTTTTGATTTGCATCTCTCTTATTACTAGAGATGTTGAACCTTTTTTCATATATATGTTGATTGCTTGTAGATCTTCTGTGAAGTGTCTGTTCATTTCCTTAGCTCATTTGTTGATTGGGTTATGTGTATTCTTGGTGTAGAGTTTTTTGAGTTCTTTATATATTCCGGAAATTAGTGCTCTATCTGAAGTATGAGTGGCAAAGATTTTCTCCCACTCTGTAGGTTCTCTCTTCACATCGCTGATGATTTCCTTTGCTGAGAGAAAGTTTTTGGTTTGAATCTATCTCAGTTATTGATTCTTGCTTTTATTTCTTGTGCTATGGGAGTCCTGTTAAGGAAGTCTGGTCCTAAGCCGACATGTTGAAGATCTGGACCTACTTTTTCTTCTATAATCTGCAGGGTCTCTGGTCTGATTCCGAGGTCCTTAATCCATTTTAAGTTTAGTTTCGTGCATGGTGAGAGATATGGGTTTAGTTTCATTCTCTTGCATATGGATTTCCAATTCTCCCAGCACCATTTGTTTGAAGAGACTATCTTTTCTCCATTGCATATTTTTGGCACCTTTGTCTAGTATGAGAAAATTGTATTTATTTGGGTTTATGTCCATGTCCTCTATTCTGTACCATTGATCTACCTGTCTATTTTGGTACCAATACCATGCCGTTTTTGTTATTATTGCTTTGTAGTATAGTTGAAGTTCTGGTATTGTGATACCCCTGTTTCACTCTTCCTGCTAAGAATTTCTTTAGCTATTCTGGGTTTCTTATTCTTCCTGATGAATTTCATGATTGCTTCTGCTATTTCTGTAAGGTACGACATTGGGATTTTATTTGGAATTGCATTGAATCAGTATAGCACTTTTGGTAGTATGGTCATTTTGACAATATTAATTCTGCCTATCCAAGAACATGGAAGAGCTTTCCATCCTCAAAGATTTTCTTTAATTTCTTTCTTTAGTGTATTGTAGTTCTCATTGTAGAGGTCTTTCACCTCTTTTGTGAGATTGATTCCCAAGTATTTTATTTTTTTCGAGGCTATTTTGAATGGGTAGTTTTCCTAACTTCCCTTTCTGAAGATTCATCACTTATGTATAAAAATGCATTGGATTTATGAGCATTGATCTTATATCCTGCCACTTTACTGAATTCACTTATGAATTCTAAAAGTTTTCTGGTGGAATTTCCTGGTTCCTCTAAATGTATAATCATGTCATCAGCAAATAGGGATAATTCGAGTTCTTCTTTTCTTATTCGTATCCCTTTAATTTCTTTGGTCTGTCTAATTGCTCTGGCTAGAGTTTCAAGGACAATATTGAATAGACGTAGTAAAAGAGGGCATCCCTGCCTTGTTCCAGTTTTAGGGGGAATGCTTTCAGTTTTTCATCATTTAGAATGATATTGGCCATGGGCTTAGCGTAGATAGTCTTTACAATGTTAAGGAATGTTCTCACTATCCCTATTTTTTCTAGTGTTTTGAGCATGAATGGATGCTCTATTTTATCAAATGCTTTTTCTGCATCTATCAAAATAATCATGCATTCTTGACTTTAAGTCTGTTGATATGGTGAATTACATTTATTGATTTCCGAATGTTGAACCAACCTTGCATCCCTGGGATAAAACCCACTTGATCGTGGTACACTAACTTTTTAATATATTTTTGTATGCTATTTGCTAAAATTTTGTTGATAATTTTTGTGTCAATGTTCATTAAGGATATTGGTCTGAAATTTTCTTTCCTCTATATGTCTCTGTCTGGTTTAGGTATCAGGGTGATATTGGCTTCAAAGAATGAGTTTGGGAGGGTTCCCTTCTCTTCTATTTCATGGAATACTTTGGGAAGTATTGGAATGAGCTCTTCTTTAAAGGTTTTGTAGAACTCGGCTGAGAACCCATCTGGTCCCAGACTTTTCTTTGTTGGTAGGTTTTTGATGACTTCTTCTATTTCATTACTTGAAATTGATCTATTTAAATTGTGTATGTCCTCCTGGTTTTAGGTAATTCCTATGTCTCTAGAAACCTGTTGATGTTCAATATTTTCTGTTTTGTTGGAGTATAGATTTCCAAATAGTTTCTAATTATGTTTTGTATTTCACTCGTGTCTGTAGTGATATTTCCTTGTTCATTCCGAATATTAGTAATTTGAGTTTTCTCTCTCCTTCTCTTTGTTAGTGTGGCTAACTAAGGGTATATCAATTTTGTTTATTTTTTCAAAGAACCAACTATTTATTTTGTTAATTTTTTTCGATGGTTTCTTTTGTTTCAATTTCATTGATTTCAGTTCTGATTTTAACTATTTCCTGTCTTCTACTTTTGGTGTTGCTCTGTTCTTTTTCTACAGCTTTGAGCTGTACTGTTAGGTCGTTTATTTGTTGTTTTTTTCTTCTTTTATTGAATACACTCCATGAAATAAATTTTCCTCTAAGTATTGCTTTCATAGTGTCCCAGAGATTTTGATATGATGTCTCTTTGTTCTCGTTTACCTCTAAGAATTTTTTTTATTTCCCTACTGATGTCTTCTGTTATCCATTCATCATATAATAGCAAATTATTTAATCTCCAGGTGTTGGAGTAGATTCCGTTTTTATTCTATCATTTATTTCTAATTTCAATCCATTATGATCTGATAGAATACAAGGTAGTATCTCTGTCTTCTTGTATTTACTAACATTAGCTTTGTGGTATAGAATATGGTCTATTTTAGAGAGGGATCTATGTGCTGCTGAGAAGAAAGTGTATTCACTTTTTGTTGGATGGTATGTTCTATATATGTCCATTATGTCTAAATTTTTGATTGTGTTATTGAGATCTATGGTTTCTTTGTTCAATTTTTGTTTGGAAGATCTGTCCAGTGGTGAGAGAGGTGTGTTAAAGTCACCTAGTATTATTGTGTTGTGGTCTACTTGATTCCTGGAATTGAGAAAGATTTGTTTCATGTACATGGATGAGCCATGTTTGGGGCATTAATATTTATGATTGTTATATCTTGCTGATTTATGCTTCCCCTAAGCAGTATGAAATGTCCTTCTTTATCCCTTCTGACTAACTTTGGCTTGAAGTCCACATTATCTGATATGAGGATGGATACTCGGCTTTTTTGTTGAGTCCATGTGCATAGTATATTTTTTTCCCATCCTTTCACCTTTAGTCTGTGGGTATCTCTTTCTATAAGATGAATCTCCTGCAGGCAGCAAATTGTTGGATCTTTCTTTTTAATCCAATCTGTCAGTGTATATCTTTTGATTGATGAGTTCAGGCCATTAGCATTCAGGGTTATTATTGAGATATGATTTGTGTGTTCCCGGTCATGTAACTGATTTTTGTTTTTTGACATGACTTGGTTTCTCCTTTATTTGACTATTCTTTTAGGTTAGTTCCTCCCTTTGCTAATTTACGTTGTTGTATTTCATCTCTTCCTCATGGAATATTGTGCTGAGAATGTTTTTCAGTGATGGCTTTCTTTTTGTAAATTCTTTTAGCTTTTGTTTATCATGGAAGGATTTTATTTCGTCGTCAAATCTGAAGGTACGTTTTGCTGGGTATAAGATTCTTGGTTGGCATCCATTTTCTTTCAGAGCTTGAAAAATGTTGTTCCAGGTCCTTCTAGCTTTTAGGGTCTGGGTTAAAAAATCTGCTGATATCCGTATTGGTTTCTCCCTGAATATAATTTGATTCTTTTCTCTCGCAGCCTTTAAAATTGTGTCTTTATTTTGTTGTTAGGTATTTTCATTATAATGTGCCTTGGTGTGTTGGTCTGTTGTAATTTTGTGTATTTAGAGTCCTATGAGCCTCTTGAACTTGATTTTCCATTTTTTTTTTCAGATTTGGAAAATTTTCTGATATTATTTCATTGAATAGATTGTTCATTCCTTTGGTTTGTTTCTCTGTGCCTTCCTCAATCCCAGTAATTCTTAAATTTGGCCTTTTCATGATATCCCATAGTTCTTGTAGATTCTGTTCATGATTTCTTACCATGTTCTCTGTTTTGTCAACTTTGTTTTCAAGATTAAATATTATTTCTTCAGTGTCTGAGGTTCTGTCTTCCAGGTGTTCTATCCTATTGGTTATGCTTTCTATGGAGTTTTTAATTTGGTTTATTGTTTCCTTCATTTCAAGGATTTCTGTTTTTTTTTTTTTTTCAGTATCTCTGACTCTTCATTGAAATTATTTTTGCTTCCTGCATTTGTTCTTTTAACTGTTGAGTGCTGTGATCATTCAAAGCCTGCATTTGCTCTTTCTTCTCATCATTTGCTTCTCTGATCATTTAATTATATACATTCTGAACTCCTTTCTACAGTTCTTATGCCATGCTGTCATTGGATTTTATTGATGTAGCTCTAGGTTTGTTTGGGACATTTTCTTACCTTGTTTTCTCATATTGGTCAGGTCTCTACTCCTCTAGTAGTGAAACTCTATTGACTTATAGTGTCCCTGTAGATTCCCAATTACTTGCCTCCTAACCTTCAGTAGCCTGAAGTCTTGGAGGCTCCAACTTGATAATGCAGTGATACACAAGGAAGCTGCCCCTCTAGAGGTGGTGGCCTTCAGGTGGGTTATATTTCCTACTGGTGGGAAGAGGCGCCTCCACTTGTTGACCGATGGTCATTTAAAATGGGACTTGACTGGGGACTGGGGCATGGCTGGTGTGGGCCTGTGTCTCTGGTTCTACCACCCTGGTGGGAAAGCCTTGCCCGGCGGGGAAGACTTCCCCAGTGGGTACGTATTGCTGGGCAGCTCTCCTCCGAGAAGTTCCTTTCGGTCCAGAACTACCACCTGGGCTGGGCAGCCCTCCTCTGCAATGTTCCCTGGGGCCCGGAACTACCATCTGTTCTGGTGGCCCTGGCCCTTAGAGGGCCACTTTCTCTGAGTGGCCCTCCTCTATAACATTCCCTGGGCACTGGACCTACTGCCCAGGCCTGGGGCCCTCGCTCTGCACCAAAGCCTCTTGCTGAGCAGTCCTCCTCTATAATGCTCTTGGTTGTCTAGTTCACGGCTCCAGTGGGGGTGTCTCACTGTTCATCTCTACTCCACAAAGTTCCCTGCATTCCAGGACTACTGACCTGTCCAGGGAGCCTCGCCCAGTGGGAGAGACTCACCCAGCTGCTGAGTTGGTCCTGAGTCTCTCAATACCTCCTCTTCTTGAATCCTGAGTTCTGTCAAAGGGCCTCCAGTCTCCTGTAGGTGTCTCCAGAAGGGAGCCGCCCTTCCGATGATGATGGCCATGCCCTCAGGAATAATTCAAAATACCTGCACCAGCCTCCAAAGAAGCTGAGGAGCCCCAGTGAGGATGCACTGAGTCAGCATAGAGGCAAGTGCAGTGTCTCTCAGGAGTAGGGGGGCAGGCAGGCAGGCAGGCAGGCTCAGCGATGGTGTCTGACCTCAGCTTGGGGGTCAGGCCTAGACCTTTATTTTTATTAACTTATTTATATGTGGTGCTGAGAATCAAACCAAGTACCTCACACATGGTAGGCAAGTGCTCTACTACTGAGCCATAACCCCAGCCCCAATATTTAACTTTTTAACAGCAGGAGGAGATTTGGTACTGGAAAGAACTAAGCTTATAAAAAAATAGGCATTAATGTTCTATGATATATTTTTAATGTAAACTTTTCAAAGTTTTTAATATAATGAGATTCATTTTTACTCTCATTCATAACCAACACAATAAGACCATCTGCTTTATACATTAGCAAAATAGAGTTGTTTATGAACCCTTCTTTCTTTTCCTCGGTCTCAAGAGAGTCTTGTCTTACGGATAGGGATTTTAGGAGGAAGGAAAGGAAAACACAGAACTGCTGGGTCATGGAAAGTAATTTTCTGCAAATGCCAGGAACTTATCTTTTGCAAGACCCATCTATTCTGCAGAAACCAATACATTTCTCAAAAGATCAAATCCATATTACTGTGAAGCTTATAGGAGATTTTATTTTTTGCCAACTCAGGGTATATGACCAATAATGAAAATACAAAAATTTAGAATAGTTTGCTTTGGAACATACGTGAGTTTTCCTAATTCCCATGTGTTTTTGTCAAGGACACCAATGCTTATGCTAATTCAGTGCCAATGTTTTGATACCCTGATCTGGAGGTCTGCCTTTTCAAGTTAAATATTCAAGTGAAACAGTAGCCTTTGACCTAGATAATGTTCTGGGACAGTTTCCATGTTTCAAAGATACCTTATTCCACTGTTCCATATTCTGACTTGACATTTTTATTTTGCAATTACAAAACTACAAATAAATTCAACCTGTCCTTGTATAATTTGACCTCTCTGTGTTGAGCTTTCCCTTGTTTTCAGGCACCTGCTTGCCTTTCATCTGTCACAAATCGAGAGCCAAAAAAAGGGAGCATCCTAATATTTCAAGTACACTTACTACTGAGATGTCCTAAAAATATCTCATGTAGACTGGGTCATCTGATTCACTCACCATTGTATCCCTGGCACCTAGAAAATTAGAAATACAAAAGGCCACATTTGCAGAATCTGCATGTGTGACTCCAGTGTCCAGGTGTACAGTTTATCTCTTGATTTCTAAATCATTCTCTGTATTGAACTTGAACCCAGTGATTCCTCAATACCTTGTGAACAATTCATTATTTTAAAATGTTATACTATGCATCATTTTTATTTGTTTTAATTGGAAAGATTAATCTAAATAACCAGAACTAAAAATATATTAGTTTCTTATGAACAGTTTTGTTGGACCTATGAATTGATGCTTCTTTTAAAAAAGTTTCCTAAATACATGTTGAAAATTGCAATGTCTCTTTTTTCACTGAAAACTTTTGGTGTTTTTCTTGGGGAGCTCCTCAAGGGACAGTGTGACATTTATGATAGCAAGCACCACATTGAAATCAGTTTCCTGGGTTTTTCAAACTTTAAGTTAAGTCCACAAACACTTTTTTAACAAAATGACATTTGATTTTGTTTTGCATTTAAAATTTAGTCTTTTAGCAGAAAAAGCTTCATTCTCGAACTATCAGAAAATTCATGATTCTGTTTTGTTTGTATTTCTGTCTGATCTCTGGCAAAAGTGAGAATACGTCAGGGTAGGTTAAATAGCGTTAGTGTGGATAGTTGTCTCAGCTAACTGACATTATGGAGCTTACAGTATTTTCATATCCAAAACACTTCCTCTGAGAGGTTTATCAATTCCTTAAGGATGTCCCATAGGCTTCATGGAATTCCTTTTGATTGCTAGAGATCAAGATGTCCAGTTTAATATCTCTTATAAGTATATTTTATCATTTTAATGAGACATAAGTATAAGTCTAGTTGTCTGAAGGTATGTACTATTTAGGGACCATGATTAAAATGGGAGTTTATTATTTGAAGGTCTATAGTTGTACCCATATCTAACGTGTGTGTACCACTTTATATTTCACAGAGTATTCAATTTTACTAATTCCTAAAATAGTAATAACCTGGTTAGACTATACAGGTAAGACAGGTAAGAAAACTCAGGTTTAAGGTTTAAGAGGTTGTTTGTTTATTTTCAGTGCTTGGAATTGAAACCAGGGCCTCTTACATGCTAGGGGGGTGCTCTACCATTAAACTGCATCCCAACCTCTTATAAGTAATATTTTAAACTACTAAACAGTCATACAGTCCAAGAAATTTATTTACAAGGTGATGGGCCATGCTTGTCTTTTTAATTATGATTATTAGGAATATTTGAGGTATATTGAAAATCATATTCTCCCTCTGATTTCAAAAGATATTGTTATACTTTGTCATATCTAGATATTTTATTACATAAGAGTTTGCAATTATTTTATTTGCCATATTACCAGAATAAAAACAATGACTTTCTATTTGCATGTACTGCTTCCTAGAATTGATACTTGATTTTGCTGCAAGGATTTTGCTTCTCTACTTTATTTTAGTGTTCAAAAACGGACAGAAAAAATTCCCCTTGTGCTTTGTATTCCAATTGGTTTGTGACATTTGGTAATACGAACTTAGACCAGAGACTGCTCTTCACTGTGGAAAAAGTAAAGGCCTTGTCTCCTAATTTCTCTAGCATGAAGGAAGGAATTACACAGATCTCAGTTGTCTTTTACATTTTTCTTTAAAACAACTTCAGGAGCACATTAGGTACTAAATTTAGCTGTCAAATACTTATGTGAGCATTTTATGTACAGAAGCAAAGATCCTACCAATGTTAGTTGAACAATCTACATGTAGTAGAGAACAGCCTGTCAGAGAAATGTTCAGGGTGAAGAAGAGCATTGTGTGATGCTAGAGCTGCAGACCCCCATAGATGGTGCACTGTCTCCTTGATTCATGGTAGAATTGAGCCACAGAGAGGAGAAGGCCTAAAGACACATGGGCAGTAAGAGATCCATGCATAAGAACCAGAGCCACTCATTTTTTCCTTTTTGTTCCTTTTAAAAATCTCCTGTCTTATGAAAATTTCCAAACTGGTTTCCCTGTGTTGTTTTCTTTTTGAGCAATGTGGTGAATGTGACCTTAGGTCATTCTTCCCTCATGCATTATTTCATAATATAAATTTTTAAATCAGCCTTTTAATCTCTTAAATTTTCATCTGAGTTACCAACCTCACTGACAGACAGACTGTAGAATGCACACACACAGTACCTGCCTTCTTGCATTCACTGCATAACCCTTTCCCCTGAGACTTGCTTCTAAACATCAGAGTGAGGCAAAAATGATCCAATATCACTGCCTGATAATGTTCCCTTCTACAATAGTCTGTCTTGCTACAGATTCACTTTGGACACTCTCCTTGTTGATTTGGAGAAGAAAGCAGCCATACTGGGAAAATTTACATGTCAAAGAGAATAGTAGATGGCTTCTAGGAGCAGAGCTTGACCTGCAGAAAACAGCTAGCACTAAGCTAGACACTCTTAACCACAAGGAAATGAATTCTCTGGAGCATGGGAATTAGCTTGAAAGGGGCTTCTCCCTAGCCAAGACTTCACTTAAGGGAACAGCATGGCTGACTCCTAGATGGCAGCTTTGCATGAGGATATATATGCACTGCTTTAAGCAGCTAAGTTTTTGGTAATTTTTACACAGTAATAGATAACTGATACACTTATTATAGAACATGGTATTCTGATACCTTGAAATGCAACCTCACTATTGAATTTTTGGTATACCATTAATGGACCACTAAGCTATAGCAGTCAGTGCTCATCAACATGCCAGGCAAATATAATTGATGATACACACTGAGGAGCCTTGACATATTTGAGGATTTGAGTATACCCTATTTTGTGTAATTCATAACTACTTATTAAATTAGCTCAACAGAAACTAAAATGCTCTCTCAGCATGGTTCCATGTATTCAGCATAATGAAAAGTGAAATGGCCTAATCTCAGGAGTTTCTGTACTTTTAGAAGGAACTTTTTTGTTGAATTCCTTCTTTAGGATATTTTTCCTTTCCTATATATTCCTACTTAAAAAATTATGTAATTTCATTTAATAATCACCTCCATAATAAGAAGAGTCATTTCTAATAGGAAGCATATTGTATGATTTTTTTACTCCTGACATTTTTATATACTTTCATTTAATGTACGTTTATTAAATATCCTACATTTGAGTTGAATGATGTGATGTTTAAATGAGCAAGGGTTCATCTCACTAATGTACACAGAATTTCTTGCAATAATATATCGATCTTAACATCTGTATCTGTTATGGTTTGGATTTGGCATGCCCCCCAAAAAGCATATATGTTGAAAACTTGGACCCCAGTGCAGCAATGTCCATAAGTGTGGTTTTTGGGAAGTCACTGAATCCTAAGAACTACAACTTAATCAGTGAATTAGTCCACTTATATCATGGAATACTGGGAGGTTATGGAAACAGTAGGCAAGTTGGCCATGGCAGGAGGAGATAAGTCACTGGGGGCATGCCTTTGGGGATTATATCTTTTCCCTGGCACCTGCCCCTCCCATCTGTCAGTCAAAATAAATCTTTTCACATTTGAAATGTTCGTATTTGAGTTTTTTAGTAACAGTAATGAAAAGCTGACTAACCCTTAGTTTCAGCATTTGTGAAATAAGAAAAATAGTACAAATTTTTGAGTTTTTGCAAGCAAGAAATTATTTAGCATATATGAAGTTCTTAGAATAGTGCTTAGTTTCTGTTTAGCTTATGTTATCTTCGTTATTTCTTTACACACAACTTTATTACTTATTATCTTCCTAAATGGTGCACTTTTCTGCCAGGTTGTAACAGGGTCTGAGCAGAACTTCTAAACAATCCTACTGTCTGATGTCAGTACTTCAGAGCTACTGATTTGCAGAGGATTTGTATTACTGAAGACCTTGTAGAAAAGAGGTAGCGGTGTCATTGTTTAAAAGAGAATGTGTAATAGGTATATCCAGGTTCACATCAGCAATGAAGCCAGCATCTTTACAGCATTGAGGTGAGATTTTTGGCATTCTGAAAATTCATGATTAAAGATGATTTGCCTATGAAAACTCACATGAATAATTATATTTCATACATATTTTAAGTTAAGCTATATACATGAATATATATGACACTTAGAAAATGAAAACATTCTTTTCCAAATAAGTAGTATTTTAAAATGCAAAACCTGACAGAGAAACGAAAATTTTTATTTTTTTAGCAGCACTTAGTACATTTCTACTGTATGTGGAATTTCTTCTGAACTGCAATATATCATGTTTTCGGTTTATTTTTATTAGGGATTGTTTTGTTGTAAATGTGTGATTTTGAGAAAATAATTTCTTATTTATTTGAAATGAAAAAAAAAGATCAAAAATATTTTTTTCTTCCTGATAAGTAAGGTTTGTGACAAGAGCTATTAATAGGTGATAGTTATAACTCTGAAACAGATTTTAATTACTTGCCCAGGCTTTTGGAATTTTTTTCTAATTAAGGTATGTACAGCTGGAACTTCTGAGTAAAGCATGGCACCAGGCTAGCAATGTCTACACTGCTGTCTCCTTATTCAACATTGGAGACTACCATAAAGCTTGTGGAAAACCACTACAGGAAACAAAAACAAAACAAAACAAAAAATATTTTTCATTACTTGGGGAGTCAGTGAGATAGGATTAAGAAACACATGCCTAGGACACTGACATACCTTATGAATTGAAACCTTCTGACAGACACTCAAATTATGGAGAAGAGAATAATTCATTGATCTATAGGGGCCACATAGCCAAGGAAACTAAGGAAGAATCTGCTGCCTTTCCTAACAGGAAAAGTCTTCTGAACAGCCCTGAGTCATGCCCTGCTTTATGGTCCCTCTCTAAACCTAATAAAAAGTAGACACCTATTAAATGGGCTTGGCAATAATTAATTGAATTCTGAGCACCAAAATTTAGAGGTTAAAAAGTATTGTGGGTGAGAAGACATACTGGCAGCAGCTGAGAGCCATGCATAATGGAAGGAGTGCAGTCTTTCATTTTTATAGATTATGACAAAAGAAAATTTAAGCATAGAGCAGGAATCAGGACTCAAGAAGATTCCATCTGTTCAGAGCTATGCATATTACATAAATTTCTGCAAGACTTGAAAAATTGAACTAGAACTCCTATACAATAAACTCCACTCCAGGTCAAGATCAGCGAGATGAGGTACAATTTGTCAACAATCAAAGAGTTAGCAAATGAATCATTCCATAGTGACCATTCCACAAATGTTAGTTGAATGGGAAACATCTTTATATTCAGTATTCCCATGTGTTGAGACTAGATTTAGGGCAAAGTCAAGATGACAGAAGAGTGAGGAATAAAACAGTTTACAACAAGATGTTGGCAAAATTGCATAATTGTATAGAAATAATATATGAAATGTGACCCCTATCGACACATTTTATGCAACAAAATCAGTTCCCGAAGACTTTGGGTCTCAGACTGAAAAGACAAGCAAAACTTCAACAAACTATGGGGAGAAAGTTTTCATAAACTTGGAACAGGAAATAATTTGTTAAACAGGGGAAAATATTACTAAAAAGATGAATAAATTCAGCCACATCAAAATTAAGAATATCTCTGTAATTCAGAGTTACACAGATGTTTCATTTTAAAATAGTGAAAAATACAGTTATAGACAGCATTTAAAGATTTGTGTGCACAGAGATGTCAAAGGGCTTGTCATCTAGATTACTTGTAGAACAACGAATCATTAGAAACAGCATCAGTACTCTACTCACCCGATACAAATTGAAATCTCAGTAAATTGTTGTTAAGTACCTCTCCGCCCAAGTAGATAAAATGTAATTTTTCATAGACTGAAAAAGAAGTTATGGAACATGAGGAACTGAAATACAATTGGTAGGGATATAAAATGATTTACGATATTATTTAGCATTATCTACTGAAGTTGAATGAGTACATAGGTTTAAAACTGCTGATTTGCAGAGAACTCATTCAACTTCAGTGCTGTCTTTGCCCTGAGAAGATAATTTTCCAAAAAGTTAAAGAGGGGGGTTCGTTGATATAGCTCCATTTGATATAGTGTTTGCCTGGCCTTTGCAAGGTCCTGGGTTTAAACCCCCACACCACACACACACACCAAAAGAAAAAAATTAGAAGGATGAATTCCAAGAAGAAAAGTTAAAAGGGGTTATTTGGATAAGTGGAGAACACAAAAAATACAATTGTGAATTAATAAATTACATGAATTTTAACTGTATTTTCATTTTTCTAATTTCTTGAAGTGAGCTAATTTGAAAGAGTTCTTCAGGCATTATTTCATTTGGTGATAGTAATAGTTCTACAGTGTTGGTTGTAATATTTTCTTCATTTCAAAGCTATAGAAATTAAAATGGAACAGTGAGATTAAATTGAATGTCTAAAGATCTCAGTTATTTAGAACATATACCTATTTGAATCCAGATCTCAGTACCTTAGCCAGTATGTCATACTGCATTTTACTATCTCAAAAGTGTGTTTAACAGTTAAATTAGTGACTTACAGATTAGTAACGTGATGTAATTTTATATGTGTCTAACATAGACTGATAAATTCAGCAAGATAGTGTGAATCAGGTGACTATGGGCCCCCTCTTTTGGATACGCCCATAAGTCATACCTCTATAACTAATATATAATAGCCATAGCATTGTAACTATACTTTTTAATGTCATTGACCCCAAGTAAATGTTTAAATCCCTGAAAGTATTCACTGCCTTCTTATTTTATATCTCTAGGGTTTAGCATGGCATCCAGCACACAGTAGGTGTTAGATTAAGACAAAACTATATATATGGTTACTGATGTGATTTTTTTTTTTTTGAAGAATAACCTAAAGAGTGTTCTAATGAGATGGCAAATCTTCACTGCTATTTTGACAGTAGGCTAAAATCTTTGTAAAACATCCCTTCTCAACATGAACTATCATATATTCTTGAAGAATTCTTTAAGAAGATCCCCTTTTCCAAAAGTATCTGAGCTTCATGGTTTGCCAATACATTAATGATTGAATTGTTTCCAAAAAATTTTGTAAATTCGGGCACGTACCTGATGAATGATCTGCATCTCAGCTTTCCTGTGAAAAGCTAATTTTATTCTGTCTTTTGTGAACAATAAATGTGAAGACCTGGTTCTAAAGGGAACACATTCCCCATAGTAATTGGAAAGCATTTCACATACCAGATAAGTCAAGAGATGAGTTTTGATTTCACAATCCATCAGCTGTTACTTTATCAAACAATTGAAGTTGGATATAAAGGTATATGTAGTAAATTTTCTGTCTGTTCTGCTTTTAAGCAACAGGTTTGAAAATGGCTTAATTTACATCCTGGTAAACTATACTCTCAGACATTATTTCTATAGTTCAGTAATGTACATTCTAGTTAATGGTTGTCATAAATTTCAAATAATGCTTCTAACCTTAAAACAGTATGAACCTATATTGACTTATTTATGTATGATTTGAAAGAGATTTTGCATGCTTCTGTTTTGCCATATTCATATGTGTATTTTAACACACCTGGTAAAGCTGACAAAACCCACCATTAATAATTTAGAATTGATAGAATATTTAGAAAATAGAGCAGAATGCTAATTAATGGCACTTGTGAACATGTTTTCTCACAATGAGACAAAAAAAAAATGGGTATAATACCTCAGTCTGCTTATTGTTAAAACTGTAGATATTTTTAACTGGAAAGTTTTAGTTGTTCCTCTGGAAGAGTTTAGCATTTAGTTTGCTTAAAAACATAGTAATAGGTAATAATAACCAGGAGTCCACTTTCAGTCTATGCTGTTTTTAAAATATGAAAAGCAAAATGCAAGCTTTTAGAAAAATTTCCATTTTCTGTTATTTTCTTTTTTTAACCAACCAATCACTTCATTTCTAGACCTTCTTGTTGAAGGACTTTTTCTTCTACCTGATTAAACTTTTTTTTTTTTTTTTTGCGGTGCTGGGGATCGAACCCAGGGCCCTGTGCTTGCAAGGCAAGCACTTTACCAACTGAGCTATCTCCCCAGCCCAAACATTTTTTAAATTTACTATAAGGTTCAATCAATAACTTTTTCTTGAACATGAGATGGTTGGTATACTTTAGGGAAAAGAAAATGAAGAGGTGTATACTATTTTATTTTTCATGCAGTCTTGCTTAGATCAGCATGGAGATTCCTGGAGGTAGTCACTGTTATAAACAAAAGCCCAAGCCATTACTATTGCAATGTGCTGCTATATGTGGATGTTCATCCCAGCTGCTTATGATTTGATCTGTTATTAATATTGCAGGCAAGATGATGATGTATGACCTCACAATTTCTTCTTGGTCTTATATTCTTTAAGGTAGCCCTACCTGGTTACATACAACTATGGATCTTCTTTTCCCTTCTTGCCTTCCTCCTTTCCTCCCTTTATCATTCCTCCCTCCCTACCTTCTTTTTAATTTTTTAAATCATTTTTAGATATACAAAACAGCAGAGTGTAACATACCATATGTAGATGGGGTGGAACCCATTACAATTTTGATCCCATTCTTGTGGTTAAACTTGATGTGGAGTTACACTGGTCATGTACTCATATGTGAGCAAAGGAAAGTTATGTCTAATTCATTCTACAGTCTTTCCTATTCCCATCCCCTCCCTTTCCTTCATTCCCCTTTGTCTAATCCAATGAACTTCTATACTTTCCCTCTCTACCCTCCCTTGTTATGTGTTAGCATCCATATATCAGAGAGAACATTAACCTTTGGTATTTTGGGACTGGCTTATTTCACTTAGCATGATATCACATTTTCTTTATCCATTCATCTGTTGAAGGCACCTAGGTTGGTTCCAAAGCTTGGTTATTGTGAATTGTGCTGCTATAAACATTGCTGTAGCTGTGTCACTGTAGTTTGCTGATTTTAAGTCCTTTGGATATATGCTGAGGAGTGGGATAACTTGGTCAAATGATGGTTCCATTCCAAGCTTTCTGAGGAATCTCCATAGTGCTTTCCAGAGTGGTTGTACCAGTTTGCAGTCCCACCAGCAATGTATGATTGAACCTTTTTCCCTACATCCTCACCAATATTTATTGTTATTTGTATTCTTTATATTTGCCATTCTGTCAGGAGTGAAATGGAATCTCAATGGTTTTAATTTGCGTTTCTCTAGTTGCTAGAGATGTTGAACATTTCTTCATTTATTTTTTGACCACTTGAATTTCTTCTTCTCTGAAGTGCTTGTTCAGTTTCTTTGCCCATTTATTGATTGGGTTGTTTGGGTTTTTTTTTTTGTTTTTGTTTTTGTTTTTGGTGTGAAGTTTTTAAGTTCTTTGTATATCCTGGAGATTAATGCTTTATCTGAGGTATAGGTTGCAAACATTTTCTCCCACTCCGTAGGCTCTTTTCATGTTCTTGATTATCTCCTTTACTGTGAAGAAGTTTTTTAGTTTGATGACATCCAGTATATTGATTCTTGATTTTATTTATTGTACTTTTGGAGTCTAATTGAGGAAGGGCCTTCCTGAGCCAATATGATGGAGAGTTGGGCCTGCTTTTCCTTCAATATGCCTAGAGTCTCTGATATAATGCCAAGGTCCTTGATTCACTTTGAGTTGAGTTTTGTGGAGGTTGAGATACAGGGGTTCAACTTTAATCTACTACATTGGATTTCCAGTTTTCCCAGCACCATTTGTTGAATAGGCTATCTTTTCTCTACTGTACGTTTATGGTGCCTTTGTCTAGTATGAGTTAAACTACTAGTGTGGGTTTGTCTCCATGTCTTCTATTCTGTACCATTGGTCTTCAATTCTATTTTTGGGGCCAGTACCACACTACTTTTGTTACTATAGCTCTGTAGTATAATTTAAGTCTGGTATTGTGATGTCTCCTATTTCATTTTTCTTGCTGAGGATTGCTTTGGCTATTCTGGGCCTTTTATTTTTCCAAACAAATATCATGTCTGTTTTTTCTATTTCTATAAACAATGTCATTTTAATTTTAATGGAAATTGCATTAAATTTATATAATGCTTTTGGTAGTATGGACATTTTGATAATATTAATTCTGCCTGGCCTTGAACATGGGGAATTTTTCCATCTTCTGTGGTGCTCTTCAATTTCTGTCTTTAGTGTTCTGTAGTTTTCATTGTAGAGGCCTTTTACCTCTTTTGTTAGATTGATTCTCAATTATTTTATTTTTTTGAAGCTATTGTGATTGGAATAGTTTTCCTGATTTCTCTTTCAGCTGATATGTCATTCATGTATAGGAATACAATCGACTTATAGGTGTTAATTTTATATCCTGCTACTTTGCTGAATTTGTTTATGAATTTTTTGGTGAAGTTTTTTGCATCTCCTAAATATAGAATCATGTCATCAACAAATAGTATTTGTATTCCTTTAATCTCTTTCTTTTGTCTAATAGCTCTGACTAGGATTTCAATGACTACATTGAATAGAAGTGGCAAATGAGGACATGCTTGTCTTGTTCCAGTTTTTAAAGGAAATGCTTCCAATGTTTCTCCATTTAGAAAGATTTTGGCCCTGGGTTTAGCATATATAGCTTTTACAATGTGGAAGTATGTTGATACTATCCCTAGTTTTTCTAGTGTTTTCAGCATGAATAGATGCTGAATTTCATCAAATGCTTCTTCTGCATATTTTAAGATAATCATGTGGTTCTGGTCAGTAAGTCTGTTGATGTGATGAATTACATTTATTGATTTCTGATTGTTGAACCAAACTTTCATCCCTGTAATGAACCCCACTTGATCATGGTGCACTATCATTTTAATATGTTTTTGTATGCAATTTTCCAGGGTTTTATTGAGAATTTTTGCATCTATGTTCATCAGGGATATTGGCTTAAAGTTTTTTTTTCCTTGATGTGTCTTTGTCTGGTTTGGATATCAAGGTAATACTAGCTTCATAGAATGAGTTTGGAAGGGTTCCCTCCTGTTTTATTTCATGGAATGGTTTGAGTAATATTGGGGTAAATTCTTCTTGGAAGGTCTGGGTAGAAGCCAGCCAAGATTCCATCTAGTCCTGGGCTTTTCTTTGTTGGCAGCCTTTTTATGGAGTCTTCAATAAAATTGAAATTGCTTGAAATTGATCTGTTAAAATTTTTCTGTCTTATGTTCCTTTAGTTAGCCCTACCTGGTTATGAACAACTATGGATCTTCTCCTTTCTTCTCTTCCTCCTTTCCTTCTTTCCTCCCTGCTCCCTACTTTCTTTCGTTCCTTCTTAGAAATATTTATTGATGCTTAGTATGTATTTGTGGGGGTTAGATGTCTGTACTACTCAGTGAAAAATCATTCAGAAATTACCTTCACAAAATATATATTCTAGCAGGGTAAGTTAGTAAATAAATAAAAGATAATTAATAAACAGATTATTTACTGCTAGATAACATGTTAGACATTAGCAGGTGGTAAGAAAAACTGGATTAGAGAAAGTGGGATCAAGAATGAGGAGTAGTACAGAGAGCATTTGGAGGGCCTGGTGGGAAGGAGTTCTGTGAGGCCATCTATAAGGTTGAGGTTCACTTGGGTATTGCAGCTTGGAAACAGACTAGATGTGTGAATTCACAGAACTAGAGACGCCAAAGAGATGTGTCAGGCTACTGTAATAATCCAATCAAGAGGCAATTACTATACTGGTAGTTTTGAAAGTTCTAGAAATGGTAAAATTCTAAACATATTTTGCAGGCTTTTCTTTGATGGGTGAGAAAAAGGAAACAGAGAAGACTTAGGTTTTCGGTCTCAGCAGTTAAAGGGGTAATGTTGCAATTATAATAAAGAAGGTTATGGGAGCACCTGCTTTTAGAAGATATGGAATTCCATTTGGACAGTTAACTCTGATATATCCAAAGGCTGCCAAGTGAAGAAATCAAGAATGTAGTTGGGTCTATAAGCCTGTGAGTATTATTTTGTGTTGTCAGCATATAAATGGTCATGAGATGGAATGAAATATCTCGGAAAGGAGTATAGACAAAGAGCAAGAGAACCAGTGATTGGTCCATTAGCAAACCAGTGGAAGATAGAAACCATCTTATGTAAAAGAAATTCAAATACATGAAGTATACTGGTAATCAAAGGAAAAGGATATACAAAATAGAAGAAAGTGATTCAACCACTTATAGGTAATGTAAAAGGAGAACATAAAATTGATAACTACTATATGAACAAATTTGTCATTGGTGACTTTGAGGAGGGAAATCTCTGAAGTGGTAAAAGCAGAAACTTTCTAGAATTTGACCTTATCTCTGATGCCCAGGTGAAAAACCCTCAATATCCCTATCATATAATGTCTTGCTATCATTAGCCTTTGAAACTACATAAGCCTCAGTCATAGTAGGAATATCTGCTTTTTTGTGCCTCTTTTGTCTTTTTTTAACATAGTAGTGAACTCATCCATATAAGTTATTAAATAGGTGAAATTTGTTGTTTCACTGTTTACTTTTCTATGAAATTTGATATCACTCTTGGCTACCATGTATTCCTGTCAACATATACTTTAAAGGATTATGAGGATTGCATAGGAAACAAATGTAAAAATGTGTGGCCCATAGTTAGAGTTCAACAAGTGATAGCTGTTATCACTATTTATGATAATGATGATTATGGTGATGGTGATGATGATAATGGATGTAGAAACTACAGGACTCTAGTGTGTTCATGGTGTTGCTTGCTTAGACTTATTGTGGTACTTAATAAAATGTTCCTGGAAATCTCATAACATTGCATTCACTGAAGAACAAACTGTATACCACTTCTTGTTCTTGAGCCTTGGTGTCTCTAGTTCTGTGAATTCACACACTTGAAACTATTTTCTGAATAGCACAACCATCAAACACTACTGAAACTCCCTAACCTGTGGCTGTAGATGACAATCTTGCAACATACTTTCTTTGTTTAATCTGAATCACTTTTTGGTTTTTCCCTCCTGGGAGACCAGCTTACTCTGATCCTTACTTCTTTTCTTAGTATTAATACATATTAATTGTACAAAGAGATGGTATTTACTATGTTTCCATACATGCATGCATTATTATGAATTGAGAACAACCACCCTGCTTCTAGTCTCAGTTCCTCCTTCCTTCATCCCTCCCTCTCCTAGTCCCTAAAAATCATTCACTTATTTTATTTACTTTTTGTTTTTTTCTGGATATACATGAGAGTAGAGTGTATTTTGATATATTATACATACATAGAATAAGTATAAGCTGTTCTAAATAGGATCTCATTACTATGATTGTACCTGATGTGGAGTTACACTGATCATGTATTCATATATAAGGACAGGAAAGTTATATCCAATTCATTCTACTGTCTTTCCTGTTGCCATCCCCACTTCCCTTTGTTTCCTCTCATCTAATCCAATGAACTTCTATTGTTTCCTCCCTGTGGGTTAGCATCTGTGTATCAGAGAGAACATTCAACCTTTGTTTTTCTGGGACTGGCTTATTTTGCTTAGCATGATATTCTCCAGTTTCATCCATTTACCAGCAAATGCCATAATTCCATTCTTTATAACTGAGTAATATTCCATTGTGTATACATGTCACATTTTCTTTATCCATTCATCTGTTGAAGGGCGCTTAGTTTGTTCTGTAGCTTAGCTATTGTGAATTGAGTTGCTATAAACATTGATGTGGCTGTATCACTGTAGTATGCTACTTTTAAGTCCTTTGGGTATAAACCTAAGAGGGGTATAACTGGGTCAAATGGAGATTCCAAAGTTTTCTAAGACTCTCCATGGTGCTTTCCAAAGTGGTTGCAATGTATGAGTGTACCTTCATACCCATATCCTTGCCAGCATTTATTATTACTTGTATTCTTGATAATTGTCATTCTGACTAGAGTGAGATGGAATCTCGGTGTAGTTTTGATTTGCATTTCTCAAATTGCTAGAGATGTTAACATTTTTTTCATACTTTTTTAACCATTCAACTTTCTTCTTCTGTGAAGTGCTTATTCAGTTTCTTAGCCCACTTACTGATTGGGTTATTTGTTTTTGTTTTGTTTTGTATATCCTGGCGATTAATGCTCTGAGGTGCTAGTGGGAAAGATTTTTCTCCCATTCAGAAGGCTCTCTGCTCACATTTTTGATTGTTTCCTTTGTTGTGAAGAAGTTTTTTAGTTTGATACCTCCATTTAATGATTCTCGATTTTACTTTTTGTGCTTTAGGACTTATTGAGGAAGTGTGTTTCTCAGCTGAGATGGTGGAGAGTTGAGCCTACTTTTTCTTCTAGTAGATGCAAGGTCCCTGGTCTAATGCTTAGGTCCTGGATTCACTTTGAGTTGAATTTTGTGCAGGGTTTCAATTTCATTCTATTACATATTGATTTCCAGTTTTCCCAGCACCATTTGTTGAAGAGTCTATATTTTCTTTGTCTAGTATGAGATAACTCTATTTATATGGGTAAGTTTCTGTGTCTTCTCTTCTGTTCCATTGGTCTTCATTTCTATTTTTGTGCCAATACCATGCCATTTTGTCACTTATTTTAAAAAGAGCTATATATGGATTGCTGTCAGGCTTTGTCAAAGCTGTCTGAGATGCCTTTGTCTGAAATCATCTGATAGGTCTCCAGATGATAGCTAGTGTTTCTATCTCAAGAATGCTTTTATGGGAGACATGAAATAGAGAGTTGGCACAGATATCCAAATAGCTGGAGGAAAAGTAGAGAAGTTAGGATGGATAAATGTTAGCTAAGAACATGAACCTGGAGGCAGGTGAAACTGGATTCAAGTCCTGACTTCTGTGATCTCGAGCAACGTACACCTTCCAAAGGAATCCACTGGGACAAGTGTTGGCCAGTAAAACTGGTTTTATTTAAGTTCTGTATAGTGAGTAAGAATATCATGTCTGTAGTCTGAGTAGTGTTTTAGAAGAGTGAAGTTAGGGAAGAGTTCTCAAAATCTGTAGGGCCTGAACTGAGTCATTTGAGATCAGTCTTGTAAGGAAGGAATTGTGGTAGAAAATTGGGCAGAGTCTATGAAAAACAGCTTGCATTTTTGGATATAGCAAAAAGAGGGCCTTTGAGCAGTCTTGATGGTTCAGTGATGGGTTTTGATAAATAATCTATTATAATTGTTTTAGAATCCTATATCCTGGAAGTAAATATTTTCTGAAGCAAGAAACTCAGGAATTATTATCTGGTTTTGGTATTGGTTCATTATACTTTTACCAAAGTATACTTTTATGCTTGATGTGAGTGCTAACACATGTTGATCTTATTTCTTACTACTTCAATGTTTTTTTTTATTTGTTCTTTTTAGTTATACATGACAGTAGAATATATTTGACATATTTATACAAACATGGAGTACATCTTATCCTAATTAGGAAATGCACTGTAGTATATTGTATATATATATATGAAAGTTAAGTAAGATTTATTCTTTTGCATTAGTGTCTAACTTTGAAATGCAAGTTTAAGGTGGTTAAATGAGATAAAAGTATAAAAGTGTTTAAGTCTGGACAAATATTAGTAAAATCAGCATATGTTAGCTGATATTATTTTTATGGAACTTTATTGAATAAAATAGATACTTACTAATACCAGCACAGTGAACCCCAGTTCAGGAATCAAATCACCTAATTCAGATTCTGGAATATCACTTGCTGGTCAGACTCTTAAAGAAAATTGCATGTGTTCTTAATTATTTCTCTATATCTCACGATAAGAGTCTAGAATATTAAAAATGCATTTTTTATTCAGATCACTAATGCCTTTAATGAAAATATACACTTATGTAACTTACAGTTAACAATCGTTGCTTTATTCACAGAATGACATGAATTACGTAGCCTCTAGTGGACTTCTATTCAAAGATGGCAAAAAGCGAATTGACTACATCCTGGTTTATAGAAAGACAAATATACAATATGGCAAAAGAAATACATTTGAAAAGAACCTCAGAGCAGAAGGCTTAATGTTGGAAAAGGAGGTAAGTGCTTTACCATTATTAGTTTTGTGGTATAATTTTCTGGAACAGATATGATCACTTGTGCTTAAGTATGGAGAAATATATTGTATGGCTTCATAAAATATACACCCATTTTCTCCTAATGGAAATATATGTACACATACACATACTCACTTTTTCCTCTATGTTTCTGTACAATTTATTTTTCAAAGGACATGACTTTTTTTTTTGCAATTAAAAACGGAATAAGTAATGACTGTGTCCAAGTGAAATAAAAAATTCTATGGAAAAAAATTGAAATGTTGAAAGAAAACTGTTTGCCAAACTGTTAATATCTGTTTTTGTTGCTGGAACTATAAGTACTGTTCTTACCAATCCTCCTTTGTTTGTTGGGTTCTTAATTTTTTTAAATCGCTTATTTTATTTCTAATAGAACATTAACAGTACCAAGGCCACTAGGAAAACAAAATAGAAGAAAAAAGTTGATAATCCTGAAATCCAAAAATTACCTTATCATCCTCAATGTCCTATAATCTAAATATTACCATTCTTACTATTTAAATTAAATATTATGTTTTTTAAATCACATATTTATTTATATTAAAGAAAAAAATCTTAATTTAAAAAGTTAAAAGCATAGAAATGCACAGTATAAAGCCAAAGTTCACATCCACCACCTCCTAAATCATATCATTCTCTACTTTGGAGGTTTCAATGGCTTGATTTTTTTTTTACTGATATTTGCCTTTTAATATATTTTCGATATATAAACATTTTACACAAAATTAGTCATATTTATGACACGTTATTCTACTCAATTCTGTTGTTGAGCAGTATATTATGAATATATTAATTCTCATTACCTTCAGAACTATTTTACTTGGTGCATAGAATTATAACTTGAGGACTTATTTAGCTATTCTCCTACTGAGAGAAAAAAATCGAAATTAAAAATCTAAATTAGTCCTAACGAGATTTCCAAAAAATGGGAGCAATGAGGTATAAACTTGATGAATTCTTTGATTAATTCTACTTAATTTGCTAATAAAAGTTAAGAGTGTTGGGAAACCCTTAGATATTGAACTCTGAAACCACTCTCTTTTTTTTTTTTTTTTTTTTTTTTTTCACGGAATGTGTCCTGGAATCAGTTTTCTGAGGAACACACAATAGAAAGTACTGGACAATGACTTGGGGGTGACCCTGGAAAAACTAATCCACTTATATTTATTAAAACCTTTTAGTAGATGTAAAATAACAAACACAATAACTTGGCTCTGCAAGGAAGGGTTTATTTACACAAAGCCAAGTATTATAGAACAGGGAGAGTGAAATACAGGCCAATCTTCTATTATCCTTTATTTGTTTGTTGTGTTTCCTTCTTTTCTGGGCAGTTTAGCCCAGAATTATCCCAATTACTGGTGAGTAATTAAATGAAGAACTATTTATTGCAAAAAAATCTTAGGAATTCAGTCTTATGACAGGCTTTTATTCATTAGATTTCTTTGTGACCTCTGCTCTATATAAATATAATTAATCCCTTCTTTATTTGTTCATAGAATAGTTTGTAAGAGACTATTATAATACTGGCAGTTATTTTGCTCACCCATCTCCCACTATTGATTCAGTAAATAATTTGTGAAGCACTGAACAAACTGCTGGGAAATCCAGTGAGTAAAGTGGATCACTTCACTGCCTTTGGACTATAGAAAGTCAGATATGAAAACTGGGTATTTGTAATAAACATGGCCTATCAACTCTACTTAGTTTTCTAGGCAGAAAATTCAGATTCTCCTTGGGTCTTCCTCTCCCTTGTTCCTCCACGCTACTCCCAAGAATAATACTGGTTGTTACTCATCCACAAAGGTTCTATTCTGCTCTAAAAGGGAAGTCCCTTCATCCTTGAACTCTCACTCTTCCATCACTGCCAAAGGTGCTTGTGTTTACGTTGGTGTTCAGCAGAACAGTATGTGTTTGTCTATTGTTATTCCTGGACATAGAGTGGCTTTTCATTCTGGATTTCAGCATGACGGTTCTTTCAGTTCACATTCACTTTCTTAGGATGTGTTCCCCACAGTTCAGTGAAGCGCCAGAACAGCTGAGTCAGGAGGCGTATCCAAACCCAGCTGTGTATTTTATTGGAACCAGCAATACCTATAAACAGTACCCCTTGTATTGAACACAGGTTGCCAGTCTTGACTTCTTTCTGTCCCTCATGTGCCTCCCTGTTAAAGTAAATGAATTTATTTTTTTCCTGAGAGTGCAATGGGTTAAGTTTACCCCATTTCTCCAGATTAGATATTATTAGTTTTGGAGAAGGGATAGAAATTTTTATATCTTCCCTTCAAAATAGTCTTAGAAACCTTATGAAATTGGATTCAGACTCTCTAAGAAATTCTGCCTGTGTGGCAAATTTAAAAGAAAAGAAGGAAAGAATGAAGGAAGGAAAGAAAATGGAAAGAAAGAAAAGAGTAAAGAGAAATCTTGTCATACCCTTTCCATCTGACTAACGTTTGCCTAACTAAGAGAGAATTTCAGTGACTTTGCATAAGATGGATGATGGGATACAAGGTGGCTTGAATCTTTACTTATTGATACAGTGCTTAAAATTCTTCCTTACTACAATACTTTTCATAATTTCAAGCTGAAATAAATGATCTGAAAGAAAAGTAAATGAAACTAAAATGTCTTATAACAAGGGAAATAGTCAAGTCTGAAGGGTAAGAAAAAAATCATAAGAAAGTGAAGAAATGAAAAAAAGGTTTTAATCTTTGAATTGAGATTCGAAAAATCAATAATGCTAAAGTAGGTGAAAAGAGGGCTGAATAAGGCTTTGCTGGTCATGCATTAGAATCCAACAATGGTCTTTCAAACTACTAATGGCATCCCCTCCCTACAAAGGCATGCTCAGACTGACTATCAGGATAGTCTTGGGGTGAAAGGAGATTGACATTTTTAAATCCCAGAAAGGAAGATTACCAAACAAGGTTGGAAAGAATGACTCTATTTAATTCAATCTGTTTTGTTCTTAAATTTTTGATCATTATATTAAGAAAAATGTAAAGCTACTAAATAATTTTAAACTTGTAGTATTATCATATTTGTTTTCAAAAAGACAACTCAGATTACTGAAAAGGAGATGGGTTTCAAGAGAATGACTGGATGCACAAAGATCATGAGTAGCATTAAAGATGGAGATAAATGGATTTCATTGGTATTTCAGTAATCATATGTGTGTGTGTGTGTATATATGTGTGTGTGTGTGCTTAGTGATTATTTGGATAAGAAATGATCTCAAGGATAACTTGAGTTTGTGACTTGAGCAATTTGTTTATTCATTCAAGGAGTATAAAGGGTGTCCTATTGTATGCCATATTCAGAGTCCAAACAGAAGTCAAGGTAAAATGGATCATATTCTCATGGGAGAAAATAGACCATAACTAAAAAAGGAGAATGATATAATGAGGATAACTACCCGATAATTAAAACAAGATAGTGTTATACTAGGAGTAGGACTAGGTGCTATACTACCATGTGCCATCTGAAAGAAAGCAACCTTAGTAAAAAGGAATCTATCCCATTGTGGAAAGATAATGAGGCAGAACAATAGCGGCAGAAGTCACAGCCAGTAAAAATAGTGCTGCCTGGAAGAGAGCTGGTTTGTGGAAGAAGTAAGACAGAGGTTAGGGGAATGAAAAGCTAGTGACTGAAGCACCTTTGAGAAACACAAATAGAGATGTTTGAAGTTTATGTCTAGAGCTGAAATGAGGAGTCTCACCTGAAGGCAAATGCTTTACTCTTTAGAATATGAATAGTGGTTTAAACCAGATATTGGGACAGAAGTCACTGAAGATAATGGGAAAAATTTAGTTGTGGGATGAGCCTATAAAGGGTAGGAAAGGAGAATAGATAGTTGAAAGAGTTGAGGTAAGTTAAAGAGATGAGACATCACAGGGAAGAGTTGGTCATTAGGGTAAAATACTGCTGAGAAGCCAATAAGACCAGAGAGATGCCCATTGTGATGGAGGAGATGGAGAGCTTTGATAAAAGCAGTGAGAACTATTTCCCTGAAGAGAGATTTGTATGCATATTAGCTAAACTGAAAGAGTGAACAGGCGACGGAGAATAGAGACAGCAGCAAATGTCACCTACTTGCTCAGCTGTGAGTGGGGGGAGGGAAACCAATAGTCAGAGCAGGGAAAGAATTCTTGTGAGATTTCGTTTCATTGTTCCTTTTATTCAACTTTAAATGTATTTCTTAGATAGGTTGTTTAAATAATGATGAAGAAGACTCCAGAGAATAAAAGGATGGAGGGAAACAGAAAGAGAGGGTCAAGAGAGAAGGAAAGGGAAGCAGAGGCTAGAGAGGAAAAGGAGGAGAAGAGAGACTGAACACACAGACAACAGAGGAGATAAAATTCAGTTAAAATGCCTTTGGGAAAGAGTGAGGGGGGAAATTAAAAACACAGAATATCAAGGAAATTCAAGTTCATTAAAATCAAGATAATTAAATTTAAATTTAATGTTCATAAATATTTACTTAACACAGGCTTTTTTCTTTTTATAAATTTTTAATATTTTCATTCAAATTAGTTGTATACAACAGTAGAATGCATTTATACATTTTGATAGATCATACATAAATGGAGTATAATTTCTCCTTTTCCTGATTGTACATGCCGTAGGATCACATCAGTCATGCAGTCACATATGTACATGAGGTAATAATGTTTGTTTCACTCTGCTACCCTTCCTACCTCATCCCCCTCCCCTCCCTTCAATCCCTTCTTCCTAATACAAAGTAACTCTATTCTTCCCTATCCACCCCCGCCACCTTATTGTAAATCAGCATACACGTATCAGGGAAAACATTCAAAGTTTGTTTTTTGTTTCGACTTATTTCACTTAGCATGATATTCTTCAGCTCCATCCATTTTTTTAAGAAAATGCCATAATTTCATTATTCTTTAAAGCTGAGTAATATTCGATTGTATATATATATATGTATATATATATATATGTTAACTTTATTATTTATATTCCTATTTTGAGGATGACAGTATCATCTTTTAAAATAGTTAAATTTATCAGGACTAGATTTATGATTCCCAGGTTAGTGTATGCAATCAATGTACTGAGGCAAATGCAGTGTAAGTAAACAAAAACATTTTTCTAAAATAAGTATTCTAAGATTATATCATAAAAATACTGTCTGCAGGTCTTAAATCAACATTTCTTTAAATTATTTGTATTACGTGTCTATTCCTGTTTAACAAATTATCACAAATTGCATTTGTATGCTCAAAATTCTGTGGGTCACCAGCTATCCCACTCCTTGGTACTTATCCAAAAGAACTAAAATGAGCGTACTGTAGTGATACAGCCACTTCAATGTTTATAGCAGCACAATTCACTATAGGCAAATTATAGAATCAGCCCAGATGCCCACCAGCAGATAAATGATCAAGAAAATGTGGTATGTATATACATTAGAGTTTTATTCAGCTATAAAGAAGAATGAAATTTTGGCATTTCTGGTAAATGGATGGAACTGGAGAATATCATACAAAGGAAAATAAGCCAGACTCAGGAAATCATTGGTTGATGTTTTCTCTCATTTGTGGAAATTAGAGCAAAATAAGGGAAAGAAAGAAAGTGAGAGTTGGGAGGAGCAGATACCATAAAGAGAGATCAGTGGAGTGGAAGGAGGAGATGGTGAGGGAGAGAGGAGGGATGGGAAGGGGAGGAACATGGAATGAATTTAACAAAATATTGTTATATGCATATATAAATATACTACAGGGAGTTTCACCATAATGTATGTAACAAATTTTGATTTGTTAATCAAAAATTAACAAATCAATGAGTGAAAAGAAGATCAGTAGCACAGAGGAAGGAAAATAGGAGGAAGAAAGAAAGTTGGGAAATTGGGGGAAATGGTGATTGAATTCAGATTTCATGCATGTGTGATTTTTCTCAAAATGAACCTGACATACATAGTTATATGTTATAGTTATACTATGTATAACTAAAACGCTGTAATTAAAACCAATCTATTGGTCAAAAGTTTGGATATGACACAGCTGGACTCTTTGCCCAGTTTCTTTTGAGACAAAGTATTTGCTGGGTCGTATTTGTACCTGAAGCGCATGGAGCTCAGGGTATTCTTTGAAGCTGACACCTGTGTAGAAGGATGGGAGCTAACTTATGACTAATTGGAATGTAGATACTTAGAGAAGTTTTATCAAAATCAGTATTTTGTGGTTTCATAAGCATTTGTTGCCTTTCAAAATTCCAAAGGTTGTGGCCTTTGGGTGCAACTTCATCTTAAACAATATTTAACTGAAAATATTTAGTACAGATTATTAGAAGAAAGAGGAAATGGATTTGTGAAAATGTCAGCAGGCATTGGATTTGTTAGCTGAAAGATGAAGGCTAGAGAATGATTCTCCATAATTTAGAATATATATTCAGCAGAGTGAAGCACTGACCCCGGCACAAGATCTCTAAAACTTACTAAATTCCATGTTGATATGAATAATTTCTAGATGATAATATTATAAAAGGATCATGATGTACATTTGAAGGCCATCCAAATGAATAGGTATATGATTTATAACTGTCAGGGTAGGTGCTTGATAATCCAACTCAGTTTTCATTTCACATCAGCTTGTCTTTTACTTGAAAGATTTAAACCATGGGATACGACATAATCTTTCTTCTCTGTGCCAAAAACTTACAGAATAACTATAAAAAGATAATTTTTAAGTTTCCTCTTTTCTCAAGAGTGACTATTCTACCTCTTGGGAATTTGGGGTGGAATAATTAAATACCAAAGTGAGTGTGAAGGTTGTGGGTGTTTTGTTCCCTCTGAGAAACCTGCTTTCATCAGGGTTGAGCAGAATAGTGCCAAGTTTGCAGCCTGTGATTCCAAAAAAGAAGGTCCTCTCTCCTTCACCGTTCCCTGCCCACTAGCAAAATATGAAACCACTTTTCTTTCATTTTTTTAAGTGGAGATTTAGCAATAGAGAGATTAAGTTAGTTGAAGGAGTTAGAAAAGCAGAAAGTTCATGCTACTTAAAGAGGTATATATGTGCATGTGTGTTTGCATTTAAAGTTTCATATATATAATATATATACATATATATTTAAAGTTAAGGCATATAAAATGAGAAATGGTCTATATAAGCCCATTAGATTGACATTTCACTCATTGATTGCAGTCATTTTAATGCAGAAACCTCTTTCAGAGCATCCCTTTATTTAAGGTTATTGGATTATTTCACATCCTGGAGGTTGACAGTGATGAATTAATAATCAGCACCAGGCAAGCTGTTCGTAATACTAATTTGGATCCTGACACAGTGCCCTCTTCCAGATAAGTTCAGACTTATTGGTTTTCTTATCCTCATCATCTCTTGCTTAGGAAAATGTTAGATAGAATGTGTACCCAAAACAAGTTCATCCATTCATTCAGCAAATGCTTGGTGAGTGTCCACTGTGAGTCTAACATAGGAGATGGCTGCTGTGGATATGTAAATGAACAAAACAAAGTACTTTCTTTTGTGACACTTGTGTAACTAAATAGAAAATAAAAATACTACATGAAAAAGAAGAAGAATAGGGCAGAGACAAGCAAGTAGTAGTGAGTGAGCCAGTGACAGTAGTGGAGTGATGGAGGGAGAAAAGTGGTGGATGTGGTTGTGGAGACATGCAGGACGAGACATGAAGAGCTGTGCGTGTCACTGGAGAAACTGTTTTCCACTCCGGATGAAATGGTGTTCTGAGAAATGGCACGACCTAAGTTGTAGAATCCATCTCTTTCTAGCAACAAACAATATGCTAGCAGAGGACAGTTTAAATCCATACAGATAAACAAATCTTTCAAAGAAACCATAAAGTCTATAAAAATGCAATTTTGTTGTTGTTTTGAGAGTTTATACTCAGTTTATATTATCAGAGAAAAAAAAAAATTAGCCAGTTAACTTCAATCTTGATTCAGGTCACTGTATTTCAGAGTTTTTCCCAAATCGTAGAGTCTTATTGGCTTTATGCTGTGTGACTCAAAGGTCTATTGGAAGGCATAGGAAACTAAGACACAGGCTCTACCAAAGAAGAATCAGCAGCTATTTCCTGAAGGGAAGAAACAAGATAAAGACTCCAGGGAAGGTTTGAGACCTATTGTCATATTGGGTGGCATCTGATTTGAAAGGCATGCCCTCATATAAGAAGGAGCACACTGAGAAATAGTCAGGCTCAGGCACTAGGCATCCATCTCTCATGACACATCAACCCCGTGAGGCCACTCTCCCCATGAGATCACTCTCCTCACACCTCACTGAGGAAACTGTACATCAGAGTGGTCAGCTAATCCTCTCAAACTTAAGAAATGGTAGAAAGGAATGTGTACTGAAGTCTCTGAGATTCCAAATCCTGTACTTTTTCTACCAGTCCATGTGATTTCTTCTAAGTAGGCAGTTAGGATAGAAGACATTTAAATTGTGCTTGGTAAGTGGAAGGCAAGTAGGTGTAACACCAGTAGCTGACACCACAGTTTCAAAAGAAAAATCTTTATTATCATTTTAAATATAAGAACTTTTGAATTAATAATGTAGGAAGAAGTATAATAAAAATGAAATGCATCTTTAACTGGCCCTGAATGGAGAAGTCATTTAAATAGATGAATGCTTAAGCTTTTTATATTCTAAAAGGATTGTGTCTTGTGCTGAGGATTGAACCCAGGGTCTCCAGCATGCTAGGCAGGGCTTTAACACTGAGCTACAAATGGAGCGGAGCCCTGAACATGTTTTATTATCTCTACCACTTCTGCACCAACATCTTTAGACAAAATCTAGTCTGGAACATTCACCAAAAAGGGCCTGGAATATCAGCCTCATAATGTTCTTCTTTTCCTTGATTAGTGACAGATTCAAAGGTCTATAGATAATCTGTGATATACTATGTGGACCTCTGTCATTGTTGATTGTAGTTTCTATAATCCTTTACCTTGATTTTAAAACAAATATATTCCAAGTAGGAAAAGTCCTTCCAAAATTAAACTGGCATGAAATTATCTTTTATTGCCCCCCCATCATGATTTGCAAAATACTAGTACCTCAGTCAAATGGAAAAGCAATCCATAATCTAAAACTTAGATATTTAGCATACTTTATTGCATCCTTTTATATTTTCAGCAAGTACATACATATCAAACTGTCTTCAGAAGTTCTTATTGGAGAAACCTAAAATTCACTTGATCATGAAATGTCTTCACTTATTTTTCTTTCCTTCCATTTCTTTCTTTATTTTTACGCAAATGGTAAGCCATGAAAGTGCCTGCCCAATAGATAGAGTGGCCATATTTCAGACTCCTTCTAGGTTTGAATATTAGTCCAATGACATGGTTTTTTAACAATATTGTTTAGAAATATTGGTAATACAAATATGATATGTTCAGGCAAGCCCATGAAATTATCCATATTTTGAATATAGGACTTTATGAACATATGACTATAAAAATTTTACATGTTAATTGTAAAACATGGTTTTAATTTAAGCTGACAAATTTCTTCAACATTTTTGAGCTTTTAAGAATTGCATATTTCTTGAGAGGATACACCTAGCTGAAATTTAAATGAAAAGGTTTATCAAAAAATAGTTCAGTTGTGTCTAACCTGGAAAGTGCCTTTACATTGCAAGCAAAAGCAGTTCTTCTATTACAGATGTTCACATGAATTAAAAGCTGTGTGGAGTTTAATGATAGAATGGCCATAGACTTGTATCATGCTCTGTGGGACTGAGACATGGTAGGAAATAACTGTAGGCGTTTTTAAAAGGTAGACTCTCAACATGAGTGATATATCATGCCTAGTCAGTTATTTAGCTACTTATATTAGATCGCTGGTAGAAAACAAGGAATCTAAATAATTGTTCAGGAACACATCTGACCCTGGACTAATGGAGTCATCAAAATATTTACATACAGTGGATCTAATTCTGGCATTTTTAAGCATTAGACCAGAATATCTCATTTGGTTAAAAAAAAAAAAAGCCCTTTAGATGTTTTTGTTGCACAGTTGACTGATTAAATCCTCTCATCTAGATAAAAGGCAGTTAAATCCTTATGTCTTGACACAGGGAGAAATGAAACAAAAAGCAGAGTAGGCATGCAAATTTGACAGCTGTGAGCTCCTGGATTTGTTTGATTTACATATTCCATTTTTCTTCCAGGCTTATCATTGGACCTAGCAAGTAGTTTGAGGAGCTAGTACTTATTTAATAAAATGTGTTAGAAGAATACATGAACTAATTAGTTAATGATTGGTAACAATTTGCAGTGTTTCTACTCTCTCTAAACAGGAATGATGTGGAGTTCATGCCAATGTTATATAACTAAAAACGACTTTTAAAAAAGAATAACGCGATCTTGAGGGTTTTTTTTGTTTGTTTTGTTTTGCTTTTGGTGATTTTTTGTTTGTTTTTTGTTTTTGAGGAATTTTTTTGGTACTGGGAATTGAACCCAAGGATTCGTAACCACCAAGCCACATCCCTGCTCTTTATTAGTTTTAATTTTGAGACAGAGTCTCACTAAGCAACTGAAACTGGATTTGAACCTATGATTCTTCTGCCTCAGCCTCCCAAGCCACTAGGATTACAGGTGTGAGCCACCATGCCCAGCTTGAGGTACTTAATTGGCTCAGAATTGTTTAATTGAGAATATGGATTTCGATAATAATTAATATAAAACAATCCATTGATTTACACAGGTGATTGTTTCTTGTATACAATGGTGATTTCCTGATGCACATAGAAGCCAGTACTAAGGCGCCAAGGTTTTGGAAAATGAAAAACTTTTTTCAGGGTTAACCATGAAGGAGACAGGAAATGAACCCAAATCTGTCCCTTCATTGGTTGGCAGTGGGGAAATTTATAGAAGTGGATAAGTGAGAAGCTGCTTGTTGATTTTATGATGTGAGAAAGAATCTTTAGGGTTCTTTTGCATAGGCGTACATGGTCAATATGCCTCTTCACAAGTCACATGCTTCTATTTTGGTTAATCTTGTCCTGCCTGGGTGATTTTGATTTCATAAGATCAACAGGTCATCCTCCCGAGGAATTTATGTCTAGGACTATCTAGGCCTTAACCTGTTTCAGTGGCATTTTACATTTTTGCTAAAATTTTTCCTCATTAAGAGTTTTTTTATTCATACAAACTTCCTTTAAATCAGTTAGAATGATCAATGTATAACCAACAGGACAATGTTTCTTCCTGCCAAATCAAACAGTGGTATAATATAATTGGTTCTGATTCTAAGTAATGTTGCCTGTCTTGCTGTCCTTTGCAGCCAGCTATTGCAAACCCTGATATCATGTTCATTAAAATCCACATCCCCTGGGACACGTTGTGCAAGTATGCAGAGAGGCTGAATATCAGGATGCCCTTCAGGTACTTTCAAAATTTATTTCATTCTATCTTAATATATATTAAGATGAGTCTGTCTTTTACAGTACCCTGGAGCAGTGAATGTATCCCTATCTAAAAATAAAATGCTATTTCTTCCAAAATTTAATGTATCCTGGGCATTTTTTTCCCTATCTAATTTGTTTGCCTAATGTGGTAAGCTTTCTGATTCTCTGGACACTTTATATCATTTCAAGGCACACTTGCCTAGAGAGAGGATAGAATATTTATTTTCAGATTTTAACTTCAAACAATCCCCAAGATTAGTCTCACTTCCCATTTCATATGGTTATATATAATTCTTGTCATTTTTGTGGACATTAGGAAGTATAAATGTATAGTATCTTTATATATAAATACAGAGTTTTTCCCTGTTAGAGGTTAACAAGAATCATTTTTAAGGTCAGTTCAACATTCTTAGTACTGTCCTCAGTAGATGAATATATGATAATGAGAAGACTGTTCCTTTCAGTGATTTTTTGTCTTTCCTTTTGGCAAGCATAGATTAAAAGCCAACTGTTTTTCCTACCTTGAGTATCTGATGTTATATTCAGAATATATCACGTTCTTCTATAATTTCTCAAAGATAAATTCTGTAGTGCCCATACTTTATGAAAAGTGTTAACTCACAGTGAAGATAAGAACATTTACACTGATATGAAACTCAATATGTTTAATCAGCTGCTAAGAAGATTTACAAGGTTCAGAGTGAATGAGATTCCAAGCAAAAGAACCTTGATAAGTCTAAGGGAACACTAAGATTGTAATTCAAAAAATGGAAAAATTTCTCAGACTTGGTAACATGAAAGAGGTTAATTCTGATAGAAGTGCTAATGCCTTTGAGTGTTCTGACAAACTTCAACATTATTGAGATTAAAATATGATATATCAATACAAACCTTTTTATATACATGAAACATCTCAAGCTTTGAAAGATGCAGCCACAGCTAATGCCCAGAAATCAGAAACTGAGTAAGCATTGACAACTACTGTAGCATCTTGCTATCCATATTAGACTTCAGTACCTAAATTAGCTCCCATGCATGATTGGATAAGAGCTTAAGAGTTCTCTATGGAGATGATATTCCGAAGATAAGTAAATAATACCAAAAAAAATCTTGACAAAATTATAAAGTGAAAAACAAATGAAGACCAGTCTTTGCAATTCCTCAAAATCTTACACAAATGATGGAAAAGATTGCCAAGAGAATCTAAAGTTTGCACATTTTAATTAAAATTGGTACCTGAAAGAAGCAAAGAGGGCCTTGAAGATATTCCTTGTCTTATGATTAGATTGTTAGAAGTCTATAGAGGACTGCTTTCAATTCAAGTGATAATACTGAAGTGAGAATTCTATTAAGTATGTAGTTATGTAAACTACATTTCTTGACTTCCAGAATTTTCCTCCTTTGACCCTACAACCTTCTAAAAATTTTTTGAAATACTCATCTAGAGCTTATAATAACATATATATATAAATATATATATATATGTAAATATATATATAATTCTGCTGACAATTGGGATACTTGATTTATTCTTTGCTGTGATTTCTTCTTTGACCTGTGCTTATTCATGTAACACAAAAATCATACAGAATAAAAATGAGATAACTTTTAACTTATTGAAGAATTTTGCAAGTAGTTACCTTCAAAATTAGCATAGATATGATAAGAATTGCCTTTATTTATTCATACTGAGAATCAAACTTCTGAAAATTTATTTGAAAATGTTTTCTGTGAGCATTAAAAGTTTTCATAGCCTCTGCTTCTTATCTTTTGCATATAGTTTTCAAATGCATAAAAATATTCACTGAAATTTAAATTATATTTTTGAAAATATAAACATCTGCTATATTTATTTAGAAAATTTAAGTAAAGTAGAATATACCCTTGCATTGAATACAATTAATTTATAAAACAAAAATATTTCTTAAAATTGCAGGAAAGTAGTAAATAAAAAAAATTTAAATTGAATTATATATGATATTTAATTATTCATACTGTGTGACTTCAGTCACCTAAAATACATAGTAATACAATTGGAAATGTATTACAAATGATTGCTCTGATGGATAGACTTGTGTGTCCCTGTTATTTTATTTGTATCCTTATACAATTATTTATTTTCCACAAGTTCTAATTTGATTAGGTGACATTAAAATGTGATACAAATGAAGTATCACACCCAAGATAATGACCTATTTTCTGATATCTGTACAAAATTGCTAAGAGCTTGTCCAAATAATCCTAATTGACTTCAGGTGCCTTCATCCTTCCCCCATTTCTGCAATCAATGTTGTTTCTATGAGTTGTGACTAAATTTACAAATGTAACAAACTCGTGTCCTTGCAGAAGGAAAAAGAGAAAATCCTGAGCAATTGTCACGACCATGTCATTTAAATAGGTTTCAGTATGGAGGCTCAGTTGGGTTGAGTGAATATGAAATTAAAACATCTGACCAAACAGGGACCACCAGACTTCTCTGGACTTTGTACAAAACAGATGTTTTCCAGGTGTCCAGAAGATTGGTTTCATCTGGGGGATCTGAGAGGAAATTTGGCATTGTATAACTTAAGAGTTTGGCACAGGCCTCCATTAATAAGACACAATTATCTTTTCACTCAACATAAGAGGAAGTGATGAATATAATATCAGTATATTAGTCAGTTTTAGTGTTGTAGTGACTATAACAAATACCATAGACTGGGTGTTTTAAGTGATATTTATTTCTCACAGTTCTGGAGACTGGAAATCTAAGATCTGGATGCCAGCATGGTTGGCATCGGGCAGGGGCCCTCTTTTCCATCGTATACTCACATGACAAAGTAAGCTAGCTGTCTGGCTTCTCCTTTTAAGGGTGCTAATACCATTCATGAGAATTGACCCTCATGACCAGATCACCTCCCAAAGTACCCAACTCCAGATATCATTAGGCATTAGGGTTTCAACATATGAATTTGGGTGGGGGGGACTAAAACATTTAGTTTATTGCCATAAGTAACATATAATTGTTTGCCCAAATATTCAAATTTCATAATTGAAAAAACTGTTTTTATTTCTTCAGTACTAGTTTAAAATATGTTCATTCTGCTCTAGTCTACATGGGGAAACTCATAGACTATGGCAACACTGTCTCTAGTGCCCTACGTTTTATATAGCTTTTTCCACCCTCTTGGTACATGAAGGTGGATTTTTTTTTTCATTTTTTAAAAATTAAAAGTCTATTATAGCACACCAGCCTCCTTTCTGTTATGTGCCTCACTCTTGCTATTTTGCATAAATTTCAGGGAACTTACTATTAGATTAATTGGTATTCTCATATCATTAAAAAATTGTTATATTCCATAGCTTGCTTTGTTTTTCTTTAGAAGTAGGTTAGAAACAATTATCTTGCCACACTACAAGTGACCTCACTTTGTATTCATCAAAGTTTAGGTCTCCAGGCTGTGTGCCACATTTTCCTTTCATCCAAAGGGAAATTGGAAAGAGAATGCTCTCCTCAGTCTGATGCTTCTTTTTTAATGATATTTATTTTTTTCATTTCCTGGTAAAATTGCACTTGAAAGAAAAATTCATGTACATCCAAGAGTCAAAAAAAAAAAAAAAGAAAGAAAATCATTGAACTTTTGCAGTTACCATCTATTCTTATTGAAGATTGCCTGACATTGATTCTTTTCAATTTTAAAAAAAAAGTTTATGATTGCTGCATTAATTAAACTTCTAGAAAATACATTGAAATTCCCATGATACAATAATGTAAATGTTAGAAAACATGCAGCATTTTTCACAGTAGATCAAAGTAACATTACTTCCACAGGAACTTGAGAGAAGAATATCTTGTGACCAAATTTGTTGCTGAATTTTTGAGTTAACAAATTAGTGTACTTACTGTAGGATATTTTTCTTAAAGAAGTGCTTCTTCAATCTTTAAAATGATTAAATCCATATTAGATCTGGGACAGGATTAGGGGATTTTTATAAATTTTTAGTAAGCATCCAAATGATTCTGATGCTCACAATAAAGAAATACTGTCTTGGAGATTTTAATATGTTAATATTCCTTATTTTAAGATACATTTCAAGAGGATTTTGTTAATATAAGCTTTTGCTAATTTCCATCTAATGCTGACATTCTCAGAACAGAGTTTGAGAAATGCTGGAACACAGAGTGGTTTTAGCACATCTTTCCAGATATTTTAAATAATAGATATAGCATTAACTAATACCTTAGTAACAAACTTCTCATTTATTTTTAAGGTATTCCTAAAATTAAGCCTGCACATAATAAAAGAATGCATAAACTACAAGGTGGAGTGTTTTCAAAATGACCAATTTTATCACCAATTCCCAACTGTGATCACTTTTAAAAACATACATCTAAAACTTGAAATATAATTGGCCCTCCTTATCCATGGCCCATGGGCCTGGATTCAAACAACCAACAATCAAAAAATCTGAAAAAACATTGCATCTATACTGAACATATACTGACTTTTGTGGGCCATTATTTCCTAAACAATACAGTGTAATAACTACATACCAAACATTTACATTGTATTAGGCATTATAAATAATCTAGAAATATTTTAAGATATACTGTAGGTTTACACAGGTTAGTACTTTGCCAGTTTACGGAAAACACTTGAGCATCTGAAGACTTTTGTATCTGGGGAAGATTCTGTAACCAATTCCCCAAGAATATTGAGGGATGACTATATACAAAAATAATAAAGAACTATAAATCTGAAAAGTATGGATCACTTTTTAGAACAATATTTTTTAAACTATGTGTAAAAAATTTACTGAACTATTCCACATAACTATTAGTTTTCAAATCTACTACACTTCATAAAGAAATTTACAAATTTATTATGAAAGTTTATTAGTTATAACCTATCCTGCAAAAGCTTTTATTTTTATTATATGAGTCTTGAATGTTTTTTTAATTTTCTGACTAACATATCTGTACAATTTTATTATAGCTAAGATGTCTAACCATTTCTTTCTTGTCTTTTCTTCCAAAATATATATGACCTATTGTATTGGACATATTTTTCAAAAGCAATCAGGAAAATTTTAGGTAAAATAGTTGTTATCATATCATAAAGGACTTAGCCTATGTCTTCTATATTTCAGATATATCAAAGTTCACTTTTAGCATTTTTATTTTGATTCAGAGGTGGCTCCTGTTCATTTTTACCTCCCTCTCACATTGAAAAAGTCAACATATTTCAAGAAGTTTCAGTGATCTAGCAATTTCTCAGGTTGAGTTCCTAGATGGGGCCAATTTCACTTTTCTCCTCAAGTTCATCCTCCCACAAATATTTTAAACATAGTAAATATGGAGTACTCTTAAAACTTTAAGAACAATATTTTTGTACAATTAGGTTTAAACTTAGATCATTTTTTATGCAAAAAAGCCCACTCAAAAATAAAACAAAAACATGGAGGAGCTTATTATATAGAATGAATAGAAGTAGTCTCTGAACTTATCAAGGAGCAGTAGGCACCAGGGGCCCTGCATCAACTGGCTTCCTCACTTGGCCCAGCAGACATCTCCACAAGTGGCCACTGACTGTGTGGGGCTGACAGGAAACAGTAATTTCAATAGTTATTTCCTTATACTTTTGAGTGGTAATCGTAAGAGGTAGGTAGGTGGATAAATTCAGCCCTAATGGAAGGAATAAAATGGCAGAATCTTAACACTGAAAACTTAAGGGGAAAATAAAGCTCTGTATGTGAACAGTTTGCAGTTAATAAGTTACCAGATGGAGAATTAAAGGTAGAAAGGATTTGCTACTGTAGGTTCATTTATGCAGGAGAACAAATGGGGAATTGCAGGTTGTTGACCACTTCCTGCATTAAAGATACACTATATATTGTTGGGAAAATTGAATTAGAAACAATCCCTCAAACACAGAATACTTTGCCACAATGATATACAAGAAAGAAAATTATGTTGTTATTGAACAAACATTAAACCACTTGACGGTCAGTGGTCTAAGCAAGTGAAAGGGAAATCGCTCCCTGTTACATAGCCAATAAGGTACAACTCTTTGCATACTTGTTCACAAGATAAACAGTAAGGAATCCTTAAGTGAAAGGTCTTGGCAACACTATTTTCACCCAAACATAATTCATTGTGGATTCACCAGATAATTGGTGTGTTCATTGTGGATTCACCAGATACTTGGTGTGTTCATTGTTTTATTGGCTTTATACTGAAGAATGATTAAATGTATGTTTCTTTGTGACAAATGGTAATTCTGTACATTGGGGAAAGAGTACTACCCTCCCACAAAAACTTGGAGATAGGGGTGCTATCCCCATGGATGTTCACATTTTAAAGAGATAGCACCTAGGTCTGGAAGCAGGATATCCTGGATCATCGAGCTGAAGAAATGCCTATGGAGTTTTCTGAAGGATTTATATATGTTTTAAAGAGAAGAGAAAGTACTTATGGAGACAAATCCTCTCAAGGAAATGCACTAAGAAAAAGGAGGGAAGAAAATTCCCTTGTCTTTGTAACAGGGAGAACGAAGTATCTGAATGTTTAGTTTTCATTTGCTCTTAAAACCAGTCTAAAATGTATATATATGCATCTGTATGTATTTTCCATTTACCCTTTATTTCTCCCCAAATGTTTTCCAAACAAAATAAATTAAGAGAAATACTTCAGATTAAAAGCAATCAGTATAGAGAATAGTGTTTAATTCAAATGTCACCCCTCCCCAGTGCTTTTATAATTCTTGTCACTGATCCTCTACTGATAATTGCAACTAAAAAATTGTCTCCTGTGAATCATGTGCCTGGATTATTTTGATGGTGGAAAAATTTTAAACCAATTTCCTACATCTATAGCTTTAAAAAATACCATATATAGTGAATGATTATTAAGCATAAAATGATCTCATTTATTCATCAGTCATCTGAGTGCTTACTATTTATCAAACAATGTGTGGAGTGTTCACCAGTCACACAGAGTCAAGTAAAATAGAACTATTGTACTATCGATCACATACTTAAAGATAGTGAACAGTTATTAACCTCAGATTAAATGGCTCAAGACAATCTACACAGAGGAGGCTCAGAAACAAGATGGACTAATAGTATAATAGGGATTAAATGTCTGCATACAGACTTTATGTTTGAGAAAACTGAGGGAAACATTTAAAATGGGGTTTTAGGATAGATAGAGGAAGTTTTGAAATTCTATATTTGAATTTAGTGTTGGGATATTTAAGGGGCACCATTAAAATTCTTTTCTAATAGTATAATCAGTGATACCATGAAATAAAGTATTGCAGAAAGTTTTAAAGGCAGCTAATAATAAGAACTAAATATGGTATCCTGACTCAGTCCTGCTTCATGGAGGTCACCCCATGAAGGAGTTTGCAGGTCCTTTAAGTTGGTTTTGGTGGTTAAAGAGAAAGAGGCATTTTACAAGGCCCAAAATAATATTTTCCAATCTTCAGGTTGAGGATGCAAAGGTCATTTAGGAGACAAAACAACCAACACCACAAGAATTTTTACTTTCTCCGAATCCAGAGAAAGTTAGTATTTTATATATATATATATATATACATATATATATGTATATATATATATAAATAATATGTTAATATTGTATATATGTGCTATATATCCCTGCTTATAACATGGACATTCCCCCATTCCTTTCATCGGAAAGCTTCCTATTAGATCTGAGACCCCTCATGGTCTGTGCCTTGTTCACTGGTCCTGACCACTTTTATGATGAGCCGCAGTTTCCTGAATCTTAAAATGCTTGTCCTTGTCCCTTGTCCATCTTATATGTTGCTACCTCTGTCTGGAAGTGGTATGTATAACACTACCCAGAGGTTTACTTGCACTGTGCCTCAAGGTAATACATCCTCTGGGAGGGCTTCTCTCTATCCTTTCTCTTCCACCTATTAAAAACCAGTTGAGAGCCCCTTCCTCAGTATTTCCATAGCACTTCCTGTTTTCCTACATTGTCACACTTAATTATATTTAGTCCCTTATTGCATCAACTGTAAAAGAAGTACCTTGAAGGTAGAGATCTTTTTGCTTTACAATTTTTTTTTTTAAATTCACACAGTTTATTGGCAGGAACATTAGACCAGATCAGCCCAGAAGGAAGAAACAGTGCTTTATATCAAACCGTTCTGAACTTTTTTTACATTCGTGTAGCTACCTTTCTATCATCACAAAGTAAAAACTACATGGGGAGAGAAAAACATAATTATATTTCTAACCATCATAATTCTTATTTGGGAAAGACCCCTGTACACAAGACAGATTAAAATTTTTAGTGATTATACCTTATCTTTTCTTGGCCCAGTAGAAGTATTTTTTACCTTTAATTAGGAGGGTGGATAAATGGATGGTTGGACAGGTGGATGGATGAATGGATGACTTTATATAACATGGTTTTAGTATGCATTGAGTAGCAGAAGACAGACTTTAAAAAGAGTATTTAAAATAATATGTTCCAAAAAGGCACTATTGATTTTTCAATGTTTTGTTATTAGAAACTTCAATTCTGAAATAAAATGATATGAACTCATTTTTTGTCATGTTATACTATACTGACTTATTTCATTTGTTTGAAGTTCTGGAGCATATGGACCTTTGATATTGAAATACTGAATATTATTTAATGAGGTCACTCTCTGCTTTCACTTTTCTCAGATGATTTCTGTTATTTTTCAGGAAAAAATGCTATTACACGGATCGGAGGAGTAAATCAAAGGGCAGGTTAGTAAATAATGCTTGCTTTTATTATGACCAACTTGGCATTTAGTGAAAAAATTGGAAGAAACTTTGTTATCAATAGCAGCAGTTGCAAATTTTAGGATGAACATTCTATTGATTTGTTCAAGCAAAATTTAAAATTGTTTAGGCCAAATTGAACACTGTTTAATATCAGGCAATCTTTTTGTTACTATTTATCATTGTCATTCCTAGAATCTTCCCATGATATAATATTATGGAAGAATTTAAATGCAGGTTAATATCTTAAGAGATTTTAATTTCAAAAATAATTATAAAATTGGGATCAATGAATAAATGATGACCCACTAGAGTAGATAGAACAATATACCTATCAAAGATTTTCAGGAACATTCAGTAAAATTATCTTATTAGGAGCACTAGAATCCAGAGTAATGCAGTGGTTTACTAAGGTCATAAAGTATCGTTTGCATTACAAATCTAATTTAATTCTGCCACCATAAGCTTCTTCTCTTATCCTAGTATTAAAAATGAGTTTCTTTACAAGGAAAAGCTTCCTCTGAAAGCCTCAGCTATTTACCTGTTGTAGTAAAGGGTAGCTATAGGAGGGGATTAAGTCACAATTCTAAGACAGAAGAAATTCTTCAACCTGAGTCACTTTGGCACTGTTTCACTGGAGGAAATGAGCTTCATTTAATGAACACTTAAACAAAAGGCTTCATACACTTGGCTGTTTTCCTGCTCATTACAAAAGATTCAATTTACAAAGAAAAAATAGAGGAATGTGGTAAAATGAGTTCCATTGACAAATGTTGTAGGAGATAACAAGTCAGGATATACAAAAGTAATAAAACCCATAGAGTATGAATAACAGACCTAAAATGGAAAGGATTCAATAAATCTAGTTCCTTTCCCAAAGAAAATCACTTAATATAACTTCAAACTTTATAAACCTTTACAGGAGAATGTTGACCCCTTTTAAATGCTGAATTTAGGTGTGATAGGATTTAATGACCAGAAAGTAAATTGTGGAGGAGAAAATCTTGAAAATAGAATAAATATCACAGAAATTAGTATAAAAAATGACTTTTATAGAGTTAATGATGATCCTCAGCCAAGTCATGTATTTCTGCCAGGTTAGTGCTCTGAGGTAGCATGAACCCTCATTATTTCTTATGTAGGTAATTGGTCCTGATCTATGTAACAAATTTCCAAAGTCATATTTGCATAATAAAATCAAAGTCACTGACATATTACAATACCTAAATTTATAACTTCAGGTTTCCTTGCTGTACTGTGCATATGCCTTTTCAATGTTGGGTGACTGATAAAGTCTCTTTATTTTGATCCCCTTTAGTAAGACTTTGTGACTACACAGTTACTGGGTTTTCTGTTAAACAGGCATTTTTCTTTCAGATACTTGCAGAAAAATAAATCCTACATATTGCAATCTCCAAAATGTCTTTATAAAGCTATCATAGTTCATTTTTAAATTTGCATTTAGAATATGTGATAAATATATATATAAAATATTAAAGAACAATTTTATATGAAAATTGTTCTTTTTTCAACTGAACTAGAAAAACAAATACTATATCATATATTTCAATGTTTTAATATTTTCTGTTTAAGTCCATAAAATTTAAATTTGGTTTCCAATTGTTCCAAATGATTATCAGAGTATCTTGAACCTTAACTTTAATCTTCCCCTTTATGTTTTGCTTATTACTAATAGTTTTCTTTGTTCTTTGGTTTCATGAATGCCAATAGGGAGAGGTAGGGAATAGATACTAAAATAGTTTATAAAATCATATAATATTTTATGAAAAAAAGAATATCCTATTATTTTTCTAAGTTATGTGTTCAATTAAGGAATTGACTGATTTCTATTTTTTAAAAAAGATCTTTGAAGAAGAAAATTTAAAAGCAGTGCTTGTATACGTGTGTGTTCATTATTGATGTAAGATTGTGAAACTTCATCTACAGACATTTTGCAAAGTGAGAAATTAAAATCAAGTATACCCATTTAATTTCATTTGTAATTTTCCTTTCTTGAAGTGAAAGATGTTTTGTGCATGGTTAATTTTGAACAGCAAATACTAGAGGAAAAATAATGGACAGTCAATTATCCAGCTTTTGAAGATCATCATTTCTCAGGGCAGGTTGAAAGGAAATAACAGTAGTTTTATTATTGCTGCAATTTACTTTTTATTTGCAAGGCATTTCCACATTCGAATATTAAAGCAACTTCAAAATGACCTGCCAGGGAGTCAGAACAAAGAGTAGCCAGTTTTGCAGATCAAGGAAAATAAATAACTCCCTCACCATTCCACCCACACTCCTTCCCTCAGCTCTTAGCTGCTTTGGCAGAGTTTGTGCTTTGACTAAGTTGTTTTGAACCTTTAATTCAGATTTACTTTCAGTTTCCATAGAATACTTCGTTTTTCCCTGATTTTAGCAAAGAACTTTGAAACTCTTTTAGAAATCATCTTCATATTGTACCATGAAATCTTGCATTTGCAATTCCAAACATATTAGATTATATTGGTAGCAGAGTGTGGCAATTGCAGCAATAGAAATAGTAGTGGCAATATTTCTTTTCACCATTATTAGCATAAATATTGATTGAGTGCATATAATGTGCTATGTATGGTGGCATCAAATATTGTTCATTTAGTTCTCAAAATATTCGTTGATTTAAAAGATGAATGAGATCCTTGTATCCTGGTATTCAAATTCAGGCCAGAATACATTTTACCATTGCATCAGGAAATATGTGTGAAAAGCCTAAATTGACAATATTGTTTATATTCTGCTAGCAAGATAACTGATGATTTGAAAGTTTTTTATTTGGTTTATTTTTTAAAAATTAAAATTTCACCTTCATTTCTACTTTGTAATTTCATCAAAGTCAGTAGGTTCTTGGGTGCCAGAGCACAACAATATTTTCTAAGTACAGTTGAATATTTCCTTTTATCTGATTCTCCTAGCCATTTGTTGAAGTAGGACAGATGGATTTGCTAGTTCTCCTTAGAGTTAAGGAACCTGAATCTCATAGACTGGAAATGTTTAGTTCGATTTCAAAGACTGGAAATTCAGCCCTAGAACATTTATCGTTTGTTCCTAATCCATTGCTTTTTTAACAAATCTTTTATTGATTCTTTTTAGTTATATATGACGATAAGATTCATTTTGACTTAATTATAAAAGTATGGAATACAATTTGCTCTAATTCAATCCTTAGTACTTCCCTTTTCCCTTCCTTCTTCCCTCGCCCTGTTCCCTTCCCTCTACTTTACTGATATTTGTTATTTAGGTATAGGTTTTTCTTTTAATTAGTACCTGTGGATGTACATTGCTTTTTTAAATTTGTTCTTTTGAGAAATGCATGACAGTAGAGTGTATTTAGACATAATATACATACATGGAGTGCTAAATTTAAAAAGCTGGCTTAATTTCTCTATAATATTCTTAATGCATTCTACATGTCTGTGCACTGGCCTTTGGGATATGGGGATATTTTATGATTTTAGAGGCTTTCTTTATAACCAGAAGCAGCAAAGTGATCACCTCTGATATGAACTGATTATCATTTTAGGTTAGAAAGAAATGCTGTGTTCCCTCCAAAACCAAACATGACCTGGCAACTATTCAGTGGTCTAACTTGGCAAAAGAAAAATCAAGATTTTTGCATCTAAACCTCTGTAGCATGATTTGATTCTTATCTCAAATTTTGCATGATAATTTTTCTCATAATAGACTTAAATGAAATAAGTCTTAAGATACAATATTTGCTGCCTGCCAATGCTATCCTAAATTTTTGAAGGTCATACACATTTAACTAAACAAATATTGAAATATGTTTTACTTGTCTGGGAACATATTTTGTCCTACTACTTCAACTTGCTATTGCAGAAGTTGCCAAAAATTGCCCAGCAGAAACTCATAGTGTGTAAATATTACATGACTTTTTTTAGTGAACACAGCTGTTATTATAGTAACTTAAAATGAAGATTTTCAGAATCAACTCTGGAATCAATCTCTTTTTTTTTTCTTTTTGTTTCTCTATAATATAAATATGATTCTAATCACTGGGTATATACCTCCTCTTTTTTTTTTTTTTTTTTTTTTTTTTTTTTGGTAGTACTGTGATACTAGGCATTGAACCCAGGGATGCTTAACCACTGAACCACATCCCCAGCCCCTTTTTGTATTATCATTTAGAAATAGGATCTTGAGGAGTTGCTTAGGGCCTCACTAAGTTGCTGAAGTTGGCTTTGAACTCAAAATCCTCCTGCCTCAACCTCCCAAGCTGCTGGGATTACAGGCATGAGCTACCACACTGGCCAATATCTGCATTTTAACAAAATATTCAGGTCTTTTATATGCCCGCAAAAATCTTAAAATTATTGCAAAAGCTCTATATCTCAGTCTTCCTTATTGTTAGTGATCAGGTTTAAAATAAAGCACCAAATTGCAACTTTCCAACAAAGTCAATATAATTTTTACTTTAAGAGAGAGGAAACTGAGGAAAGAAATAGTTTAATAACTTGTGTAAGTTCACGCAGCTAGTGTAACACAGAGCTCTGTTTTAACCAGTTTTATGGGACTTCAAAGTCGTTTCTGTTTCTACCACAGTTGTAGCCTCTAGTACTACTAAAGTGTGTCAGAGCCAAGTATTCATTTATTTATTTAGTCTCCACTTTTGTACAGGAAATATTGCTATTTCTTTTTTAAAGAATTAGGAAGGAAAAAACCTATACCTATGGATAGATTTGATAGATGATAACATGAAGTTTTAATAAATATATCATGTTACTCTTTTTATACACTCTCCTACCATCATCTTTATAGTGACTTAACTAGTTTCCACAAGGTTTTCTTCATGAGGATACATAATTGCCCTGAAAGAATGCAGGACTTGGTTTGTTTTGTTATTTATTTCTTTTGTGTTGAAATAAAAGTACTCTGTGTGTGTGTGTGTGTGTGTGTGTGTGTGTGTGTGTGTGTGTGTACCTGGTTTTTTAGAACTCATTCCTTAGTACTTGAGGAAACTATGTATTAAACCTTCCTGGAAGGTTGGCACAGCAATGCAATCCCACCCACCTTGTTCTATAATGTTACTTTCTTTCAGGATGCAAAATTATTTTAGAAGAATAAAGAAGTGGATGTCCCAAAATCCAATGGTTCTTGACAAGTCAGCTTTTCCAGACTTGGAGGAGTCAGACTGCTACACTGGCCCCTTCAGCAGAGCACGGATTCACCAGTGAGTTCCTGTCTCTTCTGCCACTTGCCTTTGTGCCTTTCATTATCTGTGATTTGTTTATAGAATAAATATTCCTGGGACCATTGTTATTCTTAATGAAATGGGGCAGAGGAATGCCTTATAGTTTTAAAGTATAAACTTAAGCTATAAATAGCACTTAGTGAACAATATTCTTTGTTAATTTTAGAATTTTAAGACATTTAAGTAACAATTAATTATAAATCCATATACTCTCATTTGAAAGAGTTGGTCTAGCTCCTAACTCTTTTAATTACTATGTTAGTAAGTCACTCAGTTAAAATAGCAATAATGATAACAGTATAATTGTTTTTAGCAATAATTTATACTAACTAATAACTTATTAAAATTATGTGTTTAATTAACATATTTTAATTAAATGGTCCATTTTGGCTTAAGCTTAATAAACTCAGGGGAGTGAGAATTTTTTAAGGCTTATTGTATGTCTTTCTCCTTACCTACTTATGTATCTGTTTGTTTAATGATGTATTCATTCAAGTAGTATTGAGTTTCTATATGATAAAATTTAAGGATATAAAAGGAACTATGATGTAATTTCTGCCTTTGTGGTACTCCTAGTCAAAGGGAGAAAACAAACATGAAAATTTTTAATTAAACAATATAGAGTAAACATTAAGGTAGAGATATGCACAGTGTAGTATGGGACCAAGGCTATAGGACCACTGTGCCATTCTGGATTAACCTGTCTTCTGGGATGTTGGAGGTTAAGGGACAAATGAGGCAGCTTTCCAGAGCACCAGATATGTGACACAGCCAGCAATGAGTGGAAACCCTCCTTTCCCAACTTTTTCCTTTACTTATATTTGAGGTAGATCTAGAAGAAGCCTTTCTAATTCTAACTCTAAGGAGTTGGGGGAAGATGTAGAAATCCAATTTAACACCAAGACTGGGGAGAGGGCACGTTTTCACAGAAGCTTCTTCAGCCTTCTGCTGGACTTCTGTAGGACCTTAAAGGATTTATGGTGTGCCAGCTACAAAACATTCTTCTGTTTCCTTGAAAACCCAAGAAACCAGACTGATCTTTGAAAAGCATCTATCAGATCACACAGGTGCCTTGCTTAATCTCCCACCCCCATGGCCGCCCATTGTATTTCTAATAAAATTCAAATACCTTTTTTATCATCTGCCCTGTGGGTGCAGATGCTGCAGCCCCTGCCCTGCACTCTCATGCTATCTTCTGCATTTTTCCCTTTTACCTAATCCAGTCATGAGAGCCTAGGTTCTATGAATCAGCCACCCATGTATCATCCCAACCCAGAGCTTTTATTCTTGCTGCTCTCTTTGCCTGACATGCTCTGCCCCCAGACCTCTGCATGGCATTTTCCCTCTTATTATTCTGCTCCCACTCAACGTTACCACCTCAGAAAGACCTTCTCTGAACACTCTGCCTCTGGGCCCCTATTTTCTATGCCATTGTCCCGTTTCATCTTTCTCCATGGACATTACATGTAATTTTTTAATTTATATGTTGGCTTTTATAATCTGTTTTATTTCTCCAAAATGTAAATCCATGAAAGTAGAAACTTACCTGCTTAAGAACCTGCTCAAAAATGCTTCCTCAATCTAAAGATGAGAGAATTATCAAAATGGAGTACATTTTTTCTGCTCCTATAATTAGCAGGATCCTGACTTTGGTGCTATCCCAGTACAGAGAAAACATAGAAACTATAAGGAACTCATAATCTAATAAAATAGACAAATGTACAGATTAATGTAAATCAATGTTATTTGATTATGAAAGACACAAATTAAATACACATTAAGAGGAAAGGCTCTTGGAAACCCTTTTGAAGGAAACGGCCCTTTTCAACTGGTTAAAAAATAATGAAGATGGGGAGAAGAAGAACAGACAGAGTAAAATCCAGAGGAAAAGAAGCAGCTAATTTTATGGTGATGATAAACTGAACAACTTAGCAGATGATCAGACTCAAAAAGCCAGATCTGTAAAAAATGAGACTGAGGTGTAGGTTGGAGTACAAGCATAGAGATCCTTGGAGGAAAATAAGAACTTTAATTATGCTCATAGTGGACAGTTCCTGACATGCTAAAGTAGAGGAGTGCTCTATGGATCAGAGCTGTGCTTTAATGTCAGGGGGGAAGTTAAATGTCCAGTTAGAAAAACACTCTTCGGATAACCTCAGCAAGAGGCAATGCCACCCAGAATAAGTAGGGGTAGTGCCAAAGCTAGAGAGGCACTTCAGTTAGACAAGTTGCTGTGCTTGGCAACTGTTTGAATATGGAGGATGAAGAGAAAGCAAGAATTATAGCACACCTAATACTTCAGACCAAGTGCCTCACAAAATGGTAGCCTGTCATTCAAAGAGATAAAGCAAGTGGAAACAGGAGGTATCAGAACTTGGGTGAGACCCAATACACTCTGTTTTTTATTTTTAGTTTTTGAGGCTCCCAGTTTATGTACATGTTAAAATGTTGCTCTTATTATCATTGACATTCACATGGTCCCCTTGCTTCTCTTTCCAACAAGGGACAATGTAAGGAATTAAACAGAAAAAAAAAAAAAAAAAAAAAAAAAAGATTATGTATGGGTCTTTTTTGCCAAGTTCTGAAGGTAAGATGAACTAGAGTGTAAAGTGTGGCATAGAGGACCATTTCTATTTTTAATGCATCTATTTGGAATTGAATTGCTTGAGGTGGTACAAAATTTATGTGAGACAATGGACAATCAATTATCTCCTTGTTCCATGCTAAATGAGAAATATGTGGACACCTAGACTTCCTCATAAACTTAAAGAAGATACTTAAATAAATATTTGATAATTCCCTGTATTTCCTATGTGTGTATTTTTTTTTTCTCTGTCAACTGATTTTTTTAAGAGAATGACTTCTTCTCTGCCTTAAGGTATTTCACATGATTAGCTTTAATGGAGAAAACAGATGGGTGATTACCCAGGAACTGTGGCTGGATTCTGTGCTCTGCTCTGAATATTAAAACCAATTCCCTCATTTTAACAGCTTCATAATAAACAATAAGGACACTTTCTTCAGCAATGCTACACGAAGCCGAATAGTCTATCACATGCTGGAGCGTACCAGATATGAAAGTGGGATATCAAAAGTGGGTAAGAACATTATTTGCAAACATAGAGAAAGTAGATTTTAATTATACCTGTAACTATTGTTTATTTTTCAAAAACTGAAGCTTTGCCTTCATTCATTAAATGTGAGTGTAGAACACATTGAACACAAATTCATAAACTTTCTATTTTGCAGACTTTCAAAAAATATATTTTGAAGAATATTTGGCTAAATATATCAAAATGTGCAAATACTTTGGAAGAGAAATTTTGTTTTTTGAAATGTAACCTAAAGTAATAATTAGACTTTTGAATGAAAATATATGTAGAAAGTGGTTCATCATGACTTTGCAATAGAATAAGACTAAAAAAACTTAAAATTCCACAGTAAGGAATGACCAAAAATTTAGACTGCATCCATTTAATCCATCTATTAAAAAATTATGTGAGGTTTATTCTCCCTTAACACACAGTTACCAAGCATCTAATATGTGCTGCGTACTATAAAAAGTGTATGACATAGATTGTGCTCATAGAAATTAGTTTAGTTATGAGTTTTCTCTTTATTGACTTTGAAAGATATCTACAATGTATTAAGTGGTTTTAAGTGATTTTTTTTTTAAAGCAGTTTGCAAAACTGGAAGTCTAATGTAATTCTATTTCCTAAATACACATATAGAAAGGAAGGCATAAAAAATATGTAAGAAATCTCATAGAGCTTATCTCTGAAAAGTGAACTATTAAATCATTTTAACTGTCTAAATTTCTGTTTTGTTTGAATGTTTAGCAGTTTGCTACAATCTGTATAATACTAAAGAAAATTGAGAGCGTCTCACCAAAAAAAAAAAAAAAAAAAAAAAAAAAAAAAATTGCAAAATTTGCATAGAGCAGAGAACAAAACAACAAGAAACAAACAAGCTGGCCTTTTAATTCTAAGGCCAGAACCTAACATTGAAGAGATCAAATGTTAGTCAAATGTCTTAAAGTCCTTAAACTTAAACATTGGCAATCTTTGAAAACTTGTACCAATCTCTGTTGATCTGCATTAAAATGGAGCTCACATAAGAAATATTAATTGTGTCCCTGGTTGGCCACTTTTTAAAGAGGAACCTTCAGATTCTGCTTCTCTGCTGATTAGCACTTTATGATGGAGCAGTCAAAATAATAACCTTAGACACCAAAACCATATGAAAAACAATAAAATTCAGTCACACATTTTCCAATGAAATAAAAATAGAGAAATTCAGAATATGAAATGAGAATGTACCTACAGGATAGTGCTGTGTGCTTATGTCGATTTTAAGAATAAATGGCATTTTAAATGAGTAAAATGGAATTATTCCCTTTGTAAAAAATACAATACACAAAAGAGAGTTAAACATTTTTAAATTTCCTAATTACTCCTCTCATTGTCACAAATTTGAACTATATAAATATGCATTCATCAAAATTTCAAGCATACATTGTTTATAATTTTGTCATTCTATTAAAAATTACCATTATGAATATTTCAAGTCCTTCAGTACTATTTGAAAACTTTATTGTAAAGAGATACAATATTCTATAATAAACCTTTATCAAATCACAATTATTTACTGAACACCTGATATAGTTGTACAGTGATAAAGGATTCCTTTGTTTTGGATGTACAAGTCTTTCTAATTCTTCATAATATAAACAATATTGCAACAAAAATTGCTCTCTAGAAAGATTTTCCCAGTGTCTGTTCTCATCAATACTTTTATGTGAGTGTCCATTACACTGCACTCTCACAGAGATGGGAAGAGTTTGAGTGTCTCACTTTGTTGTTTATGTCCCATTGGCTTCGTGTTAAACAAGGAAAGATGTCTCAATAAAATAACCTTTTGAGATTGCTTTGGGATTGTAGAATTCCTTTGTTTTTGACCAAGTTTTTTTACTTGAGGGGAAAAAAAATGTCATTCCTGGCTCACATGATCCCAAATAACTGGGTATCAATGCTCCCCAAATGTCATGATATGGCAAAGTAAATCCATAAAGGACACAACTAAGCTTAGTACGAGTTTCTCTCTCAATCTTATGGTGCCCATAGAAATAGGGGCTATGGAAATCATTAGGGTTATTTTAAGTTTTTGATTAAATCCTTATCCCAAATGCAGTATGTGCTCTAGAGGAAATTCTCTATTGAAACTGACTGAAGTATTATTTTCTTTTTAATTCTCTTTTCAGGTATCCGAAAACTTATAAACAATGGCTCATATATAGCAGCATTTCCTCCACATGAGGTAATTTTGAAAGATAATTTCCATTATAATAAAGAAGAGAAAGGTTTTTATGCTCATTGCTCCATCCCCTTGTTCTCCATTTGAGTTTGGCTGCTTACCCCAGGAGAGTTCAGTCACAAGTGGACCTGGGTTTTCTGAGATCCCATTATGATCTTGAGGCTATATGCTGGCTCCTCTGCTCCAGATGTTTTCTGTGGTTAGCTCCCTTCGAGTAAACCAAGACTTAGAGAGGACACTCATGCTAGATATACTGCCCTGCATAGAACTCCAAGCTTGATTCAGCCTGAGAATCACACCACCCCACACAGGGCAGGTTCCTGGTACGTGCTTACTTCTTGAGGATATCTGAAATCTAAAACAAGCCTACACCAAAACCCTCCAGTCTATCACCTACTTGTTCCCTGACAGATTACTACTCACCATCATATTTTTTTTCTGGGCCGGGGGGGGGGGGGCTTATAATATTTATTTATTTATTTTTAAATTGGTCATTATAATAATATGTAACAGTAGTCTCCTTCCCTTCCCCCCCTTCCACTGATCAACTTGTTCTACTCTATTGATCTTCCTTATTGTTATTATGATTATTTATTAGTGCATTGTGATTATATAATGCTAATGCCTGCTCCAAGCTGTCATGGGCTGATGTGACTCTGTGGTTGGTATGTGAAATGGTGTTTAATTTTTCTGAGCATTGTTTCTTTATTTCTAAAAAGGGAATAATAATAATATATACCCCTTCAGTGCTAGTGTCAGCAAAATGGGAAAGTATAGACATAGGGCTGGGTGCATGAATCACACAAACACATTGCTGGTTATTGTCATTCCTATTCTTACTATAAGGAGGTATTCCGTAATTAATATAAGCACCTGAGGTTGGTTTCTTGGGTTCAAACTGTGAAACTGTGTTTTTGCTCTTAACCATTTTTTTACCTCAACTACCTATATATTCAAATATATAGGAAGGAGTCTGACTAAGAAGCTGATAGAGTATATAATTCTCTCATTTATGAATATTGGAAATAGGAAATATGTTGGTTGGAGAAGGGGCTAAGCATGGATGGTGGGGATCACTAATCATACATGATCCTTCCAAATGATATGAAAATGCATGGTGGGCAAATGTAATCACTCAGTCCCTTCCACCTCATGACATTCTCAAGCCAGAACAGTGTGGTTGATTGAGGTTAAGGATCAAAATTACACCAATGATGTAATGGGTATGCCTAATTTTAATGTCTAAAGCCCAGGAATCTATGCTCTGATCACTAAGACTGGGAAAGTCATGCATTTTAGAAGAATTATCAGTAATGATTAAACGACAGCTGATATTTTGGCTCAGTGTTCTTTTCCTACCCAATAGTAGGACAGTTCGTCCATTTTCACAAGTAAACCAACCTTTTTCCAGCAGATGCCCCATATTGAGAACATAGATCTTTACATTCATCTCTTTAGCTTCCAATATTCAGGCTTTAAATGCCTAGGCCTCCTGAGGGAAGACAACTCTGGACTGTGCTTTAATCACACTTGCACGCTTCCCTTGTTAATTGTCTATTTTGTTAAAGAGCCAGAGGTGACATCCACATGTGTTTCTCTTGCAACTTTGGGGCACTTGCCAGCCACAATTCAAAGTGTCCTCTTTCTTCATAGCTCTGCTTGGGAATATTTGATCATATGTAATCCATATGACATATTTTGAGAGAAGATGTAAGAAATATTTCCATTTTTTGGAATATCTTATCCAAAATAAGATTTCGATATTCTACAGTTTAAAAATATGACTAAAACAGGAGACTAAGTCCTCATTCTTTTCAAATGGGCACTTACTTGATTCCTTAGCATCTGTAAATGGAAGAAAACTTTTCTTGGACTGGATCCCTTCTTAAAGCAGGATACCTTGTGAACTGGAGTAACCTTTTTCTGGGAGTAGGGCACTTCTTAAAGCAGAATAATTCTCTTAATTTCTGAACTAAATATTATAACAATTTCTCTCATTCATGTATGTTTTGTTTATTAAAAGAACATGGATTCCAAGCAGTGAAACATGAAGTCTATTTACTTAAGTAAAATAGATCCAAATTGTTAAAAACATGTAACTTAAGGAATCGAAGAAATGATGTTTAAGTAACTATGAGAATATTTCCTGTAAAAGAGGCATCTTACCACATCATTCCAGTGATAGACTTGTTTCTGACCGCAGAAGTTTTCAATAAGTTGATAAAGTATCCTGTTTAAGGAAAGAAATACCTTTAGTTCAAATTTCACCAAGAGAATAGTTACCAATGTGTATTATTTTATCTGTTTCAGGGAGCTTATAAGAGTAGCCTGCCCATCAAAACCCATGGACCTCAGAATAGAAGACATCTGTTATATGAGCGCTGGGCACGTTGGGGAATGTGGTACAAGCACCAGCCTCTGGACTTAATCAGGTTCTGCAAATGAACTGACCATGGAAAGCAAATTGTTCCCTTCCATTGTCATTTTCTCAGAATTGCATCTTGTACCTACCACGTCATCTGTTATCAGTGAAGATGCAATCTAGAAAAAGAAACCACTCTATGATTTTTCAATGACAGGAAATTGATTCAGGGACTTGGTTATATGGGATGGAAAAGAAAACTAGCAGGGCTTTTAAGTCAACCAGGGGTTAGGAACAGCAGAAAATTACTAACATCCCCAAGGATGAGGAAAGAAGTACATTAACAGAGCCCAGTACCTGGACACAACCAGAGCACACACCAGAGGAAGAAAAGGATCCTGGGGTATCCTTTTGTTGTACCTTAAAGTCTTCTAGTACATTGAGGCCCAGCTAAACCATTAGTTACTGACAGGGAGCCTGGGTAATCTACCACTCTGTAAAAAAAATGAAAACAAAGAGAGGCAAAAAATGGATCTGAGGAAAATCACCAACATGGCATCTACGCATATCTAGTGATTCCTCAGTGCTCACAGGGGCTGGTTCCAGAACTCTTTTTCAGGATGCTCAAGTCTCATATATAAGTTAGTGTAGCATTTGCTTATAACCTACAATATCCTCCTGTACACTCAGTCATCTTTGGCTTGTTTCTAATTCCCAGGACAATGTAAATATCATATAAATAGTTGTTCATTGTTTAGGGAATAATGATACGAAAAAAGTCTGTACATCTTCAATGCAGACACAACTACGTAGGCCGAACTACATTTTCATCTGTGGTTGATCGAATTCTTGAAAGCAGAATCCAAGTATATGGAGAACCCACTATATTTATCCTTCAACAAAAATTTATTATTTACTCTATTCCAGGAAGTATATGCTAGTGAGTTACTATTCTCAACTTGAATTATATACCCTCAACTTGCTATATTCATTATTTATCTAATTTATTTTGGTACACAATAATGTATATATTAAGAACAATAAGTCCTAGGCTAGTTATAAATATTTATAAAATGAAAGAAACCTTAGCATTCATATTATTAGGTTATATATCGTAATATTTTGAATTATTTGTAAATACAAATTTCAAGAATAATTCATTTTTTATGTGGTATTGAAGCTTGAACCCAGTGCATGTGTGCTAGGCACATTCTCTCCATTGAGCCACAACCCCAGCCAACTAAAAAAAAAAAAAAAATTAAAAAAAGAGAATAATTTATAACTATGTCTGTCAGTGTCTTAGCAGAAAACTGATAGAACACCAAAAGGGATACTTGAAGAGAGTTTCATGGGGAATAAAAAAAAACTATATGTAGAAATATTGATGATGAAGCTCTCAGGGACTGGTAAAAGCTTGAAGCTGTTATCAAACTTAAGTCTAAAGGACCAAAAGAAGGAAGCAGTTGGCAGAACCTGTCAGAATCTCTAACTGTTACAGGTGGGTTGCTGATAAAAGCTGTGACTTCAAGAAGAAAGCAGCTTTAGGGGCTGGGGAGATAGCTCAGTCAGTAGAGTGCTTGCCTTGTAAGCACAGGGCTCTGGGTTTAATCCCCAGCAACCCCCCCCTCCCCCCAAAAAAAAGCAGCTTCATCCAAAATCTGGCTCCACCCACTGAGGAACACGAGTCTTCATTGCAAAACCTGTGAATATCTTTTCTGTTTCAACACGGACCTTTACCATACCAAAAGAACAAATAGACGATGACTGGTGTTTTCTAGGTTTAATAAATAAAAGCGAAAAAATTGAATCAATGATGCTTAATGAAAGAAAATTCCAGTCTACATCTGGTGAAATATATCCAAAATTTAATTGGCACATTCCAGAGAATAAAGTAGATAGAATGGTTCTTAGAAAGAGAAGCCTTGTGAAGAAAAAATGACAAGTGAATACTGCCCAGTGCAATATTCCCAAGTGAACCATGCAGTACAATGTTTAAAATTATAGCCCTAGTGTGGTGGTGCATGCCTGGAATCCCAGCTACTTGAGAGATGAAGGCAGGAGGACAGCAAGTTCAAAGTCAGACTCATTAACTTGGTTAGACGTTGTCTCAAAATTAAAGGGGGTGGGGGGAGGGAGCTGAGAGTGTAGGCCTGTGGTAAAGCACCCCTGTGTTCAATCCCTGGTGCCAATTCAAACAAAAGAACAGAGCCTATAGCTGGAACAACATATGTGTTAAGTAACAAGTAACAATCTTTAGAAGATGGGGAACCTACTGGCAGTAGAGAAGTCGGGAAATTCTTATTGTTTTTACCAGACCCTTATCAACTGTATGACAGTGAAGGCTGCAAGTAGACTAGCTGGAAAAATAATAGCTTAGTAGGTATTGAAACCTCCTTGTTGGTTTGCTATTCTCACAGAAGCTATGCTTATCAGATGAAAGACAATAAAATGCACTCATTCCCTTAGCTTCTTTCAATCTTCCCATGATGGCTACTAGTGAAACAACACACAGGCTTACAGTACCCAGAGAGTAGGGGAACTGAGGAGTGGAAGGTAGCTGCCTTATGGTATTGTATGCTTAGGGCACTGAAGCATGGGCGATGGTGTATGGGAACAAGAGCAGGGGTTTCTAACAAAGATTGGAGAGGGAGTCAGGGAAGGCTTCCTGGAAGAAGCAATATTAAGTGAAGGACCAGTGCAGGTTGACAGGGGAGGAGTTGATAGTTGTTTGGATCTTCCAAAGATAGGGAACAACATCACCAAGGGCACTGTTGTGTCCTGTGAAAATTGCAGAGTTGAGTTTTATTGAGGAAGATTGAACATAATGAGGTAGATTGTGTTCAGCATAAGGGTGGTGGTTGAGGATACAGATTGAGATGAAAATCTAGCTTACTGTCAGCACCCACTGAGGGGAGAGACTTTTTGTCCTAATTTGCCCCAAAGCAATATGATTTAACCTAGCTCTGTGATGTGGAGCCTGAAAGGGGAGGCTACTGGGAGAATTAGGATATAAAAAGTCCTAAGAACCGTATTGAGAAATTTGGCACAGAAATAAATACACTTGACAAAATGGCCACGATAATTGCCCCTGTAATGTTTAGAAGTAAATGATCTCGCCTTTATAAGATTCGTTAAGGACCTGGATTGTTAGATAGCTCAGATGGAGTTGAAGAGGAATTGAGCTGCTAGCCTCAAGTTTCCATCTGAAATCCTCACTGGTTGTAACATGTTGTAACATCAGTGTTTGTAAGGTCATTTAGATCACCTTAAGGCAAGCTAAAGATGTGCTTTCTCCTGCAGGCTGTACTTTGGTGAGAAGATTGGGTTGTACTTCGCTTGGCTGGGGTGGTACACTGGCATGCTGATTCCTGCAGCAGTGGTTGGCTTGTGTGTTTTCTTCTATGGATTGGTTACCATGAATGAAAGTCAAGTAAGGTAAGCTATAAAAAGACTATCAAAAGTGTTTGGCCTGTCTTCTGAGTGGGCAAAAACTTAAGGATAATGCTGACCAGAAAAAGAAAGAAAGAAAAAAAAAAAAAGCCTACAACTTTATTGTTTATTTGCTCTTTATATTTTTTTTTCTTGGGTATTTGCTTATTCCATATTGGAGATTGAACCCAGAGCCTCTCACATGCTAGCCAAGGAATGTCAACTTCTGAGCTACACATCCCCAGCTATTTTTATTTTTATTTGAGACAGGCTTAGTTAAGTTGCCAGGCTGGCCTCAGCTTGCAATCCTCCCACCTCAGCCTCCGAAGCAGTTGGTATTAACGGGCATATGCCACCATGCCAGTTTTTTTTTTTTTTTTAATAGAGAAAAGTCAGATAAAAGGATCATTTTGATAGGTTTATAGTGAATTTCTCTTAGATAAGTTCCAAGACTGCTAGTCTTGATGCTAAATTTCACTTTCAAGTATATCCCACATACTATTCTAAAGATAGTAGCAAAACAGGATTTGACAGAAGTCAAACATAACATCAGAGAGGTGATTCCTTTGTTAAATCTGCAGTGACTCAAGATTTAGAAATAGAAATACATTATTCCTAGAAATACTAAATTATTACTCATCAGAGACAGGAGTCACCTTAGGATTAAAAAATCCTCTTGGCAGTATGATCACTTTAATATAATTCACAAGTATGTCATCAAATTCAACTTTATATGATCAAATTTAAAACATAAAGAAGCAGAGCTCTTCCCTCTCGATACTTTCTTTTCTATGGGTGCATATTTTAACCGTGGCCTCACTATCTGGCAGTAATCAGGACACCTAATGTTAGTGTGACATCTGCCTTAGATCATAAAATTAGTTTCTGTGAATTCTCTTTAAAACAGATGATATGCACATCTGTGTTTACATATGTGGAAGGTATTACCTAAAAACAAGTACTCTTCATTGTCCTAGAGTTGAATCCTATTCAGTATTCAAGTTTCTTGATTTGATATCTCCAAAAGAGTCCCCTTGTTCTTCATGAGCCAAGTGATAATTAGCATAACAACAAAGAGATAACTGTTGCTCAAAAACTTCAGGGGTGGGTGGGTAGCACACACCTGTAATCCCAGTGGCACAGGAGGCTGAGACAAGAGGATCATGAGTTCAAAGCCAACCTCAGCAAAAGTGAGGTGCTTAGCAACTCAGTGACACCCTGACTCTAAATAATATACAAAATAATTGTGGGGATGTGGCTCAGTGGTCAAATGCCCTGAGTTCAATCCCCAATACCCTTACCCGACAAAAAGCTTCAGAGTTTTGTAAATCACTCTTCCTGGGGAAGGTGGCATCTTCCAGAGCAAACTTCTGACCTTTGTGAATATCCCCCTTTACTCTTCCCCTTTTGGGCTTTTCCCGGTGTGCTGATGAGACAGTAACCTCAGACTCAGGGAAGAGATCATGAGTTACATTGTCTTAAAAGGAAATGCCTTTTACAATGAATTAATGAATATGGAGAAAGACTGTTCACTAGCTGCTCCTGATGGTTCCTGGAGAAGATAATCCACAAAGTTCTGCCATGAAACAGAGACTGTTCCTTCCACCCCCATGAAGCTGAACATGACCCAAGGGAATGAAAGGAATAGATTGAGTGTTCCTATTGATTTATGTACCAAAGGAGTACATTAGGCTTCTTTTGTATGAAGTAAGTATTCCTTAACCTTTAGTACAAGAAGTGTTTTAAAATGTGCTAGAAAAATCTTTTATTCTGAGCTTTATGGTATTATATTACTGCTACTCCTGTCACGCTATAATTAAGATCCTGTCAGACTTTCTATTCTAAACCAAGATAAGCAGCACTGAATATCTTGACTTTCAACATTTTGGGACTGAAATTTTCCATTCAAGGTGGCAGATGTGGTTGAGTCGTAGGTGTTATCTTGGTGGAGGGCAGGGAGGAGGCTAGGTTTTATTTTGTGTGGATTCATGTTTGTATTATTTTATGAGGTTCTTTTTTGTTTAGTTCAGGGTAGGAGAATAGTGGAAAGCTGCAGATGGGAGTCTACTTATTATGATCCTACACCAGATATGATAATGCGATTAAGTTATATTTCTTAATTGCCCTGTAGTTATTTGTGGGAGCACATAACAATCAGTTTTAGAACACTTTATGTATATAAACATGTATGCACTTGCTTTACAAAGCCAGATATACTCATTTCCGTGCCTGGGAGAGAATATGTCACAGGATTTTAAGTCAATAAGCAGGTAACTGTGACATGCTTCTTAGGGACTTGGGTTTCAGGATGGGTCAGAGAGTAGAAACCCAAATTTTGTAGTCCATTCCTGCCTATTTAGCATCAGAATTCATCTAGAAACTTATGTGGTCCTCAGTATTTACCAGCCTTATAAAAGCTGTTGCTTCTTAAAGAAACCCTCAAACCCTCTCCCGGGCTATCTATAGCAAGGGATTCTTCATATTTCAAGGCATCTGTGATGTGCCAGGTAAAATATCAATATCCTATAGCTAGTATCCCAGTTAGATACTATCCTCTTGTGAAAACAAATTCATCTCAGAGAAGTAAGTGAATTGGTCAGGGAAATATGTCCATGAAGGGCGAGTTAAGTTTGAAACCTATAACCGATACTTAAAATTAAAAAAAAAAAAAAAAGATCGAACATTTAACATGAGATCAACTCTCTTAACAAAATTTTAACTACACAAGGTTTATGCTCAGTGATGTACAGAAGATAGCTAAAACTTACTCATTTGTGTAACTGAAACTTTACACCCATTGAGCATTGACTTCCTCTTCCTTTCCCCCAGCCCCTGGTCAAATGGTCAAATGACAGCCTGGGTTTATCAGTGCATGTGGAATCCCAGACATTAATGGGTTCTATTTTTTTATGTTTTACTCTTTTGGATACCCCATGTAAGTGGCATCATGCAGTGTCTTTCTTTCTATGACTGGTTCATTTCACTTAGCATTTTTTCCTCCAGGTTCATCCATTTTGTCATATAAGATAGAATTTCCTTCCTTTTTACAGCTGAATAATATTCCACTGTACTTATGTATCATATTTTCTTTATCCACTTATGAAGCAATAGAAATTTACTATTTCTCTATCTTTGGCATTTTTAATACTGCTGCAATGAACATGGGAGCTTCATAGCTTTTCAAAATCCTGAATTCATTTTTTTTGTGAATATGTCCAGAAGTGAAAATGATGGATCATATGTAGCTGTATTTTTAACCTGGGGAACGTCCACATTGCCACCAAAACAGTAAAACATTTTAGATTTCTAAAACTTACAAGGGGATCAGTTTCTTCACATCCTTATCAGCTTTTATTTTCTGTATAATTTGAAAAATATAATAGCATTCCAGGCAGGGTATGTAGCTCAGTGGCACAGTGCTTGCCCAGCATGCACAAAGTCCTAGGTTTAAATCCCAGCATGCACCTTCCAAAAATAGAAAAAATATAACAATCCTAGTAGGAATAAGGCAATCTCATTGTGGTTTTGATTTGGATTTCCCTGATGATTCTATTTGACTTTAAAGCCAATGCTTTATCCATGCTGTCACACTCTTCTCCCTTATACCTATTTTTATACTCTTCTCCAAAAATGTACATCACCCAGAAGAAATTTCCCATTCTGTGCTTTGCCATGTTAGCTGAGTCACAGGATGTGTCAGGATCTGGAGAGTGTGGGCCCAAATATTCACCCCCAATTAGACTTATTGCTCCTTGATTTCACTGTCTTTAATGGGTAGTGATTACTCTTTGGAATCAGCTATCCATGTATATATATATAGCAATAGATCTAAAACAAAAGTAAGCCACAACTCCAGTGGTACTGTGTCAAGCTCTGCACAAGAAATTAAAAACCATTCATAATGGGGACCTCTCCCTCCCTCTAGTGGTTCAGTAAAATCAAATAAATTGTGATAGGCTCAAATCCCTTATTTAGCTTAAAAATTATGTCATCCAAAAAACTTTATGTTTTATGTTATGTTATCCAAGTTAAGCTTAGAAAAATCTGACAGAAAGTGAATGCAATAATTCTGGACTGAAAATAGGACCCATTAATGTCTGGGGTTCCACATTCACTGATAACCCAGGCTTTTGTTTGACCATTTGGTAAGTAGACAAGATGATGCAGTGTAAACCAAGTTGAATTCATATTCTGTATGAGATTCCAATGCATGAAAAATTGTGGCATTTATGAAATAAGGTGAAGTATGATAAGAACACTTTACATAAAAATTACTTTAAGAAATGTTTCTTCTTGTTCCTAAAATTTAATAATATTGCTTCAAAGAGATATAATTGTCTCTTTCTTTTAGGTTTTTAAAATGCATGTTTTATTTGTTTCCTTCTTTCTACAGACATCCTGATTACTAATAAGATAGGGAGTGTGAAATTGAGAGTAGTATATATAAAATTGATTTTGTCATCATCACCATTAGTAAATTATTGATTAAAGATCATTTTAACATGAAACAAATGTATTCCTCTTTTAGATTTGTTAAAGTCAATTGAAAACTGGATCTGTAACTAAAATACAACAACAGCAACAACAAAAACCTAAGCTCAGGTCTCTGAATTCCCTCTTGTGCTGTAGCGCTGTGATTTGAGCAATTGTCTTAAATTGAACATCGGTGTCTTCTCCTTAGAGGACATAATTACTATTACCTGAGATGTGAGTGAAGAGTAGGCAATGTAGCAGACCTAAGTCTGCCTTTTTCCACTAAAGCTTATACCACTACCTGGAATACTTATATTTTCACTTTGTCTTGAAGTTCTGTACATCCCACACTGAAATACACACACATTCTTTTTTGCTTTGTGTGTATACTTTTTATAACAGCAAATCTTGTTAGAAACCTTGCCATTTAAACTTGTATTAACAAATGCATTAACAGACATATTTTCTAACGTCTTTAAGCTTCTTCTAAACTCTCCAGAGCAGATTTATTTAAATAAAATTTACTCGGGAGATAAAAAGTGAGAAAAGGCCATGTATGACAGATAAAGACACAGAGTATCCTCAAAATAGGTTGCTTTGAACTCTTGAGTCTGTAAGGCTTTTCTGAAATTGTTATTGATTCCCTACTGTCACAAAGCCATCCATAATGTACGCTGAGATTTCAAAATGGCAGCAAGCATAAAACCAAAGAGATAAAAGACATAAAGTTACATCCCAATTGAGCATATATTTAAGTAATAGGGTCTATGTCATATCACCATGACTGTGTGTGTGTTAAGGTGCCACATACAAAAAGATCAACTCCTTCAATTTCCAGTGAGTATTCTGCACCAATGGTATGCACTGCAGTGTGTACTATAAATCAAATGAACCCTGGGCTTGAGAAGTCAGTTTAGTTAGGTTTCATTCCAGTGTATCCACTTCTAAACCTATAAACTTGGTTAAAACTCACTTGTATATAAGATTTTCCCCAGTGCCATGAGATCCTGTATCAAAGTGCCTTTATGTTACTAAAACATCTCACCAGTGTCATATAAATGCAAAACATGACCCGGTACCATCACAACATCTCAACAGAGAACAAAGAAGTGAATAAAAAGCATTATACCACAAAAAATATCCTCAACCATTTAAGCTAATGGTTTAAATGCTGCTGCTTCTGCCCACTACTCTGTGCTCTTTCTATTTCTCCACCTCACCACTACAGCAGGGTTTGCTGCAAGAGCTGAGTGTCTTTCTGGACACAGAGTTTCATGTTTTATTTTCTTTAATTTCTCAAGCCAAGAAATTTGTAAAGCCACCGAAGTTTTCATGTGCCCTCTGTGTGACAAGAACTGCTCCTTGCAGAGACTCAATGACAGCTGCATCTATGCCAAGGTGAGTGTGGACCTTCTCATCCCCTCCCCTCCTGCTTTGTCTAAGAAGAGGGCCCCAATTTTTTGCCAAAATTGACTGTTCTCAAGTGTTCTAACAGCCATTGATACCTGAAACCAAGTCAGTCTGCTGCAATTCTGAAGAGAATACCTTTATTTGAATATTTTTATATTCCTTTGTTTTTATAGCCAATAATTGCTTCCATAGACACAGATTTCCATTTGAAATTATGTCTAGGTATTGTAGGAGAAGAACAATTATTTTTATTGCTGATGATTAAATTTGTATCTTCTACAAAAACTCATGAAGATAAAATACTTCTAATTGTACAGAGAAAATGATAAAACATACCCCAAATTTCCAAATAGCTGTCTACGAGAATCACCTGAAGGACTTTAAAAATACTTTAAAAAACCACATGCCTCAGCAATTAAATTGAAACTTTGGATTTGGAACCTGGATATCAGCATTTTCTAAGATTTTCCCATTTATTCCAATGTTCATACAAATTTAAGAAACACCGACTTTTACAATTAATATTTTTATTTCTAAAACCATTGAATTGAAATACAATTAACACAGTAAAATGTACATTTTTGAAGTATATGCAAATTGGCATATTTTGTAATGTGCATGTACATGTGAAACAGGTAAAAAAAATACACCATGTTCAGGATAATGAATAATCATCCTGGACTTTTCCTTGCACTATCCTCACTGTAATCCCTGCCTCCCAGTCCTCCCTAAACCCATGCCAGTGCTCTGGCAACAAACTGCTTTGTGTCATTATAAATACCTTCATATTTCTTAGACTCTTGGAACCGTATGGTGTATACTTTTTCTGGCTTCTTTGGCACAGCATACTTATTTTGAAATTCATCCATATTGTAGCATTAATCAAGAGGTCATTCCTCTTGATTGCTGAATATTATTCCATTCTATCTATATCAGAGTTCGTTTATTCATTTACCCACTAATGAACTTTTGGGTTGTTTCAAATTGTTGTCTATGTTAAGTAAAGCTGCTATAAACATTTATCTTCAAGTATCCCTACAGACAAATGTTATTATTTCTTTTGGGTAAATACCTAGGAGTGCAATAGTTGAATCACATGATAGGTATACATTTGCCCTTTGCATTAGTCTGTTTCCTGTATGATAAAATATCTGAGACAGGCTATTAAACACACTAGAGTGATGTGAACAGTAAAGACAAGAAACATTCACATATGGCAGAGAGATAAAGTGAGGAATCTGTCCAAGGAATCATTAAATCTAGGGACTTCGTTATTGTACAGTAGATGTATCCTCCTTTTCTGAATAGAAAGGAGTATGCTTAAGGATGGGCATGACTTAGAATTCATTTATAAACTTAAAATGAGGATGGAAATTTAGCTTGCAGAGGAAATTATTACCTTATTGCAGAAAATAAAACCCACTGAATGAAATACTGAATACATCTTGTATTTGTTTTTCTGGGTGACATAAAAAATAGCTACTCGTTTTATACCTTAAGACCAGAGAGGCAAAAGAGCTCACCAAATACTTCTCAAAAGAAGAAAATCAATGGCCAACAAATATATGAAAAAATGTTCAGCATCCCTAGCAGTCAGGGAAATGCAAATGAGAACTACATTGATATTTCATCTCACTACAGTTAAAATGGCAATCATCAAGAATACAAATAATAATCATTGCTGTTGAGGAAATGGGAAAATGTACACTCATACATTGTTGGTGGGACTGCAAATTAGCACGACCATTCTGGAAAACAGTAGGGATATTCCTCAAAAGAATAAGAATAGAACTATCATATTACCCAGCTATACCACTCCTTGGTATTTATCCCAAAGAACTAAAATCAGCATACTATTTTGTTAAAGTCACATCAATGGTCATGGTAGTGTAATTCAAAATAACCAAGTTATGGAACCAGTCCAGATGCCCATCAACAGATGAATGGATAAAGAAAATGTATTTCACACACACACATTCATGCATATGTACACATAAGCAAACATACACATTCATACACACACAATGGAGTTTTACTTAGCCATAATGAAGTTACATAGCCATAAAGAAGAAAGAAATCATGGCATTTGTTGGTTAATAGGTGGAACTGCAGAACATCATGTTCAGTGAAATAAGCCAGACTCACAAAGTTAAGACTTGAATGTTTTCTTTCATATGTGGAACACAGACAAAAAATAAATAAATAAATAAAAATAAAAATAAGGGGGGTGGAATTCTACCAAATAGAAGATACATAATTGGAGAGGAAGGGAATTGAGGGGAAGAAAAGAGGGACAGTAGAAGAGAGAAACTGCAGAATGAAACTGACAGAATTAAGCTATGTTCATATATGAATATACCACAGTGAATTTCACTATTATGTGTATGTATAAAGCACTAATTTAAAGAAACTATAAATAAATAGAAGGAAGGTCAGTAGAGGAAAGGTAACAGGGGAAGAGAAAAGGGGAGCAAACGAGGAAGTCCTGGGGATTTAAGTGGAGCAAATTGTATTCCATGTATGTATGATTACATCAAAATGTGCCCCACTATTATATATAACTATAATGTACTGATTAAAAACTTAAAAATGGAAATTATTCTTCCAGGCCCTGGGTAGCAGCCTGGTCTCCAGGGTTGACACTGCCCAGGAGATTCTTATTCTTGCTTTTATGGGCTTCAGTGATTTACAGATGGTAGCTCTGCTACCTTATCTTATTGTGAACCTATGAAGCAATTTTAGAGGAAGATCCAGTAGTCCTGTAGAGAACACATAGACTTAAATCTTCCAACCTCATAAGAAATATTATCTCCTTAACAATACCCACATTTATTGACATACAGCCACACTTATCCCTCTACAATAAATTGAAGATCAAAGATAATGGAGAATGCATGCTTTGTTGAAGTTTGGCTCTTCAACACCAGCTTTGCTAAAATATAACAGTTGTTCATAGGTTCCCCCAAACATAAATTATTACAGAATAATTCATTGTAAATATATATTTCTATGTAGAATACGTCTGCTTTTGCTTTTAGAAAAGTCTACTTTGCTGCTTGGGGAATTTTCTCAAGATCTCATCTGAAGTTTTCTTCAGCATAGCAAGTATTTTTGTCTATTGGACAGAGGGACTGTTCTCACTTCACTCTCCTGCCAGTTACCTCAGATCTGACTTCAAGTTATCTATAGTAGACTTGACGCTCTTTCTCTTTTTTCCCTCTCCCATTTTCATTCAGCAGCTCTTTAATCAGCATCTGAAATGAAGTGCTTAGCAACTCAAGCAAGCTATAATCACAACTTTCTCATTGTTCTTATCTCTGTGGTCTCCTAAATCATAAGATATTCCATAAGTAATATGTCGGTAAACCTAACAATGCTTTTAAACCACCACGCTCCTCCTTAGAGCAGTTTTTTCATTTTGTCCAGTTCCCATTCTGGCTTCATTTCCCATTACATACATGTAATCCCATATCATATGAATATTATTTTTATACCCACTGTATCAGATGAATATGTTTCTAAAGGCTAATGTTTCAATTTGTTGAGATAAATAGTGTATGAAATATTTATTAGTGAACCTGGCAAGGAAAAAACAACAACAACAACAAAGCAACTTGCTATCAAGAAAAATACTTCATAAAATATAACAAATCATGTCCATGCAGCACAATTGTTATTAACAGTGGCCTTTTATTCGCCACTTTTCTAAAAGCATAGCTGTTTCTGAGGCAGGGGAGAGCCATTATTTCTTAGTGACCTTTAAGTGCCCATATGTAAAGCCTCTGTTCTAACATTCTAAGAGACTGTTTCCTGTACTAGGTCTGTTTATAAGGGAAAATAGACAGCTGTTCAGCTGCTCAGAAGCCTCAGGTGTCTCTGTGGGATGCTTCTGGAAACAAAAAGAGAGCTGGATTCCCCTGCTGGGTGTAACTTTATAAGCTCTGTAGAAGAATCTTTTATGATTCTTTTCTCTACTGTATATAATGTATGCTAATTTTTTTCTAAAAACCAACCCTTAGAATATTTTTAGAAATTCCAAGTCTTTATACTGAGAATTTTAGAGACAGGCAGAATATTTTGCACCTATCCACAAACCTTTAAAAGGAGCACATCTTCTTATGATGGCATTTTTAATAATGCTATATTATAGAAAAATATATCTTATATTTACTGTTTTGCATATTGTTTTGCTGTGTGTTCCAGAGGTTATGATTAAAATACACATTTGTATTGTTTTAATGTCTCATTGAGAATCTTCTGGACTTTAAATTGAGCAAAGAGGACTTCATTCTAATCTGGTTTCTCTTAAAATAATTTAAGACCCAAGAGCTTGATCTCAAGCTCTTTTGAAGACAGAACTCCTATTTTCTCTATATAGAGGATACTCCCTTACCTGCAGTTTCACTTTATATGAGTTCATTTACCTGTGGACCTCTGTGCTCTGAAAATACTAAACAGAAAATTCCAGAAATAAACAATTCATAAGTTTTAAATTGCTTACTATTTTGAGTAGTATGGTGAAATCTTTGCAATCTCACTCTGTCCCTCCTAGGTTGTGAATCGTCCCTCTGTTCATCATATCCATGTTGTATATGTTCCCTACCCATTAATTATTTAGTAACCTTCTCAGTTACCAGATCTACAGTCATGGTATCACAGTCTTATGTTCAAGTAACTAACATTGCATCCTAATATTACCTCAGAGGGCCTACATTCTCCACCTCACTTCATCTGAACATGTACATATGGTATCATATCATCACAAGAAGCAGGGTGAGTATAATACAGTAAAATATATTGAGAGAGAAACCATATTCACATAACTTCTATATCATCATATTCTATTTTTTGTTATTAATCTCATACAGTGTCTAATTTATGTATTAAACTTTATCATAGGTATGTATGTTTAGGAAAAATAGTACACACAGTGTTTAGTACTATCATTAGTTTCAGGCATCCACTGAGGGACTTGGAATGGACACGATTAGTCAGAACTGTTGTAGCTACTATAATAGTTGTGTATGTGCCAAACATTTATGTCTTTGGCTATATTAATTTAACCTCATACACCAATTTACAAATATAGTGATCATATTAGACAAATAAAAACATGGCAAATATAATTTTAAATTTGAATTTTATTAAAATCAAATAATCCTTTTAATCCAAACAATTAAAATCAAACAAACCTCAAAGATCGGATTGTATTCAATGACATCACATACTGTATCTTATTCTATATCAAGCTTCAGCTGATATCTGATTTAAAAACACTTGAACTCTGTAATAACTGTTCGATGGTTCTTAGATACTCTTTAAAACAGCCTCAGAGTAGATTCATTACATCTTATAAGCTTCTGCTAGACCTAGAGCATGTTCTGAAAGCATGAGAGTGATACCACCTGATACTTTTCCAATGGAAGTGCTACCTCACTGGCAGAATTCTGCATTTGGCAACTTCTCCATTTGTGGAAGTTGTGCTAACAGAAAGTGCATCTAGGGTTACCTGAAAAGCTAAGTTCTTACATATTACATGGTAGTTTGACTATTTGTGTCGCAAGATACTGCCTCCTGGTGCTAGAAATGCTTCTAAGCAGAAGAGCATGTTGTGTTCTAAGAGACAAGAGAAGAAAAGGGGAAAACGTTGCTCTCTCACTTCTTCCATGAGAAAGTCACATAAAAATGTTGCAGGGCTCATGAAAGGCTCTCATATAATATATTCGCAAATTGTGAAAAATACTTTGATTTTATTTGTGGAAAAATCACAGTACCTACATGCAAATAGTAGTCACTGGATTATTATATTCAGTAGTATGACTAATATTTTTGTTTTTTTCTATTAAGGTGACATATTTGTTTGATAATGGAGGAACAGTCTTCTTTGCTATTTTTATGGCGATATGGGGTAAGTATATGCTTTCAATACTTATGTTCCAGCTTTTATTTTCCAGGGTTATCGTTTGATTTCTATACATACATGTACAAGCATACACACACACACACACACACACATGCACACACACCATGTGTCAGTTCAACAACAGTCTAGGCTGGAACTTGCTTTGTTTGTTCTCTTCATAATTCACTTCTTCTTTGGGAATTTAACTCTTGATCTAACCCTCTAATCCCTAAAGCCTAGTCCTTTCTACACCAAGGGATATACTTTTCTTGCCAAAATCAGATGCTAATTTTAAAACAAACTGAAACATACTGGAAAACAGATTCATCTCCTGGTAATATTACTTGTGAAAGTGATGTTCAGAAGCTTATGTTTGCTTAATGTTCCCATTCATCTTTTTTTCCTTTGCCTTATGGTTTCTACACTTAGAGATGCAGACTCTATTGCACATGTGATTAAACAATAGGTCTAATGTATAATAAACCCTACATCTGCCTAACAACTCAAAACTGTACACATTATATACAAGTACATTCTTTGGCTATCTTTTTCACCATATTCCTCATTGAGTTTTTAAGGCACCAATGAATTAAAATCTAAAGAGTGCCCCAAACTTTGAAGAATTTAGGAGAGCTGTTACTTTCCTGGTTCAGATCCTCTTTCCTACCATGAGTCTACACAATGCTGTCATTGTCAAGGGGCAGTTCCAGAAGCTGATTTTCCTTGTGCTGATGCAGAGAAGTAGAATGTAGTAGACTACATCTTTCACTGTTATGGCCTTTATACCCCATAGTAGGGACTGTCAGGGTAATATTCACAAGTAATATTACTACAGTCAATGAGGACTGCAGGCCATATTATTTTTCTCACTTTAAGATGAAATTAAATTTAAAAATATATATAATTTATATATATATATTCCCTAATGTTCTTTGAAGAAAATGCTAATCCTGATATATGACCCTAGAATTGCCCATGGAACAATAAAGCGTCGACTCCATTGGTGTTTGTTCAAAAAATAAGTGAAAATATAGTTTTGGTTTCCAATTCTTGTTAAAGAATTTTTATTATTAAACTATCAAGGAGTACTAACTGTGATATTGTTTCATTTTACTTGATTCCACAGATATTTCCAACTAAGGAAAAAGTGGACAAAAACCAATTATAGTTATATAATAGATGCTTCAGTCCAACAAAAAATTGTAGGAAAGGAAACCTTCTTGATGTTTTATTCCCTCTGTGTTTCTGCTACTAGTCTCATGCTTTTACAGTTCTCCCAGCACAATGCACACGACAGTGATCTTGCATAACCTCTCGGAAGATGAGTCTTTTAAAAGGCCAAGATGTAGATGAGCACTTGCCATCTGACACCTTTACGTCTTAGTTTCATACTGAGGTACGGAGTGGAGGAATGTCATCCATGGGAATGCCATCGCGTGCATTTTCTCGACTTTCTTGCACAGATGACTCATTCACAGTTGGATTGTAGTAACTAGAATTCCCAAAACTCACATCATAAGGTTCTGGTGCGTTGTCTAATCGCAGAACTAAAAGATAGATAAATAACAAAATTGTTTTATACTGACAGTCTAAAAAATTCATGTTCAGGCATTTGACTATATTATCAGATTGTAGGAATTATTCTGGTTGAGTGAGAAAGTACATCTTTCATGTGAGCTTTTCAGATACTACTTTTGTAATATTATATAAATAGATATTTTTCAAGCTACATTCATTTTTTGTGACTAAGAAAACAATTTTACTTTCAAAAATTTTTGATGGTAGACCTAAAATAAAGAAACTAAGGAAGAGATCACTAAAATGTGTACCAATACCTTGAAGATTGAAATATAAACATGTGCCTCATTGAGTTTTCCAAGCCTTATCAACAGGTTCAGAATTTTTAACTTCTGGTATAAAAATGATTGAAGTGAGGGCATTGAAAGTTCATTGCCATAATTTTAACAATTATCTCAACATTTGATGCTCAAGCCATTTAATGTGAAGAATGAAGGAAACTATTTGTGAAAGCTTGTATTTCTCTCTGATATATTCAAGTTATCATGCAATTAGGATTTTCTGACAGATGATGCAGGAGGTTTTTTTTTTTTTTTTTTTAAATAGTCAATTATTTCCTTAATGATCTCAAATTCATTTTCAGAGAATAACAAGGCATGTGCTATATGTCTTAAATTATATTATAATTTAATATAAGCAGTCCCTAAATACCAATTAGATTAGTAATCTAATTATTCACTTAGGTATTGTCATAAGCTTACCTACCCATTCTTTAAGACACTTGTTTACAAACTAGACTTCCAGCAACCTTAGGTTATTAGGAGAGTTATCTCAAAGTTATCCTGAAGAGGTAAAACAGGTGGTGTGATTACGTTATGTCTTTATACATCTATCAGAACTATTTTGATGATGGCATCAATTTGATAGACTGAATTCTTTCATGACATATACAAGACAGCATTTTCAGTAGAAAAAAACTATGTTTAGAAGGTAGTGTTGTTAGAAATCCTATTCTTTAACTTTGAAAATTGCCCTATTTTATTTTGTTTTGTATGGATTACTAGAAACCCAGAAGCAGAATTGGTTATATTAACAATGTATTTGGTTCTGAATATGAATAATACATCAGGTATGAATTGAACTCATGACAACTCAGTGTGACTTTATCCGTGGGACTCATCAGGGACAATTAAGAATTGGTGGCAAAATTCCTCTGGCAAACAAGAAAAGTTTTGTTTTTTTTTTTCTTTAAAGTCTATTAAGAGAGATGAGTCAAACACATAAAGTGATTTCATTTCTGTTCTTTTTGATATATTATTAAGATTATGCTCACTGTTTTATTTTTAGTACATGTATTTCTTATAATTATGATGGCTTTTTCTATTATATGATTGAAAAATTCCTAAATTAAGACATATTGTGACTTTATGTATGTGAAATTTGCAACTTTTAGCTACTCTCTTTTAGAGATTCATTAGGATTAATGGAGGACTGCTTTATGTGAGTAAGTTTTGGAAGAATGAAAAGTTAAAATAATCTTTATTTATATTATTGCTATTAAGAGAACTTAAAATAGCAAAAAATGGCTTTGCAGTCACTCGTAAACAAACTTGGACCCTTTTCCTTCATAGTATATCATTATTTTTCAATTGTATACATATATTTGGATTCTGAAATTACTATTTAAAACCCACTTTGATGCATGAGCAACACTTTGAAGTGGTTTTTAAATTTCAGTTACTTTGGTTTTGCTCTTTAATTTTTTTCTTTTATTAATGCATTATAGTTACACATAATAGTTTGGTTCATTTTGACTAAATCTTGCATGTGTGGAATTTAATTTACTCTCTTTCCGTTCCAGTGCCTCTTCTTTCTCTCCCCTCCTCCCTCCCCCATTCTCTTTCCTCTAAGGATCTTCCTTTCACTCATTCATTTATTTTTTTTATTTTTTATTCGTTTTTTTTTTTTTGCGGTGCTGGGGATCGAACCCGGAGCCTTGTGCTTACGAGGCAAGCACTCTACCAACTGAGCTATCTCCCCAGCCCGCCTCATTCATTTATTTTTGATTGGTGCTTTATAGATATACATAAAGGTGGAGTTCACTGTGAGAGAGGAGGAGGAGGGAAATGCCAAATGAATTTGGTTTTGTCCTTCGAGAAACAGAAAGTGGATCAGAATAAATCTTTTATCTATGTTGGTCATATTAACTTCTAAATCCCCCCTAAGCAGTGTGCTCTCACTTAATTAGAATCACTGTGTCCAGTTGAGGTTCTAAAAGTCATCTTTACCTGGTTCATTTCTGTCGTCATAAAGTCGCCGATGGGAAAATGAATCCGTTTTCCTTTTTCCACACAACAAGTAGCCAACGAGACTGAGCAATGAAGCACCCAGAATTGCCCCTAAAATGGCCCCAAATACTACTCCTGTATTTCTGTTCTCTAGAGGAGAAAACAGAAAACATTTACAGAAAAGAAGTAGAAAATAATTATTCAAAGCAGCAGAAATGGATATAAGTGGATTTTTTTATACACCAAAGAATTTTTAATATTTTTTAAAAAAATTAAATAATGGTGACAGTGTATATGTGTGTATTTAAGAAAAATATTGGCAACTGTACTTAATGATAAAACTATACTTCTGATTTTGAACTATAATGAAACACTTCTAAGTCATAGCTTTATAACTGTTTTGTTACTTATTACATCAATAGGACTGAAATGTCATGTGTGTTCTCCATTAAGATCTCATCTCAGCGTTGAATGTTGCATCAGGCTGTCCATAAACCTGGAATTCCTGACAGACTTTAATGCTGAAATGAACTTTGAATTTGTTTCTATAAATAATTCAAGAGTAATGGTGCACACCTGTAATCTCAGCTATTGAAGAGGCTCCAGCAGAAGGATCATAAGTTGGAGGCCACCCTAGGACACTTAGAGAGACCCTGTCCCAAAACAGAATTTTTTTAAAAAAAGCTGGGAAGTTTGCTCTGTGGTCAAGCACTTGCATAGCATGGGTGGAACTCTAGGTTTAATGCCTATTATTACAAAATAATAACAATAATAATAAGAATAAAAAATCCAAATAATCCCAGGTAAAAAGTGTATTTCTGAATACAACAAAGTCTCCAAAGCAACATGCTTTCAACTTTGTGTGTCAAGATGGGGGTGCAAGAGAAGCCGGAATTTCAATCTGTGTGCCTTTTACTTAGTGCCTTATTTAAAGAGGAAATCTTCAGTGGACTACTTATTGTCCTGGAACTCTCACTTAGTATATTGTTTTTACTTTATGAGAAGTTCAGGTAGGTAGACAAGAGGGTCTCTGATTCTATGTAAAATCCCTCTTTCAAAGAAAAATTAACAATAATGTTAGAGTACAGTAAAATTGTTACTAACATGAAATGGAAGCAAACAGCATTTTCTTTAAATATAAGAACAGGTAAGAGTAAGTACTCAGTATTCTCAATATGTATATCAGGTTTGGATAAATAAGAGAGAAAATTATTTTAAAAGTCCCTCTGATGGAATATAGAAGTGGATATGAAGGAAAGGTAAGTTAAAATTACAATTAAAATGAAAGTACATATACATACACCACATATTGGTATATAATTGCAGTGTAATAATAAAGCCTAGACTTTAGAAGTTAAAACATGTCCTATTATCTGGCAACAATGTTCTAATATCAATTTGTATATATGATTTAGTCTTCCATAATTAATATAGTCTCTGAGTAAGTGCATTAGAAGGTAATGAGTTCATGGAACACACATATATATTTTAAAAAATAAAACCATTTCAAGCATACAAAAATGAGACTAGACCTGAAAAAATAAAGCATAGTGATTGAATTATAAATCTGTTATATCTTTTCCATTTTACATTTTAAAGCTAGACATAATTTCTAATTGAAACATGCAGATCGCCATATGATAAATTTTCTCCTGATACAGTTAAAATTCATTTACATGACATTCATTAGGTATTGAACTAAAAGTGGAGGAGGATTTTCTTTTGTTGAGCTTGTCTAAATAATGTTTTAAACCCATTCTCTTTTCACACTCCCATATGATAATAATAAGCCTATGTTCAATTAATCCCTAAAACCATTTCATTATTTTCAGTGTATTTAATGGTTGCCCCCTCAAAAGTAAGAACCACTTTTACTCGTTCATTCTCATCTATTTTTGTAGCATAGCACAATCCTTAAACCTAATGTATGTGACATTTTTGAAGATTTGGTTTCACATTAAAGGAAAGTTAGATCCTTTTATATTTACCTTTTTGGGGGTCTGACGTATTTGAAGAGAATTTTGAATTATTGGTGAATTTTAAGGTAGGCTGTGGAGTTGTCTTTTCTTGGTAGGGGGTAAAAGCAGCAAGGCTTTCGGTGGTTGTGGTAAGCCATCCAGTCGGTTCCATTATCAAGGGAGTCTCGGATCTGGTAGTTGGTGCTGGAAGGATGATGCTAATTGTAGAGGAAGTGTTGTCAGGAATGTTCACAGTGTCATTGTCCAAGGACCAACTCACGTTTCCTGGTGATACAGCATGTGTAGAATTGATTGGATGAGCTGAGGCTGGCAAAAGGCTTTTATTTGTTATAGATGAATTCAAGATCAATTTAGAAATGTAGCCATGAACCAAGGGTGGCATTGTAGAAAATGTGGTTGTGGGTCTTGGATCCCGAGAGAAGTTGTCTATTGAAAAGTTACCAGTGGAATTTATTTTTCTGTAGTTTTTGGATGGGGAAGTACTTGCCTTGGGTTCAGAGGTATTTCTGTTTGCATTATCTGAATTTGTATTTACTTCACTTTGAAAAGACATAGATTTATTTTCCATCATTACCAATCCTTCTGCAGTGCTTTGTGATATGTTTTTTCCTGGATTTTGTTGTTCATAGCTCCCAAATGGCCAGTGAAATAACAAAATTGAAATCAAACATAAATTTGGCTAAGGTCGACATTGTAGTTTCATTGATATTTGTTTTATTAAGAGGAATCTGAAAGAAAATAATAATCATTTGAATTATTAATGAAGCATACCGAGTTATTTAAATAGTCTATATTTTTAAGTGTAAAAATACCTAGAAACATGTTGAAGAGACAGTGTCATATTTTTACTGCAAAATTTGTGTTGGGGGGGAATCTTGTATTTAAACTAATGTGCTGAGCTCTATTATAATATGTCAATATTTCTTCCTTCCTTCTAGGAAAAAGAACATGAAATACTTTGTCAACCGGACACCACTATCATTATGTCAAAGACCATTTAGCTTGGGATAAGTTGAAGTATAAATAAAAATTAAAATATACACAAACACATAAACCTGGATATACATATATGTTCTTGTATATGTATATGAAACTATATATACACTGCTAAGTAAGAGTCTTAAAATATTACAAATACAAGACATCTAGAGATGACTGAATACTTAACCTATTTAAGAAAACATGTTCTTTATAAAGATGTATTTTTGAATATTTTCATGAGAAGGCCATTATCAATTTTTACCATACTAAATGTGTCATATATTTTTTCTATAAACAGAGTGAATCAGAATCTCCTTTGAATACATTTTATTAGTATCTAGTTTGAGTTATTTGCCTTCGAAATTAGTCTATGTTATTGTTTTTAACTTCATGATGTTGTTCTCCCTCTTTAATTGCAAGTTGGGAAAAATTAAAAAGCTTTTTAAATTTCAGAATATGCTTTATTCTTTAATCCTTATTTTATTAATGAAGACCATGGTTGAGGGCATATGAGAAAATTTCACCTCGTCAGATGACGGTGGAATTGGAATGAAGCCCTGGACCTGACCTCCAATCCAAGCTCTCTCCTGCCTTGGTGAAGAAGTGCCACACAGCACAGACCATGATATAGGGAAGTGATTTACAGTCAGGTTTCTATTAACAGTCTGGCTTCTTTCACCAATGACCAGTGGAAATTTATGATCCTAATATGCAGTTGTTTTAACTTTGTTAAAATGTCCAAACTGACTTCATGTTTTCGTTTTGAAGACTAACAAGTTTTAAGAAAAAACACCTTGAACAACATCTGGCCTAGCATTCAAATATAATATCTCTGCAGTGTCCCAGGGGTTACAGAGTTTACCAAATGTATCATCTCATTTGATCTTCATAATGATCACTTGAGAAAAGATGAAAAGCTTTTATTATGTCCTCCTTGTAGATGAAGAACCTGAGGCTCAGATTGGCTACTAATGAAAACTGGCAAATGGAAGAGACAGTGCTGAAAGTCAATTTCACAGATTCGACCTAGTTAGGTACTGAAATTTAAAGGACTTTTAATTGAATGTTTATTATTTTAAAAATATTAGGCTGTTCTTCCAGCACTGTTTTTCTTAGCACTGATTTTGTGTTCTGTGAATCGAACCTTATTTTTCACTAAAAGCTTCCAAGGTGACTGAGATGGGAAAAAGGAAGAGGTGCAATTGTTATTATTTAGCTCCCATATTGTCTGCCATTTCTCAAGAATTCTGTTTGAAATTTTCACCAACATTGTTGATTTTCACAAGGGCCTAAGGGGCTCCAAAATGCTCCTCTGATTATGTTTTAAAGTATCCCACACATTTTACTTAAAGTATTTACACATAGGGGTACAATCTAAATATCTCCTGATAAGATTGTCTTCTTCAAAAGCTTTTAGAAAGCAATTTTGCCTTTGGATTCCAAAGGTTTTAATGATGTGTAGTATCTCTCATGCTCTATGCTAATCACCTAAGAAAAGTCAACTTAAAAAGAAGGCAGGCGGAAATACAAGGATATTACAGCAGCATTATTTATGCATCTCCAACCTACTTTCCCACTGGTAACAGATGAGAGAGCAAACTGTGGGACATTTGTATGGTGAACAATCACAAATTACCACTTCCCACAACAAATGGGGAGTATCATAAACATAATGCACAGCTTAAAACTCCAGGGAAGTTGGGTGGTTTCCCACACATACAGTTCAAGAACAGGCAGAACCCACTGTGTTAAAGTCAGAAGAGCGGTTACTTTTGTAGAGAAGAAGGGTTGTCCAGGTGTGGTTTGGCAGGGGCTCCTGGTGAGCTGGTAGTACTCTGTATCTTGACTTGATAGTGACCACGCAGGTGCGTGACTTTGTGGTAATTCTGTTATGTATATTTTATTCACTTTTCTATAATAACCAATAAAATTTGTCTAGGTCCTAATATTGTTACCATAATTGGAAAATACCTTACTACTATGCATTTCTTTTATCTTAGGATTTACATGTTTTCCAATTAATTCTCACCAAAATAACCAAACAAGAAGGGTTTATAATCTCATTTACAAATGATCACGTGGGGTCCAAGAATGTAAATAATGTGTCCAAGGATTCACAGTTAGTGACTCAAAGAGAGGGTTAGGATTCAAACCCTGTCATATCTTAGCAAGCTCTGATATGCTCAGTCATCCCTCAACTCTCATTGACAGTGGGTTCTAGGACCCCAGGAGAATACCACAATCTGTAGATGCTCCAGTCTCTTACATAAAATGGTTAAGCATTTGCTTATAACCTAAACACATCCTCCCATATTCTTTAAATTATCTCCAGATTACACATAACTTACCATTCCTAATACTATGTAAATGCTATGTACATAATTGTTATACTATATCACTTAGGAAAATAATAAGAAATAATCCATACACAATCAGCACAGAAGCATTTTTTTCTGAATATTTTTAATCGATAGTTGGTTGAATCCATGGATGCAGAACACACGGATACAGACTGCCAGCTGTACTCATCTTTCTAATACAGAATGCAAAGGAATATAGAATTTGGTACTCAGTTGCCTTTTAGAACTTCATTCCAGCATTACTTTTTAAAACTCAGTCTCTCTAAATTGAATTGTTTAGAGTGGCTTATAATCCCATTTAAAAAAGAATATTGGAACTATAGGTTCTTCTATCTTATGTGTCTCTTAAATACACTAAATACATTTTTACCCTACTTGAAGGAATCCCAATAGAAGTCTCCATGGTTTCTTGTGGACACCTTCGCCATGTGGTTTATTGATTCACATTAACAAAACACAAGTGATTATTCCCAGGACCTATAGGTGACCAACATTCCACCAAGAGAATACCTCACCAAGCATATTTAAAATATGGTTCAATTTGGGTTAGGAATAACATATGCACCTTTTCACAAACATCTTTCTGCTTTGAACCCTGCAAGATTGGTAACAAACATGAGAATTTTTTTCACTATGCACTGCCATGGATTTGCTTTGTGAATTATTCTTAGTCTCTCTTTCTTATCATAATTAAAGTTTGATTTTCTTTCCCTAACATAGGCAATTTGCCTCTTCTTTTCCTCAGAGTGCCTCTCACAGGGGAACAAGACCTTAGCTGCTCTTCTACTTTTCTTATAGTGTTACTTGAGGAATGAGGCATTGAACTCTCACTCTCTTCCAGTAATGAGAGTCCACATATCATGAACCAACAAAGTGTGTTTTGTTGTTCCTATTTCACCTCGCCTGTGACATTGAGCCACCAAGGGGCTCTCTCGTTCCTCCACCTCACTTTTGATTGTTACTTGAAAACCTAGGATATCCACACCCCAAATGAGTCTAGCATTCTATTCCTGCCTATAATTTATTTCTTGGGAAAATGAAAGGAAGGGGAGTGAGGGATTGGGCAGTATATTTGAATAACATTTACAGTTTATTCAGAAATCAGTGCAGCTGTGGAGTGACATTTTGTGAAGATTGACTTATTCCTGTTATCCTGATGTTGCAGCAGAGCACAGTGCTGCTCCTGCTTCTTGGCTTCTAAGAGAACCAGGTTACACCTCTTGGGTATCTTTCATTTGAGTGGGAAGAAGAATATAGGAATTGAAGCCATCAGCTATTCAACTACAGCCCTGGAGATTTGTGGGGGCAAGGACCAAGTGATTTGGGTTAAGTCTGACCCCATCTTGAAAGGAACAAGCATGTTGTTAGCAAGGTAGAATGAGAGCTCCAGAAAGCAGTAAAGACAATCCATATATTTATTTTTGCATTTTCTTTTCAGCCTCTCCATATCAATAGAGTTCAAATATTTAAGCTACATTGTGTACCTGTTTTATAAAGCTGAAATTATGCTGCATTATGCATGATATACTTGAGAGTACCCAGGTTCATCTGTCAGCCATGTACTATGTGGGGGCAGACAGAAGGTAGAATGAAAGAAGGGGGAAAGTTTTTGAGGGAGAGAAAATCAGGAAAACCCAATAACATCAATTTCCCTCCTGCTCTTTGCCTTGTCTAGCACTAAGTAGAAGCAGTTTTGGGGATGGAACCTCCAGAGGAATCCTGAAAGAGTAACTTAGGAACAGAAATGCAATCATCACAAACTTAAACAACTCTGAAGAGTACACTTATAAAGGGAACAGAAAAGAGAGGAGGTCTAGCTACTTCTGAACTTTAAATGCAGACCTAAAATCCCTGTGTATATATTGAGAGATTTGGGGATTTTTTTTTTTTTTTTAGTATTTCATATCTTTTAAAATAGACTTTAAAATGAGTGAGTTTTGCTTTTCAAACAATTCTTCTGCACAGAGAGAGTGAAGTTATTTTCTGCCCTTTGGTACTGGCACTGAAAGGTGGTTTCATGTTACTACCTTTGTTTGGAGGGCTACTGAAGGCCACGACAGGGAAAAAACAAATTCCAGCCATTAAAGGGAGCAAACCTTCATTCTGTGTGGAATTTTGCTTACTCTTAAATGCATAAGGTCATTATTCTGCCCTGCCTCCCTGCTATAACTGAATCATACCCATTTTATACCAGGCTTTGAAAATAAGGAGGTGCCCTGGTTTGTGTCAGGTCATCAACCATTCAGGGAAAAAGAAATGATAGTCATTCCAGACTCCATCAAAAAAAGACATTTTAAATAAAAATACCAGTTATACTCAGGGGATAATACAAATCATGTTTCTAGAGTGAAATACCTAATGAGTATAACTTGTCCCAATTTTTCTCCCAGTTGCTTTTGGTCATGTCTTCCTCCAAATCTTAGGCTATAAATGATGATAGATAGGTTTTGTTTTTCCTTGTTATAGGAACCTCAGTCTGCCATGTAGCTAATATTCCAGGCAGACTTAAGTGTTATTCTGAGTTGTGTTTACAAACTTGGGTGGTATTTTCCTTTCTGTGCATAAAAAAAAAAATAATAATAAAACGAGGTCATTAGATATTATGCTTCTAAATTTGCCTCTTTTTTCTATATTGGTCCATTATACTTATACATAATGGTGGGGTTTGTTACATATTTGTGTATATACGCAATGTAAAACAACATGTCTGTTACAAAAGGGTTTGGAAGGATGAGTGAGAAGTCAAAGTCTAACTGTACCTGAGAACCTTAGGTCTATAATTTTTTATTTGATTAAAAAAAATGAAAGTATGACTTTTCTCCAGGAAAAAGTAAATTTCAAAAATTTATGTATATCATTCTAGTAACAAATGTGGCATGCACAAATTCCCCCCAAATAGAATATCATACCACTTGCTAACTTAGAAGTTCTCAGTCAAAAACTCCAGTGACAAAATTTTTAAAAAACTTTAAAAATGAAGTGGATAACTATCACACTTAGAAAGTATTGCCTCCAAAAGCAATGTTCAAGATCCAACTTTCCCAACATTTGATTTTCAGCCTTCTTTCATATTTGAATGCCTGTAGGAGTAGCTTCTGTGGATCGAATAAAAAATGGGTCAATTGGAAATAGGCATCCTTTTAGTATAAAGAGACTAACAGTCTAACCACACACTGAAAATAACTGTAAGAAATCTTGTCTTCATTCTGTGGTATATGTTCTGTGGGATGTCTAACTGATTTAGCCTTTTAAATTTCTAACAAGTGCTAGACACCTGTACTTATCATGCTGAAGAATAATGACATGTACAACTTTTTGTCAAGTTTTCAAAAACATCTTTGAAAAAGTTGTGTAGAATTCTATAATTTATTGTATGTGAAAACGGTTTCTCAAAAATGACACACTGTACTGGACACAGTGGTACACACCTAGAATCCCAGAGACTCCCTGGGAAGTTGAGGCAGTATGATCACAAGCTCAAAGTCAGCCACAGCAATTTAGTGAGGCCTGGAGCAACTTTCCAAGATACTGTCTCAAAATAAAAATTAAAAAGGGCTGAGGATGTAGCACAGTGGTAAAGCACCAACCCTGGGTTCAATTCCAAGTACAGAACTAAATAAATAAAATGCTTTGTAATGCTTAAAGAAAGAAATTTAAAGCCTAAGTGCATAATTAAATCTAAGCTTTAAATTTAATATTTATGCATTTTTTGTACCTTTAAATATTTTGAGACCTTTAATAAGTTCTGACTTAAGGAAATTTTTTTATTGTAGTTTCTGACATTTTAAATAAGACTTTCATTTAACTCTTCTGCTGGTTTCATCATCTAACAACTCTGGCAATAATACTTTAAGTTAACTCATTTAACACTGCAAATCCTAATTTAGAGGGTAATTAGCTGATGAACAACTACCAGGGTCTCTGTAGCTACTTGCAGAACTATTCTGTTAAAGGTTGAGGCCACTTTGATTCTCTTTGATAAATAAGTGAGAAAGAGCCCTAAGTAACCCAGCAAGCACACACTTACCTTCAGGACTAGGACGTGTTTACAGATGGGCACTCAAATACCAAAGTTGTCCTGACTGGAAAGAGTCTGCGGTGCATGAGAGAAAACAGATGAGTTAAGTGTGACGGTGCTACACTAAGCAAGAGGGTGCCAGAGAAACGAAATTAGGCGGGGCTGGCTGGAAGGATCTTGCTTGTGTAATAGAGCACCCAAGAACCTGACTGACCTGCTCCTCAGCCCCACACAGCAGGATATCGCCTCATTCAGGTCTTTAAAAAAAAAAAAAAAAATGTGTCCAACCCTCCAGTTTTCATAGGTTGGTCATTTTCTCTTTGGGGCAGGCCAGTTCTCCATAGCAAAACAAGAGTATCCATTTCCTGCCTTATGTGAAAAAAAGGACAGAGATTTTGATAACTTCTTGTGGTGTATAAGCAATTTCTGACACATGCTGGGTTCCCCCTCTGCCTGTGAGGACACTGGAATGAGTCATGTTCTTCACCTGTTGCTCTGTGCGGGCTGGCCCTATGTTCTAAATCATAAGCAAACTTTTCTTTCCCAAAGTAGGCTGCCCTGTTTGTGTATGCAAAAAGTAGAGAGAGAAAATGTAGTGGGATCAGTAGTGAGGGCATTTGCCTGCCTGCAGTGGACTGAAATTGATTTTATAAAGTCACACTTAACCCAAAGTGAAGGAGAATGTATTATGGAGTGTTACCTTAGAAGTAATCACCAGAACTGAGGTCAGGTTTCTTGCTGATTTTCAGGAATTTGGGGAGTCACTGGTGCCTATCTGAAAATGACCATGTGATCCTAAGTAATTCTGGGAACTTTCTCAGTTAAGTAGTTTTCATCCTGTGTTCTCGTTGCTTTTATTCTCAATTTAGAAGCTAGAGAAGTGCCCAGGTAATGCTTGATTAAACAGGAGAGTTGAATAACAACCTGGCATACTTCCTTCACTTCCTTTCAAGGCTTATGAAAGGGAGAAGAGTGAAACTGGGATATTCTCACGTCCATATTTGGGGACTGGCGCCAAAGTCCGTATAGCTCAGTGTGCCTGGGGCTCCTACTTTTCTGTCGTACAAGGAGATAGATTTCCAGCTGCTGGAAGAGAAAATGAAACTTTAGTTAAAATGCAGAAATGAATAAGCATTAAACCGAATGCAAAGAATCTGCCCAGTTAATTGGTCCCAGGAAAGAACAAGGTAATTCTATAGGGTTAAATTTTCCAAAGCTCAAAGTGCCCTTCAGAATTTGATTAGAGATTAAAGTAACTCCTGAAAAAAAATTTTGTTGCAAGGATATTTAAGCTATATCTGCACTGGTATGAAAAGCCAATTAAATTTAATCAAACAATTGGTTACTGAGCAATGTTTTAACAGAATCCAATTCTATTACTATTTTCAGATTAGCCAATTGCTAGGAAAAGAATTCATTGTGGGAAGGGGTGTTTTCTTTTTGTATTTAGAGAACTGAATATAAATTATCAGCATTGGGTGTACCATGTCATGTCTAGTAATTTTTCAATATACATGTAGACACATCATTACCCTTCTCTGACTTGGCAGTGTAAGTGTGGCCTATACCAGGCAGGGATATTGTAAGCACTTTTGCTACAACATTGCTTTCACTGCCATAGGAGTGGATGCTAAGCTCTTGTGACCCTCTTTTCTAAAGACCCTTGCTGAGCGCTCCCATAATCCTTTCCATCATTGCCTTCCATACATCCATAACCAACTGATTAAAAATGACCCTAGCGACTAATCCTATTTACCTGTCATGAACACATCAGGAAATAAAGCAGAAAATGAAAACTATGCATAAATTTAATGCTTCAGTTGTTACTTAGCTTACTGAGTTGTAATTAGAAACCTTGGTTAAGTCACCTGAGTTGGAGCTAAAAAAATTTTTTTGCCAAACAATTCTCACTGTTATATATTTCCAGGAATATACCATGTTCTAAGTAAAACCAATCCCATATCAGATCTCATTACTTCAGAGAAACTCAACAAAATAGGACAATTACCTAACAATTTCATCATCCAAGCCAGCTGAGATGGCACACTGTGCAATGCTTATAGAAAAAAAATTTGTACTTACCTACTATGGAAACTTTCATCTGGTACTTGGGGAATTGCTTTAGGGTCATTAGGACAATAATACTGAGAGCAAGGACACGTCCTTTTTGTCTGAAACGTCAACACCACTCATAAGAGAAATTTCTAGAAAATGAAAGCATGTTACTGTCAACAATATATCTGAAAACAGAACCAGGATGTAACTTGGAACCATACTTCAAATGAAATCATGTTGCTCTCCATCCATTCTAGGATCTTTTTGTACAAATCCTATAGCATCAAATGCCTGATGCTAATGTCACACACAGGGAATTTGTTCACATTGATCTGATTCATTGACAGCAAGTAATGAGTTTGAAACAAGTTATAAATTGAATTAAAATTTTGTCACCCCACAGGAACATGAGTACATTAAACAACAAAGAAATATTCCCTTAATATTAAATAAATTACATTATGATTATATTACTTGAAGGTATTTCAATAATATTCTTTATACATAAAATGGCTAGAAATTTATTTTTAGATCATCACATTTTATTTCTTTCAATATTCTCTTAGAAGAAAATTAGAGGGGGTAATTTTCATGAATGCTAATAGCTATTTAATATATAACCTTGTCTATTTCCTCTTAAGTGTTTGATGTTTTAATATTATCTTCATGTGGCTATAACTTCATAGAAAGGGTAATTGCTTCATTTTGTTGCTGAGAATATTTTAGGGCAGTACCCTTTGTTGAGTATAGGTTTTGAAATGATATATATATATTTATATGCTTAAGTATTTGTGCTTTCATGCATATATATGTAAATGGTGGGCTAAAAAGTGGTAACCTGATAAAGCACTAAAAGCAACTATAGGATAGCTTTATGTGATTCTGGTGTTTCATTCAGGCAGTAGCTCCAGAATATCACCATAACAAACTCTGGTGCATTCCTGTCTATGCACTTATGTGAATGTTTTCTCAGTTAATGTCTTTATGAGATAAAGAACTGATGCTGAAACAAAACCTACCTCATTGTAGTCAGAATTAATAGGCACCAGTGAATACCTGAATGACTTGAACAACAAACAAAATCTTCATTGATATCCTAAGGAGATGTGTTTATAATAAAATATTAGAGTATATATTTATTATTTATTAAAATTTGAAATTAATTATATTGGTTTATTAATTTAATATCTTTATTCAGATTGTTTTTTAAAGTAAGATACTAGTGGTCATAAGAAATTTTAAAACTTTATAACTGCTTTTTTTATTGTTTCAGAAAAATATGACAAGATGATCAATAAAAACTTACAAATGTAAATGTATTAACAGATAATACTCTAAGGGAGAAATGGAATGGAAATACATTAAAGATAAAACGCAATGTTTAAAATTTACAACTGAATAGATGAGCTTATTGAAAGCATTTTAAAGGATTATAATAAGGTATAAAAGATCAGTATGTAATTATATTTTGAATATTCACACCTGTCATCCCAGGGGCTCTGGAGGCTGAGGCAGGAGGATCAAGTGTTCAAAGGCAGCCTAAGCAAAAGCAAGGCACTAAGCAACTCAGTGAGACCCTGTTCCTTAATAAAATACAAAATAGGGCTGGGGATGTGGCTCAGAGGTCTAATGTCCCTGAGTTAAAAAAAAAATTCTATATATATATATATATATATATGATGACATCATTAAAATACACAAGAGGATAAATAGTTTCAGAAATTTATTTTAGGACTCCCACAAAAATTTTTGAGACCACTGATTCACTGTATCTGTTAAATTCAGAGTGGCAAATCAGGTATTTTCAATAATTTCTGAATAATACCTAGTAATGCTTTTAGATGTTCAGAGATCCAATGTATTTTACGGAACTTTTTTTTTTTTTTTTTTTTTTCACTGTTTAGGATCTAAAACAAGTTCCCATTGTGCCTTTTTATCTCTCCTTCAGTTCTATCAAAGAAAAAAAAAACATAGTATGGATTGCTGAAAAGTGGTAGAAATATTTAAAAAGTAACCACTGTATTCTTCAGTGTTCCTTCTTGGTCACAGACTGCACCCATTAACAGAATGGCTTGTAGCATAGGTGGTCCCATGGAGTCTTCATTTCCTGTCAGAACTCTAGGGCTCCTTAACTCAATGGGTTCCCCAAACTCACGAGTACCATGGCAGTCATGAGCATGAGAGACATCAGGTTACAATTTCCTTGTTGGATCCTGGTTTTCTGCTTACGGGTTTCATAACCATAGCTAAATAATAAGTACCATCACATTTTCAAGACCATTGTGTCACTTACAAAATAGGGAAATTAATTCCTACCTTCCAGATGATTGTGAGGAGTCAATGAGATAAGGTAAGATAATTACAAATAATTTTACAAGTAGTGGTCATACTTGATTAGGCCCAATTAATAATTTATATTATAAATTTTTGTTTGAATATGGTAAAAGTTAAATCCTAATATCAAAATTAGTAAAAGTTGAGTCAAACCCAGTGAAGCTTACAAACACTTGTATTGAATCATTTTGAATCTGTCTCTCTCTCTTGGCATACTTGTTGCTCAATACATATTAATTGAAAGGAAAAAGTATGAGTGAATTCTTTAATTTCAGTTGATTCTTTTTTCCTGACTGAGAAACTTTCCCTGACCACACATTAAAACTACAACCCTCTTTTTTTCTTTTTTTGACCTAGCTTATCGCCTTCCTGCTTATTTCCCCCAATACAATTATTGCCATCTATGATACCCTATATCTTATTGTTTTTTAATTATCTGTTCCTGTACTAGAAAGTTGGCTCATGAAAGCAAATATTTTTGTTTGCTTTTTTTCATTGCTTTATACAGAGAGCTAGACTAAGACCAGTTACATACTAAATTCTCAGTAAAAACATAAATTAATGAATAAGTGAGTGAATTATGTATAAGTAAATAAATAACATTTAACAATAGCAATAGCAAAAATGAGTGAATATACTATACTTAAGACATCTGTAAGCTTACTTTTTTCTTCTATCCAGAGTATTTTTCCTATTGTTGGCTCATTCAAATCTGGAATCTGATTCTTTTTCACTTAAAAATATTCTTTGGATTGTTTGGGTGAGTGCCTATGGGTACTGGGAATTTAATTCAGGATCTTAAACATGCCAGAGTAGTACTCTGACATTGAGATGCAGTGATAAAATTTGCATGTACATGTAGGTCTTTGAGACATTTCCTTTAGTTCATTAGGGATGGGAGCTTGTTCACAGAAGAGTTGGTCTTTGCAAGAGATATGTCAATCTTCTGTCTTGTGAGAAGGACAGACATGATGTAGAGGACATGAGCACAATTGTTGACAAAGCAGGAGAAGAGGATTGGGACAATCCTTTCTTCTGATTGCTTCCTTTTTAATGATGAAGTAGACAGTAAAATTATCAACCAAGAGTGATAGGGGATTGTAGGTAGTGAATGTTAAAATAAAGAAAAGAGAGTAGGTTAGTTTGACAGACTCAAGCATTCACTCACAGTTTGTAATCATTAATTTAAAATAAAACAAGTCACTCAGCATGGCTCTGTTTTATCCAGCTATATTAATGTGTATGAGTACAGATAGATAATAAATGGAGTGTTGGGTTTAACCAGGGTTGTGTTCAAACCAAGGGCTTATGATGGACTGGGACAGGAGCTAGCAAGTTGAGGATATACACATGAGTTAGAATAATGATTGACAATTAGGCTACATATGAAGAAAGTCAGGGTAAGAGGAGAAAAAAGGACAGTAACCACATGACTGTATTGATGGATTTGAAATCTGAATTGAGAGATTGTTGAAATCGAAATTTATAGGAAGTGAAGGAAAAGCATTAGATGATGAGTAAAGGTTATGGAGGATTTGCTATCCTTCATCATAAATCTGCTGGGAGAGTACATGAGTGAGGTAACATATGAGAAATCAACTTTGAAGATAGAGATCAAAGAACTGACAAGCCAGGGTGCTGAAAACATTATCTGTGTATGTTATAATTTTCTAAGAGCTATTTTGGGAATCAAGTTGATAAGAATTATAATAATCCAAGAGTTGGGAAATATTCAGAGCACTGAATAAGTTCCTCAGGGAGTAAGATGACCACCATGAGGAGAGGTAGTAGGTGGTATGAATCATTAATGCAAGTTTCAAATCTGTGAATCTTTGAAGAGGTAGATAAGTGGTCTTGAAGCAGAGAGAGAAAAGAGCAAGAAATTCACCCCTCACCTTCAGGACCTATTGGCATGGGAGACAAACAACCATTACTTTAGAGTATTGAATGGAAAGTAGGATTTCAGGGTAATCCAAGATTTCAATTAGAGCAAGATAAGGGGAAATGAAAGACTTGGCTGTTGACTGGGTAAGAGGTCATAGTGAGAGCATCTTAAGAGTTGGGGAGGAGTAGGTGATCTTCACAAGAGCAATCCCCAGTCTCCTGAGGATCTGATCCAGTGGGTTGAGAGATGATTGAGAAGTTGTGGGCTTCCTTAGTTAATGGATATGAACAGAGTTAAAAGGTGTCATGATATTGTCCTGATGGGACCATTTGTGGAAGGTAAGAAAACTGTGTGGGTTGGAGATGGGGATGGGGATATCTTTCCTAATGTGGAAAATTCTGAGCTCTCACTAGATACCTGCTGAGAGAGGAATGTTGCAGTGGAGGCTTTTATTCCTAGCATTCAAACACCTCTTCAAACTGTAAGGTCAGCCTGCTGGGAAGTGATATTGCTCTCCTTAACAAATATGTAATATTCTCTTGAGTGCAGACACCATAGTTGATGCATTTCTCTGTAAGGAAATATACTATTATACAAATTGCCTTCCTTTAAACCCCTAATTTCATTATACAGTCCAATCTTGGGTAACTTTTGCCTAATTAACTATTTTTATATCAACATAATTTATTAAGTGAAGTTACAACTAGGCATACATTTAATAATAGGGCAAAACATGGAAGTTTTGATAACATTATAACTTAGTTTACCACCTTTAGGACCAGATCCGAGTGATTTATTCTTTCTTGAATAAAAATTAAGGCAGATAATAGAAAATCCTGGCATATGTTATGTATTTCTTTCGGGTTAGAAAAGTTGAATCTTGATTTGTTTCTTGGCCTAAAAGGAGAAGGAAAAGGAAACTTATTTATGACCTGAAGGATTTTGAAACCAAGTTCACTGGCAGCATCTAACAATGCCAAGTGCCTTTCTCATCCATTGAAAGGACTGTAAGAACCTCTTTGTAGAGAACAGTGAAAACACTGATACTGAATGAAGCTAACAGTTCCTAGAAATTCCTAGCCACAGAAAAAGAAATACATTCATGTATTTCAGGACAGAATTCTTAAAGAATTACACCTGGGATGTTTGTGAATCTCCCCCTCTGAATAGCACTTTAACCTGCTTATGCAGTCATGTGAATCCCAAGGCTCTGGGGTACACAATTGAGTTTCTCTGTGGTAACAGCTGTTTTGAGCTTTATTATCATTACCAGTAAAAAAAAAAAAAAAAAAAAAAAAAAAAATCCGTAACATTTCTCATAACAGGTGGAACTGTTGCAAAGATTTTAATGAGTTAACATGTAGAATATGTAGCAAGGTGGCAGGTTCCTATATTTTTAATGTATTATAGCTATTCCTGAAAAGGTTCCTGAAAAGGGGTGTTTTGGTCAGCAATTTTTTGCTGTGACCAAAGGGCCCAATAACTATCTGGGAGGAAAGTTTTATTTGGGGGCTCACAGTTTCAGAGATAGTCCATAGAAGGCCAGCTCCATTCCATGGAGCTCCAGGTGAGTCAGAACATCATGGCAGAAGAGTGTGGCAGAGGGAAGCAGCTCACATGGTGACCAGAAAGCAAAGAAAGCGGTCTCCACTTGCCAAATACAAATATATACCCCAAATCCACATCCTCAATTCCCACTTCCTCCAGCCACAACCTACCTCTTCAGTTACCACTCAGTTAATCCTTATCAGGGGATTAGTTCACTGATAGGATTAAGACTCATAACCCAGTCATTTCTCCTCTGAACCTTCTTGCATTGTCTCACTCACGAGCTTTTGTGAGACACCCCCCATCCAAACCTAATAAGGGGGATACACTTCTGTAAGAAAAAGAATGCAAAAATACAAATACTAAATTAGGTACAAAAGTAATAAAAATGAAAGTCAGGTACAATGACTTAGTCATAAAACTCTGGAGACTGAAATGAAAGAATCACTTGAGACCAAGTGTTTAAGATTTGGCTGGGAGATAAGGAGACCCCATTTCAAAAAAAAAAAAGAAAAAAAGAAAAGAAAGAAAGAAAAGGAAAAGAAAAAGGAGGACCACAAATACGCCAAAATAACATACACAAAAATGCAAAATATTGAAAAGTAACAGTATTTTAATGAACTAACTGCTTAACAAATTTCTGCAGTGCTTTTATTTCTCTGTTCTCTTCATAATGATATTTAGAAAAATATTTCAGAAAGAGTACATAAGAGCAATTCAGCCTTCTAGCTTCTTTAATTCAGTTAATTTTTATTATTGGTAGTTTGTGAAATTTAATTTATTTTCATAATGTATTATTGTTAATGTATTTTTACAATTGTGATTTGAGAAAATCTCTACATTTTTTCATGGATGAGTTAAAATTTTTGAAATTTTCCATAGTTTAAAGCTCCATATATTTCAAATCTTATTTATCTGCCATTACCAGTCTTGAGTGACATAGAATATGTACAGATCTTCTGAGATTATTAGTGTATGAACTGGAAGGAGTTTCCTCAGAACCCATTTCTAATTAAGATGGTTAACAATAATTGAACAAGATCTGAAAGTACCTGTGAACCATATAAATATGTTTTACTAAACTCAAACCAAATGTATCTATGATGCAATATTCCTTTAGTCAGCTGTCAAAAAGTGTCAGGCACTCTACCACCTAGTGTTGGAGAAAATCAAAGATTATGGAGCTTCTAGACTCATTGAAATTGTGCACAAAGCAAATATTATTTGTTAAAAATGGCATTTGCTTGAATTTTGGACAAGACATAGGAAGATGCACAATATCCATATGCTGTGGAAACAAAGAGTTTTGTCTACAAATTTTCCTGTGTAAAACAACTAGCAGTGTTAAAAAATAATTGGCTATTAAAATGCATTATACCCTTTGAATAGATTGAACATAATCAGACCACTTAGAATTTGTCCCTTACATAATTTATCCAATACTCCCATGAGAATAGTTTATTATTCTCATTTTAAGTTATAAAAACAAAAGTTTATCATTGGAATTAATCCAAGGTTACACAATCAGAAAAAAAAATATATATAGGCACCTTTAGAACCTGGAACATTTCTACTAGAATTCATGTTTTTTATCCAATATCACACTACCATTCTTTCTCTGTGTACAGGGTTCTGAGAATCATTGATGTTTTATTGAGAAGGTAAATTTTATTGCTTATTATAAAAGTGAAGTTAATAACTTTTTTATATTTGTTGGCTTTCATCTATGTTGTCCAGTATGGTCTAATTGAGATACTTCATCCAGTTACAGAGTGATGCTTACAGATTGAAAGGCAAATATTTAACGAAGTTTAGGACCCTGGCATCAGCAATTAGAATAGATAAAGACCTCAATTCTGGAACTGTGTTCTGAAGGCCATAAGCTATTCTGTAAAGGTACCTGCTCCTGGTGAAGTTTCCTGTGGACAACAGCTAGCAAGCAATAAGAAAGATAAAATTTAGAAGACCTCAGCTATAGTCTCATTTTTTTCTTTTTTCCCTTATACCTGGCCATATCTTTGAATAACAGTAATATATAAGTTCTAAATATACTGTTCAAGAAAAAATATCCTGATGGACACACTAAAAGTTGTTATCTATGGGAAATTGTTTAAGGGTATTTTATTCCTCTGAACATGTTTAATTAATTTAGCATCTATTAATTGAAACTCTAGTATATTCTGGGTACTCCTATATTCCTGGATTTAAGAAATGAAAAAGACAAAGTACTTAGTCTGGTGATTTTTGCTGGTTTTACACTTGTAAGAAAAAAATTCAATAGAATTTTTTTTTTAAGTTTGTCAAATAGATAAATGGGAACTTGAAGAAAGGGCCAGAAAAAAATCAACCTTGTGCTTGACAATATTTGGAAAAAGACCAAGATGTTTTTATTTGTGTGGACACCTTCACACAAATATTCAATATTTTAGTAACTAAAATAAGAATCTCTATTTCTATTTGAACAAATGCTCCTGAAATATCTAGTTAATATAAAAGTAGCAATCCAAATTGAATGACATGAAGAGTTAGCTTTAGAGGAACTCTGCATCAAAGGTAAGGGTCTAATCTGGTCACAGTTGTGGTGAGAGTTCTCTCTCCCTCTCTCTCTTTTGGACATGGGGTCTTATGTTGCCCAGGCTGGTCTCTAATTCATGAGCACAAGCAGTCCTCCTATCATGGCCTCCCTAGTGCTGAGCAGGTATATGCCATTGCACTCTGCTGGAGTTCTCGTGTTTTAACATACTGAAATGATGTTTATGTGGAGCTTTTTATTTTTACGTAGTTTTTCTATGATGAAAAACTGCCATTTGATTTCAGAAACTGGTAAATATTTAGTACTCAGGGTTCCAATGTGGACTCCACTGAGTTCTTTTTTATTTAATGTAAGAGAAGGAGAAGGAGAGGAGGAAAATTGAAAATAAAGTTAGTTGTATCATTAGACCAAGACAAAATTAAATAAGACCAACAGGTCTAGACTAACCAGTTCCTGGTATGACTCTGTGACAAGCAGAGTTGAGAACAAATCTTTAAAGTCTGCCTCTTTACACATATTGATATGCTCCTCATATCAATTAGCCTACACTATGCTCAGGCAGAGAACTCCGTCAATTGTGCTTCCATAAGATGTTAACAACAATAACAAGAACAGTAGTGTTCCCCTAACATGGAAATTTAAAATGTTCCATATTCATAGTTTTTCTGCTAAATGTAGAACCTGTTTATCAAGGTTTCTATTTCTGCCTCATTCAATAGTACATTATGCTTGAGGATGTTACTGAAAATAAATTTGAGGAATGAAGGAGAGTCTTTAGTAGCACTTGGGGGCAATCCAAGTTGGCAAGCTCTGAGCTGTGCTCTGAGTCACTGTTGTTTCAGCTGAGCCTTCTTTTGAGAAGGCTGAAGGGCTCTACCTATTATGATGAAAACAATACTTGAAATTTATTTGTGTCCTCCATATTCAGATATATTTAACTTCATTTGTGTTTGAAATTGACCCTTTTTCTCTGCCTTTTCTCAACACACCGCCTAAAAACAAAGCAAAGTGGTTTTAAAACTTAATAGATATTTTTCCAAATAAAATATAACTTGATTACTCAATAAATTAAACAAATACAAAAGGAGCTTCTCTGGTAAGAGACTCTTTTTCTCATCTTTTCTCTAATGAACTTCCATGGAGCATAATTCGAAAACCTTGAATAATGAAAAGAGTATATGAGTTTCAGACCATAATCTCTGGACTCTTCCAGTTACTAAATTCAGCTTAATGAACATTACTTGACTGGAACATTAATGTGTGCCAAACAATAAAAATCCTAAGTTTAAAAAATTATACTTAAGGAACTTGCCTACAAGTGTAGGAAAAATCAGGTGTAGGGATAACTATAACCAACTGCCCAGCTGTAATAAATTGCTGTAGATGCTTTGACAGGTTTCCGGAAAAGGTCAATGGTAAGTTTCAACTCCTAGGCCTTGGTTTCTGTTTATGATCCTTTACATTTATGACCTTGTACGTCTGTTCCTTTGGCTATTAACTTTAACAAGGAAATACAAGGACTAGACATAGCATATGAACCTTTGAAATTGCTTTTAATATTGAAGATTGCTACTATAGTCAGAGTCAGGTGTAAAAATAATTGTAGTGTGTAGTTGCTAAGGAACAGAGTTGTGCAGTATCATATTCAGCTTTTTCTGGAATATTCCTTTCACCTCTGAGTCTTATAGGAAACCTGGATAGCATAGCATGGTGATGTTTATGTGTACCCTCTTATTTTGACATGAATTTTCCTAGGATGGAAATCTGCCAAGTTTGGTTTTAGAAATGGGTGAAGATTTCTAGTACTGAGGGTTCATATGTTGACTTTATTATATTCTTTCTTATTTAATCTTAGAGGAGAGGGTGGGGAGGAAAATTCCCATTTCCAGTGGAGGCTTCTTATCCTCAACTCCATGTCAATCCTGTTTTACAGGACCCAGGGAAATAGTTGAAAACCTTTCTACATGGAATGGAAGAAAGAACATAAGTGCCCATGTATGCATTTGGTATATATTCTTTAGGGCATTATGTATCTATGATATATCTAATTTTTCTATACCTATTTCTCTATCTGTATTGATAATTTGTTCTTTAGGAAAGCAATGACTTTTACTGTACTTCCTTTCACTTTTAAAGTATTTACATTTTAACAATGAGTAAGTTTAATGCACCTCCTCCCCTCCTCACCACCCACCACTTCTGTTTTGTGCTCATCCTGGGCCATTCATTGTTCCTCTGACCTTGCACACCAGGATTCCCTCCTGTGAACTCCATGCTCTTTGATTTCTACTGTCCTTTCTACTTCCATATCTACATACCTCCAGGATATTTCTTTATTCATGACTTTCACCACTTGGTCTCACATTTCCATTCTCGCCTATCAGCACCTTTATTTTCAAGTCTACTCATTAATATCTGTGGAAACATTACATGAGAGAAAGAGTATGAATTTGGAATTAGGATCACCTAAATTCTGACCATCTCTTTGACTTTGACAAGTCACTTTAACCTTTCAGAATTCCAAATCTGTAATCTACAAAACTGTGACAATAAAAATTTTATGGCACATTTTATGTACACACTCAATAAAGTAGTTGGCATACAGATTTTTGTTAACTATTGAGAGAATGAATGATAAAGACATTATGAACAATGTATGTAAAGATTATTAAAATGCTTTATAAATAGTTAGAAGTAAATACTTATATGATAGTCATTATTTCTGACAACTGGTGTACGCTTCTGGCACTGGGGTTCTACAGTGTTCATTGCCGTAACTTTGATTTCCATTCTGCCTTTTATCAGCACAACTGCTTCTCCTCTAGAAGACAGTATTCAACGTTGGCTGTAATATTGAAAGTCCTTGGAAGCTTCAAAAAACTCTCTTGGTAGGGGATCATCTCCAGAGATAGTGATTTTTTTGGTCTAAGTTAGATCCTGGGCACAGAGATTTTTTTTAAACTCTTAAGATGTTAAACACTCTATTCTTGTCCCCCTTCCACCCCCCATTAAGTGTCATCATCCACTTATCAGTGAGATCATTCCTCTTTTGCATTTTTGAGATTGGCTTATCTCACTTAACATGATATTCTCCAATTTCATCCATTTGCCTGCAAATGCCATTTTGTTATTCTTTTTAGCTGAGTAATATTCCATTGTATATATATACCACAGTTTCTGTATCCATTCATCAATTGAAGGGCATCTAGGTTGGTTCCATAGTCTGGCTATTGTGAATTGAGCAGCTATGAATATTGATGTGGCTGTATCTCTGTAGTATGCTGATTTTAAGTCCTTTGGGTATAGGCCAAGGAGTGGCATAGCTGAGTCAAATGGTAGGTCCATTCCAAGTTTTCTAAGGAATCTCCACACTGCTTTCCAGAGTGGCTGCACTAATTTGCAGCCCCACCAGCAACGTATGAGTGTACCTTTCTCCCCACATCCTCTCCAACACCTATTGTTGCTTATGTTTTTGATAATCGCCATTCTAATTGGGGTGAGATGAAATCTTAGGGTAGTTTTGATTTGCATTTCTCTTATTACTAGAGATGTTGAACATTTTTTCATATATCTGTTGATTGCTTGTACATCTTCTTCTGTGAAGTGTCTGTTCATTTCCTTATCCCATTTGTTGATTGGGTTATTTGTATTCTTGGTGTAGAGTTTTTTGAGTTCTTTATATATTCTGGAAATTAGTGCTCTATCTGAAGTATGAGTGGCAAAGATATTCTCCCACTCTGTAGGCTCTCTCTTCGCATTGCTGATAGTTTCCTTTGCTGAGAGAAAGCGTTTTAGTTTGAATCTATCCCAGTTGTTGATTCTTGCTTTTATTTCTTGTGCTATGGGAGTCCTGTTAAGGAAGTCTGATCCTAAGCCAACAAGTTGAAGATTTGGACCTACTTTTTCTTCTATAAGATGCAGGGTCTCTGGTCTGATTTCAAGGTCCTTGATCCATTGTGAGTTGAGTTTTGTGCAGGGTGAGAGATAGGGGTTTAGTTTCATTCTGTTGCATATGGATTTCCAGTTTTCCCAGCACCATTTGTTGAAGAGGCTATCTTCAAGAGGAAGGAGGTACTTTATAGAGGGAAAAGAGAGGTGGGAGGGGTGGGGGGGGGAAATAACAGAATGAATCAAACATCATTACTCTATGTAAATATATGAATATGCAAATGGTATGCTGTTACTCCATGTACAAACTGAAACATGTATCCCATTTGTTTACAATAAAAATAAATTTTAAAAAAAAGATGTTAAGCACTATAAATCTCCCTCATTCAAATCTCCAGTTCCTGAACCTCCCTACACTTGCCCCTTCTAAAACCTAACTGGACCTCTAATATTAGTGCTCCTGTATTCTTTCAGTGTGTTGTTTGCTTCAAAAACCACCTGATTCAGCCAGAATCCCAAAATTAACTATGCATACCAAATTTTTCATCACCTATTATAATAATGTGACAAATGTTTGCTTGCCATTTTGAAGATTTATCAAGTACATTGTTGTAAGTCATTGATTCATGGAATCTTTCACAGGATTTCTGTCTCCTGGTGAAAGTCCCTTGCCCACTAATCAATCCTGAACTTTATGATAGTTCAACCTCCTTTCTTCAGTCTCCATCTTTCTAATGCCAAGGACGATATTAATTTCATACAGCTCCTCTGAGAGAAAACAATCACTATAATTAAGACCTTAGTATTCTCAACCTTCAATCTCCTATTTCCATCATTTGGAAATGAATTTTTATTCCAGGGGACAGGCAGCCATATGTGAGCCAGTGGGTCACATCTTGAGGAAGACCCAGGGTTCGTATAGGACTGTATTCATTATGGAATTAGAATGAGTGTAGAAGGACTTGGTCATGTTCTATTCAGGGTGGGCTTCAGCCTTTCCTCCTCCCTTTAAGCCTGGCCTTCCACATTTACCTCTCTGAGACAACCTTGATGTCATTGAAGTTAGGTGCTCCTGCCTCTTACTTTTGCTGAGGTCTTGGCATGAGTAAATGTCCCTTCTTTTCAAGGCTCCTTAAAAATTATTTTCAGGTTGGGACAGTAACTCAGTGGTAGACACTTGCCTAGCATGCATGAGGCCCTGGGTTCAATCTCCAGCATATCTCTCTCTCTCTCTCTCTCTCTCTCTCTCTCTCTCTCTCTCTCTCTCTCTCTCTCTCACACACACACACACACACAAACACACAATTACTTTCCGAAAACTAGTTTTTGAGGTATTATTTACATTCAGTGAAATCCACAGATCTAAGTACAGTTTTATCACTTTGAAAAATATATGAACATGTATAACCCACCATTTCAATTAAAATATATCTTCATCAGCTCAGATCGTTTCTCATCAATCATTCCAGCCTTAGCAGCAACTTCTGTTTTAATTTTCAACATTAATTATTTTATTATAATTGTATCTTTATTAATATGCTTAGTGTAGGGATCAGTAAAGGATAATTTTCTTCCCTCCTCTATGCTTGGCATGTTGATAAATTTTTCTGTATGCCCTCTTTCTAATTAATTTCTAAAAGTGAGAGTATTTATTCACTTGAGAGTTTACATTAGTAAGCCGTGAATGAAATAACTGAGATAGACTATTTCAATATGAAGTTTAAAAAGACTGGTTCAATTTCACATTTAAAGACAACACGCTACTTTCTGAGAAAGATCCAGGGTATCTTCCATAATGTTATTTTTTTTATTAACAATCATGTCTAACACAAGATAACATTTATCTTCCTTAGATTTTATAGCAGCTGCCTATATAGTTCAAGAACATGCTGGAAAGGTGCATTAAGAAAAGAATAAGCATCACACCAAAAATTTAAGACTTTACTGGGATTAGTGATAATTAGAATTTGATCCACGTCATGCTCTATATGTTAAAATTTTTATGCCCTGGGTTCATAATCACTATATTTTATTATTTACGTAAAACCATGGAGTTTTCCCCCTTTGGTTATCCTCTATGTCTCTCCCTCTGCCTACTTCCTCTATATCCCACATCCCTCTTCAGTCCTAGATCTTCTCCTTGGTAACAGTGATTGGAGGCTGCTATTTTAAAATGGTCTTGCTGTCAATGGATTTGCCTATTTTTTGCCATATGTACTCTTTTACAACTTTACAGATGATTAGTAGATGGTAGACTGGAAGAGTCATCTTTGTAAAGTTAGCTTACATTGCAATCATAGTTGTAATATAGGAAGAACCACGATGCAAACAGAAACAAAACCTCAAATCGTTGACAGGGTAAAGTGAGGTCTTTATGGTAGGAATGAGAGAGACAGACAGACTGACTGACTGAAGGCTACATCAGCAGCCAGCCATTGTGTGTGCAGAATCAATAGCAAGTTTCAGTCCTAGCTCTGCCATTTATTGACTATATGATCTTGGACTCAGACAATTAAGCACCTTTGTTTCCAAAATCCAAATGATAAAACTATCTGTCATATTTACTTGGAACTGTTGTGAGAGTGACAATTAAAATTTGAAAAAGGATTTTATAAATCTTAAAATGCAAAGTAAAGTAACTGTGAACATTGTGTTTTTTCTAATCAATATTGGTATTGAATTTTAATTATAAAAAAAGAAACAGAACCTCACAAGCATCTCTCTGTGGCCTTCCTTTCTATTGAAGTCAAGATGAGAATGAATGCAAACAGGGAGGAAATCTTCCTTTGATCTATCAACTTCCTGAAATTCTTTTTTCCCAAAACACATTTGTTTATGTTTGCACTGTAAGTCTTCCTTCATTATAAGTCATATTACAATGCAAGTTAACTTTATGAAGACAGCTTCCCTTCCCTCATTATATAAGTTATAGATATAATACCCTGAGGTTAAAGTACATTGACCAAAATAAGAGAACAGAAAATCAGTGGATGCATGGATGAAGAGTACTGTAGATGTTTAAGAACCAGACATGTAAACTCTTAGTTAACTTCCATTTGCCAGAAAAAAATAATCTTTCTCTTAGCTGTTTATAGAGAAAATTTAGATGATAGTTCAGGCACTTCTTTATTTTTTTCATTGAATCCCTTTCAGTCCATGCATTGTCCATCAAGATATGCAACAGAGATAGTCTTCTCCACTATTTGACTGCTTCTCCTACCACCAACCATGGCTGCACTCCTTTCCTCTCTTTCTTCCACACCCTTCTTTTCCCGGGTCCTGAACAAGTAACATCTGGTCTCTGTTTTCATACCCGGGAATGCCTTTGAATCTTTTGGATAATTTTGAATGAATATGTACAGGTCAAAAAGAACAATAATAGTTATCTTGTTTATATTGACCTTCTTTCATAGCAATGGTAACACCAAAAAGTCTTCAACAAAAGAAATCACCTCTTCTATGTAGGAAGGCATGCTGATGGCGTATACACACACACACACACACACACACACACACACACACATACACACACACACAGAAGAGGGTGAGGAAAACAGAAATCCCAATATTGCTTTAATAATAGTTGATTTTAATAATTTAGTAATTTAAAAACGCTTCAGTCTGAAAAACAAAAAGAATGTGTCGTGGTTTGGGTAGATTATTATCACTATTGTCCTCATTTTATATTTTATAGCCACAGTCTTCTTGGAGTTTTGGAAAAGGAGAAGAAGTGTATTGACCTATGCTTGGGACCTTATTGAATGGGAAGAAGAAGAGGTGAGATGTTAGGAAACCAGGAGATAAGGAAACTGGTATATCACATGCTGCTGAGAACTACCCAAGGCCCAGACCTCCAGGCTAGGAGCAGCCACACATCATTAGATCTTCCCTCAATGATTTTTTACTAACAAGATCTCTAACTTCATGAGGATAACAGAGGTCAATGATGAAACATGTGTTTTTTAAACTACTGCTATACTGTTTCCTTAAATTGCATTAGTGGAAGATTCTACCTATTAAAATACAGCTTAGGGTTTATTTGGAAAGTAATTGGATGCCTATTTTTAATAAGTTGCATCTTCATGAAAACATTGTAAAAGTAGGTCAAATTTAGAAGTTTTATATCAATTCTTAGAGGGAAATTTTTTTTAATTTATGATTTTGGTGCTTAGATAACTTTAGTTTCTCTTGTAGGAAACACTTCGACCCCAATTTGAAGCCAAATACTACAAGATGGAGGTAATAAATCCCATAACAGGAAAACCTGAGCCACATCAGCCTTCATCAGACAAAATTACTCGTCTTCTCGTGTCTGTCTCAGGGATATTCTTCATGGTAAAGTATAACCATCACTGTTGGAATGTTGTGGGATTCTGTGTTTTAAAGGACTTTCTCCAACCCCAACTCATTTTATGACCCAGAGGGTGTAAAAGAAACCTTGTCTTTTTCAGTATCAGGTAATTATTTTAATTAAAATAGAAATCACAGAAGGTCATGGCATTTGATAAAGGAAATTTTTGCACTTCTGTAAGTAAAACACTCATTGGAAGAAGTAGAAATAAATTAAGATAAAATGAATATTGTTGTGATGAATTGCATAGCCTGTGTCAAAACTGAGCATTTCATTTGAAAGAGAAAATTTTGGACAGAATATGCCCCTTAGTGTGATAAATTTACACTAGAATAACCCAAACATTTCTTGTTTCTTTTTGTTTATAGTGTTTTATTTGTTTTACTGTATTTTATTGTGTGTTAATTTAACCCAAGACTTTACACATGCAAAGTACAGGCTGTACCACTGGGCTACATTCCCATTCCCTATTCATGTATTTTGAATGGCATATAAAATTGTATGTATTTACTGTGTACAGCATGTTGTCCTGAAGTGTATATGCATTGTGAAATGGTTGCATTATCTAATTATAATATGCATTACCTCTCAAAGTTTTCATGTTTAAGTTTAAATCTTACGCTATGCTGACTCTAATGTAGCTTACTTAGTTAAGGTAGAAAATTTAATCCATTTCCTTTCTTTAGTACCTTCCAGTCTTAGGGACAATATTTGATCTATGGTGTTTGCTTTTGATTAGTTAATGATGTGAAACATGGGTACCTTATCTGGTTTCCCACATTGCAGATTTCTCTAGTGATCACTGCTGTGTTTGCTGTTGTGGTGTACCGCCTGGTGGTCATGGAACGGTTCGCATCATTCAAGTGGAATTTCATCAAACAACACTGGCAGTTTGCAACATCTGCTGCTGCTGTCTGTATCAATTTCATAATCATCATGTTGCTGAATCTTGTAAGTGTTTACAGTTGTATTTTTCCATAGGTAAAGAGGGGTTGGGCAGGGAAAAGGACTGTTTCTTTTATACTGAGGATATTATTTACATTGAAACCAAAATAAGAGCCAACTACATTTCTAACAAACATTTCATCCATGTGAATTAGAGGATATATTTTTAAAAAGAAAGAAAATCAATGCTAGTCATGTTATCTTCCCTGTCTTTTGAGTTCATACTCTAGACTTGTGATAATTTCTATTCATTAAATATCTAGAGATGGTGCTAATATGATTTTCAACAAATAAGATATTGTATGGATTAGAGAACCACTTAAATAAGACCAATCTCATAGACTTTGTTAGAAAGACATAGAAAAGTGCAGGCTTGTTGTCTCCAAGGCCCCATGTGAAATGAAAAACAATCAGGCAGCTACTCCATTTTTCTTTCTCTGGAACAATGTCAATCTTCCTCCCTCTCTCCATAGGGAGCAATCTTCCTTGCCTCCCTCCTTCCCTCTCTCTCCTCTCCACAACCCTCTCTCTTTTTCCCACTCCCTCTTCACAATGGCTCTCTATGAACATTTGCCCTCTTCCATCAGGAGTATAAAAGCTCTCCACCTATCAGTGATCTTTCTGTCATTCTGTTGCACTGTGACATTGTTATGCCTAGTTTTCTTTGGCTCTAACTATGTGACCATTTTGTCAGGTTTCTATGTGCTAATTTCTCAAGGAGAGCATCTTTTTTTGATTCACCACATCCATTTCTTGACTCAGGGACTAAATGTCTATGTCTGAGGTGATATTATGTTTGTGCTTACCTGTTCAACAAAGTCTGTAAATAAAAGCCAACTGTCTTTGAAAACAGGAGGCACTAACTGGCACATCAATAATAATATCTTTATTTAGCTCTTCCATGAACTCTACAAGGTTGATATTCTCTCCATTAGGTAAATGAAGAAACTGGGATCTACAGAATTTAAAAACACTTGTTCCAAAGTGTATATATAATGAGTGTTAACACTAGAATATTTAAATCATGAGATAACTTATATAGATAGCTCAACAGTGCATAAATAATGATATTTTTTACAGGTAATATGTATTTAGATTCAAATGTAGTAACACTTATGTTATATGTTTTTCCAGGAGGAGGATTTGCTGTTCAAATTTTAGAAAGTCAGAAAAGACCTTAAGAGACAGTGAATATTCATTGTGATAAAGTATTAAATTTTAATGCCAGGAAAATAGTTAACATCTTTAATTTAGTCAATTTTCTTCAATTTTGATTTAGTTTGTAGAAGAAGAATTTGATTTATAATATCTCCAAACAAGCCACAAAATACTTGAATTTATGACTTTGTATCATAGACTAAAGGATATAATAAACATTGACAAAGTATAACTTACAGTTTCACAAATTAATTTGGAATGTAGACAAAAATATATTTCCTAAAAAAATAATAATCTGATTTTAAAAGTATATCTGACAAAGATGGTATAAATTAAACTAAAGAGTACTTATAGTTAAATAGTTAATATTTGCAATTATAAAACAAAGTATCAGTAGGATTTATCTCTGGACAGTAAGATTTTAGGTGATTTTTTTAACGTACTATATAATATTTATCATATATTTTGAATTTTCTAGGTTTCTGTAATGAATATGTACTATTTAAAACTAGTAAAAGACAAATCTTTCATAATAATTTGTTAGTCTATATTAAAAAGACTCTCATTGATATAATCCAAAGTTCATGTAGAAGGTATTAATGTCATATTATTATTTAATTCATCATGCTCCCCACCAACCTTCCTACCATAAAATAATTGTGTCCATTGCAGGTAGTTGGTGTTGATGGTCTTGTGTCTCTTTATTCTCCCACTTCACCTCCCATTAATCATGATAGCTTTAGAAACAGTACCCTATGTTCCTTTGTTATTTGGAAATTTGTTCCAAAGACCTACTGATCTTCAAAAACATCTTGAGTGAATTAATGAACTGAAGATGGGGAATATTTCACAGAAAAGGAGAATGAAGAGGTCAAACGTGTTCAGTTTTTTTTTTTTTTTTTTTTTTTTCTTGGTAAGTTAAGCAAGACAGCTCTGGGAACAGAAACTCCAGATCTATGTTCGATCCTTTGTTCCCCCCCAGTGAAATTGCCATCATCTCACCTGTGCTGAAGAATTATAATCACAGGCTGCCTTTGAATGAGATGGGATCTTTACCCTCAAACTTTTTTTTTTATAAAAAGTTATTTCTCTTATCACTGAGAGTAGAAAAATTAAAATATGACTGAAGTTGCCATTGGTGTACCAGGCTCCAGTTTTATATTATTCTAGTTGCTTTTTAATCATCAACTTCCTAAACACTGATTCCCTATCCCTATATTAGCTATCCCTATATTAGCTACCATCCCCTAGCTAGAAACAATATTCTCTCTCAGACATACAGTTTTCTCTCTCTTATAAGCTTCGGATTCAACCTTTTCTATGTTTATATGTTTCATGAGGTTTCATGTATTTTTTTTTTTTTCTTCCACAGCTCTTAGCATTTTACAGAAAACAAAGACGGGACTCAGTAGATTGAATCTCTATTTGTACAAATGAGACCTTTGAAAGCAGATGAGGGTAGTATCATTTGAGTCATGAAAACCTATTTTTGAGATTCTCAAAATCCCACTAGTTCCATGTAATTGAACACTAGAACCCATGTAACTTCTTAATGCTAGAAAACAAGCATTTAGGGTTCCTGGAGAAGTCAGAACTTTTGTTTTTTTCTAAATGTTTATTTCTACTTGTTGATCCATTAGGAATAATGATTCAGAGATTGTTAGAAATGTAATAGACTATAAATACTCCTCATTTGCCCTTGCAACTAAAGGGAAAAGATTTTAAAACAAACAACATAAAGGCAGTGAAGTGCAGCCACTTAACTAATGAGAAAAAATGTTATATTCTTGAGATTTAATCAGCATAAAATAATAATGCTCTTCTGAATTTATGCATTTCTTTCTCCTAGGATGTTAGTCTAATTCACAAATTATTAAACAGCCTTTCTGTTTTACCTGAATACAGAGGACTAATTAAAGAACTTAGTCAAATAACCAAAGATTTAAATGCCAAATATTATACCACTAACATGTTTATCTAGAATATCAGGTGCTACTTCTCTTTATCCTATTTTCAGGCCACACTTAATATATGGCTAATAAAAATGTGCTCTTAGTTTCTTTTCTTCTTTTTCTTTTTAGATTTGATTGAAGTACAAATTTATTATTTTTTTAAATAAAAATCATAAATTTACATAGGCCAATTTTGTTAGATTCATTCTTTTTCCTTCCCCCCCCCGACCCTTCCCACCCTTCTTTTCCCTCTATACAGTCCTTCCTTCCTCCATTCTTACCACCCTCCTTATCCCTAACCCTAAACCTAACCCTAACCCTCCTAACCCTAACCCTAACGCTAACCCCTCCTATCCCGCATTATATGTCCTCATCCGCTTATCAGTGAGATCATTCATCCTTTAGTTTTTTGAGATTGGCTTATCTCACTTAGCATGATATTCTCCAATTTCATCCATTTGCCTGCAAATGCCATAATTTTATTATTCTTTATAGCTGAGTAATATTCCATTGTATATATATATATGCCACGTTTTCTTTATCCATTCATCAACTGAAGGGCATCTAGGTTGGTTCCATAATCTGGCTATGGTGAATTGAGCAGTTATGAACATTGATGTGGCTGTATCTCTGTGGTATGCTGATTTTAAGTCCTTTGGGTATAGGCCAAGGAGTGGGATAGCTGGGTCAAACGGAGGTTCCATTCCAAGCTTTCTGAGGAATCTCCATACTGCTTTCCAGAGTGGCTGCACTAATTTGCAACCCCACCAGCAATGTATGAGTGTACCTTTTTCCCCACATCCTCGCCAACACCTATTGTTGCTTGTGTTCTTGATAATCGCCATTCTAATTGGGGTGAGATGAAATCTTAGGGTAGTTTTGATTTGCATTTCTTTTATTACTAGAGATGTTGAACATTTTTTCATATATCTGTTGATTGCTTGTACATCTTCTTCTGTGAAGTGTCTGTTCATTTCCTTAGCCCATTTGTTGATTGGATTATTTGTATTCCTGGTGTAGAGTTTTTTGAGTTCTTTATATATTCTGGAAATTAGCGCTCTATCTGAAGTATGAGTGGCAAACATATTCTCCCACTCTGTAGGCTCTCTCTTCACATTACTGATAGTTTCCTTTGCTGAGAGAAAGCATTTTAGTTTGAATCTATCCCAGTTGTTGATTTTTGCTTTTATTTCTTGTGCTATGGGAGTCCTGTTAAGGAAGTCTGATCCTAAGCCAACAAGTTGAAGGTTTGGACCTACTTTTTCTTCTATAAGATGCAGGGTCTCTGGTCTGATTCCGAGGTCCTTGATCCATTTTGAGTTGAGTTTTGTGCAGGGTGAGAGATAGGGATTTAGTTTCTTTCTGTTGCATATGGTTTTCCAGTTTTCCCAGCACCATTTGTTGAAGAGGCTATCTTTTCTCCATTGCATATTTTGGGCACCTTTGTCTAGTATGAGAAAATTGTATTTATTTGGGTTTGTGTCCATGTCCTCTATTCTGTACCATTGATCTACCTGTCTATTTTGGTACCAATACCATGCCGTTTTTGTTACTATTGCTTTGTAATAGAGTTGAAGATCTGGTATTGCGATACCCCCTGCTTCGCTCTTCCTGCTAAGAATTGCTTTAGCTATTCTGGGCTTCTTATTCTTCCAGATGAATTTCATAATTGCTTGCTCTATTTCTATAAGGTACATCATTGGGATTTTAATTGGAATTGCATTGAATCTGTATAGCACTTTTGGTAGTATGGCCATTTTGACAATATTAATTCGGCCTATCCCAGAACATGGGAGATCTTTCCATCTTCTACGGTTTTCTTTAATTTCTTTCTTTAGTGTTCTGTAGTTCTCATTGTAGAGGTCTTTCACCTCTTTTGTGAGATTGATTCCCAAGTATTTTATTTTTTTCGATGCTATTGTGAATGGGGTAGTTTTCCTAATTTCTCTTTCTGAAGATTCATCACTTATGCATAAAAATGCATTGGATTTATGAGCATTGATCTTGTAACCTGCTACTTTACTGAATTCACTCATGAGTTCTAAGACTTTTCTGGTGGAATTTCCAGGTTCCTCTAAATATATAATCATGTCATCAGCAAACAGGGATAGTTTGAGTTCTTCTTTTCCAATTCGTATCCCTTTAATTTCTTTGGTTTGTCTAATTGCTCTTGCTAGAGTCTCAAGAACGATATTGAACAGAAGTGGTGAAAAAGGGCATCTCTGCCTTGTTCCAGGTTTTAGTGGGAATGCTTTCAGTTTTTCACCATTTAGAATGATATTGGCCATGGGCTTAGCGTAGATGGCCCTTACAATGTTAAGGAATATTCCCACTACCCTGATTTTTTCTAGTGTTTTGAGCATGAAGGGATGCTGTATTTTATCAAATGCTTTTTCTGCATCTATTGAAATAATCATGTGATTCATAACTTTTAGTCTGTTGATATGGTGAATGACATTTATTGATCCGGATGTTGAACCAACCTTGCATCCCTGGGATAAAACCCACTTGATCGTGGTGCACTATCTTTTTAATGTATTTTTGTATGCGATTTGCTAAAATTTTGTTGAGAATTTTCATCAAGGATATTGGTCTGAAATTTTCTTTCCTTGATGTGTCTCTGTCTGGTTTAGGTATCAGGGTGATATTGGCTTCATAGAATGAGTTTGGGAGGGTTCCCTCCTCTTCCATTTCATGGAATACTTTGAGGAGTACTGGAATGAGCTTTTCTTCAAAGGTTTTGTAGAACTCGGCTGAGAACCCATCTGGTCCCGGACTTTTCTTTGTTGATAGGCTTTTGATGACCTCTTGTATTTCATTTCTTGAAATTGATTTATTTAAGTTGTGTATGTCCTCCTCGTTCAGTTTAGGTAATTCATATGTCTCTAGAAACTTGTTGATGTCTTCGAGGTTTTCTGTTTTGTTGAAGTATAGATTTTCAAAATAGCTTCTAATTATGTTTTGTATTTCAATCCTGTCTGTTGTGATATTTCCTTATTCATTTCGAATTTTGAGTAATTTGAGTTTTCTCCCTCTTTCTCTTTGTTAGTGTGGCTAAGGGTTTATCAATTTTGTTTATTTTTTCAAAGAACCAACTATTTATTTTGTTAATTTTTCCGATTCTTTCTTTTGTTTCAATTTCATTGATTTCGGCTCTGATTTTAACTATTTCCTGTCTTCTACTACTTTTGGTGTTGGTATGCTCTTTTTTTTCTAAGGCTTTGAGCTGACATCTTAAGTCATTTATTTGTTGATTTCTACTTCTTTTGTTGAATGCGCCCCATGAAATAAATCTTCCTCTAAGTACTGCTTTTATAGTGTCTCAGAGATTTTGATATGATGTGTCTTTGTTCTCGTTTACTTCTAAGAATTTTTTTATTTCCCTCCCGATGTCTTCTGTTATCCATTCATCATATAATAGTGTATTATTTAATCTCCAGGTATTGGATAAGTTTCTGTTTTTTATTCTGTCATTCATTTCTAATTTCAATCCATTATGATCTGATAGAGTACAAGGTAGTATCTCTATCTTCTTGTATTTGCCAACAGTAGCTTTGTGGCATAAAACATGGTCTATTTTAGAGAAGGATCCATGTGCTGCTGAGAAGAAAGTGTATTCATTCTTTGTTGGATGGTATATTCTATAGAAGTCGGTTAAGTCTAAATTGTTGATTGTGTTATTGAGATCTATGGTTTCTTTATTCAATTTTTGTTTGGACGATCTATCCAGTGGTGAGAGAGGTGTGTTAAAATTGTCTAGTATTATCGTGTTATGATCTATTTGATTTCTGGAATTGAGAAGGATTTGTTTGACATACATGGATGAGCCAATGTTTGGGGCAGAGATATTTATGATTGTTATGTCTTGCTGATTTATGATTCCCTTAAGCAGTGTGTAATGTCCTTCTTTATCCCTTCTGACTAGTTTTGGCTTGAAGTCCACATTATCTGAAATGAGGATGGATACTCCAGCTTTTTTGCTGTGTCCATGTTCATGGTATGTTTTTTCCCATCCTTTCACCTTTAGTCTATGGGTATCTCTTTCTATGTGATGAGTCTCTTGCAGGCAGCATATTGTTGGATTTTTCTTTTTAATCCAATCTGCCAGTCTATGTCTTTTGATTGATGAGTTCAGGCCATTAACATTCAGGGTTATTATTGTGATATGATTTGTATTTCCAGTCATTTGACTCATTTTTGTTTTTTGACATGATTTGGTTTCTCCTTTATTTGGCTATTCCTTTAGGCTAGTTCCTCCCGTTGCTGATTTGCATCGTTGTTTTTCATCTCTTCCTCATGGAATATTTTGCTGAGAATGTTCTGGAATTCTGGCTTTCTTTTTGTAAATTCCTTTAGCTTTTGTTTATCATGGAAGGATCTTATTTCATCGTCAAATCTGAAAGTAAGTTTTGCTGGGTATAAGATTCTTGGTTGGCATCCATTTTCTTTCAGGGCTTGGTAAATGTTGTTCCAGGCCCTTTTAGCTTTTAGGGTCTGGATTGAAAAATCTGCTGATATTCTTATTGGTTTCCCCCTGAATGTAATTTGATTCTTTTTTCTTGTGGCTTTTAAAATTCTGTCTTTATTTTGTATGTTAGGTATTTTCATAATAATGTGCCTTGGTGTGGGTCTGTTGTAATTTTGTATATTTGGAGTCCTATAAGCCTCTTGTACTTGGTTTCCCACTTCATTCTTCAGATTTGGGAAATTTTCTGATATTATTTCATTGAATAGATTGTTCATTCCTTTGGTTTGTTTCTCTAAGCCTTCCTCAATCCCAATAATTCTTAAATTTGGCCTTTTCATGATATCACATAATTCTTGTAGTTCTGTTCATGATTTCTTACCATCTTTTCTGTTTGGTCAACTTTGTTTCCAAGGTTAAATATTTTGTGTTCAATGTCTGAGGTTCTGTCTTCCAGGTGTTCTATCCTATTGGTTATGCTTTCTATGGAGCTTTTAACTTGGTTTATTGTTTCCTTCATTTCAAGGATTTCTTTTTTTTTTTTTTCCAGTATCTCTAACTCTTTATTGAAATGATCTCTTGCTTCCTGTATTTGCTCTTTTAACTGTTGATTGGTGCGATCATTTAATGCCTGCATTTGCTCTTTCATCTCCTCCTTCAATGCCTGCATTTGCTCTTTCATCTCCTTGTTTGCTTCCCTGATTGTTTTAATTATGTACATTCTGAACTCCCTTTCTGACTTTTCTTCTGCTGTGCTGTCATTGGGTTTTATTGATATAGTATCTAGGTTTGTTTGGGACATTTTCTTCCCTTGTTTTCTCATATTGGTCAGATGTAGTGGGACTCTGTGATATTGTAGATTTCCTCTTTTGGCTTATAGTGTCCCTGTAGATTTCCAGTATATCACCTCCCAGCCTTCAGTAGCCTGAAGTCTTGGAGTAACTTGATAATGCAGTGCTTCCGAAGAAATCTGCCCCTAGCCCGCTACTGGTTCCAGGGCTTGGAGCTGGCTCTGTGTGGAAAGGCTCTCACTGGGGGGCCTGCTCCGAGAAGCTGTCCATGTGGGAAGAGCCCACTGCCGGAGTGCACAGGACTGCCTGGGGAAGACTCTAGCTGCCCTGCCCTACTCTAATAATCTGCCTGAATCCGGGCCTGCTGCCCACGCCAAGCTTCACTGGGTGGGGGAGACTCACCCTGTGGCTCTATTTTAGTCCAAGTCTCTCAATGCCTCCCCTTCTTGAATCCTGGGTTCTGGAGCAACTAGAGATGCAGTCACCCTCTAGTCCGCCATCTTGGATCGCCCTGTGGAAAAAACCTGCGGCCGGAGGCTCTCACTGGGGTGCCTGCTCCGAGAAGCTCACCGCGTAGCCTCCGCCAGAGTGCCCAGGGCTGCCTGGAGAAGACTCTAGCTGCCCTGCCCTACTCAAATAAACCACCCGAATCTGGGCCTGCCACCTGGGCCGAGCCTCACCTGGTGGGGGAGACTCATCCCGTGGTTCTATTTTAGTCCAAGTCTCTCAATGCCTCCCCTTCTTGAATCCTGGGTTCTGGAGCAACTAGAGATGCAGTCACCCTCTAGTCCACCATCTTGGATTGCCCTGTGGAAAAATCCTGTGGCTGGAGGGGGCAGGTCTGCCTGAAGAGGTCTCTGGCTGCCCTGTCCTGGTCTCAGAGGCTGCTTGCGGGTCAGAGCTCTCCGCTGGTTTGGGGACTTGTGGCTTGCTCTGTGTAGAAAGGCTCTCACTGGGTGGTCTGCCCCGAGAAGCTAGCCTATAAAGGCGCTTCCCACTGGAGGGAGCCAGGCTGCTTGGGGAAGTCCCTGGCTGCCCTGTCCTGGTCCCCGAAGCAACCTGCGGGACCAGAGTTCGCCGCAAGCTGGCTCTGGGACTTGGAGCTCGCTCATTCTGTGTAGAAAGGCTCTCACTGGGGGGCCTGCTCCAAGAAGCTGGAGTATCTGGCCATGTTGGAGGAGCCCACCGCTGGAATGCTCAGGGCTGCCTGGGGGAGACTCTATCTGCCCTGCCCTACTCTAATAAGCTGCCTGCTGCCCGGGCCGAGCTTCACCGGGTAGGGGAGACTCACCCCATCATTCTATTTTAGTCCGAGTCTCTCAATGCCTCCCCTTCTTGAATCCTGGGTTCTGGAGCGACTGGGGATGCAGTCACCCTCTAGTCTGCCACCTTGGATCGCCGTGTGGAAAAAACCTGCGGCTAGAGGGGACAGGGACGCCTGGAGAGGTCTCTGGCTGCCCTGCTGTGGTCCCAGAGGCTGCTTGCAGGTGGGAGGTCTCCGCTGGCTTGGGGACTTGTGGCTGGCTTTGTGTAGAAAGGCTCTCACTGGGCAGTCTGCTCCGAGAAGCTAGCCTAGAAGGACGCTTCACGCCGGAGGGAGCCGGGCTGCTTGGGGAAGTCCCTGGCTGCCCTGTCCTGGTCTCTGAAACAACCTATGGGCCCTGGAGCTCATCGCACTGGCTCAGGGACTTGGAGCTGGTTCTGTGCAGAAAGGCTCTCACTGGGGGGCCTTCTCCGAGAAGCTAGAGAATCTGGCCCTGTGGGAGGAGCCCATCGCCGGTGTGCGCAGGGCTGCCTGGGGAAGACTCTAGCTGCCCTGCCCTACTCTAATAAGTCACCTGAATCTGGTCCTGCCGCCCGGGCAGCGCTTCACCAGGTGGGGGAGACTCACCCCGTGGCTCTATTTTAGTCCGAGTCTCTCAATGCCTCCTCTTCTTGAATCCTGGGTTCTGGAGCAGCTGGAGATTCAGTCACCCTCTAGTCCGCCATCTTGGATTGCCGCATGGAAAAAGCCTCTCTTAGATTCTTAATAGGATGAATTTAGGATGCCTATTCCACCACTTCCCCAATTGAAGGATTTGGCTTCAGTCAATACATTCAATTATTCCAATATGCTTTTCAACTCTAATCCATATATATTAAGTTATGAAATGTTAAGTATGGCAAATAATTTATATCACTCAATTTTTTTTTGCTTTAAACTAGGAACTCTTAAGGTATAATACATATAGCCAGAAACCTTATACCTGGCTTCATGCATTTCTTTTAACTCTTTCATCAGATTGGTGACTGACTGGTGTGAATTTTGGTGGGGAAACATTGCTCTTACCATTTCCTGCTCACAGTTCTTATTCCTGGTTCCTCAGTTCAGATTCTTGTCATGTTTTGCTTAGACAGTTGCAGCAGCCTTCTAACCGGTTAGTCTTCCCGTCTCTATTCTAAACTCTTCCTATCCCCCTTGTGCATCACTACAGATGCCATAAATAGCATGGTTACTTTTCATCAGGAGATTATTTCAAAAAACATATTAATAAAAATTAAAAATGTGAACCATTCCAAAATTACATATTTTTGTTGCCGCACTGTCAAACCTTAACTAACCTAGCATCAGCATGACAGCTGTTTGACATCAAGCTTAATGGGTAATTCATAAGAAAAACATAGGATCATATAAGCAGAAGTACTCTAAGATTATTTCAAATAAAGCTTTTCAGCTTCTGAAATGAATGAACTTCTTTTGATGTTCTTCTTATCATTAAAAAATCCATTTATCATATACAGGAATAAAAATCCCTAACTACATTTGGTTAATGTAAATACCCCATATTGGTTTTTGTCTTCCTGATTGTTGATCTGTTTCCTTCTCTGGAGTGCAGAGCATACATTCCTGATTCTTTCAAGGTCCTGATCACCTGAGGCTTCAAAATATACTTACCTTTTCTTAATACCTGGTTACCACTGATCAGCACTTGTTATGCAAATGGGTTATTATGGAATAGGGTGGATCAAAGGCTTGGACTACACATCTCACCCAGGAGAGGAGGCAATGCCAAATGAATCATTTAATGAGGATTGGCTTTTCTGAAAATTCGTTTAGTTTGTTTCTATTTCCATGGTTTCTAGAAATACAGAAAGGTCAATAACTGGCAAAGAAAGCCTCTTCAAGACTGCAAAGGTCTTCTTGGAGTTCCTTTTCACAGTGTATGCTGGACAGGAGGGTTCTGACTCAGAGGGCAAAGGAATAAAACAAGTGTAGAACTCCCTGGTGTGTCCCAGACAACGACCCTGTCCTTCCCCTCACTTTTCTGCTCTTTTCAATTTTGGTGTAAAACCCTAACAAGGCATTAGTGGAAAGCTGATGATTTCTAAGATTGGAATGAAATCTAAAATTCTTGCCATGGCTACCAGTGCCCTTATAGAATGTTCCTTTCTGAGTTCTGTGACTCATTGCAACCAGTTTTTTCTGTTATTGCTGCCACTCCTTGTTTCTAACTTCCTTGTCCTTCATGAGACACATCAAGTCCATGTCAGTCTTAGGGCATTTGCACTACTGTTCCTGTGTCTCAAAGGCGCTTAGTCCATGTTTCTGCTTGGTTTCTTCTCTCACTTCATGACTTTGCTCAAGGGCTGCTCTTGTATATCCTTTGCTATTTGTCTCTGCCCACTGGAGTTTGTCTACTGCTTCACTGTTGTTTGGTTACACAAACTCTACCTGACCATTAAAATTCCTAATGAAAATTTTAACCTAATTAATACATGTGAATAATATTTGACCTAATTAATATATATGAATAAGAAAAATTCAGCTCCATAAATGTACTAGTAGGTTATTTTTAGAATTGTAGATTTTCCAATATGGTATTGTACATGTGTGTGAGATATGTAGGTATCAAAAAAGTTGTCCCTAAACCCCTTCATCCTCCACTCCCCCATATTTCTATTCCATTTCACATACCCATGTACATGCACATATAATTTGCCCTGCCAAAGTGATTGCTGCCATATACTATACAGTTGATATATTTAAAATGTGATTTCTTTCTTCACTTTGAAGTCGTGAAGTTAACAAGTCACTTGCATGGACTGGTTATGTAGCTCATCATCCTGATGGTACCAATCAGACATAGCATTTGACCCTTGAATGATGCAGGCTCTCGGGTATTCCTGAAAGCTTTCCAATGGCAATACAGCATCTTTTATGATTTATAACATTCTTCCAAAGGTATTGTAATTCCTCGGAGCTTCCAATTACAGTTATTTTGACTCAAGTTTGTAGATAGCCTCTGTGTGTTAGGTATTAAGACAAAAATCTTGAACTATTACAAGACAGCATAGATGTTACAAGATAACCACGAGATCAAATCTTAATTTTACTTGCTTAGCAGTATTCTATGAGGCCAGGTGCCTGACATTCTAAACTTGAGTCTCCTGCTCTGTAAAATAGAGCTTATTATACCTATTTAATAAAATTACTATTAAGGAATAACAATATATGTAAAACACTACTTGGCACATGTGAAATACTTTAAATTGCTGTTTCGGATGAAATAACTTTCAGTTCCTGTGAGAGCATTCAGGTCAGTGCAAGAGGCACAGCAGCTGCTCAACTGCTCTCTGTCCCTTGATGAAGTCCCTCGATGAAGTCCCTCCTGCTTAACTCCTGAAAGATCTTGCTATAGTCATCTTACTTAATAAATAGGGCATGGAAAAAAATGTTACAGTGAGAGTAACTCTGGTAATCATGAAGTTAATCTTGTCCCCCAAATTGAAAATGATAGTGTGCTAATGCAGTAAATAAATAAATAAATAAGTAAACAAACAAATAAATAAATAAAACCACCTGCAGGGAAAGTATGAGAATATTGTACTCTGGGATCTTTCTGTCTCAAGATGTTTTATGTCTTAGAAATAGATAGATCTGAATCATGGCTAAGATGAATCACAGTAGTTCAGCTGAGAGAACTGTCCAGAATATGAACAACTCTTAAAATGTTCAAGTCCATCTTTTTGGGTGGGATGGATTAAACCAAGAGCTTCCCATGTGTTCAGCAAGTGCTGTACTACTGAGCTACAACCCCAGCTCCCGATAAATAACTTCAATTTTGCATGCCAACGACATCTTATTGGATTAACCTAACTAGTAATTAATTGAATCTTGTGGTTATGTAGTAATATTCACACATACATACATATGCCCACAAACATATATCACCCTTGCATCTGAAACAAATATAGTTTTCCTACCATATTTATTTAGAACATTGTAAAGTAGGTGTCCTTTACTTAAGTCCAAGTGATGATTAGAGAGTATAAGGGAAGGAAAAAGCTAGCATAGGATGAAAAATGTTATCAGAAAAATCTGTTGTATATGATATGACTTACAGCTTGAACAGATTCAGCTTAGATTCTGTTATAAATAACCTAAATTTTTTTTTTCTTTAGAAATGTAAACTTGCACACTGTTTTCATCATAGTTTGGAATATTCTTTATCAATAATTTAGAATTAAACTTCCACTTCACCTTCCAGTATGGCAAAAAAGACTATAAATTTGAAGATGGAATCTCTGCTCAGCCATTAACTAACTGTCTTTTGATTAATTTTTGACTTGTTTTCAAAGTGGATTATAAAATGAAAATAAAGATAGGCAAGAGGAAAGACTCCTTGTTGAAGATAATAAGTGTGTCTACCTGTAAATATACACATGTTTACATATTTCCACATACATTGATATTGCATATATTTTGTGTATATTTATATAAAGCACTACATACTATGTATTAATAAATATTTCTATATTTCTAGTTAATTTAAAACGTAACTGCTTTGTCAAACACGCTTAAATGTACTTTGAAAAATGCAAATACCAGGCTTTTCTAAAATATTTTCTATTTTTTTTCTCTCTATTGTAGGCTTATGAAAAAGTTGCTTACCTCCTCACTAATTTAGGTAAGTTCATTTTCTTTACTTTTTATTAAGAAAATAACATATGATCGAATGAGTCTATAGTTACTTTATATATATTTTAGCATTTAAGTATCTTCAGTTATATGATTATTTATCAATAAAAAGGAGAGATAGTTTGAGAAATTGGACTGCATTGAAGATAGGCAATACATGAAGTTACAATATATCCTAACTAGAAATTAGCAAACACTGTTCTTATTACTAGATTTTTTTTTTCTCCAGCTTTATGATTCTTTGGGTTTTACACCAATATTTATTTTTTATAAGAATATTATGATCCACAGATATGTGACTTAAAATGTAAAACAATATGAAAATATTTATAAGAAAAACCACTCCTTTGCCACATTATCCATTTCTATTTTTTATATCCCTAAGAAACTGCTTTTAAATATTTTTTATCAGTTTTCTCAGTTATTTCCCAAACTATTTCTAAAGACATGCTTCTAATGTCACTAGTGGATTTTTACTGTTGAAGAACTGATTATTTCCTTCCCATTTTGAAAGTACTAATTATAAAGACTTGCTGTTCTTGATGATCCTTGCAGTGTCCCATCCCTCAGATCTCCCTTACATAACCTGATACATACAAACTGCTGTTTCTCCTCCTTCCAAAGTAGTTATGTCTACATATTTAGCCAAACTGATGTTCACATCAATTGTGTCTATGTGACTGTTTTTATATCTAAGACATGGTGTGTATTATTATTAGATTTTAGCACCACTGTTTATATTTTCATTAAAATGGATTATTTTTATTTAAGATTTTACTTACTTTATTTATCCCAAAAGTTTTGCCAAGACACTAAATTTCCTCTGAATCTATTCAAACATAACATGTATTCTATGCTCTTGATTTTCTTGTTACATTATTCTCGCCAGCCCTTCATTGACTTTAATCCAGATGGGTTGCATTCTAGGCTTGTGGCTACCTGAAACTAGACTCATTCTCACGAGCATCTTGGGAATCCTTAATACTGTTCCTACTCAGTTGATTATTACTTATTACTATACCGTGTCCTCCTCTTTTTTAGATTAATTCCTTATATCGCTACCTGAAAATAAGTTTCTTAAAGCTTTGTATTTTTAAAACATCTTTGTTCTATCTTAAAACTTGATTTTTTTATTTTCCTGAGTGTGGAATTCTAAGTTGGAACTAGAATCCCTTAGGTTTTTTTAAATAAAAATCTTAGATTCCCTTAGATTTTTAAATACACTACTTTACATTTTCTAAATTCCAGTGTTGTTTTCAAACACTATGATACCATGTTCATATCCAGTCTTTTTCATGTAATCTATTTTGATTTTTCATGCACTTGTTCTCTAAAATAATTTTGGATCTTTTCTTGTCTTGAGATTTCATAGTATTGTACTTTGATAAGAGCTTTTTATCATCTGCTTTGCAGGATACTTTTAGTGCTAGGATAATGTGTTGTGTCCACCAGGAAGCATGTATTGAGATATAGTTAGTAATGCAAGAATTTTATTAGGGGATAACTCCTGAGAAAGGTATAATGGAAAGAAGGAAGATTAGGCAGGGAAAGCCTCAGACATCAACGCAGAGCTCATGATCTTAACCAACCCAATGGGAAGTGGTAGGTAGTAGGCACATGTGCACAGCTACCATGATCTAGAATTTCAGTGTCTCTTTTCTATATCATTGAATTCTAATTTCTAATTTCAGCGTCTCTTTCTATATAATTCTTGTTTCACAGATGCTGTGTCTTAATTAGGCAACATCATGTTCAAAATGTGGGCTCTGGAGTGAGATTGCATGGACTGAAGTCTACTTTATAACTTACTCTGAGTAGTTATACAGCAACAATATATTTTTTTCCTCTTGGTTCCACAAATTTGCTTTCTATAAATGAGGATTGTGTTTTCTATAAAGGCCACACAGGGTTATTTTGAACTGATGTTTATAAAACAGTTAGAAGAGTGTCTGACATGAAGCCAGTACTAGAAAAAAAATCTAGCCATTAACCTCTACTTTCTATTTGAGGATATTTATAAAAGGATTTTTTACAAATGGCTGCCTTTCTTTTCTTTTCTTTTCTTTTCCCTCCCTCCCTCCCTCTCCCTCTCTCTCTCTCTCTCTCTCTCTCTCTCTCTCTCTCTCTCTCTCTCTCTCTCTCTCTCTCTCTCTTTCTTTCTTTCTTTCCTTCCTTCCTTCTTGTTCCCCATGTAGTTTCTCTCTGTGTACTCCTCTTATCACGTTGTTTCAAATTCTCTCAAGTGTAAAAGACTATTCTCAAGTGCCAGATGAACTGATTCCCCCCACACACTATAAAGGAGGAACTAGACAGCAGAGAGGGACTCTGTTTGTGAGTTTTCACTAGTGCTGCAGGGCAGACAAGACCTCAGCTATTTTGTGGAATATCCCAAGTGTTGGATTGTAGGTAGTTTCTCTTGGATTGCTCAATTTCCCTTCAGAGCACATTGCCATCTTCTGCTTGGTTCTCACTGTGCTGGCTGCTGAGTCAAGAAAATTGCTAGTGCTCCTGTCAGTTAGAATACAGACTTGCATATGAAGGCCCCCTCTGCAGTGCCACCATATCCTATCTTCATTCATTTTTCTGTTCTTGGGAACTTTGCCTCCAATTCTAGATCCTTTTTCTGATTCATAAGCAGATATTGACTTTCCTCTTTAGGCTTTCCGATACCTGTACTATTGCCTTTATCCTCAGTCTTTGGTTTTCACACCTACTGATGTACCGATAGTTAGGTACTATTTCCTTTTCACTTTCCGACACACAGGCTTCTCTCATCTCTGTCTTCGGCATTGTTCTGTTCTCTGTTTGTTCTTGTACATGAATACCTTTCTGAAGACTTAATGATTTGCTTGGGGGACTAAGAAGGGAAAAGATATAAAATATGAATGAAAATAGAAACTTTTTAAGGTGTTTTCTCTACTCCTCTCCTTCATTTAAAAAAAAAAAAAAAAAAGGAAATCCTGAAATAGAACTTGTGTTCATTTGGGGGGAAAATTTTTATTATACAACTTTATGACTTTATGAGAAATGATCCCCTCAGCTCCTCCTTCTTTTCTTTTCTTTTCTTTCTTTTTTGTCAGTTTCTCCATTGGTAAAATTTTTAGTTGGTCGCTTGATACATAAGGTATGTTCAGTTAATGGTAGTAATCTGTTTCATTGTTATTTAAATTCTGAGCTGAATTTTCTTTAGCTGGGTAATAAAACTCAAACTAAATTGACTTGCTTTTAAATTGCTTTATGACCAGAATAGAAGAAAATCTAACAAGAATGATTTGGGGGAATCATAATAGTAGGAAGCAGAACAGTTATTTGTGTTATAGAACAGAAGTGTCACAATTTTATTTTTTAAAAATTTCCCCATCTATAAACCAGTGATGACTTAGTGTCTGTGGAATCTTAATTACTAGTTAATAACCAATAAACTATGTTAATTTAAATTAATAAAAATATTGATATTTCCTTCAAATAATATAATCTAACTGTATATGTATGTGTCCATATTCTGTTTAATTTGTAGCTAGTTAATTCATGCTTCAAAATAGGGATTACATTTTACTCCTCAATGAGACCATAAACTGTTATTAATTTTTTAAAAATTTATCCTTTGATTTTTTCCCAAATATTTTATTTTTAAAAGCCACAAAAATAAAATCAATGCTCCAATTCACATTTTTTAAAATGGAAAGAAATATATATTATTTCCTTCAATGTAATATTTTGTTCACTTTTTTTTGTGGTTGCTTAGAATTGTATGAGGATGCTTATTAGCTGTTCTAAACAATAAGATACATGTAATAATGAGCTGTCTACATTTAAGATAAGTATGTATTCCTAGGAATAAGTTAAACCAATTGAAGAAAGAGTTTTGACTTTGTGAAATAACAGTCAAAAGTACCCCACAGTGGCACAGACATATCAAAACTTCCTCCTAGACACACTAACACAACAAAAGGTTGTTTTTTTTTATACCTTGTAAAAAACAAGAACCTAATTTGTTACTAGGTGATGTTAAATAACTAGGTTATCATCAATGACTAGCTACATTGGAGAAACTATAAGATATATATTGACCAGGAGACATATATGTTACCCTAGAAAACAACATCAACATTCTCAAAGTTCAGAATTTATTTTCTCCTAAAAGTTAAAAGCCAGTTCAAAGTCGGTCATGATTTGTTCTAAGCTTGGGTGATTGAGAATATTGGAAACTGTTTTCTTACTTGGAGTATAGACCCAATTCAACCTGAAAGACATCTTTGCAGTAAACTCCATTGTCTCAGTTACTATGTCGTAACAAATCAGTAGACACATGGTACTTTAGAACAATTGCATGATTTTTCATGATTCAGCAACCTAGGCTAGCTCGATAAGTAGTTTTCCTTTTTCATGTAGAACTGGGTCTGAGATGTCCATGATGGCCTCTTTTGTCCATGCCTGGGACCTCATATGGGATTAAAGAACTTTGCCTCATCTTTCTTTATGTGCCTCCACATGGCTAACTTGGGTTTTTTCTTAGCACTGTAGTAATGCTTCTTACATGAGAACTGACTTCCAAAGACAATTCCCTAAACACAATTATCATCCCTCTGCTTGCATCCCCCTACTAATCAGAGAAATTCACATGTCCAAGTTCAAAGTCAAGGTTACAGATAATTACACCAACATGTGCATACTTGGAGGAGCAATTCACTGGGGCACTTATATAAAGACCATCAAAGTAGTCTTTCTAGTATGATGCCTTTATTCTGAGAAAGTTGTAATCTTGGTCAGAATAGATAAAGCAACTGAATAGCACTCAACATGCTTCCAACCTGATTTTGGTCTTATTTCAAATCTCCTTTATGTATAAACTTTACTGGTTCCTCGAATTTCCATCCTATAATGTTCCCATAGCATAAAACAGAAAAAAAAAAATTCTTAAGATCACGCCACAAAATGCATTTACCTCTGACATTCTCAGTCCCTGTTATAATGTTTGGCATGCATGTATTCATTCATAAAATAAATATACATGGAAGACCTAATATTGTAGGCAAGGTAATAGGGAGACAAACCACTATAATATCTAAGTGTATTGTTTTTAATAAACTTAAATTTAACCTGCTAGCAATTTTATTACAGATTTTTCAATTATATTTTAAATTAAAGTGGTTTGCAGATTTTTACTTGTCCTATCATTTTATGGTTTGGGTGTTAGAGATTATTATAATTTCACAATTAATAAAAAATGGTTTCGTGCCCACCATCATGGCATTTATTGTCTCATTTGGTTCTAATATTCTATAAAGGACCTGTAAATACATTTCAAAACAGTGCATAAAAAATTAAAGCACCAGGTACATCATGATTTCTGACACACTTAACAAAATACAGAACAAGAAAAGATAAAACAAATCAGTAAACGATTACAAAAATAATTATGTGTTTGTGTTTATATCCACATTTCTATCTATCTGTTATTTATATATGTAAATCTATGTACCTTTTGGAGACAGGGACTCAAACTGAACATCAACAAATGAAATCTAGCCATATGTAGATGAAAAGAAAAAATAATTAAATCCAAAAGGTGAAAATGACTAATAACTAAGGAACAAACACACATATATCAAGAAAACAGTAAGAATAAGATCAGATGTGACCATGTTACTATAAGGCAAACCAGAGTTTAAAATATATTTGGGAGTGGGCTGGGGATGTAGCTCAGTTGGTAGAGTGTTTGCCTTGCAAGCACAAGGTCCTGGGTTCAATCTCCAGTACTGCAAAATATATATCTATTTGGGAACTAAAAAGGGATGTTCATATTGCTCTTTTTAGAATATCCACGAACAGAATCTGAATGGGAAAACAGCTTTGCCCTGAAGATGTTCCTTTTCCAATTTGTCAATCTAAACAGTTCTATCTTCTATATTGCTTTCTTTTTGGGAAGGTAAGTCAACTTATACATGCTATCTTTGCAGAATAGAAACCAAAACCAATAGTTACCTAGCCAGTTTGTTAACAGAGATGTTAAATTCTTGCAACCTGCCTTGGGAGGTTGTCCCAATCAACCTTCATATGCATTCTCAGATGAATTCTGCCAATTAAAGTTGGCTCAAAAATTTAAAATCTATATGCTATGCTTGAGTGTAACTATGATTGTTCAATTATCAGTTATTATTTTGTTAAAGAAGAAATAATGTTTGTATAGCCCCAAGTTATAATTTCTCAGTATGGAAACTTCTTCAAACCATCATTTTAGTATTTTTTTTTTCTTTTTACAATCTTGCTATAAAATGCGAAATACAAAAGCATATTAAATTAAGGTTCTGGTTTACTGGTTTACTTTATGTTTAACTCTCCACCCACTGTCGTGGAAACATACTGATGCTTGAAACATTTTGAACCAAAACTTTCAGCACATTATGGTAATATTCTTGACCTTGATCCAGAAGACATTACAACTATGTGTGAAAGTATTAAATGTCATCAGGTTGGTTTTTCTGTACTTTCTTGACCCTTTTACTGAGTTCATGCATCACTTTTTCCTTCTTTTTAAGTCAGGTACTTTGATGTTGTCTAAGCATGGCAAAAGTCAGCTGGGACAAACTGCACCAGTGAACTTTTATGTCTACCCACACATGCACTTGGTGTGGTGGTTAGCAGGTGTTCTTCACTTAACTGCTATTGAATTAATTTTATTTTTCTTTCTATTTTTTTTTTTCCAGATTTGTAGGCCATCCAGGAAAATACAATAAACTTTTTGACCGGTGGAGATTAGAGGAAGTAAGTAACCTTGTGAGGGTGGGTAAGTGGATGGGCCCAGTGCCTGTGGGAGGTTGAAGGACTGGGGAAAAAATACAAAGCCTAGGCATATGGAAGGCCCATTTTTTGTAGAGAGGAGTTCCATCAGCTTCTATAAAGAAGCAACTACACATAGTTTTAAAATGGCTTTTGATTAGCCCAATCTCAAGATTCTGACCTCAACTCCCTTTCATTTTCTATCACATTCTTTTCTTCAATTCACAAACCCCAGGTATTTAGCTCTAGCAATTTCCTTGTTTGGAAATTAGTATTATCTATTGCATGGATTTCCAAAGTTTTAGATAAGTTAGGGAAAAGTGAAATTTCAGTCCAAAAGAAATCTTATTCAAAACACCAACCTATACATAGGTAGGCCTATCTGCCAAAGGCCAATATTTGTTTATTGGTTTGCAATATGTATGTTCTGTGGAAAACAATGTATAGGAGTAGCATCTCTACATGCTCTATACAATACAGCATGTTGTATATTTCCCCTAAGACAGAGAAATCATCCTTCAAAAGGCCAATCACTACTTAGAGTATAGGGTCTGCTTCCTCAGACTTTTGCCAACAGAAACATTTGTTTTAAACAATCCGTGAGTCAAAAAGAAATCTCTTTTAATTTTAGCTTCTTTAGCTATGAGTGAGCTGGATAATATTTTTCATGTTTGTTGGACATTTATATTTCTATGTATGTTTATGTGTATTATTCCTATCTATTTTCATTGGATATTTCTCTGCTTTATTAATTTACAAACTAATAAAATTAGACTGTAATCTTTCTAAGTTGCTGTAGATCTTTCTTAATTTTGTTCTCTTTTAAGTTTGTTTTTATATATTTTTTACAAAATTGTGTATCATTATCTAATAAAAAAATCTAATAAAAATATCGGTTTTAAGATTTGTATCATGCCAAAAAATATCTTTTCACTTAGGGGAATTTTATAAGAACATATTTTTACTAATGTTATTTTAAAAAGAGTAATGTATTTTACACATTAAGGATTTATTTTGGTGTAAATGGTGATGAAGTATTTTTCCCACAAATGAAAGCCACACATTTAATATAAGAATTTCTTTTACTGTTCAAAATGAGATTTTAGATTTATCATAGTCCACACATTATAATGTACCTATTTTTGGTATTTCTAGATTCTGTTTTTATTGGTCAGAATATATTTTTTCTTTTGTACTGGGCATACTTTACCACTAGCGAAATCCCCAGTTCTTTTTATTTTTTATTTTGAGACAGGGTCTTGCTAAGTTGCTGAGACTAGCCTATAATTTATGTCCTTCTATATCAGCCTCCCAAGGCATTGAGATTGCAGGCATGCACCACCATGCTTGGCCAGAATGTCTTTTCCTTTTCTAGTTCAAAACTATTTTAATTATTATAATGTAAAACCCAATTTTATACAAAGTATCTTTAGTAGAAGACCATAATTTAGAAAGAGACAAGGAAAACTGAGGTTGGAGGTATTTCTAGTTTCTATCTAAGAAGCTCCTCAAAACTTATGAAAGGGCAATTAATGATGTCTTCTCAGTTCATCTTAGAAACTGATTGTAATACAGATAAAACCTGAAGTTTCCTAAGAACATAAGCTTTATTAAAGCTGGGCTCAAATGCTAACTAAACTTGCACCTATTCTTTGCCTTCAATTTAATTTCCTGAGATTCTGTTACCTCATCCTAAATTGACAACAGAAATCCTTAGGCTGACAAATTACTTATATATGTAAGAGATAATTAGCATAACATGATTAGCATCAGCCTGGTACTGATTGCTAGTATGTACCAATATTCTGTCTCCACAATAACCAAGGCATGATTCTACTGAACAAGAAGACTAAAGCCTTTCATGATCCTGGAACTGCCTGGACATCTCCAAGTCCAGTTTTCTGTTTTCTTTCAAGGCCCAGAATTAAAACTGCATCTGCTAAAGTCTGATCACTTCCCCCATTAGGGACCCAAGGCTGATTTTTTCAGGAGTGTTCAACTAGAGTTAGGATCAGTTACACAGTGATCACAACCAGATAGGTCTAAATATTGATGCCACTTTTGGGCTATTGTCACCAATAATTTTAGTTGTATATTCTTGTTCTTTATTATGGAATCATTGAAAATCTTGATTGACATTTGAAAAATCCCAGAAATGTTAGGAAAAATGTTTCATAACCATCCTAGACATTTTTCATAGGATATATGAGTATGTGGCGATCATATTTTCTAACAAATTATTATGTGTTTTGAATAAAAAGTCACAAAAGTGAATAATATAGGATTGTAATATCCCCCAGAAATCCTGTAAATATAGATATGGAAAATGTGCATAATGTAAGATAAGGATTTATCCTCTGAATTCATTCATACAAGAAATATTTATTGTCACACAATCTTTTCCAGATAACACGAAGTGTACAAATTAAGGAATCAAAGAATATGATGTAACCACAAAACATAAGAAATATTTTGTCTTTGGATTCTGACAGTGTACAATGTAATCCTTTCCCACCCAAAGGCGGATCTTTATTAATATCTATAAATCTCAATTCCTTTTTTAAAAAACTGCTGCTAAATGTAGCTGTGTCACTATTGGCAGTTGGTGGGTTTAATTGGATTGTGCATGTAAAACACTAGGCATAATTAATGATAATCATTATGAAGGCAGGCAAAAATGCTACAATTTGTGTTTGAACACTTATGATCTGGCTAACCTGGACTTGGGAATCCCATATTATAGCTATATGCTGTGTTACAACAATATTTTATGTAAATACAATATTAGATTTTTTAAAATTATTGTCAATGTTAATTGAGTGCTTACTATATACCACCAGAAATTCTTAGTGTTCTTCATTCATTAATTTGATTCTCATAACAATTTTATTACATTCATTTTACAGATGAGGAAACAAAGGCTTAGAGAAGTTATATGATTTGCCTACAATTATAAAAATTGACAAAGATGTGATTCAATGTAGGCAGTAGAGCTTTAGCTTCATACTATGACTACTGCTTTCCTGCCGCTATTGAGATAGTAGGCACAACCCAGGGCATAATGGAAGTTTATTTATTTTGCCAAGAGATAACTGTCCAATTGCTCGCTTATGCATGTGAGTTGGTTTTATGGTAATAATACTAAAGTACTTTAAGAGAAAGATCAGGGGTATTGGAATCTGATGGTCCTGTCTACCCGCAGCTTCATCATCTATAATGTGGGGCTACCAAAACCCTCCACACCAGGTTTCCACCAGGAGGAAATGAGAAAAGTATGTGAAAACATTCAGCTTTAGCTTGTCCCTGTTCATATGATTTTGATCCTGATTGGGATGAATGCCTGGGACTCCTGTATACTAATCCATACCCTTTTACACAAAGTTAGATATTTGTACCAAATGAATTTTAGAGTTTTGAAAGACTAGCTTTCTTTTGTTTAAAATTTGTTTTTTTTGTACTGAGGATTGAACCCGGGGCACTTAACTACTGAGCCACATCCCCTGCCCTTCTGCCTTTTTTGTATTTTATTTAGAGACAGCATCTTACTGAGTTGCTTAGGGCTTCTCTAAGATGCTGAGGCTGGCTTTGGACTTGCAATCCTCCTGCCTTAGCTTCCTGAACCACTGGGATTACAGGCATGCGCAAAGCCATCATTATGTGAATACAGCAAACCAGCAAACATCTTTGGATCCCTTTCTCTTCCCTATAAATCTCAAAGTCATCAAAACTCCATTATAATAAAATTATAAATGACCTGTATTCCAGCTTCCCCACTTTGGCCTACTACCCTTTATGGGGAATAATGCATTCACTTGGTCCTGTGATTGTCTTCTTTATCCTGACCCACACAATATGTTGTGTTAAACCTGTACTTCAAGGCAAAGAACACATTTGGTATGTAGAATTTATCCTAGCGTGGTATAAAGCAGAGCATTAGAGGGCAAAAAATCACAGCTTTCTTCCCACAGTGCCAGTCAACATTACATGAACTTAGGGAAATCAATTTGTCTCTAAGTCTCTCTACAAAAATTAAGAGCTACGTTTTGCAACTGTGATCTATGTTCTGACCCTGTGGCTTAGTAATTACTTAGCTTCAGACCTTCTCTTGAACACAGTTATTCGATCTATGTGGCACAGTTCAGGGGTCCTTAATTCATCCTAGAAAGAATAGCCGTGCTTGTCTAGGTGAATTTATTCCTCTTCATGCAGTAAGCCTGTCCACTGGCAAACCCTCTTTGGCTCAGAGTATTAAGTTACTGGGCTGGAACAGGGAAAGCAGACTCTTTTGCATCTTAATTATGTGTTCCTTTTGAAGTCCTACTAGTATCAATTTGATACAAATAGAAACTGTGGATCAAAGCTGTAGAGACTATCATCCTTATGAGCAGGACATGAGCTCATTTCTAAAGAAACAGACCTACACTTTCCCACCATAATAGCTTCTATAGTACAAAATTTTTAAGCAAAATACATTGGTTGCAATTTTCCCTGAAATCACATTTGTATGTGTATTTTCTTATACCAATACTAAAAATCTAAAAAACAGGTGCACAGTGCAGAAAACATTGGGATCATTCTATTTTGTGATATACATTTATCACTTAAAATTCATTATCATGCATTTAGGTATTCCCTCTCCAGAAGGTAGACTTTAACACCTTTCTTCCATCTTGAAAGTGACCTAGACTTAGTGGCTCACTTGTAAAGATTGAAGAGAGAAAGAGAGAATAAAATGAGTAACTTTGCAGTAAAACAACCTGGAAAATACTACATCAATCAAATAATAAGGTTAGTATCACCAGTGATATTCTGCTATGATGTAGCTCTGATAGGATGTAGTTTTCACCTCTTTAATCTGCCTCCAATACACATATCCACAGTCTTAACATGAGAAAACCATCAGACAAGTCCAGGCTGGGTGACATTCCATGGAATACCTATCCTAAGATCTTCAAACTGGCAAGTTATGGAAAAAATGCCTAAATCAGAGGAAGGAGGGAGATAAGAAAAGTAAATGCAACGGAGTATTCAATTCTACAGCAGAACGAGGAAAACTGATGAAATGCAAATAGAGTCTAGATTTTAGTTACTTGCAATGTATTAACACTGGCTTCTTTGCTTTGACAAATATGCCATGGTAACATAGGAGCAAAAGCAGAAACTGGGTGAAGAATGTCTGAGAACTCTGCAAATTTTCAAAATTATTCTGAAGTTTAAAAAAAGGTTATGAAAACAATATGTTGAAACATGTGCCATAGAGTTATTCTCCTGCTACCTTGATTGTTAAAGGATGTATAGTATTCCATAGCATTTATCAAATGTGATCATACCTAACACAGAGCTTGGCAGATAGTAAGTACTCATCAAAAATTAAGTTTGTTCGTGTTGCTGTTATGATTTTTAATCAATATTATACTATAACTATTGAAAAATTCCTCATTCGTATCCTCACACACGCCATTTCTTTCTCATTTTTTTCTGACTCAATTTTAGAATTTATTGCACAATTTAAAGGTGGAAAAGAGAGCAGATCATTATTGCTCTTCTTGTTTTATTCCAGTGTCATCCTAGTGGCTGTTTGATAGACCTCTGTCTCCAGATGGGTGTTATCATGTTTTTGAAGCAAATATGGAACAACTTCATGGAGTTGGGATACCCGTGAGCATGTTTTAACCTTGCCTTATGTATAGTAATGAAAGAGACATAATGTGACTGGTGCTTAAGCATTCAGGGTTGGTGACAGGCAGAGGGGGTTAATTTCCCATTCTGCTCCCTACTAAAAGCATGACCTTGTAGAAGTAAATAAGCATTTCTGAACTTCAGATTTCACATCTCTATGATGAGATTAACAGTTACATCTCCTTTAAGAACAGCTGCAGGAATAAAGGGAATATTGATGTAGAGTAACTCGTTCAACATAGTAAGGTACCTGTTGCTATTTTAAAGATTTTTGACATTACAGGTTCTGGAAGATAAAAATATTTTTTTCTCGTTTCTTTGTACTACTAGCAGACTGATATCATTGTTGTTACTGTTGCTGTATAAAGAGTATGAATCTCCCTAGAGAATGATCCAAGATAAAATGCTATATGAGGTTACATTTGGTACTCTTTCCAACTCCTCCTTGCCCCACAAAAATGATTTGAACAGAGTTGATTAGGATAACATCAAAATAATAGTATTCAACTTTTGTCCTTTTAGATAAATTTTAACTGTCTGTGAAATGCTGATAGAAATGTTGGATGTCCACTTTTATACATATTAAAATATTATTTCCACCAATATACACTTAAATACAAGATATTTAAAACAATGTGATGGTGAAGCTTTGGGACCTAATCAGCCAAAGGTTGAAATAACTATTTTGAGTACTTTCTGACTATGGGTAAAGAATCAGTCAGTTGATCATATAAATAGCTTAGGCTTAGTCATTAAATTTTTCTTTAATTCTTTTTTCCTTGTGGGCCTACAAATTATATTAGGACATTCCTGAGCAGAAACCTGAGGGTTGGAGAAATGATATGCACCCTGAAGTCTACCATATAGCATTAGTTAAATTACAGCAGTCAACAGCGTGGACCCAGGATCGCCCAGACCTGGTTCTAATTTCTTCTCTGATTCTTACTAATTTCACTTAAAATTTATTTCACTTCTTTGAGACTTTTTTTTTTTTTCATTTTTAAAATGGAATTTATGAAGAGTAAGTGAGGGGTTGACCCAATGGATTTTCAACCTTAATTATAAAAGACGAGACTCTTTTGTGAAGAGATTTTTATACAGATCCTCAAAATTCAAAACAGAATAAAGCAATTGTCTTCTAAATGAAGAGAAAGTCAGGAATGGAGGATTGGGGATTCCAGTCTGTTTGTGTTGTCCCTTCCTGTCCTTGACTCACCACATGAAAACAGAGGGTTTGGGAAGCATTGTGTGAGAGGACCTGAGGGACCCTGTGTAGCACAGGATCTGACCTGTTGTGAGTACTTAATAAGCACCATCAGGATGGCATAGCAATTATTCTAGGATCAAGGAGGACTATGCCGTGATGATGGATGGGCACCATGCACACCATGCATTTTGGCAGCACATTATCATTGTGGCCTTGCTCAAGGGGTCAGCCTGATCACATATATCAAGTAATGAAGGGACTCTGGCTGGTGTTTTTCAACTCTTAGGCAAAGGCCTTGTTGAAGAAAACTTAGCAGGAGTGAACCATGGTTTTCAAAACTTTTAAGTACAATTCTCTGTCTTTAAATAAAAAATTTAAGCAAAACCAAAATGAAAAAAAAAGAAAAAAATAGAATCAAGTAGACCCACGTCAGTTCCAACTCCAGCTTCTTTTTCATCTCTAAGAAGCTCCAGGGGCAACACTATCAGACATTTGTTGGAGCACTGGCTGGTGTTTTAATCTAGCCATGGTTAAATGAAGCTTAGATCCATTATTAATTGAAATTGAGCATTTAGTACTGTTCACTCATTTCTGTGAGATCACCTCCTCCTAGCAGTAATTTTTGCTAAGTTCTTAATTCATTATCCAGGAACAATATATGCATACCAGGATATTTTGAGCCACATAATTTCAAGACCACTCCTATAGAAACAGCTTCGTTATTTCATTTCCATGACTTGGGAAATGACCTCAGGTATACAGATCCACTTCCTGGCAACTATTCTTCACTAGAATAGCAGAATAAACTCTTCATTTTGCATACTCAAGGAGGAAAAGTGATTTGACAAAAATCACATCTAATGCACTACACACTGGAGACTAGAATCTAGGTCCAATGAAGCCCCATCTATGGCTCAGTTATTTTTCATGGACCATAATTTTATTCATATACAGAGAGCACAGTCCAGAAATGTTGGGTGATGAGCAATGAAATTCTCAGACTTAATCACAACAGCTACTATAGAAGTTTAAGTATTATAAAAATGTGTGAGTGTAGGTGGAAAAAAGAATCATAGAAATGGATGCTTGTCTAATCAATCTCAAGGACCATCTTTGTGTATAGGTGATGGAATCTTAATAAATAAGTAGGTGTTCATAGAGTCTAGGATCTCGGAGGGCTCTGGAAGGTCAGGGTCTATTATCCCCTTTTAAACCATTTTAGATTTTTTTAAGGTTTTTTATTTTTAATTTAAATATTAAAAGCTATTTGAGATTTAATTTTTTTTTTTTACATTTTAAAATTTGAGATCATCAAATATCTCCAATTCCCAGGAATGTTTAATGTAGCCCAAGGGTGTATCTCATTTCTTAATAAACCATGAGTGTTCATCAGACACTTAAATGAGAGCTCAGAATACTTTGGTCTGCTCTGTGATGTAGGCTGATCCAGAACTGGTGGTCACGACATAAAATCAAGCGGGGAATCCAAGATGCCTCCATACCTCAGTGGGAAAATGACTGGAATCTGCAGCCCATGAACATACATGGCCTGATGGATGAATACTTAGAAATGGGTGAGAAAAGAATATTCTGCAGAACCAGGTGGCCTTCCTGATATTGCTTTTCTAATTCACATAGGCTTGAGTTCAAGAGAAGAAAACATGTGTCGCCTTTCCAACCCCAAGCATTCTAAACCACATCTGCATCTTTATCTCAGCAGAGACAGAGGTGTGGAGCAGTGCACACATTTTGTTCTCTGATAGCCAAATGAGGTTTTTGTTACAGGGGAGCTCCTAACTTCTGAGCAAATAGTTTGATGATCACATACAAAGAAAGTAATAACTCTTTTTCACAATAAATTTTTGCTTAGACCCAGGTCTAAGTCTTAGCTTCTTCAAGAATCTTATTTATTTGTGTTAGGAAAATAAGGATTCCTGTTCCAATTGTTAGAATTACTGGGTGTTGACTTAATATTTGCTTTCCTCTGAGCTTCTGTTTTACCATCTATAAAAAGAAAGGACAGGGCTGGGGAGATAGCTCAGTTGGTAGAGTGCTTGCCTCGCATGAACAAGGCCCTGGGTTCAATCCCCAGCACCACCCAAAAAAAGAAAGGACAAAATTACTGTAGGTCCCTTGAGTTCACTCCAGAGCCAACAAGTTTGCAAGGCCTCCTGTTTCTCTCCTTTGTCCTTTTCTCCCCGTTCTCCACCTTACCAGGCTCCTTTTCTTTTCTTTGTCCTCCCTCCTCCTCCTTCAATCCCTGTTTTCTTCTTTCCCCTTCCTTCAGGCTTTCTTATATAGAAGTAGAGAACACAGAAACTTTAAATCAACTCAAATCCCTGAATGCAGTTCTTGACATTTTCTTGCAATGTGCCCTTTAGCAAGCTTACTTAACACATATGAGCGAAAATTCCCTCAACTGCCAAATTAGATAAGCATATTTATTTTGTAGGAGTATAGAAAGGATTAAAGACAATTTACGTAAAGTTCCTATTTCAACACAAAAGAGGCACTCAATACGTAATTCTGTTTATCTCATTAGCTTTCTAATGCTCTCCTTTGACAGTTTTGCAATTTGGCTTTACCACCATCTTTGTGGCGGCTTTTCCTCTGGCCCCTCTCTTGGCTTTGTTAAATAATATAATTGAAATCAGGCTTGATGCATACAAATTCGTCACCCAGTGGAGGAGGCCTCTGCCAGCCCGAGCAACTGACATAGGTAAGATTTAGAAATTAAACAGTTTTTGCTTTGCTAATGCCAGAGGGTGTGCAATTCATACTTAATCACCAATATATGATAGTATTGAGGTATGACATGTAAGAGGTGACTAAGTTATGAGGCCAGAGCGCTCGTGGGGGATTAGAGCGCCTGTCAAAGGACTTGAGGGAATAGGCTCATTCTCTTCTGCACTGCGACCATGTGAGGACACAATATTTGTCCCCTCCAGAGAATGAAGCAATAAGGTGGCGTCTCAGAAACAGGGAATGGGATGCTCATGAGACACTGAACTTCCTGGTACCTTGATCTTGGATTTTCCAGTCTCCAAAATAGTAAGAAATAAATTCTGGTTATTTTCAAATTACCAGTCTCACATATTATGTTGTGGCAGCACAAGTGGTATAAAAAAAGATGACTTGATATCTCTTAACACCATGTGGATTTCTATAGTGGGGCTCCCTTCCAACTGTAATAAGACTTAATAGTTTTTGGATAAAAATAATAAAATGAATAATAATTTAGTTGGATGTGAGTTCATTTTAGACATGCTATTTAATATATTTTTGTAATTAAAAATCTCATATAGGGCTGGGGAGATAACTCAGCTGGTAGAATGCTTGCCTCGTAAGCACAAGGCCCTGAGTTCGATCCCCAGTACCACAAAAAAAAAAAAAAAAAAAAAAATCTCATATATATCCTTCATGATAATAAGCACAAATGTGCCTCATTCTATACAATTGTTACACAAAATTCCAATGTGAATTTTTTTAAAATCAGTACTCTATAAAGATGGTTAGATTACTTCAGTATTTTGTTATTATAAACAACACTGAGGTGAACATATTTACACAAACTTTGTCCATTTATTTCATCAGAATAAATTCCTTGAATGGAACACTTATTCAGAGAACATGTACATATAAAATTGTTAACATGTTTTCCAGAAATTTTGTACGAATCTGCATATGAATGTACATTTTCTCTAAGCCATTCTAGGTATAATAAGGACTTTTAAAATTGTTCTCTCCTTGACAGACTAATGAAGAAAATAATTACTTGTTGTATTTTCTTGGATTTCTATTACTATAAAATTAATTGTATTTGTACTTCTTCTTTTCTAATTGTGTTATATACTTTGGCCATTATATCTAATTTGGTAATTTCTATTTCTCTATTTGATGTGAATCTTGATATAGATATATGTGTATATATATATGTATGTATATGTATATATAGATATATATGTTTATAAAATATATATGAAATGTTTAATACACATATATGTATACATATAGCAAACATTTTCAAATGTTTTTAAACTATTTACTTTGTTATAAATAAAATTTTAAAATTTTTATATAATCAAGTTTGTGCATGTATCTGCTTTATAACATTTGGGACAGTCTTTAAGCCTTATAGATGTTATCATTTGTGACAGTCTTCTAAATACCTTTTAGAACTCATGATTTTTCACTAGTTATTTTCAGTGTTTTGTTGTTTAGATATGTCTATATGACATTCTTTTTTTTTTGTTTATTTGTTGTTTGTTAGCATTAAGATTTTATTTAAATTGGTAATCTGCTTGGAATTTATTATTAATGAAATTGAGATTCCAGTTTTCTTTTTTTTATTATTTAGTTTTTCCCAAGCCAATCATTAAGTAATAAAGGTTTCTGAAATTATTTGAACTCTCTTTGTTTTGCTAAATTCTATATAGACTTAACTATTATTTCCTGAATCTATTTGTCCCACTGATCTGTTACTTATTTTTCATATTACCTTAATAACCTTTAGTTTTGAAATAGGAAATTCAAGTATATTTGAAAATAATTACACATTTTTCCTTTTGTTTTGTGGGGAATATTTTTTTTTGAAAGACTGAATGGTTACTTTTCAGTTAAAATTTCTAGCTTGTATATTCTATTCCATAGCCACCAAAGTCTGTTTCAAATATGCTAATGTGTAGAGATTCAATGCCATACAATTAGATTTCTCAGGTTTTTTAATTGTTTGTTTTAGAGTGCCCATTCTATGAAGTAACTAAAGCTATTACTCTTGCTGTCCTTTAACTTTGTTATATTTTTTGATTTCCTTATTAAAACAATCAAAACACATTAATGAAAATCTAGAAAATAAATTTAAAAAGGATAAAAAACGCTTCCCATTCCAGTTTTAATTAGCATTTATTGTACCTTCCCATAGGTAGGTTATTTTATTTAAACTTTACTGTGTATGACTTTGCTTAAGCTAGATAACAAAAATATGTAAAAAAAAAAAAATACATAATCCCTTTCCTCCTTTTCTACCTCAGGTAGAAATTTGGCATACATCCTTTGTCAATGTTTTTCTTTCTTATACAAACATACAGAAATATAATCATGTACATAAACAGGATTCTGCATGTGTTTCTTCATAAACATTCTTCACCTCAAAAACATGAGTGTATGGCTGGGATATAGTTCAATTGGTAGAGTGCTTCTCCCTCAAGCATGAGGCCCTGGGGTCAATGCACAGCACTGAAAAAAAAAAAAAAATTATATTAATAGTAAAAATATAAGATAAATTTTAGAGTCATTTAAAAATTTTATTTTTCTGCTGTTAGTAGTAATAAGCATACATATATTCATAGATGTAAATATAGACAGACATTATCATGTATCCATATGTATGTATATAGATACAGTGTATTTATAATATAGATCAATAAGTAAGGCTACTGAATTAAAATGCAAACATTTTAATTTTAAAAGATATAAGACTAGTTAATAGTTAATAATAAGTAGTAAATCATTCCAACAACAATGTAAAGAGTTTCTTCATATTTCTAAATAAAACTGAATAGTATAAGACTTTCAAATATTTAACCATCTATATTTTATTAAAAAATCTTATTCTTTGAAGGAAATTTCTCAAAATACTAGTGGTTAAAATTTCTTTAGACATTTATTGGTTATTTTCATTCCCATGATATATTTTTTATTTGTATTATTTGTCCTTTTTTCCTTTTAATTATCTCATTAAAATTTTAGGATCTTTTGCATATTAGGCACTATTCTCCCAGGCTACATTTTTTTGACTGAATATCATAACTTGTAAAAATAAACATTTTTGTGTGTTCAAATGTAATTTTTTATGAGTTTTGATTTCTTGCCTTATGATCTCCTCAGTTAGCTAAACCTTAAAATCCCTTTTTATTTTTATTTTTTAATTTCAATTTGATGTTGGTAAAGAATTTGGAAAACAAGGAGAGGAGAAAACAAAGTTACCATGTTACCCAATCGCCTTTAGCATGTTTGAAATATTTTTTTCCAGGACTTTTTTCTTATCAATATTTTTAAAGTCAGGTTTAATCCTAGTTGAAACATCAGTTTTGACTATAATGAGTATTACGTTGATGTAATATACAACATCAGAAACTAATCTTTTTGTTTGTATGATGCCAAATTTGGCCTCCTAAAACAGTAAATGTCAACTGGTAATTATAGGTTTTATCTTTTTTTTTCTTCCTATTTTTACTTTAAAAAGAATGAATCAAACAACATTACTCTATGTAAATTTATGATTACACAAATGGTATGCCTTTACACCATGTACAAACAGAGAAACAACATGTATCCCATTTGTTTACAATAAAAAAAAAAAGAAATGTGGCAAATATAAAAGGCAGAACCTACATTGAATATAGATATTTCAGATTATATACAACCATGTAGAACTTAAAGATGTAAAATTTAAAGATTTTTATTCATTGTTTTTATTGCCTTACCAAATTCTGTATATTAGGCTTTGACATATCTTAGCGCACATGTCATGTCTCATTGTTAAAGACCTGAACCAAGTCATTTGATTTTCAAATCTTTTTAGATGGGGTTCACCTTCCCTTTATGGGAAAAATTTATGTAACAGAAGCAATGTTATATATCATATATCACCAAACAATATATCACCAAACTTTATAGGTAATGTTGGAGTGAGATGTTATACTGAGAAGGTAATAAAGAACAGAGCGGTGACTCTAACATGAATAGAACATTCTTTTCAAAATAAAATTGATTACAGGGTTTCTCATTTGGTTAATTTTTATTCACTATCTTTAATCTTTCTCCTACCAGGTATTTGGCTTGGAATTCTTGAAGGAATTGGCATATTGGCTGTGATCACCAATGCATTTGTAATTGCTATTACATCTGACTACATCCCACGTTTTGTCTATGAATACAAATATGGCCCCTGTGCAAATCATGTAGAACAGAATGAAAAGTAAGATTTAAACATTTTCCTGATCTTTTTATGTTCATGATTAAAATGAGAACTTACTGAAACATTTTGTTCTGTGACCATTAAGAGTGATGTTTCTGGTCATTGTAATTATAATGTGTTTATTAGATGAAAGCACAAGTGAAGTTAAAAAAAAGCAGCAGTTTTTTACAGCAAATACTATTATAGTTTATGTTTTTCGTTTGAAATGCATTGCTAATAGCAAAATGCTAAGACCTTTATGTTGTGTATAGAAGTCCAATCATAAAACAGGAGGAAACCTAAGAAATCATCTAGTGCAATCTTCTTACTGTGCCGATGGCCAAATTGAAACCCACACTGGTTAATCAAATTACTGAAAGAAAAGAAAAGGCAATTATTGGAGAGATACAGAGCATGGTGAGACTGCTTGGTATGTGCCTACAGAGTTTTAAAAGGCATTTATAACTACTGCTTTTACAGATGAAGGAATCTTGGCCTCCACCATTCTAGTATAAAATCCTCTGCTCTATGGATGTTTTAAACCAGATCATCCAAGGGGAAGTTTGTTTTGTATGCATAGTGGGACATTTAGCAGCATGCTTTGGCCTCTGCCTAGTAGACACCAATAGTAACTGCCTTGTTCCCCAGGTAGTGACAATCAAAACTATCTCTAGACATTGCCAGATGTGCCCTAGGGGACACCTTGTTTAGAACCACTGCTTCAAGTGATATGCTATTTCAGATCTTTCCTTATTGAAAGGAAGTGTTGGGGACAAATGAGAGACTGGATTTGCAGAACAGAGAAGAACTGGAAACACTTTGAGTATTGCAAGACTAGCCTTAGATGTGAAAGTGGTGAAAGAAGATAGAGTAGCAATAAGGAAACTGCTTCTCCTCTTCCCAAGAGGAGCAGCTTGGAACGTGTGGCTGATGTAGCTGCAGGTTATGTGCCACAACAGGTTGAGCCTTGGTTTAGGATGAAATTAACCTTTGACTCTCCTGAGGAACTGAATTTCTCTCAGAACACTGAAATACCTTTGAAAATAAATGCCTCATTTTCTAAAAGAGCAATCATGAAAGATACAGTTATTGTTTTATATATTGTCATTGTTTATATCTTGGGGTCTTCAAGAAAATTTGCCTTAAGTTACACATTTTAGGTTTGAGTTCTAACTTTGCCTTTTACTAAAAAGCACATACTATCTATCTGTCCTTGGTTGGTTCATAACAGAAAGTGTTCAAGGGCCTTATGATTAAGAAAGTGTCTGAGATAAGGTTTATGAACTGTAACACTCTGTAAACATAAGCTTATTTGGGTATTAATAGTGAAAACCCAAAAAGTCTGTTTTCTAAATTCAAAAGGTCTAGAATTACTTTATATTAGGTAGAGGGGAGGGAAGGGAGGGGAAGGGGCATGGGAGTAAGAAGGATAGTAGAATGAAACAGACATTATTACCACATGCCCATAAATGACTGCATGACCAATGTGATCCTGCAATATATACAATCAGAAAAATGAGAAATTGCACTCTATTTATGTATGATTTATCAAAATGTATAAATTCATTCTACTTCCATGTACAATTAGTTAGAACAGATTTTAAAAGTTAAAACAAATAGAAATAGATTTTAATAATTTGAAACATAGATAGGCTTGTCCGCCACCCTCTTACTAAGGACTACTTGCTAGTGACTATATCGCCACCTAGTGGCAGGTGAAAATAAGATCGACTGGGTGTCTGTTTCAGAACTTGACTTTCATGTAGATGGCATCTAACACCTCCATATTCACCAACTAGGGTTGTAGACCAATTTCAAACAGAGAAGTGAAGGGCTTATGTGATACTAACACCACACATTCCAAGTATTTTTTCTAAGCATGCTTAGCAGCTACATTGGAGTAGATTCATTCAGAGAAGACAGTTTCAGGCTGAGTGGCAGAAGGAAAAGACAGCAGGAAAGAGAAGGATATTGGCAAGAGAATAGCTGAAATGATAAATTATGGGACCTAGAATGGAAGAGGAAGGCAATGAAGCCACTGCATCACTGTAATTAATATTTCAAGGTTTAGAATATGACAGATATGTGGTTGAATACAGGTTGTAACAACTATTTGTCTTAGTAACATGATTCTCAACATCTTCTCTGCAAATATTTTTAGGGGTCCATAAGGTCAATATTATTTTCATAATTACACTAAGACATTACTTCCCCTTTTCATGTATTGATATGTGCATTGGTGGTGATAAGGCAATGGTGAATAAAATTTCTGGTGGCTTTTCTTAACGAGCGAGAATCTTCGGAACCAAACAATATAAGTCATGATGATATTCTTCATTGCCATTTAATCACTTTAAAAATGCCAGTAAAAAATTCAGAATGTCTTCAACAAAGCATTAATAATTATTAATTTTACAATATATCCACCTTTGAATAAATATCCTTTCAATACTCTATGTAACAAAATGTGAAACGTGCATAGAGCACTTCTGCTCCATACCCAGATATGATGTGTGTCTCAAAGAAATGCACCATGTAGTTGGAATGCCAACTAAGAAAACTTTTTCCCCATGAAATACTGACTGTCCATCAATTAGGATTATTCAGACTTGGGTACTTAGCAGTCACTCTTCTAGAGACTGCACAAAACTAGCCTGTCATTCTAAGACAAATATTTGACATTATTTGTTGCTTTTGATAAAGTTTAAACTTTGAAGTGAAAATGAGAATTTTGGATAACTTTTATCTACTACTGTAAGTTTGATAGCTTCCCAATTCTTAAAGATTTATTTTTTCCGAGACAAAGTTAACAATTGTGATCTTTGTTCAGGGTCTATAGTAAAAACAAACAAACAAACAAAAAACATCAACCTTTGGAAGCTCTGAATAATTCAGGGCACAAATATTTTCCAAATGACTGATATTTGACATTACAAAATCATGCATGGATAAATGGTTAATGTACAAGATAGACCTATGTATTTGAATGTAACTGCACGAAATGTTCATTACTAAGGTTTAAGATTGCATATTGCAACTAAGTTTTAAGAAACTACCCCCTGTAGAGTGTTAGTGTAATATCACTGAAGCGTATCCAAAATTATCTGAAATGCTATTAAAATAGTCCTTCTTTTTCCAACTACTTATCTATATGATGCCAGATTTCTTACTTACACTTCAACCAAAACAACATATTGCAACAGATTTAATATAGAAGTAGATATGAAAATCTAACTATCTTCTGCAAAAACAGACATCAGAGAAATTTGCAAACATGTGAAACAATGTCATTGTGACTATCTTTCCTCCCCCCCTTGGAAATTATAACTATTTTTCCTTAAAATGTGCCATTTTTATTAATTTACAATGGATTCAATGGTTTATTTTAAATAAGTGAATAAATATTTTCTAAATCAGTTTTAATTTCTAATGTGATAAAATAGCAATAAATACACCTCTGTGTCAAAAGTTTTTCTGGTGTTCAATACCAAAAGTTTTTCTGGCGTTCAATGTAATGAGATGCTGAGACCCCAAATTAAGGATTTATAGGCATGGAGAAAGTTACCTAGCTTCTCTAAACCTTATTTAATCCGTATGTTGGATATTATAATATACATACTTTAAAGCTGTAAAATTAACTATCTCCAACAACTCTTTGAATGTACATAGAATTCTAAAATATCAATGGTACCAATGCATCCTTGTCTTCCTTTCCTTTATCATCCTCTTTTCCATTCTTACCCATCTTACACACCAACTAGGCAATCATTGTAACCTCTCCCTTGGATACATTGGTCCCTGCCCTTCCCCTTAATGTTTTACTACTTTGGCAGAATTCCACCCATCTCCAAATTGTTTATTCTGCACTGTTCTCATGCAGCTAATGTGGATGAAGAAAAACAAAACAAAGACACTAACCAGCTTCACTTTAAATTTTGATCACATCCCTTTTGTAGACCCTACACACATTTTATTTCCCAAGTTCACTTGCTCTTCTTTTTCAGAGAAGTTTTTCATACCTTCTCCTCACTCCTTAAGCCTGCAGCACTCCCTTCTATATTCTCACTCTCATCAGGTCTACTTAACTGGGGAAATGGACCCAATTAGTAAAGAACTTCCATAGACACCCCTGAATGAGTCTGCTTACCTGCACCAGCATCCCACACAGCCTGCTTTCCTGCTTTCTCCTGGTTCCTAGAAGTAGAACTCTCTGCTCCTGTGGAAAGCAAAAGCCCTCTAATTGTACTTTGGATCTCTTACTCAGTCTACTAGTTCTTCACTTTATCTCATACACTACAAACAGAATCATATCTTTTTCACATTGACACTGGAACCTGCTTTTGTTTTTCCAACCAATATGTAAAGCCCTGCCATCTTCTGTGTGCCTGTCAGTGCATCCTGGTGGCTTTGCTTCCATTTTGAACAAAAACAAATCCAAAGAATTTTCCATATCTGTTTCTTCAGTTCCCTTCTTCCCCTTCCCCCTTATACTCTTTCTGGTAAAGCTAAGACCCCACTACTCTATAGAAAGGATATGAATTTCACATTTTGAAATTCACTTGTCAATTCCCAGTTCTCACAGTGGTTGACCTACTACCTTTGACAATCGATCATTTGTTCGATGTATTCTATTCATTTGACTTAGGATGTCATCACTTCATTTCAACAACACTGATCTCTACAGTCCCTAGGATATACTAAGTTTTCTGTGTCTTCTGCTTGAAGCTCACTATGCACAGCTCCCCATGGCTGCCTCCCCCAACTCCTAGACTCTACTCAGATCTTTCCTCTTAAGGATGTCTACTCTGAGAATGCAACTGAACATTCTAAATCTCTAATCCTAATTCCCCTTAGTATACTCCATTATGTTGAGAGGTAGTCTGGGTTTCCATAACTTTCTTCAAGGATATCCAATTTCTTCAGAACCATTTGTCAAAAAGACATTTCTTTCATCACTGGGTTCACAATTGGATTGCAGTAACACTTTTGTCATAAACCAGATGACTGTTTATATCTGGATTTGCATTATGATTCTTTCAGCATTTCCTTTGACTTATTTATTTTTCCTCGTACCAATACCACAGTGTCTTCGTTACGTGGGTTCAGTAAGTCATTCAGCATGGTGATCTTTTTTTTTCTTCAGCATCGACTGTATATTTTTGGACATTTGTTTCTCTTCTGTCGAGAGATGTCATTTTAGTTCTTTTGCCCATTTATTGATTGGGTTATGTGTATTTTGGGCATTGGATTTTTTTAGTTCTTTATCTATTCTGGATATTAATCTGTCAGAGCTGGCAATGATTTTCTTCCATTTTGTAGGCTGTCAGTCCATGCTCTTTATCATTTCCTTTGATGTGCATAGCTTTTTAATTTGACGGCATCCCATTTATTGATTCTTGGTTTTATTTCTTGGTCTTTTTGAAGAAGTCAGTGCCTGCACCTTTATGATGAAGTGTTGACCTTATATTTTCTTCTAGCAGTTGCAAGGTTTCTGGTCTAATCCCTAAGTCTTTGATCCAATTTAATTTGAGTTTTTTTGCAGGAGAGGAGATAGGGAACTAGTTTTGTTCTTCAACATATGGATATCCAGTTTTCCTGGCACAATTTGTTATTATGCTAAAATGCTATCTTTTTCTAACATATATTTTTGGCACCTTCATCAACAATACCATGCTGTTTTTGTTACTACAGTTCTTTAGTATAATTTCATATCAGGTGTATTGATGCTTCCTGCATCACTCACTCTTCTTTCTCAGAATTGCTTTGGTTATTCTGAGTCTCTTATTCTTCCAAATAAATTTGGTACTGTAAAACAGAGATTTATCAAAATTTAATACTAGGGTCTAGTCAACCATGTAATAAATACAAACCAAATGAAAGGGCGAGAGAGGAGCTACTGGGAGAAAATAGACAGGAGTTTGTCTCTTTGTAATGAGATATAATGAGAGTTAGGGAATGGAATAACAGCTGAGTTGCTATGGGTGTATAGTTAGAATGAAATAAATGAGGTATTTATAAAATCCTATCATTTTAATGAAGAAATTATACTGGAAAGTTATGAAATTCTCAATCAAATAATAATTTTCTTTTTTCCTAGTTGCTTAAAGGGATATGTCAACAATAGCCTATCCTTCTTTGACCTGAGTGAGCTTGGTATAGGAAAATCTGGTTATTGCAGGTACTTATTTATAACTTATAGTTAACTTTCTTGCTTGCCTTCACCATTCTGTATTCTGCCTCTAAATGTCAATGAGCCCATTTAAACTATCATTTTGGAATTTGGGCAAATCAGGAAAATGTGAGGCCTCCACACTTTGACCCTTTGATCTCTATTCTTCATAATCTTTTGTCATTGGTGGATTTTGTTTATTTATTGACATTACCAGGGATTGAACCTAGGAATGTTCTACCTCTGAGCTACATTCCCAGACCTTTTGAAAATTTTATTTTGAGATTGGTTCTTACTAAATTTCCCCAAATTGGCCTCAAATTTGTGATCATTCTGCCTCTGCTTCCCTAGTAGCTGGTATTACAGGTGTACACCAACCTGCCTGGATCTATTCTTCAAATTCTTTCTGTATATTTCAGGTACCGAGACTACAGAGGCCCCCCGTGGAGCTCCAAACCCTATGAATTCACCTTACAATACTGGCACATCCTTGCTGCTCGATTGGCCTTCATTATCGTGTTTGAGGTTAGTCACAAACTCGAGAAGAAAATTACTATGGGTAAACGCTTCTCCAAATGACATATCAGTTGCCTCTTTGAAGTCAGTTATTTGCAAACAAAAAACAAAAAAGGACTTAAATAGGTTCTCACAAAAGGTTCAGATTCAGATTAAATGAAACTATTATGACAAGTGCAGAAAATCAGAAGCAGAAGAATGTTAGTAAGGTAAGTTAGTAGGTATTTACACTAGAAAATCAAGGTAGAAGAAACTAATGAAGAGTTGAAGTGAAAACTCTTGAGCCTCCTAGTGCCTAGTTTAAAAAGGAAAGGAAGATCTTCATAATCGTATAAGAGAATTCATACCTATTCCTCACGTTAGAAAAACTGAACAATCAACTCTAAGTACACTTGTTCACATATCTATTTGTTTAGGGGACACTGGATAATTCAATAAATTATTACTGAGAATGCTTTTATTACAGGATGGGGTGTGTTCAATTACCAAAGTCATGTAGTGATATTAAATTGTAATTCGATGAAGAAGTTTGGAAGAATCTTGTTTAAACAAAACAATAGAGTGGAGAATTAACACTGAAAGGCATTAACTATTAACTACTCCTTGAGACATTACTAAATCAATGAAAATACTCTAAATATATCTGTTTCCTATGGTCAACATTATGAAGCCAAAGAAAGAGTCACACCTAAGTTTTTTTCTTTTGAGATTTTTTTTTTTTTTTTTTTTTTTGCGGTACTGGGGATTGAACCCAGGGCCTTGTGCTTGCGAGGTAAACACTCTATCAACTGAGCTATATCCCCAGCCCTGAAAAAATACTTTTAAAAGCAACTGCACCTATTAACTGATTTGCAAAAAGAATTTCAAATTTTATACTGAAATCTTCTTCATCTGCAAAATGAAGTACTTACTTGTAAAGGTTTTATCCAAGACAAAAATTCTATTTCTTAATGACTAGTTGAACCTATACAAAAGTTTCCTTATGAAGTGAGTATTTCTTATTGCAAGTTGCATAAGAGTTTAATGCATATTTCCAATTCAGTGATTCATTGAAGTCTTTTTTATTATATATGATTTTTTTCAATAAACATATTTTTGCCCATCTATTTTTGGAACTGTAGTGAAGAAACACATACAATATATCATGATGCATACATGTGATTCCCTCTTTATTTTTTCTTTATTCCTTATTACTAATTCCATCACCCACCATCCCAAAAGCACCCACTCTTTTCTTCTTCAGTGTAGGCTCTTCCACTTGTTTATTTGTATAAATACTTCCTTATAAGTATATATGTAGCATTATTTTGAGTGTTCTTTCTCAGAATTATTTCAGTGGTAGTAAGAAAATGCATTTTGTCTCTTACTCATTTATTTTATTTTTAGATCTAGAAATAAATCTATTAATGAAATCTACCTATGTTTAGATCACTTCTTCTAAATATGAGGAATGTGCTCATAATGTGCTCATTAAGAACAATGAAATGTCATTGTGGGTATTTAGGCCTACAACCATTCTATCTCAAATAAATCTCTTACTAATAATTGTGGGTTTGTTATCATTTAATACATTAATGGGTTGCCCAGGAACACATACCCAGGTGTGGAATTGTTAGTTTGTGTGCATACTCAGTACTTATATGAATATAAGCTACTACTGAGACAGTGTTCTCCAGATGGACTGCATCTGTTTATTCTCAGTGGGTGAGATTTCCCTGTCCCTTCTATTTTTACCCGACTTTACTATTATCCTTTATTCCAATATTTTGTAGTTGTATGAAAGACAACATTTTGATTTTGTTTTGTTTTTGCTCTTTTAATCTGTTCACCAATGATATTGATCATTGATTTTTGTACTAGAAAGCCATTTTTGTTTTCTTTTTTGTAAATTAATATACTCTTGGTCCAGGTTTTTGGTAAAGTTTTCAGTTTGTGAGCAAATTTTAAGATTTACTTTTTAATCCCTAAATATGGCAAGTATGTATTCCTTTCCATATTCTATTAATTTTACTGAGAAAACAAATAATATTTTAATATAGTTACCCTTATGATTGCTTTTCTTTTTGTTTCATTCTATTTTATATGGATTATTTAGGAAAATTTCATGATCTAAAGTTCAAGAAAAGATATTCTGCTACACTTAGACTATTAATTTTATAGTTTTATTTTTCACATGTCTTCAGGGTTTTTGTCCTTAAGATACAGTCTGAGAGTAAATGATTTTTTTATTCTACATACAATAAGATAATTTGTAATGGTATTTTCAAAATAATCTATAATAGTTTCAATATCTTGTGTAATTTCATTCTGTAATATTCCAAATTTTGTATGTGTATAGGTGTATCTCTGGCTTCAATAATCTGATATATTACTCCATTTCTCTGTTCTAGTTCTATATCACACTAAATGTTGTGACTTTGTAATATATCTTAGAATCTGATAAAACAAACTGAATTCCACACTTTACACATTTCTCTTATTTTTCTTTCTTTCTTTCTTTCTTTTTTTTTTTTTGGAGGGGAACTGTGGAGTTAGGTATACTTATTTTTTTTTAGTTGACAGAAAATTTATGCATATTTATGAGGCACCATATCATGTGCAAATCAGGTTGAACATCTATTAAAATATTTATCTTTATAGTGAAAGCAATTGAATTAATTTCTTCTAGCTTTGTTGAAATACACAGTACATTATTGTATTAGTAAGCTTTGCATTATTATGACCAAAATACTTGACAAGAACAACCTAGAGGACGAAGAGTGTGTTTCAGCTCATGATTTCAAAGGTCTTAGTCCGTGGTCAGTCAGCTCCATTGCTCTGGACCTAAGGTGAGGTAGAACATCATAAAGGACAGGTACAGTGGAGGATAGCTGCTCAGCTCATGGCAGCCAGGAAACAGAAACAAAGAGAGAGGACCTAGGGACTAGATATGATCACCAAAGGAAGATCCCCAGTAACCTGCTTCCTCCAACCACACATCACCTGCTTATAGTTACCACCCAGTAATTTATTCAAATTCTTTAATCTACCAAATGTATCAATTCACTGATGAGCTGACAGATCTCTTAATTATTTCACCTCTGAACATTCCTGCATTGCCTAACATGAGCTTTTGAGGGGACATCTCGTATTCAAACCATAGCATTCTACCTTGGCCCCCAAATACTCATTTTTATTTCACAAGGCAAAACACTGTAGTCCATATCCAGTAGTCCCCATGGTCTTAATAGTTTCAACAGTGCTGAAAAGTCCTATCTCCAAAGTTTCCTGAGAATCAAAGAAAAATCTTGGCTGTAAGCCCCTGCAAAAATTCAAAGCAAGTTACATATGTCCAATGTAGAATGATACAGAGCAAACATTTCTATTCCACCCAAAGAAGAAGAAGTAGGGAACTAGGAAGAAGGAATGGGACCAAAACCAGAATGAAAGTCAGCCATTTCCAATACCCGGGTCTCACAGCAAGATATGAACTTCATAGGACATGTGCAGCCCAGTTCCTACAGCCTTGCTGGTTGCAGTCTATGTGTTCTTTCTGTTAGACTGGCTCTGTTCACATCCAGGAGCTTTCCTCAGCAGATGTTTCATACCATTGGCATCTCTTAATCCCTGGGTTCTACATTCTAGCATACCTTCCTTCTTGAAGCTTCACACATAGCCCTCTCAGGGGCTGCCTACAGAGATCCCAACCCAGATTTATTTTTCCTGACCTTCCAAGTGTCCCTCTGAAATCTTAGTGGAAGCATCCATAACCCATAACCCATACCCCCTCCAGGATCCTGTTTATATCTGCAGAACCAGCACTGTGTGAATGATGCCAGAGTCTGTCACTAACTCAAGTAGACTCTAACCCTCTTAGACCATGGCTACAATGGTTGCTGAGTGACTGAGTGGCTGAATATAATGAAATGTGTTTTGGGGAAACGCTTCTCAGACACTCCTATATGAGTAAGGTACCCCCATGGTCTCTTAAATGCATTTTCATTTTTTCACTCTTGAACTTACCTTGGGTGTGACCTTGCTGATTATTGAGATACTCTCAAGGCATCTTCCTGTTGTCTCTATGAAAAGCACTTAGATTCTTTGAATTGGAGTTAATCTCTTCAGCAATGCAATGTTATTGTCCCCTTTTTTACATGTGCTTTTTCTCTAACCAAACTGCAAGTTTTTCAAATCTTTCCTCTCTGCTTTTTGTCCCTGATCCTCATAGTAAACCTGGCTAAAAGTCATCAGCAATACCTATGCCATGGCCTGAATGCTCTGCTGCCTTGAAATTTCCACCACCAAACTAATTAGTCTGTCATCTTTAAATTCAGTCTCCCAAAAAGTCTCAGGACAAGTGCAAAATATAGACAAGTTCTTTGCCATAATGTAACATGAATAGCCTCTATTTCAATACCCAAGAATCTTTGTTCCCCTCTGAAACCTCAAGAGCCACTGCCTTTACTGTCTCCATTCCTATTGGCTTTGTGGTCTTCTGAAATTCAACCCACCATCACCACCCAGAAGTGCCCAGTAAGGCCTGTTTGCAACATTCAAAGCCTTCTCCAGCCTGAACCTCCAAACTTTTCCAAACTCTTCTTGCAAACCAGTTACAAGGCTTCTGAAACATATGATCAGGTATATCACAATAGTGACCTTACTCCTCGTGTCAATTTCTGTACAATAGCACACAAGAACCTATTCTATCCAACTATAACTTTATACCTGTTGATTAACTTTTTCCCATTCCATTCTCCCCCTTTTACTCTCCCTAGCCTCTGTTAACCACTAGTCTAATCTTAACTTCTGTGAAAACTTTTTTAGATTCCGCATGTTTATTGCTCTTATTTTTCAAAATTCCCATTGCTACTTTTTTTTAATTAATAAATTTTAGAATTCACTTTTCAGGTTTCTCCAAATATTGTCAAAGGCTTTGGTTAGAATCATGAGTAATTTTTGACTTACAAAAACCTTTGCTTTTTCATTGATGAACATAAAATTGGTTCTATTTTATCTTTCAACTGAGATTTAAAACAGTTATTGCCGCTTCCTTCCCTTTTAATTTTATTGCTATAAACTTTATAGATATTTCATTCCTATTATAAATTATATCCTTCATCATATGATTTGCTTGTTTTTTGATGGTGTACTGGAATGTTAATTATTTTTCTAAGAGGAACACAGTTCCTTGCACAGTATCTATTGGATTTTCTTTACAAATGATAATACTGTTTTCGGATAATGACAGTATTGCCTCTTCAATTACAAAGTTTATATCTCATCTTTGTTTGTCTTACCATGCTAGAAATATATGTGTTAATCAACAACAGTAATGATCAACAAGACATAGCTGAATGACATACAATGACATAGAAGACATACAATGAATGCATCTATTTTTTTTAACTTTGATTTGCTATAGGTTTAAGATAATCTATTATCAGTTGAAGAAAATTTTTCTATTACTAGTTCTCTAAGAATGTCTTGATAAATGACTATTAAACTTTAGAAAATGCTTTTTAAGAATACATTCTTTTTAACATTGAATCATCCTTGCATATCAATCTATATGAATCAGTTTATATAATCACTTAGTATCATCATATAGGGCATAAAAAATATCCTTATTAATTTAAACATGACAAGTTTTTAAAAAATATATTACTATACTCTTGAGGTTCACACCTAAATATTTTATAGATAGTACATATATAAATCATCAGGAAAGAAATCCCTGAGCATCTGATTTATATGGGAAAATATGACCCGCTGTACTGTATTCTACTTTACAATGCAGTTTCTAGGGACACAAACCCAGATAAAAGTGTATTAGATTCTTTCTCTCTACATAAAGAGACTATTGTCTACTAAAAGTTCTTTATGTAAATGTGTTCTTTTTCACAGATTGAGTGTCAGATTATTTTTTCCTTTCTGAGAAATTAAAAGTTCTACTCTTCTTTATAGGCATCAAAAAGGGATGTATTTATAATAGTAGGAGGTAATATTCGGGTAGAGTTTATGCTATGATGAGTACTCCTTTAAACCTGTTATACTTATGTGTATATACACACACACACACACACATACGCATACACACATTTAAACCTCATACCCTCCTCCTTGAAGAAGTACTATTTATATCACCCTTTTAGGGACAAGACATGAATGTGGGTGATGTTTTTGAAGGTTACACGCTAATGAGTGTTATAAGATTCAGACTTAAGCAGATTCATTCAACATCTGTACATTTAATCACAATCATATTACCTTTTGAGTTTTATTCTCTTTCATTAAACACAATATTTTTGTCAGTTTATTTTTAAAATAAAAGTATTATGTATTGTATCACAGAAGAATTATGTGATGGCTAAAATATGTTACATCAGTTGTAGTGACATTTGAATTTACTAGAGTGAAAAATTCTAGAAATGAATGTGTTGGAGTTTGATTCTAATCCTATAAGCAGAGGCAGCATATATCTATGTTGTTTGAACTGTATGTATTATGATATATTGGACAAGGCTTTTTCCAGGATATGCTTTTTCCCTTTTTGTATATAACAATGCATCTTAATAAAACTATTGAATAATATGCATTTTATAAACATGAATTTAATTCATTACATCTTTATAAAATGATATCAAATATGGAAGCAAGAAGAAGAAAAGATTAATTTCCTCCTGATACTAATGTAATAGCAGGCAGCAGTATAGCATTCCTGATATTTTTTAAAATATTAATATTCAAGACACTGCCTACATTCCGATACATGATTTTAAGACAAATGCAGAATTGTTTTTAATTGTATGTCACAATGTTTGAAAATTGTACTTTCTACTCTAATTTGTAGCACCTCGTTTTTGGAATTAAGTCATTCATCGCATACCTGATTCCAGATGTACCAAAGGGCCTACATGACCGAATACGTCGGGAAAAGTACTTAGTCCAGGAAATGATGTACGAGGCTGAACTAGAACATTTACAACAACAACGGAGACAGAGTGGTCAGCCTGTTCACCACGAGTGGCCTTAGTTGATACCATTAGTGCAAGAGGGGAGGTACCATTAGTTGCAAAAGAAAGACATCAATTTGAAATCTAGATGAGATCTAAGAGGAAGGCGTATTTGGCAAAACATAGACATCATATGCTACTTGGAAATATATCACAGCAATTTCTGGGATTTGGAATATCCAGGTTTCTAGAGAAGGAAAAGATGACTTATGACCTTAAAAAGAGGTTAGACTGACAATGTAGGAAGTCAACATCTAATTCTCAGAACCAGTCTCAGGGAGTTGTGCGGTTGGAGACCTTCCCCTTCCATCGGCTGCAGTGTACTAGGAAGGGTGGTAGTGACATTTCTAGAGACGAATGTTCGTGTAAATATTCAAAAGCCAGACATGATGTAAAGTATCACGTGGTCTTCACTCACATACTAATCTGACTTTGGAGCCTTCATTTGAATTGAGATGCTTACATGAAATGACTTAAATCAGTTGTTGCCTTTTCTGCCAGAACTCCATGTTCCTCCAGCTTACAGGTTAGTAGGAATTTCCCTGACTCTTGAATTCATGGATCTGTTCCAGAAGGAATTTATGCTGCTTTGCACTGACTATGCAGTTGAAGAGTTGCACATAACTTTTAGTAGTCAAACCAAAAATCTAAGATTCCAAAAATAATGCAATTCATTGAAATAATAGTCTATTCCATTGGCTACATTCAAGTCTATTTTATTACTGGCAGAGCCAGTTGCACTGCACATTTTTTGTACTAAATAACCATATAGTTAGAAAAAAAATGGTTATTCTTCTATCATTTAGAACACAACTGATCCATACTTTACTGTGGAAGGCTGTTTTATAGTATATTTAATGTTTCCCCCTCTGAATCATTGCAAATCTCACAGAATATTATCTTGATATGCTGTAAATATGTTGATTTTCCTTGTACCTTTGCACAGTATGTAATGCAAGTTCCAATTTATAATGCAGCTCTGAGACCAGTTACACAATTTGCTATTGTAATGTTTATTCAGGAATTCTGACACCAGATGCTCTACAACACTTGTGATTTTTCTACCATGTGCACTCATGAGCTAATGAAAACAATGCATGTATATAAATCTATATTATTTGTAAAAATACTTTTTTGAGTTCTTTTTCATCAGTGAAGGGAGTTTTCTGTTATTATTTCTTTGATAGTTTGGCTTGCTTTATTTTTGAAAACTCTGTAGGAAAAAAAAGTGAAATTAATTGTGAAAGAGATAATTGTTGCTTTGTTGTGGGATTCCTATTTTCAGTGTCAAAACTATCTGTCCACAGTCTGATAGAGCAAAAATGATGGGGCATTCAGCTAAAGAAAATCCACTCTAGGCATTAACTATGAGGGCAGGATAAGAAGGAAGATAAGAACTAAGGTCAGGCAATGTAGGGTAGGAGTCAAGGTACTTTTCCTTGCAAAACAAGGAAATCCAAATTTTCCTTTCCAGGGAATGGGTTCTTGACTCACACACACACACACACACACACACACACACACACACACACACACAGACACACACACACACACACATGCATGCACACACATACAGTATATATGATTACTGTTGTTTGTCCAATTCATTCTTGTCCAATTAAACAAAACAGTCATTACCAAAATTTAAAAGACCAGTTTAGACACAATCGAAAAAAGATCCCTTTGTGTGTATGTTGGTGTTTCTCTAGTAAGGAAATTAAAGCAGTTCACTTCTAGAAAAACGTTTTCCTAATTATAACACTGAGGGGGGAAGAATTTTACCTTTCCTTCTTTCCCTCTGGGAAAAAAGTTAGTAAATTACAGTTGTTTCATGATTCTTATCCAGGACAATTACTTCCCTACTTGTCCTTTGATTTTGAACCAGGGGAAATAGCCTCACAAATCCTGGCCATGCAGGACTCTTCCATTCAAATTACAACTAAATTCTCTAACTACACGATGGAGTTTCCAACTCCATTTTTGTAGCACCAGTGTTTCCTTCTCTTTGCTAATCATAGGCACATGCCTGACTAAAATACTGCCTTTTTTAACCTGACATTGACCTCTTTTCCAAATTAGGAACACAAAACAGAGACATTTGTCTTACACTGCAGCAAATAATGATAACTGTTTCCTTCACAATTCATCTTTTTTCAAGTTTTTATATAGGCCCATCAAGGTTTAAAAGAATACTGATTAATATGAGAAGAGAAAGATATTTTAATAAAATTATAACACATTAATTTAGAAAAGGTTTTCCCCCATAATCTTGAAACAGGAGTGCAAAATGGAAAAATTATCTGAAATATTTTATTGTGAATTTGACTGTGCTATGACTTCATCATTGTTGACAGTACAGTAATGACAGCCCCTCACAGTGCATTTATTAGTTTTAGATTACTTTGCTTTAGTTGAAAGAAATATTTTATATCTTCATTTTCATATGAATACAAATTATTTCTCAAAGATTTATAGCTCACACTATTCTCAGGAATTCTGTGTTACACGAATGCTGCTTATATTTTCATATTCTAACTTCTTGTCTTTTTAAGCTAAAAAATAATGACTCTGTGCATGCAGTCTGCCTTGATGAGTTGTACAAAGCTGAAGAGATTTCCCAAAGGATAATCACTCTAGATTATAGCTGAAATAGTTCACAATTGTCTGAGTTTGTGCACGTACTTTTAAGTAAAATGCTGAGTGACTGCATGATGAGATGCAACTTTTAAATGCTGCACATACTTCTAAATTGACTCGTAGCACAATCTATTGTACGATGGAATGAATGCAGAAATTTTGACTCAATAAATTATCATTTGATATGGTATTTTTCCTATAATTTGTGTGTTAAATTTAATTCTGCTGATTTTTAATATTAAATTGGGTTTCGTTGTATGAGTATGGGGAAGGAGGATTTCTCATCCTTTAGTTCTACAAAACAGTAGGTGCTTATTCTTAACCAATTCTTAAAAAGTTATGACTGTCTTCTGATCAGATTATTGTCATCTTCAAGACATTCACACATTAAAATGCAGATGCAATGTCACATTAATGCTAATTATATTTTGTACTCAACACGGATGGAAAAGGCAGCTTGATTAGGTCTTGGGAGGGTAATAAGAATTCTATTTTAATTAGCTTTTCCTCAGTGTGACCAAAAGACCTGACAAGAACAACTTAAAGGAGGAAACGTTTATTTTGGCTTATGGTTTCAGAGGTTCAGTCCATGATTGACTAATTCCATAGCTCTGACGTAAAGTGATGCAGAACACTGTGGCAGAAGAAAATGGCAGAAGAAAACAGCTCAGAAGATGGCCACCAGGAAGAAGAGAGAGCTAGCTCCACTCACTGGGGACAAAATGTAAGCTCCAAAGGCATGCCCCCAGTGACCCACCTCCTCTAGCTACTCCCCACTGCCTACAGTTATCATCCAGTTAGTCCAAATCAGTGGATTAAGCCACTTATTAGGTTACAGCTCTCATAATCTAATCATTTAACCTCTGAACACTCTTGAATTGTCTCACACATAAGCTTTTGGAGTACACTGCATATCTAAGCCGTAAGATTCCTCCCCTACCTCCCCCAAATTCATCCCCATCTCACAATCAAAAATTAAGGTAGTTCATTTTCAAAAGTCTCCATAGTTTTAACAGTTCCAGCATTATGCAAAACTCCAAGTTGGAAGTCTCCTCATTCTCAAGGAGAACTCTCATCTTGAACCTCTGTAAAACTCAAGTTCAATACATTCAATGTATAACAGCACAGAGTAAGCATTTCCATTCTACAAGGGGAAAATAGTGGCACAGAAAGAAGGGATGGGACCAAAGCAAGACTAAAATTCAGCTGGGCAAACAAGTTCTGTAACTCCATGTCCAGTATCTGGGTCACACAGCATCATGATATTCTCAGTTTTGCCTCTACGTAGCTGATTCCTGCAACTTTCATCAGAAGATGTTACGTGGTATTGTCATCTTTTAATGTCAAGGATCTTCATTTCTACTTTGGCTCCCTTTTCATATCTTCATACATCAACCTCTCAGGGGCAGCCTGCAGGGACTCCTACCCTATTATGATTTCCCTGTCCCCCTCAGGCCTTCCTTTGAAATCTAGGTGGCAGCTTCCATGACCCCCTAACTCTAATAATCCGCATTCTTGAGCACCCAGAACCATATGGTTCATTCATGGGTCTGTCACCACTGTAAGCAGTAACCAACAACCTGGGACTATGGATTCAGCAACCACTGAGTGCCTGGTGATAGAGCATTGTGAAACAACTTCCTAAGCCCCCTGTCTAACAGGATTCCCCTCTGATCTCTTCTTGAACCTGAGATGGGTATAGCCTTGCCAATTCCTGAGATACTGTCCTATTGTCTCTTGGTAAAGTACTTTGCATCTCTTTAGTGGCTATTATATCTTTAACAACCACATCTTTCTTGGCCCCAGATTTACTCCTACTTTTCTGGCCAAAATGAGTTTTTCAAATCTTTACACTCTGCTTTCTACTTCTGATTATCACAATAACTTTGACTGTAAGCTACTAGCAATATCCATGTGACTGCCTGAATGCTATGCCATTTTGAAATTTTGTCTGCCAGATTAATTAGTCCATCACATTTAAATTCATCTTCAAAGATAATTTTAGAACATGGACAAAACGTAGACAATTTCTTTGTAAGAATGTAACACAAATGTCCTCCAGTCCAATTTCCAGTAGTGTCCTCCTTCTGCTCTGAAACTTCATAAGTCCAAACTTTAATGTCCACAGCCTGTCAGCATTCTTGTCTTCTGAGTTCCCTCTAGAATTTCCCATTAAGGTCTGCTTACAATTTTCCAAAGCTTTTTAGGCTTGAATCTCTAAACTTTTCAAATTCCTTCCTTCAAAATTCAAAAAGTTCCATAAGTTTCTAAACCACATGGTCAGGTTAATCATAGCAACAGTCCTCTTCTCAGTACCAATTTCTGTTTTATTTGGCTTTCCTTGCTGTGAGAAAATTCCATCTCACCCCAATTAGAATGGCGATTATCAAGAATACGAGCAACAACAGGTGTTGGCGAGGATGTGGGGAGAAAGGTACACTCATACACTGCTGGTGGGGCTGCAAATTAGTGCAGCCACTATGGAAAGCAGTGTGGAGATTCCTTAGAAAACTTGGAATGGAACCACCATTTGACCCAGCTATCCCACTCCTTGGCCTATACCCAAAGGACTTAAAATCTGCATACTACAGAGATACAGCCACATCAATGTTCATAGCTGCTCAATTCACAATAGCCAGACTGTGGAACCAACCTAGATGCCCTTCAATTGATGAGTGGATAAAGAAACTGTGGTATATATATACAATGGAATATTACTCAGCCATAAAGAATGATAAAATTATGACATTTGCAGGCAAATGGATGAAATTGGAGAATATCATGCTAAGTGAGATAGGCCGATCTCAAAAAGCCAAAGGACGAATGATATCGCTGATAAGTGGAGGATGACACATAATGGGGGGGAGGGAAGGGTTAGAGTTAGGGTTAGGGAGGGGGGCAAGTATGGAGGAAGGAACTACTGTATAGAGGGTAAAGAGGGGTGGGAGGGGTGGGGGGAAGGGAAAAAATAACAGAATGAATCAAACAACATTGCTCTATGTAAATTTATGATTACACAAATGGTATGCCTTTACGCCATGTACAAACAGAGAAACAACATGTATCCCATTTGTTTACAATAAAAAAAAAAAAAAAGACTTAACAACAACAGCTCAATGGAGGAAGTTTATTTGGAGCTAAGAATTTCAGAGGATCAGTCCATTAACAGCCACATAACACTGGGCCCAAGATGAAGCAGAACACCATTGTAGAGGTTGTAACTAAGGATATCAGGTCAGAATATGGCAAGCAGGAAGCAGAGAGAGCTAGCTCCACTCATCAAAAACAAAATGTAAACCATACCTCCAGTAACTTACTATCTCCAGCTACACCCTATCTACCTATGGTTACCATATCAGTGGATAATCCACCAGTTAGGTTACACCTCTGATAATCTAATTATTTCACCTCTGAATGTTTTTGCATAGTCTCACATAAGTAGTTTTGGGGGATCCTTCATATCTCAACCATAACACACCCCATCACACATAAGTTTTTTTTTTTTTTGGTTTTTTTTTTTTGGTCACGCATGTTCTGGATCTATGAATAGCCATCAAAATCTTCTTGGAACAGCACTTTTAGCACAGATACAACACATGCCAAGAAAGGAGGACATTCAAGAACATCATAGCCAAGAGTCAATCAAAAGCCTCCACCATGCCTAGTTTTCATTGATTTGATGGTCAATATTGAAAATCTAGGTTTCCTGCAGCATCACTTACCTGGATATGACTGAATTGGTCAATTTGGGGCAGTTAAAGATAGACCCTGGATATGCTTTTGCAGGCACACATCACTGTCAAATGTTTTATTACCTATTGTCTGTGGAATATGCCCGACTCAGTCCTACTATGTTCATGAGAAATTTGTACTCCATTTTCTTCCCCGATCACAGTATTATAATGAACCCCAAGGATAGTTCTAGGATTTTGTTCAGAGAATCAATGAACAACCATTTCACTCGATATTTGTAACTCTGTTTCTGACACAAAGGAAAATATTTCTCTATATGCATTCCTATTCAAAATGAAATATGCCAACATCACATTGGCCAAAGAAAAGATTAATTGGGCTTTAACTTGAATCATCGATCAGTCCAAGCTTCTGCTATCTTGGATTTGTGTCTTTGTTTTGGTGAAAAGTTACCTTCAGTTGAATTTGCCATCTATGTTCATATGAAAAACCATACTCATAACCCCATAAATGGCTTGCTTTCTAGAGAGCATAAATATTATAGCCACTGCATCCTAGCCTGACTTGCACTAAGACATCTTTTTAAAAAAGTAAAGGAAAGCAGACAGGTTGATAGAGAAAATTCTCATAACTGCAATCAGTTACAGTTTCTGGTACTAGCAAAGTCCATACCCAGGGAGATGCAGCAGTCTCTAAATCCAATCTTACTACTCTTAGACTGGACTATTGTATGCTTCTGCACAGCTCTCCTTTAAGAAAGTCTCTTTTCCACATTTACCTGGATCTAAGTAAGTGTGTATTGCACAAGACAGTTAGCTGTGAAGATGTTATTTCACATGTTTCCTTAAGAAGAAAGGAGTGAAACCTCCAGGTCTTGCACTGTCTGCCTTGATACTTTTTTCCATCTTAATTCTTTCTGCATGGAAAGAGTCTCTTCTCTCTTTGTTTTTCAGAAAGCTTTGCTTCTTCAATTATTAGGTGAAAAACAAAACTTAAATTTGAGATTTACTTACATAGTCCCCATAAACATAATTGTTGTGTGGGTGACTAGACACCTTTGATACCAAGGCTATCTGATGATTATTTTGTCAGTGCCCATGGAATTCAGTGTTACTGGGTAAATCTTTAGTCCAAATTGAATATTTTGTATTGAAAAATAGTATGAGCACATGCTACTTTTCTTGATATCTGTGTCTAAGAAAAGAGATGGCAAAGATATTTGTGGAAGCAATTTTTTGGAGATTGTGGGAGCAACTTAGAAACTTCCTACCTAGGCAAAGAGTTTACTCTGCAGGTCCTCTTCAGTTTCTGCTGTTCATGCACCCTATCTTTTTTCTGACTAAAAAGCAAACCACAGTTTATCTATAAACAACCAAAAAGAAATGAAGAAGTTTTAAAATCTTCTTCAACTTTTTCTTCTAATCTGTTAAAATGTATGTAATTAAATCTAGTAAGTTTAATTTTGGCAACTACAATTTTAAATACTGAAGACAAAAATGTACTTAAAAGTGTATGAAATTTAGATCTTGTAAGATTTATCTCCATTGGTTTCTATGTTGTCATTTTGAAGTAGGAAAAGCTACTCGAATCCTATAATTAAGAAGAGAATTTGAGGATGACCATAGGAGAAAATACATTCCTCCATCCATTTTTTATCCCCTTCAGGAAGAGAAATTCTTTGCCATCATATATTTAACCAGATAATTATAAATGTTAATTTTCTTACTTCACAGACCATCTGAACATCTTAAAGACTTATGTGCTGTATTGTTAATCATTAAAAATTTCTTTCAAATGCTCAACAAATTTAAAGTCAATTTAAATAATTTTTATTCTGGTGATATAAACAAAATTAAGTTTTAAGAAAGTGCCCATAAGTCAGCATTCATGAGAGCAATTATCAGTAAAGATACATAAATCCATTTATGGATACATTTATAATGTATATTCCAGATCAATAAGTGCCATTGCTTCATTGCTCAGTTTGCAAATTCAGCTGGACTTTATTTTACTGATATGAATAAGCAATTTGGGCTGTTTATTTTCCTAAACATGCAATTACAATAGGACATTAAATAAATATACCACACAAAATATCCTTAGCCTCAGAATGTGTCCAAAAAAAGGTTCTGTAATTGGTATTATTGGGTGTTCTGAACCTTTGTATATAAACCTGAAATTATTATTATTTTATACAGGGGCTTGAACCCAGGGGGACTTAACCACTAAGCCACATTCCCAGCCCTTTTTTATATATTTTATTTAGAGACAGCTTCCTGCTAAGTTGCTTAGAGCCTCATTAAGTTGCTGAGGCTGGCTTTGAACTCATGATCCTTCTGCCTCAGCCTCCCATGTCACTGGGATTACAGGTGTGCGCCACCATGCTGACCTACTTGAAGTAATTCTGGAAATTTCTGAGAACAAATAGGCTAGTGTCCGCAAAAGATAGCATCATTACATATTGTTCTACTTAGTTTACAATAGCCAGATTATTTAATTATAAAACCCTCTTGATACTTACTTTGTGTGTGTGTGTGCATGCGTGTGCACATGAGTGTGGGTCCTAAATCCCAGTGGACTAAATATTACAGGCATTATCCAAAAAAGAATCCATTTTATTTAATATAGCAAAGCTTACCATGATATATATACTGCCTTAATTTATAAGGTTTACATTGAAGATTTTTGATAGATGACCATCTTACATTCTATTCATACAAGGAATATTCACATTTTTCATTGCAATGTTCTTCAATCAGAATTTATTTTTAAAAGAAACAAATAATTATATACCTTAATTACACATCATTATCCACAAATTTTTTCCTAAGATTAACAAATTGTATAAACATGGCACTGTATTTTGAAGTATTCCAGGACTCTAAAATTAAAAGATGCATACATTTTTGGAAATGCAAACTCATCTTTTGAGCATTCTAACTGCTCATTGGGAAACTACTCTTTGGGAATTTGTGACATGACTGTTAATTTATATCTTATGTTTATCTCATTTCTAATACTTAAAGTGCACTAGTGATACACATTCTAAGCAGTGTCTGGAAAATCCCAAAGAGAAACAAAAAATAATTTAAATGAAAATGAACACAATTGTCTTCATATACCACAGCATCATTGGATGTTCTGTATGGGCAGTCATGGAGCTAAACACTTCCTATAATATACCCTCTTGCTCTAGAACTTTAGAATTTATTTTCTACCGTTTGGTTATTAAGTACCCACATCTGTTGGAACAAGGTGAGCTAGCACATATGAACTGGATGAGCAGAGTTTAAGACCTGTGGACATATATTTTCGACCAAAAAAGGTTCTATGGCTGGTGAAATCTCTTACAGCTAGCAAGCTATTTGCAATGAAAGTTCCTTTACATGTGCTGTCCTAACACACTTCTATAAGAAATTAGAAAAAAAAAAAATTCCATTCAAAATAGCCTCAAAAAGTACCTGTAAATAAATCTAACCGAAGAGGTGAAAAACTTCTACTGCGCCCATTATAGAACACCAAAGAAAGATCTTGAAAAGACCTTATAAGATAGGAAGACTGCCTATGTTCTTGGGTAGGCAGAATTAATATTGTCAAAATGGCCATACTACCAAAAGCACTACCCAAGTTCAATGCATGCCCATCAAAATACTGAAGAACAAGAAAATACAATTCAAAAATCATATGAAAGAATAAAAGACCCAGAATAACCAAAGTAATCCTGAACAAGAAGAGTAATGTTGTAGGTATCAGAATACCAAACTCAAATTATACTACAGAGCTATAGTGAAAACAAGCAAAAAAGACCAGCATTGTATTCACATAAAAGTATACATAAAGATCAATGGAACAGAATATAAGATGCAAAGACAAATCCACATAGATACAGTCATCTGATACTTGACAAGGTCCCAAAAACATACTCTGGACAAAGATATCCTTTTTAACAAAAGGTGTTGGGAAAACTGGATATCTCTAAGAATCACCCTAGATCCCTGTACCTGACCCTGCACAAAAGCCAAGTCAAAGTGCATTCAAAGATCTAGGAATTAGAGGGGAACGTTGCAACTGCTAGAAGAAAACACACTCCAACACATTGGCACAGTCTTTAACAAGACTCCTAAGGCTCAAGGAATAAAACCAAGAATCAGTAAGTGGGGTGGCATCAAATTAAAAAGCTCTGCACAGCAAAAGGAACATGAGTGTGAAGACAAAGACTTTCAGAATGGAGGAAGCTCTTTGACAGCCATTCTTCTGACAGGGGATTAATATCCAAAATATTAAAAAGAAAAACATATCAATGAGGTGCTCCTTTTCTCTTTACCTTACCTTAGAGAAAGACTCCAGACTTCTTGTTAAGCACATAATCGATTTGCCTTTGTAAAATGGTGGAAAGGAAGAAAGAAACACTGCCCCAACACCAGGAAGGAAAGAGAGCATTTAGTTATAACTGCTCCCACTGATCAGACACACGATCTCCCAGCTGTGCTTTGTATATAACCTTTAAAGTTTGATCAGACAACTCTGGCAATGGGAATGACTAAAAGAGGCTTAAAGGTGGCATTGGGAGGATGCTTGTAGCATTTAAATGTTCTGCCAGCAGTTATAAGATAGGGGGGGTGTAAAACATGTCTACATATATGTGAGGCATGAGGCTGGGAGCGACATCCTTCTCATTTTACCAATAGTGTCAAAGAAGCATGATGCAGATTCCCTTTTCCCATTCTGCTTCTATAATTCCAAGATATTGGTGGTTAAATCTGCAAAACAGAGGTTAAGGGTCAAGCTCTGTGGTAAAACAGGTGTTTAGCATGAACATGGGCCTAGGTTCAATCTCCAACACACACACTCTCACACACACACACACACACACACACACACACCAGAGAACAAACTAAACAAAACAAAACTTAAAAACACAAAGAACCTGAAGTTTAATATGACACAAATCACCTTCTTTGACTCCTTGCACTATGGTGAAATCTAGTCCCAATTTATTAAAGAAGGGAATCCCCAGGCATGTACCGCATTGCTGATTTTTGCACCTCAAAACTGGGGATTTGCAAAGAATATCCTGAGGTACAGTAATTTCATCTGTATAAATAAGTATAAATAGATACGGAACACCCTTGTCTTCTAATAATGACTGGTATATGAGTCTACTAACAATAGGTAAGAAGTGTGTGTGTGTGTGTGTGTATGTGTGTGTGTGCGCGCATACTTGCATGTATTGTCCTAGAAATAAGTAATTTTCTCTAACGCCATATTGTTTTGGCTTTTGTCCTTGGAATCAGATCCTGCAACATGAGCCAGGCCTTCTTGCTGGAGTCCATTCTGCAATACAGATTCATTCCCTTGTTTCCAGGCATTCTCAAGGTTGTCCTGAGAAAAATGGAAAGACACATCGTAACAAAATAGTCTTCATGTACTCCAACCCACCTAGAGGGATATATTGCTCAGGTCTCCCTTTCAAATAATAACTCCATACAAAAGTGGTCCAATAACTGAACCAAGATTTCCTAACTGATAATCTTGAGAATAACAAAAAAAAAAAAAAAAAGTTTATTGAGCATTTACAATGTCTTGTGTTACCTGAGGAAATTCATACATCTCTCATTTAATACAGCAATTCTGTGAGGTAGTCCTCTTACCTCATGAGGAGAGAAAAGCCTGTGATTCAGAGGGCAATGGCCTGTTCCTACCTATTGACAGCAAGCCCTCTGGAAGCTAACTGGAATACCTGCATGTAATCTCCCTTGCAGAGTACTCAACGTTTTTTGACAAAGAAACCTAATAGTGACACCCTGCATCTTCTCTCCCACTCTCAACTCAGCCTTGAGAATGTAAGCTCGTATCGACAGAATTTATGACTTATATGAGGAAATTCTCAGGAAGATAAGTCTGTAAACTGGTTCATAATGTGATTCTTCAAGAACTTCTCCGAAATCCGCTTACGCAAACAAAAGATTATTCAACCGCTGCCTTCTCAGAAAACTAAACTGCTGATCTGGATAAATGTGACCTCTCTAAACTATAAATTGTTGAATGGGGCTGACTCCTTATTTATAAAACCATTGCTTGCTTACCAAGTCTGGCTCAGGACCCCTACCCACCTCTGTTCTCCTTTTTTGAACTTTCATATCATGGTTTTTTCCAGTTCTAATCAGAGCCCTGAATATGCATTTAAATATCCCCCTGAAAACTCTTGATCCCAGCACCCATTCTGAGCCTCTGAATGGTACTCTTCCCAAATCTGATAGGTATTAAATTTATGTCATATACACAATTATGGGGACAAGAACAATTGACAGATGAAAAATAAATGATGTGATATGGGTTAAGAGTCTGAAGTCATATGAGAGTAAAATGGGGATGAAAAATTGGAAATAAGCTTGTACTAAAAAAGAAAACCAAAAAAACCCAAAAGATTACTCCTGCCATTCATCAAGTTTGGAGGGCAGACTGATGAGCCAGCTGCAAACCCGGCAGAAAACGTTGCTTCCCTGAAGTCCTGGAGCTGTCACCTTCCATAATAACTCTTTGTCTGACTATTGTACTCTTGCCAATGCTGAACTTGGAAGTTTAGGGAAGTTTTGGTTTTATTTCCTGCTTCCCTTTAACACCTCTTAGAATCCTTCAGCAAGAGCCCCAACCTTGCAAAAGACATGTCCACCCCCCACTCTTGTAGAGGGTGGTATTATGTGGGTCCTCTGCAGCGCCCTAGCATGCTGTATCAAGTGCAACTTGGTCCCACTGCAGGCTATTCCTGATGGTTCTTGGCTAATGGGAACTTGGTAGTTCTCACATAGTGCGTCTAGCTCTGTCTGACCGAAACACACTTAGTGGAGTAAAGAGGCTGGAAAGTTAGATGTCTCTTTTTGCATCTCTGCCTATAAGTTTCTCCAATATTTTATATAAATACCCCAAAGAACAAGGAGTGTCTCTCTATTTCACTCTGCATAATCACCTGTTCCCATGCTAAGTTCTCAGACAGAAAAAAGCTGAAATTAGGAGAAGTTCAATAATTCATCCAAGGACAGTAAGACACAGGACTGGATTAGTCCCAAGGCTGTATGAATCTAAAGCCTGGGTTTTAGCCCTTACCAGAGACTGTGACTCCTTGTTCCCTTTTTATTATTTATTTTTATATTTTACCTAGAATTCACCTTCACAGGGGTTAAAAGGAACTTTGAAAATGGATCACTTGCAGTGCAGATCCAGGGCACATTTACCTATCATCATGTTCACAGGCTTAAAAGATAACCAGCTGAGGAAATTCTGAAGTTGAAATCTAGATTCTTTCAAGTTGTAACATTCACAGCTTTCCTTCACCAAGCCGGGCCCCTACGCCTTGCAACTGGCTCAAAATGGGCAAAACAGGAATGAATCCCTTCGAGCCAAGTCTTATTTTCAAAGCTCAATCTACTTACCTGCTCTGTCCCACGGTCATGCTGAACTCCACACCAGCACAGAGTTTTGTATTTCTTAGACCAAAAGCAAAATAAATTGCAAACTGGTCTAATTAAGAGTGGGTCAACATCCTTGCCTCTTTGGGGACCTATTAACAAAAGAACAGGTGGATTCGACTTTTAAAGACTTCAGGATTTAAGCATTGTCCACTTGAGAAGTAATTTGCTTCTTACATAAGGGTGAAAACAGGACTGACAGGTTAATACATAGAACTTGGTTAACTCCTGAAAGAAAGGAGTTGGGGTTACTTTTAAGAAAACCATGAACCCGTCAGCTCAGGTAAGCTCACATCTATAGAGTTAAACAGAGAGGACACATTTATTTTAAAATGTTCAGAATGGAAAACTCTACTAATAACCTTCATAGGCCAACAAAGGGGAAAGCAGGAATCACATTCATTCAAGAAAGCTCTTAGTTTTTATCCAAATCAGATATAATATTCAAGGTTATCTAAGTCACTATTTGTAAAATTTTACTGTTTCCTCCTGTCATTCAAGCTATCTACCTCCAGGACAAGCAATCCTGTTATTCTCCCCAGCCACTCTAGACTTTCTTCTGTGCTTTTTCCTACTCTTAAAATGCACCTGTTCAATAGCACATTCCTTCAAATCCTGCTGTTGAACAAGATTCACAATAATGCTAAAAATAATATTTAAGGATCATAATGTTCCTCCTCCCAAAATCTTTGCAAATTTTGGTTTATCATAACTATTTATGAATACTCAATCTCATTAAATGTTAGCCATGAGTCTGACAGCCAGCTTAGTCTAAAAGACCTAAAGGAAACGGTGGAATAGGAGTTACATGTACCAAGAAAATTCCTCCGATGAAATAGACAGTGTGCCCATCCACGAGCATTTCCTCAAATTTCTTTCTAGGGACATAAAAAAGTAGATTTTCAAAATTTCAAGTACACTTTCAAATAAGATCTTCCCTGGCACTATGTGATTCTGTCAAGAGATATTTGACCAAAGAGAATTCTACTGTTATTAACAAATAATACTTATCAATTAGTGCCTTCTAAAACCTAGGCACATTTTATCTAAATTACTTCCTTTAGTTAGGCAAGTGTTGTTGATGAGAAATGTTCTTAAGACCTACTAAATGATGGAGCAAGAAAGTAACCATATGTGGTTTAAAGCCTTTAACACCCAATTTGCCCTAATGTCTGTGTATGTGTGAGGTGGAGGAGGGCAAAACCTCAAAATACTATCCCAGCATGTTCTGAATCAGAAGAATTTAATTTAGAACCAAACTGTTATGGTTTGGATGTGAGGTATCCCCCAAAAGTTCATGTGTGAGATAATGCAAGAAGGTTCAGAGGAGAAATGATTGGGTTGTGAGAGTCTTAATTCAATCAGTGATTTAATCCCCTCATAGGGATTAACTGAGTCGTAACTGAAGTGGTAGGGTGTGGCTACAGGAGGTGGGAATTGGGGCTTGGCTTTGGGTAGTGTTGAGTGGAGACACTTTGCTTCCTAATGATGTGAGCTGCTTCCCTCTGCCACACTCTTCTGCCTGATGTTCTGCCTCACCCGAAGCCCTGAGGAATGGAGCTGGCCTTCTGTGGACTAAGACCTCTGAAACCAGAAGCCCTCAAATAAACTCTTCCTCCTCTATAATTGTGCTGGTTGGGTCATTTAGTCACAGCAGTGAAAAAGCTGACTAAAACACAAACAATTCCAGGGTTTCAAGAAGAAGATGTTTGTCTCTGAACAGACCACTAAAGTATGAAACACTCCAACAAATAATATAGATTTGAGGTTTGCTAAAAAATAAAGGAGTCTCTGTTTCATACAGATTTAGGATCTGTTTCCATGTAGAAAAAAATGAGTTTGAAAGATTATATAGTAAAGCAAAGTAGAAGGCTATAGTTCTCTATCAGTAGGAAGTTAAAAATGAAAATGAAACTTAAATATGGGTTTATGGCTTTAATCATGAGCAAGACCTTGGGGACTGAACATATTTGAACTTAGACTACAGGACTATGGACATATGTGTATGAAAGGAGAAGGTCAAAGGGAATGAGACCATTTTCTGTAGACAAATGAGTTTTTCTTAGGAAAGAAGTTTCCAGAAAAAGGGGAAATGTCATGACTTGTATTGCAATTTTGATTAAATTTGGAGAAGGTCTGCCTTCCTCTGAACAGAACCAACCATATACAAAGGTGATGAGTGTGACCTAGAATCCATTCCTTGTTTATCTCCTCTGCTGCCCACCGTGTGCAGAGTACAAGCCCTTAACTCTATAGAATCCCTGATTTCAAGACATACGCTATACTGGAAGTCAGAAATGCCAGGTCAGGAATGAAAAGGAGTTCATGGGAGAATATAAAATGTCAGAAACTTTGGAAAAAAGACACTGTCCACAAAGTTTCAATAGAAAGAGAAAGGTGTGTGTATATAAGTATATGAGAAAGAGAAAAGAGAGGGGGAAAGGGAGAGAAGAGAGTGAGAGACTAAAGGAAGGTTGGTCACATAAAATAATCAGGAATCAGAATGGCATAGGATTTCTCAGAAGCAAACTGCAAGAAGACAAATGAGCTACATCATATCATCAATATAGAGCTACACAATTCCTATTGATTTAGAAAGTAGTACAGTAACCTTGTCTGAAAAGATCAATGATCCAAGGCAAGAATCAACAAAATTTTTCTGTCAAGGACTGAAGAGTAAATATTTAAGATTTTGCTGGCCAGAGAGTCTATGTTGCAATGACCTAACTCTATCTTAGCAGAGTAAAATCAGATAATAGTAAAATGGTGGGCATGCTGTGTTTTTAAAGCTTTCTTTACAAAAACAGGTGGTAAGTCAGATTTAGCCTTAGTTTTAAACTTGATGTAAGAGATAAAAATAATGGACTGATTAAAGGTTTTATATCTGAGACTTGCAGCCACATGGCAGGTGAGATAAAAAATTGATAAGATTCAGATGAGTACAAAGAGCTGTACACTGAAAAGCAGAGTGGCATAAAGCTGTGCATAATGCTCTACTGATAATGGGATATTCTGGCCACTTAACCAACTAACGATGATCTTTGCCCTTGACTTAGGAAGTGGTATTTTCATTTCACATGACTGTAAAAAATAATGGAAAAAGACACTTTCAGCTGCCCAGTATAATTTTGCTAGTCATAAGACTTTAAAGTATATCTGGGCCCAACATCGTCTTCCAGTAGCCAATCAGATAATGATTAATGATATAGAAAGCCCTGAGGTGCTAATCAACAGACATAATTACATGTGTCAGCAAGCATGAGTGATGTGAATAACATGCCTTTGAGGTACTAGATAATCTGAGAAAAGTAGAGTTGAAACCATCCCTATTAAGACCAAGCAAGACTAAGTTTGAATATGACACAGGAGAACAGATCCACAAAGGCCCTGCCTTGTCTACTAACCTTATCCTACAAAATTTAAACAGTTTTAGTGTTTTTTTAAAAGAACATTCAGTGGGCATGACAGAAGTTTTTTGAAAACCCCTTAGTGACCAGATGTGAGGGTATCAAATGAGCACCAGAACCTCATTTGAAAAGATAGGCACCAGGAAGTAAGAACACATGACCACCAAGATCAATATTTTTTCAAATGTTTCATGGCATGAGACACTATTAGAGTGCTGCCTCTTGGTCTTAAGGTTATTTCCTTAAGATTCCAGACATTTAGAAATAAAAGATGGGATTGCATCAGGATGGCTGATCATGTTCAAGATGGAAAAAAAAAAAAAATTTTTTTTTTCAATCTAAATGTAACACAAATGTTGCTGCATCAACACAAGAACATGTCAATTCTTATGTGCATCTGGGAAACACATAGATTAGCAAGTCACAGGGTTTGAGCACACATTTCCTGCTTTACAATTAGGCAGTTGAAATTTTTGCTGTCCTATCAAGTGGCCAGTGACCACCTGACCAACACAGCTAGGTGTATCCTACTGGCAGCACAGAAGCTACCACCGTAAGTCAGGGTACTAAGGCAACATTTAAAGAAAATAAAATTGCATCTGACATCATTTTTTATAAAGAAAGGCATCTGGAGAATTATTACATGAAAGACTGGAGCCACAATATATATGCTCTGTTCTTTATCATAACCAAGATATCCTTAGATTTAAATGAATAGTTAATGGTACTTATACTCAGAATGATAAGGCATTGGAGCTTGTGTGTAGTATTCAGTCCACAATCAGCAGGAAAGCTACTGTTGACATTTTGTGTTGAGTAGGAATATTGAGTGCTGATTGCTTATGAATATATAATAGTAGCATAAAAGGAGACTATTTTAATAATTTATTTAGTTAAAATGTACAGGGCAGTGGAACAAGAGTATGGGCCCATTTCACCACCCCCAAGCACCATTGCTAATCCATTACCTCATGAACTTTGGCATTAAAATGATATTGAATCATCAGAGAGACTATGGTTCAAAGTACAGTGGTAAATACTAGAACCAAAGATGGCTTACAGTAAAGCTGCTCACTGACCCTAGAAGAGCAGCTTCCAAAGGCAACAGTAGACTCTGCCCTTCTTTTCTAGCAAATTAGCCAAGTTTGATTTCATGAGATAGTAACGTAGTGATGGGAAAAACTACCAGTAAGACAGCTACATAGTACACAAATGCAGGAAGGAGCTTGATCTTCTTTAGTCCCAAAGAAAAGAGTCCAAGTAACCAACCTGTTATGAAGCTGATGATTACTCCAGCAGCAATGCATCCTAGGCAGCCCACAGCACTGAAGTAAAGGTAGGAGAGCGAGTACCAGGAATCAGCAATGTCAGGCCTGTGGCGAAAAACAGTACAGTATGTGTCACCAGTTTCATTCGTTCTGAAGTGAATGACTTAGTGGAATGTATAGGCTCATTTTAGGGCCTAGCATTGCTTAAAACCCCAGAACTTAACATTTTGCCATTTGGTTATTTTTTTAAAGATGAGTTAATGATACACAACCTGTGCTTCATATTCCACCAGATCCAAATCATCCTTAAAGTGCAAATATTGTAATGTGTAGACTGAATTATAAGTATTTCATTGAGGACTGTGGCTTCCATTCCTTTTGTATTATTTATTTTTCAGATGTGTGTTAAGCTCAGATTTAATGCCTGGAATGGAGTCACGCCATTAATGGTCTCCATATATGAACTAACAATCACAAAATTGACTTAGAAATGCATGGTGGAACAAGAACAAAGGATTGTGGGAGCTTTTGGAAAGAGGACCAACCTAAACTGATGTGCGGGACTATACTTCAGTTTACTTTTAAAGAGTGTTTACTAATCAGAAAAGAAGAGTAGTCAAGGACAGGATTTGTATTCTAAAAAAAGAAGGATAATAAACACAGGCCAGAGGAAAGAAATAGCATGGTGGAGTGCTAAATATAAAAAGTTTGATATTATTCAACCATAAAATTTATGGAAAGGAAGGACTCTAACTGAATCTCAGAAGAAAGACAGAAGCATTATAAAGGAGTGTCCATATGCTATATAGCAAAGACCACCTTCTTAATGTTCCATACTGAGCTCTACTACTTCACCATCCAGGAAAGCACAGAGCAGTTCTCCACTTACTACATAGTATTACAAGCTAACATACTAGATTATGAGAGTTCACTGCATGTCTTTTGCAGAAAAGTGAGGCAGAGATGAATATTCAACTCCTGGCAAGTTTGAATTGGTAGTGATGAAAATGGAGTCCAGGTGCAGGTTTCCCATGGAAGCAATTAGGGTCTATTTCCTTTCTCAGTGAAGTAATAGATTTGTTACAATGCCACCTTATCCTATGAAGCAATGATCCAAAGACAGCTTAATTTTACTTCTCAGGAAAAACTATGCATTTACAATTGGTCGGTGTTGGAAAATGCAACACATAGCCAGTTGCTTACATTCACTCAGAACAAGCAGCCTCATGAATACCACTGCTTTAAAAAAAAATTTAAAATAAATATCAGAAGAAGACCCACCTCCATTTCAGAAGATACCCTCTTACTTAATATCATGTGGGAAGATAAATGGAACTATGCTAGAAATTTTCTTTTCTATACCTGCTACACCTAAGGACGTCTTCCCTTGGATTCAGAGTCATCATTGCAGGATGGCATCCCAGGTAATGAGAAGTCCTTGCTGCTTACAAAAATAGGCTCTAAGGTGAGGATAAATATGAACCCTGATTTCAGTGTTAAAAGAGTGGAATAAATTTATTTGTTGTTTCCTCCCTGCTGTTTTCCCTTATAAAAAGAATGAGATATATGATATGACCTCAAGGAGTTTATTATGTAATAGAAACATAGAACAACAACAACAAAAATAGGTAGAGAAGAAGGAGGAGAGAAGAGAAAGCAGTACAAGAAGAAACAGTAATAAGGTATGACTAGTAGCACAGGGAGGATCCAGACAATACCTTGAATGCTTTGGGACGTTGTTTTAAGCATGGGCTTCAAGATGTCAGGGTTGCAGAAAAATTTTAAGAATGGAAGGATAATTTGTTTAGGCAAGGTCTTCTCAAATTTTGAGATTTTTTGAAATCTGCATCTCTCTCTCTCTCTCTCTCTCTATATATATATATACATATATATACATACACATATATAATACTTATATTTATTTTATATATTACATGTTTATGGGAACATGGGAATGTTTAATCTGGATCTTGAAAGAGGAGTGAATTCTAAGTAGAAATAAATGTTAAAAGGCATTTCTTTAAAATGAATACCTTGATTAAAGACTTAAAAAGTAGGAAAGAGTGGGATCTAGAGTAGAAGAAGGAGAAGGGTGGGAAATAACAGGACCCACAGGAAACATCTGCATTCTGAAAGGCATTTCGTTCCAGAATAACAAGTTTGTCCTTTTTTCTATGTAGGCGCATAGAATATTCAAGTGATCCCAGTCTGGCAATCATGCACTCAGAAAAGTGCTTCAGGAAAATACATCTAGTGAACATTTTGGATAGAGTGGATTAGAAGAGAAGATAGAGAAATGTGGGCAACCATTAGGACAAATAGAATAATTTCACTATCCTGAATTTTTTTAAATGCTAAAAGTAGCCTCAAGACTGACAAGGGCACTGGAAAGGAAAAGCCATGCCAGGCTTAGAGAGATAACCGTAAATGTAATTTGCAAAATTATCTGACAATTTTTAGAATGCTGAGTCCAGGGAAAATGAGTCATAAAGGTAAGTATTGGTGAGAATCAGAAAAGAGCCATTCAAATCTGAGGACCACAAAGTCTATATTCCTAGACTTGCCCATATATTCAGTTAGAATATGAGAATGCACATTAATATAGTAAGATACAGTGGTATACTAATGTGCTTGTTTGTGTGTGTATATATATATTTATATATATATGAATACATACATGACTATATGTACACTAATATATATGTACACACACACACATATATATATATAAATGTACATATATTTTCTCTTTTTATCCTCTCAAAAACCCAGTAAAAACATGTTAATAGCCTCATTTTAAATCAAGGGCTTCCAGAAAGCCAAAAGTGATCAGTTCCTCATTTGTGCAATGATACAAAGTAGATAAATAGTAAAACCAAAATCCAAATCCAGGTATTTCTTATTTGAGAACTGGTGATATTTTCCCTACATCATACTGTCTCCTGTATTTTGGTATTTTTGATCTCTTAACCTATCCAGAAATAGAAATGAAAATCTTTTGTTAGCCCCTATGTGTTCACATAGCTTCATTTAGAAGATATAGATTTCCAACAGTGTCCCAACCCAGAATTTCCATAATCATTTTCCTCATTGTTCTCAAATCTCTTCTACTCAGAATCTTTATTCTTTTAAGGACACTAAGGTCCTCAGACCCACCTATCTATTTTTCAAACTTCTATGTTTTTTCTGTTTTGCGCTCATATCTTTAATTTATTCCTCTTCCTGATTCGCTCTTGTACACATGAGTACAGAGAAACAGGTGTCTGAAGAAAGCAGCAGCCCTACATAATGCTCTCCATTGTTGGGCACTGAAATTCTCTTTAGAGAGCAAGATATATTTCCTCAGCCTTAACCCTGAGGAATGGACTTATCTCTAACCTGGCATCCTGATCTCTGAGACATAGTGTCTGCCATATTTAAAGCCAACATACCTGCTGGATAGCTTTGGTGGTGCTGCTGTGGTCACATTTGGACACTGCTCTGTTGATAGCGGCAAAGGCCATGTCTTAGAGTCTGGTGCAGGGTAAACAAAGGCCCCAATGGCTACCCAAAATGACAAAGTGATTCCAATAACGAGGCCTCCTAGTGCACCCTTGATGAAGAAAAGAAAGTTAATGAGAAATTGGACAACACTGTCTATTGAAAGAATCATGAGATGAGGAGTACTGTGCCAAAGAGATTCTGGTACCTCAAATCTTAGTCACACAGGCTGAAACACAGCCCAAATTACCTTCAGGTCAACTCTCCCAATACAGTTTAATTTAAGAATAACTTGTTCCTTAAATGAAGACACAGGAGAATTTCATAGAGATCATTATATTTAGATTTCTAACAAAAGTTATTTCTCTCCCTTTTGTTTTTTCCTCCTCATTCAAAAAGATATAAAACCTTAATTCCTTGCCAAAAATAAGTTTCAGAGGTTAAGGAAAACTTCACACAATGGATACAATGCAGTCATTTTTTCATCAATAGCTATTGTACAAAAATTTTTACTCATGTCTGTCATCCCAAGTGAGTTCACTGACTCCCAAGATTTGGACATTTTTGTTTGAGTCTAAGTACTAGCAAGTAAGTGTATTTAATAGTACTACCAATGACAAGGCATAAGGTGACACAGATTTAAATATTTGCTAATCTCTGTCTATACTAAGGTGGTTTCCCTGACTAAATAAAAGGACCATAATTTACTAACATAGATAACAAGTTAAATACACAATGCATTAAGATCTTGTACAGCTACTGCAGAGATTTTTGTGGCTAGGCAATAGTTTTCCCTCACATTATCTCTCAAGAACATAAATATCCTTGTAAACACCAATATCATAAAAGTTACCAATATAGAGTTTTCCTAATAACACTGCTGGCAAAATGTGCAAATGCCTTCATATTTACTATCCATCTATTCACTTTCTTTACCCAACCCCACATAATTTCTCTAAAAAGAGTTCAAAAAGGGCCATATAGCCATAGATTCCAAATCAGCTGACTTGGTATTTATGGAATACCTTAGGGCATGCACATAAATAAACATAGAATCAGGTTACCTGGAGTTTGAAAACTTTCTAAAAATAAATGCATATGTGTAAGTATATGAATGACAAAAAGTGAATGGCAATTTTCTAGATTGATAAAATCATCATATTTCAAATATTTTTATAATGTTATATTACTTTTCCAAACAAATGTTAATTTTCATTAAGACTGCACAGTCATTGGAGCAACATTTTCTTGAAGTCATACTCCTAACTTACCCATACAGCCAAATGAAAATGACTCAGTTATCATAATATCCCAGGTTTGTCCCATCTCTTTCACATAGATTAGTTAATCAAGTAAATAAAACTAGTTATAATTTTAGATGACTATAGACCAAATGAAACTACATGTAGTTTTACTTAAATTTAATTCTCAAAATTCTATTTTAATGAAACTATTTTAAATACAGTGTCTTTTTTAAAGTTCATTTTGTGGTCCCTTAATTGAGAGAAGTCTTAATCTAAACCTTAAAGAGTTAGCTTTGATGTCATGACATATAGTATTTAGTTCATGATCACCTCTTTCCTTTGCTTTTTATATCTGAAGGGCTTTACTGAAATCAGATATAGGAGGATTTGGATTCTGTTTGATTCTTAGTGTGAATTCTTTTCCTAGTGAAGATGACTAGATTTTCCAAGCAGGGGTTAGAGGAAAGAGAGGTGAGGGAATATATCTAGGGCCTTATCCAAGAAGAGGGATGTAGGATGCTTACCTTCCAGTTCACAAAAGGGAACACGAGTCCCAGCATGAATAAACCCAACATTGGTCCTCCACACATGCCATGGATGCTGAGGGAAGCCTGTGGGACAAAGCAGACCAGATGAGCCCTACAACTCCACTCCGTCTGTGGCTTACTGGCACCATCTTTCTCTGGACCTGATATGATTAGATTCAAGTCCTGACTATGCCATTTATTAATTATGTGATTTCCTTAGGTCAAATCTGGATCCAGCATTGTGTTATGAGAGAGAGAGAGAGAGAGAGAGGGAGAGAGAGAGAGAGAGAGAGAAGGAAAATTACATACACATGCACACACACACACACACACACACACACACACACATGCTTGAATATATATGTGAGTATATGTGCACATGTGTGTTTGTAAAGTAAAAATACAGGTACTTGGATTTGGTTAAGGAAGTTTTCACTGAAGTTGGAATTCATACATTTTTAATATTTTATCCTATCAAAAGTTATTTGTCTTTGTTTTTTTATTATTTTGGCTACAGATATATTTTAGTGCTTGCCTAACATACACAAGAGCCTTGGTTCAGTTACCAGCATCCTAAAAAATTTTGTTTTTTAAAAATAACATACTTCCTTATTTCATGTTCATGTATGAATATGTAACAATAAACCCCATCATTATGTAAAACTTTAATGCACCAATAAAAATGTGGAAAAATAAAAATAATGTACTAAATAAATATAACTACAACTTAGGTTTTACATCTTAGTTGATCAACGGTTTTATTTAGTTAGAACAATTCTTTCTTTCTTTTAATTTTCTGGTCTGTTACCCAACTACTGCCATCCCACCCATTACACCTCTAGGATATTGAAGCATAAAGTTCAGACATGTGGTGAGGCCATCAGACACTTCGTATCCCATTTCTTCTCTCTCCATCACTTTTGGAAATTGAGAGAATTGTGTATCTCCATATCTCTCAACCTCTAAGTTGTAGACTTCAGTGAATTGGCCAGGTATTTCCCTTAAACTAATTTTCTGTAAACATAAAGCTTCATTCCATGGTCTTCCAAGAGTAAGAAAATACATATGCACTGATGTGAATGTGAGTGAGCCTATGCAAATGAAGAAACACATAAATACACACGTGTGCATGCACTCCCACAAACTACCATCAGCGAAGTCCCATCCAGTTTCATCAAGGCACCTACAGACAACAGAGATTAGGATGTTCTAAGATCTTATGTAAATATCCTGTTTGTCAGGGGCCACCTATGTGAAATATGGTAAAGAACTAGTTGGGCACCTAGGACAAAAGACCTCATTTAATCCTCACAGTCCCTCAGCATAGAAGGTAACACTAAATTTTGTAGATGAAAAAAACTGGGGCACCAAATTCCATATTTTCTTTCCTAAAATTAGTCTTAAAAAAGAATATCAAGAGTACAGATCACTATGTCCTATTTCTTTTGTTTAAAGTTAAAGCAGTTCTTTGAAAGAAACTTCCTCTATAGTTAGAATATTTGGATTGTAATTATTGCTCTGCAACACATCACTAGGATTTGTTGAAGTTTCTGTTATTAGCTCACATTCATTCGACTTCAGTTTTCTTCTTTATTTATAAAAATATTCAGGGGCAAGAGACCTTCCAGACCCCTTCAATTTTCATGTAAGTTCTTTGTCTTTGTCCAAAAAGGTGAACTGCAATGCATTGTTAGTATTGCTTGCCCAGGTTACTTTTTAACAAAGTCAGTAACTCAGATATGTCTCCAACATGATGAAGACATGTAAGATGAAAGGCTTCCTTTTTCCCATTATTTTCAATTGAATATTCTTGATGTTTCCTCTGTTGATCAATAGCACTAATTCATAGTTGCTGTGGTTGCTAAATTTGGAAGCTAATTTACTGGCTATTATATAGAAGATCAATGAAACAATAAATATATTTCTCTTTCCTCATAAAATAAAAATCAACCAGCTCTTACAAAGTCACTACTTGGGGGAAAGAAAATCCTAGAGTTTCTGGATTTAAATGTTTGTGTGTATGTGTGTGTGTCTGTTGAAATATACTATACATATGTATTTCTGTGTTGGACAAAGCAAACTACTTTAAACTTTTCTTTTTGTTATTAAACATGTTTAAATGGAGGAAGATTTAAATATCATCAAACTCAGCTTTCTCCTCGATGCCTAAATCCAATCTGAGCTACTCCTACAAGTTAACAGCAATGACCAAGGGAATGTGTTTTGTGGTCAGGGTTGACTAAGGAACTTATGCACATTATTAAACTTTGCTATGCCTTAGATTCCTCATGTGTCAAGGGCAGATCATAGTACCTGCATACTACAGCTTTATTTTTTCCTATTCTTTTCTTGTTTTAAAGAGATATCAAGGTAGAATCCAAGATAAAGTTTAGAATAATTTCCTAGTACCAGGGATCAAAAGATAAGGGGCCCAGGATGTGAGTGCATGTCCTTTGTTGTAACATTTTGAAATCTAGAAAGTACTTTCAAGTGAGATTAAAAATGTGTCTTGAACTCACTACAGCCCTTACCTGACAGTGCTTAGGACAGCTGCATGTTGGGTAGAATGACCTTTCACAAAGGAAGCACTGCAATTTCCTAGTGAAAGGGAGATTTTATTGCCATTACCTGATAATAATCTCTCCCCCACTCTATTACGGTTCTGTGGTCAAACTTGTTTTCAAGTGAAACAAGTTTCCTTACTGTTGGATTTCCCAGAGTTTTCAGTGTACTAATGTGTACTGTGGATCTGAGAGGACAATGCAGTATGCAACATGTTCCTGAGTCTTTGAATATAGAAATTTTCTTTCTTGGAACATGTCACACATTTCACAGGATGATGTTCTTCAGCACACCCTCTGTAAAATCCCGAACTAAATCTACACCAGCAGTACTGAACAAGCAAACCAAAACCCTGAAGTGAACCAAATCAAAAATGACAGCAAGATACTGAACTGGCCTGCCTTTGTCTAAGGAGCTCAAAGCTGTCTCTCATCCTTGCACCACCTACAAGAACATGTCATATTTATGTGGTGGTTTTGTGAACATGAAATTAAACCCGGTTCTATCTTTCACACCTGTGAGATTTGGGTTTTCCATATGGGACATCAGAATATGAACAATATTTCATTAAGTCAAATATAGCAAAGTCATTTAGAAAATTAAATAGGTCAATTTCATATACTTGTTGACCATTTGTATTTCTTCTTTTGAGCAGTGACTGATGTAACTTTCCTGAGTACGTATATGAATACATCAGTATGAATCTCAACATCATTTATATTCACAAGACACTAAGTTAAAAAAATAAGTAAATAGCAGAAAGATCTCTAGAGCAGAGGAAAGGGAACAGGGGAGGGAGGAGGAGAGGGAAGGGGGAAATACTGGGGACTGAACTAGAACAAATTATATTCCATGCTTTCATAAGTATGTCAAAATGAATCCTGTTGTCATGTATAACTAAAAAGAACCAATGAAAACATGAGAAAATTTCAATTGTTTTTCTATATCCAACAAAATCAGATGTGTTCAGAGAAATGAATGGACCATCTTAGAGACAAATACCTCTCAAGGAAGCAGAAGATCAGAGTTTTCATTTCCTGCCTGCCAGCATCTTGTACACTGCATGAACTGTGTGGTACACAGTTCAATCAACCAGGAAAGTGGGCTCAGCACTCATCTAAAGTAGGACAAGCAGGTGAGTGCAGCCTTCAACACACACCCTACTCTTCAGTATCTGTAGGAGCCCTGGCCTTCTCTGGAGACCCTCATTCCTCAATGCAAATATTTTTGAGAGAAAACAATTTAGCAATTCAAATTATCATCAAATTAGGCAAGCTGACACTTATTAAGGAATAAGTAATAAATGTTATAAAAAGAAGAAAACAATAGGACTTCAGGCTTCACAGGCAACTTAGAAATAGAGGTTGTGTGAATTGTGAAAATAAACCTTAAAAAATGCACATGAGGTCACTAAAGACAAACTTCACTTAGTTGCCAATTTCTCTTTGTGGACAGGGAGATACCAGTGTGCTTCAAGCTGTATAAAGAGATTATAATCAAGCATCTGTGAAAAAATGGTAAATTCACAGCTTATCAGATAGGACACTGAATTTGGGTTCCACAAATTATCTTATGTAAACAAGTAAATTTAAGTCACTTAAGTATATCAGATTTATTCCCTGAATATTAAAATGGAAATAATTGAAGCTATGTAAGTAGTCTTTTGAATAAGTACGATGAACTGATTTGTAAATTAGAAGGCATTTTATAAATATGAATTCTATGAATAACTATTAATATCCACTCAATCTTACCATTGTTCACTATCAGGTGGTTACTATTCATTCACTGTTATTCGTTCTTCATTTAAGCAACATTTATCAAAAATCTGTGTCATAGATATATGCAGTGGTGCACACCTGTAATTCTAGTGACTCAGGAGACTGAGACAGGAGGATTGCAAGTTCAAAGCCAGCTTCAGAAATGTAGCAAGTCCCTAAACAACTTGGAGACCCCCTCAAAATGAAAAGTTTTTAAAAAAGGCTGGGGATGTAGCTAAAGTCCCCTGGGTTCAATCAATCCCCTGTACAAAAAGAAAAAAAGAAAATAAAAACACAAGTCATGCCAAGAAAATTTAAAGGATGATCAGATTACACAAAGACACAAGAAAATTGACCAAGAGAATTGAATTAGAATCTGAATTTTTGCTTATTTTATGCTGCTTTGTGAGCTGGACAATTCAGGGAGTAGGGATGGGTAGGGTTCAGGAGATATGGATCATAAACCTAACTATGATCATAAGCCACTGACTAGGAGATATTCTCACTCTTTTCCATAATCATCTGTGAAATGAAGGTTTTGAAATAGATTATTCTTACATTTTCTTATAATGCTCATTTTTATGGAACTAGAAGTTGAACATATGAGAAGCAAGTTGGTTTGGATAATAAAGCTGGTTGTACCCCAGTTCCCCCACTCTTTAATTATGTGAGTTTAGGACAGTTCTTTGTTTCCTTATCTGGAAAATGAGTACATTAATTACATTACCTCCTAGGGGAGTGATGAACATTAAATCAGGTAATACATTTAAGGCTGTATCTAGTACATAGCAGGTATTACATAAATGTTAGTTGTTGTTTTCCCTATTATGGTTTTTATTGATATAATTCTATAAACTTTTTAAAATTTTATCACAGCGTTGCTTGTCACTATCCATTCCTAATTGTAGTAGTTTGTGCTTTCGAAGATAATTTTGGTTGAAAACTTACATGTATATTTAATTGGGACCTGGTATGTATGAGTGTCAGTAGTTGGAGATTGGGGAATAGGTAAAATATTAGAAAAGAGAGTTGGGTGGATGATGCTATGAAATCAAATGTGTCTTTTCCCTCATTAATTACCTGTACAACACCCCCCAGGAGTGATGCAGCCACAGCCATGGAGGTGCACATGATGCCAAACAAGAGACCTGAAAGAAAGGAAGTTACGCCATCATTTCCTGCCTTCAGTCCCCGACCAGAACTGCCCAATTCCATCCCTAACCCAAGGGATTGCAGTGAGGGCTGTCCACATGTGGACATCACAAGCCCCAGGGGGGAATTCAGGTGGCCCTTCTTCTGAGCACCCGCTTTCTCATGTCAGGTGGAAGAAATTGGAGTCAAGCCTCAAATACTTTCTAGGAATTTAGAAAAAAAAAAAATTGTCCTGCAGAAACAATGTGAAAATGCGGAAACGGTCCCAGCAAATCCAGACTAAATTAATGGAAACTAATATCAGGTAAACCACTCACCAGAGATGATCTGAAAAAAGAAGCAGTAGCCCTCTTTGGATTTTAGATGGTTAAGTAACATGCATCGTACCTCACAGTTTTACTAATCAGGAAAACTTTCCTGCTTTTTCCCTCTGGTGCTATATGCACACCATTCTCAGGGCCCTTTGTTATATTACCTAATGACTTATTTGTCTACACATCAACATGGAGAGCTTCAAAGGACTGTGCTCCTCTGGTGTCACTAAATGAGTCAGTATGTACATTTTAGTCACTTTTTAAGCTGATGTTTTCTTTCAAACTATCTTTTAAAAGATTATTTGTTTACTATATACCTTTTTCAAAAATTTTTATCTTTAAACTATGCTGAATTTCCACAATAGCTTGAAAACTAAATAAGAGAAGGAGAAATAGACAGAGTTGGAGATAGAGACAGAGATATAGAGAAATGTACAGAAAACCACTTTGTTCATTCTGTTTGAATATCCCCTTTTTGTGAAATATTCAGTCCATTTCCCAATGTTACTATAAATTCAATTTCATTGAATTCTGAGCATAGTTTGGACACCTTAATAGATGCCGGTATTAAAAGTCAAAACTTGATCCCTGTTCCCTGAAAGCCTACATTCTAAGAATGAACTATAAATAAATAAATACTTAATTTATCCTACAATTTACTCCAAATTAATTTATTCAGAGTAATGCCTGGTACTCCAAAAGTACTATGTGTTTTCCATTATTATTATTTTATTTCAGATTTGGTGTTTACTAATTTATCAGGTATTCATTATGAGACTCTCACTCTTGAAATGAAGTCAGCTAACAACTTTTGATGTTATGTCCTCCAACTTCCCAATAAGACAAAGAAAAATAAGGAAATTCACAATAACAACACAAACCAAGTTTGATAAATAAGCACTTGTCAAAATTCTAAAATGGCCCCACTGTCTTTAAACTTGATGGATTAGACTGCAGAAAATGATGTTTGTGCTGACTCTGTATTGCTTTAAGAAAAAGGAGAGCTACATCCGCCTGAAGAAAAGAGCAAAAGATATTTTCTCTCCCTCCTACTGACTACCCTTCACCTGGACCAACAGCCATGGGTTCAAATGAATTTTTAGGCATCTATCCCTCAAATTCAGGGGTTCTACTTTTCTGTGGTGATAGGGAGTCCATTCAGCTTCCCTTCCCATCAAATCTTTTCACTACCACCAACTGCAATCAATAGCAACCTGCACAAGCACGAAGTTTAAGGGAAAATTGTGGGAGTTCCATGGATACCTGAGAGCATGCCACCACCCAAAGCAGTGAAGGTGGGAGGGAGAACAGTTGCATTAAGTGCTGTGGATTTTCCCAATGCTGCTAGTCAACAGCTCAAATGACTGGACAACAGAGCACAGGCAAATAAGAAACCTCCACCTCAACCCAATATAGCCTTGGATATCTGCTAGAAATTGAGACTTGAACTTGGAACAATGCCCATGAATTTGCTATTGTTCTAACTCAATGAGTTAAAATCAAGATATTTAACTTTCCAGTTAGCAATTCATGGTCAGTATCCATCTCTGTTTTTTCAAACATAAGTAAAAAGTAAAGAGAAATATGGAATCCATGATAAATCAAGGCCAAAGAAGAGAATGAATATATTAATCCAAAAGCTCAAATAAAGAGTACAATTTCTGGAAATAATCCTCTTGAGGAAACAGAAACAAGAAAGCCTCTAAAAACTGGCACTCTCAATATGATGCAAGAACACAGAGTTTCAGTGAAGCAAAGATGTGGCAGTCAGGAGAAAACAAATGAGATTTAAAGATGGGGTGCAACACCAATAAGTTTAGATGAAGGTGGATACAGGTGTGATAAAGCAGGACTATAAGAAAAATAAAAACCATGATATTTGACCAAGAAATTCTACTTCCACCTATTTATCAAAAAGCAATGAAAACTGTTCACAAAAGGATTTATACAAGATTATTCACAATAACCTCAAACTGAAATAGCCTACATCAATCAATACACATAGGTCCTCTGGATCTGTGGTGTCACATTGGCAGATTCAACCAACTCTGACTGAAAATGTTTAAAAAAATGTGTCTGTACTGAACACATACAGACTTTTATTATTGTCATTATTCCCTAAAAAGTATAACAGCTATTTATATCAGTATTTACATTGTATTAGGTAATATAAGTAATCTAAAGATAATTTAAAGAATATGAGAAGATGTAAATAGATTATATGTGAATATAACACCATTTTAAATGAGGAAATTGAGTACCCTCAGATTTTGATATCCATGGAATGTCCTGGAGGCAATCCCTGTTATATTACCACATAATATATTCAACAATTAAAAGGAATCAATTACTGATACACAAAACAACATGTGTAATATAAATCTCAAAAACATAATGCCATGAAAGAAGTCTTACAGAGAAATAACATGTACCATGTGATTTCAGACATTCTAGAAGATGCAACATTAATCTTTAATAAAGAAAAATCACATTAATAGTTTCCTCTAGAAAAAAGCAGAAGTACAGAGTGACTAGAAATCTGGGCATGGGAGAACTTTCCACAGTGATGGTAATGATTTATATATTGATAAGAAGTTGGGTTATGTAGGTATACGGATTTCTCAACATTCAGAAAATCTATACTTAATTTGTCCATTTCATTATAGATGAATTTCATTACAGTATAAAATCTTGAAATAAGTGCTGAATTCTAGTTAACAATACACATGCTAAAATAATGATGGAAAATGTGTTGATATCTATAATTTACTTTTAAAAATATAAAAATATGATGAATTAATGGATGGACAGAGAGCTCAATGGAAGGTAAAAAAGCAAGTTTAAGATAATGCTAATGGGGGATTTAAGTGATATCATTCATATGTGTACATATTGAATATGTGCCCTGAAAGGTTTTTCAACTTGGCTGTATAATTTTGTTTTTATAATAAATGGTAAAGAACGAAACAATAGAATTAAAATCTCATCATTGTTATTAGATTTAGGTTTTGGAAAATTCAAAGCAACATTGAGAAAAACTTGATTTTCTAAGGGACAAGTTAGGGAAAACATTTAAAAAGTGGAGTAGATAGCAAAGAAGTAACCTAAATTTAAAAAAAAATTAAATGATGGCATCATAGCTAGTCTTGGTGGCATGCACTTATAATCCCGGCTACTGATGGAGAATGAGGCAGGAGGCCCTCGAGCCCAAGTCTGACCTGGATAACATACTAGGATCCTACCTCACTAGAAAAAAATTGATATGAAATTAATATTTGTAAGTAATAACCATACTTGCTATTAACAAATTTAAATTTTGGGAATCAGCAGGAGTTGGATAGGTGAACACATAAGTACTTTCAAAACAAAACAACAAAAAAACTATCACTTTTCTACATTGACAATGAATGGGTTTTGGAGATGTTATGGTAAAAGCACATTCATAATATCAAGGAAAGGAAAAGAAGGAGGCGGAAGAAGAGGAAGAGTAGGAGGAGGAGGAGAGAAAGAGGCAGAGTTGAAGGAGAAAACATGAGTATAATCAATATGTAAGTAAGAAAATTGAAAAAAAATGCTATTGCTCCAAGTAAAGCTTAACTCCCCACTACTGCATTTTTGTGTCTGATTCAATGCCCTGGAATGGGGGTGGGTAGTTACAGCTACAGTTCAAGCAATAAATAATTTTGAAGTCAATCTAAAGAAATAAATAGACAAGAATGGCCAAAACAATTTTTATATAAAAAGTAACAACAGAAAAAATTTTAGTTTTTAAACTGAAAGTTGTAACATTTTTCTACCAGATGTTTGATAAAAGACTACAAAGCTATAAATGAAATAAGATATCATTTGTCCTACAATTGAGAAACAATTTAAGAAAATTAAGTATGTAATATAAGACAAGTTTATAGGTGAAAGAACTTCATATTATGCATTACTATTAATAAAAATATAAAATCCAATGGGAATACTGAATAAACAATGCTGAAAACATGACTGTATAAGTAATAAGAAACAACTGAAATCCTCATCTTAAAGCATAAACAATTTAGATATATTGAATATTAAATGTGAAACAGAAACATATTTGCAATCTAGAAAAAATATGTGAATGAATTTTGAATGGAAGAAATTTGTAAGTATGAGGAAATAATGAAATAAAAGAAATGATCCATATATTTGATCAAATATACAATTAGAATTTCTGTATGTCAATAATATGTTTAAAAATGCTGAGACATTCTGCAATACAGGCATTATCTCTGTTATATATAAATAAACTTTATAAACAATAAAATTCCTAATAGCCCACCAACAAATAAACAGGAAGTATAAAGTATTTTTTGTAAAGTTATTTTACAAAAAAATAAATGATTACTTATCATCTGGGAATACCTAAAGTATTATAAATCAAAAACTTTATATTAAAGCAAAAATGTGATGTTACATGCCCATTAATTTGAGCATTTTTTAAAAATACAAATATCAAGCACAGAGAAATATGTCACCATGCACTACTGTTATACCACTCATTGATTTGACCCTATTGGAACTGTCTTAATATGTATCAGGAAATATCAGCCAATTTGTATTATTTAACTTGGTAATTTTCTTCTTGAAATTTGTACAAAGGGAAAAAATAAAGATGCAGTCAAAGATTTATGTGTGTGTGTTTATCCAGTGTGATAAAAAATGAAAAAGTAACAATAATATAAAATTTAAAAAGCCATTTGATAGAATATTATAAAATCATTCAACTATCCTATTTTCTAAGAATACATGGCACAAGAAAAGACTTACTGTAGTTTGCTAGAGAAAATCAACCAGGAACAAAATTGATTAGATAAAATTTGATTTCTGAATACATACATTTTATCAAATTACCTACATTTTCTATAATGAATAAATGAAGTATATAATTTTTTATACTTAAAAAGAAGTAAACTGCTTAAAACTACACTATGATAAGTGCTCCAGTGATTATAATCATAATATGCAATCTTATGGTTGAAAAAGGAGCAATTATTCTTTGAGGTAAGATTACTGGAAATTTGCTTTTAAAGGATGATTCTTTAGAAAAGAATTTGGCTGTTTTAGAGTAATTGGTCATATGAGCAGAACATCTTCCTATGTAGAGGACTAATATGATCAATGACAGCATAACCAGGAGATGTTGGTATGCTAAGTCTAGAGCATAAGATATCTGAAAATAAAGTTGATGTAAGGTGAACTAGGTGAATGTTACTTCCTATAATCTTCCTGGCATCTTTGAAAGTGTAAGAATCTATAGAGATCCTTCATAAATCTCAGTGCGCATTTGTGTCTATAAATGTATCCTGAATAGCACATGCAAGATTTTGAGATGCACCACATGTACATTCTATGATATGCAGTAGAAGGTCTACTAGCTGTACCTACATAAGCCTTTACTGATCCAGGTGCTCAGCTTGTCGGAGAGATGGGGAAAACAGCTCTTGACAAAATCCTCAAAGGTCACTGTTGCTAGGGCATTGATGCTGGCAGCCACGGTGCTAAAGGAAGAGAAAAGCAAGAACATAGTCAAAACTAAACAAGGCTAAGTCACCAACCTGCCCTGTCTCCCAGGGCAGGAAGGCAAAGCAGGGCTCTAGGAAAAGATGTAAAAATATGCCCATGATCTGGATCTCCAAGGGAAATACATAGCCTGTTCTCATTCATCAAAATTTCTTCTGTGATAATGCTTTTTAGATAAGTCCACAAACTACATGGAAAAAGTTAGACTTTTATGTTCTGACTCTCATTAATTCCCCTTAACATATAGTAAGTTAGCAGGGAGTAACAGAGGGATTGATTGTGTGTGTGTTTGTGTGTGTGTATGTTTGGGTTGGAGTGGAGCAGGAAGTAGTGACTATCTTAACTCAGGAATCAGCAGTTTGCCACTCATTCATAATTTATGTATTAATGTGTCTGCATATTTATTCTTTGTACTAGGTATACAGTAGTGAACAGGAAAAACATGGATCTTACACTCTTAACTGGGAATGCAGATGCAAACTAACAAGATGCCACGAAAGCATTCTCTACAGAGACCTAAACAGATCATCACAAGATTCCCTTTAGGAAGTGGCAGATAAAGACAGGTATGGAAAGGAGTCTTGCAAAGTAAGGAAAAGATGTTTGGAGGATAAGGTGAAATTATATAGAGATGCCTTAATGAAAAGGCATTTGTTCTTTTTATATTCTAAAGCCACCTGAGGCATGCATGGCTAGCCCAAGAGAAAGACCACAAAGGTGCAACCAGAAAAGTCACAAGGGACACAGAGAGAAACTTCTCAACGCCTTGGGAACCCACTTTCACCATGAAACACTCCAGATACCAGACATAGAACTTTAGGACTTAATTTTTACTGCTAGGTTCTTGGTCTTGCCTTGTGCCATTCCCTTCTATTTTTCTTTTTTCTTCTTTTTTTCTTTCTTTTTTCTTTTTTTTCTCTCTTGGCTTTACATCTTTTTATTTTATTTTTAATTAATTTTTTTATTTTTACAGATTGTGTTTTGATTCATTGTACACAAATGGGGTACATCTTTTCGTTTTTATGGTTGTGCACGGTGTAGATTCCTACCATTCATGTAATCATACTCCTCCTTTTTGGAATGGAAGTGAATACCCTGAACCTCTTCCACTGCTGTGTATTAAATGTCCATAACTTTGATTTCTTCAGGGCTCACAATTGAGTTCACTTTGAGCTTCAGGAGAAACTTTAGACTTGGACTGTTGAGCATGGTTGGAACAGTCAAAACTGTGGATATTTTATGATGAAATAAGCAATTTTACATCATAAGCTAGACATGAACCTTTGGGAACCAGGTACAAAATGCTACAGTGTGAATGATGACTGTCTGCTAAAAGTCCACGTATTAGAGGCTTGGTCCCCAAGGTGGTTCTTCTGGGAGGTGATGGAATCTTTAAGAATTAAGGCCTTTTGGGAGGTTCTTAGGTTATGGAAAAAAGGTCTCTTAAGATGATTATGGGACCCTGGCCCCTTCCTATCCCTCTCTTCTCCGCTTCCAAACTCATGAGGTGAGTGATTTTATTCTGCCATGTTTTGCCGTCTCCTCAAAGCTTCAAACTTATGACTACACTTGATCATAGGCTAGAACCTCAAAACTATGATCCAAGATAAACCTTTTCTCTATGTGATTTAATTTTCTCAGGTATTTCATTATAATAATGGAAAGGTAACTACACAATATCAGACAAGGTTGAAATAAGAAACAAAATGGTGTAGATTAGGGGCAAAGGTAGGCTTACATCCTGCCTGTACAGTTTACTAACTCTCCATGGATGAGTTTTCTACCTTGTTAAACCTGTTTCCTTATCAGTAAACCAATGATAATATGAGTGAAGTTTTAGTCTCAGATGCTGTGTGACAACTATTAAGCAAATACAAATAAAGCATTCAGTATGACAGTGGACACACAGTAAGTGCTCAGCAGATACTGTTGATTATTGCCACCATTACCCTTGTCCCCTTGTCATTTCATCATCATTGTCTTAGTCATTGTCATCGTCACCGTCATAGAGTTGTCAATATACCAACCTCAGAGTTCCACTAAAGGCACAAGCCACAAAAAGTCCTGGAAGTCCTGGCATTGTGTCAAATATCTCCATGACAAAATAAGGCATCAGCTAGGGGGAGAGAAAGAGAAGAGTGAGGGGATTAATGAAATTTTCAGCAATATCTGAAATGTGGGAATGTAGCTGTTACAGTTTGGATGTGAGGTATCCCCCAAAAGCTTACAGGTGAGGCAATACAAGAAGATTCAGAAGAGAAATGGTTGGATTGTGAGAGTCTTAACCCAATCAGTAATTAATCCCCTGATAGGGATTAACTGAGTGGTAACTGAAGTGGTAGGATGCAGCTGGAGGAGGTAGGAATTGGGGGCGTGGCTTTTAGGTATGTATTTGTATCTGGCAAGTAGAGACCTCTCTCTCTGCTTCCTGATCACCATGTAAGCTGCTTCCCTCCACTATACTCTTCCACCATGATGTCCTGCCTCACCTTGTAGTCCCAAGAAATGCAGCCAGTCACTTATGGACTGAGACCTCTGAAACTGTGAGCCCCTAAATAAACCTTTCCTCTTCCACAGTTGTTCTGGTGGGGTCTTTTAGTCTTAGTAGCACAAAAGCTGGCTAAAACAGTAGCTTTTCTGAAAAAGAAGGTAGGAGCTTTATTTTTCTTATATTTTCAATGTATGCCATTTTCTTGTCTATTTACTCTAATTGTTAGCAGTTAAATCTGAAAAATCAAACACTTAAAACATGCCTTCATGGTATCTAGATATTATGGTTCCACCCTGTACCAGGCTTGTAGCAAAACAGCCCCTGTATGACAAGCAGGATGACTGAATATACAGGGGAAGAGAAGGAGAGTTCCTCCAGAGTATATTATCTATAAAATAAATTTTTAAAACACATTTAATGTAGTATATTGGCATGATGTCTAAGCTATGTTGAGAACACATGATCAGCAACATTATGGCAATAAGAGTCATCTTGTTCAACAGACAGAAAAATCCAAATTTATCTTCTTCTCTCCCCAGCTTTAACTGATCTCAAGTCTTTGGACCTTGTCTTCAGGGGCAAAGTGACATTGGCATGTTTTCTTTGTTTTGTTTTGTTTTGCTTTTCCTTTTTTTCAGTGCTCAGATTAAACCAGGACCTAACAAATACTAGGCCCCTTAGATGTGTCCCCTTTTTACATGCTCACTTCCCTCTACTGGAACCGGTGTGTATGACACCACTCAAGAGCAGAGAAGAGAAGCCAAGTCCTTGGGGTTTGAGAAGTGGCCAGAGGACAAGGCAGAATAGACCCCACTTTACTAACCATGGCCAGAACCTCATTCATTCCAGCTGTTCCCCACTAGACCCAAGAAAACCCATACCTGGTCTGGTGCTGAGATAATACCAGAAGTCCAAGGATCGCAGTCTTTGAAGTAGGAGTACATGATCAATCCAGAGAAGACAGCACATGCCAGAATGGTCCAGAGACCCAACAAGTTAAAGTACAAGGCACTAGAAGAGAGCAATGAGTAGACTGGTCACCTTTATGTCATGTCATAGTGTAGAGAGGGCATAACCAGAGACTCTGGATTAAGTTCTGAGGGGTCCTTTAGCCCCCAAGAATCATTATACTTTTGCATTTGTGGGGGTGTCTTACATTTTTAGACTACTTACCAAATGTGAATAAGGTAAGATTTTTAGATGAACAGATGGATTTTCTTTTAAATTGCAAGGGCTCCCCCCGCCCACCTCACCACCTTTTACAAAATCTCAGTATGTGTGGTATGAGGTCTATTTTCTTGGATGAAATTCCACACACCAATCTCATTATATAACTTTAAGTGATTTTTCCCCCCTACTCAATTCAGGAAACTGTCAAAAAACCAACTTACATTTTAACATATTTTCTTCCAAAGGGATAATGAGATCATATAGAAATAGACAAGTATGGAAATATTCTCTTTGGAGATTAATTCAGATGAAAGTTTAAGCTGAATTTTTTAAAAGATATTAGAAAGTATGAAAAGCTTAACAACATCTTAACCGTATTATTTGGAGCTGTTCATCTTATTCTACAACACACAGGGTATGCATAATTTCAGTTGGAAGCTTTTACAGAATCCTGTGGTTACTTTGTATTCATTCAGTCCTTTGAAAGTCAAAATCTTGCTCATATTCTTTTTTAAATGTCTGAATCATTTTTATGAGTTCTTTTCAATTATACAGAATGATGGGTTTCATTGTGTCATACTGGCGTAGGCATATAATGCAATATGATTAATTTTACTACCCAACATGTCCTTTACCCTGGCCTCTTCTTTCTACTGCTCTCCTTATTCTACTCTCTAGGTCTCCCTTCTACTTTCATGATGTCCTTTCTTCCCCTGCTAGCTCCTACATGTGAAAGAAAACATATGGTATTTCACTTTCTGAGTCTAGCTAACTTTGTTTAACATGGTGCTCTATGATTCCATCCGTCTTCCTGCAAACAATATAATTTTCATTCTTCTCTATGGCTGAATACATCTCCATTGCATATATGTACCATATTTTTCTTCCATTCATCTGTTGACAGACACCTAGTTTGAGTGTATAACTTGGCTATTATGAATTGTGTTGTGATAAACATGGGTATGCATGTGTCTCTAAAGTATGCTGACTTTAATTCCTTTGGATAAATACCAAGGAGTGGTATAACTAGATCACAGTGTAGTCCTATATTTAGTTTTCTGAGAAACCTCTGTCCTGGTTGTATAATTTACATCCTCACAGACAATGTTATTATTATTTGTATTCATGAGGATTGCCATTCTGCCTGGAATGAGATGAAATCTTAGTGTAGTTTTAATTTTCATTTCCCTGACAGCTGAAGATGTTGAATATTTTTTTCAGATATTAGTTGGCCATTTGTACTTTTGAGAAGTGTCAGTTCAGTTCATTTTCTCATTTATGGAATAAGTTATTTAACATTTAGGGTTGAGTTTTTCAGATTCTTTGTATATTCTAGAAACCATCCTTTGTCCAAAGAGTAGTAGACAATGATTTTTCTCCCATTCTGTAAGCTATGTCTTCACTTTGTTAAGTGTTTTCTTTGTTGTGCAGAAGCTTTTTAATTTGATGCAATCCCATTTGTCAACTCTCGCTACTATTCTCTTTGCAACTGGAGTCCTATTCAGGACACCTTTGCTGTTGTCTACATGTTGAAGTGTTTCCCATGTATTGCTTCTAACAGTTGAAAAATTTCTGGTCTTATACCTAGGTATTTGATCCATTTTGAATTGACTTTAATACAGGGTGTAGAAAGATCTCACTTCTTTCTTCTACTTTTATATATTGTTTTCCTAGCATCATTTTTAAAAGGTTTTGTCCTTTCCATCATATATTTTTGTCATCTTTATCAATAATCAAATGACTACACCTGTGTGGGATAGTCTCTTTGTCTTTCAGAATAAAAAAATACTGTCATCTATTTTATGGCAGTATCATGCTATCTTTGTTGCTATGGCTCTGTATTATAAATTTAAATCAGGTATTGCAATGCCTCCAGCATTGATCTTTTTTGCTCAAGATTGCTTTTGCTATTCTGGGTCTTTTGTTCTTTCATATATGTTTTAGGATTATGTTCTCCAAGTGAAGAATATCTTTAGTAATTTGATGGGGATTGTATTGAATCTATATATTGGTTTTGGTAATAAGCTCATTTTAACAGTATGAATTCTGCTTTACCATAAATATGAGAGTTGTTTCCTTCTTCTAGGACTTCTACTCCTTTGATTCAGCATTTTGTAATTGTCCTTGTATACATCTTTTACCTCCTTCATTAAATTTATTCCTAGATATTTTACTTCTTTATATAAAAAAGCTATTGTAAATGGAATTATTTTCCTAATTTCTTGGCTGATTCATTATATATACTTACATGAAAGTTATTATTATTATTATTATTTATATATACTTATATAAAAGTTATTGATCTTTGTATGTTGTTTTGTATCCTGTTATTTTGATGAAGTTTATCAGCTCTGTAATTATTCTGGTGGAAAATTTAGGGTCTTCTAAGTATAGGATCATATCATCTGCAAACAGAGATACTTGACTTCATCCATTCCTACTTATATTCCTTTTATGTATTCCTCTTTCCTAATTGTTCTGGCTAAAATTTCAAGTACCATGTTGAATAAGAGTGGTGAGAGTGGACATTCTTGACTTGTTCCTGATTTTAAAGGAAATGCTTTTATTTTCTCCTCCTTAGTATGTTATTGACTTTGGTTTTGACATATGTATCCTTAATGATGTTGAGGTAAGTTCCTTTTATCCCTAGTGTCTTCTTGTTTTTGCTAAGAGGTGGTTTTCAATTTTTTTCAAAGGCCCTTTCTGCTCTTATTGAGATGATCATGTGATATTTGCTTTAAGTGTATTTATGTGAGAAATTACATTTATTGATTTACCTATGTTGAGCCATTCTTGCATCCCTAAAAAAAAAAACAAAAAAAAACAAAAAAAACAAAACAAAAAAAAAAAAACCAACTTGATCATGGTGCATGATCTCTTTAATGAATTATTGAATTCAGTTTCCTAATACCTATTCAGGTTTTTACATTTATATTCATCAAAGATATTGGTCTGTAATTTTCTTTCCTTGAAGTGCCCTTAGCTGGGTATCAGGTTGATACTGTCTTTGTAGGATAAGTTTGGAAGCATTCCCTCCCTTTCTAATTCATGGGGTAATTTGAGGAGTACTGGCATTAATTATTATTTAATGATCTGGTATAAAACAGCTATGACTCCTTCTGGTCATGCTTTTCTTTGTTGGTAGACTTTTTATTACTGCTTCAATCTCATTGATTGTTATTATTTTATATTCTGTATAGATGTTCTCTGTTTTCTTGGTTCAATTTTGGTAAATCATAGAGTCTAAAAATTTAGACTTTTACTAAAAGTTTTCTAATTTATTGGAATGTAAGTTTTCAAAATAGTCCATACTAATCCTCTGGATTGTAGTTTTTTTTTTTTGTCTGTACTAATATTTCTATTTTAATCTCTAACTTTATTAATTTAGGTCTTTCTGTTTTGTTTTGTTTTCATTATTTTAGCTACTTTTTAAAACTGCTTATAGTTTCAAGCAACCAACTCTTTGTTCATTAATCTTTTTTACTATTCTTTCAATTTTTCTTTCCTTAATTTTGGCTGTTATCTTTATTATTTCTTTCTTTCTACTAGTTTGGTATTGGTTTGTAAATAAGTAGTTTAGTTATTTGAGATCTCTGCTATTTTATATAGGCATATATAGCTATAAACTTTCCTCTTAGAACAGCTTTCACTATATACCACATATTCTAATATGTCGTGTTTCCATTTTTCATTCTAAGAATTTTAAAATTTCCACACTGATTTCTTCTATAACTCATTCATCATTCAAAGTATATAGTTCAATCTCCATGAATTTGTATAGTTGCTATAACTTTTCTTGTTGTTACTTCCCAATTTAATTCCATTAGGACCTGAAAAGAGTAAGAAATTATTTCAAATCTTTTCTATTTACTGAGACTTGCTTTATGCCCTAACATGCAATTTTGTAGAAACTTCTAAGAAATGCTAAAAAGGAAGTTTATTAAGCTGTTGTTGGATGAACTATTCTCTAGATGTCTGTCAAGTCCATTTTATCAATACTATAATTTAAATCTGATGTGTCTTTGTTGATTTGTGTGTGTGTGTGTGTGTGTGTGTGTGTGTGTGTGTGTGACCTATCTGTTCCTGATAATGGTGCACACTGAACTCCCCCACAATTATTGCATCAGACCCATTATACCCTTCATATCAAGTAATGTTTGTTTTATGAAATTGGGCACACTACATTCTGGGTATAAATATTTATAATTGCTGTACCTTGTTGCAGTGTTTCCTTAACCCACATGCTATAACCTACTTTTTCTCTTCTGACTACTTTTTTCTTAAAGTCTTCTTTGTCTGATATGACAGTGACTGTTGCTGCTTATATCTGGATTCCATTTGCATATAAAATCATTTTACCTCATTCCACTTTTAGTCTGTGGATTTATTTGCCTGTGGGGTGTGTTTCTGGGAAACAACATAATTAGGTCTTATTCTTTAATCCAATCTTCCAATCTGTTTTAATTGAAGAATCAAGACCACTGACATTCAGTGTTATCATAGAACAGCTTGTGTTATTCCTGTTATTTTTAAACTTCTAAAATTTGATTCATTCGTAATTATAATCTGCTTATTTATTTTTATAAAGTGATTTATTATTTCCCCTGCTCTCCTGGTTATTTTTATCTTCCTTTATTTTTTGTACTATTCTTTTTATTATCTTCTGCTGTGCTGGATTAATGGTTGTGATTTCCTTCATTTTATGCTTGCTTATCTTGGAAGGTTTTTATTTCTTCTTTCATTCTGGATGATAACTTTTCTGAATATAGTATTTTAGACTGACTGTTTTTTCTTACAGGACTTGAAATACATCATTCTATGCCATCCTGGTGTTTTGAGTAACTCATGATGGATCTGCTGCTATTCTAGTGGGATTGGTTTTATAAGTGACTTCTCTCTTACAGCTTCTAAAATTCTTTCTTTGCTCTGAATTTTTTTGAATTTTAGATATAATAAAGTATTTCTGGTTATGTCTATGTGGAATTGCAAATGCCTCTATTACCTGCATTTTTATCTCATTCCCAAGATTCAGGAAGCTTTCTGTTTCCATTGTTATAAGAGTGTTTTTAGTGATCTGTTTCTCTTTACTTTGTGTCCAGAGCTAGGGGGTGATCACAGTGTCTAAGTACCTATTCAGTGTGCTCATAGTGCTGTGATCAATCCCTGGCACTACTGTGAGAGGAGATAATAATCACCATTAACTAACCATTTCAGAGCATATACTAATAAACTAAAAAAAGTATAAAAAAATATGCTTCACAACTTTCCTATCCCAAAAGTGGAAAAGTGGAATAAGCTGAAAAAAATAGGTATTAAAAAAATAAAAATATTGGGAAAAAGAAAGAAGGAGATACAGAGAAAGAATGGGGGAGAGAGAAGCAGAAAATGTGAGAAGAGAAAAAATAAAGGAGAGTGTAAAACTGAGAAAGAAGAAAAAAGATTGAAAGGATACATCCACTTAGCACATTAAAACATTTAAAAATACATAAAATGGGATTAAAGTTTCAATATCCAATAATTGGAGGAATCAAATCAAGAGGACAAGAGGACAAAAATAAAAAAACTAACATTAAAGAGGTTAAATTTATTCCTTGCCAAAGTATTAGAGATGGAGTAATTTCTTACTGAGTCTTCCCAGTTTGGATTCCTTTAGGTTTTGCGAGGTGTAATAAATGCCCACAAGTCCCCAGTTTGTCCTCTAAATTTCTCTGTGCATTGAAGTAGTGACCATACTTTCCATTTCCATGCTCATTGGGGGCAGTATATTTAGTTTTTTCCCTGTGTAGCTTAGGTTTCTGCTTTAAAAATTGCATAGAACTTAGACCCTGGCCTTATTCATACAGACCTCCTTCCACCCACCTCTGGCATGAACCTAGGCAGCTCCCACAGTTCCTTAGAATTTCCACGTTCCTAATAGCTCTCTGGAAGATCAGAGGAAACAATCCCTGATTGTGGCCCAGTGACCAGACATCTTCCTGTCTGGGACTGCAAATTGGTGTACTCAGCTTAATAAATGTCATATGCTCCCAATGCTATCAAAACAGATACCAACCTATCCTTCTCTGGCAAGGTTGTGGTGGCCCGAATTTCTGCAATGGATTTGGGTGCTTGATATCCCTCTGCTGGGGTTTATGAAACTATGTCAGCCTGTCATAGGTATATGCTTGACTATATAGTTTGTAGTGTGTGGGGTGTGGCAGCCCATGGCAGGGGCACAGTATGCTCTCTAGGGGCTGCACTCCTGGGCACTGCTATGTGCTTTGCTCTTCTCTGCTCCATTCTGTTTCCACTGCCAAGACTGAGGGTGAGGACATCAGCTGCTTTCACTTCATAGGGACCCCAGTTCACGAGTTACTCAGATGGTCTGGCTTAGAGGCATTTCCCATGTTCATATTTGCTGGTTTCTCTAGGTGGGATGAAGCTGTAGGGATTTAATCCTTTCCATAGATGCAAGTTTAGATTGGTCTTTACCAAATGGCTGCTCACCACAGTTCTTCAACAACGAATTGAAAGAAGCAGAGCATTTCTCACACATCAGGTGGATTTGCATCTCCCACCCCAGTTCAACTCAGTCTGACTTTGCTATTGGCTGTTTCTGGCATATGCTTGTAAGCTTTGCCTCTTTCCTTCTCCCTTTGTTACACCTTGCCTCAGACCTGTCCCAGTGCTGCAGGTGCAGTTTGGGGCTCATGAATTCTTTCTTGCTTTTTTTTTCAGTAACCAGAGTTTCCAGGTCTGTCCAACTCTCTGACAGTTTAATATTGCATCTCAGTGCATTCCCTCTGTCACCTCACCTTGCCAATCGGCTGTTCTCTCATTGTTTTTATTCCAAACTGCAGAGGTGCTGAGGTCTGCAGGCTACCTCTCTCTGCCATCCTGATCCTGTCTTACTCATATTGTTAAGTTCACGTAAGATTTGGCAATAGGTGGGAATTAAATTGGCTTGAGAGAAACGATAAACAATCTCATTGTGGGGAAAGTGACAAGGAGCCAGGAAAATAACACTGAGCATTTTCTTGGATTCAATTACATTGTAATCGAAGGACACACATCCTTTTCAAAGCCCCCTAAAACCTGTCCTGTGCCTGCCTACCTGATTTTCATGACTCTTAATTCTTATCCTCCTGTGTTAGAAAATTATCCCACGTAAAAGTTTTATTTTACATTTCAGAAACGAGTTTTATCTCAAAGTTTATTTCCATGGAAAGGATGTTTTTCCTTTATTATTTTGTTTGTTTCTTTCTTTTCTCTTTTTATTTCTTTTTCTTTTTTCTTCTTATACTGGAGAATGAACCCAGGGGCATTTTAATTCTGAGTGCTACATCCCAAGTTCTTTTTAAATTTTTATTTGGAGACAGGATCTTGCTAAGTTGCTGAGGGCCTCACTAAGTTGTTGGAAGACTGGCCCAGAACTTATGATCTTTCTGCCTCAGCCTCAGGAGTCACTGGGATTACAGACATGTTCACCACACCTGGCCAGAAGGGAGTATTTCTAACAATGTATGAGTTTTATTTGGTGGGGGTAGTGAATTATTTGATGCATAAAATAATTAGTATCCATATTTTTATTAATGATACTCTCACTATCCATCTCAGGAAAATTCTATTCAAGTCTGTGCTAAGATCATCTCTTGAAGAAGCCTATTGACTATCATCTTAAAGATACTCTCTGATGTCATCAGTTTATAGTTTTCATAATGATTTCTGTAATTATAGCATTTATTATGAACTACAATTGCATAATAGGTTCATTGGTCTAACATCTGTTTCCCAATCAACCAATGTAATGATGTGTCCCAAGAGCATAGACTACAGCTTTTAGAAAGCAGACATAAAATTACTTTGTTTGGTAAGAAATGATGTAAAGATTAAATGAATTAAATAATGAATGATAGATAATCATTATATATGATTGTGTTTTTTCCTCCATTTCTTCTTTTTTGAAAAGATGTTTGGACTTGGAATCAGGACTTTATCCTTGACAACTGTGTGACCTTAGGCAAATCACACAACACTCTATGTTAATTATATCACCTGTAAGAGAGTAACACATTTGCCACTCTTCTTATGTTAAGGACCAAAACAAAGAGTGGATGAGTTAAATTCTGTAAATGAATACTATATAGCCCTATAGAGGACATTCATAACATTATATAAGACAATTTTATAATTTTACCAGTCAACTATGAGAGATGAGAAACAAATGGTTAGATCGTATAGAATGTAAGTCATTGTGTTTTGGAATATGTTTCTCATTATAAATAGACTTTGACTATATCCAAAACAAATCCTCCTGTTTGTCAAGTGGGGAACTTCATATATTCCACAAAATATATTTATCTGGCAACTTTATGTGTGGGCATGTACTCATTTTCGCTAGGGATAGGATTTGATGGGAAGGGGCCCAATATCCTGCACCAACTTCTCCTACTCTCATAGTATCATTTATTTTTAGTAATTTTGAAAGATAAACAGGGACCTGAAGGGAAAAAAATTCATTTAACTGACTTGAGAAATGATAAATATTTCTAGGTGCAAGGAAGATCAGGCTTAACATAAAGTTGTTTTTGGTTGAGTAATCAACATTCTTGGTCACCCAGTTCACTGCACATATAACAAGCCACTCCTGGTTTTAGCTTATAGCCACATTTATTATGAACTTTATATGTCTATTTCTGCTTGCCTATTTTGCAGGATGTATTTTCCCCAAGTAATGTCCCCCATTGGAATGTTTTAATTTCATCAGTCTTCAGTTGAGCAAAAGCAGAACATTTTGCTCCGCATTCTGCAGAGTGTGCTAGATGAGAGTCCATAGCTGACCCTGAATGACTCCCAGAGCTACAGAAGTGCCCCTGAGACCCCCACCATTTCCCCACTACAATGACCTCCCTTCCAGCTGTGTGCACTTAACTGCACTGACCACTTTGTCTGATTCTTTTAAACTCTATTGACTAAAATCACCATAATTTCTCTCAGAAAAGTTTTTCTTAACTAGATTTTACTTTTTATCTTTCTTGATCAAAAAATTTCTATCACAGCTCTGATTCCTTCATAAGGCTGGGAATGAACAGAATCTGGTGGCAGTCCTAAATGGTTAGAAAATTATGTAATTTTTTTTTCATGAGTATTACTCCTTTATTACATTTTTCATACACACTCAATGGTAATACAAGAATTTCAAGTTCCAAGCCACTACTTCAATCAAACCAACACACTGAGGTTTAAAGATATGTACATAAGAATGTGTACATGTGCATGTCTGTACACACACACACACGCACACACACGTTCTCTTCCCTATATGTGTGTGTCTGGGTGTGTGTGTTCACACCCACATACAAGCATTCTTGAAGATTGAAGCTTCTTAAAGCATTACTTTGTTTAACAAATGATAACCTTTTAATAAGCACAAAGCATAAGTCTTCACCTTGTGGGAAAAAATGATGATGAAAACGACATAATAACTAAGTTTCAAGTACTAGTAGTATAGTATAGTAGTAGGGAGGAATTAAGCATGTGAACTAGAGAAGATTAAAAAACTAGACTTAACAGAGAACTATTCTGTATTTCACCAAAGGATTCTTCTCTTCAGAGACACATTCAACTCTAGTTTCTCTTAAGACAGGTTTTTAAATGAACTTTAATTTAAATGAATTTTAAGATCAAAGTCATCTCCATTTTCTGTAATACAACTATTTGATAAGTGATGATCATGTGTGTGAAGGGTTTATGATAACACTAGTTTAATAAGATTAGAGTATTTCACCAGTGAATTGACAGAACATCGGGTAATGTGTTCACTTCCTTTTGAGAGTTATGAAATATGTAAGTAGTAACATTACAGTTCTCCTTCTGGAACTCAACTCACAAAATGGTTGAATCATTTCCAGATAGTTTTATGTTTTATTCAGTGCAAATAAGAAATTTTACATTGAAAGCATTTTAAAATCATGTGGGGAATATTCATAATGACACTTTCACTAAGAAAAGTTTAGGGCATATTGACTAAGCTGGGGTGCTACAGTCTAAAGGGGATGTGTGACTTCTGAATTTTTGCTGTCAAGCAGATAAATATTAATAAAATCATTGAAATGATTCACAAGAGCCAGGAAATATTATTTAAAGGAGACACAATAAGATTTTTTGCAGTATTTCCATTGGTGGTTGTGTGGATAATGAATTGTAAGACTATAGAAGACAAGATGTCTCAAGATCACCTCAGAATTTGTTTCTGAATGGGGACAAAACACCATTTTAGATGCAACTCTGGAATTTCTACCGGCTTTTTGAAGGAGCATAGAACTGCCCTTGGTTCCCATTCCAGAGGACATGATGTCCTAGAGTGCGTGGAAGAGGCTTGGCAATATGTACCTTTCTGTTCAGGTCCTACAGATAGCTGGGTTAGTGAGAGCTGAAGTGGTTACAGTCCCTTTACAGCTCGCCACATTACTCTAGGTTCTCTTCTCTTTTAACCCCTCCTTGGAAACTGTAAGTGTAAGTACAAAGTCAGGACTCACAAAGGAGTTTAACATAATTTGATTTGTAATCATAAGTGAATCTTCACTTGAGCTATTTCTTGTAAAAGCTTATATTAAAGAAAAATGAGACTCAAAGCTAACCTCTAAGAAACCACTAAGCAACTTTTAGAACTAGAGACTCTCCAAGAAGATAGACCAAATTAAGGCAACTGTATAACTATAACCAATCATATATTTTCTTTCTTTACTTCCATGTTCATCCTTCAAGAGTCTTCCCCTTTTAATCCCTTTGTGGAGCCCCCCAAACACTTCTAAGCTTCTTGAATTGTGAATTGTTATTTTTTCAAATAAATATTTTAAATTTTTATTGTGCCTCAATTTACCTTTTAACACAACAGAAAATAGTTGAGCAGGTCATGAGAGTCATTTCATCATGGCAACTGTGAGCAAGAAGCATGACAATTATCTCTGCATCACCACACACTTGCCTAGGTTGACTCAGTTCAAACCCCAGCTCTGTTACTTCTTTGCAGAGATAGGAGTAATAATACCTGCCTCACAAAGTTTTTGAAAGGGTTAAACAAATCTCTCCACTTCTCTCCCTCTTTCACATGCATGCACAGCTGTAGGAAGGATGTAGTAACTCAATAAAGTATGAGAAGACATGGACATTTTTTTTGATCAATAACTTACAGCTTAGCATGCTTCTCTGTTTTGCAAGAGATGCATCGTTGGATGGTTGATTGATTAACTCCATAGATTCCAAGCCACGTAAAAGTTCCTCCCACTGTTATTGTCCAAAAAGTGTGCCGGCGGAGGGGATCTACATCAAAACTGTAAAACAGAGTGAACAAATATTCATTCAATGCTCAGAATTATTAGTCAACAAGGTCATTCAATTAAATCTTTATAATGCCTTAAAAAGTAGTATCAGACATACTCAATTATATGTAGTCGGGATCCATTTGTTGCTTGCTCTAATACATTTTGTAATCCACCATTGAGAGCTGATCCTTGAATGAGAACTGATAAGAAGCCCATAATCATGACAACCATCTGAAATGCATCTGTCCACACCACTGCTTTTAATCCTCCCTGAAATGGATGGAATGGTATAATATTAAAAGCAAGGTTTGTAAAACCAAATCTGAATGGTACTAATGCAATCATTCATTCATTTGTTCAGTAACAATTGATGAGCATCTTTTATGTGTCAAATTCTTTGTTAAACACTGGGAATAAGTTGTAAGTGAAAGATATAGGTCCTGCCTTAATTTCATTGAGTTTAAAATCTAATGGGAAAAGCAGATATTAGATAGTAATATGATTATTTCTAATTATGGAGCATGCAATTAAGAGCAGGTTACTATTGGAGCATACAGAGGGAAGTCTTAACCAGTTCATGTAGAAGTGGTAGTCAGGCTAATTTCTGAAGAATGAGTAGAAATTTTTCAGGCACGGCAGTCCAAGTGGGGATTAGACCAACATGGTTGAAGAAAGAAGAAGCATTTTTTCCTGAGGAAATGAAAGAAAGCTTGGATATATACAACAAAACTGTGGAGAGCCTAAAAGGGGATTTGTGACTTCTGAATCTTCAAGGTCAAAGCACATAGATACTAATAAAACCACTTAAGTGATTCACAAGAGCCAGGAAATATTATTTAAAGGAAATATGATAAGAGATTTTTTTTTGTAGTACTTCCATTGGTGGTTGTGTGGATTATGAATTGTAAGACTATAGAAGACAAGGTGTCAGAGACCAGCTCAGAATTTATTTCTGAAGCCCATGCCCAAGATGATCAACAGTTTGAAGTAGGGTAAGGACTGAAAGAAGTTCATGGATCTGAAAGATATTCAAGAGATAACTTATGATTCATTAAACATAGGTGATTAGGTAGTAAGGGAATTAAGAATAAGCCCCTGGTCTGGTTTATACAACTTAGACTTATTATTATTATTTTTTTTTAATGAAACGAGTGGAAGTGAAAACACTTTGGGAGATGGAGATGGTAGAACACTGAGAAAGAATAAAAACCTAGGTAGGAAGGAATACTGTATTCTATATATCTTTGGAGGAAGGAGTTAAGAGCTACAGGATGATCAAGTAGGAAAGTGAAAAAAACTAGAGTCTAAGGAAGACAAATTTAGTAGTAGAACTTAATAGAATGGTTAGGCAAGAGATAAGAGCAGTGGTTATTAAACCTTAATTCCTCTGATTATTAAATCAGAGGAATTAGTTTCCCTTTAGAATCACCACAGGAACTTAAAAGAAAAAAATAAATAATGTCCAAGTTCCATTCCCAGGGTTTCTGAATTAACTGAGGTCTAGTGTTGGGGGTTTGTCCTCAGTGTCTTTTGAAGGCTCTCTAAGGGATTCTAAGGTAGAATTTTAGCTGACAACGTGTGGACAATAAGATAGGAGGAAAGAGACTGCGGCATTTAATATTCTATTTACAGAAGCCCTTTAGGAATCCCACCATACAGAATGTATAGAATCCTACTATAGTGAAGATGGGGTGAGCAAATAGGGAAAGATTAAATGCAGTGACATATTAGAAAAGTGTTTTTAAAATGAATAAGCTCTAGGGAAATGAAGGATGTGATATTTTTAACATTGAAAAATAGAATTATCATCCCCAGTTACTCCTCCAGAGTGTCAAGAACTTCTGTGAAAAGATGACATGCTTTATCTTTAACTTGAGAAGAAAAAAAAAATATTGGGGTCCTTCCAATCATTTCTTTTGTAATTAAAAATAAAATTTTATTTAAAAAATAAACTTTAAAATTCCCAATAAAGCCATCGTTTTAGTATACATTGTCTAAATCGTGTTTTGAGAAACAATAAATTTCTTATCTCCCACCTCTTAGATAGCTCTATCTTGATTTCCTTTAAAGATGTTATGCTTTCCAAATTCAAATGTCAACTTTAGATTTTAGTCATATGAAGATCGAATACCAAAAGCTTCTTCACTTTTCAGAAACTATTTGGCATTGGTTATGCAAAAATTTACAAAAACCTGAGCATTAGCTAGACATGCAAGAGAACAAACCACTTTATCAAATAGTCATCGAGTCCACCATAGTCAACATGAAGTCTTCTCTGACTCCTGTATATAGCCAAGTCTCTCTCTTTCTCTCTCCCCACCCTCTTTAATCAAATACGTTGAATCCAATGTTCACCTCCCTAAATGGCAAACCTCTGGATGGCAGGAATCACTTATTTTTAAAATACTTTCCTCTGATTAGTTTCCAAATGGATCATCACAAGATGATCACAATAAAGAGCTCACAATATGAACACAGGTATTAGATAAATAGGCCCCATGCTGGTGAGACACTGAAGCCTCTAGCCTGGCTGGAGAGGAGAGATTAAGGTTAAGCTTTTCTTTATGCTGCGAACAATAGGAAGCAAGAAGAGAATTAGGCCACTGAAGTACATGAAGAAATATATGTCTGAGGAAGATTCATCTGACAGAGGCAAACAGGATTTGAGAACAAGAAGAAGCTGGAGACATGAAGCCAGTTAGGAGGTAGCAAATTTAGTTCATTTCATTTTATGATGATTTTTAAAATATTCAGACTCTTTTCTAACATTGTACTTTTGGGTGTCTACTTTTTCTGTGCTTGTTTTTCTCTTTTCTGCTCATGCTTAGAGCAATCGAATGTTTTTATTTAAATTCCACTTGTAAACCTGGTTACTCTTTTTCCCATTTAGTTACTACTGCAGGATGGTTTGGGAATTGTTCTTTTGCTTAATCCCAAAATTATATAAAAACAAATGATAATGGGTATTATTCATATATTTTATATTATAAATAATATATGCAATTTGATGTTATAAGAAAATATAACATAAATGATAATTGATTAGACTTAATAAATATTTACTACAGGTATCCTATGATCAAAATGTTTGCAACCAGAAACATTTCAGATTTTGGTGTTTTTTTCAGATTTTGGAATATTTGTATGGACTTTTTTAGCTGACCACCCTTAACCTGAAAATCCAAAATTTGAAATAAATGATCCAAAATCCAAAACTGTTCTAGGATAATGTCTACACTCAAAAAGGTTCGTATTTTAGAACAAATTGATCTTGGATTTTTGAATTAGGGATACTCCTGTATTTTACTTCTTAATCATCACTTCTTTTACTTAAAACTGGAAGACTTTTTTCTTCTTCCCTTAGTACTTCCTCTAGATTTTCCTAGGGGAAGAAGCTGTTAGAAATTCTCTTGATTCTTGACATTCAATTCTTGAAAGACAGGTGTGTTGAAAATAGTTATAGGTTGATAATTGTGTGTCCTAGTGTCTTTGAAAATACCATTCCAGAATCTCTGGTATCTACTGTTGTCACTGTGAAGTTTGCCAAAAGTGCCCCTTGGCAGTTTGTTTCCCCTCTCTTGCCCTTGCTTAGTCTTTTTTTATACCTACTATTCTATAATTTTACTAATATATCCAGGTATGGGCTTCTCTTTTTTATTTTTCTTTTCATCCTTTAAGTTTGTACTTTTTGTTAATTCTATGGATTTTGTCTTTAATCAGTTCTGAAGAAAATCAGTTTATAATTTTTTGAAATATTGCCTCTCCTCCATTCTTACACTACTGTTCTCTGAGACTCTAATTGGACATAAATTATATGTTCACATTTTATCTTTTATATGTCCCCATTTCTCCTTCATTTCTCCATTTCTTTGTCTTTTGGAAATGCTCTGTCATTTCTTCAGATATATCTTCTAGTATGTAAATTGTACAACTCTTCAAATATATCTCCTTTTTATCATAATTATTACATTGTTGATTATTACTGATGCTTGTTGGGCTTTGAAATTGTATTCTTTCTTTATTAAAGTAGTTTGTGCAAATCTATGTTTTATTCAGTACCCTGCAATGCCAGTGTATGCTGATCCTGAGAGGCTAATTCTCTGTTATTTTGCTAATCCTCTCTCAAAGTATCTTGTTATTTTCTATTTCTAAAAATATTTGGTTTTAGGATTTTAATTATGTTCGTATCTGTGGGAATTTGCCCTCTATTCTCACAAAAAGTCAAAGTGCACCACTGAGCTAGAATCACATCAGATCCCCTCAGTGGTTCCAGCTAGTCCCAAACTCAGCTACTCTGTATTGCCACTGGACCAAAATTCAATAACTTGATAATAGTACTGTTATCAGCATCTGCCCTCAGGTCAGTCTCATCCTTCCAGTTCACCCTGCACTCCTTCCAAATGCCAGCCCTGGTAATTTATATATTTACGTTATTATGTTATGTTATTTGGGGAAAGTATTTCCTTAGCGATCTATGATATCCTGCACAATCACAAAAATGCATCAAAAAGTTGTTTTATCCAGTATCTAGCTGTCCTTCTCTAGGTGGGTACATCAGAGTAACTCACCTGTCATACATGACTAGCATCCAAGGAGAAGAGCCTGTTTTTTAACCAAGGTGGGTGGAGGTATATGGAAATTATAGTAGTGATGATGGGATTAAAAAAAGATGAAGAAGAAACTTTACATGTGTAGAAATTGTGGGATTTGCAAGTATGAAAAAGAGACAAGGGCAGTTTAAATTGGATATTATCATATGTGTGTTACGAAATGTACCTGTTATGAGCATAAAGTCAAATTACATGAATAGTCCACTATATGATAATGTATTAATAATTTTTCTATGTAAAAGAAGAAAGAGAATCCATCTATCTGGGAAGCAGTGGCATATTCTTAACTGGTTATCTTTACCCAGAAAATGGTATGATGAGTCAGAAGAATAAAGACTCCAGTTGCAGGGGGTTGGCAAATAACAGGTGTTCAGTGACTGTTGAAATCAATTAATTGCAATAATTATACAAATGTGCTATCAATACCACCCAGATTACCTGATTTAAAATAGCATGTGTAAAGCCAAATGGTAAGTATAACCTAAGATATCTATAAATGAGAGGAAAAAAAATAGCAGTGGAATACTCATGTTTATAAAATACAACTATCCTTGCTCACTTAGGCATGTATTTTGCTGCTTCTCAACTGGCAGACAGTGAACTATAAACTGCTACCTATGATTTATGGAAACTATTAAGGAGAAAACTTTATTCTTTCTCAGAAGTTGCACAGGGTCACCTGTGCTCTGTCCTTTGATTCAGGAGGTATGTCTTTCATTATATCGCCTTTCATTAGGAATAATTTTCTTGAGTGAAATTAGAGTCCAAATTTGCTTAATGTCTGCTTAAAAAAAGAATTTAAAAAGAATAAGAAGAAAAACAGCAACTTCTTCATGAAAGTATGGTAGATAATCCACCGTACTGCTATTTAATTTGGGGATTCCAGTTACTGTGGTAATTTGATGCTCCGTTGTTGGAGATTTGGCCTTATCCCAAATTAGGAGGAGTATTAAATATTTTTCCCAACTAGATACATACCAGGGTACAGTAGAATGTGCAAACAATTCCTGTTGCAAACACAGATCCCCAGAGATCAAACCCAGTCACTGTGAAAGGAGAAAAAAACATTAAAAGAAATTTCTCTGAGCTAAGTAAAAGAGAAAATTTAATGAGGAAAAAGTCACAATATTTTTTTAGTGTTTTTTTATGGGCAAAAAGAAATCAAATTCATTTTCCCTCACTGAATTTTCTCAGCTCTGAGAAAGATTATTTTTATTACAGTTTTATATCCTAAATCAGTTCATAAATTTCATATACTGTTTGGTCATTTTTTTTTTTCCTCCTAAGATTCTGTAACTTCATCTTTGGTTCAAATGATATACATCTTTTGTTTTGTCCTAACAAAATTTGTCTGAGTAATCTGAAACCACCTAGGCATCCATGAAGAATTAAAATTTCTCAATATAAGCCCATAGGCCAATTAATTAGAATATTAAGGACTTCCTATTAAAAGTGGCAATGTCATTATAAAAATTTTTTCACTCTTATTTCTAATATTCTATTCTCTTGAAAGGATCAACTATCCATTGCAATATGACTATTACAGGTAACTTTCATTCTTGTGCTCTGATTATTTACTTCATGAAGTCACTGAAACATGACCACATATTATAGATAAACTTACTGAGCAATTGCACACATATAACATCCCAAACCCCATCATTTCTATGATCAATAAACAAAATAAAAATCCCAAATAATGGCAATGATTGAACTGGGTGTTTAGAACTACCCAATTTTGCAAGGCAAAATCCAATAGCTAATTGCATTATTTCCTATGTCCAATCATCTTTTAGAGCTTTATAGAGCAACTATTACAGTAATTCAGAGCATTTTAAGCAGAGGAATATCTTTCCTAACAAGTTATCTTATATACATTTGTCCAAGTTGAGAATTCAGGCATAAAAGTAGTGGATTATGTCCATTGGAGCTTGGGAGACTCACCTTGATTGAGTGCCAAGGCAGGAGCATACACCACAACACCTGTGTAGAGAATCTGGTGGAGAACAAGAAGCAAGTGAGCAGTGGGGAAAATCATGGAGGAAAAACTGCCTAGAAGCTCTTTATTGACCTTCCTCCAACGTGTTCACCAAGCTTTCCATTCTCATCCACTCTAATTTTGAAGTCGTTTACCACTGTAACTAATTTGTAGAGATATAATCATGAGATGGGAGAAGAGGGTTGGATTTTCAAGATGACTGCTCATTTTGAGATGTCATGGTTATATTTGGTGTATTTCTAAAGAATAAAAAAAAAAAATAGACTTTGAATTAAGCTTTTGATTCAACTTCTCTCTGCCCACTGCCCTCATGTGCCCATCACAATAGGTTCTGTGCTGACTTCATGAGAAGTTTTGCCAAAGAACAGAAACACATTTTAGCGGTTTGCTGAAATATGGAAATTAGAGTGGAGATTGGGAAAAAAAAATCTGTGAGGGGAAAGAACTCTAAGGAAGACTGAAAACAAGGGTAAGGGTGACCTGCATGTAATGAACATCATCTAATTCGCAAAATTCCAATTGCTACACTGATGCAACGGGTTCAGTTCACATTTTGTTTTAAATGGACTTTCACCATTTGGAGATGGTATCTGAGGGTTTCAGACAACAAATAAATATGTACAGGCAGTTCAAGAGGAATTGTTTTCTACTTATTCTCTTGCTTAAATCCTTCTGGCATTAGTGGGCATTTTGATTAAGAAAGGTCATCTTGTAGAAGAGAGCACATGATGAGAGGGTGGAAATTCGCCTCTGTGTCCCAGGTGAGCTTGGGGTGCACGACGGCACCCCAGAGCCTGAGAATGGGAAAGGAGTACATGGTAGGGAAGTAGGTACATTGGTTAGGAATCTTGTCTTAAAGGGACCATTAGAAAAACAGGCATTTCTGGTTCAGCTCAGTTAACCATTTAAAAAAGAAGAGAAAGAAAAAAAGTACAGTTACCAGATCATTTCATATTAAATGGTTGTACAGGTTAAAAATGAATGAAATATACTTGAAGCAAATTTTTTTCCCTTTGTGATTTATATATTTGTTCTTACTATTAGTCCAGATGTATGGAATCTAGCAATGTGAATGGCTCTCAAGGTGATCACATTTCTTACAAATGCTATCTTTGGAAAAAGGTACTGACTTCCTAGTATTGTTTGTCTTTAATTGAGTTAATTGCTCCTATATAAAGAAAAGGGTAACTGTATCTCGGTACCCATGGCTCCCACTTCTGCAGCAGCCAGCCCCTTACCGTCTGCACAATATAGATGACGGTTGCTGCATAGCGAACCACTTTGTTGAATCGTAGTTGTAGGTACTAGAGGGAAGAGAGAGAAAGACGTGCAATGAGTTTTAGATAAGAGCTGCTAAGAAGGTCTTTGGTTGCCTTGGTATTCCTCTGAGTTTAGTGCTTTGGACTTGCAGTGTGATTTTATAGTATGCATTTCTGGAAGCAATGGGGTGGGGGGAACATGGATTGTTAAATGTCAAATATACATTAAAACCAAATTCTTGTTCATGCATCTCATGAAGATAAGTTGGTTGCTTGAACAAAGCACAGGCCTACTGGCTTTCTGTCCAGGCATCTTCCTACTGGACCCATTGAAGCCAGTTTCCCTTTATTTCCCAAAGCCCCATATTTAAGCTCAATTTTTTTCTCCTTTTGTGGTTATTGCTGTAGCCCCCTGATTGGTCTCCCAATACCAAGCCTCCATCAACTCGTATCTGCCACCTTCACTCTCTTCAACAGAGCTCTTACCTGGGGACGTTTTTTCCCAAAATCTTCAGTGATTTTTGATGAAACCAAGTGCACATCTCAAGTTTGATATTCCATACCTTTTTTTTTTTTTTTTTTTTTTTGGTGCTGAGTATTGAACCCAGGGCCTTGTGCTTGCCTTGCAAGCACTCTACCAACTGAGCTATATCCCCAGCCCAAAACAAATTCTTTTTTTTTTTTTTTTTTTTTCCCTCTGAGATGCTGGGGATTCAAACCACAGGCCTTGGGCATGCTAGGCAAGCACTTTCCAAAGCAAGCTACTTCTTCAGCTCCATACCCTCTCTTGTCTGACCTGCACCTACCTACCTACCTTGCTTAAGGCATACCACCTTTCCTTTGTTTAGGTAGAACTTTCAATGTGAGAGTCTCTCTCTCCCCAAATTTCAAATTTCAAATTTGTCTCCAAGTTCTTAGTCATTTCTCAAGAAAAATGGTTCAACAGGGTTATTCTTATTCTCCTTATACCCTCTGTTCTGAGCTCCTGTGGCACATATGCTAAACCGTTTCCCTGGATACCAGTTACTGTCTAGTAATTTGGTGTAGGATTGACTTATTTTCAAGTTGCTCGAGGATTAGTTACCTAATTACCACCATTTTGGTAGCTTAAAGCAATAGAAATGTTTTCTCTTGCATTACTGAAGCCCAGAAGTCCAAAATCCATTTCTCTGGCTCAAAATCAAGGTGTTGGCAGGGGTTGTGCTTCCTCCGTAGTCTCTAGGAAGACTCTACTTCTAGCCTCTGTACCTTCTGGTCATCCTTGGTTTCCACTCCTGCACTCTAATCTCTGCCTCTGTAGTCAGTATGTCCTCTGTCATATTTCTCACTATCTGTCTTGTGTAAATACATGTGATTGTATTTCTACTTAAGGTCTACTTGGATAATGTAAGATATTAATTCAATTGTGTTTGTGAAGACCCACCTCTTCCCTTTTTTGGACCATCTAAGATATCACAAGTATGAGGTATGAGGGAAACACACACTTTCTTGGGGGCAGTGATTTTTTTTTTTTTGCCAAATTTACTCATGCTGATATATATATATATATATATATATATATATATATATATGCACACACATATAAGTTGTGTTCTAGTTTATTCATTTTTATCTTTGTAACTTTTTTTTGTGTGTGGTGCTGGGGATTGAACCCAGGGCCTTGTGCATGGGAGTCTAGTACTCTCCTAACTGAGCTATCCCTAGCCAGTCTCTGTAATTTATCTATTCATTCATTTAATATATATTTGTTTCTTGCTTCCCATAAGACATTCACATGCTCGATAATAAGGAAATAAGATACAGTTTACATCCTAGACTATCTTACAGATTAGATAAAGCAATCATTAACAAATAATAATAAAAATAAAATTACAACTTTAATAGTTTTCAAGGAAGAACTACAAGAAGCTGTGAACACACTAAATAGCAAGGTGTGAGTCAATGCTGGAGGTCAGAGAAGTTTTTTCTGTGTAAGCATTCTAGAAGACATGAGTACATATTTTCCAATGCATAATAAATATGTACAGGGTGAACAAAATAAATTTTAAAAGTAGCAAATGACTTGAGGATTCAGTTTCTTGGTTATTGTTTTTGCTTTTAGTATGTTGTCTTCTCTGAATTTAAGGAAAATAATTTTTATTAAGTTATGGATTAACTAATGATTTATCCTTTTCCTAGAAAGTATATATAATGTTTCATGGCTTAAAATAGATCTTTCTTTGAAACAAAGAACTCTCGATAAAACTGTGACTCAGTTTCACACTAATCCACACTTCAAAATTTACCCTGCCAGATGTCCAGATCCTCGGGTAGAGAACCACTTTATTTTCAGGCCCCTCTTTTCAGATGGTACAAAGAGACTGGGTCACAGAGCTTATTCAGTGATTGTGCGACTTAGGGAACCAGATGAAAAGAAAATATTCTTGTGGAGTTAGGGAAAGTCAATGAGGAGGCAAAAAACTCAAATAGCACAGGATGCAAAACAGTGCAAAACTTTTGTGATAAAGATAGGTTGGGTTCAAATTGCATGCCCTTTGGAAAATCAGCTTACTACACTAAGCCATGGGTTTTCCTACCCGAGAGAGAGATTTTGGAGAAGCCAATGACATAGTGTGTGACCAAGTCAAGGAGAGGGCTAGGAATGAGTAGAATCTTAGGACAATTGTCAGTGTGGGTGCAACAGGCACAACTTATCGGCACTCAGTGTCCCAGTATATATTGATGGCATCTAAATGCACCTGTTATTGTCTGATTGTGAACTTTCTCTCAGCCTTTGCACTGGGCAGGTCAGAAGTGCTTGGAGGTGTCATCATTGGCATTCAGCCAATGACTAAAGGGAGGTGGAAAGAAAATACACTAGCTTCTTTGCCTTTTCGGAAGGGCAACTCAGACATGTTCTATCCTATCTCCTAGAGATCCCCAGAGAGACTAAATCCCAGCAGATTGCAGTGATAATCCACTCAAAAACATACATTGTATGAACTTCCTCTCCTTCCAACTTTTACTTTGCCACTTGCCTTCCAGGGCTTATTGGAATCACTTCCCCCCAAAATGACTTCCATTCAAACCTTATCTCAGGATCTGCCTCTGGGGAAATGCAACCTAAGAGAGTAATATTTATCTACCTAATATAATGCAAACTCTTGCATCACATAATGAATACAGGATGACCTTCTGGAGGATGAGACCAAATATAACACAAAGAAGCGGTTTCAGTCCTATTCCTCTAGAGCAGCAGGTCCCTGGCTAACTCAGGACCTGATGGAAGTCACAAAGATGGCCCACGTGAGCTGGCAGAAGAACCTCACTATTATAAGGGGCCCAGTCAAGTTAGGCCAAATGGCTTATCCCCAGAATTCTGAACAAATAAGATTCCTGTTTTTAGAAATTTATTTTGGCATGGTATGTTGCCCCACAGTAGATAAATGATACAAAAGGGGGAAGAGGTAACAAAAGCCAAAAGTACATTATCTATTTTGGGAGCTGAGTAGTGCCTAAGGCCTGGGAAAGCTTTTCTGGAAAAAGTTCCTGGAAAATGGAAAAGCTGGGAGGAGACTGTTGTAGGATCTGAGAGTCAATGGATTTTACCTTTCAGTTTAGTTTTGGTCCATTCAGTAACACTAGAGAGACAGTATTAGGAAAAGGGTATGTGAGAAAATAAGTGGACCAGAAGTCAGATTCCTTGAATTCTAGTTTGATACTGGCTGATACTTCACTCTGTGATTTAAGCCTCTTTTCTTATCTGCAAACAGAAGAGACTTTTTCAACTGCATAATTCCATATCTGAATGAATGTATTCAATGAGCCTGTCACAGTGGCACACACCTATAATCTGAGCTACTGAGCACACTGAGACAGGAGGAGAGCAAGTTTGAGGCCAACCTCAGCAACTTTGCAATTCCCTCTCAAAATAAAAAATAAATAAATAAATAAGTGTTTTGCAGAGGTAGCTCAGTGGTACTGTGCTGTTGGTTCAATCCCAAGTCCCCCCACCCAAAAAAATAAAAATAAAAATAAGGACAGCAAAAGATGTATTTTTTCCTTTCAATGGATTCACTCATACTATTAATAGTTGTCTTTGGTGGGTATATAAGTATTACTAGAGTAAAAAGAGAAAATGAAAGTTCAACAGCAAAATTACATCCTTTAAGACTGGTTTTAAAAAGACCAGGGTGACATTTATTATCATCATGTTGAATTATTTTTAGAACCCCAGATTTGATCCTGTTGTATCTTTTCAATCTCAACAGGTATCAACTTCACTTTTCATATTGATTTAAGTTCACATAACATAAAAATAACATTTACTCCTTTCTCTCATTCCCATTTTCGATTCATTAAAGAATCCTGGTATATGTGCCCCCACTATCAAAACATATCCACTTGCATTATCTCTTACATAACACATTATTACTATTTTCTCTTGGCCAAATTAGTGAAACAGATTCCCAGTTGGCCCCGTCTTCTTCTGTAATCCAAATCTTACACTCATTCTCAAATTCAGCTAGAATAATATTCTTAAAATATAAATTATATCATGTCACTCCTCTACCCAAATACTATAAAGACCCATCTCACCTACAGTGAAAGGTCATCCTTACAATGACCTAAAAGGCTTCATAACATTGGTCTACATCCTATCAGAACCTAGATACAACAAATATTTTGTAACACCATCTACTATGCTGAAATAATATTGAATAATATTATTATTTTATACATCTGATTTATAAAAATATAAATATTATCAGAACAACATCATAAAATATAATTTAGTGGAGAACCAAAAAAAATTACCAAAAAATTATGTAATGAATAAGTGCTCAAAATCACTATATAAAAGACAGTAAAGTCATAGTTTCTGTATTATTATAATGAAAAAATTGATCTTTAAAATAAAAAGTAGTTCAGAAGTCATCTAGACTAAGAAGTTCAAGAAAAATGAAAGAACAGATGCTAGCTTATAAACTAGTGTTCAGGGTAAATAGCAGACTATATATATATATATGTTCTTTTTTTTTTTTTTTTTAGTATAAGAAAAAGAAGGAGTTAACCTTGACTGAAATAGAGATAACACTAGGAGACTAATTATAAACTGTCCAAGTAGAGATAATGAAAATGTATGATATTGCAAATGAGCTAAACCTCATTTAAAACATGGGGTTGGAATAATTCCTTATGTTCCTACTTGGGGCAGGGTGGTGGGAAAGGAGCACAGATGGCATTCTGAGTCTTGAACCCCCACTGCATGTCAAAGCATTTAATTAGTTGGCTATTGCTATGCAACACTCACCAAAAACTGATGTGTTCAAAATCCAAACAACTATTATCTCTCAAAACTGAGGATTGGCAGGTGTTTCTCTACTCATTTCACCAGGTCTCTTATGTGGCTGCATTCTGCTGGATGATCAACTGAGACAAAGGGTCTAAGATGGCCTCATCCTCTCTGGCGGTTGTATCATTCACAGCCTAGTGTTGGCTGTCATCTAGTATACCCCTGTTCTCCTTTCTGTGTCCACCTGTGTTCCAGAAGCTAGACTAGCTTTGCCAGTTTCCTTACATAGTAGAATCAGGGTAGCATTCCAAGAAGACACAATCACTTCCTTTCTTCTGATCTCCACTTAAATGCCCTATTAACATGGAAGTTTTACTTGACCACCCTCTATGAATTACATTCTCCACCCAAACCAGCATTCTTTCTCTTATCATTTCCTTTTTCTCTATTGTTATGGTATGTAACGTAGCATAATGATTCAGTATGTGATCTCTAAAATTAGCTTATCTGGGTTTGAAAAACTCCCACTTGATAGCTATGTGACATTCCTCAGTTTTCTAGTCTGTTAAATGGAAATGATAATAATAGTACCAATCTAAAAATACTGTTACAAGGCTAAGTTGAGACACGTAAAATAGAGATGTGCTTAGCATGTAGTTAAATATCACATAAATATGCATTATGCTGTCTTATGCATTTATTGACAACCTTCTCTGTTATGAAGTAAGCATCATGATTACAAAGTTTGATTCTTTGCTATATTTCCAGGGCCTAAGGGAGTGGCCAGAACATAGTAGACATTTAATGGTATTTACTGAATGAATAGATAGTCATAAAAATTATATTCCAAATGTGGGTAGATTTTTATTGTTTAAAAGACGCCGTGTGTGTGTGTGTGTGTGTGTGTGTGTGTGTGTGTGTGTGTGTGTTACTGGGGATTGAACTCCAGGTTTTATACATGGCAGGCAAGCACTCTACCACTGAAGTACATCTCACCTGAAAAGCTTCTTCATATTTAACTAAACCTTTATGAAAGATGGAAGATATTACATTCCATGTGGAAAATGGAATTGAGAAATGCTAAGTAACTTGCGCACAAAGTGGTCCTATTGGTGAAGAGAAATTGAACTCATCTTTTCAGGTCCCAAGTTTCCTCTCTCATTCTGTTTCTCTCTTTAGCAGTTAAGTAGGCAGTTCTTTTTTGAATGCACTGTTTTGCTTGGAAAAAAATTAGCAATGTCTTTGTGAGTCAAATCTTCAAACTTAAATGGAAACTCTTAGGACATACTTATATTTTCAGAAGTATATTAATAAGCAAGGGGATATGCGTACATTTCTAGGGCTAATTGTAAATTTAGTTATTTTCTCTTGAATCTACACCCCAGGTATTAGTTATTGAATGGACCAGATTTGATCACCTTCTTTTAGGGGAAAGGGAAGTTAATGTTGACTATTTAAAATATGATCATCTATGGAATTATAAGTTTTGAGAGCTTCTAGAAAGTGTTCACTTGCTGATTGCATCCAGAAGCCAAGAGAATCATTTTATACTCATTTAGTTTAAAAAATTATTAAAGATAGGTCTTTTATGAATCGCCTGCTGTGACTTGGTAGGGTATGATGCTGGATAATGGAAATAAACACCTTCTTTATAGAAACTTATCTATTATCACAATTAAATTTTGGACATATAAATTCAATTTTGAAAACAATGTTTTCATTGAGAATAATTGCAAAACCAAACCTCCACTGTCTCATTTCCTCTCATAACAAAATAATTCCCATATTTTTATTATTTAGCAATTTCTTCCAATTAAAATATTTGCTGATTTTTCAAAATATCACCATTTCCCAATTAAAACTTGGAATTTAGTAATAATATGTATTTATGTGCTCAGTTTACTCTCTGATGGGAACACCACTACAGAGGGATACAGACAAAACAGGTTCTCAGTAGAATTGGTGTACTATTAAATCATGACTAACTGTATTTTTTGGTATCTCCATTTTCTCAGTGGAAAATTATAAGGCTTGTGGTACATGTTCTGCTTGTTTTTCAGAATAATGATGCTAATAATAATACAAATAAAAACATCTCTGTTTTCTTAAGAACCTCCCACAAACTAGACAATGCATTAGGTGTTCACATACAGGCTGTAATTTCATCACAGTCCTAAGGGAGCCACATCATCTTTTCTGTTCTACAAAGGGGAAAACAGGTACAGCTGTGGCCAGAGCTCAGGCTTTTCTCCAATAACATTTCATGTCTTTTTCATAATGTGTAATTGTCTTGAAAAAAATCAGTGAGTGTTCTTCAACTACCAGGCTTTATTGTGAAGTTGATGTATATCAATAGAGGGGAAAATAGGATAAAAAAAAAATCATTCAAGTGGAGAGAAATTACTTGGGCTCAGAGAAATTACTTGTGCAGTTCTCTTACCTCGTAAGTGCTAGTGATGCCAGATCTGTAGAACACAGGCAGAAAGAGCTCTGAGGTGAAGATGATGACAAATGTATATGAAATAAAGAAAATCAAGAAGGATGCCCCAAAGCGGTAGACCTCAGAGGGCGTCCCCAAGACAGTGACAGCTGACATGAAACTGGCCGTCAGAGATAAGGCTACAGGGCCAAAACTCATTTGCCTTCCCCCTACCAGGAACTCCCGAGAAGTTGCCTTTTTTCTCTCCTTAACGGCAAAGAATACTCCAATTCCACAGGAAATGACAAACAGGGCTGAAAATACAACGTAATCCCAAACAGTGAAATTCTTCGCCTCCATGCTGGGAAGTGTGATACTGGAGAGTTGCTTTCAACCTGGACTCAGCAAGAGGATGTTTCCAAAAGCAAAGCTCTGTACAGCAGATATTTTGTTGAGAGGAAAGACTGTGATTCCTGAAGCTGAGGACCACAGGTACTATGCTGATCTTGAGACTCCAAGTCGTACTCAAGGAAGATTTCAAAAGTTAACTGCAAAGAACTGGCAGTGGAATTGGTACCAAGAGATGAGAATTTGAAATCTGACCCTGACCAAGAGCTGTCTACTCCTCTCCTGAAGCATGTGCCACAGGGTAGGAATTCAGATGTGTCCTGAAATTAATAATTACTGGGGGTGGAATGGACTTGCCAGATAATGTGATCTTTTATCTCCTAGATATTTTTTTAACTTAAGGTTAAATATTAGTGGGAGCATGGAAGTGATAAAAGTTAACCACCTCAGCGTTTTTAATTAGTGAAGTGAAATATGCAAAACACAAGCACAGCCCTCAGTGGTATCTCTTTCCTGGTTAAGAGGACAGAGGATTCCTACCTGCAATTGCCTGAGGCAGAGCAAAGAACTAGAAACCCAGAGACCTTTGCTCAAGTCCTGACTCAACCACAAGCGAACCATTTTTGACAAATCATTTAACTTTTCTGGACTTCATCTGGAGCATTGGGATAGGACCTTGCAAGGTTATTGTGACTCTTGAACCTCAAACTTTCTGACCTTCTTTGTCCAGATCTATAAAATGAAAGATAATAAATCTATCTACTGAATTATGATCTATGATTACAGTGGAGCACACTGAGCAGAATATTCTCTTGATTTTAGACTCAGAAAATGGATCTTCTGATAACTGGTATTGGTGACCCTCCACTTTGTCTCCCTCTCTCCTTCATTTTCACTGTTTTACTGAATTTGTTCCCACTGCCTAAGAGTTAGGAACATGACAAATGAGGAAAGAATGGGGGAAATCCAGTTATTAATTCCTGCTTTTGCTCTCTTTAGACCCTGTGTTGATTGCTCAGGAACACATCCGGAAAGACTTTGGGGCCTATTTACCTATTCTGTTCATGCTTTCCTTCCATCCTCAATGAAAACTCTCTCTCTCTCTACCTTTGCAAACCTATGATACAAGATCTTATTTGCAGTCTCCTCAAATCTGTGCATCCTTTCCTGCCCCTTAACCTCACTTCCTGTAGAAATTGACCTCTCTTAATACTCACTTTGAATTCACTTTGAACTTCTCAATCATCCACATTTATTTTAAATGTATGTGTCTGTAGGGATCTGTCAGATGTTGCAAATGATCACTTCCTTAGAAACAGAAGCAAAGTCCTATTCCACAAGCCCAATAGATAGCAGTCATAGAACATAACCAAATACAAAAATGTAGAAAGCTAAAATTACCAGTAACACCTAAAGTTGGAAACATTTCTAAACACAGGAAACTTTAACTTTCCTTTGTTTGGTACTGGGGACTGAACCCAGGGGTGCTTAACCACTGAGCTGCATTCCTAGTCTTTTTTACTTTTTGCTTTGAGACAGGGTCCCACTAAGTTCCTGAGGGCCTCACTAAATTGCTGAGGCTGACCTCAAACTTGTGATTCCCCCTGCTTCAGACTCCCAAGTCACTAGAATTACAGGCATGTGCCACAACACTCAGCTAGTGTTTCTTTTGACATCTAGATAACCAAGAAGATCTTAGATTATTTGTTCAGTCTGGATACCATCTTCACTCCCTAATTTGTTCTATAGATTTGCATTAATTCTGAGAAAGTTTTATAGGCTGAACCATGCTTTCAGTTACAAATGAAGATGTGAAAATTACTGGAGTTCTCTGTGTCCTGTTTTTTAACTGTGTCTTTTTATTTCTTCTCTGTATTTATGGAATTGATGCTATCAGTGTTCATGGGAAACTAGCTCTTTACTATATTTACATTAATCAAGGCATATGTGAAGCATATCACATTTTATTCCATTTTATTGGCAGATATTGTATCTTTTACAAATTGAAGGTTTGCAATCATTGCATCAAGTGAGTCTATTGACACAACACCATTTTTCTAACAGTGTGTCCTCACTTTGGGTTTTGTACCACATTTTGCTAACTGTCACACTATCTCGAACTTTTTCATTGTTACTATGGCTATTGTGGTAATCTGTGATCTGGGATCTTTGATATCCCTCTTGTAATTCTGGTGACATAAGCTGGTCATATCAGACCATGAATATAAAAAATGTTGTGTGTTCCAACTGCTCCACTAACTGGCCATTTTCTCCTCTCTCTTACTTTCTGTAGGCCCCCTATCCTTGAGTCACAACAATATTAAAATTAAGCCAATTAATAACTGTACAATGTCTTGTAAGTGTTCAAGTAAAAGGAAGAGTCACACCTCTCTTGTTTTATATCAAAAGCTAGAAATGATTAACCTTAGTGAAGAAGGCATATCAAAAGATGAGAGAAGCCAGAACCTCGACTTCTTGTGCAAGTTGGGTAAGTCATGGATACAAAGGAAATGTTCTCAAAGGTAATTAGAAGTGCAACTCTAGAGAATGTTATAAATTGAAACAGATTTGTTGCTGGTATGGAGAAAGTTTTAGTGGTCAGGATGAAAGACCAAACCAGCCACAACAACCAGCCACAACATTCCCTTAACCCAAAGTCTAATTCAGAAAAAGATTCTCTTCAATCTTTGAAGTCTTGGGGAATGGCTGCAGAGAAAATATCTGAAGTTAGCAGAGATTGGGTCATGAGATTTAAAGAAAGAAGCTATCATCATAACCTAGAAGTACCAGGTTGTTTCACAGTCTGCAAAAAGGGAAGTTGAGCGGTTGCACTATGCTGGATGAATGGGCGAACAACGAGAAAAGGAAATCAGTCTTTGTGCACAGAGGTCTGAGAAGAGCATTATTCAGGGGAGATGGAGCACTTTTCACATAGGAAGCTGCTTCTGTCTTTACTGGGTATAACACTGCTTGCAGTTAAGCTAGCCATACATTTTAAAGGTAAAGCCTTGCGTAAGCAGTTATTAGCCTATTTGGCAAATTATCATTTGGTAACAGAAAGTAACAAGCAATTCCGCGAACCCAGAAGGTGACAGACTCACAAGCTATAGAAGAACTGTTTTACCGACCACAGGAGAGCATCATGTTCACAGACCACAGGAAAAGGGGTATGGGGCCATAGTCCCCAAGTGACCTTAAAAGCACACACTGTGTTGGCCTCCTTCCACTCCCTGAGTGGCCTGTTCGGCATGTCTGTCTCCTGACAAAGTGCCACATAGGCTCCCTCCAGGAGACAGATCCCATACCAGGTAAGGCAGTAAGTGCTGCTGGAGAAACTGCAGCAAGTTATCCAGAAGATGAGCTACAATCATTGGTGAAGTTGACCACACAGAGCAACCGATTTTCAGTGTAGACAAAACAGGCTTTTATTAGAAGAAGAGGTCATCTAGGACTTTCATAGCTCGAGAGGAGAAGTCAGTGCCTGGCTTCAAAGCTTCCATGACAGGCTGCCTCTCTTGTTAGGGGCTAATGCAGCTGGTAACTTTAATTTGAAGCCAATGCTCATTTAACATTCTGAAAATTCTTGGGACTCTTAAGAATTGTACTAAATACACCCTGCTTGTGCTTTGTAAATGAAACAACAAAGATTTAATGACAACACATTTCTTTACAAAATGATTTACTAAATACACTAAGTCCATTATTGAGAACTACTGTTCAGAAAATATTCCTTTCAAAATATTACTGTTTATTGACAATGTACCTAATCACCCTAGATCTCTGGTGATATACATGTTTATGGTTGTTTTCATTTGTGTTAGCACAACATTCACTTTCCCCTAGATCAAGGAAAACTTTCAACTTACAAATCTTATCATTTAAGAAATACATTTCCTAAGGCTATAGTTGCCACAGATAGTAATTCCCCTGATGGATCTGAGCAAAGAAAATTGGAAGCCTTCTGAAAAGGACTCATCATTCCAGATGTCATTAAGAATATTCATGATTCATGGGAGGAGGTCAAAATAGCAAGTTTAAAAGGAATTTGGTCTTCAGCACGAAGGAAAAGAAAAAGGAATTTGGAAAGTTCATTCCAATCCTCATGGATGATTTTGATGGGGGGGGGGGAGGATTTCAAAGTATTAGTGGAGGAAGAACTAGAATCAGAAATGAAGCCTGGGGATGTGATTTGAGAATTGTTGCAATATCATGATAAAATCTAAATGTGTGAGAAGTTTAGTTTCCTAAAATGGAATTCATTACTGCTGAAGATGCTCTGCACATTGCTGAAATGACACCAAAGGTTGAAGTGTTTATAGTAATACCTTAAATACAGTTGCTGAAACAGTAGTAACAGTTGAGAGGATTGATTCCAGTTTTGAAAGAAGTTCTATTATGGTTAAAATACTACCAGGCATCATTGAACACAATAGAGAAGTCTTCCCAAAACAGGAGATAGTCTGTGTTAATTGACTTGCTTGTTGTCTTATTTTAAGAAATGTCACATGTACCACCACCCTCATCACTGACCATCAACATCCAGGACGAACCCTCTACCAGTCAAAAGATTTGACTCCTTGAAGGCTCAGATGATCATTAGCAACTTTTATTTTTTAAAAAAAAAGTATTTTTATTCAGGGTATGCACATTTTTAGATACAAAACTATTGCACAAGTTATAGACTACAATATTATATATCACTTTTATGTGCACTGAAGAATCAAAAAATTTTATGTGGCTTACTTTATTATTATGTTAACTTTATTACTGTGGTCTGGAACAGAAGCCACAACATCTGAGGTATACCTCTATTCTGATTATGTAACAAGTTTTTCTTGCAGTGGTCTCAGCAGAAAATCAACACCCTATCCAGCTTCCAGAGACATGGTTACTTCATGTTTTATATTAACACCATCTGCATGTTAATATTCAATTCACAAGGCATGTAAACACCTTGTAAACACTATCATTACATCAATGAGGTTCCAAGATTAAGTATTAGAAGCTTGTAGCTGAAAAGTCAATGAATGCTGCTACTTTTAATTAAATTTCATGCAGAAGCAGGATTATCTATCTGACTGTTTAGTATTGAATTTCAAAACAGTGGGAAGCAGAGTGTCAGGAAGATGAAGAATGCATCATGCTTCTCATAGAAATCAGTTTCTTGCTTTCAACATTTTGCTGATTATAAAGCACATACAGTTATTAGTCTAATTGTCAGTTATTTTCCACATCTTTACACTTTCCTCCCTTTGGTATCCTTTGGTGTTCTCTTACTCTCTTCTCTACTATTAAGACTCGTTCCAAGACTTTTGCTGACTATAAGGCATAGCATCAATTTATTAATAATTTCAGGGAAAACTAAATAACCAATAAATTAAATGGCTACATCCCTTCGAGGATACATCCTTATATCCATGTTAACATAGGAAAAGGTAATAAAGAAATGTGCCTCTTTGACCTGAAGAAACCTCAGTATTTACTCTACCTTCCTATAGGTACCCCAAATGCCAACATTCATGCTTTATGCCTTTCATGTAAGGCTCAGACCCGGTTTAGGATATGGACACCATCATCCGCCACGCAAATACCCTTCCAACAAGGTCTTGCCATCTAATCACTCACCTGCCTAATAGGTTAAATTTATAGTTATTAACATCAATACTCTCTGAAATATATAACAGTTCTCCAATTGGCATCGAGTAAGTTATAACAGGAAAGTAAAATAGAGTTTGAAGATATTGAATACTACCAAAGAGAGGAAAGGTAAAGAACTGGAAAGATGGGACATCCAAAAGGAAAAAGAGGTACCATTGTTGCGATGTTGCTAAGTGTGGATGGTGCACACCATGTTTATTTTGGCCTAGAATGAAAGGGAAGAAAATGATGTGCTCCCGGCCTCTGTCCTACAACCCAGCAAGGCGCCAAAGTCCCTGTCTTAGAGACCGGATGGCCGAGGCCCAACATAGAAAGGACCCGGCCCCGGGTCGCGCCGGGAGTGGTGAAATGCGCAGCTCTGAGTTATGAGGGACGAAGGAGGGCTGTGCTTGTACTTGCCCAGTCGGCACCCCCACTCCCAGAGTGAGGACGGGGGACAGTGCCCCAGGCCTCCTAGCGGAATTCGATCTATGTGAACATTCAGGTGCACCGGTCTGCGCAACGGAATGTCTTATCTAGGAGGCCGGGGGAGTCCACCTGGAAGGACTGGTTTCCCAGCGGCTGTTTAAAAGTCTGGTCTCTATCAAAGGAAGAGGGCAAGGGAGGCAAAGCCTTTGTAAGCCCCGCGTGGTGACACCATTACCTGTCCCCATGCCCAAGATGAATTCTTAGCTACTTACAGTTCCCCCAAACACAGTATCCACCTGTGCGGGTGTCTGCATAAACCCACAGGCTGTGTCCACGCCTGACCTCACACGTGGGTCGGCTGGTGCTCCCCGCCAGCCACCCGAGAGATCCTGTCAAGGATTGCTGTAGAGTGAACTCTAGAATGGCCCTTTGGGATCATTCATCCTCTTTCTTCTCTTCCACCCCACTCCTTGGGCCTGGCCCTTTGTCCTCTGCCCAGGGCAATCCTGGAGCAGATGGAGGAGGAGAACAAAGGCACTTGGGAGGGAATGTCCTCTGACTGGGAGACGTTGTCCTCCCTCCTGGCCCCCACAGTCCAGCCCATTACAGAGAGAACTCCCATCCCCCACCAAAGCTGCCAGATGCAGCTGAGGACCATCTAGGGTAGGATTGAAGGCCACAAGAGAACATGGAGCTAAGAGGCAGCTTCCTGCCCCAGCTGGGGCAGAGTGGAGTGGAGAAGACCAAGGTGCCTGTGGCTGCCTCTATTTCCTCGTCAGTGCAATGGATGCCTAGCAGGCTGATGGCTGTGATCTGGGTCCTCCATTTCTACCCTTTTGGACTACTTTGGAGCTTAGCAACAGACCTGGGAAGCGGGCAGTACCCACACTCTCTCCCCTATCCTTGCAGCCTAGCCTAGAGCCCCCGTTTCTGGAAGGAAGCTTTGAAAGCAGCAGAGAGAAGCTCTGAGGTGCCGCATAGCCTGGAGCAGTCTCTAGGTCAGCTAGAAAGAAGTGAGACCAGGTGCTGGGGGTGCCCAAGCCACTGAGCAAGTCACTGAGGCTGCAGCCCCAGGAGCTCAGGGCTCAAGACCAGTATTCAGAGAGGAAGGGAAGCCCCCCCCCCCCACACACACACAAGGCTGAGAAAGTCAAGAATAGATATGTAAGAGGATGAGTGAATAAATGTGCAGGGCCTTAAATTCAATTGTATAGAAACCCCTCTGCATGCTCAGGCTGGGACTTGTTGCAGATTGTCACTGCTGTGACCCTGCAGCTCCCTAGGAACCAAGAAATCCTCAAATTCAGTGCCAAGTCCAAGACCTGACAACCCAGGTGGCCAGGTTCCCCTTGCTGAGCATCTAGCATAGGGTGTTGATGTGTCCATCTTCCCACCAGGTTGAGAACTCTTCACAGGTGTCTTCTGTGCCAGGCTCAGATTCCTACCCAGGTCCTCCATCCTATAGTCCCCTACAGTATAGGGCAAACCATGCCAAAGCACAAAAGCCTGGATTGAAATCAGACCTGGCCACCACCTCTGGTTTTGTCTTTGGATTGTCATTTCCCCCACTCCACCTCTCTCTCTGAGTCTTAGTTTCTTATATGTAAAACAGAGACAAAAGCCCTCTCTTCACAGAATTGGGGTCACAGGCAGCACTGCCCCTCCTCCTCAACCCCCTCCTATCCCCCAGGGTTCTTTGTTCAGCCTGTACACACTCTTTCCTGCCCCTCTCTTTATATCTGCCTGTATACCTGCAGCAGCAGCTCCCTGAGGGCAGAGGCTGCTCTCCCTCATATCTCTGTGCCCAGTATTGCCCAGCATTGTCCAATACATGGTCACGCTCGTAGTGGTAGAAGTCACAATTTGTTGACAGGTAAATGATGAATGAAAACATTTTGTTAATCAGAGAGGGCTGTGCATAGATGAGGACTTTGGTCGTTATGTCAATATTTTAAATCACAGGGAGAAAAAAGTGGTGGGGACTGGGAATACAGCTCAGTGATAGAGCACTTGCCTAGCACACGTGAGGCCTGGATACCACTGCCAGCACCACAAAAAAAAGGAAAAAAACCCACAGAGGTTCAGGACTTGAACATTATCTTACGGACTCACTGAAGATGAGGAAAGTGAGGTTCAGAATGTAAACAGATGGCCAGAGATCACACAGACAGGCATCCTGCTTGAATGTTCACTGAAGTCTCCTAATTCCCAGGGAAGAAGGGCCTCCCCAGACCCCTTCCCCAGGTCATTCTTATCATACCATCCCCTCTTCCCCACATGGCCCCAGTCAGTGCAGGCCAACATTGGATCCCTGTCTTCCAAGAGCCATGAATGCATGGGCGTCCTTGAAGCTGGAAGAGGCCAAGAACAAATTCTTCCTCAGAGTCATGGAAGGAAATGGAACTCTTCTAACACTTGTACTCAGACTTCTGGCTTCTGGGATAGTGGAAGAATACATTTTTGTTGTTTTAAGACACCGAGTTTGTGATTACTTGTTACAACAGCCACAGGACACTAACACAGGTCTACCAGTTCAGCTCCAGATCAACTATTCCCCTGTTTCTATATCTCTCATCTCCTAGCCAGTCCTGGGCATAGGCCATACTAAGCCCTGAAGCCTGATCATGGTGGGGTAGGATGCCCATGTAGGAGCAAAGGGAAATAACCCCTCACCTTTGGAAGGTTTGCCATAATAAACTGACAAACAGTAAGTAGAAGAAAAGGCATGCAAGTTTATCAATATGCAAAAGTGGAAAAATCACAGCATGAGAGGAACCACAGGAGTGTGGTCACCTATTAGCTCATCGCGATTAAAAAAACCTACATGAAAAGTCCCCTTTTCCTATAAGGGAGGAGAGGATAGGGAGTGGAGAGAGTTTTAAGGGAATAGTAAATAGTTTTAGGGGTACTCAATGGACTTGGAGAATACACAATGGCCTGGGACAAAGTTTGCTGGTCCTGAAGAACAGACAATGAATTGTAAATGATTCTCTCTGGGACCAAAATAGAGAACAAAGGTGTGTGACCAAAGTCTGTCCCAGAGTGTTGACATTCTTCAATCTTTATTCCTGTGATATGAGTTTAGTCTTCTTTTGTAAATGAAATTTCAGTAAGAAGACTGAAGGCCATTGTGTTCCTCTTTTGTGGTGGATCAGTCAGGAAGCTAATCCAACTTGCAGAAAGGTTCTCCCAGAGCTGGCAGGGGAAGAAACAGGGGAAGGTCAGAGGGACCTTGATTCAGAAGTCGCCAGACTACAGATACAGTTTCTCTGCCCCATAGACTCCATTGGGAATGGGAATTGGGCATGTCTTCTGGGGCCAAGAACTGGTGAGCTGGGGTAAATGACAACCGGAAAATTAGGAGGCCTATATTTAAATTTTGCCTCTGCATTATTCATTACATTAACTCAGCTAAGTCACTTAGCCTCTGGCTTCAAGTCTTCTCACCTGCCAAATACCCAGATTGGAATGCATGATTTTCCTGGGCCTTTTTGGTTCTGACTATAAGTGAACAGGGGAAGGGATCGGAGGGTTTGGGAAGCAGGAGGGAAATAATCAATGCCAAGGGACAAATATGTTCAATCCTATGAATGGAGTTTGAATTTCTCTCACAGATTCAACAAGAAGCAGCTTCAGGTAAGCAGGGCCTGCCCCATCTTACTCCTCTAAGGGAGATGGCTCTATCCATAACCCCCACCACTCAAGAGGGCTCATTTGAACAGTGGAACCTTGTCCTCTGCTCTGGTTTGAATATTTGCATCCAAACTATATGTTGAAATCCTACTCCCTCGGTGGTAGGATCTGGTGGGCCTTTGGGAGGTGAGTAGGTCATGAAGGCATTGCTGGGATCTAGGCCCTTATAAAAGAGACCCCAGAATGCTAGCTAGTCCTTTGGCCATGTGAGGAAACAGCAAAAAGGTACTATCTGTGACCCAGAAAGTAGGCCCAAATAGACACTGCATCTGTCACTGCCTTGACCTTGGACTTCCCAGCCTCCAAAACTAGGAGAAATAAACTTCTGTTTATGTCACATAGTCTAGCAGCCTGAATGGACGAGGACATACTCTGTGGGCAAAACTAACTGGACAAAGGGGGATCTGACCCGAGGGCTGCCTGACAACCAATGGCAGGGAAGGAGAAGATGAGCTGGGTCCAACCTGATTCTCACCCTTGGCCTCTCAAAGTGGGAAAACATGGTAGGAAAATAGAGGCAAAGATGTCATGATAGGGAGAGATCTGAGCCTGTTCAAGCCAGGGGCCGAGTAGAGAAATTAAAGTGAGATAGCTGCCAAGAGAATGAGATGAAGCAAAGTTAGATGGCCAGGAAAGTTGTATTGATGTTGGGCTGTGAAACTAAGTCCTTGCGCTCCAGCTGCTGGCAGTCCCAAAGTTACCCTAGCATGGAGAAGACCACAGACTTAACATTTGGTAGGAACTTTGTTTTCAAAAGTGTATTGGCAGGAAAGAAGGAGAAGGATACTCACCAGCCAGGAGCTGTGGACTGAGTATCTCACTGATTTTTTAATGTGTCAAATTTTAGACTGCTAATAACTAGTAATACATAAGAATAAGTGAGTTTAACAAGGTCACAATAAATAAAGTCAATATATCTTAAATTCAATTATATTTCTATATACTAAGAATAAACAACTGAAAACTGGAAAAAAAAAATGTATGTGGATAGGCCTCATCATTTTGACCCTGCACTTTCCCTCGTTGCTCTGTTCCTTCCTCTGTTCTAAAAGTCAACTGCAGCAGGAGTCATGTAGTAGAATAAAATGATGGCTCTTTTGTTTTGATCTGAAACAGGAAAATGGAACTGTGCTTCCGAAAGATTAATCTACTCTAATAATTTTTACATAATGACTCTTTACATACTTTCAAAGGATATGGTCAGGGGTGACTCTAAGGACTTCCCACGATGTCAACTGCAAGTTGAAATAGGGAAAGCAGTTCCCTCATGAAGTTCTTTCAATGAGCATGCCTATACCTAGGAGGCAAACTGATGATAGCAAACTACAGTTGGTAAAATGATTTTTTTCCTCAGATTATGCATAATAAAAAAAATTATTACAAAAACATTATTACAAAACATTATTACAAAGTCATTTTTTCAAAGTGACTACCACATTTGTGAAAATGATGGCACAGTCATGTCTCTTTGTCCACATTTCACTTTCTGTAGTTTTGGACATAGGTGGTCAAGCTTTTCCAAAACTATTCAGTGAAGAACTCCAGAAACAAACTCTTCCCAAGTTTGAAATTACACTACATTTTGAGTAGCCTGATGAAATCTTATACCACCCTATTCTGTCCAGCCCAGAAAGTGAATCATCTCTTTGTTCAAGATAGCCACACTTTATTAGGCCACCCACCTGTTTTTAGTCAGCTTTTTTCACTGCTGTGACCAAATGCCCTGACAAGAACAAATTTAGAAGAGGAAAAGTTTATTTGGGGACTTCTCGTTTCTGCCAACTTCATTGTTCTAGGCCCAAGATGTGACAGAACATCATAGTAAAAGAATGAGGTGGAAGAAAGCTGCTCAGAAAGTGGACACCAGGAAGGAGGGAGAGAGAGAGAGAGAAAGAAATCTCCCTTCTCAATGGACAAAATAGAACCCTCAAAGGCATGTCTCCTGTGACCAACCTCCTATATGCTGATTAGGTTAAGGCTTTCTTACGCAATCATTTTACCTCTAAACTTTCTTGCATTGCCTCATACATGAGCTTTTGGGGGATACCTCATACTTAGACACACTATCCATTAGTTACTTAGTAGCTCTTTTCATTATCAGATCAACTGTCATTATGTTCAATAATCTCTATTTTACTTCATAATTGTCCCAAATATAAGACTATTAATGGTGGGAATTTTATTACAGTATAGTATTATAATTTTACTCCTTTTTATGAGTTATTCTTTTTTGTAGTTATTGCTGTTAATCTCTCACTATAGCTGTTTTATAAGTTAAATTTTATCATTGATATGTATGTATAGGGAAAAAAGCATAGTATATAGGATTCAATGCTACTCTTAGTTTCTGGCACACCCTAGGAATCTTGGAAAATCTGTTGCAGAAAAGGACAGACTATTCTATATTGGAGTAATAACTAAATAATTCAGCTGATGTAAGCAACTAAATCTCCTTCTCAAGTCTTTATTTAAATATCACCTTCCTTGGCCAACCTATTTAAATTGTACAATATCACACTTGAAATCTCCTGTCTCTATTCAAATTTTTTTCCCATAAAATATTTCCCCTACTAATATACTATATTTTAAATGTTAGCATCTCTTCACTAGAATGTATGTCCCTAAAGGACTCTGTCAATTTTGTTGTTTGGTGTACTTAGTACCTACAAGTTCTTGTCCCATGGTGAACACTCACTAAATTATATGGATTCTAGGGTTTCCTTCCATGTTTATCATCTCTACTTAATTCTTGTTTCTCTGGAAGAAAAACACTAGTATATTCTTCCAAGATTGTTTATAAAGAATGAAATATTTATCTATTCAAACATATTCCCATGTAAGTAAAAACTAAAATGTATATCCCATCCTGGCAGATTCCCAGGTGCCTTGTAGCTCATTATGACTCTAGTTGAACCTTTGTTCACTCATTGTAACTCACACTTAGCAAATACAAAAACAGATGTTGACTTAAACCTTTATTAAAGAGGCATATTTCAGAGTATACTAATTAAGACCAATGGAGGGTATTATTTAATATTAAAACAGACTAACAGCAGCACAATTCTATAGTAAACAAGTAGAGTCATTTAAACAGAATATCCAGATGGGAGGGCAGCTGAGAATGAGGATCAAGGTTCTTTGCTAATTGCCTCTAAGATCCCAAGCAACATCTCTGTTAGAAAATGGGAATGCATGAAACACCGGGGCATGATCCACCATGGGTTTGATTTGCTAAATAAGCTCAAAGGAAAGAATTTCCTGTTAGGTTAAGACTTAGCCATTAAAACAGGACTTTTGAATAGGCCTCAGAAAAGGAAGAGTTTAGTCAGCTTTTTCTGCTGATGTGACTATGGAGCCTGACCAGAACAATTTTAAGGAAGAAAAGTTTATTTGCAGGCCTCACTGTTTTCAGAGATCTCAGTCCATGAATAGCAAACTCCATTCCCTGGGGCTTAAGTTGAGTTTGAACATCATGGCATGGCAGAGGAGTGTGGCAGAGGGAATCAGCTTACAAGGTGGTCAGGAAGCAGAGAAAGAAAGACTCTACAGATACAAAATATATGCCCCTTAGCCATGCCCTCAATGAACCACTTCCTTCAGCCACACCCCACCTGCCTCCAGTCACCCATCAGTGATTAATTCACTGATTAGGTTAAGGCTATAACCCAATAATTTCTCCTCCAAACTTGCATTATTTCATACTTGAGCTTTTGGGAGACACCTCACATCCACAACATAACAGGAAGAAATCTACTATATTTTTGACACACATACACACATATCTTATTTTGACCCTTACATTACTATAAAAACGTGGACCATTATGACATTCTTCACAGAACTAGAAAAAACAGTCCTAAAATTTATTTGGAAGAATAAAAGTCCCAGAATAGTCAAAGCAACTCAAAGTCAAAAACGTAATGCTGGCATCCGATACCTGACTTCAAATTATACTAGATTGCTACAGTGTAAAAAGCAAAAACAAACAAACAAAAAAACTGTATGGCACTCACATAAAAACAAACACATATACCAGTGGTACAGAATAAAAGACTCAGAGACAAACCCACACAGATAGAGTCATCAGATCCTTGACAAAGGTGCCAAAAACATATATTGAATAAAAGACAGCCTTTTCAACAAATGGTGCTGAGGAAACTGGTTATCCATATGTAGAAAAAATGAAAGATCCTTCTCTTTCACCCTGAACAAAAATCAACTCAAAATGGATCAAATTCCTAGGAATTATACCAGAAACTATGCAACTCCTAGAATAAAACAGGGTCAATGCTCCAGCATATAGGCACAAATAACAACTTTCTCAATAGGATTCCTAAAGCTCAGGAAATCATGTCAAGTTAATAAATAGGATGATATCAATTTGAAAATCGTCTGCACAGCAAAAGAAACAATTAGGAATGTAAAGAGAGAACATACAGAATGAGAGAAAAATCTTTGCTTGCTACTCTTCTGACAAGATTAATACCTAGAATATATAAAGAACTAAAAAAACTTTACACCAAAAAAATCAAATAGCCTAATTAATAAATGGGCCAATGAATTAAACTGATGGTTAGCCAAAGAAGAAATAAAAATGGCCAACAAATACATGAAAAAATATACAGTTTAATTAGCAATTAGGGAAATGCAAATCAAAACTACACTGAGATTTCATCTCACATCAGTCAGAATGGCAGTCACCAAAAATACAAATAATAAATGCTAAAGTGGATTTGAAGAGAAAGAATGCTTTTACGTTGTTGGATGGGATTGTATGTTGGTACAACCCCTATGAAAATCAGTATTTAGATTCCTTGAGAGACTGGGTATGGAACCACCAACTAACCCAGCTATACCTCCTCCTTGGAATTTATCCTGAATAATTGAAATCATCATACTACAGTGGTACATACATACCCATGTTTATAGTTGCACAATTCACAACAACCAAACTATGCAACCAGCCTAGGTGTCCATCAATGGATGAATGAATAAAAAAAAAAAATGTGGTATATATACACAATGGAGTTTTATTCAACCATAAAAAAATGAAATCATGTAATTTTCAGGAAAATGGGTGGAACTAGAGACCATCATGTTAAGCAAAATAAGTCAAACTCAGAAGATCAAGGGACATGTTTTTTCTCTTATGCAGAAGCTACATAGGAAAAAGGAAAAGAAAGGTGGAGGTGGATCTCATGGAACTCAAAGGGATGTCAGTAGAGGAAAAGGAACAAGGGATGGGAGGTGGCAAGGGAGCAGAAAGTGCTGGGGAGTGACATTGGCCAAATTATACTGCTATATTGTGTGCATGTATGACCATGTAAAAACAAATCCCATCACTATCTACAAGTACAATGCACCAATAAAAAGAGTGGGAAAAAAATGGTTAAGGATGGTAAATGTTTAGTTTAGAATCATGTCTAATTTTTGGTGACTCAAGAAATCTATGATTTTGCAACTAGTATTTATTACAAAACAATATCAGTTTATTCACTTTTTTAGCCATTTATGGGAGACTTTTCAAAAGACTTAGAGAAAATTTTGTTTTTCTGTTCTGTCAACCTGAACATTGTTAATCAATACATCTTCAGTGACAATAAGCAATGAAAACCAAGGCACTTCTGTGTTGATCCTGGATACTGTTACATTTGCAAAGGCCTTAAAAGTCAATAAAATTTCAATTAAATTCAAGGAAGTTTTAATACTGAGTATTTTTATTACTCAAATTCTTTGGAAATATACTTCACATATGGTATAACTGACAAACTTAGAGACAATTTGAACAGTTACCATGAAACTCTTGAGCTCCTCACTTCCTATCAATTCCTATGTTCTTCATGCCATTTCTGGCCATCTTTAAATATCACCGTAAATTGATGAGTGTCTTTGTCTGCTTCTTAAGTGGAAATCCAGTGAATATTTGTCATCATTAGGGGCATACAAATAAATGTATCCCATTTTGTAAGTGAACATTGTCACACAAAATCATGGTTTTGACAAGTCACTGCTAAAGAAAACTACATGCTATAATTATCATTACACAACTTATTTTTGTGAGATTTTCTTCTAGCACCACCATTATTTCAGTGAATATGTTCTCATGTGTTTAGTGGCAAATTGAAGGACTTGCTGTCCTCCTTCACAAGTGATGAAGTGGTAACAATGGAGTAGATGGAACTGGAGTTTTGAGATGAAACTTCATTTGTTGCTTCTGCTGGCAGGTGGGATTTGCACAGGCCTCTGCAGTCGAAATGGGCTGTGCCTTCCTGGTTTTTGGCAGACCCCAGCAGAACACCTCAATTTCTCCTTCTTTCAGGGTTCTTGTCTCACGAATTCAAAGAATGAAATCCATAGACCAGGATGAGTAGAGAGTAGGATTTATTGAAGAACAGGAACAGAACTCTGCATGGCAAGGGGGAGCCTGATACCACATTTTCTCCCTCCAGGGTGCTAGTCTGGAAGTTTATATAGCACTTCATTCACTGCTATTGGCCCACATTTATGCTAGTTAAGGCTTGGAAAAAGTATTAACACTATCCGTCCAAATTTATGCCAATTAGGACTTAGAAACGTATTATTCTATAGGTCAATTCTTGAGTCCCAACTGTCATTCAAGTCTGCACCACTCAGGTCAGAAAGCAGGAAGCTGAGGTTGTCCATGGAACGGGCTTTTGCTGCCCGTTCATACGGTACAGGCCTCCATACGGTGCCCAGGCCTCGCTGGGGAAAGATGGCAGATCAGGGCACCTTGGCTCGCCTCCACAACAGCTGGCAGTAACTGCATGGCGGGCTCCAAGTGATTGTTGGCTGGGCTTGCCACCTGGACTCTCACCAGGGCTTCCACTCAGTGGGGCTGCACTCGCTGCTCACTGCAGCCCTCGACTGGAACCCCTAGGCTGGCTACATGGCTTGGCAGCAGGGAGGCCATGTCAGTGCATCCACAGGTCACTCATCTTCAAGCACGGATCTCCCAGTCCTGTCAGTTTGTGAGTACATCTTCCGGAATTCTATGTAAGTAAGTGGCCAGGCTCTGGATAGTTCTGATTTTGGTTAATGATACATGGGAAACTCCTCACAGAGTTTCTGTCAGCCTTCAGCTTCTCAGGTACCTCTTTAGAATTTATTTAAATCAAATGGAAATGCTTTGTTTCATATTAGAATCAGACAGATCTGAGTTCAGCTCTTAGTCATCAGCCATCTTCCAACTTTGTGCAAAGTTCCTTTAACTTTTGAATTAAAGATTCTTCCTCATGGAAACCAGAATTATACCTAATTCATAGGGCACATGGGAGCATGGGAATAATTTGGCACAATTGTTTAACATTATTTTCCTGAAAAGGTCTAGAGACATACCCATACAAATTCCATACAAAGATTTTTGGATGATTCTGCCTTGCCGTGGAACTCAAATTTATTTTATTTGTAGTACTTTTTAAGTTGAAGTTTGCTTTTGATGGCACTGCTTATGGTTTGGGGATGATTTTAATTAAGTTAAATGGAAATGATTGACACATACTTAAGTGCTTGATAATTGAAAGCTTTTCTAAGAATGAAGACTGGATAAATGTTGGTCAGATAGAGCTGGGTTCAAAGCTTGGCTCAACTACTTATCAACTTTATCAACTGTGACAAGTTACTTCATTTCTTTGGCTTGGAACTTATTCATCTTAAAACGGAAATGGAACCCTTTTCACTAGATTGTTATTTGCTGGATTAGAGATGTATGTCTACCTCACACAGAACAGGGCACATCATAGGAACTTCAAAAATGATTTCTCTCATTGTCATTATTATTAGCATCTGTCACACTTTAACATTTGTGCCAGAATCTTCAGGTACATTCTGGAAAGAATGGTCAGAAAAATAAAGCAGGTGCTAACTTATTATCATCTGTAAATATTTACTTTCCAGCCTAGGAATTCAAAACTCAGATTTCTGATTTGGAGTTCCTATGGTCTTTATGCTTTATGTAGACATTTTATTTAATGCCTAGTTTATAGACATTATTTCATTGAAATTACACAATATCTCCTTTTGAGTGTTGCTGTACTATTTATTTCTATCTTTTTAGACAAGCTCTTTGTATCTAGGGGGCAGCAATGTTCTTATAAATGTGCTAAAAACTCTGGCTTAGCAGAAATCTGTCTAGAAAGCCTGAAACTGTCTTCATTCTGTACTACTGTAGGTAGTTGCAGTTATTATATTTTCTCAGTAACTTCATAACATTTTTTGTGTTTTACAAAAGCAAGAATATGGCCAATTTCGCAAATGCTGTAAGCTTTTCCACGTCATTTCATCTTGCAAATGCTGTGAGCTTTCCCATTACCTTGTACTCAAATAGCAACAGTGATATGAAAAATTCTAAACTAGAATTTAGAGAAGAATGTGTAAGAAAGTACATTTGCAAATTATTTTGTCGTGTAGTATATTCTAGGACTTTAGGGAATTAAAAAGGAATACTGTCATTATACTATGTTTACTTACAACCTTGCAAATTCAAAACCTAGTCCATGAGTCCATGTGCCTGCTGAGTATCCTTTTGAATTATTAGATTTTTGTTTGAAGTCTGTGAGATCTTTGGAATAGCTGGGCTTTTTTTTTTTTTTTTTTCCCCCTCTCTGACGGGAAAGCTTTATTTAGTACCAACTGGGAATATATAGTGAGATTTTTAACAATAACGTAACAGCTTTTAATAAAAATCTCAGATGAACATTGAAAACCAAGTGAATGTACTTTTTAAAAAATTTTTGATAATTCATCATCAGTCTAATTTTAAAAGCTGTGTCTAGTTTTCCTAAGGAAGGAGAGTTGGGATGAGTCAGGGAGGGCACAATTAACCTGAGGAAGCTGAAGGAATCACTGGGCAAGACTTTCAATATTTTCTAAGTTAGATCAAAAGAATTTAGAATCTGTGTGAAAGGGACTAAGTTTGAGCATAGTTCTGTTGATGTTCTGTAGTGTGATCTTGAGCAAAATAAATTCCTTTGCCCTCACAGTAAGGATACTACTTAACCTTAATGGACTGTTTTAAGGTTCCCACACTATAAAGGTGGGACTCTGCATATACAGTCACAGGAGGAAGAGATAGAATAACAACAGTCTTGAACTTACACATCAAATAGAACTGAATTGCATTTTTTGCTATATTATTTGCAAACTCTGATTTAGACTGATTACTTAATCTGTTGAACTTCCTTTCCCTTAAAGTAAGAATACTATAGATAATTATGAGTACCAAAAGAGATTGTATGTATGAATTAATGCCTAGCACAGTGTCTGTCATACACTAGATGATCTCCATACATATTCTGTTCTCCATACAGATAATATATATTCATATGTGTATATATATGAATGATATATGTACATTATATATGTATTATGCATAAATATGTTCTCTATGTATATATGTATTATGTATGTACTATAAATATATATCTGAACTCTGTATAAATATGTTCTCCATACATATTAGTTGCTTCTTTTATTAGTTTTATTAATAATGAAATTAATTTAATAACAGAAGTATTTGTTGAACACCAGCTATGTGAAAGGTTTAAGTTGTACTGAGGAAGTATGTAAACTGAGGAAGTATGTAAAGTATGACTCATTTTCTCAAAATCATAATCCAGTAGGTAAATGGAGATAAAAAGATAGGAGGATCAATCTGTAAATACAGAGATAACATAATTTATGATTCATTATCCTAATAGTGAAATACTTTGACAGTGAAAAATATCTAATAGTGCTAATAGGCTGGGTAGAGACATAAACAGAGACTGCCCTCAGCAAACCAAGATAAAGGACATGTCAGACACTAGGAAGGGAGACTAGATTTGACTGACCTCCTGCAATTGCCTCAGGCCAACTTTCAGGCCACTAATGGATCATTTGTTTCTGATCACTGAAGTTTCTAGAATGCCACTCCAGCCCGCACTTCATCGTGAAGTTTGTGCTGGGAAGATGCTTCAGATCAAGAAGCAACCCATCCTCCACCATCCTTGAAAAAGCGCCACCCCCACCCAGAGGCATTCCCACCCAGGTAGGAGAATACCCACACACTGCCCTAGGTCTGCCAGTGAGCTGGACTTCTTGGTGTGCTTATTCTCAGTCACTAAAGAATGAAAATGCCCCAAATATCCACAGGATTAAAGTCAATCTCATTGTGAAAGAGAAAAAATAAATAAATAAAAGCAAGTCAAACTAATTAGACTAGCAGACTAAGAGAAAACTTATGTTGATTTTGTCTTTTTGTGCTCAATTTAGGAGCATCTGTATTATTTACACATAAGGATCAACTGAAAATATTTATTCTCCAGAAGGACAGTTCAATTTTTAGGAAATATGGCTCCATATGTCCATCTACTAATAAGGAATACCCCCCAAACCAACTGACCCTAAGAGAGGTCTTATGCCTTGATTAAAGGGTTCTTGTCTCAAATACCAACTACACTTGTAAATCTGGCAAGACTGTTTTTAGATTGGAGATGAGGAAATCAATTGGTATTCTTTAAGACAGAACTAAATATTTAGTTTTAAGAAGACAAGGTGTCATGGTGGACAAATCCGGATTCTTTTCCAATCTGTGTTTTACTCAACAAGTTTGTTAAAAATTACAAAAAAATTAAGTCCATCTGTCCTCATCTGTAAAATGGGAGTAATGCCAGTAATGATAGTTGTGAGGGTTAAATTAGATACACTCTCACTAACACAGGGTCTAAATTTCATCAATTTACAACTTATGTGAAAATTTTTTCTTCATTAAAACTCTTAAGACTTTGTTTAGCAATTTTTACCCAGTCAAAACTATTTTTCCTTCAGTTAAGAGTTTATTTTTGGACTTTGACTTTTGTTAATGATTGCTTCATCTAGTGATAGATGTCACTGACTATCTGTGCCAAAGGTCACTGGTTAAAAGCATGTTGTGTAAATAACTTATATGAGTTTATGAATGATAAAGCTCTTCCAAGGAATTGTTAAGTGTGAAAGGGAAAATAATATGATTTACTTGCTATAAAAAGGAGATATTTTTCATCATTTTTAGGACCTAAATCTTCTTGGAAGAAAACTTTATACAATCTGATTTCACATTCTTCCCAGGGAACTGAAATTCATACTACAAAATCTTATTTCTAAGAACAGTCCATGAGAAAGAACTTATGGAAGAGAAGACAGAAGAAAAGAAATGCACATACTTACTATGTGCCAAAGAATTGAACACTGCATATTGAACTCAGATATTGTCCCCTTGGAAATAGAGTCTGAAGTTGCTCCAAGCCCCACTGATTAAACTACCTCTGGATATTCAGAGATATTTCCATAATCACATTAATTCCCAGAGGCCCATCTTTTTCATGATTATCAGTACCCTTAGTTAAAATGTAGTACTGGATAAAGAAGAATTTACTGACATGGGTACCCTCTTTCATGATGATTATTTAACACTGTGGAAGGACCTCTCCCCCAACCCCAGATTGAGCATATTCACTACTAGAATTATCCTCAGAGAGCTTAAATAAATAAGTAACTAATGAATCTTACTAAGAGAAGCTGAAGTACCTGAATTGCCATGACAGGTGGCAGTGTCAGGGAAAGGGACTAAATGACAGGGTCTCCAGTCTAGCCATGATAGAAATTTCCAACACAAAAAGACATTCTACTAAAATATCTACCTGTGCTCCTTGCAAGCACAAGGCCCTGGGTACAATCCCCAGCACCACCCCCCCCCCCCAAAAAAAAAAAAATCATCCATTTTCTTCTTTGGTGTAATTTGGCTCTGTACAATTTCTGCACCTTAACTCAGTCCACTTCCTATGTCCACTGAAAGCTATAAAGACAGCTTTGACTTAATGCAGTAAAAGTTTCAGACTGTATTTTGTATGGGAGCAGAGTGTTTAGTCTTTGAGATGCAGATATAATAAGGTCCATACTGATGATGCTACAAACAAATCCTTTGAACTTTATTTCTTAGACTAAATAAACTAATATGAATCTTATTTATCTGCTACTATGATTCTACATTAAGGTATGTCTATAGTCTATTAGCATTGTAAAATATTTAAAGTTATTTGAGAGTGAGTCAAATTTGTTCTAATGGATATATTTCAAAATCATTCAGAGGGAAAAATAAATTCAGGGTTGGGTTTTGGGATACCTGGTTCAAGTTCCATAAATTAGCTCGTGTATTAATTTGGATCTTCTACAAAAAAAAAAACACACAAGTAAATAATTTCTGCCCTTTCTGTCTCATTAAGAAAATAAGATAATTAAATGAGAAAACAGATTTGAAGTTAGAAATAATTTAGAAGGATTTTAGTTTACTAAATGAGATTCTGATAAAACTGTAATTATCAGAGTGGTTATGTATTTATGCATATGCGCAAATTCTATGTAAATGTAACTTCTGTATTCAAAACAATTGATCGTGAAGGCTTTTTAAGAGTTGGGGAGCACTGCAAGGTAATTAGTTAATTGGGGCTGTTGCCCATAGAAGAAATTAATTTAGTTCTTATGGGCTTTTGATTAGCGTCCGTGAAGGTAGGTTCTTATATAAAGGGGTAGCACAGATCTCTCCCTGATCTCTGCTTCTTGTTTCCCCATATGATCTCTCTTCATATGTATTCTCTCTATCATGTCCTCTTCCATCTTTTGACACAGACAAGGGCCAGAATCATCACCCGGGCCAGTCAGATACTGGTGCCATGCTTCTGAATACTCAGAACTGTTAAGCTAAGTAAATCTCTCGTTTAAAAACTGTCCAGCCTCAGGTTCTAGGTGGGGAGGTGGCAAACTGTGGTCCTCATTTGATTTGACTGCCTATATCAATTAAGTCTTATTGGAACACAGCCATGCCTAGGCACTTACAATTGTTTCTAGCTTCTTCCCTGCTACAACAATAAAAGACTGTGGTCTGCAATGCCTGAAATATTTATTATCTTTCACTTTACAATAAAAGTTTGCCAAGTCATGTTCTAGATACTGGAGAGGTAAAATATTTAAAATATAATAAATTTTTAAAAATATTTAATGTTGTTTAACCTACAACATGAAGTAGAATATGTATGCAATTTTCCTTGTAATCCCCAAAATAGTTCTTTTCATCATGCCATTATTGTGGATGGAAGAGTTGGAAAATCAGAGTCTGTGAACTACAACAGTTGCCCCTCGTTTCACTTTACTGAAATGTTGGGTCAGAGAATTTTCAAACTCTTCCACAAGTTTCTGTGTCTGGATCTCTCCCTGAAACTACATAAAATACAAAGAAATATTCTTCCCTTTTCATCTTCCTACTTATCAGTAAATATTTACTGTGAAATCTTGGCAAGATAAATGTGTTTATCCATATTCACCTTTACACATTTATTAATAAAATGACTCTTTTTGTACAAATGTACCTGTTAATAAAGCTATAAGAACAGGCTTGTGTTTTTGCTGGAGCTTAAAAATGAACAAAGACTTATTAGTAAATCCTTACCTGTTCACACTGTACAAAAAGGCATTGGTTGTTAGCTATTTCCTTATCCCCAAAGCTATAACTCAATGAAAGTACTTTAGTGGCCATCAAGAGAAGAAAGCGAATTTACACTTCATAAATAAATTGATGTTATACTTCATCGAAAAAGCAATTTTTTATCAGAAACAAAAGAAATGACAGACATACTTATGTTGACATTTGGGAATTAAAGTGTAATAATTAGACAAGCCTATGAATTTCCTTTTTTTATTTGTTATAATTTGTTGTACATGACAGTAGATTGCATTTATACATTTTGATAGATTAAACATAAATGGAGTGTAATTTCTCATTTTTCTGGTTATACATATTGCAGGATCACATTGATCATGCAGTCATATATGTAGATGAGGTAATAATATCTGTTTCACTCTTCTATTGTTCCTACTCTCACACCACTTCCCATGCCTCATCTGTAAAGCACAAACTGTAAGAGTAATCACAGCAGATGTTTATGAAGTTTAAAGAAGATAATATATTCAAAGTGTTGAACCCAATTTTAGTGCATGATAAGCACTTAATAAATGGTAGTTGTTATAGTAACTGTTATGATACAAGTCCCCAACTGAGACTTAGACACCTATTGTGCTTAAAGAGTGACTCATGCTCATTTTTCTCTATCAAATGTCAACTGCCATTGTTTCTAACAGTAAGGCTAGAGCATGATGAATTGATATCTTGTGGAGAATTAAATATATCATCATGGCCAAGAAAGCTATAAATTGTTTTCCAAACTTTTGTTTGCTTTCTATCCTATCAGTAAAAACTTTTCATTGCTCCTCAGTATATGTATGTGTGTATATATCTATCTCTCTCTATATATATACATATACAGAGATAAATATATAGTTTTCTTATCAATTACTTAGATGTGCTGATAAATTACATGAACTTTATATTCAAATATAGGCACTTAAAAGTAGATCTATACATTAGGATATTAGATATAATTTAGGATTAGATATATAGATATTAGATCTATATTATTTATAATACATATTCAATATCCATATATTAAAAACAGTAATTTTACAATATATACTTATGTACTATAAGATATTAAGATATTTTGTTAGCTTCACATTACTATAATGAAATTTTGAAGATAATTAACTTATAAAGAGAAAAGGCTTATTTTGGCTTCTGGTTTTGGAGGTTCCAGTCCAAGACTGGGTGGACTCCTAGTTTACAGCCTTAGATGGCAGTGCTAGATGGTATTGACAAGGATACATCGTAGAACAAACTGCTCACCGCATGAGTCAGGAAGCCAAAGGGAGAGACAGGGAGGGACTGGTGTCCCAGAGTCCCTCTTGGGGGCACTTTTCCAGTTGACCTAAGGATGTTCTACAAGGCCTCACTTCTCAAATTTCTACTCTGGGAACAGTTTTTTTCTTTTTAATGTATGGACCTTTGGGAGAAACAGTATCATAACTAAATCATTTATACATGAGACATCCTAATATTTTCCTCTATCTCAGTATACCTGCTAGTAAACAAACATCTCTTTGCAGACCATTGTATCTGATACTTCTAAGTAGATGGGAAAGAACACTTGATTTGGGGTGTTTGAGAGTCTGAAAATGTATTAGTACATTTTGTTAGCAAAAAAAAAAAAAAAAAACACCCACAAACAAACAAACAAACAAACAAAAAAACCCTGTGGCTAATACTTTATAAATAAAAGAGATTCATATAACTCACAGTTCCAGATAACCATAAAAGTGTGATGCAAATATGTTATTGGCTCCAGTGATACCCTTCTTATCTGGGTCATAAAATGGCGAGGACATCATGGAGAGAGTGCGTGTGAGGAGACTTATGGAGAGAAAGGAAGTCAGAGATCAGGAAGGGGCCAGTCTTGTTCTTTTTATAACCCAATTTCATGGGAACCCACCAAAATCTTGTAGGAACTAAATTAATCCTGTCTATGGGAAGTACTACCAATGGCCTATTTACCTTGCCCAGAACCAATATATTAAACAGTCCCAAACTTCCCAATATCACCAACACACACAAATAATAGTAGAAAATGTTTACGAAGTTAGCACGTACTTCATAGATAGTACTACTGATAATAATTATGAAATATTAAATGTTAAATATATTCCAGCCAGAGGGTTATCAAATTGTATGTTCTCTTACATAGTACCCATAATCACTGTGAGATAAGATGCTATTTTTATACCTAATTTTATACAGGGGGAATATAAGAATAAAGGGTCTAAGTAACCTGGTCAAAGTTACTAAGTAATAAATAGTATGATGATTTGCAACTATAACTTCTTCCCATAATCAGGGCTTTTCCCCTTGGTGAGATCATAATAATGATAATTATTATCTCCATTAATATTTAATATGTATTTATTGACCACATTATATGCTGGCACTGTGCTAAGTGTTGCTGTGAGTACAGGATAAAACGTTTGTTAACAAACTTCATGGAAAGTGAGATAGATTGAATAAGGTAAAAATCTAATTATGCAAGTTGACAGAAGTCAGACAACTAAGTGAGAAATAAATTACTTTGGAGAAAAATTCTGGAGTTGCAAATGACTAAACAAATAGGAGTCAAATGAAAAAGAGAAAAATTGATGGTTTAAGACTGGTAAACACTGGAAGGAAAAATTATAAGTGAAAAAACTATTATGTCAACTTCAAGCAACAGGAATTTCTAATGCTTAATTAGAGATTTTAAAAATATATATTACCTTGTCTTGTTTCACATTTTAAAGGAATGTTTTTCATTTTTTCACATTCATTCTGATTTGCCTTTGGGTTTGTTGTTGAAGTGAGCTCCTTGCAACCCTGGAATAAATCCAATTTGGTCATTATGTACAGTCTCTTGAATATATTGGTGAATATGATTTTCTTATAATTTATTAAGGATTTTGGCATCAAAGTTCATCAAGGATATTGGTCTGTAGTTTTCTTTCCTAGATGTGTCCTTACTTGATTTTGGTATAAGTGTGATACTGGCTTCAGAGAATGAATTTGCAAATGCTCCATTTTTTTCTACTTCATGAAATAATTTGAGGATCATTGGCATTAATTCTTCTTTAAACATCTAATAGATTCAATTGAGAATTTATCTGGCTCTGGACTTTTCAGAAGGGTTTTTATTGCTGTTTCTATCTCATTGCCAGTTATTGGTCTGTTTAGGTTTTCTATGTCCTCTTGAGTCAATTTTGGCAAGTCATATGTATCTAGGAATGTATCCAGTTCTTTTAGGTTTTCCAATGTATAGAAGTATAAATTTTCAAAATAGTCCCTAATAATTCTCTGGATTTCTGTGTTATCTGTGTTGATTTCTCCTTTTTCATCTCTAATTTTATTTAATTGGGTCTTCTCTCTTTTTCTTTTGTTCAGTTTGACTAAGGGTTTATCAATCTTGTTTATCTATCCAACGAACCATTGCTTCATTTCATTAATCCTTTGTATTTTTTATTCTCTAATTCACAGTTTCTGGTTCTGAACTTAATTATTTTCCTTCCTTCTACTGGTTTTGGAATTGATTTGTTTTTGTTTTTCAAGGGACTTTGGATGCATCATTAGGTTATTTATTTGTAATCTTTCTGCTTGTCTTCTGTAGGCTTTCATGGTTATGAACTTTTCTCTTAGAACTGCTTTTACAGTGTCCCAGAAGTTCTGACATGTTCTAGCACTATTCTTGTTTAATTCTAAGAATTTTTAATTTCTCCCATGATTTCTAACATCAGTAATTCACTAGTTAAAGGTGTATTGTTTAATTTTCATGTTTTATATAGTTTATGTGTGAATTTTTATTGTTAATTTCTAATTTCATTTCATTATAATCATATAAGATGCAGGGAATGACACTGATTTTTTTTTATTGTAAACAAATGGGATACATGTTGTTTCTCTATTTGTACATGGCGTAAAGGCATACCATTTGTGTAATCATAAATTTACATAGAGTAATGTTGTTTGATTCATTCTGTTATTTTTTCCCATCCCCCCACCCCTCCCACCCCTCTTTACCCTCTATACAGTACTTCCTTCCTCCATACTTGCCCCCCTCCCTAACCCCAACTCTAACCCTAACACTAACCCTTCCCTCCCCCCATTATATGTCCTCATCCACTTATCAGCGAGATCATTTGTCCTTTAGTTTTTTGAGATTGGCTTATCTCACTTAGCATGATATTCTCCAATTTCATCCATTACCTTCAAATGCCATAATTTTATCATTCTTCATGGCGGAGTAATATTCCACTGTATATATATACCACAGTTTCTTTATCCATTCATCAACTGAAGGGCATCTAGGTTGGTTCCACAGTCTGGCTATTGTGAATTGAGCAGCTATGAACATTGATGTGGCTGTATCTCTGTAGTATGCTGATTTTAAGTCCTTTGGGTATAGGCCAAGGAGTGGGATAGCTGGGTCAAATGGTGGTTCCATTCCAAGTTTTCTAAGGAATCTCCACACTGCTTTCCAGAGTGGCTGCACTAATTTGCAGCCCCACCAGCAATGTATGAGTGTACCTTTCTCCCCACAACCTTGCCAACACCTGTTGTTGATTGTATTCTTGATAATAGCCATTCTAATTGGGGTGAGATGGAATCTTAGGGTGGTTTTGATTTGCATTTCTCTTATTACTAGAGATATTGAACATTTTTCCATATGTTTGTTGACAGCTTATAGATCTTCTGTGAAGTGTCTATTCATTGCCTTAGCCCATTTGTCGACTGGATTATTTGTATTCTTGGAGTAGAGTTTTTTGAGTTCTTTATAGATTCTGGAGATTAGTGCTCTATCTGAAGTATGATTGGCAAAGATATTCTCCACTCTGTAGGCTCTTTCTTCACATTGCTGATAGTTTCCTTTGCTGAGAGAAAGCTTTTTAGTTTGAATCTATCCCAGTTATTGATTCTTGCTTTTATTTCTTGTGCTATGGGAGTTCTGTTAAGGAAGTCTGGTCCTAAGCCGACATGTTGAAGATCTGGACCTACATTTTCTTCTATAATCTGCAGGGTCTCTCGTCTGATTCCGAGGTCCTTAATCCACTTTGAGTTTAGTTTTGTGCATGGTGAGAGATAGGGGTTTAGTTTCATTCTGTTGCATATGGATTTCCAATTCTCCCAGCACCATTTGTTGAAGAGGCTATCTTTTCTCCATTGCATATTTTTGGCCCCTTTGTCTAGTATGAGAAAATTGTATTTATTTGGGTTTGTGTCCATGTCCTCTATTCTGTACCATTGATCTACCTTTCTATTTTGGTACCAATACCATGCCGTTTTTGTTACTATTGCTTTGTAGTAGAGTTGAAGATCTGGTATTGCAATACCCCCTGTTTCACTCTTCCTGCTAAGGATTGCTTTAGCTGTTCTGGGTTTCTTATTCTTAGAGATGAATTTCATGATGGCTTGCTCTATTTCTGTAAGGTACGTCATTGGAATTTTAATTGGAATTACATTGAATTCATATAGCACTTTAGGTAGTATGGCCATTTTGACAATATTAATTCTTCCTATCCAAGAACATGGAAGATCTTTCCATCTTCTCAGGTGTTCTTTAATTTCTTTCTTCAGTGTTCTGTAGTTCTCATTGTAGAGGTCTTTCACCTTTTTGTGAGATTGATTCCCAAGTATTTTATTTTTTTCGAGGCTATTGTGAATGGGATAGTTTTCCTAATTTCTCTTTCTGAAGATTCATCACTTATGTATAAAAATGCGTTGGATTAATGAGCATTGATCTTGTAACCTGCTACTTTACTGAATTCACTTATGAGTTCTAAGAGTTTCCTGGTGAATTTCCAGGTTCCTCTAATATATAATCAATGTCATCAGCAAACAGGGATAGTTTGAGTTCTTCTTTTCCAATTCGCATTCCCTTTAATTTCTTTGGTTTGTCTAATTGCTCTGGCTAGAGTCTCAAGAACGATGTTGAATAGAAGTGGTGAAAAGAGGGCATCCTGCCTTGTTCCAGTTTTTAGGGGGAATGCTTTCAGTTTTTCACCATTTAGAATGATATTGGCCATGGGCTTAGCATAAAATGGCCTTTACAATGTAAAGGAATGTTCCACTATCCCTATTTTTTCTAGTGTTTTGAGCATGAAGGAGTGATGTATTTTTATCAAATGCTTTTTCTGCATCTATTGAAATAATCATGTGATTCTTGACTTTAAGTCTATTGATATGGTGAATTACATTTATTGATTTCCTGATGTTGAACCAAACCTTGCATCCCTGGGATGAACCCACTTGATCATGGTGCACTAACTTTTTAATATGTTTTTGTATGCGATTTGCTAAAATTTTGTTGAGAATTTTTGCGTCGATGTTCATTAAGGATATTGGTCTGAAATTTTCTTTCCTTGATGAGTCTCTGTCTGGCTTAGGTATCAGTGTGATATTGGCTTCATAGAATGAGTTTGGGAATGTTCCCTCCTCTTCTATTTTATGGAATACTTTGAGAAGTATTGGAATGAGCTCTTCTTTAAAGGTTTTGTAGAACTCGGCTGAGAAACCATCAGGTCCCGGACTTTTCTTTGTTGGTAGGCTTTTGATGACTTCTTCTATTTCAGTACTTGAAATTGGTCTATTTAAATTGTGTATGTCCTCCTCGTTCAGTTTAGGCAATTCGTATGTCTCTAGAAACCTGTTGATGTCTTCGAAATTTTCTATTTGTTGGAGTATAGATTTTCAAAATAGCTTCTAATTATGTTTTGTATTTCAATCCTGTCTGTTGTGATATTTCCTTGTTCATTCCAATTTTAGTGATTTGGGTTTTCTTCTTGTCTTCTCTAGTTAGTGTGGCTAAAGGTTATCAATTTTGTTTATTTTTTCAAAGAACCAACTATTTATTTTGTCAATTTTTTGTATTGTTTCTTTTGTTTCAATTTCATTGATTTCAGCTCTGAGTTTACTATTTCCTATCTTCTACTACTTTTGGTGCTGTTCTGTTCTTCTTTTTCTAGGGCTTTGAAGCTGTAGTGTTAGGTCGTTTATTTGTTGAGTTTTACTTCTTTATAATGCGCTCCATGAAATAAATTTCCCTCTAAGTACTGCTTTCATAGTGTCCAGATTTTGATATGATGTTTCTTTGTTCTCATTTACCTCTAAGAATTTTTAATTTCTTCCTAATATCTTCTGTTATCCATTCATCATATAATAGCATATTGTTTAATCTCCAGATGTTGGAATATTTTCTGTGTTTTACTCTATCATTTATTTCTAACTTCAATCCATTGTGATCTGATAGAATACAAGGTAGTGTCTCTATCTTCTTGTATTTGCTAACATTAGCTTTGTGGCCTATATATGGTCTATTTAGAGAAGGATCCATGTGTTGCTGAGAAGAAAGTGGTATTCGCTCTTGGTGGATGGTATATTCTATAAATGTCCGTTAAGTCTAAATTATTGATTGTGTTATTGAGATCTATGGTTTCTTTGTTCAATTTTTGTCTGGAAGATCTGTCCAGTGGTGAGAGAGGCGTGTTAAAATCACCTAGTATTATTGTGTTATGGTCTATTTGGTTTCTGAAATTGAGAAGGATTTCTTTGACATACATGGGTGAGCCACTGTTTGGGGCATAGATGTTTATGATTGTTATATCTTGCTGATTTATGCTTCCTTAAGCAGTATGAAATGTCCTTCTTTATCCTTTCTGACTAACTTTGGCTTGAAGTCCACATTATCGGAAATGAGGATGGATACTACAGCTTTTTTGCTGAGTCCCTGTGCATGGTATGTTTTCCCCATCCTTTCACCTTTAGTCTATGGGTATTTTTTCTATGACATGTGTCTCTTGTAGACAACATAGTGTTGGATCTTTCTTTTAATCCAATCTGCCAGTCTATGTCTTTGATTGATGAATTCAGGCCATTAACATTCAGGGTTATTATTGAGATATGATTTGGTTTCCCGGTCATTTGGTTATTTTTAAATTTTATTTATTTATTTATTATTTATTTATTTGACACGACTTGGTCCTCCTTTATTTGACAATTTCCTTTAGGATAATTCCTCCCTTTGCTGATTTGCTTCTTTGTTTTTCATCTCTTCCTCAATGGAATATTTTGCTGAGGAATGTTCTGTAATGCTGGCTTTCTTTTGTAAATTCCTTTTAGCTTTTGTTTATCATGGAAGGATTTTATTTCGTCGTCAAATTTGAAGGTAAGTTTTGCTGGGTATAAGATTCTTGGTTGGCATCCATTTCTTTCAGGGCTTGAAAAATGTTTTTCCAGGCCTTCTAGCTTTTAGGGTCTGGGATTGAAAAATCTGCTGATATCCGTATTGGTTTCCCCCTGAATGTAATTTGCTTCTTTTCTCTCACAGCCTTTAAAATTCTGTCTTTATTTTGTATGTTCGGTATTTTCATTATAATGTGCCTTGGTGTGGGTCTGTTGTAATTTTGTGTATTTGGAGTCCTATAAGCCTCTTGAACTTGATTTTCCATTTCATTTTTCAGATTTGGGAAATTTTCTGATATTATTTCATTAAATAGATTGTTCATTCCTTTGGTTTGTTTCTCTGTGCCTTCCTCAATCCCAATAATCCTAAATTTGGCCTTTTCATGATATCCCATAGTTCTTGTAGATTCTGTTCATGATTTCTTACCATCTTCTCTGTTTGGTCAACTTTGTTTTCAAGGTTAAATTATTTGTCTTCAATGTCTGAGGTTCTGTCTTCAAGTGTTCCTATCCTATTGGATATGCCTTTCTATGGAGTTCTTAATTGGTTATTGTTTCCTTCATTTCAAGGATTTCTGTTTGGTTTTTTTTCAATATCTCTATCTCTTCATTGAAATGATCTTTTGCTTCCTGTATTTGCTCTTTTTAACTGTCGATTTGTGTGATCATTCAATGCCCTGCTTTGCTCTTTCATCTCATCATTGAGTGAGTGCATTTGCTCTTTCATCTCATCGTTTGCTTCCCGATCATTTTAATTATGTACATTCTCAACTCCTTTTCTGTCATTTCTTCTGCCATGCTGTCATTGGGTTTTATTGATGTAACAACTATATTTGTTTGGGGCATTTTCTTCCTTGTTTCTCATATGTTCAGGTATCAGTTGCACCGCTGCGATATTGCAGATTCCTCTATTGATTTACAATGTCCTGAAGATTTCTATATATATCCCTCTTAGCCTTCAGTAGGCTGAAGTCTTGGAGGAAGTTGATAGCGCGGTGCTCCACAAGGAAGCTGCCTCTCTAGGAGTGGGCTCTTCAGGTGGGGTATATTCCCTGCTAGTGAGCAGAGTGCCTCCACTTGTTGACCAATGGTCATCCAAAGGGGAGGAACTAGGCTGTGGGCTGAGGCAAAGGCCTGTTTGGCCTGTGTCTCTGGTTTTACCGTCCTTGTGGGGAACCCACCTGGCAGGGAAGACTCAACCGGTGAGGAGGTCTCGCTGGTCAGTTCCCCTCCTAGAGGTTCCCTCAATTACAGTTACCCGCCGGGCTTGGGCTGCCTTCCTCGCAAAGTTCCCAGGGGCCCGGCCCTACCTCCTGGACCTGGGAGCCTCACCCTTTGCAGATGAATCTCCTTAGGCTGTCCTTCGCATCAGAGAATTGCCCGCAGTCCTGGAACCTTCACTCCGCCCCTAGCGTGTCTCTGTGCAGCTCTCCACCAAGAAGTCTCCTAGATCCTGGACCCTGCTCTGCACCTAATCGCCTGGCTATGTGGCCCCTCCTTGAGCAGCCACCTGGGGCCCATACAATCGATCTGAGTCCACAGAGACCCACCGCCGCCTCTTCCTCCAGACAGCTGCCCAGTATTCCGGTGCGGTCACCAGGAGTCCAAGCAACTCACTGCGTGCTTCCTCTCCCACCAACCGCCCGTAGTCCTGGGCAATTACTCGGAGTCGAAGTGACCGCCCCGTTCCTCCTCCTCCTCCAGGTAACCCCCACGGGTGTTCAGGAGCGGTCGCTCTGAGTGGCTCTGAATCACGTGACCCGCTGCACGCCTCCTCTGGGCAGCCGCCGGGAGCTCTGATGTGGCCATCGAGACCAAGGCGACGCACCGCGCTTCTCCTCCAGGCAGCCCCCCTGTGTCAGGAGCAGTCACTTTAAGTCCAAACAACTCACCAATCGCCTCCTCCTCTGAGCAGCCACCTGGAGCTCTAATGCAGTCACTGCGAGTCCAAACGACCCGCCACACTCCTCCTCCCTCTTCTTTCCTACTCCTCAGGGCAGGCCCCGGTGGTCATAAGTGGTCTGAGTCCCAAACAGCTCGCCACGCAGCCCTCCTCTGGCCACTGCCTGTAGCTCTGGTATAGCCACTCCGAATCCAAGCGGCCATGCTCCTCCTCCTCCTCCCTCAGGGCAGGACCTGGTGTTCAGAAGCAGTCGCTCTGAGTCCAAACAGCTCGCCACGCAGCCCCTCCTCTGGCAACTGCCTGGTAGCTCTGGTATAGCCATCCGAATCCAAGTGGCACTGCTCTCCTACTCCTCTCAGGGCAGGCCCGGTGTTCTGAGTCCACACAGCTCTCCTTGCCGCTCCTCCTCTGGGCAGCCGCCCGGAGCCCCAGTGGTTGCTCCGAGTCCCAGCGCTGTGCTGAGTGGCCTCCTCTACGATGCTCCCAGTTGTCCGAGTTCACTGCTCCAGCGGGGGAGGGGCGTCTCACCGGCAGCTCTACTTCACAAAGTTCCCTGCGTTCGGGACTACCGCCTCATCTGGACGCCTCCCCAATGGACAGACTCACCGGGCTGCTTTGAGTTGTCCCAAGTCTCTCAATATCTCCTCTTTTGAATCCTGAGTCCTGGAGCAACATGAAATGCAGCCACCCTCTAGGCCGCCATCTTGAAACCTCTGATTTTTTTTTTTTTATATTTGCTAAGAGTTGTTTTGGGCCTAAAATATGGTATGGTCTGATTTGGAGATGGTTTCATGAGCAGCTGGAAAGGAAGTGTATTCAACTGCTATTGGATGAAATGTTCTACAGATGTCTGCTACATTCATTTGATTTATAATTTTTTTTAGACATTTAAAGAGTGCATTACTGGGTTTATGTCTGATGATCTATCTATTGCTGAGAAAGTCTCCCATACCTCTATATGGATGAAAATGCCCACAGTCTTTGAATACTAAAAACTATAATTGAATGTGATCAATGGGAAACATCTCCATAGAGCACTGTTTAAAGACTAAATTTTTAATTTTCTTTTCCTGTATAAGGAATCATGTTCCTTCTTGAGAATTGGAAGTGGAGCTTCTTACAAGATTCACATTCTGGTTTTAACTCATTTACCACAAGACAACTAGTGGTACCTGCAATGATTTTTCCTTCTCTTCACTTAGATAACAGTAGATCTCTTCTTTTACTTGATCTTGATGAGCTTTTACACAGCTCAAGTATCCTTCTTAACTCAACACTGCAGATAACCATTAGTAATCAGTCTGACAGCACAACAACAGAAATGTCTTTATCACTCTGGCCTTTACCATGAAATCCAATTCCAATTCAGCATTTGAAAACTTTTGAACTCTGTTCCCACAGACCTTTATGTGTTCTACACTAATCTGCTCTTATCCCAACTGCTTCTGACGTCAAACTGGTTTGACAGCTAAACCAATTCAACCACTTTACTAAGAGTCTGAGTTATACTGTAGTTTTCTCTGACAGGTAAAATGTAGATGATAATAGGATCTATCTATAAGGGTTATCATGACAAGTAAGTAAATAAAATCATGTAGTGCACATACAAGGATTCTCTTATTAATTCTCATAATAAACCTAATGGGTTAATTATAGTAAGTATTATTTTTCACAACAGAATTTTAAAAAAATCTATAGCAACTCATATATGGATCTTTAATCTCTTATTTGCTAAAGTCAAGACCAGGGAGTTGATTTCAGAGTCTACACCCTATTTAACAAGATATACAAGCCCCAGCTGAACCCTATATCAAGCTACATAGTAGATAGACAGATACAAGGGTAAATTAGATTTGGTTTTGCTCTGGAAGAGCTTTAGTAAGAAGGCTGTCAGAAAGAATTGTGATATGATATAAATAAAAGGGATCTATCAGTAGTTATTTAATAAGAACTACCTCTCATGGTCCATTGGGATCAAAAATACACACGAGACTGATTTTCCCCAGAAGAATTAGAGTAAGTGGTGCTAAAATGGCAATACACGAGAGGAACCTAGAAGGATGAGTAACGGATGTTAATTGGTACAAATGGAAAGTAGACAACCAGGAAGTTCAGGCAGAGGATAAGCATGTGGAAAACTGGGAAGTGAGGCACAAAACAATGTTGGGGTTATGCTGTAATAACACTGAAGTGGAGAATTTGAGTAATTACAGAAGCAGATGAAGGTGAGTCTGCTAGGCGGGAAATAGACCCTGCTTTGGAAAAATGATTTGATTTTTCAAGTGTACATTATTTTACAACATTGACTTATTTTCAGAAGGAAATACAAGATCAAATTTGAATTTTCAGTTATTCTTTCAAGTGTGTATTGACTACTACAATGTGAAAGGCAGAGTAATGCCTCATTCTACCCTACATTGGAATAGAAGGTATTTTCAATAATTTCAACATTTTAGTAATTTCAACATTGATTATTTGACCAAGGAACCTTCTGTCCATGGGAAAAAATGACACAAGGCAATTTGAAATCCACCATGTCTTTTCCTCAAGACAAACATCGAATGAATAGATGGATATTGTGTGTATGTTCGTGTGTTTGAACAGATTCCAGATAAAATTTTTTTGCACACTGTGAAATTCTAAGACATTTCTATAATATCATTTCTGTTAGTTTAATACACAGAAAGCTTCTGTGTTACTGTCCTTTCCCTGGTCTGGGAAACATCCCCAGAATGCAGCAAGCTCACACATGAAGGTACACTGTGAATTTCTAGGAGTTTGCAAACACTGAAGACAGTGAGTCATTCAGAATAACGTTAACGGCAAAATTGCCGGAAATGAGCCACACAACCTAACTCAAGTGACCCTTTCTTTCTAAAAATTTATAAAGTCTTACCATATGAGGCCCCACTCCTGCTCTAGCACATAAATAGGATTTGTAATCATAATCTATAGGCTAATGGCTGAAGCAAGTCTAATTTGATCCAGCTGTGTTCTATGAGGAACATGAAGCTGAGGTGGAAGCATGGCCTGAAGAGCCACAAGATGGCAGCCTCCTCAAATGTAACTCTCGGTGGTTTCCTTAGCTCTACTGGATTTTGGTTGATAAGGCTAAGGACCTGGAGTAGAGGAGGATTGGAGTAGAAATTCAATCAGGAATTACAAATGAGTGAAAAAAAAAATTCCTGTTAACATTTTTTATTTGTTTTGTTCTCAGAAAGATGCCGAATGCCCAAATATGTTACATGGTTCTGCCCACATTTTCTTCTGGGCCAACTGCTGAGCCTGGTAGACCTCAGGCCAGGTAAGGCAAACTCAAACCTAGAAGACAAGCCACATAAGTCTCTTCCTGGCCCTGGTGACCACTCATCTGCTGTCCCTACTCCTACTTTCTTTTCCTTTAGGGTTTTTAGTGTTTGAAAATTACTTTTACTTAAATTCTAATTTCAATTTAATTTTCTCCCCATAGCACATCCTTTTATCTACATAATTTTTCTTTCAAAAATTTTAGAGAGAACAAAAAAATTTCACTTAATAGAAAATGTGTTTGGGTTTCTTTTAATACCATTTAATTTTACATATAATATATACTAAATGAGGAAAGTTTTCAAAGTACAAAAAATGAGAAGGCATATCATAAGCACATAATCTTATCACCAAAATATAAACTTGGTAAACTGATAAAATCCCGTGTGTGTGTGTGTGTGTGTATATATATATATAAAATTATTTTCCAGTGGGGGCTTTTACCATATGTACATACCATTCTATAGATTTTTAAAAGATATAATAGCATATTATATATACTTTTCTACATCAAAACATATACTTCATAAATCTTCATGGTTTACAGTGTTTTGCTCTGTCAACGTGCCATAGTAAGTTTAACCTAAGCCTTTAGAAGAACGTTTTAAAGATACTATAATTTAATATAGTGAACATTTAAAGAAGAGAGAAAGAAAGAATAGAAAAGAAGGATATGAGCAAAAGAAAAAGGATGCAGAACAGCAAAGAAAGAAACTCTGAGGAGGAAAGAAACAACCAAGGAAGGAAAGACCAGGAGACAGAGAAGTAGGGACTATGTGATAGTGAAGGGAGTATGTGGGGGCAGAGGGCAGTGGTGGGGGAGATGCTCTGCAGTAAACCATCAAGCTAAGGTTTGGGCTTTCCATTTGAGTTCCAGGTTTCAAATTATCAGACATAATCTTTGTCTTCTGAAGGATTTTTTTTTTTTTTTTTTTTTTTTTTTTTTGGTGGTCCTGGGGATTGAACCCAGGGCCTTATGCTTGCAATGCAAGCACTCTACCAACTGAGCTATCTCCCCAGCCCAGGATTTAGTTTCTGATAGACAATTGTTCTATAGTTGTTGTTTATCTAAAAAGCTGATAAATTTTCACTTAAGGAAATAGCAAAGGAGTGAAAAAGAGAGAAATTAACATAGATCTAATTCTCTGCTAGCAGATATAGAGCACAGGAATGTAAACCTAAGATTTGGAATTAAGGAGACAACTTAATCTAGAGGGTGAAAGAAGACACAAACCTATTTCTACTTCTAGTTCATTGTTTAAGCTTGTAAAGAGAATGTCAGACATAATTTATAAAAAAAGTCTATGAAATACAATTATATCATGTAGGAGGTGATAAAATATATGTAGAGAAAAACTATATATCCACACATTTTTTAGTAGATGCAGATAAAACAAAAAGATGTCTAAGGAACTGAATTGGAGCTCACTGTAAATTCAGGGTCTTGCACATACCGGGGAGTGTTGCTCAGTGGAAGAGCTCTTGTTAGCATGTGCTATGACTTGGGTTCAATCCTCAGCACCACAAGGAAAATAAATGGAGAATCTAAGGAGATGGTAGAAAAATAACTTGAGTTTTTTCTGAATAGTATTAAATTTTTTGAATTTTTTATAGTAAGCCATGTATTGCTTTTAATCAATAAAAATAAATGAATAAAACCATTAACTCACTACATAAGGATCATTTATGAATAAAAGGGAGGGAGATGAGCCCCCCCCACCTTGATGAGACCAAGTGCACTCTGGTCTCACTAAGTTCTCCAGTAGCTTCAAAAAACCTTATTCTCAATTGGTGTCATGTGACTCTCATATCATACAATGCATTTTAAACATTCATTGAAGAAAATTCTTCATGAGGCTTGTATCTGGACCACTTTATCTTCAAATAGTTGCAGATGGTAAATCTCAGGAAAGAATAGAATGGATTAGCATGCTTAAGTCATTAAACTGATAAGTTTCACAGGGATTTTTAAATTCAGAGGATTTTTTATTCCAGGAGTAAAGCAATAGGATGAAAAGTAAAGCAAAAGGAATCCTAAGTTCCTCTAGTAAAGGTATTCCAAAAATAAAGGTGATGGAATTAGGACTGATCCACTGTAATGATTTCCCCAAATTTTAGATCTCAGGCTCCTAGTTGTCTGCAAAGATGGTAATAAAATTTTGTAAGTTGTTATGTATATTCTTAAGGCCTATTGGTAATCAAATATTTTACTACAGTAAGACACCTATGTAAGTCTGGAATCATCTCAACTCTTTTAGATACATCATGCTAAGTTCTAAGATAGAATTCCGTGTTTTTAATAACAATGGGAAAGCAATTAACAATTATTTAATAAATACAATCTCCACCCTACCCTTTTTTTTTTTTTTTTAAACTAATAGAAATTATATATATTGGGGCTGGGGATGTAGCTGAGTGGTAGAGCGCTCATCTAGCATGTGCAAGGTCTTGGGATCAATTTCAAGCACCTCAAAATATTTACCTATATATATTTATAAACTGCATTATTATGTTTTTATAAATGTATGCATGGTGGAATGACTAATAATTAACACAAGCATTATCTCACATACTTATCATTGTTTTGTGGTGAGAACACTTATAATCTATTCTCTTAACAATTTCAAGTATAAAATAATTGTTAACTATAGTCCCCTTGATACAGATCTCTTGAGCTTATTCCTTCAATATAACTGAAATTTTGTATTTTTAGATAAACATCTCCCTACCTTCTCATGCCCTAGTCTACCATTCCAGTCTCTGCTTCCGTGAGGTTGACATTTTTAGATTCCACGTATAAGTGAGATCATGCAGTGTTTGTATTTCTGTGCCTAATTTATTTCATCATTTTGTTGCACATGAAAGGATTTCCATCTTTTTAAAGACTGAATAGCATCCCAGTGTGTGTGGTGCCACATTTTCCTTCCTTTTGGATCTCTCCTATTTTTATTAGTTATTTTTAGTCATACGTGGCATTAGCATTCATTTTGACATAATTATTAAAGCATGGAATATGATTTGCTCTAATTCAGGCTCTAGTGCTTCCACTTTTCTTCTCCTCCTCCCTCCCCCTGTTCCCTTCCCTCTAACTTGCTGATCTTAATGCTATTTATTATAGTCTTTTTAAATCAGTGCCTTGTTCATACCCACAAAGATGAGATTCACTGTGAGATATTCATATATGTACATAGGAAAATTCATTCCACTGCTCTTCCCTTATCCCATCTCTCATCCCTCACTCTCAGTTTCCTTCCTCTACTCCACTGATCTTTTTTTTTTTTTTTTTTTTTGGAGGAATCACATTTTCTTAGCCATTCTTCTACTGATGGACACTTAGATTGATTGCACCATCCCTACCTCTGACATTGAGTCTCACCTATTTTCTGAGGCTTCACCTCTCACCTTTCTTTAATCTTCTAGCTTATTTCCTTCTCTGTGTCCTACCCAGGGACTGACTACTCTGTTTTGCCTCAGGATCTTTTTCTGTGCTCTGATCATAACTTCCCAGGATTCCAAGCTTTTTATCCTTGACTGCTGCAAAGGATATTCCCTCTAGGGTAGAATGAAATCTACCTTTACTCCTTGATAATATGCTCTTGCCTGCAGTCAGCAGAATCTTTGATGTATCTGATATAATGGTGATTTTCTAGTGGCAGATACCAGGCTATTGGTCATGCCACTTGGAAACTTTTAATGAAGATCATGGATGGGACTTACCACAAATATGAATAATTTTTAATGAAGTCTTACTTTTTGGTTCTAAAGTAATAAAAAGCATCCCTTCTTACTCACTTCATTTTTCTAAGAGAATTTCTAAAGATTAATTTAGCTGTCGAGCACTGTGGAGACAAACTAAATTATTTTGGAGATTCTATTAATTCCTTGGAAAAATTCAAGAATGAAAACTTAATTATTAACCTCTAGCAATTCATATGTGTAATAGGCAGGTCCTATAATGCAGTGTAGTGTCACATAAAATATGTGAAAATACTATTTAAGTACAGATTCAGAAAAGTTGAAAGGAAGGGGCTGGGTTGTAGTTCAGTGGTAGAGTGCTTGATCCACATGCATGAGGTACTTGGTTTGATCCTCAATACCACATAAGTAAATAAAATAAAGGTAATTATGTCCATCTACAACTAAAATTTTAAAAAAGAAGTGCTGAAAGGTTTAGAAATATTTGAGCCAGTATCCAGAAGTTCAGTGCAAATAAATAAAATAAAATAAAAAAATAAGAATGGAAAAAAAAGGAAAACCCAGTGGAAGGAAGAGAAATGTGCATGGTTAAATAGAAGACTATATGAATAATATTACTGCCAGAGTTAAAAGTGGTGGGATTGTAATGGGAATATGTCCAAAATGAATTACAAGTTCCGAAAATACAATACCCTAAATCCCAGGCTATGGAGATTTCACTTCTTTCTATATTCCATGAGGTGTCCCTTGAAGGATTTTGAGTGGGAAATGCTTTCTGCACTATGCTTTAGAAGATTTACCTGACTGCAACAGCTAGTTAGTAAGATTGGAGGCCAGGAAACCATTAGTAAAATAATTCCAGGGCAGATGTTTGAAAACCTGAATAGTACATTATGAAAAGAAAGAGACTGTATTTTGGTCACAAAAACATCTATAATCTGCAAGGGTGCACACTGAGATTTTCCCTGTAGTTCTCAACTTCGTTCTTGTCAGTGCCCATGAAGAAGGCATAAAGTAAATATTTCTGCTTTAAAAGGACTTTATGAAACATATATAATCAATGCACACTCCAAAGGAAAACTCTGACAAAGTAAAGACCTGGAGTTACATTTCAAATGTTGTTTTATCCTTTAAATTATACCATCGGCATAGCCAAAGAAGGGGAATTATAAATTTTACTGCTTCTGTAGTGGTAATGTCATCCATTTGCCTCTTTGCAGGAGGGTGAATTTCCAGGTTCATCCTGGGAAGTTCGTTTTGAATGAACTATATAAAATACAGTCATGACAAGGTTAGACTTCAGAAATTTTAAACCTAAAAGTAAAAAAAAAAAAAAAAAAAGATTAATAATGTGAGGACTTGAGGGACAATTAGGAATTATCCTACGCTGCAGGTTTCTCTCTTTTCATTAGCAAGGATTCTTTTCATTAATTTCTTCCCTTAACAAAGAGTTTGTTCTTGGTCATGACCCAAGAGGACCATGTTTCATTACCAATGTCTACTCTACCGTAAACATCTCAAAGAGCCCTATTTAGTTATCAATAGCCAGGTGGCAGTTTTCATAACCAGTATGATCTTTAAATAACCAGTGTGATCTTAATGCATTGGTAAGTTATAAACAAAATCAGACACTTGACAGTTTGTTTCATGGCTTATGATTTCCATTAAACTTTCAGAGATAGTAAAAGCAATTTAATGATTCTTGTCATTACTACCTATTCCTGAATCCTTAAGGATCCCAGAGACTTTGGGTGAGAAATAGTAGCTAGTTCTAATGTTATTTCATATGATAATGAGGAAGAGGGAAATGATAACAAGGGAAAGGGAAGTGAAGTGACTTTTGGGGACATACAAGTATCATAACAATCCTATAATTTAATCTTAAACAGCTTTTGGGGTCAAGAAAAAGAGACTAATCTTTTTTCCTTTACATATATAGTTTTTCATTGGTTCTTTTTAGTTATACATGAAGTAGAATTCATTTTGGTATAATTATAAAAGCATAGACTATAACTTATTCTAATTAGGAGGAAAAGGAGAGACTAATGTTAAGATCTGCTTCAGTGGTCCCTTGTGTCTCTAGATTGTAAAGTATATTACATGCTGTTCTGGCTTCTGACCTATATAGGCCTTTTGAGCTCTGCTCTTGTCTGTATGTTTTCCTTAAAGTGTTTATACCAAAAGAAAAAAAAAAAAAAAAAAAAAAAAAGCAACTGTCTTTGATCCCATGACTTGCTTAGGTAATTTCCCTAGGTTGCTTTCACACTGCCATCTGGACATATTACCATTCTCTTTAGATCACTTTTAAGCAACCATGACAAGGAAAAATTTTAAAGAATAATAAAAAGATCAGAAAGACCAAAAGAAATAAAATCCCATGAAACCCAGAAACAATGGAAAGAAGCAAGACAGGGCTGATTTTCCTGGAGGGAAAACATAGTTGCCTGGTAATTTCTTCTGTCTGGGACAAGAGGCCTGGCTGTATCACATCCTCCTCAATTGTTCTTCCTCTGATTTCTTCTCTTTTGCTCCTGCCTTCTTCATGCTATGTGAGTGGGTCCTGAGGCATTTTAAATACCAGATTTCTGTTGAACAGTTCTTGTCAATGCAAAGAAAGAATATAATCAAACTGATTTTTCACTCATGAGTTTGATTCCAAAGAGTCTATAAATTAGCATTTGTAAAGGATTTGTGGGTGATGAGGCATTCTGGTAATGTGCAGACTCTGTGTGGCCTCAGTAAATTAGGGTATATTATTGTGATTAGCAATGTTTTCAGAGCAATGTTTTATGGCTTATATTATGAAGTAGAAATTAATTGAGACTCCTGTCTAGTCCTGTAGTATATGATCAAATCTCTTATAACTTCCTGCCAAATATGTATCCAATGTATTCTCAACACCTTCCATAGCAATAACAAATATTGGCCTGCTATGACTTTTGGAAAGTGTTTTCTTGTAATAAACAAGAAACTGGTCTCCCTGTGGGCTGCTCCATTTATTTTCTTCTTCTTTTATCATACAGAATAAACGAAATGCCTTTTGCCTCTAGTGTATTTTTCTGATATTTCAGAGATGCTATCATAGTCTTTGAATTTCTTTTCTCTAGAAAAAACATTCTTAGTTCTAAGATGTCTTTATAAGATATATATCTAGATGTCTGTGCTCCTGTTCCTACTTTTCATGCTACCCAGAACTAGATGCAAATACTTTTTGAAAATATTTGGAAAACAACACAAGTAATATATATTTACCAAGGAAAATGAGAAAGCACAGACAAAAGCATTTTTAAAAACTCATTGGTGCCAGGCATGGTGGCACATGCCTGGAATCCCAGCGGTTTAAGAGGTTGGAGCTGGAGGATCGCAAGTTCAAATCCAGCCTCAACAAAAGCAAGGCGCTAGGTTGGGGATGTGACTCAGTGGTTGAGTACCCCTGAGTTCAATCCCTGGTACTCCACCCCCCAAAAAAATCACTGGTGAAGAATTTCTGTGCAAAAGACCATATAGCCTCCCTCAATTATTTATACTCATACAAACACTGCTAACTTTTAACAGGCTACTTAACTGAGGCTGAGGCAAGTCCATCTATGTGCACTGCTGAAAATGCACACCACAAATTCACCTTGGAGGAGAAGGTGTTCCAGGAAGTCTCACTTAACTGATTTCTCATAATTGAATAAATTTAATGTTTGTTCTCGCCAGTGCTCTAAAGCAGAAGTCAGCAAATTTTTACAGTGAAATGCCAGAGAGCAAATGTTCAAGGCTTGTGGGCCACATCCAGTCCTTATAGATTGGTGTTGCTGTTGCTGCTGCTCCTCCTCCTTCTTTTCCTTTGTTCATTTTTAAAAAGTTAAGGGCTGGGGGTGTAGCTCAGTGGCAGAATACTTGTCTCACGTGATGGAGGCCCTGGGTTCCATCTCCAACACACACACAAATACATACTTTTGTAAAGGTCAAAAGCATTCTTAATGTACAGGCCATTCTGAAACACAGCAGTGACCAGATTGTGCCAGTCAGCTATGTTTTTCCCACCCCTGTTTCTGAGAGGGGATTTAATAGAGTTTTGCAATTATATACCAAGGCTGCCCCCTGAATAATATGTAGAGTTCATCACTGGGAATGATGTTTAAAGTTGCATGGGAATCAAGGATACCCCCAACCCAGGGAAGAAAGGAATAGAGACCTCAACGACCTCCCTTTCAAGATCCAACTTAGTAGAGCCATTCTGATAGGCTAAGGTGTTCCCAACTGAAGTGTGAAAGCTGGAAAGGATACCAAAGGCTGCAAAGTAGAATTAGCTAGGAGAGTAACAGACATCTGGTTTATTGGCCTTCAGCCTTAAATGGTTGGGGAAGAGAAAAGACTTACTTAGTTCATGACTGACTAAGCTAGTCTAGTAAAAAGATTATGCTTTGGAATTAATGACTAAGGGTGTGAATATATTCTTGGAAAGTCTTAATTCTCAAAGGAGTGCTCTGTTTTAGTCATAGATTATGCTGTAGTAACAATTATGCCAAATCTCCCTGGCTCACTAGGATAAATGATTATGTATCACTTCCAGTCTGATGGACAGCTTTCCTAGCACTCCCCTGTATCCAAGTGATCTGTCAAATGACCACTCAGAGATCCAAATTTTTTCTATCTTTTGATGTCACCATCTTTAATGAATAACCTCCGTGTTTGCCATGGAAATAGAAGAAATGGCATAGGCAACCATTAAGGTTGTTAGAGTCAGGCCTGAAATTGGCATGGATTACTTTCTCTCACATGCTTTGGTCAGATTCTATTCATGGGGTCCTAAACTAACTTCAAAAGAGACTTGGAAATAAAGTAATCCGACATGCCCAGGAAGAAGAAAACTGTTGCTTAATATCTGTCCAATCTTAGCTGTGCTCCCTTGTGTGTGTTGGGCAGAGTTGGGAGAGTGCATGTGGCCTCTGCCATTATCTGAAACAGTACATGTGCAATCATAGTAGTCACATGTCTGTGTCATAACTTTAAATACAAACTTTTGCTGGCAATTTATTTGGGAAGATGGAAGTGTTGGCATACTGAAACTAGACAAGTGACTATTCTAGTTATGATATTTTTTCTTTTTCTTGTATTTGGGACCCAGAGGTAACTGGGCCCTTTGAGAGCTGAGGATTTTCAGAAAGTAGGATGTAGAAGCATTTTTTCCTCTTTTGTAAGTTTTTTTTTAGTTGTCTCTGGACCTTTATTTTTTTTATTTTTTAGTTGTCTCTGGACTTTTATTTGATTAATTTATTTGCATGTGGTGCTGATAATCAGACCCAATGCCTCACACATGCTAGGCAAGTGCTCTAACACTGAGCCACAACTCCAGTCCTCCACTTTTGTAATTTTAAGACATTTTTTTACCTCATATTTGCAAACATTTCATGTGAAATTTGAAATAACCTCGATATATATTTTTTATTCTCCTTAATGGATCTCTAAAAATTTAGCATGTCTCTATTGTTCAACATAGAAAGTATATATCTCGATCAAAATAATGAAATTAGAGTGAGTTATTCTTGACTTTATTTTACAAACAAGCTAAAAACTTAATGACAAATCAACAAGAAATATCTGTTATTTATCACATACTCTTGGCTTAGGAATTGGAAAGTGTTTAACTCGGCAGTCTGATTCAAGGTTTCTCGTGAAGTTACAATCACCTTTTGGCCAGTTTTTAGTTACCAAAGGACATGACTAAGACTGAAGAATCTAATTCCAAGCTGACTCACTCATGTGGTTTGCAAGTGAGCGTTGGTTGTTGGTTGGAGGTCTCAGCTTCACTACGTAAGTTCTCTTTACAGGACTGCTTGAGTATCCTAAGGACATAGCAGATGGCTTCTCAGAGATCCAAAAGAACAAAGAGGAAGCTCAATGCGTTTTATGTCCTTGTATCATAAGTCACACACTATCAATTCTACCATACTCAGTTTGTCACACAGATTACATCTCCTTTGTTATGGGGGAGACTTTACACAAGGGTATAAATATCAGAAGACAAAGATCATGGGGCCATTTGGAAGCCAACTACTTCAGTCAGTTGTTTACTGATGCAGTTCAATAATGCAGCTACTTTAGCCACTTAAGTCAGTCAATGGGTCAGGTAAGCTATTCACTGTATTAATTAAGTTTTGCTATGTATGGGAACAAAGTACAGTGCAGTACATTCAGGAATTTTATTTTTTCAATCTGTGTACAACATCCCATTTCATTCCATTTGCCAAGAATTTCTTAGTCTCCTATGAATATAAGCTCCAAGATTTTTGGAATTATTGCCTTACTGAAACATCATTAAAAGATAAATTACTGTATACCTCCAGTCAGTGTAATAAAACTTAGTTTACTGAAACTAAGCTCTCATTCCTCTTGCTTTTCACATACTTAGACCTGAACCATTTTCCCTGCTTTATATCATTCAGCGCATCCAAAGATGTTCCCAATTGCTCTCAAACTTAGTAGATGTCTTTGGTGTTGTTTTCTTGACTATGACATTGAACTTCTCCTTGGACTACATGCCTGTTTATCCCCATAGTTTCCTCTACACAAGTCATAAAGGTGTCATATTTGAGTCATTTAGAAAGAGTAGTCCCTGGACAAAAACTGTCCTGTTTCTATGGTTGATCATGAGTTAGGGAAGCAGAATAGTGATGCCTCTCTGTTCTGATGGAATCACATAGTACTCATTGAGAAAAATGTACAACCTTACTTCTGGGCAGCACACAGGGCAGTGTGGACACAATGAGACCAATAAAAGCACAGTGTTTCTCTGATACACTATTGATGGCAATTCCAGGAGTACAAGGAGACCATGAAGACAGGAAGGATTTTAAGGAACAAGTCACAGGTAGAGAATACAGTGAGGTTTCTTTAAGGATGCAGATAGATAGGGGTACTGAGAGGTGATTCATTAGACTCATTCATTAGAGGTGAAAAAAATTACTTTGTAGCTATAAATGTCATATTTGCTAATTCATCCATGTTAAAAATTCCCCAAGGACTCCTTGAAATTATTGGAAAACAATTTGAGGGAACCTAAAGATTCTATGTAAAAACAAGTCTTGTCAAAGAGTCATTGAATTAAATTTTACTGTTATTTCAACCTGCTTTGTCACCACAAAGCAAAGCAGGTCAGGAAGAGTCTAGATTTAGTTGTGTAGTATTTCAGTCTTAATAAGATATTTGTTAGCAGGTGATCAGTTCCAGTTTTGGGTGGAAGTCTGACAAAAGAAGCAGCAATAGCATTTGTCCTATTGGCGTACCACTTTAAGGTTTGGAAGCTACTTTCACATTCATTACCTCCACAGTTCTGAATAGAAATCTGTAAACAAAGAACTTTGACTCGCATATTTTAGAGACACACAAGAAAATCAAAGTCCTGGGTGTTAAAAGATTTGCTCAAGGATGTGCAGTTGGTAAATAGTAGGTTTGGAATGGAGACTAGGAATTTGTGCACTAAATACTATGCCATTTCAGCTGCAACCAGGTTTTTCGACTGTTTTTGAACCCTAAAATTCTACAAATCTATCTAAAAAGGAGTTTCAGAGATCCAGAGAGAGATAAAAGTCTCTTCCACTATTTAACCAGAAAAGTATTGACTTTATATGAATATTTTAGACATCCCCAAGATATCTATTTGGAATAACATAAAACTTCGTGTGCATAAAAACACACTGTCTTGCATTGCAATGAATGGGATTTCAGGTTGGTTAACAAGGCAGTGAATAAGGCCTACCCTACAGCACAAAGCACAAGAGTAGTTTTTTGGAATTTTATTTGACCTGATTAGCCACAAAATAATTTGATAAAAGACAATAATTATAACTAGGAAGTGCTTTTCATTCACAATATATTTTTTGGACCCTTACTGAGTTGCAAATACTGCGTTAATGCTTTAAATCTTCCATCAAAAGATAAGGTTAATCCCAACGCTCAAGGCTGGATACAAACATAGGTGGAAGTTAAGCAGTTCTACACATAGAGGAAAACCAAAGGGAAGGACTGTCCAACAAAACTTTGCACAATAATGCAAATGTTTTGTACCTGCATTATCTAATATGACAGCCATTAGGCACAGGTAGCTGGGTAGCACTTGCAATATGCATAGTGCAACTAACTAAATTTTTAAATTTTATTTTATTTAAATTTTAATAGCCACATATAGCTACTGGCTGCAGTAGTGGACAGGGAAGCTATAGAGACTTGAAGAAAATTAAGGCTGATAGTGCCTACAGACAACAGCATCATCACCAGCACGACCATCATCAACATAATCATCCTGATCATTGTGACCATCACCATCGTTGCCACCATGATCATCATCGTCACATTAGTTGCAACAATCATCACCTTTCACTGGATTGTTGTGGTCATCTCTTAAATGATATGTTTTCATTCAGGTTCCCCTTCAACATATGACAACCAGAACGTTCTTGATGAAAGCAAAATGTGATTTTATCACGGTTCTGCTTAAAATATTGCAATGGTCCCGGGTTAATTTAGGATAAAGTCACACTCCTTAGCAAGGTGCATATGCTCCCTTTTCCACCCCATATCCAGTTTCATATGATTTTCCAGTCATATCTCTATTTTTTCATATATTTTATATTCAGGGATACAAAATCTTATTTTGGTATCCTAAATATGTTATACATTCTTTGATTTTGTTTTTGAACTTAGTTTCCAGGCTTGTATAAAGCCTTTCTATTTTCTGGAAAATGTTCTCCTTTGGTTTCTGACCAAATTCTAGTCATCCTACAAGTCTCAGCATCAATGCTATATCTTTCACAAAATCCAATTTCAATCCCTTGGACAAGGTGACTTGGAGTCCTAGTTATGTTCTTTTGGAACACCTGGACTTAGCTTATTATGAAACTCACTGGGCTTTATTGCAGTTAGTTTTTTTTAATGTCAATCACCCTCAATCTACCATGAGCTTCAGAAGAACCCAAATTTTACCAATTTTTTCAACATGTGTCCCTTATAACCAGCCAAGAAAATGATTTATTTTATAAATGCCAACTAAACACATGCATGAAAAAATGTGTGGGTGCATGTCTTTCCCACTGGGAATCTGTTCCCAATTTCCCCACCACAATTACCAACTCCTGCCATTTCCAGAGAGTACTATAGGTTTTAGGCCCATTATCTCCTCCTCTCCTTCCAAATTTTTCAACTTTCTAGGTTAATCTAACTAACAAATTCTTACTGTTCTTGATCACCAATGGCTATTATTTTCCATTATCAGGATTAAAATCTATATCTAAATAGAGTCACGAAAGGAATCCCTTGATTTGTTGGCAGATCTTCGCCTAAATAGGAATTTCTTACAATTGATAAGTGGGTGTGAAAGAAGTTTAGAATAAGAAAAGTTCTCATTTTCACTTTCTAGACATTTTAATTGTTCACCTGTTTTCCTTGACAGATGAGTCTAGTCTTAGACTTCTTTCTTTCTAAATATACATTGTCAGTGAGGATTCTTTGAGTAGACTCCAAGGACATCAGAACTGGAAAAACTAATTTAGTTGGAAAGGGGTGATGGCTAAACATAATGAGAGATGGGGGCATAAAAATGAGACAGGAAGCAGAGTCAGGGAAGGGAACTATCTGTTGCTGAACACAACCTGGGTCAGGGCCTGTGTTGGAATTTCTCATACATTAACTCATGAGGACTCACAAGCACTAATATCTTTCCCATTTTACAGACAATAAAACTGATGTTGAAAGATGTCGAGTACTTATAAGTGTTACAGGACCTTCTGGGAAACTAAGGCAGTGTGAAAACTCCCCTTCCAACCCTGTTTCTTGCAATGAAGTTGGAAAGATTTCAGACATGTCACTCAGAGTAACAGGACTGAGTTTATTAGAAGGGATAGGAAAGGGGAGAAAGTGGGTCCTCTCAGAGAAGAGAAGGACAGTATACCCCTCCTGTACTCCAGTTTTATTGGGGATCCCAGAGAAGTTTCCAGAGAGTCCCACCCAGGTCTACCACTTGACTGAGCTGATAGCAAATTGACATCATACTTTCAAGTCCAACTGCCATGACAACTCTTGGTCAATTTGGCCTAGCCAACCAGTTTTAAGTGTATTCTTAACCACAAATTCTTACAGATTTTATTGTTAGGAGGACCTTATCTCTCTGAGTTCCAAGAGCTACTCTGAAAAAGATCACAACAGTATACCCCTACAGGGCTATTTGTGTTCCACTTATTGACATTATTTTGGGTCTGCATTTCTCCTGCAGATAGCATGCAGTTTGCTGAAAATATGACATGTCCTGTCCACTTCGGCCAGGCAGAGCTGCAGGAAGAAAGTGTGGGTGGGTAGGTCAGTATAGTAGGCCCATTTTATAGAATTATTCCCTTAACCTCATGTTCCCACCACTCACATCTGTGTGTCCACTATCATAAAGTAAAATGGTTAGCAAGCATAGAAGTCAAACTCAGTCCCATGCACATAAAAGGTTCACATCATTACACTGTGCTTTCTTTTGATGGAAAAACAGATCAAGTCAGAACATTTTGGAAGAATGGCCGTTAAAATAGCAAGTTTAGAGAGTGTTCGCTGAGTTGGACAGAAGGGGAAAGTGGAGAACAGAAGAGAAGAGAATGGTTTGCTTGAGAGAAGTGGAAGAACCCCACTCCTTCAAATTTGCTGGCCTCATTACCAAATACCCTCCCTATCAGAGTCACTCCTTTGACATGAAAATGTCCCATTAAAATTTAGGGACTATGTTATATTAAATCAGTCTATAATAATAATAGGACAGCATTTGTTATTTATGACCCTAGGTAAACATATACTATTTTTTCCTACTGCAAACTTCTTTCCTTTTTTCCTAATAGCATATCAAATTCCCTTGGGGAAACCGTTCTTCTTCCATTCCTTCTTAACCCACATAGTTAAAATAGCATTAACCTACCTTCTCCTTCCAGAGCTGTGTGCTTGATGCAGGTAGGAAACTAAACCCTCTGAGAGGTAAATAAATAGGTATATGACCACTCAAGCTGGATCAAAAAGAATCCTATCCTGGAATTTTTTTTTACTTAAGTAAGGGTGTTTTACTTTGCACCACAGTTTCTAAGCTTGTAGGTTGGTAGCTGGAAGCTTCTGGAAGTTAATTGTCTCATTCTATCTTGAGTACCAACCTGAGAAATGGAACAAAGCCCTATAGAACAAAGTTCAGAAGAGGGGAAAAGCAGATGATGAAACATGAATATCTGCACTCAGCTGTGCCTGCAATTGTACTTCTTTTTCAGTTCATTTTATTTATACATAGTATTTGGGGTTCATTTGATATAATTACACAAGTATGGAATATAATCTGCTCTCATTCAGTGCCCAGTACTTACTGCTCTTTTCCTTCTCCTCCTCCCTCCATCTCCTTTCCTCTGCTGATCTTCTACTTATTTATAGCTTCGTTTTTTTAAAATCAGTGTCTTCTTGTGATCCAACATCTATCCATATGACTGTTCTGTTTTTCAAAAAACACGGTTTCGTTTGGTTTGATCACATGTAAACAAAAATCCAAAGTAATTCAGTTGCTATTCATATAAGTCAGTCCTGAGCTGTCACTGATTATTAAACTTGGAAACTTACTCTAAATTTAATTTGCATTGTCCTTTATAAGGACGATGTTTTCTAAGTAAGAAAACTATACTAGTGACTAGTGCAACCAAGGAAATGAATTTTTAATTTGTTTCATTTAAATTTAAATAGCCACATGTGGTTACCAACTACAGTATTAGACAGTGCAACTATAGAGGTTTGGCATATTCTTCTCTGCCAGTTTTAATTTCCATTTAGACCAAACATAATGCAACTCTGGCATGTTTGCTGTTAAACTATCATTGGACTATGATTAGTCATTTAGAGCCAGATATTAAATGTAAAGCAATGCCAGTCATTGTACTGATTGTTTTAGTATGTCTTGGAAAACATAGTTTTTTAAAATGAAAAACATGCTATTTGTTTTAACACATAATAATTCAGTTTTGTGATTTTAAATTAGTCAGTGAACATATATATTATGGTTTACATTAGGTGTCCTACAAAAGCTCATGTGTGAGACAATAGGAGAAGGTTTAGAGATGAAATAATTGGGTTATGAGAACTTTAACCTAATCAGTGCATTAATCCTCTGATAGGGATTAATTGAGTGGGAACCAAAGGTGGGTAGGGTGTGGCTGGAGGAGGTAGGTCACTAGGTTCTGCCTTTTGGATATGTATTTTGTCACTGGCAAGTGTAGTCTTTCTGTCTCTGTCTCCCTGACCCCTTCTGCTTCCTGGAACCATGTCCCAGTTTTCTTCTGTCATACCTTTCTACCATGATGTTGTCTTGCTTCAGGCCCTAAGGAATGCAGTTTCCATTGATGGACTAAGACTTCTGAAACCATGAGCCCTAAAATAAACCTTTCCTCCTTAAAATTTTTCTTGTCAGATCTTTTGGTTGAAGCAATGAAAACACTGACTATAACAATAATTTTTAAAAATTTCTATGTATTCATTCTTGAGACAGTAAATATCAATAGGTATAAATCACATACATAAATCTTCATTGGGCTGTGCAGTTATTTATAGAATATAAAGGGACTTTTATATTTTCCAAAAAAGAAAAAATGAGAATCATGACACATTTCTGCTTCTCAAAAGTAAGAAAAATGTGGTTATCCTTTCTTCCCTCAGGTAACAACTTTTAGAAGAAAGGAGAAGCTAAAAAATAATTAATTAAATTTAAAAATACTTATAATTAGAGAAAATGCTTTAAAGTAAATAAGCACAGGACTGGGATAGAAACACTTTGAAGAAAAATAGGAGGATTCTACTTTAACTGGGCTATTCAGGGGAGCCATGTTTGGGGAAAGTGACAATTAAGTGGTGAGATGAGGTATCAGTCCTGCAGGGAATAGTGATGTGTGCACAGGTAATAGCGATGCAAAGACTCTGAAGCAGTGTAGAAAGCTTAAATTAGAGCCAACCATGGTGCAAAATTCCCGTAATCCCAGCAATTTGGGAGGTTGAAACTTCAGAATTGCAAATTTGGGACCAGACTCAGCCATCTCAAATAAAAAATAAAATGGGCTGGGGGAGGCAAAGCACGTGTGGGTTCAATCCCCTAGTACCAAAAACAACAACAACAACAACAACAACAACAACAACAAAAACCCAATACAAAACAAAACAAAACACAAATCCTTGCACTAGAGTACAGAATTATATCATTTGAAAAGCCCATGCTTCACTCTCACAAACCACAACTGGTTTCTTAGGCCAGTCATGTTAGCCCTTGGAACCATCCACCTAGAAAATAGGGTGGAGATTGCTTTGAATCTTCCTGAGTGAGGGTTTCACATGCAGTTAGTTGGAGGTTAATCCAGAGCTTACTGTCTTCCTTGGCTCTAAGAAGTGGAGTTCTCAAGAGCAATGATTTTTTCAGCAGTGCCTGGAAACTGCTGTTGCAAGAAGTAGTAGGAAAAAGGGTGGGATTCAATTTCACAGGAAGAATACTTAAATGGAACCTATAAATTATGTAGCTATGCTTCTATACCTTGGCTCCATTCTGGAATTTTTCAAAATAAATTATTTGGGCCAATTTTACTGTGGTGTTGAATATTACATCGTGCTCTGTGGTCTCTGAAGCATGTGCCTCTTGCTGAGCCAGCATTTTGAAAAACTGCTGTGAGCCACTGACACACACAGACACAGCTCCCAGTGAAAGTCTTCTCTTATTCCCCACTCCCCTAAGACACTGTAGAGGGTTCAGCATGGAACCTAAACCAGCATCTTTGGAGGAGGTGAGAGAAACTATAAGTACTGTTATGGAGTTTCCTTATTTTTCCAAAGGTTAAAAGGTAATATATCACCTCCTTTCTGGAGTGAGTCTTTACAAAAAAGCAACTGAGCAAACTTTAAATGATAGCATGAGTCACTATCACTGCACACTTCCATGAAGAAACATTAGACCACGAAGGTCAAGCATATTGCTGGGTCAGAGTGACAAAACAACTGGTTAAGTAGGAAATTCGGCAGCCTGCAATTTGATTTGTAAATCACGTTCCTGATTTATAGCCTCACAATCTAAAATGCCTGGGTTGCATTGGAGAAACCACAGGGACTTTCCCCTCTGCAGAGGCTATGAGACAATTTATCTGAGGCTCCTCCATATGATCCTCTCCTTCATAAAAAGATATTTATCCTTTGAATTATTTTTATTATCCCTGTGCCAGTGACCCAATCTTTATGTCCAATTCTGACCTTCCTGAAAGTTAATATCCTTTATGTTTATCTTCTGGATTATCTCATCATATAGCCAGATGTCCAAAATCAAACCACATATCCAAAATGAATTCCATGACTCTGCTCTCAACCTTGATGTAATCTCCTGTTTTCCCATCTGTGCACCTGGCTGCTTTTATTTTCCAGTTTGGAAGTCAAATCTAGAGGGTATTCATGGTTTCTGTACTTTATTGCTCATATCAATTCTGCCAGCACTACTCTGTAAATAACTGGCATAGATGGCAGGTAACCTTGAGCCAGGTACACCTAGAACTGGTATGCTTCAATCCAGGCACACCAAGAGAATGGAGGCAGACAGTCACCTGGGTCCAGGTGGGCTTGATTCTCTGTCCCAGGACTGTAAAGTTGTAAGAGAGCAATTTTCAGGTGAGATCCCCGAAAGTGGAATCACATTAATAGAAATGCCTTAACGAGAAAGTGCATGAAATTTCAATTTGCTAGGCTCCTGAAATAGACCTGGATATTTTTTCCTTAAGGATTGTTCTTTAAGTCTTCCTTTAGTTCTGTGAGATATCCCAAGAATTTTCCAGTGAATTCTTTCTTTAGAATAGGTAGGGTGAAGTTGAGGGACTGTAAATTGACTCTTCTTCTCTTTCTTCTTTTTGTTTGAAACCAGAAGAATCTAACTAGAATTAGGAAAGACACTTAAAACCAGAAAATTACAAGACAGTACAAAGAATCCAACATGTAAACCAGATGAGTGGGGTGCTGCTGTAACTAAAGTAAGTGTGAGGGGTGTCCACAAGTTCAGTTCCCTTTTTCTTCACTCTTCTTTTCCTCTCTCTTTCTCCCATGCTCGGAGGTAATTACTAAGGCTTTAAGTAGAACTTTGAAATTCTATAGTATGCAGATAAAATTTTTATATCTATCCATCCACCAAATCATGCCAATATTCTTTAAAATGATTTTTTCTTCTTCCCATCCCACTATTACTCGTCTGATTTTTATATCATTTCACATATTTTTATTAATATAGTCCTAGTTGTTTCCTCTGTGGACTATTTTTACCCATTTCAAACCATCCTGTGCATGGTTGTGTAAGACTGTGTATGGCTACATATTTCTTAAAACTCTACAAAGCCTCCCTTATTTCATTACAGGAACTCCAAGGCCCTTCATGAACTGAGTAACTGTTAGCTGAGGCAACTCTGGTTTTAATTACTTCTTAAAATGCATCCTTCAATGTGGGCAGCCTAGGAGACTTACAGTAAGAACACAATCATCCCTGCTGTTATGTTTTAATCAAGAGTTTTTCCTCCCCAGAGTGGAACTTCCTTCCTTAATATGTAACTCCAGTCCCACTCACACTATTCCCTAATCTGAAATGGCATGTAGAGGTCTACTGCACAATATTGAGCCTGTAATTAGCAAACTCTCCAGTGCTGTTTTTGTAATGGTGCTCTGTTAGTCTGTGAGGAGTATTGCATTAAGCTCCTCAATTGTACTCAATTTAGACCTTAATTTCCAACAAGAAAAGTATATTTGGGCATATCTGAAGCTGATGGAGTATGCCCAACAGGTTTATATTTTTATGGTCTGCCAAAGATCATTCTAAAATGATCCATCTATAGAACATAGAGATAAGGTCTCTAAGCTCTTATGAAGACAGATATTCAGTTACAGAACAGAGGAATGATCTTCATTTAGTACAATACTGATGGGTCAATTCATATTATCAAGATTTTCTCCAGTAATGTGCCAGTCTCAGGCAGAAATAGTTGTTGAAAATAAGTGATTTGGCTAAAATTTTTATTGAGACTTTGGAAGTAATGTCTCATGGTCTATATAAGATAAGAGAGAATAAAGAATAAATGCAAGAAAGGGTGACTAAAATATTGTGAAGACACACAGGGGTTGTGCAAAGTGACCAGAGTAAGAACACCAGAACTCTGTGACAATAGAGATATTATGACTCAGAATGTTGGTGTCCTCATTCTGCAAATGGTTGGTACCTCAGCATGGCAGCCAAATGGTTATATCCCCAACTTCATTACATTCCTCCAAGAAAGTAGTAAATTTCCCATGTAAGCTAAGAAAAATGAATTCATAAGCACTCAGAGCTACTCGCTGGGGGCACCCCATACATTAGCTGAGAAAGGGCAAAATTCAAAGAGAACTAAATATCCCATGCTTCCCATAATTGTGCTTGGTAAGAACAGAATTAAATATTCAAGTTGGTATGGTGCTTGTAGACTGATTTGGCACAGAAGACCATGGGTCCTGGAAATACACATGTCAGTGTTACCTAGCATGGCTATATGTCCCAGCTGCCAGAAGGAGTTCTAGTGTGCATGCAACTCTTTAAAATGGCCAGTTATGGGTGAAAATTATAGTCACCTTGCTGTTATAGTCTTTTCAAACTATAACATCTGAAGACCCCACAGTTACAGGTTCTGAAAGTGAGCTTCAACTTCAGGGACTTGGGGTGACTTAAGCTTCACACAGAAAGGAGGGAATGAAGGAAGAAACAGCTGGAGATTGGTGCTAAATTATTTTTGGAGCGATATAACTTTTTTGTTCTCAACTTCTGAATTGATGAAAATTTCTCCTGAGTCTCTTCTGCTCTTACTAGTCTCAAAATTATCTTCTTCTATTCCTACCTTTTGTTTTGTCATTTTTCACTTTTCAAACAAAAGAGACGTGGAGGTTGAATGGGTCATCCTTAATGCACGATTCCCCCAACTTAATCCCTTAAAAGGTAACAGCTGAAGTTACCTTTCACATTTGTCATCCCATTAGACTCCTGCAATAATCTTGAAAGTAACTGCTGTTCATATACCATTTTACTGGTAAAATTCAGTCCAGGGATATCACGTGATCTCTCAAGTCGTTAGAGAGAAACAGCATGGAGACTCCAAGGTCAGTCCTCACAGCTTTAGTCCAGATTTCCTTCCATGATAGCAGGTTAACTTAAAGGTTTCCCACAGTTTCCATCATCATGGGTACTTGGCCAGGACTTCTGTTGATTTCGTGCACATTTTCATCTTGTACTATACAACTCAGCACAAGGTTCTTTCAGCACAGCAGGTCCTCTAAGGACTTAGTCAAGAGCACACAAATTACTTTTCTATACCAAGTTTCAACTGATCACATGAGAGAGAAAGGGGTCAGGGGAGAGTGTCCTGAGTTAAGACCTATTGGATATGTGTCTTTGAGTTTACAGGTGTCTGTCAAATCACCTCAGATAGTAGTAATTTGTATTGCCAGATTTTTTTTTTTTAACAGAAAAGATGACACATTTATCATATACAGCATGTTGCTTTGAAACATGTATACATTGTGGATTGGCTACATAGAACTAATTGACATATGCATTTCTCACATATTATTGTTTTGTGGCAAGAACACTTACAAGCTAATCTCTTAGCAATAGGCCTGAGCTAGTAAGCCACACAAATAAGTAAGCATTTTTAAAGTGCATCAGTTGGGAAGAAACGAAATATAATATGTGAAGATGGTCCTTGTCAGTATTTCACAAGATATTTATTGGTTTCTCTCAAGTATGTCCTCCACTTCCATAAATAGTAATGGATGTTCCAAATTTTTTAATGAAAAAAAAGAATGATTTTTTTTTTTTTTTTTTTTTTTTTTTTGGCATAAGAGAAACATCAAGTCTCTAAGAGACTGAATTCCTGAGAAATTCTGATGGCAAGGAATAAAAGTAGAGCACAGTTTCAGAATTAAATAATTCTGGCAAAATCTCCTAGTAGGTTTCTCAGACAGGTTTATTTCTTGGACAGCAGGCACAGAAAACTGAGTTTCTTCTGCTCCTCACTTCACTGCACTCTTGCTCAACTATTCCAGAAAGTCCCTTCTTCCTCTTCCTCTTCCCCCCATCCCCTCCCCCTTTCCTCTTCCTCATCTTCTCCTTCTCTTTGTCCTTCTTCTTCTTCCATTTTATTATTATACTCTCCTTTACCTCCCTTCTCACTGTCATTTCTCTACCACCCCTGCCTTTAGGATAGACCCAGCCCACCATGTTCAATGTATTCCTAGGTAAGTATCTCTCCCTGAACAAAGTTTTACTTCTGTGTATTCATTTCAATCTATGTAAAAATATTTTGTTTCAATTCTTAATTTTTAAAATTTAGCAATTTTTCTAAAACCTAACCATAAATGTCTAACTGGTTAAACATTTACTAGCAGAACATGAGGTTTGTCAAAATCTCAAAAACACTTGACATAAACCAATTTTAAAGTTTTGTTAACTTGATGGATAAAAGTTATTATTTTAATTTAGACTTCTCAGAGTACTATCCATTTAGATAGCTCAGCATAAACATATTGACCACCATGGAATTTACAGACTAGTGGCTAATGCAAAACAAAAATAAACATCAATATAAAATATAATGCTAAGTAGTGATAAGTGGTATAAAAAAAGTTTAAGTGCATAAATAGGGAAGGAGTGTGATATATTAATGAGGATGCACAGAAAAGTTCTTTCTCAGGAGACTGTATTTGAGAGAAACATCAATTTGGGAGGAAAGAAATTGGATATACTCAAGGAATGAATTCAGTGAAAATAGAAAATAGTAAACACAAAGGCACGAGTTCAGCAAATTTGAGATGCAGCAAAGTCCATGTTGCCACATATGTGCCAATCACAGTAAGAGTGGCAGGAAGGGGCATGGGAAGGACAGGAAGAAAAAGGGGGAGGAAAAGGCGGGAACCTGAACCAAAATTTCCATGCGTGTATGTGTTTTTCAGGATGAACTCTCAACTACTATGTATAACAATAAAACTCTAATTAAAAAAAAAAAATGGGTGGAAGATATAAACAGACATCAAATCCTAGAAGATATAGAGAAGACTAATAAGCACATGAAAAGAGACTTGATATCATGCCCCTAGGGAACTATAACTTAAAACAACACCAATATAACCATTGCACATCTACAGGAATGGTTAAAATCCAAAACGTTGACAAAACCAATTGCTTAGCAAAAAAGCGAACCCATAAGAACTCCCAAATATTGCAAAATGTACAGTCACTTTTCAAGACAGTTTGTGTTTCTTACAATGGTGAACACTACACTATCCAAACTTCCTCTTCCTAGGCATATACTTAAATAAGTTGAAAATCCATGTCCAGAGAAAGAAAGAAAACAAAACATAAATATTTACAGCAGTTCTATTGATAACCACCCAAAACTGGAGCAACCAAGATATTTGTCACTAGATGTATAGCTATATAAGCTATGGCATTCCCATACAATGGAATAAGTAAATAAAAGGGAATGCAATATCAAGTAAGGCAAAGACACATGGATGAATCTTAAATGCCTGAGTGAAATAGAGCCTTCTGCGAAGAACAGATATGGGATGTTTCCATTTATATTTTTTTTTAAAGGTAAAAGTAAAATGACAGTAAAATGACCAGAGATTACTAGGGGAAGAAGGTAGAATAAGTTAAGCCAAAGTGGATTTTTGGAAGACTAAAACTTTTTCCATATGAAACTACAATGGTGGATACATGAAAATATCATTGTTAAAAAGCCTTAGAACTTTATGGTAGAAAGAATGAATCTCATTGCATGAAAATTTTAAAAAATAGGATATTGAGTGTGCTAGAATGGAATAAACATTATGAAAACAACAACAACCAAAGAATCCTAAGAAATGGGAAAGATGGTAACCAGCAGAATAAGGGAGACAAGATCTTAGTCATGCCAGGGCATTTACAGTTTAGTGAGGACTTCATATTTTGTCTTGAGGGTGATGAGAAGCTATTGGAAGATTTTAGTTGAAGAGTAAGTGCTCTGACTTACTTTTTTAAAGGATCACTTTAACTACTCTATGAGAAAAGTCTCCAGATTGTGATTATCCAAGTCCGAGGAAGTGGGGTGTGGTGGTGGGGCATCTCAATCTCAGGAGGTTGTGGCAGAAGTGAAGATTCTATATAGAATTATGTTACAAAGTTGTAGGTGTTACTTGTAAATGGGAAGAGGAGAGTGAGAGAAAGGGTGATCAGAAAGAGAATTCTTATAATTCTAATCTGTACTACAGGTGCTGTCATTTAGTCAGAAGAAAAACATTAAGAAAGGAGAGTATAAAAAAATCAATAATATTTTTTACAATGAAATATAAAATGGTTTTAATTTTTTGACCTCTAAGTTGCTTTAATGAAAATAATCTTTAAGGGAAAAAAATCTTAATTTGTTCTAATTGTAAAAGTCTTGCGTACACACTGTAAAAAAAAGTCAGACAACATAAAAATGTATAAGAAAGCAAAATTATTTGAAAGTTCAGAGACAAGCACTATAAAATGGTTTTTAAATCACATTTGAAGAAAACTATTAACTGATATTACAAATGCATATCTTATCAAATTTCTGCATCTGTGTATTAATAATAACACATAAATCACCATGTTTGTGATTTCTACTGGAGTTCTAAAAGCAAAACAAACTCTTTAAAATAAGATTTCCTTAATGTACCAAAACTATCAGACTAGTTTAAGATCTAATTTTACTTCGTTCATTCTTTTATTCATCTACTGACACCTCTACATTTATGCCTTCATTTAGCTATTTGAAAACCACCTTTAATATGCATATGGCTCAGATTTTACATAGGCTTCATTGAATTCAGTGACTGTCATTTTATTACTTTATCCTGGCACACAAAGAGAATACCACCTGGTGATCTCACTGAGACAGTGTTGTACCTTGCTCATTTTTTTTTAAATTAAATTTTTATTTGTTCTAATTGTACATGAAAATAGAATGCATTTCTTCATTTTGATAGATCATATATAAATGGAGTATAATCTCTCATTTTTTCCGATTATACATATTGTGGGATCACATTGGTCATGCAATCATATAAGTACATGGGGTAATAATGTCTGTTTCACTCTATCATTCCTACCTCCATACCCTTTCCCCTTCCTTTACACTCCCCTCTACCTAATATAAGGTAACTCTATTCTTCCTTATCCCCCACTTATTGTGAATTAGTGTCCACATATCAGAGAACAGGTTTGGTATTTGGCTTTTTGGGTTTGGCTTATTTCATTTAGCATGATATTCCCGAACTCCATCCATTTACCAGCACATGCCAAAATTTCATTCTTTTTTAAAGCTGAGTAATATTCTATTGCATATTTTATATATATGTACGTATATCACATTTTCTTTATCCATTCATTGTTGAAGGGCATCTAGGTTGGTTCCATAGTTCACTATTGTGAATTGAGCTGCTATAAACATTGATATGACTGTGTCACTGTAGTATGTTGATTTTAAGTCCTTTGGGTATAAACCAAGGAGTAGGATAACTGGGTCAAATGGTACTTCCATTCCAAGTTTTCTAAGGAATCTCCATACTGCTTTCTATAATGGTTGCACCATATTGCATTCCCACCAGAATGTATGAGTGTACTTTTTCTTCCACATTCTCTCCAACATTTATTGTTGCTTTTATTCTTCATAATTGCTATTCTGATTGGAGTAAGATGAAATATTAGAGTGGTTTTTATTTGCATTTCTTTAATTGCTAGAGATGTTGAACTTTTTTGCATATATTTGTTGATCAATTGTATTTTCTTCTGTGAAGTATGTGTTCAGTTCCTTAGCCAATTTATTGATTGGGTTATTTGTTTATTTGGTGTTAAGTGTTTTGAGCTTCTTATATATCCTGGAGATCAATGATTTATCTGAGGTGCATGTGGTAAAGATTTTCTCCCAATCTGTAGGCTCTCTCTTCACATTATTGATGGATTGTTTTATTTATTTATTTATTTAGTTAGTTAGTTAGTTAGTTAAAAATAAGTTTTTTAGTTTGAGTCCATTTATTGACTTGCTATTTAACTTCTTGCATGTTAGAGGTCTTGTTAAGGAAGTTAGATCCTAGGCTGACATGGTGAAGTTTGGGGTCTACTTTTTTTCCAGTAGTCACAGGGTCTCTGTTCTAAGTCTTTGATCCACTGTGAGTTGATTTTTGTGCAAGGTGAGAGATAGAGGTTTAATTTCATTTTGTTACATGTGGCTTTCCATTTTTCCCAGTACCATTTGTTGAATAGGCTATTGTTGAATGTTTTTGGCACCTTTGTCTAGTATGAGATACCTGTATTTATGTGGGTTTATCTCTGTGTCTTCTATTCTATACCATTGATCTACTTGTCTGTTTTAGTACCAATACCATGCTGTTTTTATTACTATAGCTCTGTAGTATAATTTAAGGGCTGATATTGTGATGCCTCCTGCTTCACTTTTCTTGCTAAGGATTGTTTTGGCTATTCTGGGTCTCTTATTTTTCCAAATGAATTTTATGATCGCTTTTTCTAGTTTTATGAAGGATGTCATTGGGATTTTAACAGGAATTGCATTAAATTTGTATAAATTTTTTGATAGTATGACCATTTTGACATTATTTAATTTTATCTATGCAGGAGAATGGGAGATCTTTCCATCTTCTAGTGAATAATTCTCCTTTAATTTTATATTTATTTCGTTCTCATCTTTTTTTTAAATAAAGTAAATGTTCATTTTTTCACAAGGAAAACATCAGTTTTGTTGAGTACCTACCAAGTGCCAGGTATTTTGGTAGCCATTTGACATACTAGGTAAGAATTTGGTGTTTTAGTCAGCTTTCTTATTGCTGTGACCAAAAGACCTGAAAAGAGCAACATATAGGAAGAAAAGTTTATTAGTTCATGATTTCAGAAGACTCTGTCCAGAGTTCGGGACCCAAGGTGAGCAGACATCATGAAAAAGGGGATAGGGAAGGGAAGCAACCCAGGATATGGCAATCAGGAAGCAGAGAGAGTTCCACTCACCAGGGACATAATATCAACCCCAATGGCATGTTCCCAGTGACCCACTGCCTCCATCCACACCCTACCTGCCCAGAGTTACTACCCAGTTAAACTATTTCAGTGGGTTAACCCTCTGATTAGGTTACAACTCATAATCTAATAATATCACTTCTAAAAATTCTTGCATTGTCTTACACATGAGCTTTGGGAGGACACTTCCTACTTAAACCATAGCATAAGATTATGATGCCTGCTGACCATTGCAGTGGAGATTTTGGGAAGACCATATTAGATATGGTATTCTGGGACCTAGAGGAGTAATGGGAGCTAGAAACAGGAATTTGGGATTTATTAGGACATAGATGGCCTTTAAAATTATGAGACTATACAAAACCACCCAGGGAGAGAATATAGTTAGATGACTAGGAATCCAGAGTGTGACCATTGTAGCATACAGTAGTCAGAACTAGTAGAAGGAGCAACAAAAGAGTGGGAGAGGGAAGATCCTTGAAAGTGGAGGGGAGCCAAGAGACCTTGGTATCCCAGAAACCAGATGAGGAAAATATTTCAGGAAGAAGCTGACTATATTAAGCAAATCAGTAAGAAGAAAATTAAATATTGACTCATGCATTAATCATCATGGAGATCTTTGTGACAATGACAAGAGAAATTTAAGTAGAACAACGGGGGAAAGTTGGAATGAGTGCAGCAGGAAGTAGGAAGTGAAGGAGTAGAAAGAGTGGGGCTGGGGTTGTGGCTCATGCTTGCCTAGCATGTGTGAGGCACTGGGTTCAATTCTTAGCACCACATAAAAGTAAATAAATAAAATAAAGTTCCACTGACAACCAAAAACATACTAAAACAAACAAACAAACAAAAGAAGAAGAAGTAGGAAGAGTGAGCTTGGAGAACTCAGGAGTTCACTGCACAGCAGAGAAGGTAAACAGGACTGAAGTCAAGTGGGAATGTGCATAAGATGAGGTTTAGGAAAGATTTTGTTTTATGATTTGGTGATTTTATTTTGCTTTGTTTTAAAATGTGGGACTCCCCAACAGGAAAGGAAAAATTATGCTATAGTAGACAGAAAGAATAATTGTAGGACAAAAGTCCTTGAGCAAGGAAAAAGAAATGGCATCCAGGGCACTTGTCACATGGGTAATCCTCAGTAGAAGCAGGCAGAGTTCATTCCAAGTAACAGAAAGAAGATGAAGCTACAGACACTGAGGCAGTAAAATAATAAATTGGGTGGTGGGAAATTAAGGAAAATAAGGGGATGTTGGAGTATTGAAAAGAGATGTAATGGCATAACTAGAAGGAGGCTGCAAGTTGATTGTAATGCAGAATGTTTTAATAGTAATTGTCATAATTTTTTAAAGTGGAAAAGGACCACCCAGGAGCTGAGTATTCAGATTCCTGTGACTTACTTCCAGGTGAATGTGCAACAGTTTGGGATCATACTTGGAGAAATTTCAATGAGACTGAAACAGAACAATGAGGAGTTATTTCCTCCATTGGGACAGTATAACAGCCCTAAGATCCAAGGAGTATAACTCTCTTTAGGGTCTTAGGAATGATAAACGGCAAATACATGGATTTCAGGTCTAGGCCAAAAGGATATCCACAGCAGCTATATCTGACTGTGTGTGAGAAAGAAGTTATGGCTCCAGTATGTGATACTAAGGGCATTCTCTACTGAGGTAGAGTCCAATGCAAACAAGTACGTCATCCAAACCAGTGTCAATCTCAAGTCCAGAGTGATAAAAACCAAATGAGAAGCAACACAACTGCAAGTGGAGATAGCAAGGTAGAGAGCACAGCTTGAGAGAACAGAAAGACCAGAAATGTAGTCGCTGAAAACTGCTAGTGGCATTTTTCCAAAATGTCATGCCCCTGATTAGGAAGGAACTGGAGGATTGTCAGTTCTGGTCGGCTTTGGCTTCTAAGTAGAACCAAGTTTAAGCCTCAGGTACATGTAACCTGTGTCCACCTAGACCTGTGAAGTGTACAGTTTGAACAACCACCGGCGGCATGACAGAGTAACTTCTAGAATGAGGGATCCTTGGAGATATCCCCCAAGATAGGTGCAGACATTCTTGCCACCAAGGGATGTATGAGGGTACTTCCTCTTCTTTTCATGAACTAGACTGAAAATCAAATTTAAGAAAGATCAGTGGAGTAGAAAAAGGGGAATGAAGGGAAGGGAGAGGGATGGGAAAAGGAAGGACAGTGGGATGGATCTGACACGACTTTCTATGTGCATATAGGAGCACACCACGGTGAATCTCGCCATCATGTACACTCACAAGAAATTAATTTAAAAAAAAAACAACTACGGATAATTGGCAGAAAGATTAGTAGAGGAGAGGGAGCATGGGTGGGGGGAGGGGAAAGAGAGGTACTGATGACGGAATTAGAACAAGATATATTCCCTGCTTTCATAATTATGTCAAAATGAATTCTACTCTCATGCATAACTAAAGAGAACCAAAAAAGTACATAGATTTTATACCCAAAAGGGTGAATTTTACTGTATATAAACCATATCTTTAAAAAAGTACCTCAACTAATAAAAAGTGCTTATTAGTAAAAGAAAAAAAAAAAGTAAAATGCATTAATAACTGATGGATGCCAGCCATTTCACCAAGTATTTTACATGGGCTCTTATTTAAAACTCACAACAAACTTATGATGATATTGATGCATGGACTCAACACAGGACTTTCTATGCCTCTGTAACTTCTTTAAATTTTAAGAATTAAATAGTGAGCATAAGTTCACAGTTACTGGGTGCTACATGGTTTAATGGAGGTACTTTTTTCATTCTCATTTTATAATGAACGAAGCCAAATTCACAGAGAATAAGTAGCTCAACTGTGCTCTAGATAACACAGCTATTAGTGGTAGAGCCAAACTTTGGATCTGCTTAGTCTCTTTCCTAGACACACACTCTTAAATACTGTCCCAAAACAAAGTTCTTATATTCTCATTATAAGGAGAATTATTACCTATGTAATGGTGGCCAGATTTCTAAGAGCAAGAATCTTACATTTTAACAAGTACTAATATGTGCATAATTACAAGAGAAATATACCATCAAAAATTCCCTAGAAAAGTTAGATCTAACAAAGGAGATTAAAAAACACAAGAACTAAATACATTAAGGAATACTGAATATCCTACAACAGAGAACAGTGATGGAAAAATTGGTGAAATTCAAATAAAGTCTATATTTGGCACAGGGAGAAAATTAACCCAAAATATAGTTTATATGTTTATTATCTCTCTGGAGTGTCTCCCATTTGGGTCCTGCCACAGCACCCTGCTGGCAAGCATCCTGTCTTCTGAAAACTCTGTAAGCACAACTGGTTCTAGTACTCACAGAAATGATTACGGTAGTTGTGGTCAAAGTCTAACTCTTCTGGACTCTGAAATTCTGTATGTTCAATACCAATACAGAAGATTTCAATCCTCAGGGAATAAATACAAGAAATAAGCTTCAGAGATTGCAGTATATAATGAAAACCAGCTGCCACATGACAAACCGTTTTGAATGACTGGAATTCACACAAGCACTGAGTTCCTAGGTCCTGGTATTTAGCTTTCCAGGCATGCCTGCTCTATGTCCTGGGCTATTTAGCTACTATCCAAGATAACCTACTTCTCTGACTGCAAATGTCATTCATTCATGTCCTCTCTAATTAAATAGAAGTTACTTAGACCTTATGGAAAACATTAAAATATGAAAAAGTATACACTTTTCTTTAACTTTCAGTGATACAAGAGGTGAAGGGAGGGCCACAATTATGAAGAGGGAGTAGTTCCCAAGAATAGGTATTTAACCTTGGTGTGCAGGAAAGATGACAGAACTGTGAACCCAAAATAGACTTTTTATCATATTGGTTTTGTAGAGCAAGCATGTATATTGCTTTCCTGAAAGTTTAGGTGTGTTGTTTTTTTCTTTTCCCAAATAAATTTCACATCTGTGGGTCATAATCTTCCTCAGATTTACTGGCTACATCAACATTATTGGCAAACCATTGCTGGATTCAGAATTGGAGTCATTCATTCTTTTAATCAGCATTTACTACCAGGCTCAGATGTTAATCTCCAGGAGTGTACACAGTTTGATAGGCAAGATGAGATGTGTATAAGGCAAGTAGGCAGATGCCCAGAACACAAACTCTAGAAGAGCATGTTGGAGAATAGAAGAGGCAGGGGTACAGAACAGATGGGTGATGGAGCTACATGCCAAGCACAGGGATTGTGGTCAGCACAGAGGTGAAAGAGAATGACTGAACCCCTCAGCAGGAAAATAATTTGATAAGATTTTTGTGTGAGATTTCCCTTTTAGTAGAGTGAAATGTGGATTGTAAAGTGGAGAGGCCAGGAATTGATGGGAAATTCAACTGAAATTATATGTCTATGAGATAGTAGCTGGAGAGAGATATAGGGTCAAAGTTGCAAAAGAACTTTCAGAAAATAAAAGATTATGAGAGAGAGTATGTATGGAAAGGAAAACCCCAAAGAAAATAGATGTTGAGGATCCAGGGAAGAGAAGGTTAAGTGGTAGATTATGACTGAATAGATAGGAAGTTCTAGGATCCAGATATGCAAAAGAATACTCTGGAAAAAACATAAAGGAACTTCTGTCACTAGTGGGTTGAAAGTGGGAATGCTTACATAAGCATCCATTTAAAATTCTTCTGTTCTTGCTTTCACTCACTCAACACATGACCATTCACATCCTGAATCCCATCCCTCCCTCCAAAAAATCACCCACCTTTCGTGTTTCAGACATCCACAGTGTGTGTTTGCTATAAGATTCTGGGGTTATTAAACCATTAAAGCTGCATAGAAAGCATTCCCAAAAGAAAAACTTCATTATAAACTTGAAAGTTTGAATGTTCCACCCTATGACCTGATTCACAAATTGTAGCAATATATTCATAACAATTATAGAATAGTTGAAAATGCTCATTCTTTATTTAATTCATACAGATATTATTTAATCCTAATAAGTGACTATTAAAACTGGGAAGAGATATTCCTGTTTTCCCATTCAGAGCTCATAAATACTAGTCTTTTCTGCATGGTATAAATTTGAAGACAATTTTGTGAGAGACTTAAATGTTTTTGAAACCATATCATAAAATGAAATGCAGATGTGCAATTATGTTCATAAAATAAAATGTATCTCTATTTTTACTTAAAAGACTCAATCTAGTTTCTCCTGACTCAAAAAAAAAAAAAAAAAAAAAAAAAAAAACCCTTCTTGTAATTTCAAGTTAAATGACAGAGAAAATTACTCTGCTTGAGTAAAACCTCTTTTATCAGCAGGGTTTCCAATAGGTTGTATGACCCACCATTTGACCATTTGCACACCTGAATAAGTAAATGTTAATTGATGTTCAGGGCCTGAAGTAGCTTTCTGATGCTGTGTAACAAATTACTACAAACTTACTTATAGTTATAAACATTTATTATCTCACAGTTGCATGAGTCAGAAGTCCCAGGTTGGCTTAGATTCATATCCCAGCCTTCTCAGGTAGTTAGCAGAAATCACCTCTTTGTGGTTGTAGGCCTGAGCTGTTTCTCGCTCACCATCTTGCACTCTCTTTCAGCAGCTCAAACATAGCACTATACTTCAGGGCAAGAAGGGAGAAAAGTAAAAAAAGCCTCTCCCATGTGTGATAACAATATGTATTTATCTATTTGCATGAATCTTGTGAATACATGTACATACGTACAGTAATAATCACAATTGTGACATCCCAACACACTTTGCTGTATTTTATCCATTAGAAGCAAGTTGCATTTCTCATCCATAAAGAGTGTGAACATAGGGCCTCACTAAGGTCTATCCCTCACAGTCCAGTCCCAATGAAACACACAACATTTTGGTAAATGACAGGAAGATTTATTCATTTCAATGAAATTTTAAAGCCAAGCAGATACTATGACATAATATTCCACCAATAATATTGTTTTACAGTATGTTTGTGAATATCTGTATAATTTCCTATATTTACCTTTTATAGATATAAACTCACTATTATCTATTGAAAAAAAGAGTAAGGAAAGAATGGGAGGAAAAGGAAGAGGAAAGAAGATGGTACAATATAAATTCCATATTAAGAACAAGGAGGAAACATAAGATTATTTTCTCTTGTTATTGTTGGAACAAGAGGACCATAATTTGAGTAGGACAATCATAAATAATAGTAAAACTAGCACTAATACAATCTGTTCAAAATAACATCACAGAGAATAGAAAACACACCTACTTATAACACAAAATTCTGCATAAATTATCTGTGACTTCTCAGGGACTCTGATGTCCCTCCAGGAACCCAAATAAAGAATTCTTGCCAAAGATTAAAAAAATTATTACATCTATCTAGGATAAAAGTCAACCAATTTGTTTGTGTTTTACTCAATAAATCATGGTAATTTTGAACAATTAGATTACAGTATAAATCATGTGCATGGCACATCAAATTACCTGGTGCTCCCCAAAAGCATTGAACGGATACCCTGGTCTAATCTGGGAGATGGTGTTAATTGGCAAACAAACTTTAAAAATGTATATAGCAACATATTGCTTTTGTATACTTACACCTATTTAGAGAAATACTAAATGTGTACTGTTCATATTCATGCATTCATCAATTTTATTTTAGTTTTTGTCAATGTTAAGTAAATTGTTTTAGTTTTTATCGATATTAAATTAATTCTGGTTGGCTTATTTTTATTAATTTCTGGTTGGTGTCTTCTAATGTAATGTCAGGCAGAGACAAAATCAATCTTACTTAAGAATAGGCTTCAGAAGGACCACGTGAGAAGGGTTAAGGAATAAGGTACTAAGATGTAGGCAGAAGATTCCTAGTGGTGCCATCATTTTCTTGTACTTACAGGCTGGGGTTTTACTATCTTACATGAAGCAGCCACCTCACATTTTTCTGTAGTGTGATCTGGGCAGCTCTGTAAGTCTTTATAGAATAGCTTCAAGAGAATGTGATTGCAGAACCCAGAGGGAAATACTGGGTGCAATAATGGGGTGTTTTGCATTTGCATTCTATTTCTTTTCTACTGCATATTGTCAAACAGCAGTAATGATCAGTTCAAAAATCAGACAACTTGGGCTTGATTTCCAGATCCATCAAATTGCTACCTAGTCATTTTATCACAGAAACATTTCCTTAACTATGAAGTGAGACTAAGAGTAGAGTTGTCACAAAGTAAATATTTAGTAGAGTGATTTTTATTGTGGTGGTTGTCATTATGTATAGTAGCAAAATCAGCATCATTATCCAAAAGAAAATTTCAAAAGGGGCATGGAAAGTTTTCTTCCAAAAAAGAAATAGGGAGGAGATGTGATGGAAATATTAAAAGGGTAACTAATACTTAATCAATCTTCCAAGAATACTATAGGTATCAGCTAGATCTCTACTTTCATTTCCTTATTGGGTTGTCACATTCTATATTCATTACAAAATAAAAATGTTTTCACCTCCAGAATGCAATTTTATGCTCAGTTTAGATATCTTTGTGTCATTCTAACAAAGTCCACACCAGATGATAAAGGTCAATGTTAGATGTCAACTATGAGCAGCTTCTAGCACATCTAGTTGAGACCAAGTGGCTTATGTTGTCTCTGTATCTTGTTTCTGAAATGAGTTAAACAGGTTTATTCTTTCCTCTTCAGCTAATTAGAGAAGGAAAAACCTGACACCTGTGATAAATAATCCAGCCTCACAAACAACACATCTGGAAAATGTATCAGGCGTTCCATGGGAAATAAATCTGGAAATTTATTCGGTAAATCATGGGTATTTTGAAAGTTTAGATTGTAGAACAAAACAAATTACAAAATGAAGGTTTTTAAAAATGAGCTTTTTCCCCTGGTGATTTTTCCATGGGCTAATAATTCATGGTGTTTTGTTTTCTCTAGACTCTGGAAAATTAAGAAGAGAAGGAAAAATAGGAAAACATAATCCGGAGTTTAGAAGTACCATGTGCAAGGCTCAGCAGCTGTGTTTCTAATTACACAGGGGGAGGCCTTCAAAATGGCTATTTCCAAGTGCTTAGCTCATGCCATTGGAAACTACAGGGGTGCTTTTGTTTTTTTTAAAAAAATCCACTTGGTTGTTGAGTAATATCTTTCTTTTTTCTCAATAACAATAACATGTTGTAGTTAAGAGATGTACAATAAATTTATTCTAGACAACATAGTTGTGTGTGTGTGTGTGCCTGCGTGCATATGGGAGGGGGGATAAAAACCATTTTAAATTCGACCTAGACATAATTTTATATACAGTTTCATACCTTTATAGGAACTTCTTGCTTCTTTCCAACATTTATTTTACTAATATAAGATCATAATAAAGGATATTTTAAACATAATTGTAAGGTGACAATACCTTGTGGTCATCTCTATACCAATAAATACACACGTTTATTAATTTTTAATTATTAATTTTGCATTTTATTTGTATAAAATTACAAGATATAATGTAACAATTTGATACATGTCTATAGTGTGCACTGGTCAAATCTGGGTAGTTAACATTCCCTTAAATTTTTCCTTTTGATTTGCCCATGTACTTATACATATTCATGGATACAGTGTGGTGTTTACATACTTGACCTGTACATGTTTGAATCTTTTTTATCATTACTCTGTGTTTGGAGTCTTCAAGCTCCTCTCTTCTAGTTGTGTATAAAACATACTAGGTTATTGTGTACTGCAGTCACCCCACTGAGTTGTAAAATCCTAAATATAACTCCATTTGTGCTTTGGCACCTGAGACCCAAACTCCCTGTACCTTCCTCCCACCTTGCCCATCTCTAGTTATCACTGCTTATGTGCAATAAGTCAGATACAGAAAGACAGATCCTGCATGTTCTCTTTGGCATTTCTTTTTTTAAAATATTTTTAATTGTCAATGGAAACAGGACATTTATTTTTATGTGGTGCTGAGTATCAAACCCAGTGCCTCACATGTGCTAGGCAAATGCTCTACTGCTGTGCTACAATCCCAGCCTACACTTTCATTTTTAATGGCTGAATTGCAAACCTGTGAACTCTAGGATTTATTCAAATCCGCCTTCGGTTAACAGTGTTATAAATAAAAACTGCTGTGCTATAGTTTTGGTACATTCGTATTTTCATATAGGACTGATTCTTTAGTATGAATTTCTGGAAGTAAAGTATCTGCATCAAGGCAAATGGATTTTTAAAAAAATTTTGTTACATATCTTGTAGTCAGATTACTCTCCAAAGAGGTGTATCAGTTTATATCATCATTTGCAACTTTTCTAAGACACATTTTTTTGTATATGTGTTGGCAATGGAATTTACATTTTTATTTTTAAAAAAGGGTATTCAATTTGATACTTTAAAATTGATATCTCAGTATGGGTTAATTCTATATGTTTGATTACCTGTTTAAACATCCTTTTTATTGATTAATATTTATTCTTCTCAGAACTATCTAATTATACCATTTATTAACTTTGTATGAGTTTGTTGTAAGTTAAGGATACTGATCCTTATTTTATTGTAGTTACCACAAATATTTTTCCAGCTTTGTATCTTTAATATAGTCTTTTGCCACTTTGTTTGCAGTGTTTTGGCTATATGTCTATATGGAAATGATAAAACTTATTCTAGTAATTTCTATTTAAGGATATACTTTCTCCCTTTGCTTGTAAATATACAAAAAGGCATTTCCCAAACTCCAAATAACAAAATCACCACACCTATTTTATTCTTTAGAGAAAGCATTACATTCTTCAATCTATCTGGGATTTATTTTACCATAATATATGATGTGAGATTCCATGTCCATTTCTCTCCCCAAAATATAGTTGTGTAAACTCCATTTATTGGCAGGGTGGCGGGGTTAGGGAAACTTCTTACTTTGGACATGCAGTTCTTATTTTGGACCTCTTTATTTCGACATCCTTCTGGTTTGTTTTACAATACAGTATGTTCATAGTCAACAGTGCAAGTACCCAGGTAGATATTTTCTCCTCTCCCTTTGTAGTTTTCTTTAAATTAAAGTTTAAGTTTCTAATATGTTCAAAAGATAATCTTTAGTATTCAATGCAAGTGACAGTTTCATCAAACTTGAGAATGAAAAGGAAAAATATTTCATGAGGCTAAAAACTAATACTGCATGCAAAATCCTCAGCACTATGCCTGACTATGGTAAGTCATTGTTCTTATTATAAATTTTTCAGGGCTTTGGATTTTTAAGATTTAACCTAAACATAAATTTAACACTTCAATGTAGTAAAAATAATCAGCTGCCAACACATAACAATTGCCAACACATTTGGGGTAGTACTAAACAGAGGAAGTTGGTAAAACTTTGAAGTTGAGCTCAAGAAGATCCACCTTGGTCTAATAGAGGTAGTGAATGTGCAAGTAAATAAAAACGATTCAGCAGATGATAATGAGACACCAAACCCAGAGAAAGCACAAAGTCATTCATCAAATAAAAAATTAAAAGGAAGCAGGGAGCACTAAGTACTTTATAGGAAAGGATAACTGGGTGATTTTTTTTTTTTTTTTTGGTTCCAAAGAAGTACATTTAAAAAATTTTTTTAATTTGTTCTAATTAGTTATACATGACAGTAGAATGCACTCTGGTTGTACATGTTGAGGTGTTGCACCAGTAGTGTAATTATACCTGTATATAGGATAATAATGTCAGTTTCATTCCACTGTCCTTCCCATCCCCACAATCCCTCCTCTCCCCTTGCTCCCCTCTACACAATCCAAAGTTCCTTCATTCTTCCCTCCTTTCCCCCATTGTGGATCAGCATCTTTATCAGAGAAAACACTTGACCTTTGTTTTTTTTTTGGGGGGGGGCGTTGGCTTATTTCACTTAGTATGATATTCTCTAGCCCCATCCATTTACCTGCAAATGCCATAATTTCATTCTTCTTTATGGCTGAGTAATATTCCATTGTGTATATGTACTGAATTTTCTTTTCATTCATCTGTTGAAGGGCATCTAAGTTGGTTCCATAATTTAGCTATTGTGAATTGAGTTGCTATAAACATTGATGTGGTTGTGTCACTGCAGTATGCTCATTTTAAGTCCTTTGTGTATAAACCAAGAAGTGGGATAGCTGGGTCAAATGGTGGGTCCATTCCTAGTTTCCTACGGAATCTCCATACTGCTTTCCAGAGGGGTTGCACCAATTTGCAGTTCCACCAGCAATGTATGAGTATACATTTCCCCCCACATCCTTGCCAACATTTATTATTACTTGTATTCTTGATAATTGCCATTGTGACCAGTGAGATGAACTCTTAAAGTAGTTTTGATTTGCACTTCTCTATTTCCTAGAGATGCTGAACATTTCTCATATGTTTGTTGATGGATTGTATTTCTTCTTCTGTGAAGTGTCTGTTCAGTTCCTTAGCCTATTTATTGTTTGGGTTATTTATGTTTTTGGTGTAAAGTTTTTGAGTTCTTTGTATATCCTGGAGATTAATGCTCTATCTGAGGGGCATGATATAAAGAGTTTCTCCCACTCTGTAGGCTCTCTCTTCACTTTATTGGTTATTTCCTTTGCTGAGCAAAAGCTTTTTAGTTTGAATTCATCCCATTTGTTGCTTCTTTATTTTACTTCTTGCACTTTAGGAGTCTTATTCAGCATATGTGAATGGGTAGGCAGACAAAATGTTTGAGGCAGGGAGTTCACCATTAAGCCTTCCTTGAACTTTGCTGAATAAATATATTTTCCATCCAAAATATTTCACTCATATTTCCATTACAATTACAGTAATTAATAATCACTGAGATTTTATGATGTGCCAAACATTGTTTAAACCATTTATGAAGATAAAACATTTAATTTGTTCATCCCAGTCCCCTGTCAGCTAGGTCCTATTGTTAACCCCATTTTATGGATAAAGAAATTGAAGCACATTAAACTTAGGTCATTTGACCAAGCTGGTAATAAGCGTCCGTCAGAGTGCTCACCTAGCATTTTGATTTTAGATTCCACAGAGAATTACTATATATAACATATTGCCTCTTGTCATATATCAAATTTAACATCTGTTGGAAATATTATTTACTATATAAAATAAATGTGATAGTTATAAGTCATGGTCCTTTGTAATTTCTTTTTACCTAGAGTGTACGTATATGTGAATGAATACACATTGGTTCAAAATCTAGAAATAGCAGGTCCCTTTCTCCATTCTTTCAAAAAAAAAATGTGGTACATGTATACAATGGAATATTACTCAGCCATAAAGAAAAATAACTTCATGACATTTTCAAGTAAATGAATCTGGAGGTTATCATGCTCAGGGAAATAAGTCAGACCCCAAAAGTGAAAAATGAAATGTTTTTGCTGATATGTGGAAGCTAACCCACAATAAGGGGAGTAGGGAGGGAAAGAATAGAAGTTCAGAAGATTAAACAAAGGTGAAAGAAGGGAAGAGAGGGGAGATAGGAAAAGAAAGACAGAGGAATGAATCTGACATATTTTTCTTATGTGCGTATGTGAATATATCACAGTGAATCCCTCTATCATGTACATCTACAAAAATGAGGCCTTAATTATAATAAGATATATTTCCTCAACATATAATTACATAAAGTGGGATTCTAATATCTTGTAAAACTAAAAAGAACCAGTAAAAAAATGTACCCTCAGGGACAATCTAATTTGAATCTAGTGTCCTATTCTTTGACCTGCCATTCAATTTAATATTGTGAAAAGACTATGCTTATGGTTTAGAAACCTCACATTGATTTCCAGCACTGAACTTGTTATCAGTCTCCCTAAATTTGCTCACCTTAACTATTTTTCTGTTTCTCAGCTTCTGTCTCTATCATCCTCTGTGTGGAATAAATTGGAAATATGTGGGTAAAAGTTTATAACTTTATGGTGTATGCAGCTAGGAATCTATGGCTACAGAGTAGATCCTCTGACCTTAATTTTCCCCTCCTATATGGTTTGCTTGGAAAAGGCACTTTTCAATATTTTTTAAACTAACCTCCCAGCAAATGATAAATGTAGTATGAAAATATCAATTTTTCTAATAAATATTTATACATTACATACTATAAAGCATTGTTATTGAAACCTTGAATGATATCATTGTTCCCTTAAATTAGGAGAAGTCTCATCATAGAGTCAAAAGTGAGAGAAAAATGGAGGAACTTTAGATTACATAGAAGGAAATGGGGGGGGGTATGAAAAATGGTGGAATGAGACAGACATCATTACCCTATGTACATGTATGATTACATGAATGGTATGAATCTACAATGTGCACAACCATAGAAATGAAAAGATATACCTCATTTGTGTATAATGAAAATATGCAGTCTGTAAAAATAAAAAAAATTAAAAATAAAAATTAATAAATGACTAAAAAAAAAAGTAAATAGAGCCATAACCCAAGAAGTCATAGTTAACTCCTGCCTCTACTACTATTCTACTTGTATGATCACACACACATTTTTCAAACTATACTCAGTTAGTAATTGAAGGAAAGAGATGGCATGGAATTTATGTAAGTGCTAAAGTTATTATTAACATATAATGTTATTAACATATAACATATATTAACATATAACATTTCATATTAATATATAATAATATGTAGTGCTATGTATCTTTTTCTTATAATAAGAGGCAATTGCCCTTTACTACATGTGAATCATCAAACTGTAATTTTGTTTAGAAAGTTGCATTTTAAAGAGTACATACATAATAACTATTATCATAACAATAACAGCACTTTAGCAAATATGTTTTACATTCTAAGAAATTTTATATAGGCTATTCTGCTGCTTAATCTTACAATGTCCTGGTGAGGTTCAGAGTACTGCTTTCACTATGTGGATGTGGACATTAAAGCTCCGGTCAGCAAGTAGGAAGGAGGACCAAGATTTGAACCTGTTCTCACTGGCTTCAAAATACATGTTCTTTATCATACACTTTGCTAGTCAAAAAGTTTTTCAAAAGAAATGAAGTAAAATAATCTATGGACATCTATATAGTCCCTAAAGAATGACCATGAATGTCGTCTTATCAGAAATTTCAGTGTGGACTAAAATATACTTGCTCTACTACCCAGGTCCTAGACACAAGGGACAGAGGAAAAATGCTGTGTATTTAACTTGAACTCTTGCAGCTGAGAGTAAGCAGTCTCGTTGCAGAGCCAGAGTTCTGCCACTCATTGCTAATGTCCCTTTTTTTCTGTGGGAGGGCTGGCTTCCCAATGTCTAGTTTTCTCAACTACCAGATAATTTTAGGATAAATGATCCCTAGCTTGAATAATAGAGCCAATAAGTTTCCAGAACCTAATGAAAAAAATCCCTCCTAGTGCTTTAAGGGGAAAGTCTTGTTTATTTCTGAGGTTAGCAACAATCATAAATATTTGAGTTCATGCAAGATTCCAAAAAGTCCTGTAAATGTGGAACCAATTTTAAAACAAGAAGTAAGGACCAGTTTTTAAAACTATTAGCCCAACATCTGTGATCTATGATAGAAGGAGAGAAAGACTTTGGTAAGACAGAAGATACCATATTTAGGAATGGAACTTCAGTGGAAGATAAACATTGGTCATTTGGAAGGGGAGTTTTATCTTCTGAGTGGTGGATTTGTTTTAATATTTACTTATAAAGACTAAGGTGTCCATTTTATTATATTGTCTTCTACATAGACTAAGAAAGAAACAAAATGCATGACAGTCCTTCTTGCTGGGACCACTAATGGCCTATAAAATGACTATTTGGATTATTTTATAATTTTTACACTCCCAATAAACTCAATGCCTTCAGAATTTATAAACAAAGAATGGAAAACCAACTAAAGAAATGATACATGTAAATTTCAGAATGAAATTTATCCTATTGGGTTAAGGTACAAATATAAGTTCAAGTTGGTTTATGATGAATTACTGAATCTTTTTACAAAATAAAGTGGCAATGACAGGAGAAAGAATCCTAAATTTGCTTCTAAATATACAAAAATAGCAATAGACTTTACCTAAATGTCATGATGGTCCAAATAAACTCATTTCCCTTCATTTGATATTCTGAGTCTCCAGTTGTGGTTGCTGGATAAAATTTTGTTAGTGTAATGAAGCTGGGCTTTTTGGAGATTAAAACTCAGAAAACAAATATTTTTACTGTTTTGTACACATAAAGAAACCACATCCCTCAAAGGGGAAGCTCCAGGTTGTGTGGCTTGTTAGTTTCAGAATAAGGACTAGAAGGACTAGACACAGGGATCTTGATTTCCAGCTCAGTATTCAATAAGCTCTATAATGTGTTCATTTGTTCCTTCAAATGCAAATAATATAAATATATATTCCATCAGGGATTATGACAATTTACTGTTCTAAGGGGAGGAAAACTTAATTGATCTCATGAATGTCATGTTTTTTTAAGAATCACAGGAGAAAAAATATGCAGGTAATCATACATGTAATTAAATAGTTTAAAATGTGAAAAGGGCTATAAAGGAATAGAATGCTTGAAAGTGTACAATAGGAGTTAGTAGAGAGCAAAGGGGGAGAGGCAAGCTCTCTCTAAGAAAGAGGCACTTGACAAGATATGAATGACATGAACATGGCTGGAGGAGGAATTCACCTGCAGAAAAGCTCAAGGAGGCAGCAAGGTCGACACCTGGGAGGAACTGAGAGGTGGTCAGTGTGCCAGGTATAGTGAAGGATGGGAGAAAAGGACCATGAGATGAGGCCTGATGAGAGAAAGGCCTGTGACTCTGTCAATCACTTCTTAGAGCCAAAGAAAAGCCACTGAAGGTCTACAAGCAAAGATAAGTAAAACAACCTAACTTACATTTTCAAAATATCATTTTCTTATCTTGTTTTCATCAAATTTTTCTCTGCTGTGACCAAAACAGTTGATGAGAACAAATAGAGGAAGAAAAGTTTATTAGATGCTCATGGTTTCAGAGGTCTCAGTCTATAGACGGCCAACTCCATTGCTCTGGGCCCAAGATGAAGCAGAACATCATAGCAAAAGGATATGGAGTAGAAAGGCACCTTAGGGCACAGCAATCAGGAAGCAAAGGAAGAATTCTGCTCACCAGGGAGAAAATATAAACCCCAAGGGCAGACCCCCAATGACCTATCTCATTTAGCCACGCCCTTCCTGCCTACATTTACAGCCCAATTAATTCATATCAATGGGTAAATCCACCAATTAGGTTACGGCTCTTATAAAGCAATCATTCACCTCAGAATGTTCTTGCATTGTCTCTCATGTGAGCTTTTAGGGGATACCCCATATCTAAACCGTAAGATACTTGGTTGAAATTAGATTTGAGGGAGGAAGTTAATAAGAACTGGTATCATAAACTATGTTGATGGTGAGAATGATGTGAAATAGGATGATTTGAGACCAGTTTGGATGCTATAATCAATAACATTGGCTTATTTACTAGTTATGAGATGTGAAGGAGGCCAAGGTGTCTACAGATATTTTTCTGTTTTGAGACTTGAACATTTGGTTATATGATGGTGCCATTATTGATTCAGGGAAGAGAAGATGAAGAACAGGTTTCAAGCTGGATGCTGTGGCACAGACCTGTAAACCCAGCAGCTCAGGAAGCTGAGGCAGGAAGATCACATGTTCAAAACCAGTCTCAGCAACTTAGTGAGACCCTAAGCAACTTAGTGAGACCCTGGCCCTGTCTCTAAATAAAATATTTAAAGGGTTGGGGGTGTGTTTCAGTATTTAAATGCCCCTGGGTTCAATCCTTAGCACACCACCCCTACCCCCACCCCCCCAAAAAAAAAACAAAGAAAGAAAGAATAAACAGATACAAGTGAAGTGATGGAAGATAGGCAGAAAATCAGTTCAGAGGTTAAGTGTTTGATTCATTATATTTTCTCTGGCATATGGTGATATAAGAATGGTAGTCATAACTGGAACTCAGAAGAATGTTGTAGAAATAAAATATTGTTTATTATTGGTATATGGCTGAAGTTTCAAGTCCACATGAATGAAAGAAGTTGGTTAAGCAGAGTGTGAAGTGAGTTGGCAAGATTCAACCACTTGACTCAACAAACAAAGACTCAACGAGATTGAAGTCTGAGAAATTCCAACATTAAATAGTTAGGCAGGGGTTGGTGACATGGCAAAGACAGAAAAAAAATACAAAATTAGGAGGACAAACATATAAGATACATACTGTCATGGAAAATGAGATAATGCAGACATTTTAGCCTTATGATTTCAATATTTTTCTATATATCATAAGCATAAAATTTCAAAGAAGCCCACATGTGCTTCAGATCTTTCCTTTTGTAAGCTGGAGGTGAAGATGTAGGCAGGATATTAAAATTTTCTTATCTATAAATCTCCTCATTTATATTAAATGACGGTGGACATCAGGATAACATGTAAACTGTTATACTTTGTAAACTGTGAATTATTATATATATGCAAGGTTTTGCCATTAGTGAGTGAGTCCATAAGGTTGAATTATTATGGATTTGCTACTGATTTCTACTGATTTTAGTTGCTACTATGATACCTAATTTACAAATGTGTCGAATTTGATAAATATGAATCACAGTATTAGAATTTATTTATTGGGTTAACACATTTTGTGTGTTTATATAGGAGGCTTAAATGAACAATAACTAATAATTTCATCAGAGAACTGTCTCCTTGTTGGGTAATTCAAGGTAAAACCGGGAAAATAAGGAAGTGGCATGTGTAGGAAAACTGTGGAAAGGGAGTTAGTGTTCCCCGTGATGATAGCATTTGTTAGAGACTTCAAGTTAGATTAAAACTAAATGAATTGGGCTGGGGTCGTGGCTCAGTGGTTGCGCACTTGCCTAGCATGCATGAGGCCCTGGGTTCAATCTCCAGCACCACATAAAAATAAAATAAAAGTATTGTGTTCACCTACAACTAAAAAATAATAATAAAAAAGAGTGGTAGGGGTGGGCTGCTTAAAAAAGCTAAATGAATTAATATTTCCTGCTGCATATATTCTCCTCTCTTCAGTCCTATCAAAAACAGTTTTACTTTGCTATACTATTATCTTTTCTTCCTGCTCAAGGCTTATATCTTCTTTAATTCTTGGAATATTCCTTTCCTCCTTCCCCTTGTCCATGATGGGGAATTTCTCAGGATTCCATCCATTTTTTTTTAAAATTTATTTTTATTGTAAACAAATGGGATACATGTTCTTCCTGTTTGTACATGGAGTAACAGCATACCATTTGCATATTCATATGTTTACATAGAGTAATGATGTTTGATTCATTCTGTTATTTTTTTCTCCCCCCCCCACCCCTCCCAACTCTCTTTTCCCTCTATACAGTCCCTCCTTCCTCCATTCTTGTCCCCCTCCCACCCCCCATTAAGTGTCATCATCAGCTTATCAGTGAGATCGTTCCTCTTTTGGATTTTTGAGATTGGCTTATCTCACTTAACACGATATTCTCCAATTTCATCCATTTACCTGCAAATGACATAATTTTATTATTCTTTTTAGCTGAGTAATATTCCATTGTATATATATACCACAGATTCTTTATCCATTCATCAATTGAAAGACATCTAGGTTGGTTCCATAGTCTGGCTATTGTGAATTGAGCCGCTATGAATATTGATGTGGCTGTATCTCTGTAGTATGCTGATTTTAAGTCCTTTGGGTATAGGCCGAGGAGTGGGATAGCTGGGTCAAATGGTAGGTCCATTCCAAGTTTTCTAAGGAATCTCCACACTGCTTTCCAGAGTGGCTACACTAATTTGCAGTCCCACCAGCAATGTATGAGTGTACCTTTTTCCCCACATCCTCTCCAACACCTATTGTTGCTTGTTTTCTTGCTAATCGCCATTCTAATTGGGGTGAGATGGAATCTTAGTGTAGTTTTGATTTGCATCTCTCTTATTACTAAAGATGTTGAACATTTTTTCATATATCTGTTAATTGCTTGTACATCTTCTTCTGTGAAGTGTCTGTTCATTTCCTTAGCCCATTTGTTGATTGGGTTATTTGTATTCTTGGTGTAGAGTTTTTTGAGTTCTTTATATATTCTGGAAATTAGTGCTCTATCTGAAGTATGAGTGGCAGAGATATTCTCCCACTCTGTAGGCTCTCTCTTCGCATTGCTGATAGTTTCCTTTGCTGAAAGAAAGCTATTTAGTTTGAATCTATCCCAGTTATTGATTCTTGCTTTTATTTCTTATGCTATGGGAGTCTTGTTAAGGAAGTCTGATCCTAAGCCAACAAGGTGAAGATTTGGACCTACTTTTTCTTCTATAAGATGCAGGGTCTCTGGTCTGATTTCAAGGTCCTTGATCCATTTTGAGTTGAGTTTTGTGCATGGTGAGAGATATGGGTTTAGTTTCATTCTGTTGCATATGGATTTCCAGTTTTCCCAGCATCATTTGTTGAAGACGCTATCTTTTCTCCATTGCATATTTTTGGCACCTTTGTCTAGTATTAGAAAATTGTATTTATTTGGGTTTGTGTCCATGTCCTCTATTCTGTGCCATTGATCTACCTTTCTATTTTGGTGCCAATACCATGCTGTTTTTGTTACTATTGCTTTGTAGTATAGTTGAAGTTCTGGTATTGCGATACCCCCTGTTTCATTCTTCCTGCTAAGGATTGCTTTAGCTATTCTGGGTTTCTTATTCTTCCAGATGAATTTCATGATTGCTTGCTCTATTTCTGTGAGGTACGTCATTGGGATTTTAATTGGAATTGCATTGAATCTGTATAGCACTTTTGGTAGTATGGCCATTTTGACAATATTAATTCTGCCTATCCAAGAACATGGGAGATCTTTCCATCTTCTAAGTTCTTCCTTAATTTCTTTCTTCAGTGTTTTGTAGTTTTCATTGTAGAGATCTTTTACCTCTTTGGTTAGATTGATACCCAAGTATTTTATTTTTTTTTTTGAGGCTATTGCAAATGGAGTTGTTTTCCTCATTTCCCTTTCAGCTGTTTCATCACTTGCGTATAAAAATGCTTTAGATTTATGCGTGTTGATTTTATAGCCTACTATTTTGCTGAATTCATTGATGAGGTCTAGAAGTTTTCTGGAGGAGGTTTTTGGATCCTCTAAATATAGAATCATGTCATCCGCAAATAGTGACAGCTTAAGTTCCTCTGTTCCTATTCGTATCCCTTTAATTTCTTTAGTCTGCCTAATTGCTCTGGCTGGAGTTTCGAGGACAATGTTGAATAGAAGTGGTGAAAGAGGACATCCCTGTCTTGTTCCCATTTTTAAAGGGAATGGTTTCAGTTTTTCTCCATTAAGAATGATGTTGGCCATGGGCTTAGCATAAATAGCCTTTACAATGTTCAGGTATGTTCCTACTATCCCTATTTTTTCTAGTGTTTTGAGCATGAAGGGGTGTTATATTTTGTCAAGTGCTTTTTCTGCATCAATTGAAATAACCATATGATTCTTATCCTTAAGTCTATTGATATGATGGATTACGTTTATTGATTTATGAATGTTGAACCGTCCTTGCATTCCAGGAATGAACCCCACTTGATCGTGGTGCACAATTTTCTTAATATGCTTTTGGATACAGTTTGCCAATATTTTGTTAAGGATCTTTGCATCTATGTTCATCAAGGATATTGGTCTAAAATTTTCTTTCCTTGATGTGTCTTTTCCTGGTTTGGTTATGAGGGTGATATTAGCTTCATAGAATGAGTTCGGTAGGGTACCCTCCTTTTCTATTTCCTGGAATACTTTGAGAAGTATTGGAATGAGTTCTTCTTTGAAGGTCTTGTAGAACTCGACTGAGAATCCGTCTGGTCCTGGGCTTTTCTTGGATGGTAGATTTTTAATGGCTTCTTCTATTTCATTGCTTGATATCGATCTGTTTAAATCGTGTATGTCCTCCTGTTTCAGTTTGGGAGGAGCATATGTCTCTAGAAATTTGTCAATGTCTTCGGTACTTTCTATTTTGTTGGAATACAGATTTTCAAAGTAGCTTCTCATTATGTTCTGTATCTCAGTGGTGTCTGTTGTGATATTTCCTTTTGCATCATGTATTTTAATAATTTGAGTCTTCTCTCTCCTTCTCTTTGTTAGTGTGGCTAAGGGTTTATCTATTTTGTTTACTTTCTCAAAGAACAAACTTTTTGTTATGTCAATTTTTTGAATAGTTTCTTTTGTTTCAATTTCATTGATTTCAGCTCTGATTTTAATTATTTCCTGTCTTCTACTACTTTTGTTGTTATTCTGTTCTTCTTTTTCTAGGGCTTTGAGCTGTAATGTTAGGTCATTTAATTGTTGACTTTTCATTCTTTTCTGGAATGCGCTCCATGCAATGAATTTTCCTCTTAGTACCGCTTTCATAGTGTCCCAGAGATTTTGATATGTTGTATCATCATTCTCATTGACCTCTAAGAATTTTTTAATCTCCTCCCTGATGTTTTTTGTTATCCATGTTTCATTCAATAGCATATTATTTAGTCTCCAAGTGTTGGAGTAATTTCCTTTTTTTACTTTGTCATTGATTTCTACTCTCAGTCCATTATGATCTGATAGAACACAAGGCAGTATCTCTATTTTTTTTGCATTTCCTAAGGGCTGCTTTGTGGCATAACATATGGCCTATTTTCGAGAAGTTTCCATGTGCTGCCAAGAAGAAAGTGTATCCGTTCGTTGATGGATGGAATATTCTATATATGTCTATTAAGTCTAGGTTATTGATTGTGTTATTGGGTTCTGTGGTTTCTTTGGTTGGATTTTGTTTGGAACATCTATCTAGTGGTGACAGCGGTGCGTTAAAGTCACCCAGAATTATTGTGTTGTGGTCTATGTGATTCTTGAAATTGAGAAGGATTTGTTTGATGTACAGGGATGCACCATTGTTTGGGGCATAAATATTTACTATCGTTATATCTTCCTGATTTATGGTTCCCTTAAGCAGTATGAAATTTCCTTCTTTATCCCTTCTGACTAACTTTGGCTTGAAGTCCACTTTATCTGATATAAGGATGGAAACCCCCACTTTTTTACTGAGTCCATGTGCATGGTAGGTTTTTTCCCATCCTTTCACCTTTAGTCTGTGGATGTCTTTTTCTATGAGATGAGTCTCTTGCAGGCAGCATATTGTTGGGTCTTTCTTTTTAATCCATTCTGCCAGTCTATGTCTTTTGATTGATGAGTTTAGGCCATTAATGTTCAGGGTTATTATTGAGATAAGAATTGTATTCCCAGTCATTTGGCTTATTTTTGGTTTTTAAGTTGGCTTGGTTTCTCCTTTGAGTGCTTTTTCTCTAAGGTAGTTCCTACCTTTGCTGACCTCCATTGTTGTTTTTTATTTCCTCCTCATGGAATATTTTGTTGAGAACATTCTGTAGTGCAGGATTTCTATTTGTAAATTCTTTTAACTTTTGTTTAGCTTGGAAGGATTTTATTTCATCTTCAAATCTGAAGGTTAGTTTTGCTGGGTATAGGATTCTTGGTTGGCAACCATGTTCTTTCAGAGCTTGAAATATGTTGTTCCAGGCCCTTCTAGCTTTTCGAGTCTGGGTTGAGAAGTCTGCTGCTATCCGTATTGGTCTCCCCCTATATGTAATCTGATACATTTCTCTCGCGGCCTTCAAAATCCTATGTTTATTTGAAATGTTAGGCATTTTCATTATAATGTGCCTTGGTGTGGATCTGTTGTGATTCTGTGCATTTGGTGTTCTGTAAGCCTCTTGTATTTGATTTTCCATTTCATTCTTCAGGTTTGGGAAATTTTCTGATATTATTTCATTGAATAGGTTGTTCTTTCCTTTGGTTTGTATCTCTGTGCCTTCCTCAACCCCAATAATTCTTAAATTTGGTCTTTTCATGATATCCCATAGTTCTTGGAGATTCTATTAATGATTTCTTACCATCTTCTCTGGGCGACTTTATTTTCAAGATTAAATATTTTGTCTTCATTGTCCGAGGTTCTGTCTTCTAAGTGGTCTAGTTTGTTGGTGATGCTTTCCATTGAGTTTTTTATTTGGTTTATTGTCTCCTTCATTTCAAGGATTTCCGTTTGGTTTTTTTTTTTTTTTTTTTTTTTTTGAGAATCTCTATCTCTTTATTGAAATGATCTTTTGCTTCCTGCAGGTGCTCTTTCAACTTATTGGTATTATCATTCATTGCCTGCATTTGCTGTCTTATCTCATCCTTTGCTTTGCGAATCATCTTAATCATGTATAACCTGAAGTCCTTTTCTGACATTTTCTAACATACTGTCATTGGATTCTATTACTATAGAATCTAGATTTGTTTGGATCATTTTCTTCCCTTGTTTTTTCATGTTGATCATGTATCTTCCCTTCTAGCGCTGCAAATCTGGTGTATTGCAGATTTCCCCCTATAGGCTTATAGTGGCCCTATAGGTTTCCAAAACCCTTTCTTTAAGGGGAGATCAATATTAGCAGTGCCCAAATCAGACACTATGCAATCCTAGACCAAATAGCCCCTATGGGGACAATAACAAAATTGTCATAATAAACAAAATGAGTTCAAATGTTATCTTCGGTAAAACAAACGGGTTTACAATAATGTCTGCAGTTTCTAATGGAGGGCAAAGAGGATGCAGAGGGATGAAGAATATGGCTGTTAATGGGATAATAAAAGAATATACAGAAGTTCTAGAAAATAGAAAGGGTGAGGGTGTAATCAAAAGAAATCGGATGTTAGCATGTAAATAAGGGAGAAAGCGACTCTGAGGGAACAGGTAAACAAAAGGAAAAGAAAGCAAGAAATGTAATGAAATAAAAACTTAAATATTTTTTTTTAAAAGGAGAAAAAAGAAAATCTACTGTATAACAGTCATATACTAATGAAACCTCCCAGTGTTCAGTAGCCTGATGCATGAGAGGTACCTGACAATGCTCTTCAAGCTTCCAGCAGGCGTCTCAGGATGGGATTTGCCCCACCCAAAGATCAGAGCTACGGCTTCCAGGATTATCCTAGATGGCTGCTCTGGCTTCCAAATGTGTTGGCAAATGGGGAGCTGCAGCTCAGGGTGTGGACGTGGTCAGCTGGAGGTCCTGGAGACAGGATGCAGTTGGTCAGGCAGTGGTCCTGAAGGTCGGGTGTGTTTGGTGTGGTTGTGGGATCCAGGAGGCCGGGTGCAATCATTCGGTCTCGGTTCCCGGTGACAGGGTGCAGTCAGTTGGTCTGGGTGTCCTGGCGGCAGGGAGCAGTCAGTTGATGTGAGGGCCCCGGAGGCAGGGAGTGATCCGTGTGGCTGAGGGGTCCTGGAGATGGGGCTCAGTCAGTCCGGCCAGGGGTCCTACGGGACTTGGCTGTTGTCTCAAAATGGTGGCAGCCACGTGTAATCAAACCTGCGGGTACAGTAACAGTGAACTTCCAGGCAGCAGCAGGCAGCTGGTTCTCCACTGGCGGTCTGCGGTCAATCTGCTGGCAGCTGTCGGAGGATCAGGAGGTGAACCTCCATTGTTGGGTGATGGATAGGGGTAAGGCAGGCGATGGACAGGCGAGAGGCAGGCAAAATGGCAGATGACAGGCGCCTGACAGTGAGCAATCTGTTCTCAAAAAAGGCGTAGATATGCTGGCAGATTGCAGGTGATCACAGCAGACAAATGGGGTAAAGAGCAGGGGATCGATAAGCAGCAAAAACTGCCTTACCGAGAAACAGATATCCTCTGCTTGAATCCGGCGTTGTGGAGCGACAAGGAATGCAACCTCCCTCTCCGCCATCTTGAATCCTCCCTCCATCCATGTTGAAGGACAGTTAGCATTTATTAAGCCATTATGCAGTCTTGTGTGTTGGAAGGACAAGAGAAAGCATACAACTATTTCGTATGGAAGTAGGGAAGTCCATATTAATAGTTGTTCCGACCTGAGGAAGGAGGAGTGAGAAGATACGAGTTTCAGATTTCAGATCAGGTGTGTACTAAATTAAGAGATTGAGCCTGTCACAGATAGGACTTAGAAAAACTCTCCCTTCAGGGAGATTCTCTTTAAACTTGCAAGCCAAATATTTTACTGGCACTTGACAGATGTTGAGCTTAATGGGCTGCTAATAAAATGTGTTTGTCACCTTTCTTCCTTTGAAATAGTTCTTTAAAGTGATCAGATTATGGGTTGGTGATGGATAGGAAAATAAATTGAACCATGACAGATATTGAAAAACCAATAAGAAATGCTCAAGAAACTCTGAACGCAACTTGATCAGGCTTCCCACATTATGGTTCCAGCTCTGCCTGAATTAACTAAAACTGTTTCAAGTCCTCCATGTCCTCATGGGTAAAATTTAAACGATAATCTTTATTCTTCTACATGGTATATGTTAAGATGTTAAGCAATACCTGCATCTCCCATTTGGTCCTTTCTGTGATTTGTAGCCATTGGTCATTTCTCCCTAATTTAAGAATTCCTGGCAACTTAAAAGCAGGAGGCAGAGATAAAGATGTGATATCAGTACTCTCCAAGGTTAATTGATGCTATCTTCAGACCATATAGAAACATCAATTGTACCCAGGTTGCCAATATATTTGTTTCAATGGAGAATCAGCAATTGATGTCTCAAGTTTAGTGTTATTATTTTTTATATCCATGTAATGGTATAAAAGAAGACTTAGTGAGAAAAATTTGAGTCCGTGAATTCTTACCTTTTGGAAGTGGGAATTATCGATGATATCAAAAGGTAATTAGGAGGAGATGTGATATCCATTCAAATACTACTGCATTTTTTGTGTCATTTAAATTTTCAAGGAAATATTCATAGGTGGTTTTCTAGCTCTTAATGAACATGAGAAATTGTGCTTAGTGATTTTGAATCCTTTAGGGTTTCTGATTCCTTTGTTATTTCCTTAACTTTAAAAATGATTGAATGAAAGACTTCAGTATCAATTGAATCTTGGAATATAGGCTGGCATTTTAAAAAGGTTAGCAGAATTTTTCATCAGTAGTTGAGACTGCTTGGGACAAAGAATCATACAAATTGAAGACATAATTGTGTTCAAGAATTTCAAAAGCAGCAGCCAGAAAGTTGTTTAGAAGATGACATATTCTTAAACAAATTTTCTCAAAGTAGGATCCCTGAACCAGCAGCACAAGTATCATCTGGGCATTGTTAGAAATGCTAGTTCTTGGACCTCATGCCAGACCTCCTGAATCTGTATCTTAGGGATGGGGCCTAACAATATTGTTTTTTGTTTTTTTTTGTTTTTTTGTTTTTTTTTTTTTTTTTTAAATAAGGCTAAGATTGGAATTCTGGTAATGTTTGGTAAAGATCTAGAGGTATAATTTTTCCTCTCAGATGAAATGAAATTCCTCATTTTTAAATGTTGATGGAAAATAATATTCTATCTCTCCTTTTCCTCATGTTTCTGTCTGAGGCTCTTAAGATTTTTTCCTTTTCTTTTTAGTATTTTATTTGGGAGGTAGTTGAATAGCGTCTTTCCAGTGGTTTCTCTCATACCGGAGATATTTCAAAAAAGAAATTTCAGGACAAAAACATAAGCCTAAAATTTCTTCACATTTTCAAAAGAGGAATCTTGGGTCTAGTTTAAGATCAAGTTCATCTGTGGCAGAGCCAACCTTTGCACCATGTATTATTTAAGTTCATGCCCAGTGTTCCCCTTCCATTGCTCACTACTGTGGGTTTATACCAATTCAATCATATGCTTTGGGGAATCCCTGAGTTCTCATTCATCACATGACAAAGAGGTGCAGAGTGTTTTTTCTGGGTTACCCAAAAACCACAAAGCAGGAAGTAATGCCAGGAACATTGTGACAGCATGAGGGACCTAAGAAATGGATTGATTTATGAAATTCTAACACCAGAAAAAAAATTTGAGAAGCCACCCACTTTGCCTTAGCTTTATATTCTGCATGAAATACTTTCCCTGAGTCTCTCTTTCTGGAGAATGTCTATGTATCTTTGGTGTCAACTTTGAATAGTGCTTTCTCTGTTAACTTATCCCGAATACTCGTCTAGATTCATTACTGTCTCAGCACCCTATTTGTTTCCCTTCACCCTTTAGTAGTATCATTTGATTGTCTGATAGGAAACCTGGGGTGCAATCTATCATGCCCTGCGGTTTACCTCCCAAATTACTGAGCATAGAACCTAACATGCAAATTTCAATTAGTATTTTCTGACAGAAAAGAATATATGCTTTTACAAGTATATGTATGGATGTATATATCTTAAATATCTTCTCTTTTTCTTAGGAAAGATCATGCCAAAAGTAACTCCTTTGAGAGAATGTATAGAGCCCAAAACACATTTTTGTTATTCTTTCCAACACGGGTCCGTCTTTGGAAAATGTATATTTCTAAATAGTATATTATTTTAAGTTTTATGTACTTTCCTTCATGACATCATCGAAGATGTAGAACATCTGAGCACTAGTACTTCTATGTAATAAGTCATATTTTCATTTTAAGTCTTCCCTGTTCACACTGTTCATCCAACTTCCATTCTGTTCTGGATGTAGAAGATCTTGTATTTGTTGTATCTTGAGATATTGAGAGAATTCATCCAGCTCTCAATATACAAAAACTTGTCAACTATTACTCTATTTGCAGTATTCCAGTCTTCCAGGCAAATTATTCACAGTTTTTCTTGAGTAAAGAATAATGTAATTTGTTCTCCATTACTTTTCTAATAAAGTACAAAATGATACTGATATTTTGAATACAATAAGCGGATAGTTGCAATCCATGGAAAATTGGAAAGATCTGAAAATTAACAATGTATGTGTATGTACATATATCTTTGAAAGTCATAGACTATAATTTAAGTATCACCAATGTTTCCTTTATTCCTCAATAAACCCAACACTGAAAGCTCTTCCAAGATCCACTGACATGCAATTATGTAATGTACCTGTTAATTCAAATTGACATTTCCAGTCTTGATCTTCTGAATTTTCTTTTAGGCATAAAATGAGCCATTTCAGATACCAAAAAATGCTCTTCTTCCAATATTTTCTACATTGGTTGATAATATCATCCTTGACCCAATAACCCAATAAGTCCTTTCATCATGATCCTAAATTTGACCTCCTGCAATCCCCAATACTGCCTTTAAACCTAACTTTCATGTTTCTTACCCGGACTATCTTAACTGCTTTCTTTCTCTTTTTCTCTCTCTCTGTCTTCTATCATTAACTTTATTATTGATTCTTTTCACCCAACTGCCTGCTTCCATTATATTCCTATTGTATTTTCCATTCCTCATAGAGTAACCAAATTGATCTTTTAACAGTGAAATTCAGATTAGATCATTCTCCTGCTAGCTTCTCTCTGACAGCTTCACTCACAACAATCTATGCTGTTCCCATGTCTACACAAATCTATATGATCTTGTCACTGACTCGTCATCTCCCTCTTCACTGTACTCTGTTTGCATGGACTTATCCCTATTCCTAACATCATTTCTACCATAGGTCTTTGTACTGGCTGTTTTTCTTGCCTGAAGTAAAAATTTTCCAAGACCTTCACCTGGCTGGCTGCTTTTGTCATTCAGGTCTGGCTCTAATGTTATCTCCTGAAGAAGATGTTGCTTGGCCATTCTGCTTAATGCTTATTCCTTGTCTTCACATGATACTTTTCATTGTATTACCTTGCTTTCCTTATTTTTTTCTTATTAGCTAAAATTATATTTTGGGGGGATTGGAGGATGCCTAGAATTGAACTCAGTAGCACTCAACCACTGAGTCACATCCCCTGACCTATTTTGTGTTTTATTTAGAGACAGGGTTTCACTGAGTTGTTTGGTGCCTTCCCATTGCGAGGCTGGCTTTGAACTCATGATCCTCCTGCCTCAGCCTCAGAATTGCTGGGATTACAGGCGTGTACCCGCTGGACCCAGCTATAATTATCTTCTTTATTAATTTGACTAATGTTAATTTTTCCATTTCCAAATAATGACAGAATGCCCTACTCACCATGACTCACCATGGATTGTCCAAGTTTAGAAAACCATGTATACTAGATGCCCAAGAGTTATAAAAAATTGCTTACAGTATTATTTTTGGGGAGTTGAGTTAAATTCCTGAGAGAAAAGAAAATTTTCTTTATCTCCTATAGTGCCTAAATTTATTTTTGCTATAGAAAGTATTAGTTTTATAATAGTAAGTATGTGTAAATTTTGAGTGGGGCAAAGGAAATGAGCACCAACATTATAAAGGAGATGAATTATTCATACTATGATTTTTTTTTCAGATATTTTAACTTTGAAACAATTATAAATTCAGAGGGTTACAAAGAAACACACAGAATTTCCAGAGTCAACCCGGTTCCATCAATGTTACCATCTTATACAACTATACTACATAATATCAAAACAAAGAAATTGACATTGCTACAACCATACATCTTATTCAGATTCCACTGGTTATACCTGAACTCACAAGTGTGTATGTTTGTGTGTGTGGGAATATAACTCTATACACAATTATCACAGGCACCATCAAAACATTACTATGAGACTCCCTCCTGTTACTTTTAGACTCACATCTATCCCCTCCCGATACTAACTTGTCCTTCAACCTTAAAATTACGCTATTTTGCAAATACAACATAAACATACAATATATATCCTTCTGAAATTGGCTTTGTTTCAATCACTATGGTTCCTTTGAGGTTCATGCAAGTTGTTGAACATATGGATAGTTTGATTCTTTTTATTAATGATTGATTTTCTATGATACAGATGTTCCATAATTTATTTAACAGTAGTTTCCACTTTGGGTCTAAAGTTACTGTAAATTCCTATGTGAAAATAGGTCTTCAATTCTATTGGATAAATGTCCAAGTGTGCAAGGTCACATGCTAAGTTCAATTTTATTTTTGAAAGGAACTGTCAAAACTATTTTCCAGATTAGCCATATCATTGAACATTCAATAGCAATGAATAAGTGATCTTGTTTTCCTGCATGCTCACTTGGTCTTATCATTTGAAAATTTAGTTGCAGCATCTTAAAATATTGATTTGCTCATCTATTTTAAATTTTTAAAAATTACATAGCTTCATTTATTTTTTTATTTTTAAATTGACACATAAAAATTACACACATTTATGGGGAAATTAAATACTTTCTAAACAAAACATTTAGTAAATAATTCACTCACAAAGAAGTCAACTGAATCCTGGGGTATTTGAACCAAAAATAGAATCTTCAAGTATATATAATATGCAAATTTAAAAAAAAATAATACCAATGCCAAACAATTAAAAGATTAAAAAACACAGCAATCAAGAAATAATTTTCCCTAAGACTTTTTGGCAAACACTGTAATTTTAGCCCCAATGGTTAAAAGCTGAATTTTTAAAAATTATAATATAGCTGCACAAATTGCCAGCCTTCTTAATAAAATGCATAGTTAGAATTATAGTACAAAAATCAATTGAGCAAATTTATTAAGCAATAGAAATAAATTTCCAAGTAAATGAAACTGTTAGGGAAGATTTAGTCCAAACAAAGAACTCATAGAAACATAAAAGCAAGTGAAATTACTAGTGACAAGAACCAGAAAAATAAGAGTGTAAAGACATAATAAAAATCTTCCTACAGCTTGATTGAGTCATGAATGTTATACATAACTGGAAATATGAGTTATAACCTTATGTATTCTGGGAACAATTAAGGTCAGTGTTAAATAAGGTCATCGATGTAGTAGTAATCCTCTCTGTGGCTGATCACATGACCTGGCCTGCCTAGTTCTTAATTCATAATCATGATTCACATTAAAACCACTAGCTCAATGGGAAAATTTGAGAATAGGTTCAAGAGAATCAAAGTGACTACTTAAAGAAATGGAAAATGGATGAGAATCTATCATCCTTCCCTTTCCTGATATCTGTGGTTTGGTTGAACTGCAGTCATTGAGTGAAGACTTATCAACAAGGTACAGCAGAATGAGTGACAAGTTCAACATCCATGACACAGTCTATTTTAAAGTGTTTCTGAGCACAGAAGACCAAATGCAACCTGCATAGGCCTAGAGCTCAGAAACAGACCCTCCTACTACACTGGGACAAGTTCTAAGATACACTGTGCTTCACAGTAGGTGCTAGACACTGGTGATCTTTTAATATAACTTAATTAAAATTAAATAAAATGTAAAGGTTTCTTTTTCCCAAGATGCTGTAGTTATTAAGTATGCAATGGTCCTATTTAGCTAGTGGCTAACATTTTCAGAGAAAACAGAAAAGTTCACCACAGTCAAAAGTACCATTGGCCAGCACTGTTCCGCCATCACTGATCTAGAGAAATGTATTAAATAATGAAGGAAGAATTCTAGTCAAGCATTTGGAGGATATTAGTTTGTTGGGAATCCTTAACTGAGGGGCTTAAACAAAAGAAATTTATTGCCTCATAGTTCTGGAGATTAGAAATTTGAGATCAACTATCAACAAGACCATTATCCTTCTGAAGGCACTTGAAATTCTTTCAGTCCTCATCCTAGTTTTTGCTTGATTTGTGGTGACATAACTCTTATCTTCACACCATTGTCTATATATATGTGTCTGTGTCCAAAATTCCCTTTTTCACAAGAACATCAGTATTCTACCAGTATTCTACCATTTTTATACCCCCCTCCTCCCTCTCATTTCCCTCTACATAATCTAAAGTTCCTCCATTCTTCTCTCACCCCACCCCCACACCCCCATTATATATCATCATCTACTTATCAGGGAAAACATTAGGCCTTTGGTTTTTTTGGGATTGGCTTATTTCACTTAGCACGATATTCTCCAATTCCATCCATCTATCTGCAAATTCCATAATATTATTCTTCTTTATGACTGAATAATATTCCACATGTGTGATTACATGAATGGTATGAATCTACATCATGCACAGTCATAGAAATGAAAAGATGTACCCCATTTGTGTACAATGCAGTCTGTAAAAATAAAAAAAATAAAAAAGTAGAATCTGTAGATTTAAAAATAAGATAGGCACAAAAATGTCTGTGGTTACTTCTTTAGAAGATAAGAAATAGGAGATAAGAACTGAAAAAATCTATGTGCATACTAGATATTGGTGCATTGCATTTGTAAAGTTGGTGAGGTATCTAATAACAATATATATTTAATGTAAATGAAACTTCATTTTAATGAAAAAGATATTTGAATACCAGTATTACGGTTAAATATGCAGTGTCTTTCCAAAGCTCCTGTGTGACTATGCAAGAACGATCAGAGGTGAATGATTAGATTATGAGAATTATCAGTGGATTAATCCACTAAATTAGTGGGGTGGTAACTGTAGGTGGGTAGAGTATGTTTGGAGGAGGTAGGTCTTTGGGAGCTTGGCTTTAGGGTTTATATTTTGTTCCTGGTGGCAGAGTTTTCTCTGCTTCCTTGTTGCCATGTGCTGAATTTCTTTCTTCCATCTGTCTTTCCTCTGACATACCTTGACATTCTGCCTCACCTTAGACCCAGATCACGGCCTGAATATCTGAAACCATGAACTAAAATGAACTTTCTCCTCTTTATTATTCTTGTCAGGTATTTTGGTTACAACAATTAAAAAAAAAAAAAAAAACAATAACAACCAATTTTATTGGATTAGGGTACCTGATTTTAGTATGTCCTCATTTGAATGACTATCTATCATGATCCTATTTCCAAGTAAGGTCATGTTCTGAGGGACTGAGGGTTAGCAATTCAACATATACACTTAGGAGTACTCAGTTCATCCCATCATACACAGGATGCAGTATGTATGATGACATTAATGAAGTGTCAGCAGGACAAGAAGACCTAACGTGGTCCAAGAGACACAGAAAGGAAGATAGATGTTGCACAGTAACAAGAGAAAATTTAGAACAAAGTATTACACAAAGAGTGTGGCCACAAACATCTGTGATAAACTAGCAGAAATGATTTTTCTTAAGCCCTTTTTCCTTTTATAATTGCCTGCATATGCAGGGCCAGAGGATTGAGGCTCAAGGACAGAATATTGGTTTCCTTCAAAAGAAGGTCAAGCCAAGATTCAAAAGAGCCTGGAGCACTCATTAGCTCATCAAGAGTAGCACCAAAGGACACTAAATAAGAGAAATTTTTATTTACCAAAAGAAGGTATCAGGTAAAAAAAATGTAATCTCAGAAATTAACAAATGTTCAGTTATCATCCAAGTAGAAACCAAGACCAGAACAGTAGAGATGTGGAACTAATCCCCATGAATTAAGACAGGCTTCTTAAATCTGCCCTTCAATCTTCAGAACTCTAAAGCTACCCCTTCCAGTCAAGCCTGGATATCCTGCCCTAGCATTATTCTTTTGAACACTGCTCCACCTACTCCATAATTACTTGACTAGGCCAACTGTATAAGCTGCTTATGATCTTCCTGACTTCTGCTCTAGTTCTCATTAGTTTCTGTTGCCTTTGGAACAAAGTTCTCCATTCTCCCTTATTGGTTACTTCTCTGGTTACTAGAGTTTGTTATCTCCTCATCCTCCTTTTCTGTCCCTCAAAATCTCTAAGACAATCATCTCTTCCCAGTTCAGCTGTTCTGGGACCTCCTTACATCAGCAACCTCTTCCTACAATTAGTGGATGTTTGTTCACCAGAGGTATCCTGATCATAACTGTTTTTGTACCTCTTTACTTGTCTGGGTAGTAAAGTATAATATCAACTCTGAGGTGGAAATGGAATTTACAAAGAGCAATTCATTCACACAGCTTCTTCAAGTCCTTCCATCCTTTTTTCCTCAGAGAGACTATAATTCTAGCTTTCTGATTTCTGCCAGAATCACTTGTTAGAGTTCTAAGCCTGGAATGGATACAGAAGCTGCCTATGATAAAAATCTTTAGACAAGATAAATGAAAATAATATGCTATTACTATCCGTAGTAGTAATTCCTATTTATATGGGACATCTAAATCTGTGCTACTGAATTCAAAAATTGGTTTTTTTTGGACCCAAATCTTGTGGGTCAGCAAGACTGTTTCAGAAAAAGAAATGGTGATTTCCTAGTGCAGGAGAAGGTCCTTGGGTACAGGGAAGTGCATTTGTGTGTGTACTTTGGAAAAGGAAATTTGATGCCCCACATTTCCAAATGCAATTCTGTCAGGTACACATATACACAAAAGCATACTCTGGCCAGGCACAGGGGAGCATACCTGTAATCCCATCAGCTCAGGAGGCTGAGGCAGGAGGATTGTGAGTTCAAAGTCAGCCTCTGGAAAAGCTAGGTGCTAAGCAACTCAGTGAGACCCTGTACCTAACTAAAATACAAAATAGGACTGGGGATGTGGCTCAGTGGCTGAGTGCCCCTGAGTTCAATCCCCAGTACTCTCCGCCAAAAACAAACATACTCTGCCTGCAAATTTACTATAACATTCTATAGTGCTTAACAACCTACTTTTTATTCTCTTTTCTCCCCACTTTGTTTTTAAAATTTTTCAAAATATTTTTCATTCTTAAAGACTGCATTTTGATTCATTGTACACAAATGGGGTACATCATTTCATTTCTATGGTTGTACATGATGTAGATTCACACCATTTGTGTAATCATACATGTATATAGGGTAATGATGTCTGTCTCATTCTACCATCTTTCATAACCCCTTCCTTTCCCCCTCCTATTTCCAAAGTTCCTCCATTTTTCTCTTAGCCCCTATCCCTCCACCCCCATTATGTATTACCAACTTATCAAAGAAAATATTCAGACTTTGGTTTTTTGGGATTGGCTTATTTCACTTAGCATGATATTCTCCAATTCCATCCATTTACCTGCAAATGTCATAATATTATTCTTCTTTGTGGCAGAATAATATTCCATAGTGTATATATACCAGAGTTTCTTTATCCATTCTTCTATTGAAAGGCATCTAGGTTGAGTTGAGCTATAAACATTGATGTGGCTGCATTACTAATTTTAAGTCCTTTGGGTATAAACCAAGAGTGGGCTAACTGGGTCAAAAGGTGAGTCTATTCCAAGTATTCTGAGGAATCTCCATACTGCTTTGCAGAGTGGCTGCACCAATTCACAATTCCACCAGCAATGCACAAGTGTGCCTTTTTCCCCACATCCATGCCAACACCTATTATTGCTTCTGTTACTTTTTATTCTTAATAACATTTTGATCTTTAATTAACAATTATTCAATTTTATAAACCATTCTTTGATAAACATTTGGGGAATGCATTTGGTAGAACATGTCATATTATTTAATTACAACAATAGCAAGTTCTCTTCCCTATTCCGTTTCTGTTCTTCTCTAGAGTATGACTCATTGGTCAAAGGGTACAGGCATTCAAAAGTGGTTTTATCAATAAATAGCCACATCTTTGATTTATGAAAATGTCCAGTGATAATGTTAGGTTTGAAGCCTTGAGGCCTTCTAAGTCAAGACTGATCAGCCTTTGACTAGCATTTTGCAGGCTATGATTCCATAGAAAAGAGAAGGTATACAAAACATGCCCCGGCCTGGGAAGGCCACACAGGAGGCAATATCAATGGGGGTGATACAGCAGCCAGGTCTACTCCCTGCCCCATTCCAATTTTGTTCTAGAGTAGATCACAGACTAGCTGTTCACCACCACCTTAGACAGCACGTATCTGTTATAAATTTTTCACATTAAAGTAGTATATCATTTTATCTATTTGTTTTAAAAATTTGTTTTTATAAATATCATTATGCATTTTTTTTTAATTTGGAATGGAAAATTTTGAACTTTATTGAAAACTTTGTCACCATTCCCCAGTCTTAATAATTCCCAACTCCTGTTTGATGTTATTTCTACTTTTTCCCCATTTATTTTTCTCTATCCCAAATCCAAATTATGATGAAGCTAATCCTTAGCACTGTATCATTTCACTTTTCAATATTTCAGTATGTCTCTAAAAGATAAGAACTCTAATAAAAATCTGAACTATCATTAGTATATTTTTTAAAAAACTAAAACCATATCTTTATTATCCAATACTTGGTCAGTGTTCAAATGCCCTCCAACTTGTCAAAATATTGTTTTCTTTCTAACAGTTTCTTTGCTTGAGTGTGAACCTAAATAAAGTACATATGTTACAATTAAATGTCTTACATTACTTTCATGCTATAAGTTCCCTCTATCACTTTTTCCCCTTATAATTTATTTATTAAGGGGAATTATTTCTCAGAAATAAGAAATATGTTGTTGGTTCTTAGAATTTTTAACAATCTATATTTTGGTGACTGATTACTTGTGACATAGTTTCACAATATCTTCAAACAGATATTTTATGAAATTAATAGTTAGAATGAATCACCTTGATCAGATCTGGGTACCTTATTTTTGGCAAGCATAATTCATGAGAGACATACAACATCTGACTGTTTCTCAGGCAATTGTTTTTTAGATTAGGAGTTAATTTTTTTAATTTTGTGTTTTATTTATCATGAGAAGTCAGTATTTCTGTAGCATTTATCAAGACTCAAGGAGTGGTATGAGATGACATTAGAGACGTATTTCCTTATGACCTATGCAAATATGCCAGAATCTTAACCTGCACCCAATATTTAAGAGGCCATTACCTGATTTCACACAAGAAAGTAACATGGTAAATTTCTATTATATGAATACTACCTACTCGGCTGTGTAAGAAAGGTTCAGAAAAAGAGACTGTAAAATTAAGAGAAAAAATAATAAATGTTGCTATAATAATTTAGTTGAAAATGAGTTTGTTGAATGGAATAAAGATTATATGAAAAAATTAATAGATACCATTTCCACTTTCTAGTTAACCTAGTTTAATCTGGATTTATACATCACTACCCTATTAAGCTTGCAACTTCAAAAATGAACTAATAATCATGGAATCACTAAATGTAAAACCCTCTGCTTAGTCCTTATCTCAGTGATTGTTACAGTTAAGTGAAGATTGCAACATACATTTACTATACAACTCCTTGTTAACCACAGCACACCACATCACCTCCATGAGGTAGAATAACAACAAAGGAATATTTTAACTTGGTTATGATGAAAGCTGAAGAGAACATGAAAGGCATGTTAAAGAGTGACCTCAAGTCACAGTTCAAACAAATCAGAACAAACAGGAAGAGCCACAGACCTTAAGTATAAGTAAGCCAGTTAAATTCCTGCTCTCAAAAGAAATAACCCAACCTATTGAATTCTAAGAAAACGAAACACAGAAACATATGTGGCTGATACTTGAGTCCCTATTCTATAAACATTTATTAAAAACTATAATATTTGAGATGATGGAATGATTTTTTTTATTTAGAAATTTCTCCATTAACTCAACCTATCAGTTCTATATCCACTTCCCCTCTGAAACATCCCTTGATTTCTTATCAGATCCTAGCAAATATTACAGCTTTTTCATAAATGTATGAAAGATGGTGAATGAGACAGACATTATTACCCTATGCACATGTATGATTACATGAACAGTGTGAATCTACATCATGCACAACCATAGAAATGAAAAGTTGTACCCCATTTGTGTACAGTGAATCAAAATGCAGTCTGTAAAAATAAAAATAAATAAATAAATAAAAATCATGGTTTGAGATGAAAACGATGTGATCAAGGCACAAATACTTGTATTCACCTGACTGGGATAAAAGTTCTTTTTGGTATAGAGGAAGATAAAATTTGGCTAGGCAATTTAATCCAGGATTAGAAATGTAAAGATGAATAATTGGACTTAATCCAATAGACAGAGTTGGTTTAAATTTTTAATTTTATTTGATTAATGTATTCATTTGCAGACTGGAGATTGAACCCAGGGCCACTTTACCACTGAACTACATTCCCAGCCCTTTTATTTTTTGATACTGGGTATTGAACTCAAGAGCACTTGGCCACCGAGCCACATCCCCAGTCCTATTTTGTTCTTTTGATTTAGAGTCAGGGTCTCACTGATTTGCTTAGTGCCTCGCTTTTCCTGAGACTGGCTTTGAACTCTCAATCCTCTTGCCTTAGCCTCCCTAGCTGCTGCAACTACAGGCATGCACCACGGGGTCCGGCCCCAGCCTTTTAAATTTTCACAGAATCTTGCTAAATTGCCCAAACTGGTCTCAAACTTGTGATCATCCTGACTAAACTTCCACAGTCACTGGAATTATAAGCATGCACCATCACACCTAACTAATTTTAAAATATTTTTAATTGACACATAATTATCGTACATATTCATGGGAACAGTGTGATATTTCAATATATGTATACTGTGAATAATAATTAGATCAGAATAATCAATGTATCCATTACCTCAAACATTTATCATTTCTTTGGGGAACATTCAAAATTTTCCTCTATTTGTTATTTTGAAACATGCAATTAATTACTGTCAACCACATTTACACTATTGTCCTACAGGACATTAGAAGGCATACCTCCTATTCAATTGTACCTGTACCCATTAACCATTCTCTCTCTGTCCCCTCTCCTCAACCCTTGCCAGCTTCTGTTATCTATTTTACTCTACAATATCAATTGTTTTAGTTTTTTCATAGAAGTGAGAACATGTATTATTATCTTTCTGAACATGACATATTTCACTTAACATAACATTGTCCAGTTCCATCCATCTTACTGCAAATAGAAAGATTTTATTTCTTTATCACTGAATAATATTCCATGGTATATACACCATATTTTCTTTACCCAGTCATCTATTGACGAACACCTACCTACATTGACTCCATATCTTAGCTACTGTGAATTGGGCTGCAATAAATGTAGTGAAAGTATTTCTTTGACATACTGATTTCCTTTCCTTTGGATATTCACCCATCAGTGGAATTACCCAGATCTTATGGTAACAATATTTTTTTGGTTTTTAAGGAAAGTTCATTTTTTTTTTCATACTGACTATACTTTTTTATATTCCCACCAACAGAGAGGTCTTTCTCTGCATTCTCATTACCATTTTCTATTTATTGTCTTTTTGATTATAGGTATTCTAATTGGGGTGAGGCGATACATTCATTGTAGTTTTGGTTTGCATTCCATAAAGGCTAGTGATGTTGAGGATTTTTTCATATACTTGGTCGCCATTTGTATATCTTGAGAAGTGTCTGTTCAGATCGTTTGCCCATTTAAAAACCAGATTATTTGTATTTCTCCTGTTGAATTTTTTGTTTTTTAGTTCTTTGTATATTCTGGTTGTTAATCCCTCATTGGATGAATACTTTGCAAATATTTTCTTCCACCTTGTAGTTTGTCTTTTAACTCTGCTTATTGTTTCCTTTGCTATGTAGAAGCTTTTTAGCTTAACATGATCCTGTTTGTCAATTTTTTATTTCATTGCTTGTGCTTTTGGAATCATATCCAAAACATTTTTGCCTAGACCAATGTTCTGAACATCTGCCCTATGTTTTCTTCTAGTGGTTTATATTTTAAGAAGATTAAATTAAAAGAATGGATTGATGCTGGAGCCAAGCCAGAAACTGGGAGATTAACGATTTAATCTTCTAGGTCAATCTAGGGTGGTGACTGTGGTAATGAGAAGAGATGATAGATCTGTATCTCATTTTGAAGTAAGAAATATGACATTTTCAAAGTGAAGGAAAAAAATCTGACACATTATGTAAGATAACATTTGTATAATATATTGATTGAAAACTTCTACATTCACATATATGGCATAAAAGAATGAATCATTTAAGTTTCAAGTTTAGAAAACATCTTGAAATTTCTGTATTTTTCCTTTGATCTTCGTCTCGCTCTGTTTTAAAGAACCACAGTAAAGTGGTCTGTTTCTCACATGGAAGAATATTGTTCTGCTTATTAAAGAAAAAATCCAACCTGAAATTCAAAGTCAGATATGTAATTTAAAATTGGCAAACTATTTATAACTTCTTTGGCTTCACTTCTGTATAAGTGATTCTTATTCTGTGCTACCTAAAGTTATATGCTTGTCCAAGGTTATACAAGTAACTAGTGCAAGAAATGGTATTAGAACATGAGTCTCCTGGATCTTAGTCTAATGTTCTTTCCACTATGTGATCACATTAGAAAAGATGCCAACTTATCCCTTGGCTGAAATGGGTTGGAAAAAAAAAAATATATGGAGTCAGTTAAAAGACTGGAAAATGACTCCCTCACTTATTGGCCAGGCTTCCTTTCAAATGTAATGATACTACAGATAAATATATCAACATTTACCTAGTGGGAACTCTCTTGAGACCCAGAATAACGACTTCAGCTACACAACCAATCTTTTTCTTGATCCAGAGTAAAAATTTCATCTGAAGACATTTGAAAGAGTAAGAATGAAAGAGTGTAAATTTATGGAGAAATGCTAAAATTAATGTAAAAAATGTACCTGCCTTTGTTGTCAGTGGTGGAGGGCAAGATGGTGTAGGTGAAGGCCTACTGCAACCTCTCTCTCAACACGCTAACAATTAGCATATGATAAATTTAAATTTTTAAATTTTCAATTAATGAAGAGGACAGAATACATTATCAGTGAATGAACAATTCCATAAAATTCAGTTTGACACAAACAGGTTACTATCGGAGCAAAGTGGAGCTCAGAGTATCTATACCAAGGAATATAGAGAAGAAATAAACAGGTCTGACACAAAGAATCCCAGGAGCCACGGAATCTAGTAAAATAGGTATAGCAATGGAGGACAGGGAGGAGATGTGGGGCTGAAAACAGGAGGAGGAATCTTACTGCATAGAGACATCAGTGGGACACACTCACATTTGGTGTATTCCGTCCTGGTACCTGGTAGGATTGTGCTATCCCTGCTCTCATGAACTCAAAGGGGCCATGTGTCACTTCCTTTAACAGCTGTGACACTTCACTAAACTTTTAAGTTCTTTGGCATTTTACTTGCCTGGTTGTATACTAGCTGTTAAACAACACAAACTTACTCTCTTTTGGAGGCATCTCTTTCTCTGCCCCTGATTCTAGACTTCTGCGGCTTCATTCTAGATTTCCTATTTTATCACTATTCATTCTCCACGGGTGATTCCATCTATTCTCTGAGTATTGTACCTTCTGCACTTGTGACTCTCAAATTCACATACATAGCCAAGATACTTTGCTGACATACTGATTGTGCACTTAACTATTCACTGATCATTTTTACTTAGATTTTCTGTAGACAAAAAACACTAAATATTTTAAATATTTTTTTCCAAATTTTATTTTCAAAATTTACTGCATGTTTTTTCCCATGAATGATGTTGCTGTGAATATCATCATATTAGAACAAATTGTCAGCTGAGAGTTCTTTTTTGAGTCTTTCATGAACAAATCTTGTCTTAATAAATGTACAAAAATAGACATAAAAATCAATCTCACAATATTTTCCATACAAATTTGTGACCATTTTCATCAATTTCTTAAATTGTCTTCATTGAAATTTAATGCACATATGATAAAATTCATAACTTCTAGTGGAAAACTGGATGAATTATTACAAATTCACTCATATCATCAACATGCCATTCATAAAATAGTAAGATTCCACATGGAGATTTTTTCTTTCCTGGTTTTCAGGTGAGTACCCCCTATCTACTTCCAATCCCAGGCAACCACTAATCTGATTTCCAATGGCATATATTAATTTTGAATCTTCCAGAAAATCATTTAAATACTTATATAAAGTGCTTGACTTGACATTTTCTTAGATTATTCTATAAAAATGCTATACACATCTTTTGTCAGATACATGTATTACAAAAATTTCTTCTTTTCTGTACCTTACACTTTAATTACCGTAACTGCCTTTTGAAGAGTGTAAAGTTTTAACTTAGATGAAGTCTCTGTTATGTTTTTTTCATTATTAGTGTATTTTGTAATCTATTTTTAAAAAGAAACTTGTGGCTTAGCTCCAGGTCACAAAGAATTTCTCCCAGAAGTTTAAGGGGAGCAATAATTTTTATTCTGAGAGCAATAATGAACACTCTGAGATTGATTTTTTGCATGTTTTGGGGCATTTCAGACAAGAATTGCTGATAAGACAGACTCAAAAAAGAACTTCTAGTTTATAATTTGCTCTAGCATGGTGATATCATTCATAGTAACATGTAGTAGTAGCCAGAAGGGGCAAAGTTTTTTTAAAAGTTTAGTTTTGTTTTTGAAGTGTGATTTCATATGATGTGAACCAGGGATCACAGGGTACATGTTGTTCCATGTGGATCAAGTTATTGCTATTTCACTAAAAAAACAAACAAACAAACAAAAAAAAACTGTCCTTCTCAATGAATTATTTGGTTGCCTTTTCAGAAAACCAAATGGCCATGAATGTATGGGTCTATTGCAGTATTTCCTTTTATATTGTATTCATCAATGTATCCATGGGTATGCCAATATCACACTCTCTTGATTACTGTAGATTCATAATAAGTTTAGAAATCAATTAGTATATATCCCCAAGTCAAAATTTTGTTCAATTGTTTTCTTTTTCCATTTTCAAATTTTCTTTGGCTATTGTGGGTTCTTTGCATTTACGTATCAATTTTAGAATTAGCTTGTTAATATTTGTGATAAAGTAAGCCATCTGAGATTTTGGTTACAGACTCTGTAGATTAATTTGGGAATAATAACCATCTTGAAAAAGATGCTGAAATTATCAGTCTTTGATTCTTTATATTCAAAATCAAGAAACAAAAAAACATGGTTGAGATGTGTATTATACAGATTAGGTAAGATATTGTATACCTAATTTTTGACCATGCCTTACACATAATGAATGCTTATACTTATTGCTATTAATTTCATGTGTCATCTCATGTCATTAAAACCCTAACCAGGTAAACAGAGTAGGACTTAGCATCAACAGGTATTTATTAAGAATCCTTTGCTAGAAGATTTTGGTTAAATAAATACATAATCAGAACATGAAGTATCTTATTCATTCAAAGCCAGGGTGGTGGTGTGTCTCAGTGGAAGACAAATCTTGCCTAGCATGTGTGAGGCACTGGGTTCAATTCTCAGCACCACATAAAAATAAATAAACTTCCATTGACAACTAAAAAAATTAATTAAAAAAAAAAGCACACAGCCAGTGAGTGGAAGAGGCAGGTCTTGAATTAAATACGTCTTCTAATTCTGATCGTCTCTTTACTATAATAGGTATTTAGATGGCATATGGAAGAAGGCAAAGGGTTAGAGAGCTCAGAACAATGATTCATCCTAAACAGAACCGGAAAAGGAGTTGGAAAAAGAAGAGACACTGGGTCCTTAATTTCTTATTGACTCCCAATCCTGAGTTCACCATACTTTTCCTTTCCCCTGTCCTCACTGGCTATTATGTTTTCCAGAGACTCATATTTCCAGTCTTCCTACTATTAACCTAAAAGGTAAAGCACTGGTAGATCCTCTGACTTCTTTACCTGTTATGGTTTAGATCTAGATTTCCCTCAAAGTCTCATATATGGAAGATTTCATCCCCAGTGCGGGAATGTTCAGAAGTTGGGCTTTGGGGAAGTGATTGGATCATGAGGACTCTGAACTAATTGGTGGATTAATTCATTAAGGAATTCATAATTTGAATAGACTCTTGGGAGGTGGTGAAAAGTACAGCAATTAGACCTAGTAGAAGGAAGTGAGTTCTTGGGTGGATAGCCCTGGGGACTCTATCTTGATCCTAACTCCTTCCTCTTTCACTGCTTCCCATCTGCCATGAAGTGAACATCTTTGCTCTGCTATGCCATTTCACCCTGATGCTCCTCTGCCTTACCTCAGGCCCAAAGTAATGGAGCTGACCAATGAGGTACTGAAATCTCTGAAACCAAGAACCAAAGTTAATCTTTCTTCCTTTAAGTTGTTCATATCAGGTATTTTGGTCACATCAACAAAGAGCGAACTAACAAACCACTGTCAGATCAGCCAAGTAAGCTGGGATTCACTCAGCATTCCATCAGCACTTCTGTCCTGAGCATCTCCTGGCAGCAGTGGGTTGACCCTCAGGCCATTTCCTGACATCTGAGATGCACTTGACACAGACAAGGGATTCATGCTTTAGTGCAAATAACTGCTTGCTTGGCTTTGTTTACTTTATTTGACAGTTTACACTTATTTAGGATGACCTCTTATGGGAAGGTTTGGGATATTTAACACACTCCTTCTCTTCTAGCCTTTTCTGGCTTCCTATCCATTTCAGGTGCTGTTTCTGAGCTAAGTTTAGTCACTGAAATAATAGCCCAATAAATTAACTGAGAAAGGCTGCGAATTGAGAATGTTCATGCCTGGCAAGTCTACCATTTAGTAGAAACAACTGAATTAATATTTGAAGGGATATGTAAACATTTACTTTATGGTTCTGTGCCAGGTTTCAGTGGAATATTAATTTTTATGGACATGCTAATAAACTGGTGCCACTTTCATGTGAAAAAAAAAAAAAAGGTGTAATGGAAATACTGACATATCCTTGAAATATTCTATTTTATTCACCTCAAAATTATAAACACTTTTACTGACTTGAGGGCCTGGAGTGGTTTGGGTAAACTAGGATATGTTTTCTAATAAGATTTCAATAGAATAGTTTCTGTTTCTTCCAATCAGTTACTGGTACTAAATGTCATACTTAAACAATGTCTCTCCCCAGATCTGCCACATAAAAACAGTTAAATATAGTTCAACAGTGAGTAATTCTCAGATGCTAAGATCCATGCAAAGGCAATGAAGACAGCAAAGTTACAGACCCTGCTCAAAAAGAAAAAGAAAAAAAAAAAAAAAAAAAGGTCATTCAAAGGACTTTCAAGGTCTACCTTGAGAATGACCAAAACACTCCAGATCTTGGAGAAGTGAAATGTTCCTGACTAGACAGAAGGTCCTGAAAAAGGAAGTGGATTTTTTTACCTTGAGGTGAACTAGAGACTGTTTCTGAGATACAGGCAAAGTCCCAGGAGTGTCCATTGAGAACTAAGGATCAAAGGAAACATAAGAGACACAAAATATGGTCTATGACACTTAGGCCAGCCATTTTTCTTCAGTGTCTAGGACTCAATGAAAATGAATGTAGACTTCATTAAAACAGGTTTTGATTATAGGCTAAGCCTAGGACTTGAGAAGACATAAGGAATATCCTCTTAGGAATATATTTTTAGGCATATTCTGGGGAGATTTTTAAATTCATATTAGAACCTTATAGTTATATACAGTAGTTGGGTTCATCCTTACATAATCATACATGCATGGAATTCAATTTCAATTCACAATCCCCCTTCTTCTCTCCACTTTTCCTTTCCTGACTCCCTCCCTTCCCCCATTCTCCTTCTACTCTGCAACATTTCCTTTCACTATTCTATTTATTTATATTCTGTTAGTTCTTTACTTACACACAAACATGAAATTCCCTGTGCATATTTATATATGCACATAACATGACTTTTTAAGAATTCATTCTGTATTGATGCCCTTTTCCCTTCCCTCCCCTCTACCTCTCAATTAACTTCTACCCTCATGATCTTCCCTATAAATTTATGATATCCTATTCTTTGCCTCTCCTTTCCTTTATTTGACTCTAGCTTCTACATATGAGAGAAAATATTTGACCTTTGATTTTCTGAGTCTGGCTTATTTTACTCAGCATGATATTATCCATTTCCACCCATTAAACAGAAAATGCCATAATTTCATTCTTCCTTATGATTGAGTAGAACTCTATTGTATATATGCACCACAGTTTATTAATCCATTCTTCTATTGATTGACACCTGGATTGATTCCATAATTTAGTTATTGTGGATTGTGCTGCTGTAAACATTGAGGTGACTGTATTGCTGTGGTATGCCGAGTTTAGTTCTTTTGGGAGAATACCAGGGAGTGGGATAGCTGGGTAATATGATGGTTTCATCTCTAGTTTTTTGAGGAATCTCCACACTGCTCTCTAGAATGGTTGTACTAGTCTGTAGTCCTACCAGACTGTATAAGCATTATCTATTTTCTGGGGAAATTTTAAAAAGTGTTCTATTTACTTAGAAAGCCTGGAATTTAATTAATTCATTTTGTAGCTTATTCATACCAGAGAATAAGTTATACAAATTTATTGAATTTTCTACATGGGCTACCATCAAGCTGTCTTTGTTCCATTTCATGCTACTCTCAGAAAAGGCATAGTTGGACACATTTCTCAAAAACCTGGGGCAGAGGACAGGATTTTATAAAGTTAGTTATAAAAAAAATTATCTTGGTCTGAGGATATAGCTCAGTTGGTAGAATGCTTGCATTGTAAGCACAAAGCTCTGGGTTCAATCCCCAGCACCACATTAAAAAAAAAAAAATTATCTAGGCAAACTGGATGTACTCAACTATAGGTGAACAAACATTTGATGACTATTGTTAGAACCTAACCTGTTATTATTGTGTGATTAATTGAACTTGAATAAATGTCATATTTTATCTCAGAATGAAACTTTAAATACAAGTACAAGAGGAAGTTAAGAAATTTAATTTCTCCAGTTTCAGCTTTTTAAATAATACATAATATAATACTATAACTTTTGTAAGATTTTCATAAAAACAAAATAAAATGATTTACATAAATTCCTTGACAAAGAATGTGGCACATCAGTAGCATCCAAAAGACATAACCATTCCGTTAGAGTGAATTGGCTGGACTGTTTTATTTTCATGAAGATAACTGTGTGGGGTCTCTTCCATCCAGATTCTATTTTTCTACTGTCTTACTGAGACCAGGTGAGCTCCTAGGTCCTAATACTGCTTGTTACGGCGAAATTGAAATCTGCTTTTCTAGTCCCTGAAGGATAGTCCCTGGACGACTTCTAGTTTTAGGGAAGAAGGAAGAAAGCCCCCATTTTTAGAAAGATACTATGATGCTTATCTAAGACCATGTCTTGCCTTCATAGTAGTTAGCCTTTACTGAGTACTTACTGTGATGGTCCTATATATTTTAATCCTTATGATCACTTTATTCATCAGGTGCCACAAATATCCATTTTACAGCTGAAATATGTCCCTCATGGAGGTCAAATCACTTATGTAGCATCACATGACTAGTAGTGATTGCACAGCCCACATCTGGAGCATCTCTCAGGGACTGCTTTGCTTTCTCTCTCCAATTCCATCTTCACATCCAGAGCTTCAAACTCACATTTCCCTCTGCAGTCATGCCTCCCTTGTAGACTAAAGAGACTGTCTTCACCCTGTATACGTGTTGTCCTTCTGGTCCTGTTCTTTGGTCAACATATGAAAACTATTACGAAGTTGACAGAGCTGCACAATTGGAGCTGGTTGCCTTTTCCATTAGACTCAACCTGAAGGAATGGTGCCACAATATCCCATGCAGAAAGTGCTTCCTGGTTCTTATAAAAGTTTGGTCAAAGGACTTCTCTGGAGTGATCTATATTAATGTACAGGATGTTTATGGTTGAAACAGAGGTCTAGCAAACACCTCAACAACATGAGGAGACAGGGGTTAGGGCACAGGCACACTTGATGTGAACCTCATCTCAATCACTACTAGTCATGTGATGCTACATAAGTGATTTGACCTCCAAGAGGGACATATTTCAGCTGTAAAATGGATAATTATGGCACCTGATGAATAAAGTGATCATAAGGATTAAAATATATAGGACCATCACAGTAAGTACTCAGTAAAGGCTAACTACTATGAAGGCAAGACATGGTCTTAGATAAGCATCATAGTATCTTTCTAAAAATGGGGGCTTTCTTCCTTCTTCCCTAAAACTAGAAGTCATCCAGGGACTATCCTTCAGGAACTAGAAAAACCACAAGGGTGCATATTTGGTACGTAAAGAGATGGTGATTAGGGTTGTTAGGGGAGGTCTGGAGAGCTCCCTTTAAAAATACAGCATTTCACCATACTATGCTTGAGCCCATACAAATTCCACATGACTATAACATGGAGCAAGAATAGTGTTTTGCTCATTAAGGTGTGTGTAGCAGTGAGGATGGCTTTGGGATGCAAAGAATGAGGATGATGGGGCAGGAGAAAACAAACCAGATGTCAGACCAGGAAGTTAATCCATCTACTTAAGCCAAAGACCTGTCGACTACAGAATGGAAGAACTTCCTTGGCTCCAGTGAAATAAAATTCTGTTCAAAAGATGTGAAGAAGGAAAAATTCTCTTGCAAAAGCCCTGTTTTAAGTCTACCAGGGAGCCTCAGGCATTGAGAGCTTTAGAATCTGACGAGAATCAAAACTAAAGCTCACTTAATCACATTGAGAGGAAGACTCCATGAACTTCATCATGGAGATTATTTCATAATCTTCACAAGCTTCCCCTGGCTCTATGTCAAGCTATGTGCAGAATCATGGGTCACTCTTTCATTACTGCTAAGGGTTGGAAGAGAAACAGCAGTTTGACTGGCATTTTACTACATAAGACTTGTTTCAAATCCAGCTCCAATTATGCAATGCTATTTCAGACTGTCCATTTCACAATGGCTTTCACATGTTTCTGTATATGAATATCTAAACTTTTCCATTCTATGAATTCAGATCTTTTCTACAAAATCCTGTGCATTCTCAAAGTTTATTCATGTGACTTGGGGGATTTAGAAACAAGACATAGTATTTGTTATGGTTTGTATGTGAGATGTCCTCCAAACCTTTCTGTGTTAGTGCAGCAATATTCAGAGGTAAATGATTTGATTCATCAGTCCATCCTAATTTAGAAGGTCTACTGTTCTGCATGGTGGGGTGTGGTTGGAGAAGGTGGGTCACTGGAATGTGCCTTGGAAGGGTTTATCTTCACCCCACCCTTCTTTCTTTTCCTGGGTACCATGAGCTGAACTGCTTTCTTTCACAGTGCCCTTCCACCATGACGCTCCACCTCATATTAGGCCCAGAGTCAGTCAACCATGGACTGAACCTCTGAACCCATGGCCAAAATAAACTATGCTCCATCTAAGTTGTTCTTGTAGAGTATTTTAGTGAAAGCACAGAAAAACTGAGACAATGCTTTATGTTTGAACATAATTTATGTGTTTATTGATCTGAATCTGGACATGAATATTCTTTTGTTTTTTTAATGTTAGAATACCTAAAGTATTCTACTCCAAGAATCTTTGAGAGTCTGAAAAGATAATATGTTTTATACATTTTTCCCAAATGTATTCTTTTTTAAACAAAAGAATAAGTTCTCTTATTAAGTACTATTATTGTTGCTATTTTTATAATGCCAATTACATTCAATGTAAGCTCATATTTGTAAAACAAAAAAAAATTGAAATGGTATCAAACACAGCTATAAACTTCTATCCATTTAAGGATGTAGTATAATGCAGTAAATAAATGCATAGGCTGTGGAGCTAGGACGATTTCAAGGAGTTCTGTCATTTGAGTGGTGAGGGTACCAGAGAGAGTGATAACTTACAGTAGAGATTCTACTGGACAAATTGACCAAAAGTCAAATTTGCTTTTAGAGCTTTTCATAGTTTTCTGCTTTCACCCCAAGTCTTCAGTTCTGTCTTACCCAGACCAAATTTCTCATATATATTGCTTTCAGCCACTTGTCTAGTTTATCACTGTTTGTATATGTATATTCTTGAAGAAGTAGTTAACTACTGAGTTTAGGAGTGACACTTGATTGAACTTTGTGTTTTGTGATGTATCCAGAACTTGGGCCTTTGTTCATAAGTGGTAAGGTTAGTTATAAGCCATCAAGTTTCCTCTCACCTACACAGTTCCCAGCCTTACCAACTGAACTCACCAAAAGGTTTTCCTGAGGCTTTTACCCTAAAGCCCTGGCATTTGTTCCATGTCTGTCCCTCTATCTATGTGTTTGTTATTCAAATCTTTATATGATTTGAATTGTTTTCATGGATTTTCTAGCCCAGTAGTTTGTTCTAACATGTCATATCCTTCAGCTAGGTTACTTCCTTCACTCTTATTCTTAAGGAGTTAAATAATCCCTTACATGAAATAATCCCCTTTTGATAAATGTCTGATGGCATGGGTCTCACATTAAAGTACGAGAAAGAATAGCTTCACTCCCCTAAAAATTCTCAGATTCTCTATGTTCTGCCTATTTATCCTTCTCTTCCCCTCAACACCTGGGAACCGCTGATCTTTTTTACTGTCTCTATAGTTTTACCTTTTCCAGAGTGTCAGAAAATTTGAAATATACATTATCTCAATACCCAGGATTCTCTAGAGAAATAGAGCAAATAGGATTATATATATATATTATATTATATATATTATATATAATAATAGAGGTTATTATATATATATATATATCACACACATATATTGAGAGAGATAGATTTATTATAAGAAATTGGCTTATGCAATTATGCAGAAGTGGAGATTGGGAAATCCAAGATCTTCAGGGTAAATCAACCTGCCAGAGACCCCAAAAGAACCAATGCTTAGATTCAAATCCAAAGACAGAAAATACTCCTAGTCTTAGAATGTTGCCAAGCAGAAAAAATCCCCTCCTACTTAGAGAAAGTCAGCCTTTGTGTTCTATTCATGCCTTCACCTGATTGGGTGATGCCACTCCACCAATTTAAGTGATAATTTTATACAAAATCACTCCTTATACTCTCTGATCAAATATTTGGAATACCAGAACCCAGAATCATAGACACACAAAATTAACCATTGCAGTTGCAAAATCTTCTCAGATTGGTTTTGTTCACTAGGAATATGATTTGAATTTCCTCTCTGTCTTGGCATGGCTTAAGAACTCATTTTCTCTTAACCTTGAATAATGTTCCATTGTCTTTATACAGTATAATTTATCTATCCTTTCACCTACTGAAGACATCTTGGTTGCCTCCAAGTTTTGGCAATCATGAATAAAACTGCTATAAACATCTGTGTGAAGGTTTTTGTGTAGACAAATGTTTTTGATTAATTTGGGTAAATACCAAAGAGTGTGACTGCTAGTTCATATGTTAAGAGTATGTTTAATTTTGTAGGAAAAAATTTCTGTTGTTTTAAGCCACGATGCTTATGGTAATTTATTGCAGCAGTCCTAGGAAACTAATGCAACCATCCCTATATGAAATGAAGAAAAGACAGAAGTATGTATCTAGCGGTTTTAATTCAAATAGAGGCAATGGGCTTAGTATTAATGGAGAAGAATCTGGAAATGGCCTTTGGCTAGGGAAACAACATATCAGAAATAGCTCATTATTTTAGATCCTGGAAAGTAGATCTGTAGGACATTTTCCTACTTGAATTTTCTCTGATATTATAATAGATATTATTGTTATAATACAATATTATTATTATAATAATTATAATAGAGGTTATTATAATAACTTCTGGCATCAGAGGTTAGAACCTCTAATAACACAAATAAGAGTCAACATTTACCTAACTTTATAGTTTAGAAAGTACTCTCTTTCTGCATTGACTCTGTTCCTGATGACAACACAGGGAAATTTTCAGTACTTCGAAACATAAATGGTGAACCCCAGCTCTGATGCTTATTATTTGGATAATCTTGGCCATGTCACTTACCTCTCAGTTTTGCCATCTACAAAGTGTGACTAATACTAATATTTAAATAAATAAATAAACATGTGGGTTATGGCATAGTAAGCACTCTATAGATATTGATGGCATTTATCATTATTGTTATAATGATAATTTATCATTATAATTAATACTATTATAAATATAAAAAGTCTAAGGTTGAGTAAGTAAATAAACTTGCCCTTGATCAAATAGTTGTGAATGATAGGTATCTGACTTCAAACTCCTTCAATATGCAATCCTCCATACAAGGAGGGTAGAATATATATTTAAACTTCTGTAAAAACTGCAACTTTGCACTATCCATTTTGTCAAGGGTAATTTTATATTATGCATAAAATAATCAAGACTAGTTTTCAAGACTGTACAAGGCTCTGGTGTGAGTTTTCAGGTACACATATACATAATTCATGCAAACCATGGCAATTTCATATGGTCTAAAATTGCAAAATTGATCTGGGGCAAATCAGAACATGTGTTGCTTTATTTCCCTTTCCCAAATGGCATTTAATCTTTTGGGCAAAATACTAGGAAAGGATTGTGCACATAAATTATAGTTTTAGAAAACACATGAATATATTTAAATACATATGCCTACACATATGTACAGAATTACAGCTTTATTTTATTTTTATTTTCAGGACAGCAAGTACTATCACTTCACAAATAACATGGATATCCACCATAGTAAGAGTACTAAATACTGAAGTATTGCATTCTGTGCTTTTTGTATAGTTACTTATTGAGCTTTCACAATAATTTAGCAAACTGTTTACTATTATTATTCATTTTAAAGATAGAGACACCAAAGCTAATAGAATTTCCATGATTGTTCTCTAAATCCTTAAACTCTTGACAGCAGAGTAAAAGCATACTCAACTCTGTCTTGATTCAAATCTCAAATATGGATGTTTTGTCTAATGAAGTTATTGCTGTTTAATATTTTAGTTAAGCTGAAATAAGGATGAAGTAAATCAAAGGCCAGGAAAACCTAATTACCCCACAAAGCCATACATTCATTCCTGATCTGAAGTCAACCCTGCAGTTCCACTTAGCAGTCAAGGTTTCAGGTACTGGGCCAGTAGTGAATCTGAGCTTTGTTTCTGGATGATGGCCATAGGAAGCCTTGCTGGAAATTTTATTTTCTTTGGGTGGTGGTTTATGCCAACTTAAACAAACATTGTAGGTTCAGGAGATTATTCCATGGATCCATGCGCAGTTTTAAACCCACAATGCTAAAGAAAAGTGCTTTAGAAAAAGCATATTCAAAATATAAAAATTAAAATTTATGCTACGCTACAGGACAAATGCTGCCTTCCAAAATGGAAACTGGGGGGGGGGGGAAGGAGAAAGAGAGACTCCATATTGTCAGATTGCATATAGAGATGGGAGGATTTACCGAGAACAATATTTCATTATGTACAAGTAATCTAGTTCAGGATTTTGGCCATTTGTTTTACGAATGTTTACATTAAATTATCAGAAATCATTTGCACAAAAATGGAAATAGAAGGTATTTCTATCCCCCAAAAAGACAGACATAAAAATTTTTCATCTATTTTTGTCCAGAGAAGTTTAGTAATAAGAATTTTGAAACTCCAAATTATCAGAATATAGAAGAAAATTACTAGTGTTTTGCTTATTAGCTAGTTCTTTAACACAGTCGTTGGTTGCACATTTTAATGAGTTTAATCATGACTCTCCAGATACTTGAGTGTATCTAAATTAAAAGGCCTTCCTGTAGCAGTAAATTTAGTTTGAAAGTGCATGAACAAACATGCAAAGGGGAGAGATCGATGAAGCTAAAACAGTTGGTACCCCCACTGGGCAATTGACAGTCTGTGTTTTCTCAGCATAATTTTAAGTAACAAAGTCCTGGCGGAACTGGGACTATTGAAGATCTGCCCAGAAGGTGAACAATGCTGCTGTCAGAGAAAAGGGAGTAGAAAATAGAGACATTTTAAAACATTTCAGAAATGTTTCAGGAATTTAAATTTAAGGTATGCAGATTCTTGACTCATTCCTATTATTGTTCCTTCCAGACTTTCATATGCCTATAAATCCCCAATGGGTCATATTAAAAATAATTTCTGATTCAGTAGGTTTGAAGTAGGGCCAAGTTTTGTCATTACTAACAAACTCCCAGGTAACACTGATGCCAGTCATTAATTGACAAACCTACACAGTTTACGTGGAAATAAGAAGGGTTTTCCTAGGACATGGGACTTTTAGCTAAAACTAAAACAGACCTGGATAAATTAGGATGTTTAGTCATTCTCTATTACCACATTTTAAGTATAAGAAACCAGGTTTTAACTGAAATCCAACAAAAGAATTTCTAATCATGCTCAGATATTTGTTCATAATATGAGAGCAATGGACAAACATATAGGTTCACTTGATAGTGCATTAAAATGCTTCTACTTTGAAATTCTTTCCTATGCATAAATGAACAACTTCACTGGGTCAGATCTGGCTTATAAATCCAACTCTGACCTAGGTCTAGTTCCTGTTCTTAACCTTTTAAAAGGCATCAATATGTTCCAAATAATCTTTCTGGAAACAAACAGCTCTGCATATTTAATTAAATCACAAAATTTAGAAGCCTAAAGAGCAGGATAAATATTCTGCTAATATTTGTATAATGCAGACACTAAGGGAAACTCTCTTGACATTGCAGTCTTTACCCGAATTCAAAGTCAGGCTTTCCATAGAGGAATTTGAATCCTGCAGTAGACTTAAAGTAACTTTTGCAATAATAAAACCCAAGCCCAAACCATCATTTTATTGACCTGAAAGAAATGTATTCAGCTTGAGTTATAAATATTATTTAAATCTTTCTTTAGCTTGATGTCTGTCATTTGATAAGATCTTACAAATAAGCAAAGAAAAACATTGTAAAATAAATAAATAAATCCAGGCTCAGAGATATTGGAACTACTGGAAAAGAAAAGAGGATATGAAGTTAGGAGTACCAGGAATAGAATGCTACAGCTTAAATATCTCCAAAATTCATCTTGAAACTTAATCCCCAAGAAGGTGATATAGAGAGGAAGAACTATTTTGGATAAACTATGAGGATTCTGCCCTCGTGAATGGGATTAATGCCTTTATAAAAGAGGTTTCAGAGAGGTGCCTGGCTCTTCTTTCTCTTCTACCTGTGAGGACACAGTATTTGTCTCATTCGCAGGTTGTAGCACGCAGGTACCATGTTGGAATCAGAGAGCAAACCATAATTTTCAAATTACCTAGTGTCAGATATTCTTTTTCAGCAGCAGGAATGGACTGAGATGAGTTATATACAATACAGTAGCTGGCTTCCCACAGAGAAAGTGAGGGAGGGAGGGAGCTAAAGAAAGGAAGAAAGCAGAGTCATTTTGGAACTGAAGCTCATAATTTATGTCCCATTATTTCTACCATATTCTGTGATAGACACAAGTCACTACATCTATCTTACACAAGCACATGAATACCAGGAGGTGAGGAACACTGGGAGCCGATGTTAGATCTTCATGATACAGATTGTCCAGCAGAAGTAGGGAGTTCCTATGAAAGCTGCTAGAAATGATGCTTAAAATAAGGTCCCAGAGAGAAATAACTAAGGCATCTCATTTTTACTCAAGGCCCACTTTAACTATTACCATCTATAAATTTTTCTTGACCTCCCCTGCTTCTCACCACAACAGAGAAGTGCTTTGCTGCATTTCCTACAGTGCCTAATGCCATCTCAACTCTGATATCTATTATAATGGATCATAGCCACTTGTTGACATGCTCATCTCTCCCGAGAGTTATGTGAGGCACTATTAGACAAACACTATTAACTCTTCAGCTAGACCTTCTTCCATGCACTAATTGAAACTGTGGATTCCATATCACAGTGTTTATTTTTGAAAAACAGACTTAAGAACGCTGAATGCCTAAAGGTTAAGTGGGGAAAGTTAGGGTTACCGGCTATGGAAGTGCTGGGGTCCAGTCCTAGCTGGGGTCCTAGTGGTCATAGGTGATGGAGTAGGCGTCAGTGAGGTGGAGAGCAAAGCAACACAAACTCAAGGAATGGATGCTAAGTTCTAAATTTTATTTTTCCCAGTCAGCTTTTTATACATTAAAAAGTTGACGGTTACATATGTTTTTCCAGATCAGAAAAAGATCACAAGGAAAAATAACAAAAATATCTTGTATAATCATTACTAGGCCAGGCAATGAAGTATTCTAATTATTTTTAGTAATTGCTTACTCGTGATAACCTATAACTAAACAATAAGACATATTAATATTGCTTAACTAATCATAAAGGTTAAAGCAAGTTCAGCAGGGTTGAGTAAATGTCAGTTGTGTGGCTACTGCTGTCGTTAATAAGTGCTAGACAGTTTAAGCTACCAATAATATGACATCATCTTCTACCGTGTGAACTTAAAATTGAGGAAATTTTTCTCCAGGGCATAGGTGGCCAGTAATATTTACAGCATTTAGTAAATCCTAATCTTTAAGAAATGGAATATCTTGCACTCTTGCATGTATACTTTCAAACCAGATTATAACATGTCCTGATTTTACATCTAAATATCCTGTGGGAGATAAAGGAGGGTCTAAATCCAGGGGCTTAAGAGGCATCCCTCTGTAAGGATGTCGTGGCTTTCCATTAATTAAATAAGCATTGTCATAAGGTGTTTTAACTGTAGGAACTCTATTTTCTTTATTTCTTCTGTTCCTGTGAATCATTCCTGATGGGGTTGGAGTTATTTGCCTACAGACTTCAGGTCATCTGAGAGTAGTCAACAGGGGATAGGCAGCTAGAACCTATTTTTGTATTTTCTCATAACATTCTTGGTTACTCAAAGTTTCATTACAAATGACTAAATCTGAAACCACTGTTTCATTAGAAGTCTGGTTTTTATGTTTTAATCCTGGTTCTGTTAAGACCCCTGTTTTCAGGGAAAACACATAAAATATTAATAGTAAAGCTACACATATTAAGCAAGCAAGGAAGGAAAGTCTGCAACCGAATTCCCAATATGATGAGACTTTGCAAACACTTTTATTACTCAGTGGAATCCTTGTCAAGCACTGAGGGGAATTGCAGGTGGGGTAACATGGAAGTCCACGGCATGGAAGTGACTGAGAGGAATAATCAATCCTGTGCTGGAGGCCTTACACTTCTCCTCCTGTCCTACTCTCCACACTTCTCCCTCCCTCATCTGTGCTCCAGGAGACAAAAACCTAAGGAACTGTCATATAGGTTCCTTACCTTCTGTTTTCTAGAAATGCTCTGTCAATGGCAGACACCTGCAGAGACCAGAGACCCAGAAAGAGGGGGTAAGATTTCCCAGGTTGTTTCCCTCCCAGTTTCCATGGGCCACCTGTGGACTATGAAGGTCATAGTGCCTTGCAGGTCTTTTCCTATATACAGCCACCCTGCATCTGGCTTCTAGCAACTTCTCTCCCCTGCTCTTCTTACCAGCTCCCCTGCTCCTGTTGGCCCTGAGGAGACACAAAACCTGGTTGCACTCTAACCCCTGCCTACACCTTTCAAAATAGTGCTTTATTAGTTTCTACTCAAATTACCTAATTCGAGTAAACCGTTTCGTGATAGGACCCTGATCAACACAGTTTCCAATGCTATGAAAGGCCAGCTTACTCTGGAATTCATCACAGGAAAAAAAGAATAATAAGAAAAGAAAAAAGAACCCTGAGGCTATTGGATTATATGTACTCTAAAATTGTGAGCAAAGAAACGTGGCCCCATGGCCTCATGGAGCTTTTGGTTAAGTAATTATCTTCCAATCATGTTTAGAGATTTTTATTTGTTTGGTTTTCTAAAGGAATAGTTTTTTAAAAAAGATATTAGTAAGATAGAATGTGAAAACAAGACCTTATTAAACTGCAAATAAATTGTCTCAAGTTTAAGAGAAAAGAGGGGAATAAGATGCAAATTGTAAGTTACCATTGGTGATAGCAAAAGCCTTGAGAGGTCATAGTCAATTCACTACTACACAAGAAGGAAGATGGAAAACCAGCCAAGAAAACTGTCTGCAGACATATAGTAACAGTACAGCTGAACATAATAGCAACAAGTAGCAAATAGGAGGCCTCACTCTAAGTCCTTTAAGTGTTTTATTATACCTAATTCCCACAAAACACACTGGAGCTACCACATATAATTCATTTTTAAAGATGGGGAACTTTAGACACAAATGAATTAAGCAACATATTATAAGCAAACAGGAAATGCAGGATTGGGATATAAACCCCAAACTCCTCCTCTTAACCATGATTTAATATTTTTTTAATACGGCCTGAATATATTTATTTTTTTGTTTACACCAGGTTTGTATTTTTTTATTTATTTTTTTATATTTTTTTAATTAAAAATCATAAATTGACATAGGGCAGTGTTGTTTCATTCATTCTGTTATTTTTTTCCCTTCCCCCCCACCCCTCCCACCCCTCACACCCCTCCCACCCCTCTTTTCCTTCTATACAGTCCTTCCTTCCTCCATTCTTACCACCCTCCTTATCCCTAACCCTAACCCTAATACTAACTCCTCCTATCCCCCATTATATGTCCTCATCCACTTATCAGCGAGATCATTCATCCTTTAGTTTTTTGAGATTGGCTTATCTCACTTAGCATGATATTCTCCAATTTCATCCATTTGCCTGCAAATGCCATAATTTTATCATTCTTCATGGCAGAGTAATATTCCATTGTATATATATATATGCCAAAGTTTCTTTATCCATTCATCAACTGAAGGGCATCTAGGTTGGTTCCACAATCTGGCTATGGTGAATTGAGCAGCTATGAACATTGGTGTGGCTGTATCTCTGTAGTATGCTGATTTTAAGTCGTTTGGGTATAGGCCAAGGAGTGGGATAACTGGGTCAAATGGTGGTTCCATTCCAAGCTTTCTGAGGAATCTCCATACTGCTTTCCAGAGTGGCTGCACTAATTTGCTACCCCACCAGCAATGTATGAGTGTACCTTTTTCCCCACATCCTCCCCAACACCTATTGTTGCTTGTGTTCCTGATAATCACCATTCTAATTGGGGTGAGATGAAATCTTAGGATAGTTTTGATTTGCATTTCACTTATTACTAGAGATGTTGAACATTTTTTCATATATCTGTTGATTGCTTGTACATCTTCTTCTGTGAAGTGTCTGTTCATGTCCTTAGCCCATTTGTTGATTGGATTATTTGTATTCTTGGTGTAGAGTTTTTTGAGTTCTTTATAGATTCTGGAAATTAGCGCTCTATCTGAAGTATGAGTGGCAAAGATATTCTCCCACTCTGTAGGCTCTCTCTTCACATTACTGATAGTTTCCTTTGCTGAGAGAAAGCTTTTTAGTTCAATCCATCCCAGTTGTTGATTCTTGCTTTCATTTCTAGGGCTATGGGAGTCCTGTTAAGGAAGTCTGATCCTAAGCATAGTATGAGAAAATTGTATTTATTTGGGTTTGTGTCCATGTCCTCTATTCTGTACTACTGATCTACCTGTCTATTTTGGTACCAATACCATGCTGTTTTTGTTACTATTGCTTTGTAATAGAGTTGAAGATCTGGTATGGATATACCCCCTGCTTCACTCTTTCTACTTTCTACTGGCTTTAGCTATTCTGGGTTTCTTATTCTTCCAGATGAATTTCATAATTGCTTGCTCTATTTCTGTAAGGTACATCATTGGGATTTTAATTGGAATTGCATTGAATTTGTATAGCACTTTTGGTAGTATGGCCATTTTGACAATATTAATTCTGCCTATCCAAGAACATGGGAGATCTTTCTATCTTCTAAGGTTTTCCTTAATTTCTTTCTTTAGTGTACTGTAGTTCTCATTGTAGAGGTCTTTCACCTCTTTTGTGAGATTGATTCCCAAGTATTTTATTTTTTTCTATGCTATTGTGAATGGAGTAGTTTTCCTAATTTTTCTTTCTGAAGATTCATCACTTATGTATAAAAATAAGCATTGATCTTGGAACCTGCTTCTTTACTGAATTCACTTATGAGTTCTAAGAGTTTTCTGGTGGAATTTCCAGGTTCCACTAAATATACAATCATGTCATCAGAGAACAGGGATAGTTTGAGTTCTTCTTTTCCTATTCGTATCCATTTAATTTCTTTGGTTTGTCTAATTGCTCTGGCTAGAGTCTCAAGAATGATGTTGAATAGAAGTGGTGAAAGAGGGCATCCCTGCCTTGTTCCAGTTTTTAGGGGGAATGCTTTCAGTTTTTCACCATTTAGAATGATATTGGCCATGGGCTTAGGGTAGATGGCCTTTATAATATTAAGGAATGTTCCCACTACCCCAATTTTTTCTAGTGTTTTGAGCATGAAGGGATGCTGTATTTTATCGAATGCTTTTTCTGCATCTATTGAAATAATCGTGTGATTCTTAACTTTTAGTCTGTTGATATGATGAATGACATTTATTGATTTCCGGATGTTAAACCAACCTTGCATCCCTGGGATAAAACCCACTTGATCGTGGTACACTATCTTTTTAATATATTTTTGTATGCGATTTGCTAAAAGTTTGTTGAGAATTTTTGCGTCGATATTCATTAAGGATATTGGTCTGAAATTTTTTTTCCTCGATGTGTCTCTGTCTAGTTTAGGTATCAGGGTGATATTGGTTTCATAGATTGAGTTTGGGAGGGTTCCCTCCTCTTCTATTTCATGGAATACTTTGAGAAGTATTGGAATGAGCTCTTCTTTAAAGGTTTTGTAGAACTCGGCTGAGAACCCATCTGGTCCCGGACTTTTCTTTGTTGGTAGGTTTTTGATGACTTTTTCTATTTCATTGCTTGAAATTGATTTATTTAAGTTGTGTATGTCCTCCTCGTTCAGTTAAGGTAATTCATATGTGTCTAGAAACTTGTTGATGTCTTCCAGGTTTTCTGTTTTGTTGGTGTATAAATTTTCAAAATAGCTTTTAATTATGTTTTGTATTTCACTCATGTCTGTAGTGATATTTCCTTGTTCATTCTGAATTTTAGTAATTAGAGTTTTCTCCGTCTTTCTCTTTGTTAGTGTGGCTAAGGGTTTATCAATTTTGTTTATTTTTTCAAAGAACCAACTATTTATTTTGTCAATTTGTCCGATTGTTTCTTTTGTTTCAATGTCGCCTCTGATTTTAACTATTTCCTGTCTTCTACTACTTTTGGTGTTGGTCTGCTCTTCTTTTTCTAGGGCTTTGAGCTGTAGTGTTAAGTCGTTTATTTGTTGATTTCTACTTCTTTTGTTGAATGTGTTGATTTCTACTTCTTTTGTTCTTTGTTTTCGTTTACTTCTAAGAATTTTTTTATTTCCCTCCTGATGTCTTCTGTTATCCATTCATCATATAATAGTGTATTATTTAATCTCCAGGTATTGGAGAAGTTTCTGTTTTTTATTCTGTCATTTATTTCTAATTTCAATCTATTATGATCTGATAGAGTACAAGGTAGTATCTCTATCTTCTTGTATTTGCTAACAGTAGCTTTGTGGCATAAAACATGGTCTATTTTAGAGAAGGATCCATGTGCTGCTGAGAAGAAAGTGTATTCGTTCTTTATTGGATGGTATATTCTATATAAGTCGGTTAAGTCTAAATTGTTGATTTTATTATTGAGATCTATGGTTTCTTTATTCAATTTTTGTTTGGACGATATATCCAGCAGTGAGAGAGGTGTGTTAAAATCACCTAGTATTATTGTGTTGTGGTCTATTTGATTTCTGGAATTGAGAAGGATTTGTTTGACGTACATGGATGAGCCAATGTTCGGGGCATAGATATTTATGATTGCTATGTCTTGCTGATTTATGCTTCCCTTAAGCAGTATGTAATGTCCTTCTTTATCCCTTCTGACTAGTTTTGGCTTGAAGTCCACATTATCTGAAATGAGGATGGATACTCCAGTTTTTTTGCTGTGTCCGTGTGCATGGTATGTTTTTTCCCATCCTTTCACTTTTACTCTATGGGTATCTCTTTCTATGAGATGAGTCTCTTGCAGGCAGCATATTGTTGGATTTTTCTTTTTAATCCAATCTGCCAGTCTATTTCTTTTGATTGATGAGTTCAGGCCATTGACATTCAGGGTTATTGTTGTGATGTGATTTGTATTCCCAGTCATTTGACTCATTTTTGTTTTTTTGACATGATTTGGTTTCTCCTTTATTTGGCTATTCCTTTAGGCTAGTTTGTCCCATTGCTGATTTGCATTGTTGTTTTTCATCTCTTCCTCATGGAATATTTTGCTGAGAATGTTCTGTAATGCTGGCTTTCTTTTTGTAAATTCCTTTAGCTTTTGTTTATCATGGAAGGATCTTATTTCATCGTCAAATCTGAAAGTAAGTTTTGCTGGGTAGAAGATTCTTGGTTGGCATCCATTTTCTTTCAGGGCTTGGTAAATGTTGTTCCAGGCCCTTCTAGCTTTTAGGGTCTGGATTGAAAAATCTGCTGATATTCTTATTGGTTTTCCTCTGAATGTAATTTGATTCTTTTCTCTCACGCCTTAAAATTCTGTCTTTATTTTGTATGTTAGGTATTTTCATAATAATGTGCCTTGGTGTGGGTCTGTTGTAATTTTGTATATTTGGAGTCCTATAAGCCTCTTGTACTTGGATTTCCATTTCATTCTTCAGATTTGGGAAATTTTCTGATATTATTTCATTGAATAGATTGTTCATTCCTTTGATTTGTTTCTTTAAGCCTTCCTCAATCCCAATAATTCTTAAATTTGGCCCTTTCATGATATCCTATAATTCTTGTAGATTCTCTTCATTATTTCTTACCATCTTTTCTGTTTGGTCAACTTTGTTTTCAAGATTAAATATTTTGTCTTCAATGTCTGAGGTTCTGTCTTCCAGGTGTTCGATCCTATTGGTTATGCTTTCTATGGAGTTTTTAACTTGGTTTATTGTTTCCTTCATTTCAAGGATTTCTGTTTGTTTGTTTTTTTTCAGTATCTGTAACTATTGAAATGATCTCTTGCTTCCTGTATTTGCCTTTTTAACTGTTGATTGGTGCAATCATTTAATGCCTGCATTTGCTCTTTCATCTCCTCCTTCAATGCCTGCATTTGCTCTTTCATCTCCTTGTTTGCTTCCCTGATTGTTTTAATTATGTACATTCTGAACTCCCTTTCTGACATTTCTTCTGCTGTGCTGTCATTGGGTTTTATTGATACAGTATCTAGGTTTGTTTGGGACATTTTCTTCCCTTGTTTTCTCATATTGGTCAGATGTCAGTGGGACTCTGTGTTATTGCAGATTTCCTCTATTGGCTTATAGTGTCCCTGTAGATTTCCAGTGTATCACCTCCCAGCCTTCAGTAGCCTGAAATCTTGGAGTAACTTGATAATGCAGTGCTTCTGAAGTAAGCTGCCCCTAGCCCGCTACTGGTTCCAGGGCTTGGAGCTGGCTCTGTGTGGAAAGGCTCTCACTGGGGTGCCTGCTCCGAGAAGCTCACCGCGTAGCCTCCGCCAGAGTGCCCAGGGCTGCCTGGAGAAGACTCTAGCTGCCCTGCCCTACTCAAATAAACCACCCGAATCTGGGCCTGCCACCTGGGCCGAGCCTCACCTGGTGGGGGAGACTCATCCCGTGGTTCTATTTTAGTCCAAGTCTCTCAATGCCTCCCCTTCTTGAATCCTGGGTTCTGGAGCAACTAGAGATGCAGTCACCCTCTAGTCCACCATCTTGGATTGCCCCGTGGAAAAATCCTGTGGCTGGAGGGGGCAGGTCTGCCTGAAGAGGTCTCTGGCTGCCCTGTCCTGGTCTCAGAGGCTGCTTGCGGGTCAGAGCTCTCCGCTGGTTTGGGGACTTGTGGCTTGCTCTGTGTAGAAAGGCTCTCACTGGGTGGTCTGCCCCGAGAAGCTAGCCTATAAAGGCGCTTCCCACTGGAGGGAGCCAGGCTGCTTGGGGAAGTCCCTGGCTGCCCTGTCCTGGTCCCCGAAGCAACCTGCGGGACCAGAGTTCGCCGCAAGCTGGCTCTGGGACTTGGAGCTCGCTCATTCTGTGTAGAAAGGCTCTCACTGGGGGGCCTGCTCCAAGAAGCTGGAGTATCTGGCCATGTTGGAGGAGCCCACCGCTGGAATGCTCAGGGCTGCCTGGGGGAGACTCTATCTGCCCTGCCCTACTCTAATAAGCTGCCTGCTGCCCGGGCCGAGCTTCACCGGGTAGGGGAGACTCACCCCATCATTCTATTTTAGTCCGAGTCTCTCAATGCCTCCCCTTCTTGAATCCTGGGTTCTGGAGCAACTGGGGATGCAGTCACCCTCTAGTCTGCCACCTTGGATCGCCGCGTGGAAAAAGCCTGCGGCTAGAGGGGACAGGGACGCTTGGAGAGGTCTCTGGCTGCCCTGCTGTGGTCCCAGAGGCTGCTTGCAGGTCGGAGGTCACTGCTGGCTTGGGGACTTGTGGCTGGCTCTGTGTAGAAAGGCTCTCACTGGGCGGTCTGCTCCGAGAAGCTAGCCTAGAAAGGCGCTTCCAGCCGGAGGGAGCCAGGCTGCTTGGGGAAGTCCCTGGCTGCCCTGTCCTGGTCTCTGAAGCAACCATGATTTAATATTAATCAAGCATAAAGTAAGCACTGTTTTACATAATCTAGAGCATCATTCCAAAAGACTAATTCCATCTAAAATACTTGGTCATCTAGTCCAGAAACAGCTTAGGGTGAAAGGTCTTTAAAAGATTTTTACACATTGACTATAAGACAAAGGTCATTATTTGTTGGAGCAAAGAAGTAGAAAACCCAGACTAGTGTTTGATTCCCCATCTCTCACTTCTGCCCTCAGATTTGAAGGAGTCCATGTCATCTTCTGATGTAAAAGTCCAAATTATGTTGGAGAATCATGAAGTCTCTTTTCCTGACTCTGCTTACTGGCAAGGTAAAACCACATGAAAAAATAATTTTCCTCCATTTGCCTTCTTAAATACTTCCCTTATTTAAAATCTTACTAATCATCTACTGACAATGCTCTGCCCACTCTGTCAGACCAAAGCCTTGGGAATCCATTCCCTCTGGAAGGATTCCATATAAACTCAGTGACCATTTAGCACCTTTTCCAATGATGAACTGCATGGAGCTTCTTACTCTCAGCAGCTGGGAATTTGTTTTCATTCTTTTCACTCATGGCCAGAAGCAAATCTATCCTATTTAATTTGTTCCCATATGCATAGACCTCACATTTTGTTTTGCCTTAGTGACAGTGAAAGGGAAGCCTTTTAATATTTAGCAAGTTTGAGTTGCCTACTGTCCACCATAGCTATTACCCAATTCCAGTTTATGACAAGTTTAGAATCATTTTTTTCTTTAATGTTACAAAGGAATTAATAAAAAGACAATTGGCATGGCAATTGCAGTCAACAAGTTACAATCAACAAGAATTGATATTCTCTAGATGTAAAATTTTTCCTCCACCATCTGAAGCTCTCCACAGGATAGGTGTGTGACCTCAGTGAAGGCCAGGAGAATAATTAGATTTATGTGGAGACATATGGACTCTGCTCCCCACTCCCATGAAGGAAAGAGAGATTTGGAGTCCACCTTTATACTGACTAAAAAGGATATGGAAGTAAAATTTTAATGACTGGAAAAACTATTAAGAAGAGAGTATATTTTATCCCTCCAGAGCCACAGTTTTTTAAGGCAAACTGTCTTAGACCTCTCCAGTGGTTACAACCCCAGGAATCAATGGAAACCTCACAAATTGGGCAGCGTCTCTGATCTACCATCAGAGTGGTTATTTAGATTGAGGGATGGAATGTTCTAAGACATGCTTCATCTGTCTGGGTGACAGTTTGGCCTAACTGGGCTAACAATTGTTTTTTCCAATTGCCCTGTTCCAGTTACCATGGTTGTACAACAAATCACTTTAAAATTCAGTGGCTTGAAACAAGAATGATCATTCATGATCTTTCATGATTTTGTGGGTCAAGAATCTAAGAGAAGCCAATACAGGCCTTCTGAGTTGAGGTCTCTAATGAGGTCGTAATCAGACAGTGGCTACGACTGATATCACAACCAACTTCACTCTGATCTTTTAATACCTGAGAGGGAACAGAAAGAAGCTAGCACAGCTGAGGTTCATTTCTTTCCAGCATAGGGACTTAAGTGTGGCTGGATTTTTTACTTGATTCAATGTTTTCAATATACATGTTCCAAAAGGGAGAGAGCCACAGTGTCGCTTCTGGTAAGCACTACTGGTTGAAGCCATAACAATCCTCTACCTGGGTTAGCGGGGAGTAGCATGAGGAAGTCAACCCATGTTACATTATAAGAATATGTATGATGGTTGTCTTTGGAAAATGCAACCTGTAATATCCTTCCAAAAAATATATCCTTGACAAAAATAACAATATCCTACTTGTGATGGCAATTTTTTTAATATCTCATAGTAACAACATTTTGTTGACTAAGGATGTTAAGTCAGTTAGAAGTAGTTTTATATACTCAGTTTTTAGATTGTTGGACTAATCTAATTAGGAGCAGAGTCCAACTCTCAACTCCTTATAAGAGATTCATGAGCTTACATGGTCAGGAAAGAATCATAATAAAAATGGGAAATAAATTTATGGTGAGCATCTACTATGTGTCAGCTACTGCCACATATTAATTACATAAATTCTGATCTCTATTAATTGACAAACATTTATTAAAAGTCTCTAATATTTCAACAGTGAGATGTTTATAAATAAGAGAAATAGGATAGACTCTGTTTTAGTTCCAGAAAAATGAAACAGTTGGGGCTCAGAATGTAAGCTTCGTATTCTGTCCATTGATAGTTTTGTTTTTTTTTTAATTGTTGGTGAGGAAAATGAGAGGGAGGGGGTATGAAAAATGGTGGAATGAGATAGACATCATTACCCAATGTACATATATGATTACACGAATGGTATGAATCTACATCATGTACAACCATTGATAGTTTTATTTGTATGGATTTTACACAATAATGTGATGCTAACTTCCAAATTATTGGAAAACCTTAAGTCCTACATTATTTTAGACAAGGAATTGATTAGAAAAGACTAGACACTGAGAAATGGTCAGTATCTTTATCTATGCTCTTATGGGATGGAACTTGAGGCAGGAACAAGAATAAAGGGAAGAAATGCAGGAAGAAGAAAGACAAGATAATATCATACCCAGAGAGCAAAGTCAAGTATGTACAACTAGATTTTTTTTTAGTGCAAAGTCAACATTTTAGTACTTTCTTTACAAAACAACAGTCACACATTTATCATCATCAAACAAGATAATCTTTTTAAAATCTATTTAGAAGGAAAAATTACAAGTAATTTTAAGGAAAGAAAGATATTACCCTTCCTCCACATGCACTTCAGTTAGAGCACTAAACTCCAAAATTTAGAAAGAACTTAAAAAACTTTACACCAAAAATACAAAGAACCCAACCAATAAATATGCCAAGGAACTGGCCTGTATTTGAATTTTACTTTTTATTATTATTTTTTATTTTTACAGACTACATTTTATTCATTGTACACAAATGGGGTGCATCTTTTCATTTCTATGGTTGTGCACGATGTAGATTTATACCATTTGTGTAATCATACATGTACATAGGGTAATGATGTCTGTCTCATTCCACCATTTTTCATACCCTCCTCCTTCTCATTTCCTTCTACATAATCTAAAGTTCCTCCATTCTTCTGTCACTCCCCACCCCACCCCCATTATATATCATCATCCACTTATCAGGGAAAACATTTGGCCTTTGACTTTCAAAGGAGCTAAAAACATACAATGGAGAAAAGATAGCCTGTTCAACAAATGATGCCAGCAAAATGGAAAATTCAAATGCATTAAAATGAAATTAAACCTCTATCTCTCACCATGCACAAAGCTCAACTCGAAATGGATCAAGGATTTAGGAGTTGGACCAGAGACCCTGCACCTAATAGAAGACAAAGTAGGCCCGAATCTTCATCATATTGGCTTAGGATCAGACACCCAAAGCACAAGAAATCAAAGCAAGAATCAATAAATGGGATGGACTCAAACTAAAAAGCTTTTTCTTAGCAAAAGATACAATCAATAATGTGAAAAGAGAGCCTACAGTGTGGGAAAAAAATCTTTTCCATATGCACTTCAGATAGAGCACTTATCTCCAAAATTTATAAAGAACTTTAACAGCTTTACACCAAAAATACAAAGAACCCAATCAATAAATGGGCCAAGGAACTGGACAGACACTTTACAGAAGAAGACATACAGGCAATTAATAAATATATGAAAAAGTGGTCAACATCTCTAGTAATTAGAGAAATGTAAATTAAAGCAACTCTTAAGATTTCATCTTACTCCAATTAGAATGGCTATTATCAAGAACACAAACAATAATAGATGTTGGCATGGATGTGGGGAAAAAGGCACGCTTGTACATTGCTGGTGGAGTTGCAAATTGGTGCAGCCACTCTGGAAAGTCGTGTGGAGAATCCTCAGAAAACTTGGAATGGACCCACCTTTTGACCCAGTTATCCCACTCCTCATTTTATACCCAAAGGACTTAAAATTAGTAATGCAGCCACATCAATGTTTATAGCAGCTCAATTCACAATATCTAGGTTGTGGAACCAACCTTGATGCCCTTCAACAGATGAATGGATAAAGAAACTGTGGTATATATACATAATGGAATACTATTCAGCCATAAAGAAGAATAATGTTATGGCATTTGCAAATAAATGGATGGAATTGGGAAATATCATGCTAAGTGAAATAAGCCAGTCCCAAAAAACCAAAGGCCTAATGTTTTCCCTGGTAAGTAGATGATGATAAATAGTGGGGTTTGGGGGTGGGAGGGTGAGAGAAGAATGGAGGAACTTTAGATTACATAGAGGGAAATGAGGGGGAGAAGGGGGGTATGAAAAATGGTGGAATGAGACAGACATCATTACCCTATGTACATGTATAATTACATGAATGGTATGAATCTACATCATTCACAACCATAGAAACGAAAAGATGTACCCCATTTGTGTACAATGAATCAAAAAGCAGTCTGTAAAAATAAAAAATAATAATAAAAAATAAACTTCAAAAAAAGATTACCATGAACTATTTTTGAACTAAAATGCACTGAGAACTGCTTAACTATTTATTTCCCTTATTGCTTAGTTTTTATATCTTTATTTCTCTACATCTATAATTTATTTAAAACTCACATGCAAATTATTACAATGATAGGATGAATATGAAGAGCAGATAAACAGTAAATATTTGGGTTTTAAAACTTTTATTTATATGTGAACATTGGGAACCTCATTTCTATGACAAATTCTGTACAAACCAATTTAGATGGAAGTGAATATTTATAACAATAATATTCATTATTTTTATTGATGTATGTCAGGTTCTTTGATTGAATGTACTTCATTTTATACTACAAACCTGTTATGTAGGTACTATCATTCCCTTTTAGAGACAAGGAACCTAAAGTACAGAGAAGTTAAATAGCCTAACCAAAGTACTGAGTAAGAAAATGCAAAAGACAGTATTTGAACCTGAGTCACTTGACTTACTTCGAGACTCTGTTTCAGTATGGAAAAGTTGGTCCTTTGAGTCATTATATTCCACTAGGAATATAATTTTCACTAATGTAGCTAAGTACTATGATGACACATCAATCCTCAAGCCAGTAGCCCTGTATTTTCATTTTACCAGCTGGTCAGATTTAGGCAAGTTAGTTAACCTCTCTGTTACACAGTTGATTTTATTGAGATTATATGGAATAATTTGCATTGAAAATTTGTAAAAGTGGCTCTCCTAAAGTCACCCATGAAGATATTATTGCTACTACTACAACTACTATTACTTTCTTTGTACTAACATTGCTTTATTATCACTATATTTTATAAGATAACTGACTTGTATTAGTGAGACACCCTGTCTAGGAGCAAAGCCAAACTTTCTTAGGATAATTAAGTTTGGCACCAATAACAAGTTGATCTAGGTGGTGGGTTTTGGCTGCTAAAAAACATCTAAACCTAGCCATCAGAACTAGATTTTAAAAGGACTGATCAAACACAACTTTTCTATGTTCATATATGAATGCACCACAGTGAAACTCCACATCATGCACAACCACATGAATGGGATCCTGATTAGAATAAATTATACTCCATGTGTGTATATATGTCAAAATATACTCTATTGTCATGTATATCTAAAAAGAACAAATAAAAAAGAAAAAAGAAAAGTCAAAAGGAGTCGTAACACCAGAAATAAGTTTGTACTTTCTGCTTGCAGCCCCATTATATATACTGGGTTGATTTTTCAGAAGATCAATTATGATTCTCCATAATGCATCTCTTTCTTGTTCTTTTCTTTCTTTTTTGTTTTTAGCCAGTGCAGGCAATTTGAAAGAATAATTAGTGGTAGGGATGATATTTTGTGTATGCAGAATTAGAAAGAAGTATGACTGGAGAAGGGAAATACCAAAAATGTTTATCCAAATCACAAAGAATTACAATTACAACTGAGAGAAATATGATTTAGCAGTCTTATCTTACTCTTAAAATTGGAGTTTTCAGATGATATATAGGCACCTTATTAAATCTGAATTTTCAATAAGCAGCAAAAATTTATTCGTATGTAGGAAATATCTCCTGAGATTCATACCTAAAGTAGTTACCTTATGGGTTTAGTTATTTTCATGCTTACCAGTTTTGTGTGAACAGCAAGTGAAGCCAGGCTTTAGAAATACAGAGCCCTTGTCTGAGTGTGATGCCAAGTGAGGAGTCACAGCAAAATTTACAAACTAAGCCCTGACCCTGTCTCCTAAACTCCTGTCCATGAACCCTGTATTACTTTTGAAACCTGAACTGTGTTGAATCTGTAATTCTGAACTTTCCCTTTTCATGATTGATCTCCTTTGCTTTTCCTTTGAACATCCTTCCTATCATCTTCTACCCATCAGATTCCTGAATATCCTTCAAGGTCTATTTATAATGGCTGGTTCTCTACTTATCCTATGGCACAGAGCTCTGGAGAAATGACATGGATTTTCAGTGGAATCTCAGCAGAACTGAAGTATGCGCTTACAGAGTGGGCCTTCTCCACTGTCTTCCCTTCATCATCTAGATATGTCAAGTATGATGACTTTGGAAGCCATGTGTGGTCAATAGGAAAGCCATGACACTTTTGGAGGGGTAACAGGAGTATCACACTTTTGGAGGGGGAACAGGATGATCAATAAACACCTTTGGCCAAGGAAGAGAATTATCTCTACAATGAAAATTTCAAAATGCTTATGAAAATTTGAAGAGAACCCAAAACACATAGACATCCCATGTTAATGAATTGGAAGAATTATTGCTAAAATGTCCTTATTACCCAAAGCAATCTACAGATTCAATGCAATACACATAAAATACCAATTGCAGTCTCCACAAAAATAGAAAAACCTAAAATTTAGATGGAACCACAAAATATCCCAAATAGTTAAAGGAACTTTTATCAAAGTGAACAGAACTGTAGGGATCACCATATCTAATCTTAAAACATACTACAAAATCGCAATAACCAAAACAATATGGTACTGGCATAAAAACTGACCCATAGATCAATGAAAAATAAAAGAGAACCCAGAAATAAATTCATACATCTACAACCAAATGATCTTTGACAAAGGTGGAAATTGGGTAAAGGACAGTCTCCTAAATAAATGGTGCCAGGAAACTGGATTCCCGTATGTAAAAGAGTAAAACTAGACACATATCTCTCACCATACACAAAAATAAATTTAAAATGGATCAAAGACCAAAATGTAAAACGTGATACTACTAGAAGAAAAACATAGAGGAAACACTTCAAGACATCAGTGCAAGTAATGAGTTTATGGATAAGACCCCAAAAGTTTAGGTGACAAAAACAAAAGTAGACAAATAAGTTTATATTAAAGGAAGACGCTTATTCATAGCAAAGGAAATAATCAACTGAGTTAAGAAATAGCCAAGAAACCAGGAGAAAATATTTTGCAAACTAATCATCTAAACAGAGGCTAATATCCAGAATATAAAAGTAATTTACACAATTCAACAGCTAAAAAAAAATCTGCTATAGAAATGGACCAATAATCTGAATAGACATTACCAAAAAGAAGATATGCAAATGATCAACAGGTATATGAAAAAATACTCGATGTCACTAATTGTCAGAGAAGTACAAATCAAAACCATCAAATACCATCTCATTTGTCTCATTAAAAAGACAAAAAAATAACAAATGCTGGCAAGGATCTAGAGAAAGGGAAACTCATATAATAGTGTTGGTGGGAATGTACAGTAATACAGATATTATGTAAATCAGAATAAAGTTTCCTCTAAGAAATAAGATTAAAGTTACCATATGGCCCAGTTATCCCCACCACTCAGTATATATTTAAAGAAGAAATTAGTATATCAAAGAGATACTGCAACTCCCATATTTGCTGCAGCCCTATTCGTAACAGCCAAGATGTGGAATCAATTCAGATATCCATCTACCACTAAATGATGAAAAAAAAATGTGGTACATATAGTCAGTAGAGTATCATTCAGCCATAAAAAGGAAAGAAATCCTATCATTTATGGCAACATGAATGGAACTGGGGAGCATTATGACAAATGAAATAAACCAGGCTCAGAGAAAGACAGACATGTTCTCTCATATGTAAGAAAAAAAAAAAAAAAAGTTGATTTTATAGAATTAGAGAGTAGAAGAATAGTCACAAGAAGACAGAAAGGAGAGGTTGGATAATGGGTTTGAAAACATCATTACAAGCCAGGCACAGTGGTGCATACCTATTATTCCAGCAACTCAGGAGGCTGAAGCAGGAGGATCACAAGTTCCAGGCTAGCCTGAGCAACTTAGCGAGAGTCTCAGCAACTTAACAAGCAAGACCCTGTCTCCAAATGAAATATAAAAAGGACTGGACATGTATTTCATTGGTAGAACACCTCCATGTTCAATTCTCACTACCAAGAAAAAAGGTATAACACAAAAAAATGATAAATGTTTAAGAAGAGTGAAATGCTAATTACCCTGATTTGATCATTACACATTATATACAGGAATTATCACTCTGTATCTCAAAAATACACACAATTATTCAAATTGTTTGGAATTTTACAGAAACAAATTAACTTTTATTGCTTTTTGTTTCATTATTATTTAGTGTTATACTAACTAATGTTGAATACTATGAACTGTATCCTACTTAATGAAGCTTCTAACCTTTAATTAAGAATACCATCAGACACTAAATTCAAGTGTGTGTGACACAGATTTCACACTTAAAGGATTTGTTATTTAGGAAAAATAGGCATGCAATTATAATAAGGAATAAGATATTTAGAGATTTGCATGTAACATACTGTGCTATTTACTTTAACCTATATTATTTCATTTGGTCCTCATTCAAAAAAAAAAAAGATTTAAGAAGATACCGGGATTTTTATTTTTTTTTTTTTATTTAAACAAATGGGATACATGTTGTTTCTCTGTTTGTACATGGAGTCAAGGCATACCATTTGTGTAATCATAAATTTACATAGGGTAATGTTGTTTGATTCATTCTGTTAATTTTTCCCTTCCCCCACCCCTCCCACCCCTCTTTTCCCTCTATACAGTCCTTTCTTTCTCCATTCTTACCCCCCTCCTTATCCCTAACCCTAAACCTAACCCTAACCCTAACGCTAACCCCTCCCAACCCCCATTATATATCCTCATCCGCTTATCAGCGAGATCATTCGTCTTTTAGTTTTTTGAGATTGGCTTATCTCACTTAGCATGATATGAAGATACCGTTATTATTGTTCTCATTCAACCAATAAAGGAACAGGCTTAGAGATGTTATAAAATTTGCTGAAAGTCACATGACTAAATGTAGAAGTCAATTTTTAATCCCAGGCAAAGTCTCATGATGAATTAACACTGAAATTCAGTATTATGAAAGTTAGAGTAAGAACACAAAGAAGGACTGGCCAGTTTTACTGGGGCAGAGTCAACCCAAAACCTTTTTTGGAAGAGGGGATTCTTCAGCTGATTCTGAAGGGGTGAAGAATTACAGAATCATTCTTCGGAGTCTAACGACCTGAAAGGTGACAGAAACCACTGAAGAGCTAAGGGGAGGAAAGAGAGTCAACCCTGTATTCTTCATAGGTTTCCTCAATTTTTTTTTCCAGAAAATACCCAGATTTGCTCTATTGTGCCAAATACGTGGTTCTTAGAGCACTGAAGGAATTCAGTTTCTTTTTGTAGACTTTTCTGGAAGAATTCTCCTTGTTCTGAACTCCTTGTCCTTTTTTGTTGTTGTTGCTTTCTTTTGCTGTTGGATCTCTTAGAAAACATTCCAGCCTGTCACCATGTCAATAGCCAAATCAGGCTGCTGATGAGAACAGCATGCTATATTAGTAATAGGAAAACAAGGTTGTAAACCCCGCTTCAAAGACTTCATGTTGCTCTTGGCTATAATTGGGGGAAAGGCCTGAAGAAGTCAGGCCTATGAAATACGAAAGCACAAATACTGCTTCAAATGGGTCAGTGGTTAGGCAACACAGTGAGCCCTGGAAAAAGCAGCCCCTGGCAGAGCTCTGCACACATAGTAAGCGTTCAATAAAAACAGGTGGAGAGGAGTGAGATCAAGAGGGACCTCTGCTCACCTCCACTGGTACTGACAGATGGGAATTGCTCAGCACATTCACTTTAGTTGTGTGTGACAGGTTGAAGAAGGGAATCAGGCAAGTGGGCAAGAACAAAGGAGAACTTTAAGAAATAACCTTTCATCCAGAATTAGACTTCCAATTGTCTCATTCACCAAACATGAAATTGGAAATAAAACCAAAATGGTCTTTGTTGAGATCAAAGGTTTGCCATTTTGCCTTGTAGGAAAAACTTCTCTCATACAAGCACTCCTACTTGTAAAAGAAATCTCCCCTCTATCACTCTTATTTGGCTAAAGTGGTAAAGTTTATATGAGTAGGTTTAATATAGAAAATGGTAGAGTGTTCGGAGTTTGTTTACTATAAGAACCACTTGATTTTTCTGTACATTGTAGGCATTCAATAAATGCTTGCTTATTAGAATAATGTAGGAAAGAGAACTGTATGGTATTCAAATGAGACTACAAATTTAATACACTGAATTGTATGATTTCCTGTAGCAAACAATTTGGAGCAAGAGTAATGATTAAGGCAGTGTTGCAGGTAATACTGATCTGGGGGGAAGGTAAGGAGAGTTCAAATTTTGTCCTTGCCACTCTCTTGTGTGATCCTAAGCAATTTTCTTGGCCTTGCTATACTTTTATTTTTCTATAAAATGAAAATAATGTTGTCTGTATCAAAATACCATTTGGGGATTAAATTAGATGTTATAGGTAAAATACTTATTTGATAAATATGTCACCTATAGGGCATTAAGTTTGAGGACAGCAAACTCCAAGGACAAAGCTGATCATCAAGGAGGGCTCAATAATTAGAGCAATGTATTATTCATGGCCTGCATCCATTTGGATTGGTTAGTTCCTGTTACATGCCCTTAATAAATATTTTACCTCTCACTTCTTCCTTGGGAAATCATTGCATCCCATACTCTAATGATCAATTGATACCTCTCAATTCTGACCTCAGGTCATAAAGGAAAGTATTGAGTTAGATTCAGAATAGTCAAAGAAGAAATAGATTCTGACTATTCTCTCCAGGACGAAAGCAGGTTAATATTTTTCAGATATTTCTGTCTTGATCTTCCTTGAATGAAACTTTTTATACAAATCAAGTGGCAAGTCATGATTCATTTGTTCAGTTCACTTGCAGAAACACAGAAATCCCTGATGAGGCTACTAGATCTGGTAGTAGCTCCGCCTCATTTACTGTTGAAGAATTATGTTCACAGGAAGGGCACGGGTTCAGATGAAAAGAAGTCTTGTAAACAGGAGTGCTTTGTCAAAATGAACCAAGTAAGCACCCAGGCACCAAGGCAAAGATCCTAGAGCAGGGTTTGGGTGTGGCCTTCAGACGGTGGCTTTGCCTACAGAGCCAGTACAGTCTTACATAACAAGAAGCCTGTTTAACTCCAGCAGGAAACCCAAGTCCAGACGACACCCTGCCTGCAGATGACTGCCAGGTAGCAGCCTGACTGCTGCTTTTCTTTCCTCTTCCACTGAAAGAGACCCAGGGCAGACTTTTCCCTCACACCCTGAATTCATTAGACTTATTTTCTCCCAACCATGCTGTGGAGGTTGAATTGCCCTCATTCATAAGTTGACTCCAGATCAAGAGAAAGAGACAGCAGGATCCAGCTATGGCACCTAATAAAATGTGTGCAGTGGAAATCGCAAGAGAAATTGGAAGAAAAATCCTAAATAATAAGAATCCTCAGGAACTTGCACTGGAATTCCAACAGTTTTTACAGGTCATAGGGTGGAAAGATGCTTTGGGCTTAGTATTTTTAAAAAAATACCCTCTTTACCCTTAATCATCACTTTATTCCTGGTTTCAAATGACTCTCAAGGGATTTTGACTCTCTGGACAAACCCTTGTTCTTTAAAGAAAGTGATTGAGCTTTAAGGCAGCACAGAAGAAAGGGCTTGAGAATCTGATTGGTTTCAGCCCTCAGGGGCCGTGCTCCCTTCTCGGCTGAGCCATTTCCTCCCAGTACTGCTCACTAGCACTGTTCATAATTATCTACTGTCATGATGCTATTGCTTTTGGCAATAAACACTTTGCACATTGCTACTGGTTTTTGCCAAGACAGCATGCCCCACTCAGATTTATGATCTAAAAGATGCAAGACTAACTTTCACATTGTAGTCCATTCCATAAAACAAAGCAATTTTATAAAAGGCCGTGTCTTTCACCTTGTCCACATCTCTTCCTTTCTGCATATCCAGGGCAAGCTGCGAAATGTGCGAGTGGAAATGTGAAAGCTTTTTAGGGAGAAAATAGCAGAGGCTTAATGGGTCATGTGTTTGAAGTCTACTTCTCCTTGTCAGGTACTTTTCTTTCTTATGAAGAAGAAGGAGAAGGAGAAGAAAAAGGAGAAGTTGTCAGAGGTAAAATCATAAATAAAACTGAAACTTCCCATTGATGCCCCGTTTTCCTCTCCACCATCGACTCTGTGTCCTTTAGCACCTTTCCCAAGCATCCATCTTATCTAAGTCAACATGCCACAGAACATAATGACCTTTAGAACCAGAGGCACCTGGGATTGAATTCACTAAATATCTTAGTCTTGATCTCTATTTTGTTAAATAAGTAAAATAAACAGCATAAGAATACTCTTTCCTGACTGACGAAGGACTCAATATAAACCTATGCTGAAGTCTCTGATACAGGATTAGCACTTAAAAAAAAAAAAAAAAAATGTGAGCTTCCTTCTTTCCTTCCCTTCCATCCTTCTGTCCATAATGTTTTCCCTGTATGCTCATGGATCACTTTTTGGCCATCACTGAGCTACGCCCAAATGCTATTGGCACGAACACTTCTGACTTCTAAGTTGCCCGTTGCCTCTTTCAGTCTCTCAGAATGTTGCTCTGCCTTCTTTTGTTTTGAGAACCTGACCCAGTTAGAGAAAAATCAGATGTACTCAGTGAATCTATTGTTCCCCTTTTAAGTGACAGTCTCATTTTAATAAAAACATAGGCAGGGCTGGGGTTGTGGCTCAGTGGTAGAGCACACGTGAGGCACTGGGTTCGATCCTTAGCACCACATACAAAACTAAATAAAATATAGTATAAACAAAACCAAAAAAATCTGCCTTTAAAATAATAGAGGCAATAATTGCAAAGTCTTGAGACTCTTGAGTGCACCAGGTTGGCAAATATTCATTGTGTATCTACTAATGCACAGCATTGGCATACATGAGGAAGTGACAAAGATTAAAAAAACAGGGGGTTTCCTTACATAATTTGTAGTCTAGTGTGAATGACAGACACATAGAAATAACTAAAAGACTGAATTCCAGTGAGGGCTAAAATAGAAGTTGAACCAAGAGTCATGGGAGAATGTGGGAGAAGAATTCCAGCTGGAGAAATATAGGCACTTTTCTTCCTGGAGGCATATGTGAACTAAATTTTTAAGGATGGGGTTTGGGAATGACATGAGGATCTTGAGCAAAGACCCAGCAGTTAAAAACTGCATACTGGTTTTGGAGAATAGCAAGTAGAAGGTGGCAGTTGTAAAGCTCATTAGAGACTGGGAATATCAAGTACAGCAGAAAATAAAATTATAAAGTTGGATTAAAACTCTTCATGGCAGCTTAAGGCATCTGAACTTTTTACTTGTAGTAGAAATCCATTGCAGATCCTAAAGCAGAAAAGGTCATGACTATTTTTGTACAGTAGAGAGATCACTCTGGCAGCAAATTTGTATTGGAATCAAAGAGAAGCTGGTAGCAAAGTGACCAGTAGAAATGCTCACTGTAATTTGGGTCCACAGTAACAAGGCAGTAGCTGTCAGGGTAATGAGGTGGCAGAAGCAAGTAACAGATGGCAGGGAAATTTAGGAGGCAGAGACAACAGGGCTTGGCTTTCACTAAGTACAGAAAGTGCCACAGCAGGAAGAGTTGAAGATTAATCTAAGTTTTTGTTGTTGTTGTTTTGTTTTGTTTTTCTGGAAGACGGCGAAGCCGTCAGTGAAATGGGTAAATTATGAGTTTGGTTGGGGGTTCACATTAAAACAAAATAGCATACAGGTAGAACTTTCCTGATCTTGGACAGCTTTAAACTCTCTGGATCACAATTTCCTCAACTATAAAACGGGCATCATTTATGTTGTGATTATCTCACTGGGTTGCTGTAAAAACTGGGCAAGGTCATGAGTGTGGTGTGGCTATATTTTCTCAACTGTCAAATCCATTCCTAAAGTGAGGAATCAATAGAGCGATTTAAATTCCCCTGCTTTTCCCATAAGGACAACTTTATGGAAATCAGCATGAAATTCCCTTCACACAAAGCAACACCCTGACCTGTAGTGAGATTGTTTAGAAGTCTCAAGAAAATGTTTTCTAAATAACGTGTATTAAAATGTGATCTAGCAAACTCTGATTTTTCACTGCCAAAGCCTTCTGGATTGAATCAGATCCATTTAGAGGTTTGGCCAAACAGGTTTTCAAAATAGAAATGGAGAACAAAAGCCATTGTTAGGGAAACCTGAAAGGTTTCCATTTCCCGCAGCATAGAAGGGCTTAGTGTATGAATGAGGCCACTCACTAGGCTGAGCCTGGAATGTCAATTAATTTTAGCAACACAAATCCTATGAAACCTTCTTTACTATTGAACTGTAGAGGGATTTGGTATGTCAACTCAACTGTCAACTCGACGTGCCTTCTTAAAGTTGGCAAAGGTCTCACTGGGTTGATGGGAATCCTGACTGGTGAAGAGGATCGCCAAGATATGCTTCTGAGAAGATGTCATTATAGCATCTGATTCTCTGCTGGAAATGTTAAGTAGCTGAAAGAGAAAGAAGCATGTGGTCAGAAACTGCTTTACAGACTTGAGATTATGACATGGAGACTTTGTACTTGTCCAAAATCTAATTACAATTTTAAATGAATTACGTTTTCCTTACCCAGTTATATATGTATGTGTATATTCAGCCCATTTATTTATTTATATCGGACTTTTGTCTTACAAGGAATTAAAGTAGTTTTACAATTAGCAGTAAAAGACAAAGGAAATATATGAGGAAATTGGAACAAATGGTAAGTAAGAAAAGATTACAAATCTGGTGATAGTGTCACAGAGCTGGGGCCTTCGGGGAAACTGAGGCAGCCTGAAGTTCCCCCCACCCTTCAACCCCTGACTCTTGCAATCAAGTCAGAAAGATTTCAGACATGACTCATCAGAGTAAGAGACAATGAGTTGATTGAAGGGATAGGAAAAGGAAAAGAGGACACTATCAAGAGAGAGCAAATCCTCGGAGGGAGGAGAAGGACAGCATGCTTCTCCTGTACTCCAGGTTTATTGGGGATCCCAGAGAAATTTCCAGAGAGTCCCCACCCAGATCCACCTCTTGACTTTTGACTGGCAGCAAGATGACATCAGGCTTTCAAGTCCCCACTGCCGTAACAAGTCTAGGTCACATTGGCCCATGCTGACCAGTTCTAATTGGATTCTTAACCACAGATTCTTACAGATTTTATGGTCAGGAAGAATTATCCTTATCTCCCTGAGTTGTGGGATCTGGGATTTTGTGTAAAGGGTCACAAAATTTCCCCCTTTAGGGTAACTTGGGTTCCTCTCATCAACATTATTTTAGGCCTGCATTTCTCTGCAGATGACCGGTAGTTTGCTGAGGAATGTGACATATCCTGTCCTTTAAGCCAGGCAGGGCTGTGAGGACATTACTTCTGGAAAAGAAAGCATGTGGGGGTCAGCACAGAAGGCCCATTTTATAGAACTATCCCCTTAACCTGTGTTCCCATCACTCGCATCTGTCTATCTGCCATTGACAGCACAAAGCAAAACAAAGCACCATACATTCCTGCCAGATTTGCCAGCTAATTTGACTTTAGATATCTTGGTAGCCAAAGTAAGCATTGAAACATGATCAGTCAACCTAGATGCCCCTCAATTGATGAATGGATAAAGAAACTGTGGTATATATATACCATGGAATATTACTCAGCCATAAAGAATAATACAATTATGGCATTTTCAATCAAATGGATGAAGTTGGAGAATATCATGCTAAGTGAGATAAGCCAATTCAAAAAACCAAAGGACGAATGATCTCGCTGATAAGCAGATGATGATACATAATGGGGGATGGGAGGGAGGCAAGAATGAAGGAAGGAGGGACTGTATAGAGGGAAAAGAGAGGTGGGAGGGGTAGGGGGAAGGAAAAAAATAACAGAATGAATCAAACACCATTACCCTATGTAAATGTATGATTACACAAATGGTATGCCTCTACTTCGTGTGCAACCAGAGAAACAAGTTGTATCCCATTTGTTTACGATTAAAAAAAAAAATGCTCAGCACTCATGGATAGTCAGAAGACATGGCAGCTACTTCTGGGAGGAAGATTTGATCCAAGTTTCACTATGGACCTTCCCAAAGGTAACACCTTGGACTACAGTGGATGACATCTTTAACTCTTCACTTTATATGTATTATGGAAAGTTTCATATGATTGTCTTTATTATAATACTCCTCAATGAATGAAGGCCAGTGACCTAACGCATAGGTAAAGAGTTCAGTGTATATAAAGATGATTTTTAACACCAATGACAAAATTGAAATTCAGGCTATTAATTCAGGCTAAATTATATGTAAAAGTGAAATTTAGTGACGTTGATAGCTGTTCTGTGATTATGTGGGATATCTTTATCTTTTTTAAATATACATTAAAGTACTTAGAAGTAAAGGGACATGATGTAGGTACTCTCTGCTTACACAGTTCAGGGGAGAAAGAAAGAGATCAGAGAGCAAGTGATAAAGCAAATGTGTAAAAATGCCGAAAACAGGTGAATCTGATTAAAAGCTATTTTGATGTTAAATATTCTATTTTTATCTTACAATGCTTCTATAAATTATTTCTGTAAATTTTTTAAAAAGTTATAATTTTCATTAGAATTTAAATGCAAAATTTATGTTTAAAAAACTACAAGTATTTTTGGAAGTTACAAAAGTAAAAAACACTCAGTTTGCATGTAAAAATTACTTTACTGTCCTTGAGTTTTCTGGGTAATTTATTTAAGACTATATTATCTATGTAGAAACATACAGTGGCTATAAAAATTTGCAATTATTGTAATGATCTTACTTGCTTTAAAAAATACTTTTTATTGATTATTGTAAAATGGATACACTTATCCATAAATGCATAAGTTTAGAATTCAAAACCAAAACAAAAAAATAATAGAATATAACCCCTCATCATGTTATCACTCAAATACATTGTATGTATATCTATTTGCACAAAAATAGTATTATTATATAATATGAATTTGAAATCTGCCATTTGTAATGCAAATTTGATATAAATAGTTTTCTATGAAAAGTAACCCTTTAAACAACTGGATATGATTCTTTACTATAATAATCATTTATTTTCTTCTCTGTAAATTATTAGTTAAGCTGTTATACATGGAGATGGAAACTTAGAAAACAATATAACTATTTGGTAAATTTTAGAAATTGCACACAATGTCTTTTAGGTAAAAAAATTCTTCCTGAATTATTTAAGCTGACCAGAAGGGAAATCAATAAGCTATAATTGACCAAAGTTAACTTCTATGCTTTTATTTAAGCAGAATTGATAGGAAATGGGATTTTCACTTTACTAGAATATTTTTTCCCAATACAAGTTAATAGCAGTGCTGGAGTAATTAAAAGAAATTATGCATTTTGTGGAATCTTTTCTAATGAACAGGAACTCCAGTTTTCAGTTCAATTTCTGGTTTGTTTTTTAGCTGAATAATATTGGAGGAAAACAATAAACAAGAATTTAAAGCATAAATGGAGGGAAACCTTAGAAGTTTAATGAGTTCATTGATTCTATCATGCCCAGCTAAAACTTTAATGTGAATGTATTGGGGAAATAAGAAAATTTTATAGTAAGCTATCATTTCTATCTGAGTCCTTGCAAAGCCGATGAGGCATTTACTATTACAGTCATTTAAGGTGAAATGGGATGTTTGCTTTACCGGGAAGCCAACTTGGAAAACAGCAAGTTGTGGGAATGTCTCTACAACACAATTTCATGCAATTTGGAAATAAACTATATTTGGGGAGACTCTGGTCAGGGATGGAATAATGTGATTTTAGGTTGGAGATGGTTTACCTAATTCAGTGTGCTTTCCTTGCTTTGAAAGTCCCTAAAAAGACTTAATGTTTACAAAATTCCTAATCTACTTTTCTGCTCACAGGCTATCCCCCAAACCAATTGGATTTCATTTTTTACTTTTCTTTTGAACTGGAAAAGGGTTTGTAAATGCAACATTTGGAAATATTTGTGTTGTCCTGTTGTATCCATTTCTTTCTGATCACATTTCTTATTAAATTCCATTTCCCCAAATATCACAAGGACTACAATTTTCCTACTGATACTCTATATTTATACTAGGGACCTCAGAGCCCTAAAATACTGAAAAAAAGAATAAATAACATAATCAGCAACCATGTATCTAATACAATTTAGTTGTGTTCTCTCAGAAAATAACATGCCACAATTCTGTGAAGTCCTTAAAGAACTTTTGGTCTCCAACACTATTTTAAAAAAGATAATTTTGGGCTCAGAGTCCTTTCTATGAACTAAGCATATAATCATGTACTTCATCCATGGGAAAGACCCACCCAAATAAGGTCTTCAGTTTTGAAGTTCTGTTAGTGAATATTGGAAATCCTAATGCCTAAAAGGAGATTATATTCTCTTCGATTTCATGGTTGCAGAATACAAGTTGCAGAGAGATATGTGATGTTAGCCATGGACAATGAGAGAGGGTGTGACAGACTGGGTCTAGAACCCAGGACTTTGCTGTCTTGTCAAGCAAATATTTTGTGCCATTTCCAATTTTGAATTGGGAATTTTTAATGAAACATAAAATAACTGTAGACAACGAGAATATTTTGATACTCGACATGTTACAGATGTTTGGAATTTAGCCTTCAAAATATTTTTCCAATAGTTCTTAAACTGAAAACATTTTGGTTGGCCTGGAAAATATGTATCAATCTTAAATATGATTATTCTCTAAACTCCTTTTTGTTAACTGGATTTACTGTATTACCCAGTTTAATTTGATATTATGTACTCTTTGAAACAGTGAATTTGGGAACAATTTGTCTCATCAATTGCTGCTCCATAATATGTGGAGAGTTTTCTGATGGCTTCCTTTTTTAATCCAAAGATTCTGGAGATCCTGGTATGAAAAATGAAAACAATTATATGACTAATTAAAATAAAATTATTTGCATATTTATGTCAATATTTAGGATTTTGTTTTGTTTTATTTTCATTTTTTGTACTGGGGATTAAACCCAGGGGCACTACACCATGAAAAACATTACCAATCCTTTTTATATTGAAACGGATTTTGCTGGCCTTGAACTTATGACCCTTCTGTCTTATTTATTACCTTCCTGAGTCACAGGTATTACTGGCATGTGCCACCATGTCTCCCGAAAAGTATTTTAGGTTAAAGATTTTTATAGTATGATATTGTTAAGCTAATCAATTAGCCTTTTCACATATAGACATACTATAAAGTTTTTGTTAAACACATTTCAAAGAGGGGAAATATGGATTCTTTTTCTTTCTTTTTTTTTTTTTTTTTTTGTGGTACTGAGGATTGAACCCAGGGCCTTTGAACCCAGGGCCTTGTGCTTGCGAGGCCAGCATTCTACCAAATGAGCTATCTCCTCAGCCTACATGAATTCTTTGGATCCTAATTTTTATTAAATACTGTTTATTCTACAAATAGTACTTAATAATGCTAAATGGAGTAACAAAGAAGGGAAGAGAGAAAAAAGAAAGAAAGGAAGGAAGGAAGGAAAGAAAGAAAGGAAGAAGGAAAAGCATAAAAGGAAGAAAGGAAAAGATGAATGAATAAAAGTTACCTGTAAGTCTTACCTTAAATCAAGTATCTTCAGTTTTCACCTTCTCTTCTATATATATATAGTATCATAACTGTGAATAAAAATAAGTGCCTTTTTGATTCTGGAGTAAACAGACACTTCATCATAGATATAGGCATTGTTTCGAGTATTATAACAATTTGCATCACTGCCATTTTTAATGCCTCTTTAATGTTGACCAAATTGAAGAAAACTGCCTCACATAAAACACTCTATCCTTGGGAATTTCATTGTTTTCCAAGTTTTGCTAATGTAAATAACACTACAATAAATGTTTAAGCAGGTATCCTTTGCTTTTATGTAGGGCATAAATTTTCAGGTTACACACACAAACACAGAAACATGGTTCCCAATAATGCAAAGTTTTGTGGCTCCTAATTACATAGATCAAATTGCTTTTCAAAAATGTTATAGTAACTGATGACAAGATAGAACATCCTTAGAATCCTTCAAAAGTGACACAGATTGTAATTTAAGGCAAGTTTTATTATAGGGATAGTGTTATATTTATGACTACATGACTACACTGATTATATTCTACTTTCCACAAACACATGGAATTAAAAAAGTAGGTCACATCTTTCAGGTTTTATTCCCAAGTTCTCTCAATAGTGAATACTGATAGGGTAAGGGAAATGAAAAAAACAAAAATGGAAGAAAGCTTTATAGTATATTCAGGTTGAGGATTATGTGGTGGCTGAAAAAAACAGTTTTGGAAAAATTAAATATTTAATTTTTGCTGTTTATAAATTCAGTAAATTAGAGTATTAAAGCAAGTCAAGTAAAGGAAAACTTAGTTGTCCTTATCTGAATATATTAGGTGAAGTCTTATTCTTCGTATATAATATCCAAATATCTTTCTCTGCCCTTATAAATATCACAGAACTGAATGTCCATGAATTCATCCTATTTCTAAACTGTATTCTAAAAAATTGTTTTAGTCTCCATTCCACTAACCATTCATATAATTAAAGATTCAAAAACTGAGATTATGAGATCATGTGTCTACAATGTAACTTAACCATGGAAAATTTGAAAATACCATATTGAATTTATGAACTTTGGGATTTATTCAAATGGTTATGGTGTCAAATAAATGGAACTTCATATGAGAATATCTAATAAGTTTTACTGAATTTGTCATTATCATTTGTAGTAAATAACAAAGTTTACAAAAATGGTAATTCAAACACACTAATAGGTAAATTCAATCTAACAATGAAACCAAAATGTTATTTTAAAATCATCATATTTTGACAGAAATATTTAAAAAGAAAGTCAATTAAAAATTTTTTCTGGTATTAGAAACTTAATAAACCCAGAAAAAATGAAATAACTACCTCATTTCACTTCCCCAAAATCCAATAGAAAGCATAATTTTCTTAAATCCATGAGAAATACCAAATAACGTGAAAAAAGATCTTATGAATATAAGAAAAAAGATTTCTAAGAAAGTCACTGAAGTCATTCTTAACCTAAATATGCAAAAATACAAATCTAAATATTATTTGATATTCATCAAACTCTATCTAGTGACTGAGATGGAGAACAATCCTCTCTTCAAAAGTGGTCTTTTAATATATAGAAAATACAAAGAAAAATTGGGAGAAATATCAGCCTGGCTTTTTATTACATTCTGATTTTCAATTTCTGAATTCTTTTCACTTATTTTCCAGAACTAAAGTGTATTATTTGAATCCTAATTTAGTTTGTATGCTTTCTGGTCCCTGCCTTAACTTAACCAGAGACAATTTATATTTGACTATTTCTAATTTTATTGTAAAGGAAAAAATGATAATAGCTTTATTATTATGAGAACAACTGGCCATAACTCAGTCATATCAAGGCATGTATCTTTGGAATCTAACATGCATTTTCTCATTCAAATTTCACAACAATCCTATAAAAGACACTATTATCTTCATGTTATTGATTTGAAAAGGGACTCACAGAAAAATGGTGTTTCCTTTAGTGTTACAGAAATAGCAACTAGTGAATTAGCATTTGAGCTCAGAATTCTGTTATTCCAGATTCATATATCTACCTAGTGTACCTCATCATTCTCTGATAGTTACTTGGGCAGTGGCGTCATCTTCAATAGGTGATAGTATTCCATTGAAAAGGACCACTTTTCCAAGGGTGGAGTCTTCAATATGTTAGATCCAAATAAAGATTTGGGTGGATAATTTAGCATCAGGAAAACATATTAATGATATCTAAAGTGGTCAATTTAATTTAAAAAATTTAAGCACACATGGCTTATAGAAAAAAAAAAATAAGAAAGTGATTTTTCTACTTCCTAGAAGGGCCAGGAGTCCCTGGCCAAAGTAAGAAGGAGAAAATTTCATGAAGAAAGACAATCCTCAGGGTATGTGGCTCAGCCTTAGGGTCCATTCCTTAGAGCTACACTATAGAAGGAGACTAGGCAGCAGGACAAATAGCAGAGAAGATGTGAAATAGGTTCATCTTGGCTCCCAGTGCAGAGAAATGAGCCAGTCTGCTGCTCCATCTGGATCATCTGGGTGGTCTCAAAAGGTGGAACTAAACAGAGCAGTTCCTGGTCCAAGCCTGGAGATCCCATATGTGCAAGGGAAATTAAGTATTTGAAGTATTCACAGTAAATCATGCACTTTTTCTTTTTCTCTGAAAGACTTTGAAGGGCCTGGTTTCTCACTAAAATGGTGCATATAAAATGAATACTAGAAACAATTAGAATATGTCTATCCTCCAATGAAAAAGAAAATGTTTCTCTGATGTGAGGGCAATCTGGATGTGACATCTGTCACTCCATTGATGGCCAGGGTTGATTCAGCTGATCTATCTTGCTAGGTGGGCATCCCCTTCCTCCCTCACAGCTCCATGTGTGTCCCTCCTGGAGGCTGCACGCTGGATCCAAAGAGTACTACCTTTCCCCAAGAGAAGGACTGTTCTTCCATCAAGGGAACACAAGTATCTGCACTCCCCTGCCAGAACCTCTAAACAAGCTCTCAAGAGCTCTAATCATCTCCACCCATTCTGAAAAGAACATATATCAAGTGCCTACTGTATACCAACCACTGTAATTGATTTATTTTCTCATGTAATAATTCTTTCAACCTCTGAAATAGATAATAGCATCTACATATTACAGGAAAGAAAATAAAGGTTCAAGAACCATGCCCCCAACATCTTATCACTAGAAAATGAAAAGTTAAGATTGCTAGAAGATCCTGAAATTTTTTAATTACTTGTTTTTTAAAAATTTTTTACAGATTGCATTTTGATTCATTGTACACAAATGGGTACATCATTTTGTTTCTATGGTTGTTCATGATGCAGATTAATATCATTTGTGTAATCATACATTTACATAGGATAATGATATCTGTCTCATTCCACCATTTTTCATACCCCCCTCCCTCTCATTTCCTTCTACATAATCCAAAGTTCCTCCATTGTTCTCTCACACCCCAGACTCCCCACCCCCATTATATATCATCCTCCACTTATCAGGGAAAACATTCAGTCTTTGGTTTTCTGGGATTGGCTTATTTCACTTAGCATGATATTCTCCAATTCCATCCATTTACCTGCAAATGCCATAATATTATTCTTCTTTATGGCTGAATAATATTCCGTTGTGTATATATACCACAGTTTCTTTATCCATTCATCTGTTGAAGGGTATCTAGGTTGTTTCCACAATCTAGCTATTGTGAACTGAGCTGCTGTAAGCATTGATGTGGCTACCTTACTGTAGTATGCTAATTTTAAGTGTTTTGGGTATAAACAGAGGAGTGGGATAACTGGGTCAAAAGGTGGGTCCATTCCAAGTTTTCTGAGGATTCTCCACACTACTTTGCAGAGTGGCTGCAAAGGTAAAAAGTATGCCTTTTTCCCCACATCCATGCCAACATTTATTATTGTTTGAGTCCTTGATAATAGCCATTCTAATTGGAGTAAGATGAAATCTTAGATCCTGAATCTTAATGCAGTGTTCTGACTTACTCTCAGTCAAGCCTTACTTTCTGTGGCATAGAAAGACAAAACAGAATGACCTATTCCCATTGTGCTCAGTACAGTAACAGCGTTAATGAGGTTTCCCAGTATTTTGTTTTGTTTTGTTTTGTTTATTACTTTTTCTCCCTTTCAGGAAGTCAGGTCAGTACACCAATTCTGTAGCAGTTTGCCTTGATTGCTCTGATAACATTCTGGGAAAACCACAATTAAAAATGCAAGTCAAGACAGCAGTAATATGTTTAGAAATCACTCAGCCCATCCAACAGCAAAGATGCTCTTGTGACATGGTAAGAGAAATTGTGTTCTCCTGAAACTGTTCATCTAATACATAGCCATACATACTGCAAAGAACCACGAGATAATTGTTTTGGTCTTATTCAATGATTCTGTAAAGGAATTAAATGCTATTACAGAGTGTCTTTTGATAAAAAAAAAAAAACTTTAATTGAATATGCCTCGGGAAATAAGTGAAATGCATTAATGTTTTATGAAGACAAGCCAAAAATTACATCACGCTGCCTCTTCCTACATATGAGTGTAATTTTATGTGAAACTATATGGGGACTCTGGCACATCTGCTTCTGAAGGTTTTCTACCAAGTTGCCAAGGAATAGTTTAGAAACCCGAATCATTTTTATGCAGACATTGATAAATTTACAAGCATTATAATCCTTGCCTGACAATTCTTAGCTATTCTTTTTTGTTTTATGAAAAGCCATGTTTTCGTGATCATAGCAGGAAAAACTTCAGCAGAAATCATTCATTAAACTAGTTCTATAAATCCTCTATTTTTTTTTCCAGTTCACATACAAGTCCATGCAATTATATACAAATACAACTTTTTCAAAATTACTTTCACATTTATCTTTCTACCTCCTCTTCTATGCAGTTCTCAGAGGATAGTGGAACTTGGTCTTACTTCCTCTATATAAAAGTTGAGGAAATGGAGTCACAGAAAAGCAACATAGTTAATGCCACAAGGTTGTTTGGTGGCAGAAAAATGATGAGTGCACAGGTGTTTTTGATTCCAAGCCCTTACATCATTTCCCCAAATGAGTTTTCTGAATTACTAGTGTTCTGATAAATGAAAACAGGCATTCTGGTAAAAATCAGTGTTTCCTGATCACTGTATAATATAATTTCACCATTGCTGGTAGATTTTCATAGCAGTTATGAGATATTAAAGGTCACTGAGGTCCTATAATTCAAAAAGAATGGTTAACCTGGAGTTTCCTCAACTTTTTTGTTCAAGAATATCCTGCAAACCCACCACTATTTCACAGTACACACTTTGGAAAATGCTGATTTACAGCACATGTGGAAGCCTTACTTCCCTCTCAGGACTGAAGTTATTTATGCATATCAACTATCCCTTTACATTTTGTTCCCAAAAAGTTTAGAAAATTCTAGAGCTCAAAGTAGAAACTAAATATACAATTATTGATTGAATGATAAAATATAAAATATAGGTATTTATAAGTAGAGGCCTAAACGTTATTCTGATGTGTTTGTTGAAATCATGAACCAGGTCATTGAAAATAAAAGGGGGGGATCTATTGAAAAGTCTCTACAAGTTGAAACATTTAATGCATTGCAAGAGGGAATAAACATTATGAAAGATGGCAATGACATGAATAAATCAAATAAATTTATAAGTATGTACCAAATATGTATTGAGTACCTACTATCCTACAGGTACTACAAAGGTTTTCTTAATCTGCCCTCAAATTAAAAAAATAGGTAATGCTGCCATTCAATAATTAAGTCACTTAACAAATACATATTAAGTATCTGAAAGTAGGGTACATACTGGTAAGTAAAAAAATTTAGTGAATAAACCTACATACAATCATTGTCTGCAATAACTTATGTTAGCATTATTACTAATCGATAGATCTCAGACACAAGTCCTAATTGAACAGGCTCTTTCCTTTGGACCTCTCTGCCTTAGTAAGTTACAAGACCAAGTTTCTTATTTGCTAACAACTAACTATATGAACTTGATTATGTCATGTAAGTTATGTGCATGTTATTTTTCTTGATTTTAATGATTACAATGGTTTTATTTTATTTTATTTTATTGGTACTAAGGATTGAACCCAGGAGTACTAATCACTGAGCCACATTCCCATCCCTTTTTTATATTTTATTTAGAGTCAAGGTCTCATTGAGTTGCTTGGGCTGGCTTTGAACTCTCAATCCTCCTGTCCCAGCCTCCGAGTCACTGGGATTGCAGGCATATGCTACCACATCTGCCCCAATTATAATGGTTTTAGAAATAAAAATGGAATAGCTAGCTCAGGCAGTAAACTTTTTGGTGTGGGTTACTTCTTTGTGGCTAACCTAAATATTGTTGGGTCACTTCTATTGTTCCATGCCCTGTCATTCTGGTTGTTAAATATTTTAACTATCACCGTAGGTTGGGGGAACTAGCATTGGAATAAATTGGACCTGAAATTTTTAAAGTGCTAAAATTCTGTGATTTAAGGTCCAAGGACATGCATAGCCTCTTTAATTTCCAATGGAATTTATGAAGATGCTCTAGCCAGATGAATATGAATAGCAATTTTGTTGAATTCTGGTCTTGAAGCCCAGTCATATGGTTCAATAGCAAACCACATATCCTTGGTGTCCCTCTCCTCCCAAAATTATTCCTTCTCCAAACCCAACTCATCTGAAGAAGGTAGTAGCACTTGTCAAGTTAACAAAGTTAACATGGACTCAGATAATTTCAGCCTTTACATTAAAGATCAATGTCAAGCTAAATAGTATATTCAGCTCATTTGGGTTCAAAATGAAGTGACGGCTTTGGCTTTGAGATTTAAGAAAAAAAAAAAAAAAATCCCCCAAATTCAATAATGTTTTGAGATGCCAGAGTCATCTTGTTTCAGTTATCCCAATCAATAAATATAACTTGATGTTCTGGGAGGAAAATCAAAAATATTCTTTGCTATTCCCAAAAAATGGTACAGTATTCACAGGTGTGCCGTGTCGGTTAAAACGTTTTCAACTAAATCAAAGCCCCATATTCCCATTGGCCATTCATCACTGACGATTCGTAGCGGTGTCCCATGCAGATTTCACAGCTGTTGTGAAGTAACTCTTGATTTCTGCCAAGATCCCAGGAGGACTGAATTACTGTGAGTCATGATTCCCCCAGAACCGGTAGAACTCCTTCTTGTACAACCAGGCTAATGTATCTCAATAACAGCTTTTCTGCCAGGGAAAGTACAGGTAAACCTTGATACCAAAACATTTCTTGTAGTTTGATTTGGCATGAACTGAGTTGGAGTCTTCCATGGCTTTACTATATTATTTTTGAGAAATTTCCCACTTTAGGAGAAATGGTCATTGTCCTTTAAAATTAACCACACACTCTTAGTGATAGTGATATCACTATCACTCTTATGAACCTAGCCAGAAAGATTTGTAACATGAACAGGATGGTCCATTTCATTTAAGAAAAGGAAAATTTCAATGGCTTGTTTGAGCCTACTTCTGTTCCTAAGAACTTTCTTTGAAGTTACGTTGTCTGGTTCCACAAGTGGTAACAGTAAATGAATACTTTTTTTGTTTGTTTGTTTGTTATTGGAGATTGAATTTGGCACTTTACCACTGAGATACATCCCCACATCCCCAATCCTTTTAATTCTATTTTTTTAATTTTTTTTTTTTGGGGGGGGTCTTGCTAAGTTTCTGAGTCTGGCCTTGAACTTGGAATCATTCTGCCTCAACCTCTTGAGTGGCTGGGATTACAGTACCACACTGCCTGGTTTTCCATTTGCATGTTATATAGTTGTTTTAATTGCTTCTGTAAATGCTTGTTCATCCTGTAGGCATCAGTTAGAGTCATCTCCTTTATGACATCTTCCCTGGTTTCTTTTTGGTCTTTTTAGCAATTACGTGTTTTAAGACAAAACTACACAATGGTGCTCTGTGTAAATTTACTTGTTTTATGTGGTTCTTTCATCTTCTTTCTTTCCTTCCAAGTCTAAAAAGATATTTATTGTATGAGCTTTGGAATCAGGATATCAGCAAAATCAAATCATAACTCCTATACCTGCCAATTGTATGACCTTGGACAACTTTCTGAACTTTTCTGTGCTCAAATGCCTCATCTATAAACTAATAATCATAATAATAAAATAATTTGATATCATTTTATTCAGGTAATAGAATTTCCCACATAATTATATAATAATGATTAAATAAAATAATTAACATCCTTAGTGTAATGCCTGAGATTGTATACATTCACCTAGAGTTTTACTATCAATTCTGGCTTCTAGAAATTAAGACCAATAGTTTATGCATCAACCATCAAATTCAAGTCCTAGGAAATGGCAGAGTTGAAATCCAAATTAGGCTTGCCTTAAGTGAAAGTCCAAACTATATAAGTGGATGTAGAATATGTTCAAAGAACAATAAAATTTCACTAAAAACATTATGATGAAGTTTCACACTCTGCTTAGTAAATGTGTTATGATCAGGCAGGAAATGAGTGAAAGAGCCACAATGAGAATTGAAAGAGATAACAGCATTAAGACACTGTGTTTAAAACCATCTTATTATATCAGCTTCTGATGTAGACACCCGGAAGCTTATCATCACAGATTCTCAGCCAGTCCATCTCGCATTCTTCCTTCCATGTAGAAGCTTCAGTTCCTACAGCAAATATTCATTCCTGTACCTCTTTCTGAATCCACTTTTCAGTTCAACCTACCCTGCTTCCTCACCTGAACCTCAGATGACTCTTCCTTATATCCTATGGTTTTTCTGCTTAAAGTATGGCAAGTAGACCAACAGTAACAGGAGAGTTTTGTTTTGTTTTGTTCTTTTAGTTATGCATAACCATAGAATATAATTTCACTTATTTATACAAACCTGGGGTACACCTTATTCCAACTAGGATTCCAGTTTTGTGGTTGTGCATGATGTAGAGATTCACTGTGGTACATTCATGTACGTACATAGAGAAGTTATGTCAGAATCATTCCACTGTCTTTCTTCTTCCCAACCCTCCTCCCTTCGCTTTTTTCCCCTTTGTCTAATCTACTGAACTTCTATTCATAGCCTTCCCTGCTTGTTGTGTGTTAGCATCTGTATATAAGAGAGAACTTCGACCTTTGGTTTTTTGGAACTGGCTTATTTTATTTAGCATAATAGTTTCCAGATCCATCAATTTTCTGGCAAATGTCATAAACATACATTGGAGAAAAGACAGCCTCTTCAACAAATGGTGCGGGGAAAACTGGAAATCCAGAGGTACTAGAATAAAATTTAACCCCTAATTTTTGCCCTGCACAAAACTCAACTTAAAGCCGATCGAAGACCTAGACATTAGACCAGAAACCCTACATTTACTAAAAGAAAAATAGGCCCAATTCTCCATCATATCGGCTTGAGAACCAACTTCCTCAATGAGACTCCTAAAACACAAGAAGTAAAATCAAGAGTCAATAAATTGGATAGTATTAAACTAAAAATCTTCTTCACAGCAAAGGAAACAATCAAGAACATGAACAGAAAGATTACAGAATGGGAGAAAATGGTAGCCACCCGCAGCTCCATATAGAGCATTAACCTCCAGGATATAAAAGGAACTCAAAAAACTTAACACACACACACACACACACACACACACACACACACACACACACACGCACGCACACAAATAAGCCAGTCAAAAAATGGGCTGAAGAACTAAACAGGCACTGCACAGAAGAAGACATACAAATGGTCAACGAATAAATTAAAAAAAATGTTCACCATCTCTGGTAATTAGAGAAATGCAAATTAAAACTACACTGAGATTCCATCTTACTCCAGTCAGAATGGCAACAATCAAGAATACAAGTAACAGGAAGGAAGCACTGTATAGAGGGTAAAGAGGGGTGGGAGTGGTGGGGGGAAGGGAAAAAATAACAGAATGAATCAAACAACATTACTCTATGTAAATTTATGATAAAAAAAAAGAATACAAGTAACAATAAATGTTGGCAAGGATGTAGGGTAGAGGGTACACTCCTACATTGCTGGTGGGATTATAAATTGGAAAACTTGGAATGAACCCACCATTTGACCCAGTTGTCTCACTCCTTGGTATATACCCAAAGGACTTAAAAACAGGAAAGTTGTTAAATTTAAAGTTTTAGCCCCCATCACACAAAATTTATAGTTAGAATTTTTTCGACAGGATCTCCATAAGCATGTCATTAACTTGTAACTGAAAGCTCGGTCCTTGTCCCCAGTGCCAATTAATGCCAATTTAATAATGAGGACATGGTTTAAGAAAAAGGAAAAAGTTGTTTTATTACTTTGCTAGCAAAGGAGAAATACAGGGAACTCCTATCCCAGACACTCTGATTCTCCCTATGGCAGGAACAAGGGGATTTTAAAGGAGCTCTTCAAAGGCTACATTCCAGGTGCCCTACAGGGGATTCCAGGGTGCCCTGATGCTGTGTTAACATTCACTTGTTATTTTGGAAGATATTCACTTCCAAGTTTCTCTGCCAGATATCTCAGGGTAATCTTGCTCCCAGGCCCCAGGTTAGGGAGAAGAGGAAAAGGAAAACATGTCCCTTTTAACAATAAGCCTCAGAACTACATTCAAAAGATGGAATGGACCACTATTACACCACTATTTTGGTTTGAGAAGCAGAAGCAGCATGTCCGAGGAAATCTGCTGCTCCCCAAGTCCTTTGAAATGAAGGGAACACTCCTTTTATTCTAAATAAAATCTTGGCCCCTTTCTGACTCAATGACCAGACAATCCCATTTCTTTCTTTAGCCCATGACAACATGCAAATCACTATCTTCCTTTTGGCCATGTAGCCACTAAATAAGTTCTAGGCAGGAAAAGACTCACCTTCTTTCTAAGCTGTGTCTCTTTTTTCAGACATAAAATTAGACATGATCATCAGAGACTAAGCAGGCAATTTGGCTCAGTCTTAGAAGATGGTCATCATTATTGCTTGCTTCTGCAATTGTGTTTGAACATTTCAGGGTCAACACTGATAATCACATTTCTTCTCTTACCCTGCCTCTCGCTATCATCTCTATTTTGATGATCTTCAAAATGACTGACCTCATGTTAACTCAAAGTCAGTCATGTTAGTATTATTTATTCTTTTCAAGCTATTTTTTGATCCCCAATTAAATCTATATATTTTTAAGTCAGGGACCATACTGTAATCCTGCAGAATTTCAAAGACCCCAGCACAGAACTTGATACACTGTAACTCTCAATTCAGACCTCTGGTTTGATCAAATGATGATGAAATATTTCCTTCTTGACTAAGGAACTTTCAGGACCTTGGCATTAGCATTTGGAATTGTAGTTTTTACTGAACATGTTGAAGAACCAAATGATTTATTCTCATTATCATCAAGCCTGCATTTCTCATGTGATATGTGGCTCATATATTTTTACTGGAAAGAAGGGATCTTCTTGTCACAGTGACAAACACCTTGTATTGCATATTAATACAGAAAATTTAGCGTAATGAAAACAGTGTGGAATTAGAAGTGCTGTTTTCAAGTCCCTGAGCAGTCATTCATTGTGTGATTTGAATCCAGCTACCAACTATTATTCATCTTGTTTCCTTGTGTGAAAGAGAATGATGATAATGTCAATCTCATGGGTTTGTTTTGATTTAAAGACATAAAGGGTGAAAAACCTTTAAAGCAATACAAAGCTGTATGAAAATTTCCTAGATCCATTATTCTAAATTATGATCTTCAATATTAAAATTTTCATCATTTATCTTCTAAGTGTGGTAGTATTTAGTACTAATTCAGAACTAACCCCACTTTTTTAAACTATGGAATTAGGATATGACTATATAACTACTTGTTCTTTCCATCCTCCAAGTGAACCGTGAAAATTTCAAAATTAATAAGGGAGTTGTGCAATGATTCAGATGACTGCGAAAGATTAAAATTCTTTGAAAAAATAAACTTGGTGTCTGAGCCTTTCTCAGTTTGGTTTTTGAAGAAGGAAGTGTGTTGCTTGATGCTGAGAATGATGCTAAGGCCATGCTTCTTTTCAATTATCCCTAGGCTTCTGGACTTTTCTAAGAATGTTTATCAAAGATGTGTAAGAGTTTCAGTTTTGGACAATGGAAACAAACAAAGGGAGGAAAGAAGGAATAAAAGAGGGTGAGAAGAAAGAAAGGACCAAAGAGAGAAGGCCAGGTATGAGTCATGATGCTTGATTTATGTTGTTGTCAAGTGTTAAAATGATAGAGTCAATTTACTGAATTGGTCACTGTTTTCAAAATCTCTATTTTAAACATTTATCCTGCCTTGAAAGGACTTGTATTTTCTAAAGACATCCATAATAATATCTCTTGTCACATACTCCTGCAATATGACCTTGCTGTTCCACAAATAGCCAAAGTCTATTCATCACACCTTTTTGAATTTGATCCAAACCTATGACTGCTTGGACCAACACAATATGGCAGAATTGATGCTGTCTAGGCCAGTTTCTAGAAAAGCTCATAATGTACGTGGAAGCTTCTGCTTTCTACCTGTTGGACTCTGTAGCCATAGTAGAAGCTCACCATCCTCAGACCACCACCCTGGGAAAGGCCAGAGGATTGGCATTCCAAAGGGATGAGTAAGTAAAGAAGCTGTCTTGGAAGCAGATCCTCCAGGCTCAACCTCTACAGATGATACTAGTGGGGATCAGGTACAAATTTCCCAGTGAGCATTTCTAAAATTTCTACTCCACAAAATTGTGAATAATTCAAAATACTTGATTTAAGTCACTAAGATTAAGTGGTATTTCACATAGCAAAAATAAACTGAAAGGGATTCTTATCCCAGAATATACAAATTCCTGTTAACTGATACAAATAAAATAGATAATCCAAATTTAAAATGTGAAAACAGCTTCAATGGTTAAGAGGATATCTAAATGTCCAACAAAAATGAAAATATGTTCAATATTGTTAGACATCAGGAAATACAGGTTAAATCTACATCTGCCATGAGTTGAAGGTAATGCTCAGTGGTAGAGAACAATTGAGAACAATTGCCTAGCACTACAAAAAAAAAAAAAAAAAAAAAAAAAAATCCAACCTCTCAAAAAACCAAAACAACCAAAAACAAAACAAAACCTGCCAACATAGACAAATATTAAAAAGTTGATGACGCCAGGTATTGGGGAGGATGAGGGCAACTGGGCAAATCATTCAAGAAAAAACTTTGTCAGTACTTATTGAAATTAATTTACATACGCTCTATTGTCTATAATTCTGTTCCTGAGAATTCCTAGAAAAATTGAGTTCTATATCCACCAAAAGACAAGAAAAGAATGTTTATAAATGTTTTAACCATAATCTCCCAAGACTGCAAACATCTCCAAACCCATCAACAATAAAATAAAATAAATGAATTGGGGTATATTCACATAATGACATGCTGCTTGACAATTAAAAGCAAAAAAATCACTGATTATATCTATCTATCTATCTATCTATCTATCTATCTATCTATATATATATCTTGACTGAGTCTGAGGGAGATAATACTGAAAATAAGAAGTACACAACTCAGTATATTTTCATACACATGTTTTCATACACACTTAAACTTTTTTACCTGCTTTCAAAAAATTAGTTGAGATTGACTTATTTCACTTAGCATGATATTCTCCAATTCCATCCATTTATTTGCAAATACCATAATATTATTATTCTTTATGGTTGAATAATAATTCATTATGTATATATACCACAGTTTCTTTATCCATTCATCTGTTTAAGGGCATCTAGGTTGGTTCCACTATCCAGCTATTGTGAACTGAGCTGCTATGAACATTGATGTGGCTACATTACTGTAGCATGCTGATTTTAAGTACTTTGGGTATAAACCAAGGAGTGGGATGACTGGATCAAAAGGTGGGTCCATTCCAAGTTTTCTGAGGATTCTCTACACTGCTTTCCAGAGTGGCTGCACCAATTTGCAACTCTACCAGAAATGTAAAACCCTACCATCCAAGAAAAGTCCAGGACCAGACGGATTCTCAGCTGAGTTCTACCAGACCTTCAAAGAACTCATTCCAATACTTCTCAAAGTATTCCAGGAAATAGAAAAGGAGGGAACCTACCAAACTCATTCAATGAAGCTAATATCACCCTCATACCCAAACCAGGAAAAGACACATCAAGGAAAGAAAATTTTAGACCAATATCCTTGATAAATATAGATGCAAAGATCCTTAACAAAATATTGGCAAACCATATCCAAAAACATATTAAGAAGATCAGGGACCACAATCAAGTGGGGTTCATCCCTGGAATGCAAAGATGGTTTAACATCTGTAAATCAATAAACGTAATCCATCACGTCAATAGATTTAAGGATAAGAATCATATGGTTATATCAATTGACGCAGAAAAAGCGATCGACAAAATACAACACCCCTTCATGCTCAAAACACTAGAAAAAATAGGGATAGTAGGAACATACCTGAACATTGTAAAGGCTATTTATGCTAAGCCCATGGCCAACATCATTCTTAATGGAGAAAAACTGAAACCATTCCCTTAAAAAATGGGAACAATACAGGGATGTCCTCTTTTACCACTTCTATTCAACATTGTCCTCGAAACTCTAGCCAGAGCAATTAGGCAGACTAAAGACATTAAAGGGATACAAATAGGAACAGAGGAACTTAAGCTGTCACTATTTGCGGATGACATGATTCTATATTTAGAGGATCCAAAAAACTCCTCTAGAAAACTTCTAGACCTCATCAATGAATTCAGCAAAATAGCAGGCTATAAAATCAACATGCATAAATCTAAAGTATTTCTATACCCAAGCGACAAAACATCTGAAAGGGTAATGAGGAAAACAACTCCATTTGCAATAGCCTCAAAAAAATAAAATACTTGGGCATCAATCTAACCAAAGAGGTAAAAGATCTCTACAATGAAAACGACAAAACATTGAAGAAAGAAATTGAAGAAGACCTTAGAAGATGGAAAAATCTCCCACGTTCTTGGATAGGCAGAATTAATAGTGTCAAAATGGCCATGCTACCAAAAGTGCTATACAGATTCAATGCAATTCCAATTAAAATCCCAATGACGTACCTTACAGAAATAGAGCAAGCAATCATGAAATTCATTTGGAAGAATAAGAAACCCAGAATAGCTAAAGCAATCCTTAACAGGAAGAATGAAACAGAGGGTATCACAATATCAGAACTTCAACTATACTACAAAGCAATAGTAACAAAAACAGCATGGTATTGGTTCCAAAATAGACAGGTAGATCAATGGTACAGAACAGAGGACACGGACACAAACCCAAATAGATACAATTTTCTCACACTAGACAAAGGTGCCACAAGCATGCAATGGAGAAAAGATAGCCTCTTCAACAAATAGTGTGGGGAAAACTGGAAATCCATATGCAACAGAATGAAACTAAACCCCTATCTCTCACCCTGCACAAAAATCAACTCACAATGGATCAAGGACCTTGAAATCAGACCAGAGACCCTGCATCTTATAGAAGAAAAAGTAGGTCCAAATCTTCAACTTGTTGGCTTAGGATCAAACTTCCTTAACAGTACTCCCATAGCACAAGAAATAAAAGCAAGAATCAACAACTGGGATAGATTTCAAACTAAATAGCTTTCTCTCAGCAAAGGAAACTATTAGTAATGTGAAGAGAGAGCCTACAGAGTGGGAGAAAATCTTTGCCACTCATACTTCAGATAGAGCACTAATTTCCAGAATATATAAAGAACTCAAAAAACTCTACACCAAGAATACAAATAACCCAATCAACAAATGGGTTAAGGATATGAACAGATGCTTCACAGAAGAAGATCTACAAGCAATCAACAAACATATGAAAAAATGTCCACCATCTTAAGTAATAAGAGAAATGCAAATCAAAACTACCCTAAGATTCCATCTCACCCCAATTAGAATGGTGATTATCAAGAATACAAGCAACAATAGATGTTCGAGAGGATGTGGGGAAAAATGTACACTCATATATTACCGGTGGGGCTGCAAATTAGTGCAGTCACTCTGGAAAGCAGTGTGGAGATTCCTTAGAAAACTTGGAATGGAACCACCATTTGACCCGGCTATCCCACTACTTGGCCTATACCCAAAGGACTTAAAATCAGCATACTACAGAGATACAGCCACATCAATGTTCATAGCGGCTCAAATCACCATAGCCAGATTGTGGAACGAACCTAGATGCCCTTCAGTTGATGAATGGAGAAAGAAACTGTGGCATATATATACAATGGAATATTACTCAGCTATAAAGAATAATAAAATTATGGCATTTGCAGGCAAATGGATGAAATTGGAGAATATCATGCTAAGTGAGATAACCCAATCTCAGAAAACCAAAGGACGAATGATCTCACTGATAAGCGGATGATGACACATAATGGGGGTTGGGGGGGCAACAATGGAGGAAGGAAGGACTGTATAGAGGGAAAAGAGGGGTGGGAGGGGTGGGGGGAAGGAAAAAATAACAGAATGAATCAAACACCATTACCCTATATAAATGTATGATTACGCAAATGGTATGCTGTTACTCCATGTACAAACAGAAACAACATGTATCCCATTTGTTTACAATAAAAATAAATTAAAAAAAAAAAGCTTAATTTTACCGATAGATTTTCTTTTTTATTTCACCTGTTAGCACTGAGGAAACTTCCAGTAAGAATTGTTAACTTTCCTCAATTTATTATATCATATATTTTATTTACTTTGAATTTAACACTTAATATAAAAGATTTCTATTTAGAAAACTTACAACTAAGACAAAAAGGAAGAAATACATGATTCCCCTCTTCTATTAAAAAAGAAAATAGAGTGCAAAAAAAAAAAAATGTGCCTTTTTCCTCACATCCACGCCAACATTTATTATTGTTTGAGTTCTTGAAAATAGCCATTCCAACTGGAGTAAGATGAAATCTAAGACTTGTTTTAATTTGCATTTCTCTAATTACTAGAGATGTTGAACACTTTCATATTTTATTTTATTTTATTTTATTTTATTTTTATTGTAAACAAATGGGATACATGTTGTTTCTCTGTACATGGCATAAAGGCAAATCATTTGTGTAATCATAAATTTACATAGAGTAATGTTGTTTGATTCATTCTGTTATTTTTACACTTCCCCCCACCCCTCCCACCCCTATTTACCCTCTATACAGTACGTCCTTCCTCCATACTTGCCCCCCTCCCTAACCCTAACTCTAACCCTAACACTAACCCTTCCCTCCCCCCCATTATGTGTCATCCTCCACTTATTAGCGATATCATTCGTCCTTTGGCTTTTTGAGATTGGCTTATCTCACTTAGTATGATATTCTCCAATTTCATCCATTTGCCTGCAAATGCCATAATTTTATCATTCTTTATGGCTGAGTAATATTCCATTGTATATATATACCACAGCTTCTTTATCCACTCATCAATTGAAGGGCATCTAGGTTGGTTCCACAGTCTGGCTATTGTGAATTGAGCAGCTATGAACATTGAAGTGGCTGTGTCTCTGTAGTATGCTGATTTTAAGTCCTTTGGGTATAGGCCAAGGAGTGGGATAGCTGGGTCAAATGGAGGGTCCATTCCAAGTTTTCTAAGGAATCTCCACACTGCTTTCCAGAGTGGCTGCACTAATTTGCAGCCCCACCAGCAATGTATGAGTGTACCTTTCTCCCCACATCCTCGCCAACACCTGTTGTTGCTCGTATTCTTGATAATCGCCATTCTAATTGGGGTGAGATGGAATCTTAGGGTGGTTTTGATTTGCATTTCTCTTATTACTAGAGATGTTGAACATTTTTCCATATGTTTGTTGATTGCTTGTAGATCTTCTTCTGTGAAGTGTCTATTCATTTCCTTAGCCCATTTGTCAACTGGATTATTTGAATTCTTGGAGTAGAGTTTTTTGAGTTCTTTATAGATTCTGGAGATTAGTGCTCTATCTGAAGTATGATTGGCAAAGATATTCTCCCATTCTGTAGGCTCTTTCTTCGCATTGCTGATAGTTTCCTTTGCTGAGAGAAAGCTTTTTAGTTTGAATCTATCCCAGTGGTTGATTCTAGCTTTTATTTCTTGTGCTATGGGAGTCCTGTTAAGGAAGTCTGATCCTAGACCTACAAGGTGAAGATTTGGACCTACTTTTTCTTCTATAATCTGCAGGGTCTCTGGTCTGATTCTGAGGTCCTTAATCCATTTTGAGTTTAGATTCATGCATGGTGAGAGATATGGGTTTAGTTTCATTCTGTTGCATATGGATTTCCAATTCTCCCAGCACCATTTGTTGAAGAGGCTATCTTTTCTCCATTGCATATTTTTGGCACCTTTGTCTAGTATGAGAAAATTGAATTTATTTGGGTTTGTGTCCGTGTCCTCTATTCTGTACCATTGATCTACCTTTCTATTTTGGTACCAATACCATGCTGTTTTTGTTACTATTGCTTTGTAGTAGAGTTGAAGATCTGGTATTGCAATACCCCCTGTTTCACTCTTCCTGCTAAGGATTGCTTTAGCTATTCTGGGTTTCTTATTCTTCCAGATGAATTTAATAATTGCTTGCTCTATTTCTCTAAGGTACGTCATTGGGATTTTAATTGGAATTGCATTGAATTTGTATAGCACTTTAGGTAGTATGGCCATTTTGACAATATTAATTCTTCCTATCCAAGAACATGGAAGATCTTTCCATCTTCTAAGGTGTTCTTTAATTTCTTTCTTTAGTGTTGTGTAGTTCTCATTGTAGAGGTCTTTCACCTCTTTTGTGAGATTGATTCCCAAGTATTTTATTTTTTTCGAGGCTATTGTGAATGGGGTAGTTTTCCTAATTTCTCTTTCTGAAGATTCATCACTTATGTATAAAAATGCGTTGGATTTATGGGCATTGATCTTGTAACCTGCTACTTTACTGAATTCACTTATGAGTTCTAAGAGTTTTCTGGTGGAATTTCCAGGTTCCTCTAAATATATAATCATGTCATCAGCGAACAGGGATAGTTTGAGTTCTTCTTTCCCAATTTGTATCCCTTTAATTTCTTTGGTTTGTCTAATTGCTCTGGCCAGAGTCTCAGGAACGATGTTGAATAGAAGTGGTGAAAGAGGGCATCCCTGCCTTGTTCCAGTTTTTAGGGGGAATGCTTTCAGTTTTTCACCATTTAGAATGATATTAGCCATGGGCTTAGCATAAATGGCCTCTAAAATGTTAAGGAATGTTCCCACTGTCCCTATTTTTTCTAGTGTTTTGAGCATTAAGGGGTGCTGTATTTTATCAAATGCTTTTTCTGCATCTATTGAAATAATCATGTGATTCTTGACTTTAAGTCTATTAATGTGGTGAATTACGTTTATTGATTTCCTGATGTTGAACCAACCTTGCATCCCTGGGATGAAACCCACTTGATCATGGTGCACTATCTTTTTAATATGTTTCTGTATGCTATTTGCTAAAATTTTGTTGAGAATTTTTGCGTTGATGTTCATTAAGGATATTGGTCTGAAATTTTCTTTCCTTGATAAGTCTCTGTCTGGTTTAGGTATCAGGGTGATATTGGCTTCATAGAATGAGTTTGGGAGGGTTCCCTCCTCTTCTATTTTATGGAATACTTTGAGAAGTATTGGAATGAGCTCTTCTTTAAAGGTTTTGTAGAACTCGGCTGAGAACCCATCTGCTCCCGGACTTTTCTTTGTTGGTAGGCTTTTGATGACTTCTTCTATTTCAGTACTTGAAATTGGTCTATTTCAATTGTTTATGTCCTCCTCGTTCAGTTTAGGCAATTCATATGTCTCTAGAAACCTGTTGATGCCTTCAAAATTTTCTATTTTGTTGGAGTATAGATTTTCAAAATAGCTTCTAATTATGTTTTGTATTTCAATCCTGTCTGTTGTGATATTTCCTTGTTCATTCCGAATTTTAGTGATTTGAGTTTTCTCTCGTCTTCTCTTTGTTAGTGTGGCTAAAGGTTTATCAATTTTGTTTATTTTTTCGAAGAACCAACTATTTATTTTGTCAATTTTTTGTATTGTTTCTTTTGTTTCAATTTCATTGATTTCAGCTCTGAGTTTAACTATTTCCTGTCTTCTACTACTTTTGGTGCTGGTCTGTTCTTCTTTTTCTAGGGCTTTGAGCTGTAGTGTTAGGTCGTTTATTTGTTGAGTTTTACTTCTTTTATTAAATGCGCTCCATGAAATAAATTTCCCTCTAAGTACTGCTTTCGTAGTGTCCCAGAGATTTTGATATGATGTTTCTTTGTTCTCATTTACCTCCAAGAATTTTTTAATTTCCTTCCTAATATCTTCTGTTGTCCATTCATCATATAATAGCATATTGTTTAATCTCCAGATGTTGGAATAGTTTCTGTGTTTTACTCTTTCATTTATTTCTAACTTCAATCCATTATGATCTGATAGAATACATGCTAGTGTCTCTATCTTCTTGTATTTGCTAACATTAGCTTTGTGGCCTAATATATGGTCTATTTTAGAGAAGGATCCATGTGCTGCTGAGAAGAAAGTGTATTCGCTCTTGGTTGGATGGTATATTCTATAAATGTCCGTTAAGTCTAAATTATTGATTGTGTTATTGAGATCTATGGTTTCTTTGTTCAATTTTTGTCTGGAAGATCTGTCCAGTGGTGAGAGAGGCGTGTTAAAATCACCTAGTATTATTGTGTTATGGTCTATTTGGTTTCTGAAATTGAGAAGGATTTGTTTGACATACATGGATGAGCCACTGTTTGGGGCATAGATGTTTATGATTGTTATATCTTGGTGATTTATGCTTCCCTTAAGCAGTATGAAATGACCTTCTTTATCCCTTCTGACTAACTTTGGCTTGAAGTTCACATTATCTGAAATGAGGATGGATACTCCAGCTTTTTTGCTGAGTCCATGTGCATGGTATGTTTTTCCCCATCCTTTCACCTTTAGTCTATGGGAATCTTTTTCTATGATGTGAGTCTCTTGCAGGCAACATATTGTTGGATCTTTCTTTTTAATCCAATCTGCCAGTCTATGTCTTTTGATTGATGAATTCAGGCCATTAACACTCAGGGTTATTATAGAGATATGATTTGGTTTCCCGGTCATTTGGTTCATTTTTAAAATTTTATTTATTTATTTGTTTGACACAACTTGTTTCCTCCTTTATTTGACAATTCCTTTAGGATAATTCCTCCCTTTGCTGATTTGCTTCTTTGTTTTTCATCTCTTCCTCATGGAATATTTTGCTGAGAATGTTCTGTAATGCTGGCTTTCTTTTTGTAAATTCTTTTAGCTTTTGTTTATCATGGAAGGATTTTATTTCATCGTCAAATTTGAAGGTAAGTTTTGCTGGGTATAAGATTCTTGGTTGGCATCCATTTTCTTTCAGGGCTTGAAAAATGTTGTTCCAGGCCCTTCTGGCTTTTAGGGTCTGGATTGAAAAATCTGCTGATATCCGTATTGGTTTCCCCCTGAATGTAATTTGGTTCTTTTCTCTCACAGCCTTTAAAATTCTGTCTTTATTTTGTATGTTAGGTATTTTCATTATAATGTGCCTTGGTGTGGGTCTGTTGTAATTTTGTGTATTTGGAGTCCTATAAGCCTCTAGTACTTCATTTTCCATTTCATTCTTCAGATTTGGGAAATTTTCTGATATTATTTCATTGAATAAGTTGTTCATTCCTTTGGCTTTTTTCTCTAGGCCTTCCTCAATCCCAATAATTCTTAAATTTGGCCTTTTCATGATATCCCATAGTTCTTGTAGATTCTGTTCATGATTTCTTACCATCTTCTCTGTTTGTTCAACTTTGTTTTCAAGGTTAAATATTTTGTCTTCAATGTCTGAGGTTCTGTCTTCCAGGTGTTCTATCCTATTGGATATGCTTTCTATGGAGTTCTTAATTTGGTTTATTGTTTCCTTCATTTCAAGGATTTCTGTTTGGTTTTTTTTCAATATCTCTAACTCTTTATTGAAATGATCTTTTGCTTCCTGTATTTGCTCTTTTAACTGTCGATTGGTGCGATCAATCAATGCTTGCATTTGCTCCTTCATCTCATCATTCAGTGCGTGCATTTGCTCTTTCATCTCATCGTTTGCTTCTCTGATCATTTTAATTATGTACATTCTGAACTCCTTTTCTGTCATTTCTTCTGCCATGCTGTCACTGGGTTTTATTGATGTAACATCTAGATTTGTTTGCAGCATTTTCTTTCCTTGTTTTCTCATATTGTTCAGGTATCAGAGGACCGCTGAGATATTGCAGTTTTCCTCTATTGACTTACAATGTCCCTGAAGATTTCTATATATATCCCCCCTTAGCCTTCAGTAGGCTGAAGTCTTGGAGGAAGTTGATAATGCAGTGCTCCACAAGAAAGCTGCCTCTCTACGAGTGGTGGCCTTCAGGTGGGGTATAATCCCTGCTAGTGGGCAGAGGTGCCTCCACTTGTTGACCAATGGTCATCCAAAGGGGACCTAGGCTGCAGGCTGAGGCAAGGCCTGTTTGGGCCTGTGTCTCTGGTTTTGCCGTCCTTGTGGTGAAACCTCACCCAGCAGGGAAGACTCACCCGGTGGTGGGGTCTCGCTGGTCAGTTCCCTCCTAGAGGTTCCCCTCAATTTACAGCTACTGCCTGGGCTGGGCTGCCTTCCTCTGCGAAGTTCCCAGGGGCCCGGCCCTACCTCCTGGGCCTGGGAGCCTCACCCTTCGCAGATGAATCTCCTTAGGCTGCCCTTCCTCAGAGAATCTGCCCGCAGGCCTGGAACCTTCGCTCCGCCCTAAGCCTGTCTCTGTGCGGCTCTTCCACCAAGAAGCCTCCTAGATCCTGGGACCCTGCTCTGCACCTAATCGCCTGGCTATGCGGCCCCTCCTCTGAGCAGCCACCTGGGGTCCTGTACAATCGCTCTGAATCCCAGAGACCCGCCACACGCCTCTTCCTCCAGACAGCCGCCCAGTATTCCGGTGCGGTCACTAGGAGTCCACGAAACTCACTGCGTGCCTCCACCTCCACCAACCACCCGTAGCCCTGGGCAATCAATCACTCCGAGTCAAAGTGACCCTCCCCGTTCCTCCTCCTTCTCCAGATAACCCCCCGGGTGTTCAGGAGCGGTCGCTCTGAGTGGCTCTGAGTCCACGTGACCCGCAGCACGGGTCCTCTGGGCAACCGCCCGGAGCTCTGGTGCGGCCACTCAAGACCAAGCGTCCCACCACGCTTCTCCTCCAGGCAGCCCGCCTGTGTTCAGGAGCTGTCACTTTAAGTCCAAACAACTCACCACTCGCCTTCTCCTCTGAGCAGCCGCCTGGAGCTCTAATGCAGTCACTGCGTGTCCACACGACCCGCCACGCTCCTCCTCCTTCTCCTCCTCCTACTCCTCTGGGCAGGCCCCGGTGTTCAGAAGTGGTCCGAGTCCAAACAGCTTGCCGCGCAGCTTCTCCTCTGGCAACCGCCTGTAGCTCTGGTGTAGTCACCCTGAATCCAAGTGGCCACGCTCCTCTTCCTCCTCCTCATCCTCAGGGCAGGCCCCAGGGTTCAGAAGCGTCATTCTGAGTCCAAACAGCTCGCCGCGCAGCTTCTCCTCTGGCAACTGCCTGTAGCTCTGGTGCAGTCACTCCAAATCCAAGTGGCCACGGTCCTCCTCCTTCTCCTCAGGGCAGGCCCCGGTGTCCTGAGTCCACACAGCTCTCCTCGCCACTCTTCCCCTGGGCAGCCGCTGGAGCCCCAGTGGTTGCTCCGAGTCCCAGCACTGTGCCGAGCGGCCTCCTTCACGATGCTCCCAGCTGTCTGAGTTCACTGCTGCAGCAGGGTGAGGGGCGTCTCGCCGGCAGCTCTACTTCACAAAGTTTCCTGCGTTCTGGGACCACCGTCCCATCCGGGATGCCTCCCCAAGGGGTGAGAGTCACCTGGCTGCTTTGAGTTGGTCCCAAGCGTCTCAATATCTCCTCTTTTGAATCCTGAGTCCTGGAGCAACATGAAATGCAGCCTCCCTCTAGGCCGCCATCTTGAAACCCCCACTTTCATATTTTATTAATCGCCTATCTGTCTTCTGTAAAGTGTCTGTCCAGTTTCTTGGCCCATTTATTGATTGGGTTCTTTGTATTTTTGGTGTAAAGCTTTTTAAGTTCTTTATAAATTTTGGAGATAAGTGCTCTATCTGAAGTGCATGTGGAAAAATTTTCTCCCACTCTGTAGGCTTTCTCTTTTCACACTATTGATTGTATCCTTTGCTGAGAAAAAGCTTTTTAGTTTGAGTCCATCCCATTTATTGATTCTTGATTTGTTTTCTTGTGCTTTGGGAGTCTTGTTAAGGAAGTCTGATACTAAGCCAATATGATAACGTTTCGGTCCTATTTTGTCTTCTATTAGATGCAGGATCTCTGGTCTAATTCCTCAATCCTTGATCCATTTTGATTTGAGTTTTGTGCATGGTGAGAGATAGAGGTTTAATTTCATTTTACTGCTTATGGATTTTCAGTTTTGCCAGCACCATTTGTTGAACAGGCTATCTTTTCTCCATTGTATGTTTTTAGCTCCTTTGAAAACCAAAGGCCAAATGTTTTCCCTGATAAGCGAATAATGATATATAATGGGGGTGGGGGTGGAGAGTGACAGAAGAATGAAGGAACTTTAGATTATGTAGAAGGAAATGAGAGGGAGGGTATGAAAAATGGTGGAATGAGACAGACATCATTACCTTATGTACATGTATGATTACATGAATGTTATGAATCTATATCGTTACAACCATGGAAATGTACCCCATTTGTGTACAATGAATCAAATGCAGTCTGTTAAAAAATTTAAAAATAAATAAATAATTTTATAAAAAGAATCCATACATTGCCAGGCATGGTGGTGCACACCTGTAATCCCAGAAGCTTGGGATGCTGAGGTAGGGGGGTCAAGATTTCAAAGCCAGCCTCAGCAAAATTGAGGTGGTAAGCATCTCGGTGAGACCCTGTCTCTAAATAAAATACAAAATAGTACTGGGCTTGTGGCTCAGTGGTTGAGTGCTCCTGAGTTCAATCTGTGTTACCAAATAAAAAAACAGATCCTATACATCCTATATTAGTTAATTCCTAGACGTATCACAGTTTTGTTACTATTGTGGACATCTTTGTTTCAATCATTTTTATAACTGGTTATTATAGATTTTTTAACTTGATTTTGTATCACTTATATTATTGAACTTCACATCAACTCTAATTGCTAAAATCCCTGCAAGATTTTTTGTGTTGATAATTATATCATATACAAATGAAAAAAAAAAAAATTAGTTGAGCTAGGCTTCATTCCAACAACTCAGAAGGCTGAGGCGAAGGATAGCAAATTTGAGGTCAGCCTCAGCAACTTAGCAAGGCCCTAAGCAATTTAGCAAAACGCTGTCTCAAAACTTAAAAAATAAATAAAAAATAAAAAGTGTTGGGGATGTAACTTAGTGGCAAATCACCCCTGGGTTCAATTCCTGATAACAAAGACAACAACAACAACAAAAAATTAGTTGAGAATACACTATAGTATGTTAATACTTTTGTGTCTATGGTTTATAGCAATGAAAAAAATCTGGTATCATTTGACTTCTGGATAACATTGAATGTATTAATTTGTAGAAGTAAACTTTTCACCAAATACCTCCACACCATTTGCATAATTAATAAAATACTCGTTTAACACATTAGGCTTTTCCAACAACAGATTCAAACTCTTCATATTATACAACAATGCAAGTCAAATATACTAAATCATTTAAAATATTTCAACTATTTTTATCACACGCAAATCCTCGCAACTTACACTCATTATAAAAGCAACCAACGCACTTAATGTTAAAGTCATTTAAAAGTATTAAATACCATAAATTTCTATTTATTCTTCTATTAACATTTTTCTTATTCTGATTTATTATTCCTCCCAGGGCTATAATTTTTCATTCTCCAGCTAAACAAAGGGTTTGATTTTAAAGAGAGAATAGGTGAAGATTTGGTTAGAGTGTTTCCTCCAAGAAGCATCCACCTGAGCTTATCATCCAATTAAACTGGTTACATTTTTAATCTTTGTCCTTTATACCTAAGCACTGTGAAAAATATTAATCTGACAAGTCCTATAGCCTCCTATAGTTTTTAATGTGTGTGTGTGTGTTTGTGTGTGTGTGGTTGTGTGTTTGTGTGTGTGTGGTTGTGTGTGGGTCAAGTACAAGTTTTATTACCTTTATCAATCTGATAGCTGTTGAATGCCTCACTTGATAAAATGGCATAAAACTACTTTACAGATGTCTTTTCTGAGTGTTTTGATTTTTATATACATCAGATATAAGCCTTGTTTACATTTCTTTATTCTGAATGAGTCTTTCTTATTTGAGTTAAACCCATATTTCAGTTAATAGTTACACTGAAATTTTAATTTTATTAACCTCTAAACTCTGCAGTATTATGCCAGAAGCAGTGTTTCCCTGACCATGAACTCTTATAAAAGATAATTTTAATAACTACATTAAATTGTTAAGAATGCACTTAGAACAAAAACAAAGAATGCACTTAGTTTCTACAAATTTTGTGTATATCCCAAAGTAGAAAATGGTCATCTATAGTGCTTTTCACTAATGAATTTAGCACACATTTTTCCTGTAAATAAAATATTAACTAAAAATAGCTGAACAATACCAACTCAAATGACAGAAATATTTATGCCTTCTTTTCTCTGTAGGAGATTGTACATATTTATTTGTTGGTTTTTAATTAAATTGGCAGTTTGAAGTCATTTAGTATTACCAGTGATTCCAAACTCAAGTCTGACGTTGGTAATAGTCATGAATGTCATTGCTCTCAAAGTTACTACTGAGATGAAAACTGTTAAAATCAAGAAGAAAGAAAATGCAGATGTGAACAATTAGAAAGTTTTGAACATAACTGCAAACTAACTTCAAGGTGTGGAATAAATGTCATTTCCTCTATAAAGCTATACACTTTGAAAAGTCAAAATGGAAACACCAATAGGAAATATTTAGAATTTGACAAGATAATTCTTAAATCAAACTAAAGAATGAGCAATATAAGTAGCAGATTTTTTAAAGTTGAAATAGCAATAGTAAAACATGTTATTATATATACAAAATAATACTGAATGGGACTGGTGATTTAAAGAATAAAAAGAATTACAAAGGCATGTGAAAGTTTTAAATAAGGCAGATTATTCATTAAGTGGGACAATGTTTGACCATATGGAGACAAAAGAGTAAATTATTTTTCTATTTCAGGGCCAAAATAAATTCCAGAGAAATTAAAATTCAATATAATAAATGAAAGAACAAAACTACCACAAGATAATATTTAATATTTGTATGAACCATGGCAGGACATTACTTTCCAAGAGCTGCATATCTAACACCAAAGGCAGAAAATGTGTTTAACATAAAAATTTATAAGATATAAATATCTCTGGAAGTAACATTTAAAAGTTAAAGGCATGATCCTCAAAAGTGTCAGAAGTCAAGAAAGACAGGGAGTGACTGAAAACCACTCAAATTTTAACAGACAAGGAGACATGAGAACTAAGTGCCATGTGTTATCCTGAATTGTATTTACGAATTAAAAAAAATTAAAGGACATTAGTGGAAAAATGAGTAAAATCCAAGTTCTGCTACTTATTTAATAGAATTACAACAAATTTAATGTTTTAGTTTTTATCATTGTTTTATGGTTATGTAAGATGTTAAAACAAGCAGAAGTGGAATATAGAGTAGATGGGAGTTTTCCAGATTGTTTTTCCACCCTCCATAAATCCAAAGTAATCTTAAAATAAAATTAGAAAAAAATAAAGGTAAATAAAAAAGTGGGAAATTATTTTAAATTTTGGCACACGAAAGACATATCTTTAATATCTGAAGATCTCCTTCAAGTCCATATAAAAATAATGTTCTAATGAAGAAAGGATTGAGGAATATCAATAGGAATCACAAAAAAAGAAACATAAATGGATAAAAATTTTTAAGATGTTCAGTCTTTAAAAATGCAAATTACATAATATAATGCTTTTTTCATCCATAAAATTGGCAAAGATCTTTTAAAAACATTTATTACAGTCTTACTAAGGATATGAGGAGATGTAAACATAAAATCTAATCATCTCAATTTGTTTTTTAGTAATGTCTCCAAGGGTTGATCATCTCAGTGATTTATCTGAGGCTGTAATTGTCAACAGACACAAAGCTTTTGACACATGGAGCAGCATTGATAATAAGAACAAAACTGGAATCAGTTTCTAAATAGCTTCTAACATGAGATAGATAAAATAAATTGTGACAGGAGCGGTGGCACACACCTGTAATCCCAGTGGCTCTGGAGGCTCAGGCAAGGGGATCAAGAGTTCAAAGCCAGACTCAGCAACAGTGAATTGCTAAGTAACTCAGTGAGACTCTGTCCCTAAATAAAAAAAAAAAAAAAAATAGGGCTGGTCATGTGGCTCAGTGCTCAATGCCTCTGAGTTCCATCCCTGGTACCCACTCCCCCAAATTATAATTGTTCCATAAATGGAAGGGAATACAGTAATTTTTAAATGACATTACCTGAATAGACAAGCACGGAGGGAGTCTTAGGGCAGCGATCCTTCTCCACATGATACTGCAGTGGTAGTGTATGTCATGCACATTTTGCCCAAACCCAAGGTGCATGCAATAGCAATAGAAAATGCTAAGGTAAACCCTGAACTTTGGGTGATAACCGTGTGTTAGTGTGGATTCAGTGATTATAACAAATATACCATTCTAGTGTGGCATGTTTCTAATTGGGGAGACTATGCATGAGGAAGACATGGGGCAGATGCACAATCTCTGTAAGCTCTGCTCATTTTTTCTGTGAATTTGAAACTTCCAAAAACTAAAATCTATTTTTCTTTTTTTTTGGATCTTCAAAGCTGTCCATTTTAATCCACGAAATATGTGAATATGTTACTTTGGCGATAAAACTAAGGTTTAGGATCTTGATGTGGGGGATATCATCCTGATCTATTCAGATGGGCCTCATCTAGTCATGGGAATCTTTAAGAGTGGAGAACTTTTATCAGCTGTGGTTTGTCAGACAATAAGAGATGCAAAACCAGAAGCAGGGTCAGAGAAAGGCTACACTGCTGTCTTTGAAGACGGAGGAAAGGGGTCATAGATCAAGGAGGGTGGGTGGACAGTAGAAACTGGAAAAGGCAAAGGAATATAACACTCAGAAAGGAATACAGCCCTTCTAAGACTTTGCTCTTAGGTAGATATGACCCATGATAAAATCTGACACAGAACAGTGAGAAATAAATTCTTATTGTTTAACCCACTAAATTTAGTGTAACTTATTATAGCAGCAACATAAAATTAATATATTATAGCAACTTTAGATAAAATGTATTTCTTAAAAATATTATTACAAAGAAAACATTAGTGACATGAAACACAATAATATTGTGAAATGAAATTTTCTGATAGGAACTTTTCTCCTTGATCATGTCTTGTTTTTCTGTAAAAACCTTAAGTTTTTTATTTTAAATTTTAAAATAATAGAATGTTGCGGGTAGGAGGACAAGAGGACATGGAAGTCGTAGGGCAAACCAGGTTATAAAATGGAATTAAAACAAAAATGTATTCCCGCTGAGTTAAGGCAGAATGAGGGAGGGTATGAAATGATGGGTTAGATTCAGGACTGAGCGATGACCGGAGAGTATTCACCTGAGATCCTTTGACTTGGTAAGTGATGTGTATGTTGGGAAACACAGATAAAGGATAAGCTATGCAGAGAAGTAAGTAAAGGGGGCTTCAGTTCTAATTGTAGGTTTTCCTAAGGTCTCTGCATTCAGTTGCCTGCAATTATTTCAGATTGTGAGATCAGTGTTATAGTATTACTAGTATACCCATTTTAGAGATTTTTAGTAAATTTAATGGAATGTCATGTATAAAGTGCTTAGCACAGTGCTTCACACAAAGTGACCAAAAAATGATGAATATTTTTAAAATTATCACCTTATCATTGTCAGAATTATTAGCAAATCGAGGCTTAAATAATTTGACTGACTTGGACAAGGTCACCCAACTAAAAAAGAATCTCCGCTCAGACTTGTATTCTAATCTACATAACTCTGAGAGCCTTTTCTCTGAGTTTGAAAATTGGGGGGATGGGAGTGGAATACCAGGATCAGAATGTTTTTTTAAAAATGAAATATTGCAACTCTACCCAGCTTGGGAATGTAAAACTGCTGATTCAATGCATTTTGTAACAATTCCATAGATGTTTAGTTCTGACTATTCATTCTCTGTGTACTTGGGGATTGCCACAGTACTCTTACATTCTATTTATAATTAAATTTTCTTCCTGACTATGATAACATGGACACGTCTTAATTATTTTTTAAATAATGGAGGCCATTCTCTTGACCATGATGTTCTATTTCCCTAATAACTTGAAAAAGAGAGAGACCACCAGAGCTGGTTCCTTCTCCACATTGCCCCACACCGTGCCATTTGAAAAATCCATTTACGTTCTGCCTCTATCTGCCTCTTCAAACTCCTCTGTTTTCCCTTCCATGAGTACTTTTGGTTTAGTGCTATTTTAGGGTTCCCCTGCACTCAGTCCCTTCTAGTTTAATAATACTTACTTTGTGTTTAATTCCACCTCCCAGTCACACTCTGATTATCCACTTGTATTTTGACTATATGGCAAAAATTATCACTCTTGTTTTCTTTCCAGTTCTTATTCCACGGTCTTGAATTTCATTTCTGATGTGTTTGCTTTTGATTCAGAGTTCCTACATACACATTCCCTCAGATGAAGCAACTAAGTGGTACCTATTCTTCGATGTCTTGAAAATGTGGACATAGCTTGCTCTCAACCAAATAAGTTGATGCCATTCTCAGATTGCAGTCCTTTTTGCTAACTGTTCTCTACCAGTTTTAAGCCGCCTGTGTTGCATATGAGAATCAACTATTGATGCAAATTTTATTCTTGGTAGGTAATTTTCTTGACTTGAAATTTCTGAATCTATATTTTTATTCTTGCAGTTGTGGAATTTTTTTTTTTACATGTTTTAAAATTTGTTAGTGCTCTCCTCTGGCAGTACCACTCCTCTGGAAATGATTTCTCCTGTCTCCTATTTGTTCTTTCTCTATTTGCTGAGTGTTTTTTGCCTAATCAATAGATTTCAGGCCTAGCGTTCTTATGTGACAGCAGTCTGGTTATCAAGAAGCCCAGAAATACCTATACATGTGATCCAGGGCCATATAACTTGTATCTGAAGAAACCTGCTCTGCCTTACTATCTCCTGAGCTGGCAGCAGCTGACAGTCTGGTCCCCTTCTAACTTATGGAACAGATGATATTGAAATTACTTGCTCTACTTTGACACACCTCTTCCTCCTCAAAATGTGGTCATTGGACCAGCAGCAGTGACCTGGAAAGTAAACATTTTGGACCATGAGTGGGTGCCCAGGATGCCCAACTTGCGTGATCACCTGCCTTTCCCATCAGACAGAATAGATTCACGGTTTGAGCAGATCGTGCCTCAGAACATCGGCATGCTCTTGGCACATTGTATTATTTATGTTTGAGTCCAATCTGCCTAAACAGATGATTAGTAAAATAACATATGACAAGTGCGTACACTCCAGGAGCCCCCAAATCATAGAATTGCCATATTCTACAGATAATTTGAGATTCAGAATTTGTAGTAGCATGTTCCAAGTTCTGTAGAATCCTAGAATTTATGAGCTATGACATACTTTTTGGAATGAACAGATTCTTCAGAAGCAAATTTATATAACTTTGTCATTATTCATAAATACGTTTCAACTTTAAGAACTCAACTCAAATTTCATCAGTGATTGCCTTTAAACATCAAAGTGCATTTTTAATGCTTTTAAAGGTCTTATGAAGTTGTCATTGAACTGAGAAGCATTATCAATGAGTGGCCAAAATTCTGAAATCAATGCAGATAAACAAAATACTTTTACAAAGACCCCTTCCTTTAATATTATAATCAGGCATCAAAATTATCCAATGTTCTCCTTCTCCTTATATAATTATTCCTGTTTTAAAAGCAAAACTTGGATTCATTTTGATATGTTCAATTTACATAATCTAATATCTGTCATCCAATGAGAAACACATGATGGAAACCTATTTAAATACATGTAAATGTCTTTAATATATTTGTAACGTGATGTGAGGTTGGCTGGAATTTGTCTGGAGCTTTTGGAGTATTCGTGGATATGTCACAAGATGACAACAACCCACAAGAGTAAGGTTAACAGTCAGACTGGACCTAACAGGAGAGTGTTTTTAGTTATCGTTTTTTTCCTTCTCATTTGATAATGCCACATTTATTTTTTGTTATGAGATTTGGATTACTGTGGTGATTGGAGAGGAAGAAGTAGTAAGCTGTTTTACAAATTGGTCATAAATATTAACTAAGTAAAATTTAATCCAAAATTACATACTTTACACTACATTTGCGATATTTTCTTGCCATCTCCCACAAAGCTGTTGTGTGAAAATATTCTAAGATTTCTCAAGCCACCCTGGTCCATGTTCTCTTTGATATCATGGGACCAGAAAGTATACTATTGCAGATCTTATACAGTAAAAACATATTTTTGGGGTGTGGGGTGTGTGTGTGTGTGTGTGTGTGTGTGTGTGTGTGTGTGTGTGTGTTTTGCTGGGGATGGAATCCAGGGCCTAATACATGCTAGACAAGCACTCTCCACTGAACTATACCCCTAGGTTAGCACTGCTAAATTTATCATAGTCTATTAAACTACAAAGCAATTGTTACCAGCACATTCTATGCTCTTAAAGTCAAATACATCACAGAACCCTCATTATACTTCCAGTATTTCACCAAATTTTGGTCCCTGGTTCCCTGATTATGTTCTATTAATCAGGTATAGACATCATACCTTCCATAGGTAGGAAATGAAGAAATTAGGAAGTACCATGGTGAATCTCACCTTTATGTACACCCACAAGACACTAGTTTAAAAAAAAGGAAAAGAAAAGAAACTATAATAGCAGAAAAATCAGTAGAGGGAAGGGAACATGGGAGGGAGGGAGGAAAAGAAAGTACTAGAGACTGAATTAGAGCAAATTATATTCTGTGTTTTTATAATTATGTCAAAATAAATCCTACTGTTATATATAATTAAAAAGAACCATGAAAAATATTTTAAAAAGAAATGTAGGAAGGCCACAGCTTGGTGATGCACCCTTCTCCTTATTTTTAATCTTGACAGGTCTGGTTGCTATTCCGTTGTATAGAAATAGGTACTACCAGCAAAACTCATCTGTGCTTACATGACCCACCTCTTTCTGGCACTCCTTCATACCTGTTCCTTAGCAACTGGACATCCCTCTTCCTTCTTTTTCAGTCTATAGTCTGTGTACTGTATATTTTCTAGGTAGGACTTCCACTGAGATCTTCTAATGACAGAGATGGGAAGAACTACGGAATCTTTATAAGTACTGATTCCTCTTTTAACCTGGGAGGAATTATTAGCTCCAAGAAGTCATTAGACTACATTGTCACAACCACACTTTGGTCATAATAGCACTACATTCTGGGTCTTCTAACCGTTAAATGAGTTTTCTTTCTACTCCCTTCATACCTGGTTGCATAACCAAACAAAACAAAACTGACGTGTGATTTATTATACAATTGTTTTTAATTGTCTCCTTTTTTCTTTTTTGTGGTACTGAGGATTGAACCCAGGACCATGTACATGCCAGGCAAGCATTCTATCACAGAGCTACATCCCCAGCCCATACAAAAATATTTTAAATTATGATATCATGATATTTTAAATTGAAATTTGAGTATCTTAATCCCTCCATCTCCCGCAAGGCTAGTGTAGGACTAATTAAGATTGAGAAGACATTTCTCTGATATTTATTATTTGGCCACCATTTAGAAATATTTGTTCTAGAAGGTAAATATCATTTAATTACGGATGTTGTCTATTTAGTGACTAGAGTCCAACAAACAAGTTTGGTGGCAAAATCAAGTAATGAGCATGCATCAACTTTGTGAAAAAGACAACTTAAAAAGGGGTGATTTGGGGCCCAGTTTGTCTTAATGGAAAATACATTATCTCACAAATAGGAGCTTATTTCATGCTTTCTGCTAATAAGGGAACCAATGTTGGAATGAGGCCTCGGGATGAAAAAAAAAAAAAAAAAAAAATGAGTGGGACAGTTCTTTGGCAAGGCTGCCTAAAGGATTTGGCTTCCTGACAGTGAAAATATCCTCAACTATATAAATTATTCAGGTCGGGACAGACTGAGTCTTAGGCTTCCTTGATGGAGTCATATGGGAAAAAACGTCTAGACATCAGAAATCAAGTTTTTGCTTTTACAACTCATGGTTTAAAAAACTGCTAAGAGCAATACCTTCAGTGGACTCTAATATATAGTTCTGTAACGTCCATCATGTATTTTAGCAGCCATATGAAGCAGACATTTTGACCCATTGGAAAAGTTCAGTTGTTCTAAATGGTATCACCATTTGGAAAAGTACTACTTCTTGTTTGTTTGGAAAACATAGGTAGACTCTTAAAATAGTACTTTCTAAGGAGAAGAGATTTGTCAGACAATGAGCTTGCATCTGCTATGCATGAGCTCTACAGTGATAAACCTTCCCATTGCCTCTCAGGAAAACAGAGCCCCCTCTTTAGAGGTTTCTGGTATCAGGGGCATTATGATATGCAATCAACAAAACTGTGGGCTAACGTCTATTTGAAATGACTACTATGGTCAAGAAAAGCAGTGACTATTTTGGATGTAAAAATATTCGGAAGAGAATTTAAACTCTGCAACAACAGATCCAAAATACATTCAGTGTGCTAAGAATCAATGCAAAGTCTTGCATTTTGGTTCTAAAAGTTAAATACCCAACCACAGCCTGAGGAAGGCTTGGTTCAACAAAAGCACTTCTTGGTTTTTCAGTTTACTACAAGTGTGTCAAATAAAATTCCTCATCTGAACCTCAGAACACAGAAAATAATTTCAGTGACACTTTTCTCAGTTCTTCCCAGGATTGTATACATGTGGTCCAGTCTAGATGCACAGGAGAAATGTAAATTCATTGTATACAGTGAATGCATTTGTGCACTGGAGCTTGATTCTCTCATGGGACTCCAGTTGAGAAAGACTGCTAGACTCCAGTGTAGACTAACCTTCGCCCATACCTCCTCCCTCATTGGCACAATTGAGTACAGTAACCTAAAGAGTAGTTGTGATTTAATAGTGTTCTGATTTAAATTCAGGTCTTTGACTAAAATCATGATTCTTTCCTGTTTCTCCTACAGTGTCAAAAAAACAAAGAGGTACAGATACTCAGGAAATATAAGAATGTTTTTAATCCCCAAACTAGGAGATAGTTCATGAACACAGCACTTTGTAATTGGGTCTTAACTATGTGACATGATTTTCATTGTTGAGATGAGAAAGGACAGGCCTGGTAAAACTCAGTGAGATGCATCCAGACCTCAGATATACTGAAATGGAAGATTTATAAAGGAAGGTCAGTTGTGATTATGTGGCATAGGAGCTAAACACAGCTGAAATATTTGGGAGGCAAAAAAAGACATCAACAGAAATGAGCATTGGGAATGAAACTGTCCAAATTATTTTGTTGCACTGAGTGATCACACAAGAACACAACAACACATCCCACTATTACGTGTAATTAAAATGCACCAATAAAAATATATAAATGTTTTAAATACCTCCATCATAAACAAAAGCAAAAACTGGAAAAATAAAGAGCATTGGGAAGAAATCTCTAGTACTTCTGTTTCTAATCGATTAAATGTTAATGACTTAATTGTCTCTGATAACATTAAGATCACAAAAGATGGTCACATACCTGTAGCATCCTAGTCAGGGTTATGGTAAGCAATAGTGGATCTGCTTAGATTCTGCTTAGGATTAATGTAGAACTAAGGGAATTGCTTTGCATTGGAAAGTAACAAAGTATTATGGCTGGGAGTGATATGTGCAATCAGACAGACCTGAGTTTACATCACTACTTCACTTGCTATTGCTTGTGCAAACTGGAAATTGTGCTGTCGGCTTCAGTTTCTACATTAGCAAATGGGTTTAAAAATACCTGACTAAAAGTCATTTTAAGTTTTAAATGATATACTGTGTGTGTGTGTGTGTGTGTGTGTGTGTGTGTGTGTGTGTATGCACGCGCACGTAGAGCCCAACATATTGCAACTTCTTAATAAATGGTGATGATGATTAGTGATGGAGAGAAAAGGAAACAGAAATGACAGGCTCAGGGCTGGGTTATCAATAAACTTGCCATATGCTAGAATGTAGGGCTTAGGAAAACGGGTTGAAAGGGAAGTCAAAAATAATTCAGAACTTTCAAATATGTTTGGCTGGGAAAATGGTGGTGCCATTAATAGAATCGAAGTCGCTAGTCTATGGTATGTTCAGATTTGAAAGGGAAAAGAAAACAAATTTGGAGGCTTTAAGAGGGCATGACCTCACCTCTCCAACACAAAAATTTAGTGCCATTTAATCCATCCAGAAGAACTCAAAGTTCCATTGCAAAAGCAGCTCTCTAGTCTTCTGCAGCTCTGGACTCTCACTGCTCTCTAAGGCTCTTTGCTAATCAGAAATTAAGTCCACAGACCAGAAGCATCTGGGTCCTGCAAGAGTCCCCTAAGCGTTTGTGAGAAATGCAGAATGTCTAGCTTCTGTAAAGGCCTACTGAGTCAAAATCTGCATTGTAACAAGAGTCCAAAGTGACTAGAGGCTCTGCTTCAGTCAACAGTTGGAGGATGGAAGAAAAAAGTTGGTTAATTAATTAGATGACTAACTCTCAACTGTAAGCTCTTTAGACTAACCTGATTAAAGAAATTTTGCTGTGTTTGTTGACTACATGAATGAATTAAAGAATCTGATAACATAGCTCCATTTGACCTCAGTTTGTTCCATTTTAAATTTATTAGTCCTTTACAGGTCTAGGAAAGAGACCACAAACAGGAGATGTTTGGATTTTTTTAGAAGTAAAGTCACTATGGAACTGAAATAGTCACAAACTTAAATTCCATAAGATAATAAAAATTATCACAAAATGATGGCATTTTTTCCTCATAGAGAGAAGATGGCTTGGCTCTTAGTATTTTGCTCAGGTTTTGAAATAAAAACTCTTCCATTTAATGTACTCAAACCATATGTTAGATTTTATTTTGCTCATTTGCCATTTAAACCCCTGCAGTTTTCTTCTGCATGCTTCAGGTGTAATATATCCTAAAGCTGTATATAAAGCAAATTATTTTTGACAGTAGTAATTTAGAAGAAGCATTCAAAATTATGCCACATTAAAACATCTGGAATTACTCAAAATCATAGTGGAAGTATTTATTTTTATTGTCACAGTAAATCGTCTCTATTACACATTTTGCAATGCATTCACTTTTGATTTGTAAAAATTATTTCAAAGACAGTTTAATGCTTTCCCTCCTACATAAGGAGAATAGAAAAATTTTAAATGTAGATATTAATAACTTGAATAAGATTTTTGGAAACATATGAGATTAACCAATATTTATCTTTTCATACTTTTGCTTAAAATAGAAAGGGTTGAGGGTATAGCTCAGTTATAGAGCTGCTTACTTAGCTTAAGTGAAACCCTAGGCTTGAGCCTCAGAAGTAAGAAAATAGTCATAAATCATTACCCATATTCATCTTATGTAGCTAAATACTTCTGTTTACTCATTCAATGAATATTTGTTGAGCACCTACTATGTGTGAAGGTACCAGATCCTGTTTTCTGCAGACTTAACAAAATAATATTGGATAGGAAATATTTTCCCTGAAGGAAGCTTATAGGAATCACAAATGATGTACTGTTACAATTATGAGACCTGTCCAAGATGAAGTAAAACTATAAGTTGTGGGCATTCAAAATTTTCTGAAGAAGGCATCCTAAGGAGGTAATGATACTGGTAATGGATGGAAGGAGTATGTGGCAGTAAATTTAGGTGTCAAGAGTGACAGAGAGATTGGTCAGAGAGGAGGAAGCAGTCAAAGAATGTGAATTCCAAGTGCAAGAAACAAAGGTACTGTGGCATGGAACGTTAAGCGATGTAAAAGAGACCAGCACTGTGGCAGGGGTGCATGGAACAGAGAGCAACGAGTAATGTATGAGGTTGGAGTGATCCACAGAGGTTAGACCAGCAGGATATTGTGCCGCATGAAAGGGTGTTACTCTTTCATGCTGAGGATCAGCAAGTTTGACTTAAGCAAAAAGATGCCATTTGTCGGATGTGCACTGATGCAGAGAAAATAAGGAATAAATGAGAGAATACTCTAGAATCTATCAAAAAAAATCAGTGTTATGGCAGGTTTACCTGTGACTCCTTCCAGAGGTCTTTTTTTTTTAAACCTTATCTGTCACCACTGTCTCGACACAACCATACATCTTATGCTTACTACTCTTCCACAAATATCACATTCTCTTTGCATCCCTAGTCTTCAAACACAGTGCTTCTTCTACCCAGAATGCCACTGCCTTTCTTCAAAGCCTCCTTGACAGTCTTTCTCAGGAAGAGCTCATTGTCCCACGCCCTGCTGGCATTAACTCCTGACTACAACCAGGCAACGTAACATTTACTACGTGGCATAGGATCATTTTTTGGTTTTCTTCATCAACAGATCAATAGATTTGATTATTTGATGCATTTGGATTATTTAAACCATGCAAAATAATTCAATGCATGTGAAAGTCCAACATTTAACACAGAAGTGAAGGTTCTTTTTGTTTGTTTGTTTGCTTGCTTGTTTTTCAACTTACAGGCAAGGGTGGTTCTGGTTCCCCTCTAGATTTTCTTGGAGAAGAATCCAAAAATATCCCAAGTTGTCAATACCTAGAGTCTAAAATGAATGAATAAAACACACATTGTAGATCTTATATAGGTGAAGTTACTTTCCACCACAATTATTATAAGATGCCAGGAAGCCATAATCTATTGCCTTTACAGGTTTCTAGGCATAGGTCTAGCAATATTTTCTGTACCTGACAAACTCCTGGACTAGGTTGAACTCCCTACATGGTTCTTTTGAAGCCATTCTTACTTGGCTTGAGATGAAAGGTAAGCAACCCACTCTACCCAACTCTGTTCAGAAGGTATGGGACCAGTAAGGCGAAATAGAATGTGAAGTCCAACAAACATCTCCATAGAAGTTATTTGAAAAAAAGATGTCCTCCTTTTTGGTCTCTGAAACTTCTGAAGTATCACTGAGGAATTTGTTGAACTGAGAATTGCAAAACTGAATCTCTATTATTTCCTATGTTGGTCTGCATAGATAATCAACATCTCACTCAATGATGTAGGGGCACTTAGAACTTCTGGCTTTATCACCAGTCTTGAGAATGTCAACCAACACTTGAACAAGGAATGTCATGATTCCATTCTGTTGAATATAGAAGGCTTATCCTCTGGTATAAAAAAGGGATGCTGCTCATGTTCAGGATATCAGGCTCAACATCTTATTTTACAGACAGCTCTCACATCACTGGTGTCTTCTAGGCCCTTTAAACAAATGTGAGTCCCGACCACATGCCAGACAACAAATGAAACTTACTCCAGGAGGCTTGCGTTGTGTTGTGTGTGATTGACAGTCCATAAATAAATAAATATATGATATATGGTAATAAGTGTTACAAAATGAAAAAAACAAAAACCCTAGGGATTAAAAAATGATATAGGAACCAGGCACAGTGGTGGCACATACCTGTAATCCCAGCAGCTTGGGAGGCTGAGGCAGGAAGATCTCAATTTCAAAGCCAGCCTCAGCAACACTGAGGCACTAAGCAACTCAGTGAGACACTGTTTCTAAATAAAATACAAAATAGGACTAGGAATGTTGTTCAGTGGTGGAGTGCCCCTGAGTTCAATCCCCCTGTACTCTGCCCCACCCTCCAATAGCAACAAAAATAGCAATATAGAGAAGGATTTTGCTCTTTAAATAGAGTGGTCAGTCAAAGTCACTTTGAAAATATATTTGAGCAGGTATCTTGAATAAAGTGAGGTGGCAAATCTGATGATAACTTGAGGTCTTCCTGGCAGAACAAAATGCATGAGCTGGCAGCAGGCCTGGTGTGTTCAAGAAGCATCAGGGAGACCAGATGTCTCACTGAGTAGCCTAGGAAAGAAGTTGCAAAAAGAGATGATTCAGAGCAAAGGTAGGAGAACAGGTGAAGCAGAGCCTTAAATCCTGCTCTGAGGAAGACAAGGCCTTAGAACACTATGAGCAGGAACAGTGGCATGATCTAACTTTTTAAAATCATCACGATATTTGTACATATTTATTATATGCATATTTGACATGTGCATATGATGTATAATGGCAAAATCAGGGCAATTAGCACTTCCATCACCTCAAACATTTATTATTTCTGTGTATTGAGAAAATTCAGACTCTTCTGATTATTTTGAAATATATAATAAATTGTTGTAGACTGCAGTTATTCTCCTGTGTTATAGAATACAGAACTAATCCTCTTACCTGGCTGTACTCTGGTAACCATTATCTAATCTCTCGATCCCCTCTCCCCTCCTCTTCTCAACCTCTACTGGTCACTACTCCACTCTCTCCTTTTATGAGATCCAACTTTTCAGCTTCCACAAAGGATGGGAACTTGCAGTATTTGTCTTTCTTTGTTCTGCTAATTTCACCTAATATAAGGCTCTCCAGTTCCATCCATGTTGCCATGAATGACAAGATTTCATCCTTTTTATGGTTGAATAATATTCCTTTTAAAGAATTATCCTAACTGCTGGATTCAAAACAAAAACAAAAAACCTGAACAGGAAAAGTTCTTTAGCAGGAGGAAGATCAAGCTAGAGGTGCTGCTATAATCTAGGAAAGAGAGATGACAGATTTAGGAAGTGGTTGAGGAAGCTATAGGAAAGGCCTAACCTCTGGATATATTTTAGAATTTGTTAATAGATACTGTAGGAGGCTGAAAGACAGTTATCTAAAATATCAGGCCTTAATCCTCGGAACCTGAAAATGCTATCTTATTTGAAAGAAGGGTTTTTTGCAGATTTGATTGAAATTTTTGAGACAAGGAGATTACCCTGCTTTATTCGTGTGGGCCCAAATGCCATCACAAGTGTGAGTAGAAAGGTATAGGAAGCCTCAACACGCACACAAAAGAAGATAAGGCAAAGCCACTGCTGAGGCAAAGGCTGGTTCCAAGTCACAAGTCAAGGAATGCAAAGACCCAGCAGAAGAGACAAGAAACAGGTTCTCCTCCAGGGCCTCTTGCACCTTAATTTGTTCTGCTAAACTAATTTTAGACTTCTGGACTCCAGAACTGTTAGAGAATAAATTTTAAGGCAGTAATCTTGAGATACTTGGTTGCAGCAGGCTCACAAAACTAGCAAAGACTTGATGTCACATGTAAATGGAAGAGAGGAGCCAATTTTGGAGACAATTTTGTTCTGGTTCAGTGAAGTTGGGATGTTTCCAATTCCTGAAATGGAGACGTCTGGGATAGGGACAGCTTTGGAGGAGAAAAATAAAATTATGGTTTGGACTTTCTATGTTTGAGATTATTATCAGGATCTAAAAGTAGAAATTCAGAGGACTATGTGAGCCTGGAGTTGAAAGAACAAGTCAGGACTGGAGGTAGATGTAAGAGTTATTAAAAAAAATAAAAAAAGTTATTAGCATACAAGTGGTAGTTAATGTCATGGTACAGAATTAGGAAGCTCATGAGACAGAAAATGTGTTTGATGACTGAGTTCTGAAATTTCCTTGTTTGGACATCAAGAAAATCAGAAGGACCTAGCAAAAGACACTGAGAGTAAGCTGTGACTCATTCATGAAAAGGACCAAGAGAAGATGGTGTCCTAGATTCCAAATAAAGAAGGTTTCTCATGATGCAAGGAGCAATTCTGTCAAATCTACTGAAAGTATATAGAGTAGGAAAGTTTAGGCAGCAAATAGAAATCTCTGGGGAGTGGAGCTATAAGTGAAAGGAGATGGGAATAAAACCAGAGGATCAGGTAGCAGTGTGTTTTTAAGATGAGAATTTTCACAGCAATATCATGGTCTTTATGGGGTCAGTGATCAGAGGATGGCGAGCATATGAGCTGACTCAAAGAGGATTATGAACATAACATTGGGAATGCTTCTGCAACTGGGAGAATCTACTCTTTGAAATCTAAGAAGATAATCAAGTTTTGACATGGAAAGAAGTTTTTAAAGATATAACAAAAGTTTTTAAAAGTTTTTAAAGGATGATATAACAAAATGTTTAATGACGATAAAAATAAAGATAATGAAATATGGGTTTATATAATGGTTTATAATTTGGAAGGTCTTTCCTAGGTATTATTGTCTTCCCTTCTTACAATATCCCTGTGATGTTAAGTGGTGGTAACCATATTTGATAGAGGAGTGAACTGGTTAACATGATTTGGCCAAGACCTAGGGAACTAGTAAGCTGTGATGTGAAAATGTTTAAAGAAAAGCAGTCTTGAGTTGATGCAGCACATAGGTCAATAGGAGAGAATAATAAATAGAAAAAAGAAAAGAGGAGGATAATGTAATAACCCGAATGGAATTTATTAAAGACCTAATGAAGACAGTGCAATGCCAATATGAGCAGGATGTGTTTATGCATATGCGTGTGCAAGTGAGTGCACTTATTTTTATAGTCTCGGCCATGGTATATTACAGGAGTATGATTTTGCATCATCCACCATCTCAATAACACAGTATCTTTCATATCTATATTTTGTTTCAAACCCCTTTAATATTTATTACTTCATTTTAGAGTTATATTTAAAATGAACTGTAGATCATTGATATTTTTATATTTCATTTATTTTTAATTATACAGACTGCATTTTGATTCATTGTACATAAATGGGTACAACTTTTCATTTCTATGGTTGTGCACAATGTAGATTCGTACCATTCATGTAATCATACATATACATAGGGTAATGAATGATGCCTGTCTCATTCCACTATCTTCTCCTTCCCCCACCCCCTCTCCTCCTCTCATTTCCCTCTAGATCACTGGTATTTTATAGATGGGAGAATTCAATTTTCACAATGTATGACTTGACCAAAATTATGAGACTGTAATGTAAAAGAGAAGTTACTCAAAATTCAAACTTATAACTCTAGACCCAAACTAATGTTTTTACGAGGAAAAATAAAAGAAGAAGAAAGAAAAGAATGAAAGTAGGCTGGAGAAGTCCAGAAAGGTTTCACAATAATGAGTCTGTGATCATACTTGCCAATTAGGTCAAACTATTATTGGAAATAATATCCTTAAGGAGCTACTAGGTTTGGGAAACTCAACTGCTCATAAGTAGATCTATCCCAGAGAGCATTCCTGGCTTTTGGACCTATATATTCACTGAACTTGAAATGCACTGTAGCATCTTGAAATCAACATGCCCTGAATTCCCTTCACAATTGTGCTTATCTTTTTTGAATTCCCCATTGGGATAAATGCTACTCGGCCAGGAGTCTGAGATAGAAATCTTAAAATTATTCCCAGTTCTCCTTCCTTTACTCTCCACATCTAATCAATTATGAACACCTATCAAATCTGTCCCTCCATTTCTCTCCTCTGAATCCTCATTGCCATTCTTAATTCATTACATCTGTCTTTCAAGCTCCCTTTCTGCAGTTTCCTCCGATTTGTTCTCCTTGCCACTGGTCATTTTTTATACTATGATAAAATCTTCACATTGATATATTTGAAATTCTAAATTGAAAATAATATCATATCACCCCACAACTTACACTTTCCAGCATTTTCCTATAATCTCCAATTCTAGTTCAAACCCATCACACAATATTCATACACTTGACATCTTCCTGCCATCTACGATCCATCTCCTTTCCATTAATGTGTACATTGCATAAGGTTTAAATCAGGTTAAATATATTTATCTCCCTAAACATTCTCCCTTCGTGGTAAAAATTTTCAAAATTCTTTCTTCCAGCTTTTTGAAATGTACAGTCATCTATAGTTGCCTTACCGTGCAAAAATATTACACCAGAACTTTTTACTCCTATGTAACTCCAACTCGGCACCCATTGATCAATCTGTTCCCAACCTTCTCTACCCCTCTGCTTTCCTTGGCCCTGATAACCACCATTCTACTCTCAACTCCAATGAGATCAACTTTTTAAAAGTCCACATATGAGTGAGATTGTGTGGTACTTGTCTTTCTGTGCCTGGCTTATTTCACTTAACATAATCATCTCCAGATCTAGCCATGTTGCTTCAAATGAAAGGATTTAATTCTTTTCATGGCTGAAGACTATTCCACTGCATATATGCACCACGTTTTCTTTATCTGCTCATCAGTTGGTAGATGTTTAGATTTTTAGATTCTTTTCCATTTCTTGGCTATTGTAAATAGTGCTGCAATGATCATGGGAGCACAGGTGTCTCTTCAACACACTGATTCCATTTCATTTAATGTGTATACCCAGCAGTGGGATTGCTGAATCATATGGTAGTTCTACTTACAGTGTTTGTGAGAAACACTTTTCTGTCTTCCATAAGGGTTGTGCTAATTTACATTCTCACCAACAATGTGTAAGAGTTCCCTTTTCTCCACCATTTCTCACCAGTATTTGCTATCTTTAGTCTTTTTGATGAAAGTCATTCTTCCTGGAGTTAGGTGACATCTTAATGTGGTTTTGATTTGTATTTCCCTGATGATTAGTGATAAGCAGTTTTATCAAAAAATTTACCTGCTACCCTTTTTTTTTTTTTTTTTTTTTTTAATCTTCTTTTGAGACATGTCTCTTTAGGCCTATTGCTCACTTAAAATTTTTGGTTTTGGTATTGAGTTTTCATAATTCCTTGTATATTCCAGATGTCAACCTTTGTCAGATATAATCCCATTTGTTTATATATACAGCAACTTTTTAATTGTTCTTTTGGGTTTGCAGTTTTTATTTTTTCCTTCGCTATGTTATTAAACTCCTTGAGTATAAAAATTCTCTTATATATCTTATGTATCTCCAGTATACTTGGCACACTGTATGTCCTAAATAACTAACTGATAAAGAATGGAAAATGATATATTAATGGAATGCAATGCCTGAGGAACAGAAACTCAAAAGAATGAGATCAATCCAACTTACAGCATAAATTTGGATATCTTCCTTTCACTTCCAGACCTTGGTTTTCTCATCTTTAGATTCATGCCTCTTAACTAAATACTCTCAGAGGCCCCTTTAGCTCTTCAATGTTCCAAGAGTATCTGTTTGAAATCGAGTTGTGTTAATGTGGTTCTATTTTTTCAGCAAAGTCCCAAAACATGCAGAGTCCTCTAGCTACCTGAGAAAGTCAATTGTCTTCCAAACAGTGAACAATATATTTCCTAACCACTGGCTAAAATACTTTAATCTTTCATAAATAGAAATCTTCCAATATTATAAACATAATTGATTGAACCTACAGATTGAGGTTTTGGAAAGTATGAACAGCTCTCTCATCTCTTTTGGAAGATGAGTATGATTTGAAGGTTTCATCTGAAGTCAATTTGTACATGAAAATCCCACTTTGGATATAAATGGCACTCATGCTCAGATTCTTTCTGCTTAATCTCTAAAGTCCTTTGCTAAGTTCAAAAGTATTTAGCAAAATAAGAATTTTTGACAGAATCTGTATTTCCCTAATAGCATTTGGAACTAAAAAAGGCTTCTTGCTATGGAATATTCATTATTGGCAATTTGGGGTGTATTTGCAAGCCACAAAAATTCTCCACTGATTATAGACTCTCTCCAATTTGTTATAGAGTTATTCTGGAAGCAGCTGAATTTGGTCACATTGGAGCCAAGGTATAGCAACCTTATGCTGAAAACACACATGGCCCCTGAGTATCATGTTATGCTGTAACATGGCTGAGTGGGAGATATCATGTGAGACATTTGGAATACAGGAAGATATTTTTAAACTACTCTTTAGTCATAGTCAATATATAAGAAAAGCTGACATTAAGAGACACTGAATATGATAACCCTGTGAATTCCATGACTCTAATTACATGTGTCTGTGAGACACAAGAAACTGAGTCTCCAAAAAGTCATTGATGCCGGATGGCAGAAGTTCATCTTGCAGTGGATGTAATTCCAATTATTGCCTGCTAAACATAACCTTTGGTCGTCAGAATGTCTGCAGCTGGTGTATAGATGTGGTTCATGTCATAATTAACACAAAAGCAATTTAAAATTTGCTGTACTCCAGTCGTTTCTAAATGGTGGCTTTAAAAAGGTAAGCTTAAGTTAAAAACATCTTAAAGACCACAATTTATTGGTGCAAAATTTATATTTCATTTGTTTTAAATAAACAAGGATGGTTTAGGGACAAACCCCTTTCATATACACACAGAAGTTTAGGACTTGATGAGTCTGTTTTTCTGGGAGGTATCGTTTATACTGGCACAAGGTAATAATTTGGCACAAAGTTAAAAGAAGTTGTTTGGTGAGCAGTTGAACTATAAAAACCCTATGTAATTAAAAATAATAAATGACTATTTGGAGAGTTTCTTTCAGTGGTTAAGAAGCAATGTGTAAATTTGGATAAAGCAATGCTCATTTCCTCATTTTGGATGTTAACATTTGTTAACATTTCCCTGTCTAACTTAAAACCAGTAGTTTCAATTATGAAAGGTTAAACAGAAAGGGTCCAAGCATGAGTACCATTTACACCTGAATTGGACTTTTCATGTACAGGCATAAATGTGCCTCACCCCAATGCATTTCTGTATATTCCCTAAGGAAAGTTAATACACTGACACTCCAGAACTGTAAAGGGTTATATATCTCATTTCCAAGGGGCTATTGGTCCATCTTTCTAAATAAATACCTGTATTTTCTTCTCTTCTTGTTCCACAGTGATTTTGCCAAGATACTGTGATCCAATTCCTGACTGTTTATGGGTATTAGCATGGAGACAGCCACTGTAACAGCACAGGCCTCCTACAAAATCCAATTTGTTAAGATCTGACAGTGTGGATGATGAGCATGAAAAGAGAAATGTAAACAAGACACAATTGTTTGTGTTTTTGCTTGTGAAAGAGAGGAAAATCAATGATGTGTTCAGAAAAAGCAAGTTTCCCAGGAAGCAAAAATGGAATCTCTCACTGCGTAGGTTAACTCTGCAAGAAAAACAGATGCGTTCTTGCATGCAAGCTGAAAGTTCCCAAGAGACACAACCTGTTCTGCTCAGATGGGAAAACGAGAGAAACAGACACTTTGACCTGTTTTCTGCTTTCTTTCTCCTTGCAAAATGTTCAATCTTCTTTCTTCCTCACCTTCTCTCTTCTTTCTCCTTGCTTTCTTGCTTTTTGATAATTATTGCTCTTCTGCCCATCTTTCAGTTTTGTCCACAGCTAATTAGTGTCAGGCACTATTCTATGCAATGCATGAATAACTCAATTAAAATTTAAAACTCCATGGATTTATCTTCTAGGAGGTCACAAACTCATGAGAAGTGAGAAGTGAAAGTGAGAAGGCATGAAACATATCTTCACAAACTACAGCCACCAGCTTATTACATTGAAATTCAAGGATATTTCTCCAGGTTTGTACTATTATCAATAAGATGGTTTGCCTGAGATTGTAGAAAATTTTGTACGTATCTTGACAGACAAGATAGCATTGAATGTGAGTGTCTCTGTGTCATTCCCCCCAGAAGGTCCTTGACAACAACCAACATGATACTGAGTTGGATGTCCTTCATCAATACTCTTGTAGCTCCCTGTGAATTCCTATCTTATGACACATAGCACTGATGACAGACTTGGTGGGGAAAAAAAAATCTCCTTATATTAGTAACTCTAAACATACCCCTGTTGTCAATATCTATTATCAAAATTTTGCACCCATATCCCACATAGCTATGAAATTCTTTCTCCATCAGTCTGGGGCATGCTTACTGTACAGTTCAAATGTGAAATGCCCCCTGCAAAACTCATGTTTTAAAATGCAGCAAGGTTCAGAGATGAGGCTTTTTTATGCAAAAATTAAGGCTGTGACCTCATGAGTGTATTAATCCATTTTCTGGATTAACCCATTGATAGATGAACTACTGGATGGAAACTGTGGGCAGATGGGGTGTGGCTGAGAACTGTATCTGTCCTTGATTCCTTTCCTTCTCCTTGCTTCCTGGCTGCCTCGAGTTGAGCAGCTTTCCTCCATCATGCTTTTCCTCCACGATGTTCTGCCATACCTTAGGCTCAGAGCAATGGAGTTGGCCAACCACAAATTGAGATCTCTGAAACCATGAGTCAAAATAAATTGTTTCACTTCTTAAGTTGTTCTTGTCAGGTATTTTGGTCACAGTGATGAAACTCTATTGCTAGTTTGTTCTCTAATTACTTCAAGGTCTATAGAGCATTGCTATATGTAGAATCCTGAATATCTATGTGTTTCATGGGATGACTTAATGTTCCCTCAAATTCATATGTTAAAGCTCTCATCCCCAGTATCTCAGAATTGAGCCTATATTTGGAGATAGGAACTTGAAAGGGGTAATTAAATTAAAATGAAACTGTAATGGTTAACTTCAATCCACTATTACTGGTGTCTTTACGAGAAGTGGAGATTATTAAACATGTCCATACACAAAGAAAAGACCATATGAAGCTGACCATTTGAAAGTTGAGGAGGTAGACCTGAGAGGAAACTAACCCCGGGAACACCTTGATCTCAAACTTCAATCTGTGGAAATGAGAAAATTAACTTCTGATGTATTTGCTCCAAAGTCTGCTTTATTTGGCATGGAAGCAACCCTGGAAAGCTAATGCAACATGGTGTGTTTCCCAAAATGGTGGAAGTATTTGACCCTCTAGTCTATCATGGTAACAACTATGTCACACCAGTGGTAGAGCCTATGAAACTTTCTTTAAATATTGCATCTCTGCTACCATGTGGCAGCCCCAATCCAAAGATTTTTCAGCACTTTGGCTCTTGAGATTCACCAACATCTCTAATCTTTTCAACTGGAGGTAGTATCTCTTCTTTATATGATGTCTATTACAGATGATTTTCCTCTGTCTCTTAAAAACTTTACATTATTTTTTCAGTGAATTTTACTTCTACAAAACAAAGAACTGAATTTTAATTGCTGCTTTTTTCTACTAAAGTACCTGCCAGGATTATTGATGATCCACAAGAGAGGAGAAAGATGGGAGGCAAAAAGATTGAAAAAGTATAGAAAACAAACACAAATTAATTACCCCATAATTATTCTATTCAGAAACCACTATGGTAAAAATCCCGAGGCTTAAATAAACTTGACTTATTCAAGAGAGAACAAAAATATCAGTGTAGTTACAGTAAGGGAACAAGAGTAGGATCAGGGCAACCAAGTTAAAATGGCGGACTCTCAGAGAGAAGATGGTGGCTTGAGCTGAATGAGGGGTGAGGTGGGGTGGTATGCCCATATTTCAAAGATACTACAGGGATCATGTAGTCATGATGTAGTCATCAGAATTTTTCACTCTCTGTCAGATAAAGAATGAGAAGGTATAAAATCCTAGCACTTTGACTTCTGGGTTGTACTTCCCAGGAGATAAGATGGTGCCAGGATCACAGAAACGATGCTACAAATGTTGTTAAATCTTCTGAATTTTATTATCATAAGAGTTTGGGCTAATCATTGACCTTCTAACCTAAGCTACAGCCCCCCCATCACCTCCCAGTCTGGAGTGTTATTACAGCAAAAACAGAAGGAGGAGAAAGAAAAGAAAAAGAAACTAAGACAGATCTGAAAAACTACTTTATATTGGTAGGCTCTTTAATTTTCCTTCATCTTTCAGTCTGATTTCTATGCCTGGTTTTGATTGTTAGACTGTGACTTGGATGATGGTCCGTATCTAAAGTGACCTCCTACACTACCTAGATTCTATTGCTAGTTTGTCCTCTAATTACTTCAAGGTCTTTGAGCATCTTATATTCCCAACTCATATTTAATACTCTATGACTCTTACTTGTTAAATGGTATTGACCCTAATGTAGGACTTCTCTTTCATTTCATAGAGAAAATGTAAGCATTTTCTTATTCTCCTATCTTCCATGCCTCACTTTTAGGAATTTTTGCTTTGGACATTACTTCTCAGACATGGTGATAACTCTCTCACCAAAGGGCTGAAGTAGGAAACCATCTTCTTTCTCTCTTTTTCTCCATACTTCTATGAGCCTAGACCTGCAAATTGGTTTATGACACTTGGTGTGTGAAATGGGCAACATAATGAGACTAAAACATAGAATTAGATAGATGATAGAAAGAATAATACAATGGTTGTCATTTGTATAGTACTTACATGCAACAAAATACCATATATTTTAGGTATACACATGTATCTATAGAAAAGAAACGCATGGAAATAATAAACACCTTCAGAAAGCTGATTTTCTCTAGGAAGAGAAATGTGATATACAGTGGACCATATTTTCTTAAATTAAATGATGTGTATATAGTTATTCTTTAGTTTATTCTTTCTATCTTTATATATATTTCTCATATTATAATAAAACATTTTTGAAGAAAAAATGTGAAAAGGGACATTGGGAGAAAAATGTAAGAAATTCAAGTTCTCTGTTGGACATTGTAATTGACTTCAAGTATTGATTTTCCTCCACCTCATTACATATCGGTCATGTGTCTTAAGGAAATGACTCTATCTCAGAATGGACCTAATTCATCTGCCTCAACCGTGGCTAACACTTCTCCTTACCACTGAGTGACTGAGTAACAGATCTAAGTACTTCTGTATATGGCAATGTTGATTGTTGATTCAGAAGAGGTACATAATAGGTTGCTCTATCAAAGGAAAGATTTTGGGATCTTTTGTTTGTTATTAGTTGTTTCTTGTGAGACATGGAGAAAAGAAGCCCTCTGATACCCAGTAAACATGAATGATGAAATAGTCCTTATGGTACTGAAACCATCATAGAATCATTAGATATAGAAGGAAAATCCACACATCAAGTAGTTGAGCAGAGAAATTGATTGAAACTAGGTCCTTGAAGATATTGCTAAACTGATCCCTGCCTCTCAACTTCCAATTCTTTGAGCCAATAGTTTTCTGCATTTTTAAGACCTTATTTTTTGGTTATGTTCAGCTAAAGGCATTCCAAAAAGTAAAAATAAATGTGTAGCATCAGAATTGAACTCTTGTTAAGTTTGCCATAGACTCAAGATTTACCAGTTTTGAGTCAATTGTGCAATGATCTCTTGGGTAATTCCTTTGTTTTTATTATTACCATTGCTATTTAATGGAAGTAGAAAAAGGAAAAAGAATTCACTCTTAAAAGAATCACCAGAATGTAATGTGTATCAGAGAGCTCATCTCAAGTCTATATTACGTCCAGGACTGGAAATTCAGGTCCAGTCTGGTGTATAGATAGGACAACTCTGATAGAAAACTGGAGGTTGGGATTTTTGTGGTGAGAACATTAAAAGAAGCAAACAAACAAATAAACAAGCCAACAAAAACCTAGGGGTTAGGATGTCTTCTAAATAATCCTGTTTTAGAAAATGGATGAGGTAGATATGAAAACCAAAGTATTTAGTCACTGAAATTGTGGTACACAGTAGTAGAAGGTTAGCATCTGTGAGGGACAATGATTATGCATTCCCAAGTTTTCCCTTCAGTGAAGGACTGGCTATCCCACTTCCTGTGAATACAGGTAGCCCTGAGCTGTCCACTCCATTGAGAATTGTGTTAGCTGCAGAGCCACCTCCAGGCTGCGTTCATTTCTGGGACAACCTACATTCAATGACTGGTCTATATGAGTCTATACAGATCTGCCCATTTTAACCCAACTCAGGATAAGTCTGAAGGACTGCTCCAGAGCTACCCATGGGATCAGGTGATTCTGTCAGTGCATCCATATCACAGTTTAGCTTCCTCTTCTGCACGATATTGCTTCCTTTATTTCCATGCTACAGGTATGGATCCAACATCACTTCTTAACAAATAGCCCAGAAACTGCATCTCAGAATCTATTTCCCAGGGAATTCAACCTCCAACAGGTGTTACTTGGCTTTTTATCAGGCGTGGGCCTTGGATGCATGTCTGATTCCTGAAGAGAGAGAGGATGTAAGTCAAAACTGACTACCAAACCCAATAATATATTGGCGATCACATAATGTTACTTTAAAAGCTGAAAACCTAACCTAATGTAGAAAGTACTGTTCAATTTTTGACCTTGGAACCTAAGGGTGAATGCTAGCAGAACAGTAGCAGTGTCCCCTCTGCCTTGTGAAATGTCTGCCATCAACCAGGAACTCTCATGCTGAGTTGAGTAACTTCATAACTACATGATAAAACAAAGTACTGGTGATATGTGAATAATCCAATGAGTCAAAACCTGGCTGGTCATCAGATCAACTGGAGACTTTCTTAAAAATACAGGTCTCTTGGCCCCATTCAAGGCCTATTGAATCAAAATTATCTAAAGGTAGGGCTTGGAAATCCAATTTTTTTCAATATCCTAAATGATTCTAATAAAGATGGGCTTATGAATTACTGGCATAGAATATATGCAAGAGGTCTCTTCCAAATATAATTGGAGGGAACCTGTCAGTATTAAAGCAAGAGGATTCAAGTATCAATAGAATGGATGGCATATTTGTATGCTGAGACTATTGAAGCCTCAGGAGAAAGTGTGGTATGTCAGAGATGGAAACTGGATTTGAGAATCAGGAAAATACAGATTCAGTTTGGGCTCATCTATTTGTTGGCTCCATGTCCCTGGATAAAACATATAAATTTTTATTGTCTTGGTTTTGTACCTCTAAAATGTGGACAGGAGCACCTCAGTTATTGGGTTGCCGTGAGAATTAAATTGAATGTCCTTAGCACGTCTATCACCATATCTGGCATTCCAGTAGGGGATAAATTAATATTTCACAAAAGAGATGTAGAAAGTAAAGATCAGTAACAACTACAGTGTCTTCCTCCTCTGATGCAAATTTCTACAGGAATATTTGGAAGGCATTGGTCCCCTTGGAATTGTTTAAATGTTTTCTTGTTTCTTTCAGAGCTTTCACTTGGGCTAAAATTGGTGTAAGGACAGAAGAAAATTCTCTAGTGACATAAAGTTTTCTAGTACTGGGAGTAATTCTGTATGTAGGTCATTGGCCTTGCCTTGAGCAAAATTGTTGTTAGGGATTTGAATGAAAATATACAAGGAAGGCTGATCAAATCTGCAAAGGACAAGAGCAGGGAGTGGGAGCTACTGTGTGATTTATCTAAGTAGATTACACAAGACATTGTGTATTATCTCAGTAGGCCAAAGTGGATACGATGCAAGGCAGCTGGCATCAGAATAAAACCCAGCATTGAGATCTAGGATATTTTTTCAAATGAAGGATTCGAGGGGCTTAATAATAGTTACTGTGGAAGTCTCCTAAGAATTTTAATTCACAAGAGCGCTTTTCTCTTATCTACTTTGTTTGTACTCACATAAATTATCATTCCTAGGTCTATAATAACACAGAACATTTCGTTAATTATTTGTTTAGAACCTATCTCTATTCTAGTTCATATGTACAGCATAAAAACACATAGATTATGTCTTGATCATCATTAAATATCCAACATTAACCTGGCATAAAGTGTATGCTTATTAAATATTTGTTACATGAGTGGAAATAGGATGAATGAGAAACCCTCAAAATCAGAGTCTGAAAAAAATGGATGAAAATATATCCCTTTATTAACTAATATCAATGAAACTACCACACAAAGAGTAACTTTGCCTGTATAACGGTTTTGCAAGTATAACGGGATAAAGTACTATTTCCTGAATTGGACTTGCAAGATGGTCTGAAAAGTATAAATATTGGGAATGAAGTGAGGGGTCCCTGTGTTCAGAAATAGTAATTTCTTAATGTTCTAACACTTCAAAATTCAAATGTATTGTACTATGTTGAAGGCTTTGAGAAGTTCTGTTACAAACGGACCTACATAACTTTGTTATGCCAGTGTTTAACACTGTTGTTGATGAATTAATTTAACCATGGAATAATTTTGTCTGAGAGAGATACTTATCATGCACTTGGAGACAACTGCTGGAGTAGAAGCTCTGGACTAGGAGTCTAGGTCTCTGGCTTCCAGCCCTGACTCATCATTACTGACCTCATGTTCTTGGACATGAGGCCTGAGCTTTCCTTTCTGAAAAATCAGTTATTGGTGCTGGATTTCCTGTCATCATTTTTAGTTATGCCTTATGAACCATGGAATTGGGAGTAGGCTCCAGCAGTATTTGTAAGTATGTTAGAACGGTGAACAGTGTTACTTCTCCCCAATCCCCAGTTCTCCTTTCCCTTCTGGATATATGTGAGACTACACTTTACAGCACTTTGGGTCCATCTAGTTCTAATGAACTAAGGCCAATGGATAATGAAATGGAATGAGGAACTTCCAGGCTGAGACAGAGAAAACCTCTGCATCATTCTCCAGTCTCTCTTTCTTCTCTTCCAGCAAACATGGAGAAAGTTTCACACTGAGATGGTGGAGCCACAAGACCAGGGTAGCATAGATTGCTGAATCACTGCTCTGGCAGCTGCCCTGGACAGTTACCTGGACTTTCACCAGATTTTGCATTAGTAAGAAATAATTTAAGGTGCTAAATCACTGAGGTCTTGGAGTTGTTTGTTACCAAAGCATTAACTTAGCCTCTCCTGACTAATAAAGTGAGAAAAAGATTTTAATGTAAAAAGCATGCAATCTCATTTTTAGTGATCTTCTGAACCAATGTTTTATAAGCCTTTAGGTTCTTGCAATTAAAAGATCATCATAAATGAAAACTATTAATCCTTTGACTTCAAATAATGTTATTTAGGTCACTATTTTAAATGCCAAATTTCAGCAAGAAAATCATAATACCATACTTTAATACAGACTTACACTCCTGACTTCCAAAGAGTTCAGATTGCTTTTACACATGTTATTCGATTTATGCTCCTTCAGTCCAGGATTGTAGGGAAAGAAAGATGTTATGTCCATTCTACTAAGAGCAGGATGTAATGATTAGAGAATGCAGGTAATTTTTGGGGTCCCCAGAGGGAACAAATTTTATAATCATGTTTCCACCTCACCCATTTCAGGGCTGTAGGTACCGATTCATTGATTTTGGATGGCTCTGCTTCTTTGTAAACTCTCCTCTTCAAATTTCCCTAGCAAATTCCCTGGCCCTCTCTACTGGCATGTTTTGTTTAATATTTTCATTTTAACAATCTTAATGGGTTTCCTGCAACGAGAGGAATAATATTTTTGGCAATGAAAGGAGTCAGAAGCTGAGAAACTGAGGGTAAGAGAAAGATATACAAAGGAAGTTCATCTCTTACCCTGCCAGAAGTTCAGTCAAGTGAGTTAAGGAGGTAGGTGGAAATAAGGAACACAGGAGCACAAAAGCATGAATGAAGAATCTAACAGGCTGAACAAGGGACTGATCAACCTGCAGGTGTTGTGTTGTGCAGGTTCACCCTGCAGAACTGAGTTGAAGGTTGTGAGAGATGCTGCTTTTAAACGTAGTCACTGAAACTTAATTAGTGGTAGAAATTCTTTCCGGTTTGAAAGCTAATAGAACAGTGGCTTTATTTTTTATTTTGTGCCTTACATTCTAGACATCACATAATAATAAATTAACAAAGAAAGGAAAGAAGATGCAGGGAAGAAATAGTGCATTCTATTTTTAATTATCCATCCTAAACTCATATACATATAGTTTCTTCACACATTTACCCAATAGGAAATAGGAACATAGATATTCTACAGATGTTCAAATAAATATAATGCTGGTGACATTGTTGTTGCTACAGAATATAATGTTGCTACTCTGAGATGTAAGAGGCCACAAGTACTGGTCACATCCATCTTGTACATGGCTCTAATTTGGAAACTTCAGACAAGCAATTTATATTATCTTTCCCTGAAGAAGCTAACAATGTAATTAAGTAGACTTTATTAATAGATAATCAAAAAATAGATGAAATGATAACATGAAATGGTTAATAATCATCTATTCTAAAAGGTCTCTGTTCCTTGTTTTTATTTCATATCAAATGCCGTAATTTAGCTCAAGGCAACACTGCCTCTTCTTTGAGATACTACAAAGATTATACCCTTCCTCTTCTTTTCTTCATCTTCTAACATTTCTTGAATACTTACTATGGTCTAGCCTTAGTGCTAAGGATGTGCATAAATTCCATTGTTTGATTTTCAAACTACCTATAGAATAAAGTCCTAGCTTTTGAGTGTGTTTACAATCTGGGCTCAGAATTAATTTCCAGCTTCAATTATACCTATACACCTGGAATGATCAATTAAAGTGAACTCTAGGAGATAATAAAGATATTGTATCTGTGAAATAAAAAGAAATCACCATGAAGAAGAAAGAGAGAAGGGAAGCAAGGGAAAAGGATAAAGGAAACTGAATTTAAAAGATCATTCAGAAATGAATATATGACAATTAAATTTAAAATTTATTAAAATATCCAAAGATCAGTAAAGGAAACCCTTAAGTCAGAAGTAAAAGATTAGAATAGGAGGAAAAAGATGAGAAGGTAAGAAAATCATTAAGGGAGGGTCAACTTTTTTACTGAAGAGATCTAGAAAAAGGAAAAAAAAAGGAAACAATAGGAAGAAAATTACCAAATAATTTAAGGAAATATCCTTCAATGAAGGACATGTGATGCTAGAATGATATCACTCAGTCCACCCCAGCTGCCCAGTCACCATCAGTATCTGAAAATATTCAACATCCAAACAACATGGGTCCTATTGCAAGTTCTCACAGGGAGGCACTTGAAGATGGAGGTTAAGTATGCAGAATATTCATTAAGGAGGGCTCTCATAGACCTAGATCTGTGGAACAGTAATGAAGAATTGAGAAGTCTGAATGGAGCCGATAAAGTCTCAGTGAGTGTCTAGAAGACCTGAGCTCTGGAAGTTGCAAAGCCTTTCAGAGTTGTCTGTACCTCAAGGAAGAGGGCCAGGCCTTTATGTCTGACATTCATCAGTCATTGACTGCAGGTTGCTCCTGGAATGGGGCATGACTACAAAGGTGGCAGTTGTCCTCAACTTAAACAAGAAGGACATTGGCTGTGGGCCATCTTCTATTACTACTCCCAGCAGCTGGAGGAATGAATAATTCTTTTTTGAAGAGAGATTGAAGGGGATGTGGATTACAGCATCTGTCACAGGCTCCATCCAGAATGTCCTTGATCTGTATTTGTGTGCAATGGTTTAATGTCAAGCCCTTGTCTGACATATTGAATGAACACATGATAATGAACAAACCATACTAAGGCACATTATTGTCAATTTTAGAGTGTCTGAGTTCAGATGAAATATAATACACTCCCAGAAAAGAGGAAACAACACATTACATGGGCTTGTATAGGAAACTGAGTGAAGTCAGACTTTTCTGAAGCAACATTGGAAACCAATTGCAAATGAAAAGTTACTTTCAACCTAATCTTAGCACCAAGTCAAATTATCAAACAAGTGTGTGGAACATGTAAATACATATTCAAGACCTGGTTAAATTCAAAAAGTTTACTTCCCATCTTCCCTGTCTTACAAAGGTACTGAAGAATGTTATCTACAAATGAAGGAACAAGTCAAGACAGAAGAAGAGATGGTATCCAGGGAACATGGGATTCCCCCATCCTAACCTACCCCTCCCCACTAAAAGAAGAAAACAAGAGAAACACCAATACTTGGAAAAGAAACTCCACACACCACATCCAAGGCTGCAGGCTTATCTGAAGGCTTACCTAGGATGGGCATGGGAGGATTCTGCTTCCAACCTCACTCATTCTGGCCGAGCACTTTATATAGTGCTCAGGACTTTATATAGTCCTCAGGACTGACTCACAATATGGCATCCAATTCCTAAACAAGTGAGCAACTGAGACAAAAGCAAGAAGAAGAGCCCAAGTGCCTACAAGAGTCTCCAAGGTAGAAGTCATAGTCTTTTTGTTCAGAAATTGTATCCCATCACTTCTGCATTATGTCATCAGAAGGAGTAATAATTTCAACCCACATTCAAGGTGGAGATTACAACCTAGCATGAACTCAGAAGGAAGGTATGTTTCGGGACCATCTCAGAAGCTGCTTACAAGTGGGATGATAGATGCTCAGTATTCCTATAAAACTGTCCATCACCATTTGAGCAAAAATAGGAGGAAAGTTCTTTAAAAGAAAAATATCAAAATGGGATGAAGAGATTGTTTAATAAATGTGATACATGTGTGAGTACCTGTGAGAAATAGTATTGAGAAGCATATTGAAATTGTGTTATATTTATAGGATTTTTAAAAATTTTTATACATTACAGGCTGGGGATAGGGCTCAGTGGTAGAGCACTTGCCTAGCTTTCACAAGACCCTGGGTTTGATCCCCAGTCCCACAAAAAGAAAAAAAAGAAAGAAAGAAAATTCTAAACACAATTTTAGCAAATAAAAAAGAAACAATTACCTTGAAGAAAAACAAAACACAAAAAAGATAAAATATTATCATAGAATACTCTTTGCTCAGAAGCAAAAATATTTACGTGGACAAAGCTTTCTAAATGATTATTTGACAAATTTGAGACATAACTATGTTCAAGGGAGAGTAGGGATAAGAACAGTCAGGGGAAAAGGTAGTTGCATATAATTAAATTCTTATCCACTAAAACAGGAAATAAATAATTTCTAAAGTTAAAGCCAGGTGAATAAATAATTCCTAAAAATCTAGAAATCAAGAAAATCAGGCTTAATTTATTATTTAGAAATAAGAAAGAAAATATCAGAAAAAAGTCAAAATATTTGAAAGTTGCATAATAATGGAATTAGAGTTAATGGGACAGAGTGGAAGGCTACTGTTTTTTCATTATAATGCTTGAAAATATCATTCGTTTTGTTGTTTTCTTTTTATTTAAACTATGAGCATGTTTATTTGGTGAAAACAAAAAAGTAAATTAAAATCAAATATATTAAGCCCTAAGATATCTTAGGCACTGTCTTAGATGAGAAGGATAGAAAGTTCAATAAAGACGGTCCCTGACTTCAAATTCTTATGATCTAATGGAACCTTGGATACAAGCAGGAAGGATTTCTTTTTTAAAAAAAAATTGCTTTAACAATTTGTCTTATTAGAGTTTCTCCCTACTGAAATAGATGGGAGTTCTGATTAATCAAAGCTTCAGGGTTTTATTTATAAAACTGAGTTTTAATTGCTAAGACAAAAGTCTCCCTCCACTTTCACCCCTCTTTACATTTCCTTGTCAATTTCCCAGCCTATTATACCACCTTCCACCAGAGACACAGAAGGAAGAACTGACCCCGTCCTTTTACTCAAATTGAAGACACTTGAGAAAGCAGTGGGGTTCAGCAGCAGGTGAGCTCAGAGGTTACAGGAAATTTGGATGTCAGCAAATCCATCTGGGGCTGCTTAGCAAACTGACCTTATTGGCCAGGAGTTAGAGGATGCTGCCTCTCAGTCCAAGCCACTGATCACATCTAAAGTGTTATGCTTGAAATCCAGAGAAAGACAGAAATATATTCATTGGAAAATAAGTTTTTACCATAGAACTGCTGAGAAAGGACAAACTGTCAACTAGTTAACATTTTTCCTCTGGGCAGCCAGTCAGATATTAAAGTGAGCTGGTGATAGGTCTTGCAAATATTATTTTCATGGCAGAGCAATTGCAGAAGCACAAACAGCTTTATAAACACCAACAGCTGGACAGTTAAAAGCGATAACCTTAGTCTTTACTTTTGCCTTGGGTAGCAGGCAGCTTTGAGTGCAAAATCGTCTGCTAGAATGACAGAAATTGAATTTTGAAGCCTGTGCATCCACAGAAAATTTACTGTTCTATGGATTCAATAGTTTAACAGCCTGACTTTCAACAACTCCTGCAAAGAAGAAATCGCTGGTATTTATGCTGCCATTAGTTTGTAGTTTTTGTGTTTCATCAAATACCATGAAAACAAAGACTGCAGATCAATGGGCCTCATATTAGAAAATAGGGAACATAAAAATATTGATGACCAACCCTCTCCCATGCCAATGAAATGACAATCACTTGGGATGAGGTTTTAGTAATGCCCTTTTTAATAAGCATCCTAGGTAATTCTAGTATGGTTAGCACCATTGGCGAGAATGTTAAGAATGGAACTGTGTGATGGGAAACCTGTGGACTTGGAACGTGTCCATCCTCTATTTACTGGTTCTGTGACCTTGGTCCAAAAACTTGGTTTCTTTATGTCTCAGTGTCTTCATTTGCAAAATAAGGACAAAATTCTCTTATCCAAGTTCCTCTAAAAAACCTTTGTGAACTATGGGGCTCAGGTTGAATCCAGTTGGAGGTTATTCTGACCCTAGTCCTAAGCCACAGAAGTGTCAAGTAAGAAGAAAAAGTAAAAACCACAGGCATTCCATTTGAGTCTCTGGATGCTCAATCTGTCCAGAAGAAAACTCTTGGAGACACAACATTAAGATCATCAAAGCCTAAATGCTTGGCTCTGTCTGAAACCATCTGTAAAAAATGAAATGTTAAGAGTGGAGCTTTAGGAATCGGCAGAGAGGGAGTAAAAAGATTCAGGGAGAAGGCACTCACCAGACCTCCATGGTCTCCCTAAAATCCCAGCTAGCACACTTGGTTTCAATTTAGGCTGCTTCTGCACTTTGAGTACAAGACTCATGCAATGATGAGGGTGAGCTGCATGGTACAGAGTAAACGCCTAAATGGCAATACAAATAGTAATATCTCAATACAAAGAAGTATTCTCATTATAAGGCTGTGTCTATTTACATAGTCACAGATTGAACTCTACAAATGAAAAGAAGTAGAGAAAAGAGGGGCACGCCAGCCATGAAGGATGTGAGTCCAAAGGTATAGACCGTTAAGTCATTATTATCCAATATCCCAGGGACAGTTCAGGATACAGGACTGTGACTGTACCTGAAGTTCACTTTACCCAGTAGACCTAAGCCCCCAGCTCTCAACATACTCCACAGCGGTCCTGGCAATCATTCCCTTCCAGCTGGCTTTCAGGAGACTGTACTCACTGTGGGGGCAAAAGGAGAACAGGGTACCCTGGTGGTTACTTTCTGGGGTAGATAAGGTCTGAGCTGAAGTTCAAGGTGGACAGGATGGAACAGGCAGAACAAAGAGGCCATGTTAGTAAAGCAAGCAACATGACTAAAGGGAAAACTGAAGGCAACAAAAAGTCAACGTTGATTTTAATCTATTTCCAGGCAAGGAGGATCAACTTATATAGAGGTGAAAGTCGTTCTGGCAGAGGTTAGTGCAGGGGTGGCATTTTTCTTTGCCACATTCCGGACTACAGATTTCCTCCAGGAAAGATGTTTGGAGAGATCCATGGTTTTTAGAGGAAAATGCAGACTGCCTTCTACTTATTGCCCATTGATTCACCATCTATTTACTCCACATGATTTTTAATGTCTTCTATGAGCCAGAATCTGTGCTGAATATTGAGGACTCATTGCTGAACAATTCATGATTCCTGTCGTCCAACGGCTTATAACAACCCTGCCATTAATAAAGCACAGGGAAATAGACTGGACAAGCTGTGTGACCTTGAACAAGTGACTCACCTTTCTGAAGCCACAGATTTCAAAACTTTAAAGTGAGGTAATATTTATAACCACTTCACAAGGTGGTTAAGAGTATTTAATAAGACAATGCTTATAAAGCACTCAGCACACATAATAAGCACTCTATAAATATTAACTATTGTTGTTTCTAGCCACATCACCAGGCTCAGTCAGGACAAGAAAAAGAGAGGGATAGGTTATTTGCTAGGACTGAAACCACTGTTAGCACTCACCCAGCAGGCTTCTCTGAGCAAAGGAGCATGCATCTGGCTGCATTCCACAGCTCTAACCTTGCCGCTAAGCTTCTATGCTTCTCCCTGACAACTGTACTCTGAGTCCATGAGTGCAACTGGTCATTCTTACAGTTTAAGCCTACTAGTTCCCTACCATATGCATGATATATGTGTGCTCGCTGTAAACAATGATGCATGAAAAGAAGAGAGAAAGTGACAGTTATTGCCCTTCTGGTAGAAGGGATGGAGAAACTTATAATAGACCTTGTCATTTATAAGAAGTAAGAGAAACCCTTGGACTGCTCATGCCAGAGTTTCCACTTGGACACAGCAGCTGTGGGCCAGATGGTCCTTTGTGGGCAGATCAGGACTGAGAATCTGAGTACAGCTTGTGATGATGAGGAGGAGCAAATGCAAAACAAAACTTGCTTTCTCTTGGAAAATATTGCCTCAGCCTGTTGAGGGAATTTACCTCATCAGTAACCACAGTCAGCAAGATGATGATTAACAAGAGACAATGGACATGAGCCTCTACCCTCTTATCTTCAAAGAAAACCTGTGGGCTCCTACAGTACCCTTATTTCTGGCAGGGAGCCAGGTAATGATTTGGATTCCATCTTTGATGATTCAAAAAACATAACATGATTTTAGGATTCAATATCTTTGGGGTATGAGGATTTGGCTTCCTTAGTGGAAAAGGTTTTTTTGAGATATTTGGATGTTGTCAAGGATGAAATTTTGGGCCTTACCTTGACGATGCAAGTTCTTTTATTTGAGAGTTCCTTAAGGTCAAGGACCACATCTTAGCAACTTTTATAAGGCTGACACTTAAATGTGTTCAATAAATGAACTGGAAATCTGTACCTCCCAGAAGATATAAGCATAAATACCAGTCCCAGGAAAAATGTTGATTATCAAACAGGGAAGCTTAAATAATATCAAAATGCAATTATTTTCCTTGCCACCCTTACAAAAAAGATTTAAAGCATCCATTTACTTTTAAAAACTGTGTATCTTGAAAGTAGTAAAATTATGTGAAACCAAAATCATCACATTTCTATAGTATTTGTAGTTCCTTATATAGTAATCAATATTTTAATGTTCTCGTTTCTCAAAATACATAAACTTGAAAAACTTTCCCTGTTTTTTGACAGTTTCTTGCCAAAAATAAATGCAAAAAAAAAAAAAAAAAAAAAAAAGCCTCATGGATTTGGGATTTAGGTTTGTATTTTTTAAGTATACCTATCTTGGAACTATATAACATACAGCATGTAACATGGCATGGTGGACGTGATGATGTGCTGTCAAATTCCCATTTTCTCATCCAAGAGCCGTTAGCTGTATGCCAGTTGCTGGGCAGGCCCAAGATGGCTATGGTTAGGCCCCTCTCATCAAGGCTTCAGGCAGGCTACATTTTTAATATGTAGCTGAGGTCATGAACACCCTGATTCATTGTATGTACTCAGAGTCACAATCATTTGCTTGTGAGTATGTGCCCACTTATGTAATGTTTTGACCAATGTGCCTTCTTTGTCTGGCCTACATATATAAAATAGGCCCATGGAAGAACTCAGGGTCTATCCCAAGTGTACTTTGCATTTTCCTTCACCTGCTGGGATTCCAAATTTGTTTCCCAGGATCTGAGCCCCCTCCCAACATTGTCTTCAACTGCACCAAGTCACCTTTCCTGAGATCATTCCCTTCCTGGGAGATATAATGATTAATCAAAATGAGTATCAAAAGCCTGTCCATTTCAGCAAGACAATTTTGATGGGCTATTTTAGCTCCAAACTTCCCTGATAGGGTTCCTGATACTGTTTGGACACTGCATTGAAGCTCAGTTTTCCACATCTAACTAGTCTTGCGTTCCTTCCCTTCCTTTCAAGAGCACTGATCCAAAGAGAACCAATAACAAACTTCCTGATTCCTAAACTCCTTCTCTGAGTGTGCTTCCCAAGTAACCCAACCTGTGCTTTTCAACTCAAATGTAAGTTTCCTTTTGTTTTTTTACTTGTTGTATTTAGATATATATATATGACAGTAGGGTGTATTTTAACATATTATACATATATGGGGAGCAACCCATGACAAATTTTGATCTCATTCTTGTGGTTCAACATGATGTGGGGTTATACTGGTCATGTATTCATATGTGAATATAAGAAAGTTATGTTCAATTCAGTCTACCATCTTTCTTATTCCTATCCCTCCTTCCTTCTCTTCATCCTCTTTGTCTAATCCAATGAATTTTTATACTTCCCTTCCCTATCCTCTCTTGTTATGGGTTAACATCTGTATGTCAAAGAACATAGGACTTTGGTTTTTTGGAACTGGTTTATTTCACTTAGCATGATATTCTCCAGTTCCATCCATACTAGCAAATGCCATAATTTCGTTCGTCTTTATAGCTGAGTTGTATTCCATTATGTATATATATACCACATTTTCTTTATCCATTCATCTGTTGAAGGGCACTTAAGTTGGTTCCATAGCGTAGCTATTGTGAATTGAGGTGCTATGAACGTTGATGTGACTGTGTCACTGTAGTGTGCTGATTTTAAGTCCTTTGGATATAAGCCAAGGAATGGGATAACTGGGTCAAAATGGTGATTCCATTTCAAGTTTTCTAAGGAATCTCCACACTGCTTTCTAGAGTGGTTGTACCACTTTGCAGTCCCACCAGCAATGTAAGAATGAACCTTTTTCCCCACACACTCATCAACATTTAAAACTACTTCTATTCTCGATAATTGCCATCCTGACTGGAGTGAGATGAAGTCTCAGTTTAGTTTTAATTTGCACTTCCCTATTTGCTAGAAATGTTGAACATTTTTTCCTATATTTGTTGAACATTTGTATTTCTTCTGTGAAGTACCTGTTTGGTTCCTTTGTTGATTGGGTTATTTGCTTTTTTGTGTTAAGTTTTTTGAGTTCTATATACATATCCTGGAGATTAATGCTCTTTCTGAGATTGTAAAGACTTTCTCCCATTCTGTAGGCTCTCTGTTCATTTTCTTGATTATTTTCTTTGCTATGAAGAAGCTTTTTAGTTTGATGCCATCAATTTATTGAATCTTGATTTTACTTCTGGCACTTTAGGAATCTTATTGAGAAGTCTGTTTCTGATCCTTTATGAAAGAGAGTTGGGTCTACTTTTTCTTCTTGTAAACACAGGGTCTCTAAGGATAGGGATTATTGTCTATCTTATTCACGAATACTAGTATATCCCTAACTCCTAGAACAGTATCTGCCAAATAATATGTGCTTAATAAATACTTGATGATTAAATGAGGTTTCATCTACCTGTACACACTATCCAAGAGCAAAATAAGAAAGTTGACAATAAGGTGAAAGTTCTCAGAAGAGATCTACAAGACTTATATTATGAAACAGAGAACCCAAAGAAGCAACATTGTGGGAATAGCATATGATCCAGCCAACCACTTAATTCCTTCCTTCAATATTTATCTGGGTATTTGCCAGTTACTAAGTGAAAGAAAATGAACAAATAATCAGAGCTTTCTCTTGAGTGACTTACTATTTATTTATGGAAAGAGATAAAGAAACTGGTGATTTGGTAAACTTCAAAACTGGGAATTTAAAAATATCATGAGGGCTGAATCAAGATTTATGAAGCACTCAAAACATCATCAATAGTAGTCTCTCCCTTTTAATTAATAAATAAAATGATAATGGACAAATAATATTATTCCAGCAAGGAAGTACTTCTCCAAGGGAGATTACCAAATACAAATCCAGAGATGAGAGAGTGTGGCAACTTCATGGACCTGCAGGAACTGGCTTAAAGAAGTGGAGAGGGAGAAGTGAAAGGAAGAAAGACTAGAGAAGAGAGGCAGTGGGTAGGTGGGAAGCCATGATGAAAGCCATCTCCTGGGAACAGTGGCAGATTCACCAGATCATAAACTTAGATCAAATCTGAAATAGGGAGCAAATATCAAAGTCATCTGACTATTGGAGTATCTTTACTAGATCACTTGAATATACAGATGACTGAAGAGAACATAAAAATTCCCCTCCCACAGAATTTTTTTTTCCTCTATGAAGACAATCATTGAGTATAAGGGCATTTCAGTCTTGAAGAAAACAAAAACAGCATGGTATCTGTAATATTTAATTTTGCGCATTTTTATATGACTATGGAACTTGGTTGGACTCAAAATGTGCTGGGAAGGTTTACATAATGCCAAACATTCTGAGGATATGAACACAGTGGACTCAAAGAAAAATCACTTACTACGGTGGAGGAAACATGGTCAAGTTCCTTAATTCTTGAAGATGTTTCAATGGTATGTCCATTTTCTTTCCTCTTTGCAAAAGTAAAGAATATATATATATATATATATATATTCCTATATATAAGAAAAAACATATATACATATACATGTATGTACACATATACACATATAGGTATATATATATATATATATATATGTGTGAGTGTTTGTGTGTGTGTGTGTGTGTGTGTGTGTGTGTGTGTGTATATGTGTATGAAACTGTCTTTTTTTGTGTGTGTGTGGTATTGGGGATTGAACCCAGGGGTGCTGAGCTACATCCCCGCACTTTATGCTTTTACTTTGAGAAAACATTTCTCTATGTTGCTGAGTCTGGCCTCAAACTTGAAATCTGCCTGCCTCAGCCTCCCAAGTCACTGGGATTACAGACATGCACTATGGTACCCAGCTAAAACTCTTTCTTGAATGTTCTGAAATGCTCATATTTCCAGTTAATAGGGATCTACCTAATCACAATTAAATACAATATTGTCTGTGACTGACTTTGACTTTCCAATAAAGCCATGACAAATATAAATGACTGAACCAGTGTCTGCCAATATGCTAGTGAAGGACATAACAAAAATACTGAAACTATTAACAACTCTTTCTGTGAACTATTGGCATATTTTATCATGGTTCCTCAATATAAAACAGAGAGCAAACCATCATCTTGAAAAACACAGAAGTTGGGCAAAAATAGCTATGCAGATTTTTCTATATAAAGCATATAGTCCATTTGCAAACAGAATTCAAGGAGGGTTTGCATAATTCTTGAATTATCTTGAGAGCTGGACGTTAAAATTAAATGGAAAAGCCCAACGTCCCCTCCCTTTGCTCCCAAGACAGGTCATGCCCTTCTTCATTTGGCCTTACGCAGTCTTCCAGAGTTCACTTAATGAGGACCACTTCAAGCAGAGTGATATAGAATCCCTGTCACGATGTGTGAGATCATATTGGAGTTGAACCAGGAAAGACATAAACAAGCTGGCTTCCAAGCAGAACATAAACCTCACATACCCTTGGCAATGTGTTTGCAAACTGAGCCCTTCCGTGTCTGGCTAGCATAAGGCAAGAACCCTTCACTTCTTATGGAAACGGAAAGCCAGTGCTTCCCGGTTTGCTTTCAAACATTGCCTGGGACTCAGAGAAGATCCCATGCATGAGGCAATCATTTCAGCAGTAAAATACTTGGAGAAATATCAAGATGGAGGTGATTTCCAGCTCAAACTTCAACTAAAGGCTGTAGTTAAAGCATGAGTTCAGAAGGTTTTGCTGTAGAATGCAAAAGATTGTTAATACCGCCAGAACTACGTTTCCCTTTTTTCTCCCTTTCAAACTTTTCTGCATTCCTTTTGTTCTACTGCCTCTTAATTTCCTAGTCTCTTCTCCTTTCTTTTCTCTTGCTTTCTTCTTTTCCCTTTCTTTCTCTTCTTTTTTCAATAACTTTTCCCTCCCTCCCTCCTTCTTTCCCTTACCCCTCTTCATTTACCTTTATATACTTCTTCACTCCTTCCTTCATATTTGGAAACTTTAATTGTCAATAAAAGGAAATTAAAGCAACCAACAGAAAATGTTTTGTTTAATTATAATCACACTAGATCCACATTATCTAAAAAATCCTGTGATTTTAGGACAATGAGAAGAGAATTATAGGGAGCAGAGATTTAGCTCAAAGGGAGAGCACTTGCCAATTGTGTGCCAGGCCCTAGGTTCCATCCCCAGCAGTACAAAAGAAGAAAAAGGATGAAAGTCTATATTCTTTCCTTTTTGCAAGGCAAAATAAAATGTACATGCCATTGAAATATGAGCACTAGAGAAGATAGTTGTGAATGTTTTCCTTAACGTAGTTAGTAATGTTTTCCCCTTCTTCCACTATTTTCCACTATTTTTTCTTATTCTCCCATTTTACTTAATCGTTTTTCAAGATGTATAGATAGGGGACCATCATCCTATGCTATAGATTAAGGAAATAAAAACATTAGGGATTATTCAGCTCAAGGGTGGCATAATCAGTGGCTTTACTTATCTCTTCATGTAACAATAGGGTTAATAAACACTTACCCCCACAAGGCAATTACACATTTATACCAACATGTAAGACAATCATGGGTCTGTCATTTGGACAAAAATAACAGTGGAATAATTCTAAAATAACCCCACTGTGAAACATGATTTTACATCCATGAAGTCATTTAACAGATGTTAGACTGCTTTTTATGTGTGCTGGCATCACGGATACAACACTGCACTGGATAAAACTAATCCAGTTTTTATTTTGTGGATTACAATCTTAAAGTAGGAGTTCTTATTTGACAAACATTATGTCATATGGACTTAAAACAAGATCTTTGTAATCAGGGAGATCTGAAATCCAATTCCGACTTAGACTCCTAATGGTTTTGTGACTTCAGGCAATTATTAGTATTGCCAAAACTGATGTTTTTAATTCACAAAATGGAAATAGCTACCACATTCAGAATGGTTACACTTGTGAAAGTTATGTGCTGATCATGGTGCCTGGCACTGTAGAGCCTTCATATTTTAAAAAGTATATGCAAAATGTACTATGGACATGGTTGCAAAACTTGGTAAATTTACTAAAAATCATTCATTTGTACACTTAAAGTGCTTGAATTTTATTTTATGTTATATGTTACACCTCATTGAAGTATTTTTTTTATTTGTTATTTTTAGAACAATAAAGTCTTGAAAAGAGATATAGGTTATAATGACATAGAAATCCAGGGGAGAAAAGTTACTTCTCGAATACAATGAGAAATACAAAAAAGAAATTTTTTTGTTTTAATTATAATTATACTAGATCTGCATTATCTAAAAAATCCTGTAATTTTAGGATATGAAATTTTTCACCATTCTTAGAAATTAGGGAAATAAAAATCAAAATTGCACTGTGATTTCTCACTACAGTTAGAATACCAAACATCAAGAATATAAATGATAGTAAGTGCTGGCAAGAATTTGATGAAAATATTCATACATTATTAATGGGACTTCATAGTAATACATCCACCTGGGAAAGTGTTATGACAATTCTCCATAAGACTGGAAATGGAAACATCCCATGACCCAACTTTCCCACTCCTCAGGTTTTACCCCATAGAACTAAAATCAATATACTGAAATGATATATGCATACCAAAGTTTAAGCTACACAATTCATGATAGCAAAGTTATAGAACCAGATGAGGTGTCTAGGAGCAGAGGATTGATAAAGAAAATGTAGTGTATGCATGCACAAGGGAGCTTTACTTAACTAGCCAGAGAGAAGAATGAAATTATGTCATTTGTGAGTAAATGGATGGAACTGGAGAACATCACACTAAGTAAAATAAGACTCAGAAAGTCATGGGTCAAATGCTTTCTCTCATATGTTCTCTCTAGCTAGAGAGAAATAGGAATTTTAAAAAGAGGAAATGCCATTAAATAGAAGAGAGAACATTGGACCAGAGAAGGGGATTAAGGAGTTGGGAGAAGAGATGTGAAAGGGGGGGAACTACAGAATGAAATTGACCAAGTTATTCTATGTTCATAAATAAACATACCACAATGAATTCTACTTTTACATAAATCTTTAATGTATCAATTAAAATAAATAAATAAATAAATAAATAAATAAATAAATAAATAAGACCAATAGGGTAGAAGAAGGAGATTGGACAGAGAGATGTTGGAGGGCAAAGGGAGATAATGAGGATTGAAATGGAACCAATAAATTATATGCAATATGAATGTGTTGACATGAACACCACTACCATGTATAACTGTAATGTGCTAATAAAAGCATTTTTTTAAAAAAGATGCTTCTCCTAAAGGGAAAAGAACAGGGAAAGAAAGGCAAGTATGAGAGGTGTCAAGAGATTCTTCAGAAAGGATAAACAGACATGCAGACATGAAGTCTTCAGGTGAGGAAATGCATTTTAGTGAAAACGTTGTAATCAAATTTGTGTATGGAGTCTTAATTACTGTAGTAAAAATTTTGGATATGACCCATGAAATGATGAAGAAATGTAAGTGCTTTGGAGTCAAAGATAAAAAATTTGAAGCTATACTTTATTGATGCTAATGAGAAGACTACAACCAAATCCCAACAAGAATAGCAATGACCTAGCTATTACAGGGAAGAGCAAGGAGGGCTCAGATGTAAGCAACCCCAATAAAAGGGGCAGGTGGTTTATTGAATGGCTTAGAATGTTGCATTTTAGGTAGATGGACTTTGAATTACTGATAGCACATTTTTATATGTTAAAAATATGAGTCCAAAATTTTGGAACCATTCATATCAGAAATAGTGCTAGATGAGTTCTGAGCTACTGAATAGACCATAAGTTTGTGTCTCATGCTTAACCCCTTAACGTCCTTGACTGAGGCTCTTGTTAGGTCTCTACATTACTACAACTGCTCACGTGAGAATCAGTCTTTTACTGAAGATGTCTGATTTTAACCAATGCCTGAAGTTTTCATCAAATTCTCAAAAAAGTCTGTGACCCCAAAAATGTTAAAACCCACTGATCTCGGCAATCAGTTGAATGAAATAAATCAGGGATTTGTTTAAACTTTTCATTCTTGCATCCAAATGTCTGGCTTAGACGAATTCATAGAAAAACTGTTTGGTCCCATCGTTGGCACTTGGTCTCATTTTCCAATTCCATTTTTTACATTTCAACTTCAGTGTCAGGCTCTAGGGTCCAGATATTTGGCCATGGCTATTCTGGTTTCTATCCAGATTTAAACACATTTTTTAAATGCTCTACTCGTTCATGTTTAATTATGAAGAATTATCCTCAAAAGCATTTCTAATCTGGAACATTCGTGTTAATTGCACTGACACGGCCAAGACATTTTTCTGGGGGTAAAATATGCATTAAAATACCAGGATGTCATATGAAGTGGACAGATGGAAAGTTTTTAAAAAATTATACCCAGGTAGTTATTAGTCTATGCTACTAACATAGGTATATAATGTAAATTAGTTGAGAAAATTTAAAAATATGTTGTTTTGCCAAGAAGGGAGCCTAAATGAAATAGTTGCAAAATAGCTCAGATGCTTTTGTTGACATGGCTCATTCTTCTTTGTTTCTCAGTCTTGCTTTTTCCTTGAAAAAATATAAAAACCTTAAAAAGGTTGTCATGTGTAGAAGTCTTTTAATTAGACTGTATGGTACAAAGATGGTTCAGTGAGAGAAACACAGATGTTGGGTAGAGAAACACACCCAAGTTTATTGCTTTTTTAGCAACTGCTTCATTCTGTACATGGAAACCCTAGAATTAGGGCCAGCTGGAAAAATTCAGCCTCCCAAGTTGTTGGGTAAAAGGAGAGGGCACCTCCTTCTTGTATATGTGCATGCCTCCATCACCTGGAGAGCTAATTAAATTTGCTGGAAGGAGTGCTCAGGGAACAATAATCTCAGGATAGAATCCTCCCAGGCCATGAGAACCAAGGGCTATTTATCTTAAGAACTCAGAGGAAGCACAGTTTGGATAAAAGAAGCCAAAGTGAAAGAGTCACAGGACCAAACACCAAGTCTTAGTGGGGAACAAAGGGATGGTTTTAGGAGGATACATAGTAAAGGGATGGTTTTAGGAGGATACATAGTAAAATACACTGCTGGATGGAGAGAAGCCAGATGGAAGCAGGTATCAGAAACGGCTTAAGGAAAGTGAATCAAAACAAAGATGCCAAATGACCAAAGGGTATGCTGTGGCTTTCCTTGTGGCTGTGTTTGAGGCCCAGAAATGGTTAAGTAGCACAGGCAGAACCAAAATACAGATATTGCTCAACTTATGATGGAGGTACAGCCAAAAAACCCATCGTAAATGGAAAATATCAAAAATCTAAAATGCATCTAATACACCTAATCCACAGAACATCATAGTTTAGCAATACAGTACACTCTGGAGTAATGATTTTTACTTTCATGATTGTGTGGGGACTATCTATAAAGGAAAGCTGGTGTGCTTAACTACTTTATAGTATGCCAAAAGTTATTTCTTTTGTCCATGCTCAAACTCCTCTGGAAAGCAGCATGTTTCATCTTTGTGAAACTCCAGCATCTAGAAAGACATTCTTTTTATTAAGTTGAAATCTTCCTTCTGATAGGACATTGTAGGAAGACCAGCCTTCTGTCCCCTGGTAAAGAGGGAGACCCTGGTTCTTTCCAGGACCTCAAGAGCCCATGCCACTGTATCTATTAGAAAGTGATAGTGATAGAAATTTTTCAGATGATTTTCAGACTTCAAATGCATTTGAGACTCTAGTTACTAAAACACTTCAGAGCACTACCAGATAGTATGATGGAATGCTGGGTTTGAGGCTCCAAATCACTGTGTGGATTTTAAGAAACTATTTAGGTTCATTTGTCATGCGATATGCTTGTTTTCTTAGATTCACTTTAGGACTGAATATTTCCAAGCAGGGGATGGTTCCCAAATGTTTGTCTCCATGTGGCAATAAGTTCCCCATAAATCTCATCCAAAAGAGAACAGAGTCCTATGTGATAAATATCCATCTTTGGACTACAGTTTGGGCATTTTGTAATTTATGCATACAGATGAATGCAAACCACCATGGAGCATAGTCAGGAGGGCTACCCTCTCTACGTTCTAATACATTTTGTACTTCAAACTCAGTTCTACCCTATAAAGTTACAAACAGTATGATGAATCCTGATGCTATAAGGTAGGCAGTCAGATTGTATAGATAGTCATCATGCAGCTCTAAGCACTTTCTTCCCTGAGTGGATGGCTCCAGAGCGTTGAAATAGTCCTTAGGTAGCAACTTCCCTGATAGACAAAACTAGCACCCTCACTCACTGCTATGGACTGTCTTTCCAGAATCCGTGCCCTAATCCCCAATGTGGTATTATTTGGAGATGGACTATTTAAGAGGTAATTACATTTAGGTGGAGTCCTGGAGGTGGCCGTCCCACAATGAGATTGGTGCCCTTTTAAGAAGGTGAAGTGACCAGAGCATGTTCTCTGTGTGCAAACGTTCAGGAAATCCCATTTGAACACACAGCCAGAAGGAGAGCTCTCACCAAAACACCAAGTATGTTAACATCCTGATCTTGTGCTTTCAGCCTTCAGAATTCCAGGAACTAAATCTTTGTTATTTAAGTCACTTATTATACAATATATGTTATATAGTAGCCTAAGTTTACCATGACACTGATTTTGTCCCTTTCCTCTGAATATCCAATTGTTCCTATTTTCCTGAAATACAATGCAGGAGTAGAATATATATTATAAATCTATATAAATTGCATGTTGTCTCATCAAATCAGGGCATACATCACCCTATATTTTTGAGATTACTATTTTGCTTATATGGCTTCTACTCATATTGCCCCCATACCAATATAAACCTACCTTTCTTACCTTGGTACTCTCATTTTCAAGACTAACTTTCCAGGACTCTAATTATTAATCCATTGCTAAGTAGTTACTTAATTTTGAAAACATATTTAGTGTTATAGTAGATAACAAGAAAAATAAGGTGTTGTCTAGCCTAAGTGATAAAGCAAAGGTAACCAATTACCCAAGTCAGCTGTGTCCACAGTCAGGGAAACTAAGGCAGCTGACAGAGGGGCAGATTCTGTATGAGCTCAGATGATCAAGAATCATTCCAAAAGGAACATGACACTTGGCAGTATCAATTGCTAGCTAAATAGAAGCAAAAATTCACTCCACAAATATTTATTTTTACACCTATTAAATGGCAGGAATAAAAAGGAAAATTAATTTAATCAGGTCTTAGAGAATGTGCTGATGTAATCTACTTTCTAAAAGCGTTGAGGATTCCCCAAGTGCTCACATACTTTGCTAAACCAGTCTTCTGGAAAGCAGACAAAAGTGCCAAAATCACTTAACACTTCCTTTGCAGTTGTCCACAGAGAAGAGAATAGATATATGAGAACTGTGCATTCACATCTGTCCCTAATTATGATTGATTTTCACTTTGCTAATATGCATTTAGTGTAGATACCCTTGTTGGCCTATGTGATAGAATCATTGGCATTAGGCCTGAAAGAAAATAAAAGACTACTGGTCACTCGTGGGACAGTGATTACACATGGCTCACCATGAAAGAGCCCACCCATTCCATGAATCTGTGCATAGTTTCACCTCACTGTCACCCTCAGAGGCCAGAAGCATAAGTACAAATACACCAAAAGCCCATTATGGATATGTTAGAATGCAACAGATTCAAGAAACTTCAGAAGATAATTAGTGCTGATAATGGAAAAAGGTTTATTTTGCATTTAATCTCATGTGCATGCTTTGCATTTAGAAGATATCAATAAAATAGACCGGCTTCTTCTAGCATGGTTTTGAGATAATTCTCATCTATAAACAGATTCATTGAGAATGTGTTCCCTAACTGATCAGCAATGCTTGCCTTCAGCATAGAAGGAATATGTTGTCATAAAAGGAGTGCTACATATTTGCAATCTAGGTCAATATCCTCCTCACACAAAAGGGAAAACTGGGGTAGGGGGTCATGGCTTCACCCAGGGTCTCAAAGCTGGCAATCCCTGTCACCACCTCTAAGATCCATAGATCCTTTTTCTTGCTATGTATCTTTTTATTTAATTTCAACCTTTGCTTTGGAAAAATTAAGCATATTATAAATATACCTAGACTCCAAATTAGGAGACCTAGTTTGAATTTGGTTCTGCCTTTGCTAATTTAAAAAAAAATGAAAAAAATGCTAGAACTATAATAATTCCTCAGTACTTGAGAAGATCATATAAATGGCCCCATCAAATGCATTCCTTTTATAGGTGAGAAAAATGGTCCAGAGAGGTTTCAATGAATTAGTAGAAATTCTAGGATTAGAATATGTCTCCAAAGTTTCATTCCCTGGTACCTTCTCAGAGCATCATCCCTAATTTGTAAAATTGACTTAATAAATAAGTGTTTATTAAGTACTTGCAATGGGGCAGGCATTGTGCTGGAGTCAGGGGTGGCGTGAGAGCCAGCAGTTTAGTGAAGGAACTGGTCATGCAAACAAATAATTTTCTTAATTTAATGAAAGCCAGAAAAGGCTTGCATAAACTACCACATAATGATAGTAGAAGGGCCACTCATCCCTTGAGTCCTGGAGGCCTTTGCAGATGAGGTGAGTGTTTTGATGTCTTAAAATATGAATAGAAGATTCACAGAAGTACAAAGCAAGCCAAGGCATTCCAGATAAACAGTAGCACGTGAATACAAGCACAGAAGTATGACAGACACGAGGTGATTTAGCAACGGCAAGTCCTTCGGAAACTTAAGAGAGGTGGACAAGGACACAAGCAAAAATGGTCTTGTGCAATGCACTAAAGGTTCAGACTTACCTTGGAAGGAAGTGAAGAGTTACTAGCACATAGGAAGGAGAATAGCAGGATCAGATCCCAGCTTTGCCAAGGTCATTACAAGAATGTGAATAGAAGAATCAGAATGGTATGAATCTACATTATGTACAACCATAGAAATGAAATTATGTACCCCATTTGTGTGCAATGAATCAAAATGCAGTCTGTAAAAAATTAAAAGTTAAATAAAAAATAAAAGAATCAGAAAGGTAGGAGTTCAGGTTGGAGACAAATGCAAAGGCTGATCTAAGAGAGAATAGGTCTGGGTTAAGCTGGTAGCCCTGCAGAAGAGTATGAGGAGGTGAGGAAGGAAACATTGCCAAGGAAGAATCAGTGGCTTCCATTTATATTGGAAATGAGGGTTGAGAGAGGAAACACCAAGAAATAAAAAATAAAATATTGTTTATTTACCCTGTAGGTAGAAATTAAATAAGATTATGGATAAGAAACTATTTGGAGAAGAAAACATTTGGAGCTTCACATGAGCAAATTGTACTATTTCAGTTTATCCTTGGTCACAAGGAAATGTGTCAAACACATTGTGGACGAAGTTGAACCATGAAAAATAGCACAGCACAGCAAATGGTTTTGAATATATCCATCGGCCCAACCTGCCAGCAATCATCAACAGCTTTATGGAGAAGCATTGCAAAGTGGGAAGGACCTCGGAGATGAATTGACCTCACTCGCTGTGAAAGAAGCAAAAGTTTATGGCTTGCATTTCCTTAAAGAAACTCATCTACCTCTGGGAAGAGGCAACCCTCTGAGAATTTCTTGTACCAAATGACCTAACAGCCCTTTAAAGAGAACTAACCTAGGTGAGTGGCAGACAATGTTTAAATGTGTGAATCTGGTTTCGCTAGTCCACCAGCAAGCTGCCAAATTGAGCATTTTGGTAATTAGCAAAACATCTGTAACAGGATTAGTGTGTCAGAAACAGCTGCTGCTTCTTTGATAGGAGAACGGACTAGGAAATTTGGATATGGACTTCACTTTAGCCCAGCTGTTTCCCATTTGAAGAAAGGATAAAGGGTAGACACTGAGTCAGTGGGAAAGCATCAAGACAAAAGTGAAAAAGAACATGATTTCAAATCACACTGGCCCTCAGTTGATTCAAGTGCATACCATTGGCATGTGGTGAGCAAAGCTTCCCTGTGCGACACAGTCCTCAAGCTAGGCTCCTTTGCCAAAAAACGTCCCAGTAAAAATATTTATATGAAATACAGCACAAAGGCAGTGTTAAGAGCACTGCTGACCTCTTAGAGTTTGACTTCATCTCTTCTCAGCAACAAGAGCTTGGAAAACCTTCTCCCTGTGAATGATGCAAGACTTTTCCTTACACTCGCTGGTTTGAACACTTCCTCCTGGCTATAAGCCTTCACAGGCAAGGAGGAGCTTGAGGGAAGCATCAATGGATTAGAGGACTCCTTCCATGGAAGACACTGTTCCTGCTGAGAAAGGCTGGGCAAGTTCCTGGAAAATTCAGACTCTCACCTTGTACCTGGGAAAGGTGCCTAACTGGATTCCATTATTCATTCAAGCAACCAATCTACCTGTGTTTACTGAACACATACTACACACACAAGGTGGTGTGCTAAATGCAAGAATCATGTGAAAGGACAACGCTGATAGTCTTCACAATCCAAGGAAGGAAAAATAGGTGACAATAATTGCTCAAATAATTTTTTAAATTTCAGTAATCACACAATTGAGAAAGGCAACCGTTCAAATGAATTCAGTGGTGTCACAGTTTTTATAGCCTCAGGCTGCTCTGCATAATGGTACTGATCCTTAAGATAGACCAGTAGCTTACAGCATCCAGTATTCAGTAAAGATGGACCGTGGAGCACCCATTCCTTTATGACACATTTACCTTAGACCTTCTAGCTCAGGTCCCCCTGTGACTGTTTTCTGCTTTCTGTTCCTAAAATATCTACTTGGCTTCTGGCTTATTAGTTCCAACTCTGTGCTCTTTTGTTCTACTGATCAGAATTCTATTTCTCCATCTTCAGTACTCAATGAGACACCCTTCCAAGAGAAATTAGATGAGTATGACTTCATTTAATGAGATCAGAGCTGAACTCAGAGTCGGCCTTTAGGGACAGGGCTGAGCAAAGCTTTTGGCCAAATTATAAAGAAGGCAAGTCTTGTCTTTGATGGTGTGAACCTCTTCAATTAGGCAATGTTTCTTCCACTTCCACACTCCCTAGCCTTGTCCACTATCTTCCTCATCTCTACCTTTCAAAATCATATTGGTTCTTCAACTGCTTACTTGCCACACTTTCCTGCTTCCCACTTACTGACAGACAGCTCCTTTAAATGTCTATACTCCTCTCGAGTCCTCAGAGCCTGTCTTAATTCTATTTTGCTGATATTTTACTTTGCTTTCAACTAAAATGGAACCATGTCTATTCATCTCTATTCTGTGCAGCCAACAATATAGACCTTTGTATGTGATAGGTGCTTAATTACAATACTTTAAAACAGATCCTACAATATGTGTAATCAGAAAAATTAGAAATTATACTCCATTTATGTATGATGTCTCAAAATACATAAATGCATTCTATTGTCATGTATAACTAATTAAAACAAATAAAAAAATGCAATCATAAAAAAAGATTTTCAAGTTAAGTGTGTGGGTGGGGTTATTTCTGAATCTTGACACTACCTTTTACAAGCAAACAATTCACCTGTCTCTGAGTCTCAGTTTATTCATCTTGTCCAAAAAGTACAGTAACAGCAGTGATTTCACAGAACTTTGAAGATGGTAAATGCTATGCATATGGAAACCCTAACCTAGAATCTAGTTTATGGGGGTTACTCAATAAGTTCTGACTCTTTACTTCTCTCATTGTGTTTTTTCTAAATTAAAATAAAATGAAATTTAAAATGGTAACATTGAGAGATATTAACTAGCCAGATTTTTCCACAGTCTGCTTCAGTCATTATCACATACTTCCATTGTTTAGAACAAGTGTGTGAATTTTTATACAGGCCAAAACTAGACCAACTCTTGTGTATTAGTCAAGGTTCTCTAGAGGAACAGAACCAACAGGATACATATCTATCCTTATAAAAAGGGAATTTATTAGATTGGCTTACAAAACGAAAAACTAGATAGTCCATAATGGCTGTCTTCAGGGTGGAGGAACCAGTAGTAGTGAAGTCCAAGATGATGAAACCTCAGAACAAGAAGGATCAATGATGCTACCCCAGTCTGAGATCGAAGGCTTCTGGAAACTTCTTGAAGAATCACTGGTGGAGTACATATTGGAAGAGTGAAGGAGCAAGAGTATGATGTCCTCAGGTGATTACAGCAGCAATTAAGAACCCATTCAAGAAGAATTGAGCTTGTATCTGCTATCACTACCTTGTTCTTCCAAATTTTATTGCATCCAAGCCTCCAACCTATTGGACAGTGCCCAGGCTTAGGGAGGGTCTCTACTTCAGTTTGCTATCCCACTGCCAATCATTTCCAGACATACCCCCACTGACACACCCTGAAACTTCTTAAACTTAGATATCTCTTAATCCAATCAAGTTGACAATTCAAATTAACCATTACGATTTGTTTTTATAAAGTTTTATTAGAATGCACCATGCCCATTCATTTACATATTTACTAAGGCTTCTTTCATATTACACTTGCAGAGTCTAATAGTTGCAATAGGGAACATATGGCCATGACCAGTAAAGTCTAAAATAGTTAAACCTTTACTGAAAAAGTTTCCTACTTCATGCTTTCCAGTTAAGTTAGAACTCTTTTCTTGGAAAACCACTATGACTCTTCAACCATACCACCTCCAACAGACAACTTACCAAGCCACTTGCACTGTTCCATGTTTTCATAGATGAAACAGCAGATGAGTGAGAATTAAACAAGATTATACGGCAGTGGTGAAGGGAGAAGGGAAGGTCTGAGCTAAAGTGTCTGATTAGGAAAGTAGGGAAGTAAGTTTTATTTTGTGAGTAGGAGAGTGAAAAGTTGATAATCAGCCACAGAAGCAAAGTTGGTGAACCTGAGGAAAAGGAATCTGAGCATGGTAATAATAATACTAGTTACCTATCTTCACCAGAGTTCCCCAAAGGAGAGACTAGTCAAAAGCATATGTATAAACTCCCAGAAAACAAAAGTGAAAGAAAAGAGGAAATGGGCAGAAAATGAAGGAGAACAATTTTAATAGAATCCCTATAACAAGCAGTATTGAGTGCTTTATCTCATGGGGCATCTTCAGAGACCAGCCTGAAACTATTGTTCTCTAAAACTGTCTGTCAGGGGGTAAAAATAAAGGACAGCTTCCGGCTTCTATTACTGATAGTGTTTTCCACAGGACATGGGTTACGCCTCATCTCAGGATTTTTCTCTCCAGCTAGAGAAATCTGAACCCAAGTGGCAGGAGCATTATCTGCAGCACAAACCACAGTGAAATGAGTGGACTGGCTGGCGTGCATAAGCTTCATCTTCAGACTGTCTTGATGGCCTGGGCAAGTGAACCAAGGGACAAGCCTGAGAATCTCAAGGTCTGGAGAGCCCCAGGAGTAAGAGAGAAATATTGGGGCAAGAGACAAAAAGAGAGAAAAGGCACTGCCAGGTTGTGACTGCCACGTGAAACCAGGGACCAAAAAAATTCTCACAGTGGCCTTGGTGGCCTAGGAAGAGAGCATCCAAAAGAAATGAAGGGCTGCCGTGTGGATCAACAAAGAGTGAACTTCTGCTTTGTAGTCTGTAGAACAGTTGGCACCAGGCAATCATCCTAGAAAGTGAACAGTCACATAGACCAGAAACTTGTGGAATCTGGGGAGGTAGTTTAATTGGATCTGGCACAGCATGGCTTATTGAGCACCTACTGTAATCAAGGTCATATATATAAAACTTTACCATGAGGTTAAAACAATGAACTCCACTTCATATATGAGTAAACCCAAACCAAGAATGGCTAAGTAAATGACCAGATATCTTGACAAATTTAAGGCATTTGGGAAATGAATTTAGTCCATCCTAGTCGGTCCTTGGGAACTGAACTGAAATCCATAGGAAGAACTTATTGGAAATCAGAGCTTAAAGTAGGAATTTTCTATAAGTCTGAGCTAGTTTTCCCAAGATGTGAACTATCATACAGGAGAGTGAGGTGCCCATAAACCCAGTGGGTACTCTGGGAGAAAGAGGCAGGATTCTTTGGACTGGAAAAAGTTGACCTAAATGAAGGCAAAAGTCTTCTAGTGTTCCTCTTAATGAAGAAAATTTTAATACCAACATGTCTGTACTTTTTCTGTTATGCATATGTCAATGCATAATAAAAGATGCTTTACAATAATAACAGTATTTGGATCTTAATACATTCCAAGCTCTTGAGAAAGAGCTTTATACATATAAGTCAATACTCCTGAAAACTGTGAGTTAATTATTATCATTATCCCCAATTTATAGAAGGGCAAACTGAGACTGTCAGAGGTAAAGCACAGAAGTTTGCCCCAAGTCCTCAGCTAGCAAGTGCTATTAGTGGACTTCTGAGTGCTAAAGTCAATGCCCCTGCCTGCTTTGCTTGCTGCCTCAATTATTCTATATATGCTTGTCATAAACTTGAAAGTTTGGGAGACCAAGATCCTGGGGAAGAATAGCCACATGTAAAGATACCAGAAGGTTCCCTCTGGAAGACAAAGCTACACTTTAAACACTGTTAACATTTGTTCTGTCCAAATTCCCTGAAAATCCTTTGCTCATGAATCCCTTATTTTTCCATTGCATTTAAACGCCTCCCAGACTGTTTGCTGGCATTTAAAATGTTTTGAAAAGCATTTTTGCAGGTTGCTTCCAATGAAAAGTCAACAAAATCATCAGAAGACAGACCTGCCCCCACCCCCTCCCTAGGAAGAAAATGAGGCTGAGGAGAACGAAGCAGTTGAAATACGGGAAAAATAGCTTTGGGAGCAAGATTTTAGCACAAAAAAGGGCTCACGCCTGGTACTAATTTTAGGTGATTCAGGCATAGTTAAGTCTGCAGGAAATAAAAATAAAAAGGAAAGGAACTTCAGCTTCTGAGGGGTCTGGCACCAAGAAGCTGCAGACAAGATAGCCCCAAACTGCATCTGTGGAAAATCACAGCTGTAGAGAGCTACAGCGTGATGGCTAAAAGCTACTGCCACATTGCTTCCAACCTCTGCTCGAGACAGCATGCATTTGTCAATGGTCTGCAAGGACTCACAGTAAAAATCTTTAAATATTTAAACCACATTTTATTTTTGAAAGGACACATGTTGCTACAATTTACTTCTTTGAGTTTTTTTCCACCAAAACTAAAATGTTTTGTCATGAGTTACAATCTAACACTCTCCTCAGTTTGGGGTCACATTCTGGAGTCAGAGTGCATCAGTGTTCTCTCTCTGTAAGCTGGATTCCTGAAGAGTTATACACAAGTTCAATGAAATAATGTATGCTATGTGTTTGAGTTTCCAGCACTCAGTAAACCTAAAAAAAAAAAAAAAAAAAAAAAAAAATGGCAATTATAATTATTTTAAACCTTCTCTTGTAAACAAGAGAGAAGGTTATTTTTCTAAGTGATAATCTGAGAGTGACTACTTATCAAACTGTTGAGAGTCAAAATGTTTTAAGTATAGTTATGCTACTAAGTTGCAGAAACAGTTAATTAACCATCACATCCTCTCATGCCTTTCATCCCTTCCAACTAGTCATTTTAAGACACTTCATAGTCTCGTGCTATTTCTATCCTAGTCCAAGAAACATGCCCATCTGAGTGGGACACCCTCTGCTTGCTTTCTCCATCCTTCACTCAATAATCACCCCTCACTCTGCTTTGCACAATGGAACACTTCCTCAGTCCACAACTTTTCCCCTTTTTTCAGAAGATTCTCATTCTCAAGACCGTGAGTAACTAATTAGGATGTTAGAGGATTAAATGAGATGACATATAAAGTTCTGTAACTTCTGGCACATAGTAAGACAGTTGCACAGAAACACCTAAATAGTACATTAATATTCCTCCCCTCCTTTTGACAAAAGGTATGCCCTGATCTGTCTGTCCTCATGGTTTCTCTACTCTGTTACGTCTTAGGTTAACCTGTTCATGCAGGATATATCATTTTAAGCCTCTCCAATTCTTGAGCCACAAAAGAATAAATGACTAATGGTGAGCAGCTGGAATGGGGCCAGTATCACCTCATCCTGAAGACATTTTCAGTGTCCCATTGTGTCCCCCTATCATAGCTCTTCTTAGACTGCATGTCTTTTATAAGTTACACCCTCATCTCTCCCATCAGATTGTGTGCTTCTTGAGGGCAAACACTAATCACCTTTTTGCCCCATAACCTTGCCTGACACAGAGTAGGTATAAGACATGAATTTACATTTTTAGACAGAGAAGCTACTTAGGATCTATTTGAAATGATAGCACAAAAATGACTATTTTCCTGGTCTACATGGGGGCTGAACCATAACCTTACATGTGTCACTTTTGGAGACATCATATATGTGTGCATAATTTAGGCAACTGGGCCTACTTTGAACTACTTAGAACTTTGAACTCAAGAAATGCTGGACACCTTACTTTGAAACTGCTTTTTCTCTAACTGGATAACTATTACATTTCTAGTTTTCTTAACTGGGACAATTGAGTAGAAAATCCAAAGATACCATAATGGAAGAAGGCTGCAGTCTCCAGCTCATCCTCAATTAGACCTCATATATTATGGTCCACTGTGACCCCACTGGAGGCCCCTCATGACTGGTTGCTTAGAATATCAAGCAGTGTCTTAATGTTTGTATATGACATTGTCTATACTTTTGTTTCTGGGCATTAAATATTTTGCTTTTTGATTTTTAATAGAAACCAGACATCACGTCATGGATGTGTCATTGAAAGCAGAGCCAGACTTCCTGTTCTTCCTGGGAAGAATTCAATGGCTAGTGAAAGACATGGAAGAGGTCACCCTGGAATTCAGCTCCAGCACATGCAGGCCAGGAAACCACCAGATACAAGGAAACAAGATGTAAAATCAGCTTTACTCAGAAAGCATGGGGTAGCTTCTGAATAAGCCGAGTAGCATCAGTTTTCCAGCATTGATGTATTCTTTGGACAAACAGGGATTTGCCAAATATGTGCCAATGTCTGTGTTGTGTTTGAATCACAAATAGTGTACATACACATGCACACACACATATAGATGGTACATTCAAGGAACAGATTTTGGAATGGTTCAATCTTCCAGAACTGATAAAAATTACAAAATAATAGATGATGCATGGTTGTACAGATAAACATAAGGAAACAATGAATGACTTTATGTGTCAGGAAAAATAGCCCTATGAAATTCTTCTGGTACAAATCATCCATGTGATTTTTCCCTTGTTGTGGTATCATAAAATATTATTACTGTCCATTGTTAAACAATTATACTAAAGTAAACTATACATTTTCATGTAAGATGCCTATTTGCACTGAGAAAAAAAATACCTATCATATGCTAACTATATAACTTTGCCTGGTGGCCCTGCTTGCTCACAATATCATTGAATTAGAACACAATTGTCCATAGGCTATAAGAAAGTTATCCTTGAGAAGCCACAACTCCACCATCTCCAAAATACTAGAAGGAGACCAGAAGTCTGAAGAATTTCCAAAATAATCACCTCCAAGACATTCATATTCTGAGACAAATGGTACTTGGAGGGAGTGATGTCTTTCACCTTCCAAAAGCTAAAAGCAAAGTGTTGATCTAATAATGCCTGATCATTGTATATACTTGAGCAATAAAGAATATGTGAAACATTTTGGATAATTTTGCTGATATGAAATTTTATTGTCATTACAATTAGAAGAGTCAGTTTGCATCTAGCACACAAAAATAAGTCTTTCAGTTTCAGAGCAGATTGCTCTCCTCAGAAACTTTTAGGTGAAAATGATCAGCATTTGAACAGGCAGAGAGGAGTAATAATAGTAAGGTGCATTGACTATGTGATGTGCTAAATATCATGTTTAATATTTAATATACATTATATCAAAGCATCCTGAACAATCTTTAAGTTAGAAGTTCTCTTCAGCATTTTATAAATAAGGCCTAAGGTCTTACTCTCTCAGATGTTAGAGGCAATGTTCAGATTGAGTCTTTCTAATTCCAGAACATAAACTCTTGAACATGGTTCCATACCAGCTCTCAAAGAAATGATATGGCAAGTTGGAGTAGTTACAAATCATGTCATTTCTCAAGTACAAAAGCATCAGAGAAAGCAGTGAAAGTGGTTCAAGATTATTGTTTGTATTCAAGTCTAATACTAAAATGTAATTAGTCATGGATAGCTATGGAGCATCAAAGCTCCTGAGCTTTGCTCTTTCCTGCATTTAATACTGAGGTTTTTCAAGGCATGGCTTTTTGTAAATGATGGTGCAACTACTTATTGGCTTTCCTTTGCTCTTTTAATTCTGCAGATCATAATCCAGATTGCAATCAACCAAAATTAATGTGTAAGTGAGAAAGGTATGGAAGGTCTAGTTTTGAATCATCTTGGTATGCAAAATTCTAGAATTCTAGATGTCTTATCTGTTTGGTATGCTAAAATGAAATACCATAAAATGGGCAGCTTATAAGTGACATAAATTTCTTTCTTTTTGGTCTGGAGGTTAGGAAGTCCAAGATTAAAGTGCCAGTAGTTCTGGTGTTTTGTGGGGGGTTTGTGATTCACAGATGACACCTTCTAGATATGTCCTCACATGATAGAAGAGACAAGGCCGCTATTTGAGGCCTCTTTTATAATGGTACAAATCCCACATATGAAGGTGCTGCTTTCATGATCTAAGTAGTTCCCAAAGGCCCCACTCCCTAAAACCATCACATCACACCACTGATTAGTTTTCAACACATGAATTTTGGGAGAACACAAAGATTCAGGCTATAGCATGAAGTCTGACATGGTACCCATTTACAAAACCTCTAATTACAAATGTCAAAAACATAACAACAAACTCTTTCTCTTGACTCAGGATAATGTGTTAAGCAAGAGGTAGAATTAATGGGAGGAAACTGGGGAAATTACAAGAACCACTTTATGAAAATATCTTGAAGTAGAAGCTGAAATCAAGGCACATTTTGACTTATTTCATGGTATAGGCCATAAGTAAATTAAAATTGCTAAGATACAAATGGTTTATACCTTTAGATATTATCTTTAGATCCTAAACACTATGGTTCTGGGGAGGGAGAGAGCTGGTAAACTACAGTAGTGATGTATATGGTCAGGTAAAAAGAAATCTAATGTGTAATATTTGAGACTTGGACTTTATTCAGTGGCTTAGGAAGACAAAACTAGCAAAATTAAAGTGATGAATTAGTGTGTCGGAGAGGGCAAAGTTGGAGATTAGGAAGCACATAAACCAATCATTTGGAGAGGAATGACAAGGAACTGAAGAAGGAAAGTAGCATTAGGGATGGAAAAGAGGTCATGAATTCAAGAGATACTAAGATGGCAGACTTGACAAGACCAGATTTGAGAGAAGTAGAAAAGAGGGAAGTTAAGGAAAACCTCCAGTTTTGACAATCACACCTTTGAATTAGCTCATAATTCCAAAAAGCTCTTTATAAATTGAGAAGTGAGCTATTGTGTTTCATGGACTGGGAGATCAATGGCAGAAGCAGAGAAGATACGGATTGTGACTTCAAAGTTGCCATGAATACACTCTACTGCATTTATATCTCCATCTAGCAACAGGTTAAGCCTACAGTCTTTTCAAAGGTAATTTGACTAAGAGCAAAATATTTTGAGTAATACTTTTATTGCAGAAAGAGAACAACCATTTCATTATCTCTGCAGTGAGTTCAGTGCTTGTTCTCTTGTATATCAAGGAAAGAAACTCCTGCAATATAAATCCACCCTTTATCATACTTTCTTTTAACCTTGGGGACAACAGATTTTATGAAATTAATTACTGATTTTCAACATACTCTCAGAGTGAATCCAAGTGTGACACACTTGTTTTTGTACTTAGGTACATGCTATAAATAGTCCATATTTCCAAAGTTAAAAATTTATATAACCTACTTCTATAAATTATTCCCACCCCAAGTCATTCCTTGCCTCCCTGAAGTAAGATAACCATCTTCCTGAATTTTCTATTCATCATTTCATTGTTTTTGATACTGAATTCACATTGCAAATATACATTTTTTATTAAGAGTATATTTTTTGTTCCATCTCTAATTAGGATAGAGAAAGTTTTAAGTTGTTTCCATGCTAACAATGAGGAAAAAGCTAGATAATCTAAAAAAAAAAAAAAAAAATCCTAAATTGTTCTTAACCCCTCAGAAAGCTGAAGAGGCAAGCAAATCAAACTAACTGAATTCCAAAAAGTAGATGGTAGATCTCAAAAGAGATGCAGGACCTCTTTCACATTTGACAGAGCATAAGAGAAGGAGATAGACACAATAAGAGTGGACAAAAGGAAAATAACTACAACTTTTAAAAACTTTACAGTCAAGTGAGGACTAACATAACAATCTAGAATAACTGGGAGCCCCAGAAACCAGGGTGTGTTTTCTATGGATCCCCATTAGTAGGTAATCAGAGGTATGAAGCTAGGGTAAGAGATTGCAGAGAACCACCTTCAGTGAGACAGGCATGCAGAAGGTGATGCTGGAGCACAAGCAAGAAAATGCACTCCCTCCCTTGGACCTTTTTCTTACATGAAGCAGTTGCCTTAATAAGAAAGGGTTCCTGGTCTCAGAGTCCTGGCAAAATTTGCTGTTTCGTAGCTAACGATTTAAGTTAAAGCACATTGAAGAGAGGCAGAAAATACTTCTACTTCAGAGGTCAGGCAGAGATCTCTTCTTTCTGAGGAAAGGCAGAAGTAATAATAATCTTTGGTTCTTGGAGAGACCTCTGCACTGACAAAAAGCAGAGGTCAGCTGTCACTGAAAAACAATGAGGACTTTGCATGTGTACATATATTGATATGTTTATATAAAATATAATTTATGTGCATATATATATATATAAAATATATAAATTTATATATGGAAATGTAAAAATATATAACATTTTAGACATGATAGTAATATTTGATTTTCAAATGTAAAAAGTAATTGCATTTCTATAATGATCACCTAGAGTCCTGAAGCATTATCATTTTTCTTGCTTAAGTTTATTCGCTGATATTTATTTAAAGATTTTTGCATCAGTGTTCAGGATGTATGTTGGCATGTAGAATTCTTGTCTTGCAATGTCTTTGTTTAGTTTTTGAGTCAAATATGCTGAGATCACACATGCAATGGGAAGGTAATTTCTCCTCTTCCATTTTCTCTATGAATGTGTATAGAGTTGATTTAATTTCTTCCTTACGTGTTTGGTAAACCTGGCCACCTGTCCCTAAAATTCTCTTTGTGGGTAAGCATTTACACTTCATATCTAATATAAAAATAAGCGTATTTAGATTATTTATTTCTTCTTAAGGGATATTAGGTAGTTAGGCTCTCTCAAGAACTTCATTTATTTTATCCAAGTTATACATTTTATTGGCATAATTTTTTCTTAGTGTCCTTTTTTAGGACTTACAGAGTACACTTCTTTCATTCTTAATTCTAAGTAATGTCTTCTTTTTTACCCTTTGATAAGCCTATTGATCAATCAACTTATTAATCTTTAAAATACCATTCTGTTGTTATATACAACTAATTAGAAACAATAAAAAATTAATAACAAAATTTTAAAAATATAAAACAAAAAAGAATATGGATGACTGGGTGAATAAATATTCATCAATCTTTAGTATTAGAAATATTTAGTATTAGAAACTGTCAATCTATTTTTGGTGTCTGCAATACAGAAATAAACTATAAAATAAAATAGTTCTCGTAAGAAAAAAAATCACTATTAAGTTTTAATTGATTTTTCTCTGCTGCATTTCTTGTTCTTACTTTACTTCACAGAAAATATTTTCCTGCAATTTTTTAGTGCTTGAATGATGTTTTAATTTTTTTTCTAATACACATGGGTGCTGTATTTTTTTAACTTTTTATTTATGTGTATTATCTCTTTTTTCAAACATCAATATTCTCTATCGTTCTTTTTTTTTAAATTTTTTCTCATTAGTTATACATGACAGCTGAATGCATTTAGACACATTGCACACAAATGGAGCACAACTTCTCATTTCTCTGGTAGTACGTGGTACAGAGTCACACCAGTGGTGTGATCATACATGTACATAGAATAATAATGTCTATCTCATTTCACCATCCTTCCTGCCCACACCCGCTCCCTTGCCCTCTATTGCCTCCGCACAATCCAGAGTTCTTCCATTCTTTCCTAGCTCTCCCCACCCCCATTATGGATCAATAAGGAAGTCAGTTCCTAAGACGACATGGTGGAGATTTGGGCCTATGTTTTCCTCTATTAGGAACAAATTCTAGTGTCTAAGTCTTTGATCCACTTTTAATTGAGTTTTGAGCAGGGTGAGAGATAGAGGTTTATTTTCATTTTACTACATATGGATTTCCAGTTTTCCCAGCACCAATTGTTGAAGAGGCTATCTTTTCTCCAATGTATGTTTTTGGTGCCTTTGTCTAGTATGAGATAACTGTATTTATGTGGGTTTGTCTTGGTGTCTTGTATTCTATACCATTGGTATAAATGTCTATTTTGGTGCCAATACCATGTCATTTTTGTTACTATTGCTTTGTAGTATAGTGTAAGGGCTGGTATTGTGATACCTCCTGCTTCACTCTTCTTGCTAAGGATTGCCTTGGCTATTCTGGGTCTCATTTTTCCAAATGAATTTCATGATTACTTTTTTCTAGTTCTATGAGGAATGTCATTGGAATTTTAATAGGAATTGCATTAGATCTGTATAACACTTTTGGTAGTATGACCATTTTGACAATATTAATTCTGCCTATCCAAGAACACGGGAGATCTTTCCATCATCTAAGGCCTTCTTCAATTTCTTTCTTTAGCATTCTATAGTTTTCATCATAGAGGTCTTTCACATCTTTAGTTATATTGATTCCCCCAAGTTGTGGATTTTTTTTGTTTTGTTTTGTTTTCAAGGCTATTGGGAATGGGGTAGCTTTATTTCTCTTGCAGCAGATTCATCACATATATAGAAATGCATTTGATTCATGGGTATTTATTTTATATCTTGCTACTTTGCTGAATTTGTTTATTAGTTCTAGAAGTTTTCTGGTGGGATTTTTTTTTGGATCTTCTAAATATAGAATCATGTTGTCTGCAATTAGTGATAGTTTGAGTTCTTCTTTTCCTATCCATATCCCTTTAATTTCTTTGGTCTGTCTGTTTGCTCTGACTAGAGATTCAAGGACAATGTTGAATAGAAATAGTGAAAGAGGGCATCCCTGTCATGTTCCAGATTTTAGAGGGAATGCTTTCAATTTTTCTCCATCTAGAATAAGGGTGACCTTGGGTTTAGCATAGATAGCTTTTTCAGTGTTGAGATATGTTCCTACTATCCCTAGTTTTTGTAGTATTTTGAACATGAAGTGGTGCCGTATTTATTCAAATGCTTTTTCTGCATCTATTGATATGATCGTATGATTCTTGTCTTTAAGTCTATTAATGTGATGAATTACATTTATTGATTTCCATATGCTGAAACAACCTTCTATCCCTGGAATGAACTCAACTTGATTGTGGTGCACTATCTTTTCAATATATTTTTGTATGCGATTTACCAGAATTTTATTGAGAATTTTTGCATCTATGTTCATCAGGGATATTGGTCTGAAGTTTTCTTTCCTTGATGTATCTTTGTCTGGATTGGGTATTAGGGTGATACTAGCCTCATAGAATAAGTTTGGAAGGATTCTATCCTTTTCTACTTCATGGAATAATTTGAGCAGAGTTGGTGTTAAGTCTTTGAAGGTTTGCAGAACTCAGCTGAGAATCTGTCTGGTCCAGGGATTTTCTTAATTGATAGATTTTGATGGTGTTTTCTATTTCAGTGCTTGAATTTGATCTGTTTAAGTCATGTACGTCCTCCAGATTCAGTTTGGGTTGATCATATGTGTCTAGAAATTTGTCAAAGTCTTCAAAGCTTTCTATTTTATTTGAATATAAAAGTTCAAAATAGTTTCTAATTATCTTCTGTATTTCAGTAGTGTCCATCATGATATTTCTTTTTCATCACTAATTTTAGTAATTTGAGTTTTCTTTTTCTCTTCATTAGTATAGCTAAGGGTTTATCAATTTTATTTGTTTCTTCAAAGAACCAACTTTTTGTTTTGTCAATTTTTTGCATTGTTTCTTTTGTTTCAAGTTCATTGATTTCAGCTCTGATTTTAATTATTTCCTGTCTTCTGTTTTTGGTGTTGTTTGTTCTTTTTCTAGGGCATTGAGATGTAATGTTAGATCATTTATGTGTTGACTTTTTAATTCTTTTAATGAATGAGCTCAATGTAATGAATTTTTCTCATAGCACTGCTTTCATAGTGTCCCAGAGATTTTGATATGTTGTATTTTTATTCTTGTTTACCTCTAAATATTTTTTTATTTCCTCCATGATGTCTTCCGCTATGTAATTGTCATTCAACAGCATGTTATTTAGTCTCCAGGTATTGGAGTAGCTTCTATTTTTATTTTATTGTTGATTTCTAGTTTCATTCCTTTATGATTTTTTTTTTTTTTTTTTTTTTTTTTTTGTGGTGCTGAGGATTGAACCCAGAGCCTTGTGCTTGTGAGGCAAGTACTCTACCAATTGAATTATCTCCTCAACCCCCATTATGATTTGATAGATTGCATGGTAGTATTTTTATTTTTTGTTGTTTTTGTATTTGCTAAGAGTTGCTTTGTGGCATAACATGTGGTCTATTTTAGAGAAGGATCCATGTGCTGCTGAAAAGAAAGTGTATTTGTTCAATGATGGATGAAATACTCTATATATGTCCATTATTGATTGTATTATTTAGTACTATAGTTTATTTGTTTAGTTTTTGTTTGGTAGAGCTATCCAATGATGAGAGAGGTGCATTAAAGTCAACCTGCATTATTTTGTTGTGGTCTATTTGATTCTTGAAATTGAGAAGGGTTTGATGTATGTAGATGCTCCATTGTAAATACATATTTACAATTGTTATGAATTGCTGATTTATGCTTCCCTTAGGCAGTATGAAATGTTGTTCTGTGTCCCTTCTGACTCACTTTGGTTTGAAGTCCACTTTATCTGATATGAGGATGGAATCCCCTGCATGTTTATGCAGGAATCCCCTGCATGTTTATGCAGGAATCCCCTGCATGTTTATGCAGCTCATGTGAGTGATACGTTTGTTCTTTTTTTTTTTTTCCCAACCTTTCACTTTTAGTCTGTGGATATTTTTTCCTAGGATGTGAGTCTTTTGAAGACTCACATATTGTTAGGTCATTTGTTTAAATCCAATACCAAGCCAGCCTAGGTCTTTTGATTGATGAGTTTAGGCCATTAACATTCAAGGTTATTATTGAGATATGATTTGTGTTTTGTGTTCCTAGCCATTTGGGTTTTTTTTTTGTTTGTTTGTTTTGGTTTGGTTTTTTGTTTTGTTTTGTTTTTAACTTGACTAAGTTTCTCCTTTGATTGATTTTTCCTTTAGTTTAGTTCCTCCCTTGCTGGTTTTCATTTTGTTTGTTTGTTTGTTTGTTTTCATTTTCTCCTCATGGAATATTTTGCTAAGAATATTCTGTAGTGCAGTCTTTCTTGTTGAGAATTCTCTTAACTTTTGTTTATCATAGGAGGTTTTAATTTCATCTTCAAATCTGAAGTGTAGTTTTGCTGGATATAAAATTCTTGGTTGTCATTCATTTTCTTTCAGTGCTTGATATATGTTATTCCAGAATCTCCTGGCATTGAGGGTCTGTTTTGAGAAATTAGCTGAGATCCAAATTGGTTTACCCCTATATGTAATTTGATATTTTTCTCTCACAGTCTTTAAAATTCTATCCCTATTCTGTATGGTATTCATTCTCATTATAAGTGACTTGGTGTGGGTCTGCTATAATTTTGTACATTTGGGATCCTGTAAATTTCTTATAGTTGATTTTCCATTTCATTCTTTAGATTTGGGAAATATTCTGATATTACATCAAGGAAAAGATTGTGCAATCCTTTGGTTTGTATCTCCATGCCTTCATCTATTCCAATAAATCTTAATTTGGTCTTTTCATGTTATCCCATATTTCTGGAAGTTGTGTTCAAGGTTTCATACCATCTTCTCCATATGGTCAACTTTATGTGCAAGAGTATACTTTGTGTTCATTGCCTGAGGTTCTGTCATCGAATTGGTCTAGTCTGTTGGTGAAACTTCCCTTTGAATTTTTAATTTGGTCTATTGTGTCCTTCATTTTGAGGATTTCTGCTTTCCTTTTTATAATTTCTGCCTTTTTATTGAAGTGATCTTTTGCTTCCTGTATTTTCTCACTGATATCATCCTTTATTTTAAACATCAGTCTAACTATGTAGTTCTAAACTCCTTCTCTGGCATTTCTTCTACTGCACTATGAATACTATTGTTGGAACATCTTGGTTTGTTTGAGGGACTTTGTTCCTTGTTTTTTCATGTTGCTTGTGTGTCTTCCCATCTAGCAGTATGAATCTAAGGCAGCAGTACAGATTCTACTCTGTAGTCTTATAATGTCCCTGAAGGCTTCCAGTACCTCATCTTTAAGGGGGCACCCATATTAACAGTACCCAATGCAAACAATATACAGCCTTACACCAAATAACTCCTATTAAGTCATCTACAGTTTTATCATGATAAACAGAAATGATGTGTTCAATTATTGTCTACAATATAAACAGTAAGTTTGATAAATGGGTTTACCATTTCAAATGATAGACAAAGAGGGAACAGAGGTAGTATAGGATGTAATGCTTATGAGGGAGACAGAGAGAAGATAGAGGTAAAAATCCATAGTAAGAGCAAAGGAGGAATTAATAGAGGTTGGTTGTTAGCATGAGAAAAGTGAGAAAGAGAATCCAGGGCAAAAAAGAAACACACACACACACACACACACACACACCAAACTGTAATATACTATTCAGACATCTTGTTCCATAATAAATTGATACTTGAAAAATATTTGATTTCAAAGATGGTAGAGATGTGAGAGGGGGGAAAAAAAAGAGGAAAGTCTCAATTGAAAATTCTACAATTATTTCCATTAGCTTTCAGAAGTTTCTCAGCTTCCCTTTTCTGCCAATAGGTGGATTTGTCTGAAGTTTGATGGTTGCTCCAGTCCAGTGGGTGCCAGACTGGTTGGTTGGTTGATCCAATAGCAAGATGCCCTCACACCCTCTTCCAGTCTTTCTACCTATTGTAGCTAGCCCCTTCTATCCTTGCACACTTAAGGACTCACTGGAGAGAGCTGGAGAGAGGCTGATTCTCTCCAGTTTCTCCAACCTGTGCTCCCTCTGAGGAATTGCCCCCAGTATCCAGCCTTCCATAAGCTTGCCAGACCCAGACTGGCTCACACAGACCTAGACTGGCCCACAGAGATCCAGCCACAATCTGAGGGATCTAGACTTCAGATTCCCTAGGCTCTGCTTCATTGCAGTCCCCAAATATCATTGCCATTCCAACTCGCAGAGACCACCAGAGATGCGCTCACACAAAGGAGCAACTTGCAAAGAGGCAGCAAGATGGCAGCCACTAGTACACCCAGTGGGGGGACCTCAGGTGAAACCACACCTGTAGGTACCCTGACAATAGATTTCCAGGCCCTGGGTGTGTCCCCAGACTGAGGTGGTGAACCCCAAGATGGCAGCAGTGACAGGGGCAAACCTGCTGGCCCCTTGACCCTGAACTCCCAGGCCCTGGCCAGTGTCCCAAGATGGCAGTGGTTGCATGGAACCAAACCTGCAGGTACTCCAGCAGTGGACCTCCAGGCAGCAGCAGGCAGCAGGCAGCAGGCAGTGGGTAATCAAGGATTAATGGCAAGCAAATGACAGGCAATATGCAATGCACAGGTGAAAGTCAAGCACACAGTGGTGATGATCCATGAGTGATCTGTGGGCAACCAGGGTGGTGGGGCAAGCAGCAGGGGATCAGAGCAGAGCAATGGCTGCCTTGAAGAGAAACAGTATTTCCTCTGCTGACTCCCGAGTCAGGGAGCAACAAGGAATGCAGCCTCCCTCTAGTCCGCCATCTTCCAGAATATTATCATTTTTTATCTTTAGTTTTCAGCAGTTTAATTATGATGTGCCTAGGTGTGTGTGTGTGTGTGTGTGTGTGTGTGTGTGTGTGTGTGTGTTTCTGTGTGTGTCCTACAGATAATATAATGGATGGAAGGAAATAAAATGCTTTCTCCCTGAGGATCAGAAGAAGGCCGATTATCCTACTGTCACCACTTCACTTAAATTTGGACAGGAGGATACAGACAGTGCAAAAACACAGGGTTGGGAGCTGCAGACCAGACAGGAAGATAATAATTCTTTATTTGCAGATGAGATGATCAAATACATTGAAAATTCCCTTCAAATGGCCAGAAAATAAAATATTAGATAAATATTAGAGCTGTAAGTGAGTTCTTCGATGGCTTGAAGACCAATATAAAATTCAATTATATGAATAAAAACTAGCAACAAAAATTGAAAAGTTTAACTACCATTTTCAGAAACATGGAAATATTTGAAGATAGATTTTAACAAAATATTATATTTGTATATTAAAAAACAGGAAGAATTCATACCTTGAAATGCAGTTTTACTTTGAGCAACTTGGACAAAGATATCATTATAGAGGTAAAGAGGACAGGAGAATAATATGTTTGGGAAGTAGAAACAATAATTCTGATATTGGCACTGTACTGTCAACATCAAAATAAACTATGGCCTTTGGGAAAATCTAGCTGTCACTTTATTTTTGTAAAGCCTAGGAGCTAAGAATGATTTTTTTAATTCATAAATGGTTAATAATAATAAAAAATTATTTAAAATTATAAAAATATAAATTCATATTTAATTCAAAATTCTTATAAATTCAAATTTGTGTCCATAAATAAAGTTTACTAGAACACAACAGCACTCATCATTTACATGTTATCTGTAACTGATTTTATACTATAGTTACAGGATAGAGCAATTGTGACAGAAACCCATATGTATCACTAATCTGTTTACACTACAGCTTGAGAACTATAAATCCCAGGAAGATAGTTACTACTCAAGAGCATTTAAGTGTCATTCATCTCGTCATGCAGTGACATTTTATTTTATTTTTATTACCAGTGTATAAGTATCATATCAATAACATAAAAGAGAAAAAATGGACTTTGAATGCTATGGCACAGAGGAGTATAGATCATTTTGTTAAAAATTAGGTAGCAAGGTATTGTGTTCATTATGTAATTATGCCCATAGCTACAGAATATAATGTGTATTTACATTACCAAGTAATGCATTTGTTGCAATATTCCCAACATCCAGGACAACAGTGAAAAAAAAAAGTTTAAAGATGAGTATTTCATCACAGAAAATTTTCTTCACAAAAATATAAAAATAAATAAATATAAGGTAACAAATAAATTAAATTTCCAAATGTTTTTTTTTTTTTTTTTGGGGTTACTCAACCAAACAAGGAAAGGTGCTTATTTGTGGGGAGTTAATTAAATGTTGGTTGCAGCAGCTAAAAGAAAAGAAAAATGAAGACATCTTTAAAAATCTAGTTGGTCAAAGAACTGAGAAAAATGTCAATCATCAATGAAGAATAAAATTATTTTAAGTGTTTTTCTTAGGTTCCTAATGAATCAATAATGTTCAGTTTTTGCTCTACGCTAAGTTTGCAATGACTAAGAAATTGATCTGAGCAGTATGTGTGGAAAAACTACAGGCAGGAGACATAAGATGATGAACATAATTCAGTATAACACAATGCAATTTGCTTCTACTTCCTGAAGTTAAATCTATTATTAAAACTAAGCTGTATCATAAATAATGATGATTTTAAAATGAATGAAGGAGAAGAAAACAGTCGAACACATTTACAAAGCTTATGAAAAGTTAAGGTTTTTTCTTAGCACTGTGATCATTGATCATATTATTCATCAATAGACACTTTGCAGAAAAAACTTTGACCATCTTGTGATATTGTCCCAGTAAATTCAAATAATGTATTTCATTTCTTCTTAAGAACTTAATCATCATCAATTTTGTGATTTTTAAAAAACATTTACCTGCAAATTTCCCCTAAATGTTATAATGCTATGATTTGGCAGTTCAGTGATCTACCTGTAGCAAAATTTTGTGGCTAATTTTTGAAGTGCATGCTTCAATAGAGTCATCCAGCATTCGTCTACTCCTGCATGGGACAAAAACAAAGCAACAGGTGTACAAATGCTTCAGGAAGTTAGTGGACATTAATGACCACTGGACATTGACAGCAGAGAAAATAAAACCTGGCAAAACTCAGATCTATGGAGAACGACCAAACAGGAGAAGAAATGCCCCAGTACCTTGTGCTTGTCACCTCCAACAGGGGAAATGGACTCTCCCCTCCAGAAGGGTAAAGGCAGAAAAGATCACAATGTGGCACAAAGGGTTACACCTGCAGGAAAACAGCTTAAATAGGTCAATGAAGTGGAATCTATACAAGCTAGCTTTAGAGAAGAAATTTTGCTGCATCTTTCAAAAAATTCTGAGTGCTATATTCAAGAGCCAATTGGAAAAGGGTCCTATTGTCTGAGACTGTACATCTCTGGCATAATTACATTTTAGGGTCCCCTTGGATACCTTGCAGCATTGGCTGAGCAGATGGTGACCATACAAGATAGTCTTAGCTCAGAGTTTTAAGCTGAGGGAGCATGGAATCAGAAGTTTCAGTGAACTCGCCCTCTGTGACTGGAAGTAATATCAGTTGTGTGCGGTTTCACACAGGGGCCAGGTCAGAAGGTACCTGGATTGAGCGCAGCAGGATGCTCAGTTCCTGCCACCCCTTCTCCCACACAGAATTCATTGATCCAATTGTTCCCCAGACCCTCAGGAACTCTGGCATTTTACACACCCCCAAGAATGCAGACTAAAAATTTTCAGAATAAATACACATCTGTAATAAGACACATTCTACCCAAAACTGAATGATGAGAGGGTCTTGCCCACTGCTGCCCCAGAATTTGCTATGCCTCTGGGGGTTCAGACTAAAAATCTCTGGTGATAATGTATGTCTGGGGCAGCCAAATTTCTGCCATTACCAATTGGGTGAAAAATACCTGAAACAGCCTGAATTCTGCTCCAATAAGTTTGGAGAGTTTCAATCATAACCCACTACCCACACGCATACCTGGCACATTCCAACCTTAAACCTAGAAAGATTAGATGAGGATAGTCAGTGATCACCCACCCTTGCTGGAGTTTCCAAGCATCATGGCTAGGATGGACAGGTTTTACTCATTTTTTTCTCTCTATTTTATCTTTAACTTACTTTTTGTCTTCCTTTTTTATTGCCACTTTTATGTTATTTCTTTTTTTATGTTTTAACTTGATTTTTCTTCTCATTTTTCTTTTTCTCATTTTATTCCTATTATATTAATTTTTCCTCTTCATTCTTCTTCTTTCTTATCTATTTTTATCTTTACTTTTTTTTATTTCTTCTTTTTCTTTTTGTTTATCTTCTGACTGGAGATCAAGTCCAGGGCCCCATGCACATTGGCCAGGTTCTTGATCTCTAGACTACACTCTAAGCTCAGCCAAGAGGAAATAAGTCCAATTTCAGACACAACCCAGTCCCATTCAAACCCTGGTGGAAACTCTACTTAAAGAAAAGGGGGGACTTAAACTTGAAGCAGTTGACCTATAGACAAACAGCCATAAATAGGTGGGGGCTGAGGTTCAGTCCCTGGGCAAATACCCCCAGAGTAGCTGCAGAAAGAAAAAACACAGTAGATGCTGACACCACATCTATTTGTGTCCTCTACATCAATTACAGTCACACCCAATCTGATTATATAGAGCCATGAAACTGAAAGTGAGGAGTTACTATAATTCCAGCACTTGTCCCTCCACATGAAACACCTAAATCAGAGACTGTGCACCTGTCCCTAAGCAGGGATCAAGAGCCTTTCAACATGACTGGAGCAACTAGTACCAAACGTTCTTGCCAGTAACAGAGCTACTATTTACAGTACCTGTGGAAATACTCAACTCTTTGGAACCATAACTCTCATGAAAGGAGAAGCACATAAGGTGCATCACACACCCTCTGCTGCCTGCACCCTATATGCCAGAAATATCAGAGTGTCCCCATCCTTAGAAGACTTGCAGAGATAATGGTCCTTCATGATTCCAATCAATGTTATTCTGTGACCAAACCCATGAATCACAACCAAAGAAGCTGCATCAAAATTATACTATGGAGTCTAGTTGGATTTAATGCAACAAATCAATACTTCCAGTCACATTGGCAAAAGAAAGCCACAGACTGAGAAGGATGTCACATAAAGGTGGGAGAGACATTCATCCCATCAGATACACAAATCTCAATACAGAAGCACAAGAAACATGAAAAAATGAAACAAATTAATGTTCCTCTTAGAGTTACTAACTCCAGAGTAAGAGATTCAAAAGCTATCAAAGTGGATGAAATGCCAAAGAATTCAAAAGAATATATTTTTAAAAAATCAAGAAAATCAAGAACACAAACAATAATAGATGTTGCTGTGGATGTGGGAAAAAAGGCACACTTTTACATTGCTGGTGGAGTTGCAAATTGGTGCAGCCACTCTGGAAAGCAGTATGGAGAATCCTAAGAAAACTTGGAATGGACCCACCTTTTGACCCAGTTATCCCACTCCTTGGTTTATACCCAAAGGACCTAAAATCAGCAAACTACAGTAACACAGCCACATCAATGTTTTTAGCAGCTCAGTTCACAATAGCTAGATTGTGGAACCAACCTAGATGCCCTTCAGCAGATGAATGGATAAAGAAACTCTGGAATATATACACAATGAAATACTATTCAGCCATAAAGAAGAATAATATTATGGTATTTGCAAATAAATGGATGGAATTGGAGAATATCATGCTAAGTGAAATAAGCCAAGCCCAAAAAACCAAAGGCTGAATGTTTACCCTGATAAGTGGAGGATGATACATAATGGGGGTGGGGTGGGGAATGAGAGAATAATGGGGGGACTTTAAAATATGTAGAAGAAAATGAGAGGGAGGGGGTATGAAAAATGGTGGAATGAGACAGATATCATTGTCCTATGTACGTTTATGATTGCACGAACAGTATGAATCTACATTGTGTACAACCATAGAAACAAAATTACAAACCCCATTTGTGTACAATAAATCAAAATGCAGTCTGTAAAAAATTAAAAGCTAAATAAAAATAATTAAAAATTTAGAAAATCAAGGAAATACAAATAAATAGTTGAATGAATTAACCAAGACAATGAAAGTTATTAATCAGCAATTCAATAAAGATATAGAGATTTGAAAAAGAACCAAACAGAAGCCTTGAAAATGGAAACCTCAATCAGACAGATTTTTAAAAATAACAACTCAGTTGAAAGCCTAAACAATAGACTGAATCTAGCAGACAGAGGAATATCAGAGTTAGAAGACAATTCTGCCATAATATATTCCATGCATATAAAAAGGAAAAGATAAAAAAGAAGGAAGAGAACATACAAGATCTCTGGGACACCATTAAAAGATTAAACTTCCTCATCATTAACATACTGGAGGGAGAAGAGCTACAGGCCTAGGGCATAATAAACCTATTCAATAAAATAATAGCAGAAAGTTTCCATAATCTTGGGGAGAACATGGATATCCAAGTATAGAAAGATTTAGAACTCCAAATGGACATGACCAGAAAAAAAAAAAAAAATACTTCTGCAACATCTAGTTAAATTGCTAAAAGTACAGAAAAACAAAGAATATTAAAATCTGCAAGAGAGAAAAGCAGAGTCACATTTATAGACAAACCTATTAGACTAACAGAAGATTTTTTTAAAGTATTTGTTTAGTCTATATTTCATGTGTTCTTTTTTTTTTTAATTTAAACAAGTGGGATACATGTTTTTTCTCTATTTGTACATGGAGTCAAGGCATACCATTTGTATAATCAAAATTTACATAGGGCAATGTTGTTTGATTCATTCTGTTATTTTTTCCCTTCCCCCCACCTCTCCCACCCCTCTATACAGTCCTTTTCCCTCTATACAGTCCTTCCTTCCTCCATTCTTACCACCCTCCTTATCCCTAACCCTAAACCTAACCCTAACTCTAACGCTAACCCCTCCTTCCCCCCATTATATGTCCTCATCCGCTAACAGAAGATTTCTGACAAGAAACTCTAAAGACCAGGAAGCTATGAGATTATGAGTTTCAAGTTCTGAAAGAAAATAACTGTCAACCAAGATTATTATACCTAGGAAAGTCATTTATCGGAATCAAAGGATAAATGAAAACCCTCCAAGATAACCATAAAATAAGTGAATTTATGACCAATAAGCCAGCATGACAAAAGATACTTAAGGGACTCATATCCAGAAGAAGAAGAATGTGAAACAATAAATCCTGTTACAAGAGTAGACCCACTAATGAGAAACAGGAAAGAGTCAAACATTATCAACACAGTAAACCATCAGACTTCTAGAATGAATAAAGGATGAAAAAAAAGACATAGAATATCCAAAACAATCCGAAAAAAATTAACAAAATGAAAGGTAAAAGCACATGCCTTTCAATAATAACACTGAACATAAATGGTCTTAATTCTCCAATTAAAAGACACATACTGGCTAAATGTTTTAAAAAACAAGACCCAACAATGTGGGTCAAGATCCAATAAGATATCGCTAATAAGTGGATGAGGACACATAAAGGGGGGAGGGAGGGGTTAGTGTTAGGGTTAGAGTTAGGGTTAGGGAGGGGAGAAAGAATGGAGGAAGGAAGTACTGTATAGAGGGAAAAGAGGGGTGGGAGGGGTGGGGGGAAGGGAAAAAATAACAGAATGAATCAAACAAATTACCCTATGTAAATTTATGATTACACAAATGGTATGCCTTTACACCATGTACAAACAGAGAAACAACATGTATCCCATTTGTTTAAATAAAAAAAAAAGATCCAATAAGAACTCATCTCATCTACAAATACATACATAGGATAAAAGGGGAAAGATTAAGAAAAATACATTTCAAGCAAATGGAATCAGAAGACAAATAGTAGTATCTACACTTATATCTGACACAAACAGAAGAAACAAAGTTCACTATATAGTTATACAGTGAATAATATGTCAAAAAGCTATAAAACTCATGAACATATATATGCATAGAACATCAGAGCACCCTATTTTATAAAATCAATGCTACTAGACATAAAGGAAAAGATAGAACCCAGTACAGTAATAGTGAATGACTTCAGTATCTTACTCTTATCAATAGACAGAACATCCAGACAAAAAAGTCAGCAAGGAAACATCAGAGTTCAAATACACTATAGATCAAATATACTTAACAGAAATATACAGAGTATTCCACACAACAATTGCAGAATTCACATTCTTTACATCAACACAAGGAACTTTTTCCAAAAGAGACCACATATTAAGTCACAAAACAAGACTTAACCCTTTTTTAACTGAAATAATTTATTGCATATTATTGGATCATAATGGATCCAATCAATATCAAGAGAAACTGCAGAAATTATACAAACATATGGAGATAGAACAAGGTGTTTTTGAGCAAACTATGAGTCATCTGGGGGAAATTTTAAAATTTCTAGAATAAAACAAAAGTGAAAACAGCATACTAGAATCTGTGGGTGAAAACAGTATTACAAAAGAAGTCTATAGCAATGGGTGTTGTGTTTAAAGAGAGAGAAAGAAAGAGAGAGCTCTCAAATAAATAACCTAATGAATGATGCATCTCGAGGTCTTTAAAAAGCTGGAACAAACCAAACCCAAAATCTACACAAGGAAAAAAATTATAAAGATCAGAGCAGAAATGAATGGAATTGAGACTAACAGAACAATAAAAGATCAATGAAACTATTTTTAAAAAGATTAATAAATTGATAAATCTTAAGCTAAATTAGTTGAAAAACAGAAAAGAATCAAATAAATAAAATTAGAGATAAAAAAGCAACATTGCAACAGATACCACTGAAATTCAAAGGAATATTTTTGAAAAACTTTGTGCTAATAAATTGGAAAATCTAGAAGAAATGGACAGATTTCTGGACATCAATGACCAACTAAAATTGATTGAAGAGGATCTAAAAATCCTAAGTAGGTCAATAACAAGAAATGAAGTTGAGGCAGTAACAAAAAGTCTCCCAACAAAGAAAAGCCCAGGATCAGATGGATGCACTGATGAATTCTACATAACTTTTAAAGAATTAAAACCAATGTTCCTCAGATTATTCCATTAAAAAGAAAGGGAAGGAATTCTTCTAAATTCATTCTGTGAGGCTCATATTACCTTGCTCCCAAAACTGACAGGACACACACACACACACACACACACACACACACTCACAAACTGTATACCAATATCTTTGATGAACACGTAAAAAAAACTAATCAAAATACTTGTGAGTTGGCTGAGCCCACCCACCTACCTCCCTGCTGCTGATGGACACAGTGCCTGCCTCTGTGCTGACTCAGCACACCCTCACTGGGGCTCCCCAGCTTCTTTGGTGGCTGGTCCAGGCATTTTGACTTATTCCTGAGGGCATGGCCATCATCATTGGAAGGGCAGTTCTCTTCTTGAGACACCTACAGGAGACTGGAGGCCCTTTGACAGTTACCTCTATTTACTCACTTACATCCTACACCCTTCACCATCCTCTTGTTCACAACTAGAAATACTGTAAATAGTAAACTAACTGATCCTGTTCATTAAAATAATGTTAAAGTCCTTATAGGGGCTATCTGGTTCAGGGCTGCATTTTCTCTGTATTGGTTCTACTGTTATTGATTTCCCCTTCAAAGGAGAGGTAGTGAAAAACTACAGGGTCATAATAAGCCTACAAGGGGGGAACTTCAGTATCACTGATCTTCATGCTAGAGGGGAATATATAGAAACAATATGAAAAAAACAGAGGAAGTAAGTTTCCCTAATAAACCAAGATGCTATTGTGATAGAATCCAATGACAGCATGGCAGTAGAAATGACAGAAAAGAGCTTAGAATCTCCATACTTAAAATGATCCATGAAGCTAAAGCTAAGAGAGCAAATGCAGGCAATGCATAACCATTCCAGTAATCACTCAAAAGAACAAATGCAGGAAACAAAGGAACACTTCAAAAAAGAGATAGAGATTCTGAAAAAAAAAAAAAAAAAACAGAAATACTTGAAAGAAACGATAAGCCAAATTAAAACTCAATAGAAAGCATCACCAACAGAATAGATCTCACGGAAGACAAAATCTCAGACAATGAAGACAAAATATTTAATCTTGAAAATAAACTTCAACAAACTGAGAAGAAGTTAAGAAGTCATGAACGGAATGTCCAAGAATTATGGGATATCATGAAAAGACTGAATTTAAGAATTATTGGGATTGAGGAAGGCGTAGAGATACAAACCAAAGGCATGAACAACCTGTTCAACAAAATGATATCATAAAATTTCACAAACCTCAAAAATGAAATGGAAAATCAAATACAACAGGCTTACAGAGCACTAAGTGCACAAAACTACAACAGACCCACACCAAGACACATTATAATGAAAATACCTCACATTCAAAAAATAAAGATAGGATTTTTAAAGGCTGCTAGAGAAAAGCATCAGATTACATATAAGGGGAAACCAATACAGATATCGGCAGATTTCTCAGCCCCGACTCTAAAAGCAAGAAAGGCCTGGAACAATATATTTCAAGCTCTGAAAGAACATGGATGCCAACCAAGAATTCTATACCCACCAAAACTAAGCTTCAGATTTGATGATGAAATAAAATCTTTCCACAATAAACAAAAGTTAAAAGAATTTACAAATAGAAAACCTGCCCTATAGAACATTCTCGGCAAAATATTTTGTGAGGAGGAAGTAAAAAGCAACAATACAAGTCAGCAAAAGGAGAAACTACCCTAAAGGAAAAGCCAATCAAAGGAGAAACCAAGTCAAGTTAAAAGCCAAAAATAAGCTAAAATGACAAGGAATACAAATCATATCACAATAATAACCCTGAATGTCCATGGCCTAAACTCAGTAATCAAAAGACATAAACTGGCAGATTGGATTAAAAAGAAGGACCCAAAAATATGCTGCCTTCAAGAGACTCATTTCATAGAAAAAGACATCCACACACTAAAGGTGAAAGGATAGGGAAAAACATACCATGCACATGGACCCAGTAAAAAAGCAGGGGTCTCCATCCTCATATCAGATAAAGTGGACTTCAAACCTAAGTTAGTCAGAAAAGATAAAGAAGGACATTTCATACTGCTTAAGGGAAACATAAAACAGCAAGATATAACACTTTTAAATATTTATGCCCCAAACAATGGAGCATCTATGTATATCAAACAAACACTTCTCAATTTTAAGAATCAAATAGACCAAAACACATTAATAGTGGGGACTTTAACACACCACTCTCACCACTGGTTAGATCCCCCAAACAAAAACTGAACAAAGAAATTAAAGAACTAAATAATACAATCGATGATATAGATTTAATGGATATTTACAGAGTATTTCATCCATCATTGAGTGAATATACTTTTTTCTCAGCAGCTCATGGATCCTTCTCCAAAATAGACCATATGCTATGCCATAAAGAAGCCATTAGTAAATACAAAAAAAAAAAAAAAAAAAAAAATAGAGATCCTACCCTGCATCCTATCAGACCATTATGGAATGCAATTAGAAATGATAAAATAAAAAAAAAACTTCTCATATACCTGGAGACTAAATAATATGCTATTGAATGATGCAATGATAACAGAAGACATCAGAGAAGAAATAAAAAAAAAATCTTAGAGGTAAATGAGAACAACAACACAACAAATCAAAATCTCTAGGACACTATGAAAGCAGTACTAAGAGGAAAGTTCATTGCATTGAGCTCATACATTAAAAAAATAAAAAGTCAACAACTAAATGACCTAACAATACATCTCAAAGCCCTAGAAAAAGAAGAACAGATCAACACCAAAAATAGTAGAAGACAGGAAATAATTAAACTCAGAGCTGAAATCAACAAAATTGAAACAAGAGAAATAATTCAAAAAATTGACAAAACAAAAAGTTGGTTCTTTGAAAAATTAAACAAAATTGATAAACTCCTAGCCACAGTAATGAAGAGAAGGAGAGAGTAAACTCAAATTACTAGAATTCGTGATGAAAAAGAAAAGATCACCACAGACACCATTGAAATACATAATATAATTAAAAGCTACTTTGAAAATATATACTCCAACAAAATAGAAGATATCGAAGACATTGACAAACTTTTAAAGATATATTATCCTCCCAAACTGAATCAGGAAGACGTACAATCTAAACAAATTAATTTCAAGCACTGAAATGGAAGAAGCCATCAAAAGCCTACCATCCAAGAAAAGCTCAGGACCACATGGATTCTCAGCTGAATTCTACAAGACCTTTAAAGAACTGATACCAATACTCCTCAAAGTATTCCAGGAAATAGAAAAGGAGGGGACCCTTCCAAATTCATTCTATGAGGCTAGTATCACTCTGATACCAAAACCAGACAAAGACACATCAAGGAAAGAAAACTTTAGACCAATGTCCCTGATGAACATAGATGCAAAAATCCCTAACACAATACTGGCAAATCACGTACAAATACATATTTAAAAAATAGTGCATCATGATCAAGTGGGGTTTATCCCAGGAATGCAAGGTTGGTTCAACATCCAGAAATCAATAAATGTAATTCATCACATCAATAGACTTAAAGTTAAGAATCACATGATTAATTCAATAGATGCTGAGAAAGCATTTGATAAATTACAGCACCCCTTCATGCTTAAAACACTAGAAAAAATAGGAATAGTAGGAACATACCTCAACATTGTACAGCCTATCTATGCTAAGCCCACAGCCAACATCATTTGTAATGGAGAAAAACTGAAAGCATTCCCTCTAAAAACTGGAACAAGACAGGGATGCCCTCTTTCACCACTTCTATTCAACATCATTCCTGAAACATTTACCAGAGCAATTAGAAGGAACAAAGAAATTAAAGGGGCACAAATAGGAAAAGAAGAACTAAAGCTGACACTATTTGCTGATGACATGATCTTATATTTAGAAGATCCAAAAAACTCCACTAGAAAACTTCTAGAACTAATAAATGAATTCAGCAAAGCAGCAGGATATAAAATCAATATGCATAAATCTAATGCACTTCTATTCATAAGTGATGGATCCTCTGAAAGAGAAATTAGGAGAACCACTCCATTCACAGTAGGCTCAAAAAATAAATAAAATAAAATACTTGGGAATTAATCTAGCAAAAGAACTGAAAGACTTCTACAATGAAAACTACAGAACATTAAAGAAAGAAACTGAAGAAAACCTTAGAAGATGGAAAAACCTCCCATGTTCTTGGATAGGCTGAATTAACATTGTCAAAATGGCCACTCTACCAAAGGCACTATACAGATTCAATGCAACTCCAATTAAAATCCCAATGACATTCCTCATAGAAATAGAGAAAGAAATCATGAACTTCATCTGGAAGAATAAGAGACCTCGAATAGCCAAAACAATCCTGAGTAGGAAAAGTGAAATAGGAGGCATCACAATACTAGACATTAAACTACATTAAACTATACTAGAAAGCAATAGTAAAAAAAAAAAAAAAAAAAAAAAAAAAAAAAGCATGGTATTGGCACCAAAATAGGCAGACCTATAGCACAAAGTATAAGACACAGAGACAAAACCACATAAATACAATCACCTCATACTAGACAAAGGAGTTAAAAACATACAATGGGGAAAAGGTAGCCTGTTCAACAATTGGTGCTGGTAAAACCAGAAATCCATAGGCAATAAAATGAAATTAAACCTCTATCTCTCATCCTGCACAAAACTCAACTCAAAATGGATCAAGGACATAGGAATTAGACCAGAGACCCTGCACCTAATAGAAGACAAAGTAGGCCCGAATCTTCATCATGTTGGCTTAGGATCAGACTTCCTTAACAAGACTCCCAAAGTGCAAGAAATCAAAGCAAGAATCAATAAATGGGATGGACTCAAACTAAAAAGCTTTTTCTCAACAAAGAATACAATCAATAATGTGAAAAAAGAGCCTACAGAATGGGAGAAAATCTTTTCCACATGCACTTCAGATAGAGCACTAATCTCCAAAATTTGTAAAGAACTTACAAAACTTTACACTAAAAATACCAAGAACCCAATCAATAGATGGGCCAAGAAACTGGACAGACACTTTACAGAAGAAGACATACAGGTGATTAATAAATATATGAAAAAGTGTTCAACATCTCTAGTAATTAGAGAAATGTAAATTAAAACAACTCTAAGATTTCACCTTACTACAATTAGAATGGCTATTATCAAGAACATAAGCAATAATAGATGTTGCCATGGATGTAGAGAAAAAAAATCACACTTTTACCTTGCTGGTGGAGTTACAAATTGGTGCAGCCACTCTGGAAAGCACTGTGGAGAATCCTCAAAAAACTTGGAATGGATGCACCTTTTGACCCAGTTATTCCACTCCTCGGTTCATATCCAAAGGACTTAAAATCAGCATACTACAGTTACACAGCCACATCAATGTTTATAGCAGCTCAGTTCACAATAGCTAGATTGTGGAACCAACCTAGATGCCCTTCAACAGATGAATGGATAAAGAAACTGGTATATATATACAATGGAATACTATTCAGCCATAAAGAAGAATAATATTATGGCATTTGCAAATAAATGGATGGAACTGGAGAATATCATGCTAAGTGAAATAAGCCAATCCCCAAAAACCAAAGGCCAAATGTTTTCCCTGATATGTGGAGAATGATATATAATGGGGTGGGGGTGGGGAGGGAGAGAAGAATGGAGGAACTTTTTTTTATGTAGAAGAAAATGAGAGGGAGGCGGGTATGAAAAATGGCGGAATGAGACAGATATCATTACCCCATGTACATGTATGATTACAAAAATGGTATGAATCTACATCGTGTACAACCATAGAAACAAAAAGATGTACCCCATTTGTGTACAATGAATCAAAATGCAGTCTGTAAAAAATTAAAAGATAAATAAAAAAAATACTTGCAAGTCAAATTCATTGGCACATTAAAACAAATCACATACCATAATCAAATTGATTTTATTCTAGGGATGCTAGTGTAGCTTGACATTTGCACATAAATAAACATAAGGTAGCCCATAAACAGAGTCAAGGATAAAAATCACATGTTTTCCCCAGTACAGGCAGAAACAAACATTCCTTTGATAAAATCCAACAACTCTTCATGGTAAAAGCCCTGGGGAAATTGGGCAAAGTGAGATCATACCTCAACACAGTAAAGGCTACGTATGACGAACTCATAGCCCAAGTCATGATGAATGGGGAAAACTGAAAGTATGTCCTCTAAGATCATGGTGTTCACTCTCATTTCTCTTATTTAATAAAATACTAGAAATTCTAGCCAGAACAATCAGACAAAAGAAAGAATTAAGAGGCATACAAATAAGAAAAAAGGAAATCCAATTATTCCTGTTTGCAAATGCTATGATTCTATGCATAGAAAATCCTAAATTCCACCAAAGAATTTAGAACTAAAAACAAATTAAGTAAAGTAATAGGATACAAAATAAGCCTAAAGATCTGTAGCTTTCTTATACACCAATAGTGAATTTGCTGAGAAAGAAATCAGAAAGCAATTCCTTTCCAAATAGCCACACATAAAAATATAAGATACCTAGGAATAAACCTAATGATGTAAAAGACCTCTATAAAGAAAAATATAAACTACTGAAAAAATAAAAGAAGACACTAGAAAGTATGAAGACTTCCTGTGTTCATGGACTGGGAGAATTGATATTGTTAAAATGACCATATTACCGAGGACAATCTATATATTCAATGTAACCTCCATCAAAGTAACAAAGACATTTTTCACAGAACTAGAAAAAAAACCATCCTAAACTTCATATAGAAACACAAAAGACCCCAGATACCTAAAGCAGTTCTGGACATAAAGAACAATGCTAGAGGCATCGCAATACCTAATTTTTAAAAACACTACAAAGCCACAGTAACAAAAATGGCTTAATGCTGGCATACACACCTGCAGACCAATGGAACAGAATGAACGACGTAGAACAGCTAATGGATAATAAACAAAGATAATAAACAAAGATGCCAAAATACATATATTGGAGAAATGGCAGACTTCAAAAACTGGTTAACTGGATATTTACATGTAGAATATTGAAACTATAGCCTTATCTCTCACCTTGTTTGTAAACCAGTTCAAACTGTATCAAAAACCTTAATGTAATCCCAGCAACTCTGGAGGCTGAGGCAGAAGGATCACAAATTTAAGGCCAGCCTCAGCAACTCAGCAAGAGCCTAAACAAATGAGCAATACCCTGTCTCAAAATATAAATAAATAAATAAAAAGGAACATAAATGGTCAACATACATATGAAAAATTGTTCAACATCACTGGCAATTAAAGAAATGCAAATTAAAACTATTTAATTTTCATCACGCTCCAGTCAGATTGGCAATTACCAAGAATTCAAGTGACGATAAATGTTGGCGAGGATGTGGGGAAAAGGTACACTCATACATTGCTGGTGGGGCTGCAAATTAGTGCAGCCACTCTGGAAAGCAGTGTGGGGATTCCTCAGAAAGCTTGGAATGGAACCACCATTTGACTAGTTAGCCCACTCCTTAGCCTATACCCAAAGAATTAAAATCAGCATACTACAGAGATACAGCCACATCAATGTTCACAGCAACTCAATTCACAATAGCTAAGCTATGGAACCAATGTAAGTGCCTTTCAACAGAAGAATGGATAGAGAAAATGTGGTACATATATACAATGGAATATTACTCAGTCATGGAGAAAAATGAAATTATGGCACTTGCCAGAAAATGGATGGCACTGGAGATTATCATACTAAGTGAAATAGGCCTATCCCAAAACACTAAAGGCTAAATGTTCTCTCTGATATGCAGATGCTGACTCACATAGCATGGGGAGGGAGGAAGGGTGGTGGAATGGGGAACTTGCCTATGCTTATATATGAATACACAACCAGTGTAACTCCACATCATGTACAACCACATGAATGGGAAGTCATACTCCATGTATGTATGATATGTCAAAGTACGTTCTATTGTCTCGTATAACAAAAAAGGAAAAAAATTTAAAAATTAAATCAAAAATAAAAAAGAGTGGAATGTAGCTCCATGGTTAAGCACCTCTGAGTTCAATTCCTAATGCAAAAAAATAATAATAATAATAAAATAAAAAACCTACTGAAAGACCCGAAACTTTGAATATACTAGAAGCTAGAAGAAAACATAGTGGAAAGATTTCAAGGTACTGGCCCCCAGGCAACAATGTACTGAATAGGACTCAAATAACTCAGGAAACAAGCAAGAGATGACAAATGGAATTACATCAAATCTAAAAGCTTCCAGACAGCAAAGAAAACAATTAACAGAATGAAGAAAAGACCTACAGAGTGGGAGAGAATCTTTGCCAGATATTCATCTGGCAAAGGATTAAGGTCCAGAATATACAAAGAACTCAAAAATTTCACAACAAAAACAAATAATCCAATAAATAAATGGTCAAATGATCTGATTATAGATGTCATGGAGTCTCTTTCTCAAAGGGGAATGTATAAATGGTCAATATGTGAAAAAATTCAATACATTTAGCCATCAAGAAAATGTAAATCAAAACTGCTTTGAGAACCCATCCCATGCCAGTTAAAATGACTATTGTCCGAAAAGCAAAAATATAGCAAACACTGGCAAGGTTGTGAAGAAAAAGGTTGTTGCGAACAACAGTGTATACACTGTTGTTGGTAACGTAAATCCATATAGCCACTATGGAAAACAGTATGGACTTGCTCCTTACCCCACCCTGAAAAAACTAAACTAAAAAAAGAAGTACCATATGATTCACATACCAATCCTGGGTATGTACTTAAAGGTAATGAAGTTAGCATACAAAGATGTATGTGTATGTTCATGTTTATTATGGCTTTAGTCATACTAGCTAAGATATGAAATCAATCTGGATGCTCATCAAGAAATGAATGCATAAAGAAAATATAATAAGACATACACAATGGAGTATTATTTGGCTGTAAAGAAGAATGATATTCTACCATCTGAAACTGGAAGACATCATATTAAGAAACATAAGCCAGTTCCACAAGGCAGGGATGCCCTCTTTCACCACTTCTATTCAACATTGTCCTTGAAACTCTAGCCAGAGCAATTAGACAAACCAAAAAATTAAAGGGATACAAATAGGAAAAGAAGAACTCAAACAATCTCTCTTCACTGATGACATGATTATATATTTAGAGGAACCCGGAAATTCCATCAGAAAACTTTTAGAACTCATAAGTGAATTCAGTAAAGTAGCAGGTTACAAGATCAATGTTCAGAAATCCAATGCATTCATATATATATTCATATATATATATTCATATATATATTATATATATATATTATATATTATATATATACATAATACAAAGCAAACTTTTTTATTTTTTTCTTCTTTTTCTTTAAATTTAATTAAAAATCATAAATCATAATTAAAAAACATAAATTTACATAGGGCAATATTGTTTGATTCATTCTGTTATTTTTTCCCTTCCTCCCACCTCTCCTACCCCTCTTTTCCCTCTATACAGTCCTTCCTTCCTCCATTCTTACCACCCTCCTTATCCCTAATCCTAAACCTAACCCTAACCATAACGCTAACCCCTCCCACCCTCCCCCTTATGTGTCATCATCCACTTATCAGGGAGATAATTCGTCCTTTAGTTTTTTGAGATTGGCTTATCTCACTTAGCATGATGGTCTCCAATTTCATCCATTTGCCTGCAAATACCATAATTTTATCATTCTTTATGGCAGAGCAATATTCCATTGTATATATATATATATATATATATATATATATATATATACCACAGTTTCTTTATCCACTCATCAATTGAAGGACATCTAGGTTGGTTCCACAATCTGGCTATTGTGTATTGAGCAGCTATGAACATTGATGTGGCTGTATCTCTGTAGTATGCTGATTTTAAGTCCTTTGGGTATAGGCCAAGGATTGGGATAGCTGGGTCAAATGGTGGTTCCATTCCAAGCTTTCTGAGGAATCTCCATACTGCTTTCCAGAGTGGCTTGGATAGGCAGAATTAATATTGTCAAAATGGCCATACTACCAAAAGTGCTATACAGATTCAATGCAATTCCAATTAAAATCCCAATGATGTACCTTACAGAAATAGAGCAAGCAATTATGAAATTCATCTGGAAGAATAAGAAACCCAGAATAGCTAAAACAATCCTCAGCAGAAAGAGCGAAGCAGGGGGTATCGCAATACCACATCTTCAACTCTATTACAAAGCAATAGTAACAAAAACGACATGGTATTGGTACCAAAATAGACAGGTAGATCAATGGTACAGAATAGAGGACATGGACACAAACCCAAATAAATACAATTTTCTCATACTAGACAAAGTTGCCAAAAATATGCAATGGAGAAAAGATAGCCTCTTCAACAAATGGTGCTGGGAAACTAGAAATCCATATGCAACAGAATGAAACTAAATCCCTATCTCTCACCCTGCACAAAACTCAACTCAAAATAGATCAAGGACCTCGGAATCAGACCAGAGACCCTGCATCTTATAGAAGAAAAAGTAGGTCCAAACCTTGAACTTGTTGGCTTAGGATCAGACTTCCTTAACAGGACTCCCATAGCACAAGAAATAAAAGCAAGAATCAACAACTGGGATAGATTCAAACTAAAACGCTTTCTCTCAGCAAAGGAAACTATCAGTAATGTGAAGAGAGAGCCTACAGAGTGGGAGAAAATCTTTGCCACTCATACTTCAGATAGAGCACTAATTTCCAGAATCTATAAAGAACTCAAAAAACTCTACACCAAGAATACAAATAATCCAATCAACAAATGGGCTAAGGAAATGGACAGACACTTCACAGAAGATGTACAAGCAATCAACAGATATATGAAAAGATGTTCAACATCTCTAGTAATAAGAGAAATGCAAATCAAAACTACACTAAGATTCCATCTCACCCCAATTAGAATGGTGATTATCAAGAACACAAGCAACAATAGGTGTTGGCGAGGATGTGGGGGAAAAAGGTACACTCATACATTGCTGGTGGGGCTACAAATTAGTGCAGCCACTCTGGAAAGCAGTGTGGAGATTCCTCAGAAAGCTTGGAATGGAACCACCATTTGACCCAGCTATCCCACTCCTTGGCCTATACCCAAAGGACTTAAAGTCAGCATACTACAGAGATACAGCCACATCAATGTTCATAGCGGCTCAATTCACAATAGCCAGATTGTGGAACCAACCTAGATGCCCTTGAATTGATAAATGGATAAAGAAACTGTGGTATATATATACAATGGAAAATTACTCAGCCATAAAGAATGATAAAATTATGGCATTTGCAGGCAAATGGATGAAATTGGAGAATATCATGGTAAGTGAGATAAGCCAATCTCAAAAAACCAAAAGACAAATGGTCTTGCTGATAAGCGGATGATGACACATAATGGGGGGTAGGAGGGGTTAGTGTTAGGGTTAGGGGTAGGTTTAGGGTAGGGTTAGGGAGGGGGGCAAGAATGGAGGAAGGAAGGACTGTATAGAGGGAAAAGAAGGGTGGGAGGGGTGGGGGGAAGGGAAAAAATAACAGAATGAATCAAACAACATTACCCTATGTAAATTTATGATTACACAAATGGTATGCCTTTACTCCATGTACAAACAGAGAAACAACATGTATCCCATTTGTTTACAAAAAAAAAAAAAAAAGAAACATAAGCCAGTTCCATATATGGAAACAAACAAACAAACAAAAAGAGATGCCCTGAAAGTGGAAGAGGGACTATTAGGGACTGGGAGGAGGGTCAGGGAGCAGAAGGAGGCAGGGTGAGGGTGAGCAGGTTCAAAGCTTATATGGTGTTTGGAAATGACATTGCAACCCATTAATTTGTGCAATCAATATACCTTAGTAATTATAAGAAGAAGAAAAGAGAAAAATGAATATGAAAATGCCATTAAGACTGACATCTAGAAAAGGAGGTAAACCAGGAGTAGTTGATGTCACAAAAGTCAAACATACTCCAAAATGAAACAAAGAAATTTATTGACTGGCAGCATCAGCTACTAGCTGGAACTAAGGTGAGACACAGCTTCCTTGAACTGAAGTTATCACACCCAAAGTTGATATGTTAATGAAATATTTCTTATCTCAAAAGTTCCATCATTAAGATTGAATGCAATAATATATATATAAAATGCTGTGATTACTATACAAGTTATAACAGTACTTATTAGGACAGAGGTTCTTCCAAACTGAGCCAAATCTTCTTATAGAATCAGAATTGTTCCCTAATCTACCTCCATCATTGCCACATCTGGTTTTAGCAAACTGGTTTAGGTGTGGGTAACCACAGTCTAATTGAAATACAATGATTCCCAATCTGAAGTATTTCAGAGGCAAGACCTGCTCAACAATATGAAGCTCTCTTTCAGGACAGTGGGAATGGTGTATTAAATTCTTACAGTCTTTCTGGAATAAAGAGTCAACTCATGCAGGTAGCCTCTGAGCCACAACACCATAGACAGAGAGAGTAAGCAGTGGTCTGAAATTCTGGTAAACAGTGCCCTGAACTTCAGGAAATCATAAAAGCAGCTGAATGCTAGCTGTGTCTGAAGCTCTCTGGCTTTTAGGCATGATCAACAGTGAAGGTAAAAATGCACAAATATAAATGTGTCTCTACTTAACTCTGGACCTTTCGCTTCATAGATTTTTATTAAAAGACATTTGCAAAAGTACAAAGGTCAGTTATGTTTTCCTTTTTTTCATAATGATGTATTAGAATTGTTCAATTGAAAAAACATGTTGGCTCAATAATTCTCACTTGCAAAATGTGTATCATTTTAAGACCCAATAAAAAAGGGGGAGGAAATAGTATTGCAGGGTAAACATTTTTGGATAGACAGAGCCCTGTATTCCCAACATGTTGGAAAGGAGGAGAAACTGCTTCTTTGATTAATTACCTATGGAACAGAAAAGTGATGGATCTGAGATAACGACACACAGGAGAACTAGACAAATGCATATACTTTGGACAGAAACAAGCCTGGGTTCAAATCCAGCTTTTCCACCTTTTAGCTCTGTGTCCTTTTAAAGAATTTGCAATCTCACTGAGACTTGGTTTAATTTCCAGTAATCTGAAGGTAATAGCATTTATGTTCCATAATTGTTATATGGACCAGATAGTCTTAATCAGATAAAGCATACATGTGCCTGGTACATGATTGTAGCTTGGAACTGAATAAAATGGATGATGACATTGTTGACAACATAACAATATATGTGAAAAATGTAGTTTAAAAGAAAAAAAAGGAAATTAATGCAAATGCTCAAAATTGTTGAGCAACAATTTTGCTTAAGAGATGATTTAAGAAAACTGAAAGTGTTTATGAGTCTGTTTTTTCTCTAAATTGTAATAAATCTATTTAATTTATGGAGAAACATTCTTATTAACAAAATTTAGGTTCGTAATTCTGAAAATAAGAATGTTTCCCCAAGAAACATTTGGGCTAAATAAAATCTAGATATAAACAATTTAACCAATATCACTGAGAGCTTACCATGTGATAAAATGCAATGCTTAATATTTTAAATGCATCTTCTTTTGGGTTAACTCCTGTAAGTTGTATGAATTAATGCTTTCAGTGTAACATTTCCATATGGGCATAGATCACCCTCTATTAATTCAATCCTCTCTCCCATTTGTTTTCTTATTAATCCTCTCAAGAATCTTTCTGTAATGACGTCTGTGTTGGTGTCTCCAGAATGTGAAATCAGAGAACCATAAGCAGGTTTTGAAAACAAATCTGTTAGATTCCTGAGCTTGTGAAATTTCTGCCTCTACTTTACTGAAAAGCAGATTATCAATGAGACATTCGGCACCATGCTTTTACCAAAAGAATGTTAACTAACAGGGCAAATGTGAAAAGGAAACATATGGAAACTGCTTTCAAACCTTTATCCCTCTTTGAATAGAGTTTTAGCTTTCACAAAGGGTCATTGTATGCACTGTCTATTTCATCTTTAAAGCATAAGTTTGGCACTGTTGTAATTTCCAGTTTGTCTCCAGTGCTTAGAATGGAGCCTGGCACACATAGCATTATCCAATAAAGACTTGCCTAGGATGAACATACAGATGAGTAAGTGAATTACTTTGTAGCAGATTGCCTAGAGCCTTTGTTAAGAGAAATGGAAGGCTAAGATAAATGCATGTTGTGATAGGCGTGATCCATGCAACAACTGTGATACAGCCTATGTCAAATGACACCTTATACTTGGGTGTAATTCCTGGTGGAAAAGATTAAAGTAGCTTTTTTTTCTTTTTTTTTTTTTAATTTTGATTCATTGTACACAAATGGAGTACAACTATTGTTTCTCTGGTTATACCAGTAAAGTCATACCATTTGTGTCCCCAAATAAACTTTTCCTCCTCTAATTGTTCTTATCAGATCTTTGGATTGCAGCAATGAAAAAGCTGACTAAAACACTTGTCTATAATAGTAAGCCTGCACAAATCCAGAGGTGTCATTCCATGGAAGGCTGACTCCGTTCCTTGGGTTTTGAGGTGAGACAATACATGTTGGCAGAAGACTGGTGGAGAAAAGCAGCTCAGGACAGGATGATCAGGAAGCAGAGAGAGCTCTGCTCAGCAAGGTCAAAATATAAACCCCAAAGCTATGCCCCAAAGCTCACCTCCTCCAGCCACACCTACAGTTACCACTCAGTTAATCCCTATCGGAGAATTAATTCACTGATTGGGTTAAGGCTCTCAGAACCCAATCATTTCCTCTAACCTTCTTGCATTTTCTCACACATGAGCTTTTGGGGAACACTTCACATCTAAGTGATAACAAAAAGATGTGAGAGAAACTGCAGTTAGAAAAAAAAAAAGAAAGAAAGAAAACAGAGGAAATTAGTGTAAATATATTGGCTCCCAAAAGTTCAATCTTAAAGATATAAGAAAAAGTTTGAGACTGAGAGATACTGTTGCTCCCTGGTGGGCAACAAGTTCCGATGTACCTCCTCAGGGCCCACCTGAGGAGAATACGGGGTGGAGCAGGATGATGAGTGTGGGCGGCAAAGGAAACACACCAGAGCCAGGAGGTCTGTCAGCTTGCAGAAGGCACAGCAGGCACTCAACTTTATTGTATGGGTCAGGCGTATATGAGGCCTTAGGGGGTGGAGATAAGCAGGCCAATCAGGGAGTTACACAGAACTGGTTGCTGGGTAAAAACACATTTTTCAGTTTCCAGGGGAGAGCGGCAGTACAAGAAGTCCCGGTAAACTGTTGGCGGGTCAGGCAGTGCCACGTATGAGAAAGAGGTTGCCATGAGGGCAGCCGCCATTATAGGGTGCGTCCCCTATAAGATACAAGGACTGGCACACAAGTCCAACAAGCAATTTTGCATAAGTTCAACATGGGAATAACCTACTCAGGATCTAAATCTGAATGTCTCCAAGAAGAGGAGTTGGAAGATTGAGGACTGGTTCACAAAGAATATAGGAAAAAAAGAGTCTCAAAGGAGTTCTTAACAGTGCTAGTCAAGCACAGTTCAGTAAGAAATGTGCCATGGTTGAGGGTCTGGCCTCTCTGGTTTTCCTGTGGCAGTAAAATCCTTGTGTGGGGATAAATAAATCAATCAATAAATAACAGCAGCAACAACAACAGAAACAAAAAAGTCTGTTCAATTGAGCCTAGTCCAGTTAAATATTCAAAATATTTATAACTACTTCATCTTGCATCTACAGTGTGCTAACTACAGTGCCTGAGTATGTGGGCTTCTGAAAATAAATACACTAATAACTTGATACTTTCCTATACAGCCTTAGAAAAAGTCAAATTGTGGTAGAAGTCATCATCTCTCTACAACATTCAGGATTGACACAGCTAGATTATGATAAAAGCGATCTTGAAATCTCAGTAGCTCGCAGACTAAAAGTTTATTTTCCATGCTGTATCCAAATGACTTGGTAGCAAGCTTCTACTTAACTGCAGTAACACAAAGGACCAAAACAAGGGGAGACTCCATCTTCACACATACTTCCTAGTCTTTCAGCAGGTAGAAGAGATGACCTTCAGATAAAAGTTTCCAGGACCAAAGAGTTCTTTGGGAATTCTCTCTCAAGATCAAAGTCCTTAAGTTAACATACTGTTAGCATAGAAGAATCTTCAAAAATGTGTGTTGTGTGTGCATGTGTTTGTGTGTGTTCTGATTGATTTGGTGTCTGTTAAACCAAGGAATTCATCCTATTTTCCTTAATCAGACAAAGTTTTATTTTTATCACATATCATGTTTTTTTTTTTTTTTTTTAATCCTTGCACTAAAAGATTTGGCTAAAATAAAACAATTCAAAAATTTAACTCTATGTAACAATGTGTTGCTCTATATTGACAAATTCTGCCATGATGATTGCTCCTAATGATTCAAGACACAATATCAGTCTTTCAATGAGGATTCGGTTTTTCTCAACAATTCATACTCTAAATCCTGGGGGATTTACTATGAGGTGCTCAATGATCCGTCACAGTTACAGCATTTTTTGACTTAAACATTCAAAGAGAAATAATTTCTAGTTTGGATGGTTGTTCTTGACTCATGCTTCCATGCCAGAGGAGCACTGGGCAGAACAGGTTAAACTAAAAGAAAAGGTTGGCTGGCATGTCCCGTCATATGTCAGAGCAGGAAGCATACATCATACAATCTTTAGAGGATGGCACTAGTACCAACAAACATGTGACACCAGAATACGAAGCTCAGCTCAGCCTAACACTTTCCAATAACGGTACAAGTTTCTCTTTTCCCCATTCCCGGAGGAGTTCAAACAGAACTACTTGCTAGGGTTGTGACTGAGCATATCCCCATAGTGCACCGCAGTTGGATTTGAAACCACCTAATCATAAGATTCCTCTATTCACCATTTCAATTGAAGAAAATGAGAAAAATCAATTTGATTAGCATTAAATATAAGAGCAAAGTATTTTACTCTGTCTCACAAAGGGAAGCAGGTAATTCCAGGTTTCAAGGTGTATCTCCCAGTGCAATCTGGGTTGTACATACCCCAAAATCGACCTTCTGTACCAGATTTCCAGGAAAAAGTGGAGAAATGATTAAAGAAGTTCATTGTGTCTCTGTGAACTGTCATTTATTTACAATTACATTGGAGGCTCTATTGGTGGCTGACTTGGCTATGAGAAAATAAATGGGTGCTATCATATGTGATTCTTCAATATAAAGATTTGTATTCAAAAGTAGTTGACATTTTACATCCTTGAGACTGGGGCACATCTTTGATAGAAAACAGTACCTCTTCATCATACCTTCAAAGTTGCACTATAGATGTAAAGCTCCAGTTTACAATATATACAATAATCAGCAATTAGATAAAAGTTGAAAGTTTAGACCTACACCTACTTCCTTCACTTCAGGCAAGGTTCAGTAATCTCTTAGGACTTTTCCTAGGGAGTTTCTGCTAACACTGATGCAAGATTCACACTCTTAGAGTTAACACTTCATCTAACCATTGATTGATGCATTTGTTTAGTCCAAGAAGTGGTTCAATAGATTTTTCTCAGGGAACTTCCTGCCAGGACTGTGTGCCCCACCTGAATGAAAGTCTGCAGACAAGGAAGGCAGTGGAGATGGTTCCAAGAGTCATACCCAGGGAGAGCCCTTGAGAATAGTCACCCATCATCTAAATTTGCTTTGCTTGTGTTATTCTTCTTCCCCATTGAAGGCATGCACATACACCCACACACATTTTTCAGACTGTCAGCTGGCTAGCAAATAGCAGAAAAAAAGAAAGTTAAATACAAAGAATATGCCAGAAGATTTGTGCAATTCACATGGGATGGTAAGTGAATATGTGTGATTTTTTTTGGTCCCTTGCAATCTATGTGTAAAGGGATAAAAAGGGAGAAATGCAAATAAAAATAAAATTAGTTAATTTTTGGCTTTGATGCTTCTGGAAGCTCAGATCCTGGCACAAATAATAGGTTTGCAATAAAATTTAACTAGTCAGTGTTTCCTAGTACAGAAAGAATATATAGAACCTCTGTGGGCTGGAGGAAAGAGGAGGAAAATTTTCAAGAGTAAATTAGTTGGATAAAATGTCATAAGCCAACACCTTTTCCACTCCAAGAACAGAGCCTTGGGGTGGGAACAGGGTAAAGCAATAGAATTCATAACATAAATTTAAATCCAAAGCAAAAAAACTCATGCCTTATTTTTCTGGATAAAGCCCAGCAAAATAATAAACACTTTTTAAAATATGCCACACTTCCAAAGTCTGGTAGTAGTAGATATTGTATAGGGGCCTGTTGTATCTGGAGGTGTTAAAGGACTGCAAGACCCTCAGATTTTTTCCTGTTACCATAGCATAAAAAAGTGAGTAAAGTTTTCTAGATGAATTATTAATCTTTTTCTGGCTATTTCTTCCGTGTCCTCACCACATCTGATTCTCACCCTAGCAGCATATGATGGCTATGTTTATCATGTATTTTGAGTCAGGAAATATATCATTATGTCAAAAGTGATCTTGCTTAATCAGAATCACTACCTTCTCACTTCCCAGATGCCTCTTCCATAGACCATAGAAGAGTGAAAGGCAAAGAGTGGGGACCTGGAACTATCAACCAGGAAGTTTCCAAATATGCTATAACAAGAAAGATCACTTAACAAGTGTCCAAAATATTGCTCTAGGAAAGATAGTTTGTAACAGATTTATTGAGGTTTAATTGACATACAATAAACCACACACATTTGAAGTATAAAATATGATCATTTGACAGAAATACATATGGACATTATATATATATAATCATTACCGCAATTAAAATAAAGAACATATTCATAATCCCTAAAAGTTTTCTCATGTAATCAGCATAGACGGGTTTTCATTTCCTAGAATTAAATATATGTGAAACCATACCATACTTACTCTTTTGTTTTCCTGACTTCTTCCATTTAGCAGAAATATTTTGAGATTTTTCCATGTTGTGGCATCTATTAACAGTTCATTATTTTCCATAGCTGAATAGTGTCCCATATTATGATTACAGCATAATATGTTTATTCACCGTTGATGGACATTCAGATTATTTCCAGATTTTGACAACTGCTAATAAAACTGCTATGTACATTCATCAGTCATTCTGTACAGGCATATGCTCTCATTTATCTCGGGTAAATATCTAGGGGTGCAATGCTTGAGCCAGATGGTAAATGTAGGCTGAACTTTAAGAAACCATCAAACTATTTTCCAGTGTGGTTGTACAGTCTTATACCTCTGCTACCAGAATATGAGAGTTTCAATTGCTCCACCTCATTTTAAACATAACATTATCATCTTCAAGTTTTGTAAGTACCTGTAAATGTGTCATAATAGCTCATTATGGTTTTAACTTGCATTTTGCTGATGACTAATGTTGAGAAATTTTCATATGTTTATTTGGCAGTCATATAGTCAAGTGTCTGCTCCATTCTTTTGCTCATTTGTTTATTGTCCTATTATCAAATGCTGGGTGTTCTTTGTATATTCTGAATACAAATTCTTGGTCAGATATATGATGTACAAATAATCTCTCCTTGGTTGTGGCTGTTTTTTCCCATTTTCTTATCAAAATCTTTTGAAGAGTATTGCTTAATTTTGGTGATGTCATCTCTATCAATTTTGTCTTTATGAATTACACTTTTGAAAGCATAACTAAGAAATTCTTGCCTAATTCAAGTCACAAGATTTCTCCTGTTTTCTTCTGGGAATTTCATAGTTTAGGTTGGAAATTTACAGCAATGATCCAGTTCAAGTTAATTTTTATAAGGTAAAAGGTTAATCATTTTTTATATAATTTTGTATACAGACTGAAGTTCATTTTATTGCAAATGGATATTCAAATATTCCAGCTCAACTTGTTGAAAACTTGTCTTTTGTCTACTGAATTGCTATTGCACTGTCAAAAATCACTGATCATAAATGCACAGGTGTACTTCAGGATTCCCTACTACTTTTTTTATTGATCTTTCTTCTCCATTTGATGCCAATAAGACACCATCTAGGTAACTGTAGCTTCCTAATGTCCTAAAGTCATGTGGTGCAAGTTATCCAAATGTATTTGTCTTTTCCAAAGTCGTTTTAACTATATTATAATCTCTACATTTCCATATGAATTTTAGAAACAACTTGTTCATTTTTACAAAAAAAAAAAAATTTTTTTTTTTTTGCTAATATTTTGACTTCCAGATCCATTTTCTCAATAGCAGAGGATACTACATGAGAGGTGAATCCTTCTCTACTGTGACAGGCGACTGTTACCCATTTCTCAGGAATCACTATTGCCTGATGCCCAATGACTTGAAAACTGTTGTTTATTACACTATTTCTAGAGTTTTAATTATTTGAGGTTGGAAGGTCTGGTCAATCTCTGTTACTCCATTTTGGTCAAAAGCACAGTGTGATTTTCTTTTATTTTTAATGTTTATTAGTTCATTATAGTTATAAATAATGCTGAGATTCATTTTCACATAATCATACATGCATGGAATGTAATTTGCTCCAATTCAGCACCAGTACTTTCCCATTCCCTCCCCTCCTTCTCCTCCATGTTCCCTTTCCTCTACTCTACTGGTCTTACTTCTATTTATTTATAGTTTGTTCTATCAGAGCTTAATAGATATACATAAAGGTGAAATTCACCGTGGTATATTCATATATGTATATAAAATAGTTTGGCCAATTTCATTCCACCGTTCTGCCCTTCCTCTCTTTTCCTGTTCCTTCTCCCTCTGCCTCAATCCTTGTGAATTTTTTTAATGTCTGAAGTTTCACTATAATATGGGAGTCAACATATTCTGATCATATTTTGGTTTCATTTGAGATGGCTTTTTTTTTTTTTTTTTTCAATCAATAGGTATTTTTCCTCAAATAAAAATACCTGGAAACCTCTTCTTTATTTAGGATTCAAGGTCAGGATTCTAACATATTAGAATAGAGCCAAATATGGAAGCATTGATCTACATCTTGCCAAGCATCTAAAATCCAGACATATCCAAATAGCCTAATGTCGGGTTTCATATGGATGTCATATCTGAATGTTCACTTTTTGTTTTTCCTGTTACTTGTTATAGCTCAGTATTCATGAGTGTTAACCACAATGTATTCACCATTCCAAAACTAATCCCTTCCTTCTCTTCAGGCAGCTTTGGAATGCAGCCATTCTGAGCCAAAGAGAGCTCAGGAAGTAAAAAATAAAAAAAATACTTTTCTCTAATTGGGGATCTTAAAAAAATTATTCTACAAATGGTAAGCAAATTGTTTAATGACAAATCACTTCTAGTTATTTTTAAACATGTTTATATTATTTCTGACAGGAATAATTTTTTTCTTTTATTGAGATCATTTTGTCCTTTTCCATTTGGCTCCTGATTTTGAACTAAAGCCATTATCAATAAACCATTTGGGAGAGAAAAGAGGAAGATGACTTATCCAGGGTAGAAAGCCTCATGCTCATTTTATCTAAACCTATACATGATCCCCAGCAACAGATCCTCAGTGAAGAGATTTGCTATTCCTTATACTCACTAGAATCTCTAAGAAAAGATGGGGATCACTTTTATCTTGTGTTCTTGCTTTATTAAGCATCTTTAACTGTACTAAATTCTGTACTGCCAAACAGTATTATTATGTTACAAATCACTCCACTATTCTTAAACTATAAATTGCTGTCAGTTTGTACCAGACACTGGCATGTTTTTTGTGGTGGGGGGGTGTGCTCTCTACCTTTAAAATATTAGAAATCATTATAAACATCATCATTTACTTGGTTACTTGACAGACCTCCCTGGTAGCACATGTTGTATTTTTAAACTTTTTTAAAATCCAAAATTTTTTTCATAGCTTTGAAAAACATTTTCAAAGGACATTTTTCCATGATTAAAGTTAAAATTAAGAAAAATCGTGTTGTAAAGTTTATTAAAACCTGCCTTCTTTATTTTTTATCTTTGAAAATAGGAAATTATACCATTCCTCCCATTGCCATATGGACAATCACACATCTTCAATCTTGATTTAATCATCTCTGAGAAGAATACCATTTACACTAAAAGAATTGGAAGCAAAATATCTAGCAATGTGGATTTTTAATTTTTTCCTCATTTATATTGTAGGATACAAATTGGACTACGAAAGTACTTTGTAAAAATCCTGTTCATTTAGTTGATGGTATGAGGCAAAATCTGGGGAAGTAGCAATTCCCTGAATAAATAACACAAAGGACCTGGAAATGAGACAGGAAAAAAAAAAAATTAAAATTCAGTTGTCCTAAATTATTTAGACTGACTCTAATTCCCTGATTTTAGGCTTTCTGGCTCTCTCTCCAGCTAACCTCACATTGCCTTATATATCACAAAACAACACACTAACACGGAAATGCATCTCTCCTCATCTTGCCCTCCACCGGACCCTCAATGTTATCAAAGAAATCTTGACCCATAAACATCTAGAAACTTAACCTCAAAGTTCACAATAAAAGGACATGCTGATTTTATTTTGATATTTGAATGAATCTACCAGAAGTTCTTGAATCCAAAGGGCGTGTTTATTGACTACAGAGCCAAGTGGTTTAGGACACTAATGCAAATGAGTTCACAGTGGGCAGACCCAGGACTGAGATGCCAGAGAAACTGTGTGTGAAGAATGTGAAGTCGCAGCCCCAGGAAGTGACTGCTTTTAGAATGCGGCCCAAGATTTTCTAACTCTCTATGCTGATTCCCTTCATTTCTTTCTTCTTCCTAAAATGTATGATTACACAAATGGTGTGACTACATGGTGTACAACTAGAGAATCAAAATGCAATCTGTAAAAAATAAAAAATGAAATTTTTAAAAATGTATACTTTGTGAAAAATGGAGAGAATGCAGAAGAAACTCAAGAATCTTGTCTCAATTTCCCGAATCATTCCAGACAAATCATACCATCTTCGTTTTGCATACTTGCTTTTGTTATTTTCTTCATTGATCTTTTTCCATACAGTGTTGTGTTGTAATCATTTCCCATTTTACTAAAAATATAAAAATATTTCCAATTTATGGATGTACCAAGTATGTAATCCTCTTTTTTTTTTTTTTTTTTTTTTTTTTTTCCTTCTTCTATTTGGGGCATCTTGCTTCTTCACAGATTTCTATTCTAAGAAGCAATGTAGCATTGGTTATCTTTGCTCGTATCTTTCTATGTAATTTTGATTATTTCCCTATTATATATTCTAGTGGCAATAGTATTGGGTCAAAAATATAAAAAGTTTTCAATTTCTTGATACAAATAACATATTGTTTGCAAAAAGATCAAACACATTTATATTCCCACCTTCAATATAAGCAAATGCTTGCTTCTTTTCTGTCACTGTGGCATTAGAAAACATATTTCTTTATACTAAAATATTGGGGAAAATGTTATCACATTATTTTTATTATTATTAATTGCCTTTTTATTACATGTAAGGTTGCATACCTCATATGTTAAGCAGGAATATAATTTTCTCTACTGAAAACTGCCTTTCTGTGCCTTTTCCTCATTTATCTTTTGAGGTTCTAGTGTTTCCTATTGACTTCTACAAGCACAATATGCACTAAGAAGATTAACCATTTCTTATCAAAATGTATTGCATGTGTTGTTCCCGTTCCTATGACTGTGATTATTTTTATGTATGTTTTTTGGGGGGGTTTGGTACTGGGGGATTGAACTCAGGGCACTCGGCCACTGAGTCACATCCCCAGCCATATTTTGTATTTTATTTAGAAATAGGGTCTCACTGAGTTGCTTAGCACTTCACTTTTGCTGAGGTTGGCTTTGAACTTGTGATCCTCCTCCCAAGCCTCCCAAGCCACTGGAATTACACGTATGTGCCACTGTGCCAGGCTCTTATGTACATTTTTATGTAATGAACACTATCATTCTTTTGCAGCTCTCCATTATTTTTCTTGTTGTTCATCCTTTGCATAATTGCACACTAAAAGTAAGAAAAAAAATCACTACCACCAAATCAAGAGTCATTTTTCATCAATACAAAGTCTACAGGGAAAGTTTATCATCAAATAAGTTTGCTTCTCCTGACTAAAGAATCCTTAGCTATATGGTATATAAGCATTGTTGCAGAATCTTGACTGCACTAATGAATTGTGTCTCAAGTCTATACCTGCAGTCCTCTCAAATTCATGGATCAAAGCACATGCTTAGTATTAAACTAGTAGCTTCACTTGTTTTATAATCATTTGCTTAATATTTTTATCAACAAATATTGCTGAATTGCCTACTCTGAACTTGATCAGCTTAAATAGTATACCAGTTGTAAGAAAGAGCATTCCTTAAATTAAGATCCAATACTTAAATATCATTTTTAAATGGACTGTGACATGGCAAATATCACTCTTCTATCTGCATGTCTTTGACATTTGGGATCATTAGGGTCATCAGGACTAAGAGCGAAGTAAGGAGTAATTAGAAGTGAAATACAGGTGTTGATTAGAAACACACACATACATACACACACACACACACACACACACACACACACAAACATACACAATAAGTAACAAAATAAGAAGAGGAAATTGAGTTCGCTCTGGAAGTAGGATCTGGAAATAAGCTTTCCGAAGTGTATTCAGACTCCCGCTCCCAAAGGCAACAACGACAAGCCCATTTGACTCATCTCCAGAACAGCCCCTATCATCCTCTTCCAGCTGCATTTCTTTAGGATTAAAAATTGTGTTTGGATTTGGATTAAAAACATAATTAAGGGTTTGTTCACTGCAAGACAATTTTTAAATCTCCAAGATCTTGGAAAAAGGGCAGCCAAGAACCAAGAAACACAGAATGTAAGATGTTCCTATTTTTTGGCAAAGAAAAGAAGGAGAGGTGCTGTTACTAAGGCTGCCACACCCCCCAGCCTCTGCCCCAAATGATTGATGAGGGCCATTTGTTTGGCAATTTTATGAACTCCTTTATAAGTTTTGTTAAGTCCAAAACAACAGGGCCCTGAGTAAGGGGACACACTGACTCAGCTCCATTGTGCTTAGTAACTCCAGTCAGTAGCTCTTGGCCTAAAAAAATCCCATGACACTTCCGATACTAATCAAATATGAACTTTCAGGTCCTTAAGTTGTCATAGATCTAGTGGGTCCTTTTTGTTTGACCCTCATGTATACTTCCAACCTTGTAGACTTTGTCTACCACTCTTCCTCATACCCAACAGATTGCATAGTTGCCTCTACTCCTGTTTCCCTGTGTGGTTGCTGAACACAGTGCTTGCAAAATTGTTATCTTCTCTGTCTCATGCTCTCTCCCCCTTTTCATTTCCTCAATTCTTTGGAACCTGAGAATTAAAGTTTAGAGAAATGTAATAAGCTGGTGTCTGTGGTCCACCCCTCAAGTGCATATGCTGAAACTTGCTCACCAATAAGATAGTATTAAGAGGTGTGGACTTTGGGGAATGACTAGGTTATGTGCCTGGAGACTTCATTAAGGGATGAATTCACATAAATAAGGGACTCTAAGGGCTCCCTTGTCCCTTCCACTGCATGATGGCACAACAAGAATACACCCATCTGTGAGTCAGACAGTGAGCCCTAACCAGACACCATGCTGACATCTTGATTTTGAACTTTCCAGACTCTAGCACTGAGAAAAATAAACTTGTGCTCTTGATAAGCCACCCAGACTATTATTTTCTGTTACAGCAGCCCAAACAGACTAAGTCAAGAAGAAATAAAACATAGCTTGCAAAGGGAGAATAAAAAAGATCTAATTCTCCTTCAAACCTGGCTGGATCAAAAATCAGGATGTGTACTTCAAACAGCAGAAAAGTGAAAATCTTTACCAGGCAAATTGCAAATTATCCTGCAGGGTGGTCTGATGCTTCTTCAGTTCACAGACTAGAGTTCTCTAGTCCCATATGGAGAGATGCTGCATAGTTTACTAAGGATGGGTCAAAAGTCTCCCTTCTGAGTGATACTCCCCTCTGCACATTCTGAACTTTGGAATTCACAGGGTTCTTCCCCTTCTTTCCTGCCAGTATCATCCAGATTCAGTGTGAGGCCATCACTGCCTGACTGTTAGCCAGAAAAAACACATACTCAAACAGATTATCTGACCATTATTAAATAATAGAATTCCTTAAATTCTACAGTTTAGCTATCACAACAACAAATACAGGGCCCTTGCTAAGTACTTGACTCTTAACATAAATTTATATATTGATGAAATCACATTCTAATGGGGGAACATAGGCAAATAAATAATGTAATACATATTATAAAACAACAAAGTGTGAACTGGGGATATAACTCAGTGGCAGAGTCCTTACTAGGCATGCTGGAGTACCTGGGTTCAATACTTGGCACCGTAAAATAACAACAAAAACAAAATTCCCAGCAGGACCTCAAACAATTTTTTTTAAAAAAGGCATGATTACCATTGAAACATTAACTATAAAGATACCTTATTAAAACACTAAAGTGTTTTAAGTGATCAATTTTAGCTAGAGTGCCAACATACATTCATTGAGCAACTTCTCTTATCTAGGCACTATGCTAAACATTGAGAAGCAGACGTAAACATAACTCCTATCTTCACATGGCTTAAGTAAAGCTGGAGAGAATAAACCTAGAACAATAAATATAAGAAGCATAATTATAAATAATGGAAAGTGCCATGAGAAAATGAAGAGAGTGTTATAAAAATATATGATGGGGAGAACTAATCAGTATCCAGAAATCAAGCAGAGGCTTTCAGAAGAAATGACACCACAGTTAAGACATCAATCTGGAGTATCTCGGAAGCTAAGCAGGGTTGGGCCTGGTTAGTACTTGGATGGGAGACCTTAGACAGGAAAGGAGCTAGGAAAGAAGTTTGCAGGCAGAGACATAGCCTGAATGAAGACTTTAAGATGAGACAAAATTTTTTGGCTTGAGCTGAGTAAACAAAGTTGGGAGTCACAGGACATAGAAGTTTAGAGACAAGGACCAGACAATTCAAGATTTGGTAGTCCAGCTAAGACTGATTTTCACTCTAAAATATTGGAGCAAGCCATTGGAGAGTCAGAAACAGGGGAAGAAATACCTTCCAAATGACGTTGTGTTCTTATCATGCCTTTAACTGAATACAGACAGGATTTGATCCTCTGGCACGAGATACAACCTCTTCATAGCACTATCCTTTTCTGAATGAAACCCTACTCTCATTTTCAATGGTTGCCTCTCTTCATTGAAGAGCTGTTCAGTGTTCAACGGTTCTTGCTGTTCTTTCTTCTCTTCCCCCAACACACACAACATAGTATCTGTGTCCCCAGAATTCCCTTCAGCCAAGCCAAACCATGGTCTTCCTATCTTGTAGGATGCTTTTCTCACTCCAGTTGCTTGGAAAATTCCATCCCCTTGACCTCCTTCCCTTCCTTCAGATTCTCATTCTTACTTTTACTTCACAGACTCTCTCTAGATCTTCTCTATAATTTGGTGTGCATGGTTTTAGTCAGCTTTGGCTTTTACCTGATGAGAACAGCATAGAGGAGGAAAAGTTTATTTCGACTCACAGTTTCAGAGGTTCCATTCATGGTGTGCTGACTCCACAGTTCTGGGCCCAAGGGGAGACAGAACATCATGGCAGAAGGGTTCGGTGGAGGAAAGCAGTTCAGGACATGACAACCAAGAAGATGAGGGAGAATTTTTTGCACCAAGGCAGGTTACATCACTAACCAATGGCTATGTGCAAAGGGGACATTTGTCCCTTCTGAGCCAATGCATTTTAAATATAGCACAAGACTCCAGGGTCCTCTTTCTCTGCAAAATCAACCAAGGATGTCTCATGTTTCAGATGATGCAAATGAGTTCCCATGTAGAGAAGAGTTGCTAAATTACCTGGATCTGCAGTGAATTTGAATTTATTATCATTTCTGTGATGTTTATTTTATTTTATTTTATTTTATTTTATTTTATTTTATTTTATTTTATTTAGGGGGTGGGTACCAGGGATTGAACTCAGAGGCAATTGGTCACTGAGTCACATCCCCATCCCTATTTTGTATTTTATTTAGAGACAGGGTCTCACTGGGAGTGAGGGATCTCATCATTTAGAATTTCCTTCTGCATTTCTAGGCTGCAGGATCTAATCCCCCAAACTCTCTTTATAGTTAATGCATAGAAGCACCATTTGTATAAAATCTCAAGCAGTAAGAGGACCACAAAAACTTTTGAACAAGGGAAAATCAAAGAGGAGCCTTAAGCTCATAGTGCCAAACTACATCCCTGCTTCCCTCTCAAAAGTGATAATTAGTCCAAAAGAACAAGATTCAAAGTGCACTGAAAACAATAAAGCATAAGCAGGTCTTAAACTAGTCAACCTTACCAGCACCATGTAGCAGGAATTACATGCAAATAGCTGAGAATGGGCAATGGTGTTTGTTTACTTGTATTATTTCAGTTGCAGCTACTATGTTCATTCTTTATACTTACATCTACTAGTTCCTGTTTTTCCCCAGTGTCTCCAGTTTTCAGTGTTAGACTCAACGCTGTTCCTATCAGCAGATTTACTTCTTGACTTTACTCTTCCAAGTCCTCTGTTTGGCTTGTCTGTTTTTGGATTTCCTTTGACTCTATGTATTGTAGGTCAAACCTCAGAAGCCTGCCTTAGCTCTGACCCTAGCAGACCAGCCCAGGGTGGAACTGGGCAGATATGAATTGTCTCCCCAAAAAACCGAATAGTGAACAAAATGAAATGTTTAAACAAAAGGTCAGGATGTGCTGAGAGATGGCTAGCACTGACTCAAGGTTGATTGCTAGGTAGTCAAGAATTTTGAACGTCAGTTGTTAAACATTCAAATGATTTAAACTTATAATTAATGAAACTATATTAAAATAAAGGAAATACATATGCAAAACTCAACACTTCCAGCTATTAGATGCTTACCGTTTTCTATTCTCTTGGGGTTATCTGCATCTAATCTATCTGCATGGTGGGAAGGCTGTGTAATGATGCACTACTGAACATATTTCCCCAACTTTGCATCAGTGATGTTGGTCACAGTGAGAGTATTGACACTATGAAAATGAGCAAATGCTACAGATGAGAATCCCACCACCCACATACAGCCAGTTGCTAAACACCTAACAGCACACTACTATAAAAGGGTAGCAATGTCTTCCAGATGTGGTTAATGAAGACAAAGACATGGGATAGAGACAATGTTCATAGTACTTCCCTAGAATTCACTCTTATACTGTTTCTTTCCTAAACAGGACCTTAAGCTATCCAGTCACAGAACTTGTGTGGTAACTTGATCTCAGCTGCAGAAATGGGCCTATATTTTCTTAAGCCAAGTGTTTTATCAAAAGCTTCTGAACATAATAAACCTGGTTTAAGGATGGATTCATGATTCAAATCAGGCTATTTGTGGACACTGGGGCTGAGTCAAGTTGCTTGAAATTGAATTATCAGGAAATTCAACCTGTCATTCCTGCTAGACATGAACAAGGGAGCATGTAGCCCCCAAAGGCACTGGTAATCATCTTGGAACCACAAATGAAAGAGACTGTCCAAGAATGATTATAAGCTGAGGAAGTAGAACCAAGAAATGGTGAGAGAACTAGGTAGTGGACCAGGATTTGTCTGAAAATTTAATCTTAGGCTTTGTGTGAGTCAATGAACTTCCCTTTTCCTCTAGTCGGAGTGAAATTTACTTTCATTTACTCACACAAAATGATTCCATTCTAATACGTGACATGGCACTTGTATCTTTAAATGAGGTAACTGCAGAAAGAAAGTCAATACACTTAGCTCTTTTCTTCTCAGGACTTTGTCTATATGCCTGAATCTCCAACCAGTGAGAAAACTTTGTAGGCTGATTTTTTTTTTTTTTTTACTGCACATCATTGTATCTTTAGCTAAATTAACAATACACCCTGTAAGTAGGGAGTAAGTAGTAAGCGCTTAAAATAAGTTTACTTAATTGAATTGGTTAGTAAAGCATAGAGGAATTGTGCAAGAATGAAGTGAATCAGAGATAATTCCTCTTCTCTTCTTTGGCCAAACAGCCAATTTGAATCCATCTGTTGTCACTTGTGAATGTCCCAGAGAAACAGGAATGAAGCAATACAACTTGTGAGTCCAACAGTTCGGTCTGCAAACTAGAGGAGATTGTAGTATTCTGCTGGGAAGAGTGAAAATTAGCTGTCGTCTTCTAGTTGGCAAAACCACTAAGAAAACTCCTTTGGTCTATGTTTGCATACTGCTAAGTATCTGAATAAGAATTAAAGTGTGCAGTTAACATGCCTCAAAATATCTATGCATGTGATAGCACATCAACAAAATATCCAGTTACTCAACTGAACTTCCTTCCCTTGTTTATTCAGGAGTCCAGGTTGTTTGTGTCAAGAAAAGCAATGACAATGAGTGTGACAATCCCAGAATTGTGTGGCACTGAGCTTCTCAATGAAACTGGTCCTTTATGACTGGAAGAGGGAGAGAGATACAGAGCACTGGTCAACCAATGTGAGTCATTCAGTTACATTTCAAGGCAGAAATAGATGTGCTGGTTCTATTTCTCACCTATTGCCTGTTTTCTCTACAACAACACCTCTGTCCAATATACATACATTGTATTTATTCATATTAGATTGACCATCTCTCCATATCCCAGAATGAAAGTTCTAGGAGGATAATTATCCATCTCGATTTTGTTCACTGCTCTATTCTCAGTACCTAAAATAGAATCTGGAACAAAATGAATGCTAAAGAAACACTGACTGAGCAAATGAATGGCCTGTAAGATGGCCATTTGCTAGTCAATTCAGAAATAAGAAACTAATGAAAAAAGTAAGGACTTTTTCCTAAATTAAATTGAAAGACTCTGTACTTTAATAGTTCAACTAGTCTGTATGACTATAAACAATTTGTTTAACTTCCTGCCCTTTCATTTTTCCTCTTGGAAAATGAAGACAACTGTGCCAACCCTATATTCTCCAAAAACTTCTAAGTATTTCAGAAGAGGCAATAGTTGTGAAGTCTTAGGTTAAAGAGTCAGTACAGGAGCTCAGTATGGATGGTTTTCCATAAAAATTAAACAAAGATCTCAGTTGTCCTTAACCCATTAAATGACAAAGTTCATTTTCAGGTGTTTTTGTCTTGCTCCTATTAGCAACTGTGTATCAATCATGTTTCTATTCCTGTTGCTCCCAGATTATTGTCATTCTAAATTTTAACTAAGCATTTCTAAACAAACTGCCATTGCCAACTCTGAACATTTGCTTTCAAAGGCAATTGTTTTATAGATAAAAATAGGTGTACTCAACAAATCCAAACAAATATTTATTTAAACTTATGAAATTGATTTCTCCAGAATAATCACCCTTCCCTGCAGTGTTAACAGCAAAACAGGTTTTTTGTCTTAGAAATTCTAATTTTTCTCTTCTCATTTTCCCCTTTAAGCTGAATTCTATTTTTCAGGGTGTCTTCTTCCTATCTTTAAAATGAGACCCTGTACCTTTAATAACAGAGACCTGGTGAGAGGTTTCCTTCCAAACTTGTTCCCTGGCTTCCAAGTGACGAAACCAGCTGTAATTTGAGAGCCCAGAGATCCTTAGGATATCTTTAGCCAAAGGAAAAGCTCCCTCCGTATTCCCACCCAGTCCAGAAGTTGAAAGTGTCAGAAAGCAAGAGCCTTTCTCTCTAGCTACACGCTCCATCTCCCAGGAGCAAGGGCAATCTGAGAGTGGGGCCACAGAACCGTGCCGCTCTCTGCAGGAGGGCTTCTCCCCTCCTCCCAGTGATCCGGGCTGGAAGAGAGCCGGCCGAGTTCCAGCCACCGAGCAAAACACAGAGCGAGGTCCACCCTGCGCTGTTGCGGGGCAGTGCTACCCAGGCGCTGTTGCTCACAGCCACATGAAGCCTGCTGGGGTTCAGGGGCCACGGTGCAGCAAGCCGGCTGGGACTGAGGAGGACGCTGTCTCAGGAAGGCACTGACTCCCAGGGGGACCCCTCTCCTTGTTCCTGGGCAAAAGAGTCTTCTACTGGGGTCCCTGGTGATCCTGAATATTCAGAATGGTGTTCCTGAAATTCCTCTGGATGGGTTTCCTCTGCCACCTGTGTCAGGGCTACTTTGATGGCCCTCTCTACCCAGAAATGTCCAATGGGACTCTGCACCACTACTTCGTGCCCGACGGGGATTATGAAGAGAACGATGACCCAGAGAAGTGCCAGCTGCTTTTCAGGGTGAGTGACCGTCGGCGCTGCTCCCAAGGGGAAGGGACCCAGGCCAGCAGCTTGCTGAGTCTCACCCTTCGAGAGGAGTTCACCGTGCTGGGCCGCCAGGTGGAGGATGCTGGGCGCGTCTTGGAGGGCATCAGCAAAAGCATTTCCTACGACCTGGATGGGGAAGAGAGTTATGGCAAGTACCTGCGGCGGGAGTCCCACCAGATCGGGGATGCCTACTCCAACTCCGACAAGTCCCTCACTGAGCTGGAAAGCAAATTCAAGCAGGGCCAGGAACAGGATAGCCGGCAGGAGAGTAGGCTCAACGAGGACTTCCTGGGGATGCTGGTCCACACCAGGTCCCTGCTGAAAGAAACGCTGGACATCTCCACAGGGCTTAGGGACAAATATGAGCTGCTGGCCCTCACCATCAGGAGCCACGGGACTCGGCTAGGTCGACTGAAAAACGATTATCTTAAAGTATGAGGTGGAAGGGCACAAATACCAGAGAGGAATCAAATCAGCTCCGGTGGAGGGTGGGGAACATATGAGGGGGCTAAATTTTTCCTTATGCCTATTATATTTTATACCCAGGTTTGCACTTTGAGAATGAATCTGAAATCATCTTTAGAAAAGAAAGGTTTGAAAGGTTAAGTGGTTTGTTTTTAGTTTTAATTCTGTACATTATTTATGTGATTGTTACAGATTTATCTATCCATGGGAAAGAACAATTTAAAGCAACGCTCCCCTCTTTCCTAGTGAGCTTTAAAATAACTCTGCAGAGATATTTGTTTCAGCCACATCCAAAAGGAGACAGTCCATTCTCTACAAGAATGATTAAACTTCCCCATCCTGGAGATTGTGGGGCTATTCCCAAGGAGCATAGTGCCAAGTTCCTTTCACCTTCAACTTTCCCTCTTGGGTTCTGAAACTGAGGTGCCTGTTTTTCAAAGGAGGTCCAAGGTGTTGCTCTTTATGCCTGCCAGTCCACAGAAGTTGCTTGTTTCTTATTCTGCTTTTCTCTCTTATTTATTAACCACGGTCTGTGAGTTGGTTTTGTTTTTGCCTTTTTTTGTAAATGTATTGTTGGGAAACTACGTGCAAATCATCCTTCTGCAGGAAGATTTGCAAGTTTCCTCTGTGGGTCTAAGTGTAAGTGGCAACATTGAAGAAGTCTAAGCTTTGTGGTAGTTGCCCTCTCCTGTTGATATACTGATTTGCTATGTGTCATGAAGTGTGTCTATGCTTTGTCATCAGTGCAAAAGTCAATTACAAAAAACGTAGTTTGAACACCCCACCCAGAAGCCTATGATTGAGGTTGTCAATGTATTTTTTCTCATTCAGGGGTTTGGATTCCCTTTGCTTATTGGAAACTTGTACTTCAATGAGGGGGGAATTCTAATTCTAATAACTCCTTAGCTAAGTTTTATTATTCAGCCAATAAATGTGTTTTCACATAATACTGGCTTATTTTCTAATTTATATCTATAGCTTTCATATTTCAAAAAGGGGCCCATGAAAGGAGAGAGGATGGGATTTAAGCCAGTTTACTTAGCTTGTATGATAAAGAAGGAAGAATAGCTATGCATTTAGCAATTCTCCCCTCCCTGCTAACCCTTACCATTCTCATGAGGAAAAAAAAAAAAATCTAGTTTGTGCCAGAACTTTAATCTCTGCTGCTCTACTTAAAAACTCTTATTTTCTCCAGCTTTTCTCATAGATTCAATTGGAATAGTGCATAATGAGACTCATACCTTATTTGCCCTCATTGTGCAGAGGGAGGGTTTTATTCTTTATTCTAATTTATTAGAATCATAATAGATGCTTAATTATTTCAAAACTAAGTCTATGTTATTTAATTAACAGCTTTGAAAGGTGGACATTCACTTTATCCCATGTCTTCCTCTGGCCAGTCCTCACCCCACTCTCTCACACATACATACATACATGCACAGGAAAATAAATAAATGATCATGTTCATCTGTTGAGTAGCGAGTCATTTATTTTTCCTCCCATATGTGAGGAAACCAGTTTCAAACTATTTATATGAAGTTCCAATATCTTCCTACTACAGTAGGGAAAACTGAGGGCCCCAAAAGAGTAATTACATGATCCTCAGCTAGTGGTAAGAACCCCAGGACTCTTAGATTTAAGTGTAGGACTTTCTTACACTCCTCTTCCTAAAGGATACTGAGAGAGAAGAGAGAATGGCTGGAGGCTGGTCCCTTTGCTTAGCTATTTTATTAAATACAATAGAACTACTTATAGAACAGCACTTAGAAATCCTCATTTATAATTTTTTTTTTTCATCATTAAGGGATTTTAGCTGCCTTTCAGATTTGTGTGTGGGAAAGAGTTAAATGATAACTATTTAGAAGGGCTTCTTTCTTTAGTCTATGAAAAAAATCAGAAAAAAAAATAATAGCAAAGACAGAGATGATATCTGGTAAAGTTTGCAGATTAAAGACAGCATCACTTCCTGTCTCAAAATTATCATATCACTCACTTCAAGGTGCTCAGGTATAATCCACAGACATATCAAATGCCATATTTTTTATTTTCCCAACCATAATAGGAAGATGTTGGACATGTGATAGGGCTGAAAACTGGTTTCCTTATGTATGCTAATTCAATCAATTGGTAATAGTTGCATACAACTATTATGTTAAGAAGGATTCAAAAGGCACAGAAGTAAAGAATACTGTCCCCAATTAGGGATGTCTTCCCTGGGTGCAGGAAGGGGCGTGGCCACACATCTGCTACAAATTTGAAAACGCTGAAATAGATTATGTATGAGGTTCTTTCCAATGCTAGCTTTTTATGATTCCTGCAAAACCAGAACGAAAGTATCTGGCATTGAATTACTCCATTCAAGGCTAGATGTGCATATTGCCAATAATCCCTCAGAGTCTTATGTAAATGGTCCAGAGGGTAAATGGCAGCTTCCAGGTGCTGGGAAGGAGACAGAGCTGCCCTGAACAGCCAGCCGAGAGGCTGGCAGCAAAAGGCTTTTCTAACCCTGTTATGGTGGGAAGTCAGCAGACTCAGATCTTTCCTCTCCACTTCCTCATTATTCTCATTAGTCTTCCTTACTCACACAGTGACACATTCTCCATTACAGCAGTGGTCTTTTACTTCTTAGGTCATGAAACATTTAGAGACTCTGAACAAAACCACATGCTCTCTTCCATGAGAAATCTACTCGCAAACACATCTATACAGTGTAAGGTATTACCTGTTTTCATAAATACTTGTTGACCTCTTAATTTCCGTCAGATGCTCAGCCAGGTTGTGAGTAATTTGGGGATGTTACAAAGCCTTGGGACTATATCTGTGGACCAGAAGTTTAATAAAGCCTCTTAAAGTTTTATTTGGAGCAGAAGGCAATTGTTATTGTTGTGATCATTATTATCAAATAGAGCGACAATCACTTTTTTAAGAAGTCAATATACTGGTAAGACCCAATGCTAAGAACTTTGCCTGAGTTAATTCTCTTAATTCAAATAACAAACTGTATGAGGAATTTTATAAAAGACAGTAATACGTTTCAAGCTCTTATTTACAATAGTGTTTATGATAGAGTGAATTCTCAATAAATGTTAGTTGTTGTACTGTTTTTATTATTATCATTTTTTTAACTGTGGCCCAGAAGTCCTAGGCACTTTCAGCAAGGTTAAAACTGTGCAATGTCTTCTGTACTTCACTGATACTTATTTAGGGTGACATGTAACCAAATAAAAGAAGAATGTGGAGGATCGGGGTCCAGTGGAGCCTCTAGCCATCTGTTCCAAATGCTGTCTCTATAGTTCAGCTGCCCAAAACTGTCTGTCAGTCAGAAGATGATTAGCTCCTCTGTTTATACAATATTTCATTGATAATTTCTTTGTGAAATGCATTGTTTTGTACCACTAATTCTCACTCTCTCAATCTGACCATGTGAAGAATTCCATATGTCCAATTTGAAGCATTTGGTAGGTCTCTAATTATCTGGAGATTATTGGTGAAAGATAACAGACTACTTTGACCTCTGCAAGATCACAGCCTGGTCATGGAAGTTACCAGAAGCCTCCAGAAGTCAACAGGTGTGTTATGCATAGCAGCACAAAGAGGCTGCCCAACAGTTCACATATTCTCCATTGCTTTTTAAACTCCTGTGTACAATTCTGCTAAAGAAACAGGCTCAAAACTTTCTGAAAAGCCTTGAAACTTAGACTATAAACTACTTTAGTAATTTATAAAAATGTCTATGAAAACTAACAATATGAAATTACTCTAAAGATCTTCAGGGCATTTTTCAGAGGATGATTATTAAAATTGTCTTGATATGGAATATTATTTGGGTAGGAAATAGAAATGCTAAATGTGTGATTTACACATACTTAATATAAAAATGAAAACATTTGGAAGCATAAAGCTTTGGTTAGAAATAAAATACAAAATTATGTAATAATAATTTACTAGTATATAGAATTGGATACTATAAATCATCTTAGTGATTTTTAAACTGGGCTGGTCTTAAATGACTGCAATTTCTAAAGTCAGAATCCCAGTGGATATGCCATTCATCAAATAGGTTTCAATGTGCCACCACGGAAGGTACCCAGGATAGAAATACTGTATAGATGTATGAGGAAACTGACACCTAAGCAAAGATTTAGAGGTCAGCAAGTTGGAGGGTTGGAGAATGCACAAACTTCTATGGGAGCTCAGAAGGAGTCTGTTAGAATTGTCTGGAAAATGCAGAGCAGTGTGCATAAAATAAGGATTTGGCATAATCACACATTCAAGAGATGTAGGGGTTTCAGCATTACTGTCAATGCTGTTTTTTCATCTTTCAATAACATTTTTCTGATTACAAAGCTTGAACTTCTGGGTGTTGATAGCATGGAAAACATAATGAGCACAAAGAAAACAAAATCATTCATACTCTCAAACTCCTTCTGCCACACACCCACTATCCGCATTCTTTTCAACTCTTTCATGCACATTTACGTGTATCTTTTTCGTTAGGAAAAAGAAATGATATGGTAAGAACGCATTGCTTGTTGTCAATGTTTACTGTAGACATTAAGTAGGTTTAACTGCATAAATCCTTTTAAAAGGCTTAGTTGTATCCACAAAGCTTCAGGAGTTAGAAGTTCTAGGTATTAGATCTTTTCCCACGATCTATCAACTGTGCAACTTTGAACAAGTCTCTTAGATGTTCGGAAATTCAGTCACTTTGGGTGCAAAATGAAAATAAAAATAGCTCGCATTTATTGAAGAAGTATGACTCAAAGCATTTTCTCTATGCCATCTTACAAAATCTTCCCAGGATTGTATTTCATGTAGATATTATATTTTTTATGTTTAAAGAGTATTATAAGTATACATAATAGTGGGTTTCTTTGTGATATGTAATTACAATGCACCAATTAAAAATAAATAAATATTAGAATTTAATAAATTTTTCAGACAAGGGAACTGAGAAACAAAGAAGTTCAGTGATTTGCCCAAGATTTCACACTTGACTAAGTCAAGATTTAAGCACAGGTTGTCTGTCTCCTCTACTTCCACAATAACTTTCTAAATGGTGCTTTCTCTTTCCTAAGGCAGGAGATTGAACACATCATTTGTTAACTTGCTTCCTATTCTAGAGTCTGTGATAAGTGGCCTGTGAAATGAACATTTTCCTTATATGAATTTCTTAATTGAAAAAATTAAAATCCAAGTTCTCTCAGAGAAAATTTTTCTTTCTCCACCTGCTTTTATTTTGGGAACCATAAATTCCTTACCTGCATGTGCCACTCTGTGGTTTTTTGCCTAGGAGCAGCTGGCTTCATGTCAAATCTTACTTCTCCCAAGCACCTTCACATGGATTGTCATGTTTGACATTAAGAAAAATTTTTTTTATGGATGCTGAACTGGCAAGGACAGGTCGTAGAGTTCACCATCTGGGGGGTGGTAGCCCAATTCTTGTTTACAGCCAGCAAATTATTCTGTCACTACCTCCTGGATTCACATATAGAAATTCCTCATCCGGGTACGTTTTCCAAGCTGAAAAATATAATGCTACGCAGTGCTCAGTACTATTTTAGATTAGGTGATTTTTAAAAGACCTCTCCAAATAAGTAGGAAGGATATTTGAACAAAATCTTAAATCTTGAATAGAAGCTAAAAATGTAAATGTCCAAGCAAAGAGTGTTCCTGGTAAATGAACAGTGAGAACAAAGTTCTTCAAGCTGAGGAAAATATATGTGTCTTAGAGAAAAGAAAAAAAAGTGAGGGGGGATGCAGAGAGACTATAGCAGGACAAATCAGAAAAACAGTGAATGAATTTGAGCAGAAGAGAACTGAGGTTAGGTAATAGGAGACCTGGATAGCCATAACAAGAAATTTGGAAATTATTCCAGTTTCTAGGGGGAAGACACTATGTGATCTAAGCAGAGAAAGGGAAGATCTTATTTACAGGAAAAGTCCACTACAAAAGGAGATTAGTCTGTAGGGCAGCAAAGGTAAAAGCAGGAAGGTATCTGGGTAGTTACTGGGCCACGTCAATTACAGAGGATGGAGGCTTAGTCTAAAGAGGTAGTGTTGAAAATGGCAATAACTTGTCTTCATCCTGTACAAATATTTCCCTTTTGTCCCAGAAAAACACTCTCCAGTCTGCTTTCACACTAACCTTATTCTCCACCTCTTGTTCCATTTCTTCTCTTCCTCCTCATTTGGATTTGATGTTAGTATTTTCTCCTTCTGATTCCAGACCACCTTCCTCTACTTCCCTAAGGGATCAGTATACACATGTATAGGATATAGCTGCTCATTCTGATAATACCAGGTACTATGTGGACTCCAGCTGAACCCTTGAATCGACACTCCAATTCCACTCACCATTCTAAGTTTTAGTTACCATACTGGATAGGCTAGAATACAGACAGACCCTTGAAGGGGCAGATATGCACTCAACCACAGGCATATATCTCACATGTTTGGTTATTGCCAGAAAACAACTATAAATTGCACAGAATTTTAGACATCTTCCCTGTATCATTGATCTCAAACATCATCACTGTATCTCTATTCTGCATTTTTCTTCACAAGAGCTTATCAACCTAAGTTATATTTAAATATAAAAATTTTCTCTTGAGGACTTTCAGTGACTTTAGAATTTTGCATTACCTTGGGTTCAGTCCGTGCATGGAACATTCTATTTTGATTCTACCTAGCATTTAGTTTGGTGACCTATATATTTCACCATCTCCCCCTTTTGCTTTTCTGTGAAAAACAGAAGATATTTTGTATGTCAACAGCTTACTGTTTATGGAAAGGAACCTGACAGCTATGATTAATGAAGTAAAGTCTCCATGCTCCAAAGTTGGCAGTAATGGCTTTCATTTTCCAGTTGTGAAAAGTTTCCTCCTGCAGGCAGTTAAAGAAATGTGTTTCCTGAATATCATCTCTGGCTTTGATCTTTGCCCAACGCTCATCCCAAGACCAAGCAACAGAAATACCCCACTCAACTTTCAAAATGTGCACTTTGCTGGCAGCCACACCAGGTCAACCACTGATACTTTCCATAAAATTCTACTACAGATTAAATTATAAAGTGCAGAAAACCTAGCAGATTTGCTTTGCTCTGAATTGTACTTTCATCGATCTATCAAATGTCAGTTTTGTCCTGCTCCAGTTTCCTCTCCACCTTGTCTCTACCAAGCTCTTTCTGTCTTGATCTCTCTTCTTTTTGCAGTATGGATTCACTCTTAGGAGTGTGGGAAATAGAGGCAGAACCCAATTCACCCTGCTCTTCTGCAACTTATTAACTGGGTAAGCAAACAAACTGTGTAACCTTTCCTATATATAGTATATATTTCAAATATATAGTATATATTTCCTCTGCTGTAACAGGAAATATATACTCTGCAAGGTTCTTATGAGGACTGGATAAGTCCATGTGGGGAAAGGGCTGATGATAATACTGAGCAAGACTGCCATTGTGCTCACATGATGTAGCAATGTGTAACACCTCAAGAAAATCCTCTTTTAAAAGAGATATTTTGTGTGTTCTTAAATTGAAATGAGGAATAGCATGTTTCAAATTTAGATATTCCATGTATTCCATCATATTCCAGCTTTCACCTCCCTTTTCTCAGCTGGCTCCTTAGAAGCTAAAGTTGTGTACATTCCCATTCACACGAGAGTAGCTCTTAGATATATGTTTACATCATGAACATGCTCTCCCTGTTTGGAGCAAGGCGGTGAATGCTGCAACAGGAAATAACAGTTAGAAAATTTGCTCTTCCTCCATTTCCAAATGTTTACAGGACCATTGCGTTATGGGGTGAGGCACATAGAAGAAACTTGGGAATTTCTGTATATAGACAGCAACAGTGGAAAACTCCCAAAACCTAGGGAAAAAGCTACAAGTTACAGAGAATAAGGATATTAATATCTAATATTTATTGAGCACTAACCATTTATTAGATCCTGGGTACCTGGAAAAATCCAGTTTTTTTCTCCCATAAAATGGAAGGCCAGACCTCAATTGTGGTGACGGTCTCCAAGTGATCTCAATATGGAAAGCATTAGGGTGACATGAAACTCTTTATGTAACTTCCGTTATGTGATTTGTTGCCTCTAGCTGCCTGGTAGAAATCTCTAGTCTGCAGACATGAGTCTACCAGAGATAATTGAGCTGATCCAAGTCCCATTTCAGGTCTGACATAAGGGAGAGGGGCTCTTCACTGAGAGTACTTGGAGACATTTGGATGTAGCTATGCAGACTTCTTAAAAGAGAAGCAGCATGGCAATTCTCTAATATGACTTCTCTTCATGCATCCTCTACCTGGGCTGCAAGGGAAGAGACCTTGGCTCATTTGAATGAGGACTAAGGATAAGTCATATGGCCCCTCTAACATGCCCAGAAAAGATTTGTACCCTCTTTAAAACAAAAGCAGACAATCTGACCCAATGAACAGTAGTATATGCATATAACTAGCAATAAATGTAAGGAACCAATAAGTATATTTCATTTCTAAATTAATGACATCTTGGTCACTTGAAAAACTTCAAAACCTGAACAATTTTAACTGTATGGCTCAAGTGAAAACTCATTCAGGCATAGAAATTGGCAAAGGTCATACTAATGATAAATACTTACCCCATAATCACATTTTCCATAAACCCTCTATTTTTCAAGAGTTTCACCATAAAAAGAATTGCAGAGAAAAATCTGAACAGACAGTCCACAAAAACAGCATAATATTAACAGGATGTCAGGGTTTACAGGTTTTCCCATTTCCTCTGTAAAAATCTTACCATTACCAAAACATGCAACTGCCACTTTTGCCTTTAAATAATTGTTTAAAAAACTACTTTTCCAAGAAATTATTCATTCAACAGAATTTACTGAGCACCTACTATGTTTAGTTGCTATACTAGACTTGGAACATAATAGCAGTAACAGTAAAATATACTACTTATTATGTGTCTGGTGTGCTTTCTAATCATGTTGCATATATTAAATACGGGTAATCCATAATAATCTCACCTCTGGTTACTATCCTCTGCTAATCTGGTCCATTTTGCCCTCCAATGGAACCATAATTATGTAAGGATGAGGACATCTTTCAACTAGGAGTTCAGGAGAGATTTCCCTCAGTGATTTCAGGAGCTAAATAAAACAAATTTTGGATTAAACTGAGAAAGAAATAAGAGTAAATTAGCAAGATATTCAAGTTTTCAGGATTGAATGAACCAACTTGAGAGTGAAACTGAAGATTTCAACATTATGTTAACCTCTGACAGGCTAAGATAGTCATAAAACCATATCTGTAATTACATACCTAGCTAGAGATTTGGCCCTGTGGGTTACCTAATGTGAGAACATGAGAGCTAGAAATTACCTTAATGAATGGAGAAGTTGAGGCCTAAAGAAGTGAAGAAATTTACGCCCAGTCTAACAAATCCCTATTATGAAGAGTAGGTCAAATGATATTGACCAAACTATACAGTTGTATTGTGTGCATGTACAAATATGCAACAACAAATCTACCATTATGTACAACTATAATGCCCCAATTAAAAATGCGAGGGACAAATGGAGTAGGCCAGGTACAGTGGTGCATACCTGTGCTCTCAGCACCTTGAGAAGCACAGGCAGGAGGGTTGCAAGTTTGATGCCAGACTGAGTCAAGTAGCAAGACCTGGGTTTGATCCCCAGTACCACAGGAGAGAGAGAGAGAGAGAGAGAGAGAAGGAAGTCACAGATTCAACAAACCCAGACAGAGGGCCAGGTGCACCCTGTTCACCTTGTCATCCACTACCTGATCCTTCCTATAACACAACTGACCTGCCATATGATTACACAGTGTGGACATGAATTCTCCAATTTATGAGGCACTCCTTGTCTTCTCAGAGACTGCATTCATTTGTTGGAAAGTTCAAATCATAAGAAATGGTTTATATTTTTATTACAAATTTATTTTAACTGACAAAAATATGAAAATTGCACATATTTATGGAGTAATGTGCAATGTTTTAATACATACATGTTGAATGTTTAAATAAGGTTAATATATTTATCTCCTCAAACATTTGCAATTTGTTTATGGTGAAAACATTCAAAATTCTTTCTTCTACCTTTTGGAAACTTACAGTACATTTTTGTTATCTACAGTTGCCGTACTATGCAATAGCACCCCAGAACTACTTCCTCCTATGTAACTCTAACTTAGTACCCATTGATCAACCCTTCCCCAGCTTCCTTCCCCACTATTCTCCCCAGACTCCAGTAACCACCATCCTATTCTCAACTTCCATGAGATAAACTTTTTAGATTCCACATGTGAGTGATACCTTAGGGCACTATCTTCTGGTGCCTGGCTTAATTCATTAACATAATGATCTTCAGTTCCATCCGTGTTGTCACAAATATCAGGATTCCATTCTCTTCATGACTGAAGAGAATTCATTGTGTTTATGCTCCATATTTTCTTTATCCACTTATCAGTTGATGAACATCTGTTGTTTCCATTTCTCAGCTATTGTGAATAATGCTGCAATTAACATGGAGTGCAGACACCTCTTGAAATACAGATTTTATTTCGTGTGTGTGTGTGTGTGTGTGTGTGTGTGTGTGTGTGGCCTGGGATTGTGACTCAGTGGTAGAGCACTTTCCTAGCATATGTGAGGCACTGGGTTCGATTCTCAGCACCATATATAAATAAGTGAATAAAATAAAGGTCTATCAACATCTAAATAATTTTTTTAAAAAAGAAATATATGTGTTTGTGTGTGTGTGTGTGTGTGTGTGTGTGTGTGTGTGTATCCATCTGAGTTCTGGATCCAATTTTGAGGGACTTCAATACTGTACTAATTTATGTTTTGAGGGACTTCAATACTGTACTAATTTACCTTACCACCAACAGTGTGCAAGGTTTCCCTTTCCTCTACATCTTCAGTGTTTTTGGTAATAACCATCCTTTCTGGGGTGAGGTAACATCTCATTGTGGTTTTGATTTGCATTTTCCTGATAACTCGTGATGTTGAGCATTTTCTTTCCATATACCCATTTGCATTTTTCATCTTCTTTTGAGATTATCTGTTTAGGTCTATTGCCATTTATTTCCCCCTTAATATCTTTTAATTTAGTTGTCTTTCAAATGAGCTCCCTTTAGGTCTAGTCTTCTTCATGAATATACTCTCTTGGTATTACCCATTTTTAAATCAAACTATTTGGCTTTTTATTGTTGTTTATTTCTTCTGCTATTTGCTATTTTTAGTTTGTGATATATTCCAAATGATAACCCCTTGTCAGATATGTACTTTACAAATATTTTTTTTTTCCCATTTTACAGGTCTTTACTCTATTGATGCTTTCCTTTGTTTAGCAGAAGATTTTTAGTTTGATGTTGTAACGCATGTTTGTTTTTGCTTTTGTTTCCTGTGCTATTGAGATTGGAAACAACAACAAGAAAATCCTTACCCAGGCCAATGTCCTGAAGCATTTTTTCCTGTTTTCTTTAGAAGTTTCATAGTTTCCAATCTTACATTTAAGTCTTTAGTCCATTTTAAGTTGATTTTTGTACCTCTTGACAGAGGGGTTCTAGTTTTACCCTTCTACATGTGGACATCCAATGTTCACAGATCAGCATAGAAAAGACCATCCTATCTCCAAAGAATATTCTCTGCATCTTCGTCTATAAGGAGTGGACTGTAGATTGTAGGCTTATGTCTAGGCTCTCTATTCTGTTCCATTGCTCGAAGTGTCTGTCTTTATGCCAATACCATGCTGCTGGGATTACTACAGCATTGTAGTACATTTTGAAGTTGGGTAATACACTTCCTCCTACACTGTTCTTTTCTGCTCAAGATGGCTTTGAAGTTTCAGGTTTTGCCATGGTTCCATACAAATTTTAGGAATGATTTTCTTCAAGTTCTGTGAAGATTGTCATTGATGTTTTATCAGGATTGCATTCAATCTGTAGATTTCTTTGAGTAGTATAGACATGGTTCTTCCCATTCACAAACACAGGGGATCTTTCCATTTGCTTGTGTCCTCTTCAATGTATTTAGTTGAATTTTGTTGTTGTGTTGTCGTTGATTTTATATTTTGAGATGAAATCACTCTTCATTTATCTTTCACCATTCATAGACCCACAGCCCCACACCACTCACTTTTCCAGACCAAGTTAATCAAGTATCTGGTAGCTCCTTTGGCCAGGCTCAATATCCCTAGTTCCTCCAGCTTTTCCTCACATAACATAAACAACAACCCAGATCTCTGAGCTCTGGTTTATTGCCAGGAAGAAAGGATTTATTGTAGATAAAAGCATGGCTTTTGCCGACAGATAAATCCCTGGGTGGAATTTCAGTTCTAAATTCACATGCATGCTCAAGGGAAGTTTACTTCATCTGCCCATACTTTGGGTTCCTTTTATATAAATTGGTAGAGATGATACCCACCTCAAAAGTCCTCAGGATAAATAAATGTACTAATACATGTAAAATGCTAAGTACTATGTGTAGCCCTTTGTAGGCATTCAACAAATGCATTTGAATGGATGAATGAATGAACCTCTAGTTGGGTACTTCATCTAAACTCAGTGCTGAGATACTTTGTAGAATAAACAGCAAACCTGGAGAAGACCCTGCTGGGCATAGGAAAAAGACAAGGAAAAGATTCAAATGAGAACCCAGAGCTATCATGGATATGAGTTTTATACATAGGTCACCTCAGCCCTTTCTGTCACAATGTTACCAACGACCCAGGAAGCAGTGTGCTTCACATGCAGTACTCCACTCAGTACAGGGGCAGAGGAAGAGTCTTGAATGCATGTCTTTTCCTACTACTCTGGACATTCTCATAAAGATCCAACCACATACAAATTTGAAAACTCAAACACTAAGTTATTTTGGGAATGGGAGAAAAGGTACTTTATATCCTTTTTCCCCCCTCTACGAAAACAGCCGAGCAGACTTTCCTAACTCATTCCCAAAAGCTTCTTGTTTGGGCTGAGCTCAGTCCTGGAAGGTCTCACCCTGGAGAGAAAAGCCTGAGAAAGTCATTAAAGGCAAGTGAGAACCCTGGAATGGAAAGACACAGGAAGATGGAAATTCAATTGGATTTTTCTCCCAGGTGATCCATCTTTCAATAACAGGAAGATGAAACAAACCGCCTCAAGGATAACATCTCCTAAATCATTACGAACTTAAATATAGCTCGAAGTGGGGCTTTGGACACAATCTACCCTGCCTGAAATTCAGGCTCCTCTCTTTGTTATCTAGACTGTGACAAAGTGACTGAAATTACCTAGACCTCAGTTTTCCTCAACTATTAAAACCAGATAGTGGGCCTTATTTTGTAGATTTTGAGGTGAAACAAAGCAGAGAATCCAGTTCGTTCTACTGCTGGCATATTTGTTAGAACTATCTCATTAGGTGTAAACCAAGAAGTCTTTATCCCACATATTGGAATCAAATGATTAGCACCCAGAGTCCTTACTCCTTCCCCTCCTTCTTGCCTATTTAGCCTCTACTCCTATTCCTGTGTCCCTTCTGGTTCATGGTAGGAAGGAAAAACACTACCAATATATTATCCACTTGCTTCTCAGAAAAGGCTTAGCAAAGAGGAAGGACCACACGCATTAAGGTTGAAGTATGACATGAAAGGAAAGGGGTAGAAACCAGGGATGCTGCTAAGCATCATGCAATGCATACAATATTCTATAACAAGGAATTACCTAGCCCAACATGTCAATAGTGCCAAAGATGAGAACTACTGGTCTAGAATACACAGAACATACTGAATTGGTGGCACAAAAGGGAGATGATAGTAAAAGGATCTTGAATATCAGGCTAAGATTTCTTCTGAAAGACAATGCATTATAGGACTATAGGATTGCATTATAGGATTTGAGGTATGAAGAAAATAGAATTTGGGGAAGATTTGTATTGCAATGGTTTATCTAATATATTGAAACATAGAGAGTTCTAGGCATAATCATGCAAATGTACATCTTTTATATCATATTGTGGGTATAATGTCCCAACATCTGGTTGAAAAGTGAAAGAATCTATCAACAGGTTAATTTTATCTCCTTGGCATGAACAAACAAAAAGTTTGATTTCTGGTCCTCCCATTGATTAAGACTTCCTCTAAATTTTTGCAAGATAATTGAAGGGTTTAGAGAGAGTCAATTTAGTCTAACTAATAGTTTTGCATGATGGTAGACAAAACATCTGGTTGACTGGCACTTTCATTTCTCACTTGGCGGTTTTGAAGTGGAGGAAACATAATCATCGTTGATCCTTACCAGTCATCACTGTAAACCCAGCTGATCACAGGGTAGATTCAACTCATTCTAAAATAAAGGATGGTAGGTACCTATCTTCAATCTGAAAGATCATTGCTTGCAAAAAAATGAGCTCTAGAGTTCAAACTGAAGAACACAGCATAAGTCGTCTCATTGTGATTGTTCATATTCAAACACACTTTGAAGTTGTGTAATGTGTCTGGGAGTTTGCAATTCATCCATGCACTGGGCAAGGCCATGTTTTCTTTTTTTAATTTTTTAATTTGTTCTAATTTGTTGTACATAACAGTATAATGCATTTATTCATTTTGATAAAGCATACATAAATGGAGTGTAATCTCTCATTTTTCTGATCATACATATTGTAGGATCACATGGGTCATGCAGTCATAAATGTAGATGAGGTAATAATGTCTTATCCTTTCTACCCTCATACCACTTCCCCTCCCTTCATTCCCCTCTACCTAATATAAAGTAACTCTATTCTTCCCTATTCCCCACCTTACTGTGAATTAGCATCTGCATATCAGAGGAGATATTCAGCCTTTGGTTTTTTGGGATTGACTTAGTTCCCTTAGCATGATATTCTCTAACTCCATACATTTACCAGCAAATGCCATAATTTCCTTCTTCTTTAAAGCTGAGTAATAGTCCATCATGTGTGTGTGTGTGTATATATATATATATATATATATATATATATATATATATATATATAGTTTAGCTATTGTGAGTTTAGCTGCTATAAACATTAATGTGGCTGGGTAACTGTAGTATGCCGATTTTAAGTCCTTTGTGTATAAACTGAGGATTTGGATAACTGGGTCAAATGGTGATTACATTCCAAGTTTTCTGAGGAATCTTCATGCTGCTTTCCATAATGGTTGCACCATTTTGCAATCCCATCAGCAATATTCTTATATTCTTGATAATTGCCATTTTGATTGGAGTGAGATGAAACCTTAGAGTAGTTTTTATTTGCATTTCTCTAATTGCTAGAGATGTTGAACATTTTTTCATATATTTGTTGATTGATTGTATATCTTCTTCGGTGAAATGTCCATTCAGTTCCTTAGCCCATTTATTGATTGGGTTATTTGTTTCTTTGGTGTTAAGATTTTTGAGTTCTTTATATATCCTAGAGTTTAATGCTCTATTTGAAGTGCATGTGGTAAAGACTTTCTCCCAATCTATAGGCTCTCTCTTCACATTATTGTTTCTTTTGCTGAGAGAAGCTTTTTAGTTTCAATCCATCTCATTTATTGATTCTTGATGTAACTTCTTACACTTTAGGAGTCTTGTTAAGGAAGTCAGATCCTAGGCCTACATGGTGAAGATTTGGGTCTACTTTTTCTTCTATTAGGCACAGGGTCTCTGGTCTAATTCCTAGGTCCTTGATCCACTTTGAGTGGAATTTCATGCAGGGTGAGATTTAATTTCATGCAGTAGAGGTTTAATTTCATTTTGTTACATGTTGCTTTTCGTTTTTCCCAACACTATTTGTTGAATAGGCTATCTTTTCTCCAGTGAATGTTTTTGGCATCTTTGTCTAGTATGAGATAACCGTATTTATGTGAGTTTGTCTCTGTGTCTTCTATTCTGTACCATTGGTCTACACATCTGTTTTGGTGCCAATACCATGCTGTTTTTATTACTGTAGCTCTGTATTATAGTTTGAGGTCTGGTATTGTGGTGCCTCTTGCTTCATTTTTATTGCTAAAGATTGCTTTGGCTATTCTGGGTCTCTTATTTTTCCAAATGAATTTCATGATTGCTTTTTCTAGTTTTATGAAGAATGCCATTGGAATTTTGCTAGGAATTGCATTAAATTTGTATAGTGTTTTTGGTAGTATGGCCATTTTGACGATATTAATTCTGCCTATCTCGGAGCATGGGAGGTCTTTCCATCTTCTAAGATCTTCTTCACTAAAGAAGGCCATATTTTATAGACCAAGGCTGTCTATGTCTGGAGAAAGGGACTCCTTTCTCCTCACACACAAGCTGCTATCTACTTATTACTATGTACACCCAAGAGAATGTATCCACCCAGAAGAGTAGCATTGTTTTGTTTTAAATTCATCTGCCAAAAGATACACCTTATTCTAATTTATCTACAATACAGGCCAGTGGAAGCCTTGGTACCTTTATTCTGCCTTTCAAATACCACACATCTTTCTAAGCTCTGCTCATCTTATCTGCGTAAAGCCTTCTCTACAGCTATTATTCATGGTGATATTGTACATGACAACACTAGCAAAGATTCCTTGGATCACTGTGTCAAGCAGAATCAGAGTCTTATCAGGGTTCAGTGAGAAAGAGCTTTATGATCAACCACCAATGCCTTCTACGGTCATTAGATGAGTAGAAGGAGGTACTATGTGAACAAAGGATTTGCTCTCTTCATCCTTTCCTGACATTTATTGACAATGTCATTGATTTTTGGTACCAGTGCTAGACACTGCTGTAGCAATAGTAAGAAATAATAGATATTATCCTTTCTCTCTTAGAGCTTAAAGAGTTGGAAAGGGATCATTAAGGAACTAATCCTCCACATGAATAATAATCTCTAATTAAGTATAGCCACATTTGTTTGCTGCTTTATCCATGAAAAACTGGCATCTACTTCTTTGAATCTAGACAGACTGTGACTTGCTTTGACCAATAAATAGAATGTCACAGGGGCAACACTGTGTTAGTTCTGAACCCAAATTTTAAAAGGCCCGACAGGACACTTTTGCTCCTTCGATGCCAGTCACCAAAGTGTGAAGACTGTTGGAATGTTGGACTAGACTACTGAGTGAGAGAGCCCCCATGCAGAGATCCAGGAAAGGTAGCAGTCATGTTGGACCTAACAAAGCCATCCAAGCTCCCAAAGTACTGCCTCATGAGTGACCTCAGTCTTTACAATGTGGAGCAGAAAAATCACCCAGGTGAATGAAGTCAACCCAAAGAACTGTCAGAAACATACACTGTCATTGTTCTAATCCACAAAGTGTGGAGTTTGTGCAACAGACCTCCACCACATTTCCCTTTCCATTACATTACCCTGTTTTATTTTCTTTATAGCCTTTATCACTGCCTAAAATCTGTCTTCACTTACCTGTTGTTTGTTTTTCTAAGTGGGAGAAAAACTTCGTGAGAGATGTGACCTCACTTATACTGTTTCCTGCTATAACCTTGGTGCCTAGAACAATGCCTGACACAAAGCAGATGTAAATACTATACAAATAAATATTTGTAGAGTAAGAAAACAGGTGGTTAGCTACAACTGTAATAGATGTGGTAAGTGAAAATAGATGTTACCATAACAGTTAATGAGAGGATTAGACCTAGTGAGGGAGAGCAGGAGAGGCAAGGCTTGTTTTCATGAAATCTGCATCTGCTGTTTCTAGGATGAATGTTAGGAAACTCGTTACAGTTCAGTTGACCAGTCTTTCATAAGTGACAATATCATTTTAAACTTTTTGTGGTGGCAGAGTACATTTTTTTTTCCAAAATGCTTTTAAAACCATCTGCAAAGGACTCATCTATTAATTACCTACTTAACTAATTAAGTAAATAAGGAGTCTCCTGAGTTATAACAACATTTCACAAAAACTGCTCAAGAAAAGAAGATATGAAGTCTACTCTCCACCTCTGCTAAGGGCACATAGAAGGGAAATACCCTTCCAAATCTGAAAAAAAAAAAAAAAAAAAAAAATGCCTCTTTTTAAATGTGAGGGGAAATTTTAAGAGTATTTTGTTATTTCCTAATCAGAAACCCCATTGGAAATTTCTTAACATAGAGATAGAGCTCTTAAAGGAGGGAGCCAATGAGAGAGAAACAGGGAAAGATCTTTGTCTTCTCTCCCTGGGAATGTTTCCTTGCTGGGAAAGAGGAAAGCAGAAGAGATCTGAAGCAGAATGACCCACAGCAAGACACATTGTTCTCAGGCTGTGATGAGTGACAAAGCCAGCAACCAACACCCTTTCTTTGAAGCCAAAACATAAAGACAAGAAAATGAAGATCGGGAAAAGAAACAAATTAAACGAAAACAGGAAATAATGGAGGTGATATCCATTTTGATGATGGTTGTGCTAGACAGCTTTTTGTTGCTGAGACCAAAAATACCTAACTAGCACAACCTAGAGGAAGGAAGATTTATTTTTGCTTATATTTTCAGTTACAGTTCATGGTCAGCTGGCTCCAAGGGAAACATAATGGCAGAAGGGCATGGTGCAAGGAAGTTTTCTCAGTTCATGGCAGCCAAGAAGCAGAGAGAAGGAGGGGGAGCCTGGGGAGAGTCATAGCCCCCAAGAGCATGCCCCCAGTGACCTGTTTCCTTCAGTAACACACCACCTGCCTACAGCTACCACCCAGTAATCTATTCACTTTATTAGTCCTTCAAATGAATCCCCAGATGAGGTTTCAGCCCTTATGATCCAACCATTTCCTGAATGTTCCATGTCTGAACCTTACCGCACTGTGAACCATGCTTTCGACAATGCGTTTTCTGGGGAACATTCCAAATCCAAATCATAGCAGCTGTGTATGTAATACATATGTGGGGGGATTTGGTAGTATTAAATAATTTTGTCTTCCTGGTATTTTTTACATATTTTCACAAATATTTTATAAATATTTGTGTGTGTGTGTGTGTGTGTGTGTGTCTGGTTTATAAGCTTTTTGGCTGTTGTAACTAAAACACTTGACAAGAACAACTTTAGTGGAGGAAAAGTTTATTTGGAGGCTCACGGTTTCAGAGTCTCAGTCCACAGACAGCCAATCCATTCCTCAGGGCTTAAGACAGGGTTGAATATCATGGCGGAACACTGTGTGGAAGGAAGCAGCTCTCATGATGATCAGAGAACAGAAAGAGACTCCACATACAAAGACCCACCTCCAAGGACTCACCTCCACTAAATTCACCCTACCTGCCTTCAATTACTACTCGGTTAATCCCTATCAGGGGATTAATTCACTGATTGGGTTAAGGCTTTCATAATCTAATAATTTCTCCTCTAAATCTTCTTGCATTGTCTCACATGTGAAATTTTGGGGGACACCTAATGTCTAAACCAGAACATTATTCAACATATATATTTCAACACACATAAACATAAGTATATACACATGTATATATCATATCACAAGTTCTGTTTTTAAATTTTCCTCTAAATTATTTCTTTGAACTTTGTTTAAAACTTTGTTTTATTTGATTTAATACAGAGATAGATGGTTGGCATAAAAGTAATGGACATTCATAGTCATAAAACTTTGTGATGAATTTCAACAAAATAACATGATAACTTAGTATGTAGAGAGAGAACAAAATTCAAGTAAACTCATACTTGATTAATTTTGACTTCTGTTTCAATCTTTGATCCAATACTTCAGACACTGGGAACAATAGTCAACTACTTACATTTAAACAACAGGTACTTTCTACCCAATTTAAGAAATGTTTACAAAGTACTTTCTATTGTTGGTCTGACACTACAGCAGGGAAAAATGTGGACAAAAAATTATGATTTATCTATAAAAAGAGATACATAGGAAGTAAATTATAAATGAGCTAAGAGTTCTCTCAAAAAATTTTGATTTCACATTGTTCCCTTATAAAGCGCTTGAGATGATTTTGTAAAATAGTGCGAATAAAGACCTTGATTCTGTACTTAACACAGCATACATTCAAAAACTTGAAGTTTCCCATCCCCTGGGCATGTCAGCAAACAGAAAATGATGCCAATGTATCCTGGATTTGAAAGTTTGATGAGGGCAAAGACTATATCTGCCCATTCTTTCTTACAGCTCTAGTGCTTCCATTTCATTGTGAATGACTGAGTTGATCCCTCTGAAAGCTTAAATACAAGACAAACAACAAACTGTGCAATTTTGTAGCACTCCCTGCTATTGAACACAAGAACTGCACCTCACTCATATTTTGCAACCCCATGGTGATCAGAACTGTGCCTAAGGAAGAATAGGAAGTTCAGACCAATGGGAAAAGAACAGCGTGGTAGGAGAAAAAGTTTTGTTTCTGCACTTATCACCTGTAAATCACATAATCTCTAAATGCCAACATCCCTACTTGTTAAGAGGGTTCTGAAATGCTTGCTTCCATCACCAGTCACATGAGATGAAATATGCAGAAGTGCTCTGAGAACAATAAGATACAACACAATATAAAGGACTGTTTTGGCACTTTGATGTGTTAAGCCCCTGCTATCCATTTCCATCCAACCATCTCTTCTCTGAGACTCTTCTTTCAGGAGGTATCTAATAAAGACTTTTGAAACAAAACAGGCAGCAAAATAGATTTGTTGCCAGTAAATATCAGCTTGTTAATTGCCAAGAGGTCTTCTCACTTTGCCATTTACTTTGATGAACTCAATAAAATGTAGGTACTGATCCTCAGACTGGCAACTCCAGAAACTAAACCTTAACAATTTTACAAAGTAGATTATATTCAGCATGATAACTCGTGCTTCTATGAGTGTATAAACCAGGGTATATGTTTTTAAAAAGGAATACAACTACCTTTTTCTGTTGCACTTTATCTCCCTCTATGAAAGCTATGTGAAAATCACCTTATCAGAAGACTGATAAGAAGAGAATCAGATCCCTCATAGTTAACTCTTGTGATTGGAATGTTTAATGATATCACTGTTTCTGCTTCCATGATAAGGATGCATCTGCTTGGGAAAAATGGGTGTTTACATGTCTAATCAGAACACTATCTTTTCTGATTTATGTCTTTCTGTTTCTCCTGGCCAACATCCCTCTGACTGACATTTGTTCTTTAGAAAAGGTAATGCCTTTAATCATGTTTCAGCTGTCTCTTTTATGTAATTTTGCCTATTGCTGACCTATCAAATCTAAATATTCATTTTATTGTTTAACTTTTACGTGGCTATCATGTTTCTTTTTTTCCTGTATTCGTAGGGGCCAGTTTACTGTTGTCCCATCTGTCACCAACAATAATAACCTTTTAGTTTATCTCTTAATCCAATAGCCACTTCTTGGTCCACATTCTCTTTCACCTCTGCAGCATGACAAGGTTCACCGTGCTTGCAATAGGCAGGGTCAGGCAGTATTTTCCCAAGAGTATATCTATGGCCTTTTGGAAAAATTATCTTTTCCCATTGTGTTTGAAAGGTAATTTCTGAATTTTGAATTCCCAGCTCCAGCGATGGAAACCCAGTATATCAGATTCTGGTTCTGCTAGGGTCAGCACATGACTAGATATCACACTCTTTTGAGATTAATTTCCTGAAGAGATATTTACTGAATAGTTCCAACTTCTTACATTTTGTCCTCTAGATTGATCTGTGTGTGTGTGTGTGTGTGTGCGTTTGTGTGAGATACCTACATTAAATAGATAGATGGATATAGATAGATAAATAGATAGATTCGTTCATTCTTGATTCCTCTCAATCCTAAACCTATTCTTTGTAATGCCTTTTGATTCTGTGAGCCCCTAAAATTCTCCCATTAAAGCAATTGTTTAATGTAGTCAGAGAAGTTTTCAATGCTTAGTACCAAAAAGATTTTTTGTCTCCCAAGTACATTGAAAGCAGCAAAAATGAATTTTCTTTACCTTCCCAACTACTACTGCCTTATACATAAACGTCCTCAATAAAATTTGCATAACTGAACTATTGTATGTTATATAGTCAGAAGCTATGAGTTGAACTTAATTCAGATGAACTGAATAAACATTTCTCAGATTCATAGTAACTATGAAATTGGAATATTTTACCACCATTCAGAAATTGTGGTCACAAGATTAGATTCTGATTTTTGACAAATACAAGTTCAGCAACTCCTTATTTAAACTCATCCTAGAAAAAGGACCGCGCTATGCCAATAGGAGTTCTGGCAAGAATCTACAAGTGAAATGCTCAGAAGCAACTGCCTACGTCTGTAGGTGGAAAGCCATCATGAAGTAGCTATAGAGGACTGCACTGTTTGTTTGGGCCCCTAATTTAACCACAGACTCTAAATCAACAGCATTGGTTTGCAGAATCGGATGGAAAAACACATACTAAATAGCAATTGCAGAAAATACTGTGGATTGGGTTTTTTCCTTCTCAAGCTCAGAAAAAGAATTTGTTTGTTTTCTATGTTACTGGGTTTCTATAGTATCTCCCTTATCCAAAGTTTGATCTATTCCATTTGGCACTTATGCAAGTCAGTTAAACAAAAATGAGAGCTTGCAGTTGTGTTTCTGGGAAACTTTCTCAATAAGCCTATTGAATAAGATGCCTTTTTTTTAAATAGGTGGGCCTTGATTTTAAAAATGACCAGTATTTACATGGTTTAAATGTTTAACAAAACAGGACTATATGCTAACTTTATCAAGTAGTATTTCTACTTATTCTTGAGAATGGACCTATTCCTGGGGAGAAACCATGAATTACTGCTAACCACAGCAGAGCTGGATTTCATCAATTTAGCCACAGAACTTGCTGAGCACTGCTCCACACTTCTACCAGAAACAAGTATAACATACAGACAAAATGCACTCAGCAACTTTTTCTATCTTGATCATATGTGCCCTTCCCCAATTTTGCAGAACTCTCAAACCTACATAGCCATGCATTACTTAATGATAGGGATACTATTTTGAGAAATTCACTGTGAGACAATTTCATCCTGAAGCAAACATCATAGACTGTACTTACCCACACTAACATGGCTATAGTGTCATTAAGCAATATAATGATATATCAGGCCACCATCATATTTGTGATCCATCAGTGGAGTGCCTGAGTACATTCTTCAAAGAGATATCCTCAAAGATGGATATTCTCCATGAAAAACAAGCTTCATTTGCAGTCACAGATTGTGATACAAAGGGAAACCTTGGGGACAAAAGAGAGTGTCCCAACCAAGAGAAATCACCCTAAATTTCTATAACAGAGATGACTTAAAGAAAATTAAAATAAATAGTTTTGACACTAAGAAAAATGTAAGAAAAAAGAAAGTATAATAATCCTTCTTTTCTTCAGAAGCATAAAGAAAATAAATAAGGAAGCAAGCTTTGGCAAGGAGTGACCCCTCTTACTTCAGAGTAATTGTCTTAATTTGTTTGGGCAAATATAACAGAATACCATGGATTAGGTAGCATATAAACAACAGAAATTATTTCTTCCCCGTGTTAGAAGCTGGGAATCCCAAGACAAAAACACCAGGAGGTCTGGTATCTGGTGAGGGACCATTTCCTGACACGCATATTGCTTTCCCATCGTCTCCTCACCTGGTAAAACATAGAAGGCAGCTCCCTGCAGCCTCTTCTATGATGGTGCTAACCACCTCCAAGAGGTCTCAGCTCTAAAAACACCACATTGATGATTAAGTTTAAAAATGAACTTTGGGGAACCCAAATGTCAGACCACAGGAGTAATGATGGAAGGTTTATCCAAGGCAAGGAGTGATGTGGTGCATGCTGAACATTGTCATCTAGGTAGAGTGCCCAACTCAAATCCTAGGGATTATAGATGATGAAGTAGAAATTACACCATAAATTAGTTGTCTATAGAGGAAAAAACAATTGTATTTCTGCCTCACCCACAGAAATCAACTCCAAACAAATAAAGAACTGATGTCAAAAACAAAAACTTCAGTGAAAGATTAAAGGTAAATTTGTTTCTCATTTTAATGTAGAGAAGGATTACTTAAAATCCAAAATATGTCAATATGAATGGAGAACATCACTGAATTTATCTGTATTAAAATTAAGACCACTTTGGCTGGTGTTGTAGCTCAGTAGTAGAGTGCTTACCTCACATCTGTGAGGCACTGGGTTAGATCCTCAGCACCACAAAAAAATAAAATAAAGGTATTATGTCAATCTACAACCCCAATTTAAAAAAAAAAAAATTAAGACCACTTGCTAATCATGGGAAGACCTGTTAAAGGAAGTGAAAAATGTATGTTATAAATTGGAAAAAAGAATTTTCCACATGTATACCTAATAAAAGACCAATAACAAGAATACATAAAGCATTCTTAAAAATCATAAAGAAAAGATAAAAACACAATTAAAAATGGTTGAAAGACATGAACAAGCACCTCAAGGTAAAGTAAACACAATTGACAATACACATACAAAGAAATATTCTGTGGCTTGGCATGGTGGTGCACACCTGTAATCTCGGCTACTTGGAAGGCTGAGGCAAGAGAATGGCAAGTTCAAGGCCAGTCTGGGCAACTTGATGAGACTTTGCCTCAAAATTTAAATATATCTATATGGAAAGAGAGATATGTGCAAATTAAAACTACACTGAGATTCCATCTCACTCTAATCAGAGTGATAATTCTCAAGAATACAAGTAACAATAAATGTTGTTGTAATATATATATATTATATTATATTATATATATATATAGAGAGAGAGAGAGAAGACAGAGAGAGAGAGAGAGAGAAAAACAAACAGCCAGGATTAGAGATGTAACTCAGTAGTGAAGAAGTGCCCTTGGGTTCCATTCATCCCTAGTATCAACAACAACAAAAGAAAGAAAGAAAAAGAGAGAGAGAGAAAGTAAACAAGAAAGAAAGGTTGGAGCTGTTTCAATAGATATGTGGAAAATGCAAATTATAACATATTTTAGGTTAATTTCATTGGCAAAAGAATAAAAATTATATTAATGTTGACAACACCAAGTATTGGAGACCATGTAGACTAGCAGGATTGAGAGGTAAAGAAACTTACCAAGACCAATTTATTGTGGGTCAATCTTCTAGAAAAGGAGCTGGCTCCTCTAAAACTCCATAGAAACCAGCTTTGTTCAAATGCCTAAGGTCCAAAATTAATCCATCACAAGGCTTAGACCACAGCTCCCTGATTATGCCACATGATGGACTGTTTCTTCCTGAAACATGAACATTTGTGTCATGTGACAAGCCCTATCATTCAATCACCATCATGTATATGCAGCTACCAGATTTGGAACCTGAACTGCAGATTACCACAAAGAAGAGGCAGTCCTAACCCCTATCTAGAAGAATCAGACAGCAGCATAGGGATGGACTGAAAGTTCTAATATGTTACTTTGCTACTTTTTGGACTCAGATTATATCAAGAAAAGAGTTACAGCAACTTAAATCATGCAGATTAAAAGCCTCACAACACATCAAACTAAAAAGCTTCTTCACAGCAAAGGAAACAATCAAGAACGTGAAGAAAGAGCCTACGGAATGGAGAAACTCTTTACCACAAGCACCTCAGATACAGCATTAATCTCCAGATATAAATATAACCTAAAAAACTTAAAATAATGCTGTCAATAACTAGGCAAAGGAACTGAATGGGCTCTTCACAGAAGATATATGAATGGTCAACAATTAAATTTTAGAAATGTTCAACATCTCTAGCAATTAGAGAAAGGTAAATTAAACTACACTGAGATTTTATCACGCTCCAGTCAGAATGGCAATTATCAAGAATACAAGTAACAATAAATGTTGGCAAGGATGTGGGAAAATAGGCTCACTCACACATTGCTGGTGGGACTGCAAATTGGTGCAACCACTCTGGAAAGCAATATGGAGATTCCTCAGAAAACTAGGAATGGAACCACCATTTGACCCAGTTATTACACTCCTTGGTCTATACCCAAAGGACTTTAAAATCAGCATACTACAGTGACACCGTCACATTAATGTTTACAGCAGCTTAATTCACAATAACTAAGCTTCGTAATCAACCTAGGTGCCCTTCAAAAGATAAATGGATAAAGAAAATGTGGTAGAGATCCACAATGGGATATTACTCAGCCATAAAGAAGAATGAAAGTATGGCATTTGCCAGTAAATGAATGGAACTGAAGAGTATCATAATAAGTAAAATAAGTCAATTCCAAAAAACTAAGGGCCAAATGTTCTCTCTGATATGTGGATGCTAACACGCAATGGGGGGGGGGGGTGGATAGAAGTTCACTGGATTAGACAAAGGGGAGCGAAGGGAAAGGAAGGGAAGGGAGGGGAGATAGGAATAGGAAAGACAGTTGAATGAAGGAGATGTAACTTTCCTATGGTCACGTATGAATACATGACCAGTGTAACTGCACATCATGTACAACCACAAGATTGAGATCCTAATTAGAATAAGTTATACTCCTCGTATGTATAATATGTCAAAATATACTCTACTGTCATGCATATCTAAAAAGAACAAATGAAAAAATAAAAACATAGAAGCCTCACAATCCAAGAAGCAGAGTCTTCCCCTTATAATCTGAAATCTGGCTATGCTAGGTAACTGTGTTTCACCCTATTATCAAGCAGGCAAACAGGGCCCCAAACAACAGTCTAATTCTTATATTGGGTGTTGGGTCCACAAGTGTTTGCTATATTGCTGAAAATAAGTAAATAATTATAAACAAAAAGACAAAAAAACACAAGTGAAATCATTCGTGAGCCAGTTATGGGATTAGTTTATAAAACACTATTAATTAATCTAATTAATCCAATCCTGTAACTTGAGTCTAAAATAGAAGGGAAAAAATTTTTATTTTATAACTTTAATTTAGGTAGTTCACATGCCTTACCTAAAATTGTAGCGATAATTTGTGATGTGATACATCATTTATATTTATTTTTTTCATGTTTTCCGTATATTGTGATGTTTTGATGTCTTCAAATGTTTTTCCGGCTGAGTAGAGGCTGCCCTCTGCCACTTGACAATTCTTAGAGATAGCGACAGCTCAGCTGGGAACATGCCTTTCCTCTGTAAACCAATCCAGAGCCATGTCTCCTCCATCTGGCCCCACACACCCCGTAGACAATATTCCTTTCTCAAGTTCTTACTCTTCTCCCAATATTCAAATCACGTAGTAAGTAAGGAGATTTCCTCCTTACACCAACCGTGCAGTCAGAGTTTTTGGAACTAATTGGGACGATGATCATGACAGAAAAATAGAGAACGTTATAAAAACATTTAAAGCTGAGAGTAAATTTAAAATATTGTGAGCTAGGCACAGTGGTGTATACCTGTGATCTCTGCTACTCAGGAGACTGAGACAGGAGGATGGCAAATTCAGAGCCGACATAGTCAATTTACAGAGATCATGTCTCAAAATAAAAGGGGCTAGGGATATAGCTCAATGCTAGAGAGCCACTGGATTTAATTCCCAGTAGTGGGGAAAAAAAAAAAAAAAAAAAAAAGTCCTATAAATACATATGGATAAGGAAAGGATATGAGATTTAAGATCTAGTTAAATTTGCTTAAGGGAGTAAAGGACATAAACATACTCTCTCCCAATAATAAAATTTCCCCCAGAACTTCACGTGTTGGGCCATGTTCTTGAGGAGATCTCAATATAGAATATGTCTTCTTCCAGTTATAGTCTAAATTCATCTACTACAACATATTATCAAACCCTAAATCCATTTTCTCAGGCATATGTTTAAGTCACTTGTTCTAGTACTCAAAAAATACCTCACAAATACAAAACAGCCTGGAGAGTACTTCATTTGTTCGACAGCAATCAGCAAACCAAATTATCTGTTACTCTGTTGAAGTCATTTGATGGCTGCCTTGCAGAAAAGCTTCATGCAGGAGATACAAGAAAACTGCCAGAAAAATTCCCTCGAGTCCCACTGGATCTCCTAGAATTTTCCCAAAAAATAATAAGAGGAAACCAATTAATTTTGTGGAGGACCTGTAGGATTCAGACCAATGTTGCAATGTTGATTGGGAAACCACTGGGTAATTATAGGAAAGCATCACCTACCCTCAAATTCACAGATAGCATTTGTTCTGCCCCATTTCCAGCAATTTGAGTTAAACTGTCACCAACATTTAATTACACACTTTTCTAACTGTAGAAATTCTAAACACTAACTTCTGGAGGTGATGGAGGTGGCTGTTGGTGATAATGCATGCTTCACATGATACCAGTCAGCACTATAGAAAATTCCTGCCTTCTGTTCAACAGGTGCTTAACAGAACTCAGTGGTTCACATATCTAAGGTCAGATTTGTATTCCAGTGGGTCTTTCTTTTCTGTTCTTTTTATTGGTTCTTTTTACTTATACATGACAATAGAATCCATGTTGATGTAATTATACAAGCATGGAATATATAGCATCCTAATTAGGACCCCATTCTTGTGGACATACATGATGGTGAGATTCACTGTGGTGTATTCACCTATGTATGAGAAAATTATGTCAGCTTCATTCACCATCTTTCCTTTTCCTGTCTCTCCTCTTTTCCCTTCATCACCTTTGTCTAATCCACTCAACTTCTATTCTCCCTACCCCCTTATATTGTGTTAGCTTCCACATATCAGTAAAAATATTTGACCTTTAATTTTTAGGGGACTGGCTTATTTTACTTGGTATAATAGTCTCCAGATCCATCCACTTACTGGAAAATGTCATAGTCATTCTTCTTAATGGCTGAATAATACTCCATTGTGTCACTGGGTCTCCAGGAGAGAAGTTAAAAATAACTTAAAGCAAAGATAGCTCTCAGAAAGAAGTAAGAAGAAAACATTTCTATCTTCGGAGTCTCCTCAACTCTCCCCTCTTACACTTTTTACTCAAATCCACAAAGAGATGTTGGCCTCCTCTTTTCATGTTCTGATAGCCCTAGATGATCTGACTCCTGCCTGTATGACCTCATCTCTTCCCATTCTCCCCTTTATTGCTTTGTGCATTTATGGTCTGCTTCTCAAATGCACTACGTTGACCACTTTCTCAAACAATTTTGTGTTGCTCTTTCCTTGCCTAAAATTTTCTTATCCTCTTCCTCAGCCTGCTGTTCTCTCTGCCTGGAATGTTTATTCCCTTCTCCCAAAGATGGACTCCTCTTCCTTTAAGTCTCTGCTTAAGTATTTTCTTCATTTAAAAAAAAAGTACCTAATTAACTAATATCCTTTCATTAAATTTCTCTACAGCCTATTATCCTGTTTAGTATTTTTTACAGCATTCCATTCACTGAAATTATCTTGTCAATTTATTTATGTGTGTGTGTGTGTGTGTGTGTGTGTGTGTGTTTCTGGGGATCACACCAGGGCCTGTGCAAGCTAGGTATGCACTCTAGCTGAGCGAGGGCCCCACAACCTATCAATTTGTTTACTTATTTCACCGCACCTAATGACACAGAAGCTCCTTGAGGAACATCTTAAGCAGACCTTAGTGGACTCTTAAATTTGCTTGTTATATGAATACTGTAGTCACTTCACGTTGCACAGTGGTGAACAGCTCAGGTTTTAAAGTCAGTACTGAGTTTGAATTCCCGCTTCTAAATAATATGTTAATAAATTTATGCATTACTTAACATCTCTAAGCATCAGTCTCCTCATTTGTAAAATAGGAACAAAAATATCTACCTCAGTGGGTTTTGTGAAGATTAAACAAAATAAAGCACAAGATACTAATGGAAGTATCTGCCCTAGAATAGATGATCAAGAAAAATCAGCAATGAAGTAATGCCTATCCCAAAAGACATCTGCATCTAAAAAGATCTCAAGGAGATTTAAATCTCAATGAGGAGATGCTGTGTGTTGCTAGCCATGGGGTTAGCTACCCCTAGTGTGCTTTCTCTGAGCAGAGGAGAGATCTCATTAAGAAGATAATTAGCACTCTTCACATTATGCTTGGAGACAAGCTTATCAATAGAAAAGCAAGCAAGAATTATCTTTTGCAAGATGACAGAGTCAGATTTTGCCCGTTACATGACTGATGAGTAGGCCTTACCCAGTAGCATCTCCTGAGAATTTACCACATGCAAGTATTGCCCGTGCAGACTCATAAAACATCAGTCTCCTTTACTGAGACTCCCCTGCATCATCTTAATTAAAACATATAATCTAGAGATCAATTTATTAAATTATGAGATCTTAAATTACAAATGTAAAATATTCATATGGACTTGATCTGTTTCTTTTCTCCCACTTGGAAAAAAATTTATTGAAGTCCAATTGTGATTCAAAAATAGTCTGATGAAGAAAACTATTTGTAGGTTTCAAATATTATTGGAAATATGTTGTAGAGACATTCTTCAGCAGATGTACTACAAAAATCCTTGACAGGTGCAGGAGGAATGCTGTTTTTCTCCTCTAAACCCTTTTCCTCAAGGTCTCCTCACATTCCAACTGGTCCTTTCCTTCGACATCTCACTATCATTTATCCTGCAACAGCTTGGGTCTCACTAATGCAACCAGCTCATAGCCTGGTCTCCAGGATGGGAGAAATTTTCAGCCATCCAGTCGTGTGATCAATTTCCAGGATGTATTTTCTATAATTGTATTCTTAAAGCATTTTATTTTTAAAGGTCTTCGTGTGAATTCCATGTGTACTCTTGGTGTCTGTGAGTTGACACATTTAAATTTGTTAATGATTGTATGAGTAATAAGGATCTATATATGGAGACTGTTCAAAATATTTGTTTTACTCCTTCAGAGAACACAGTAGGATTGCAGTCCTACCTCCTTGAAGGGATGCATAACCATTGACTTTGACGAACAAAAAGAGTAGGAATATTATTATGTGATGCTTTAAATACCAGGCATCATGAGCCATGCTTATTTTCTGTCTGTCACAGCATCTGGTGATGCTCTAGGTGGTAGAGGTTTCATCTATCTTGATCCCCAAGTTCACAGACCACCCATGATGGGCATGTGGTATATGTAAGAAAATGTCCACTTCTGTCTTAAAGCACTGATATTTGCAGTTATTTACTAATGTACCATTTTTTAATATTAAAGATAAAAAATACCTAGACTGTCCCCTGATACTATCTGCTTTTACCTTCACTTAGAAGTATTTCATGCTCATCATCCAGAAAATTAGATTATTGAATCAGAAAATGTTTACAGCTCTTTCAAGTCACAAATTATACTTCTAATTTTACTGAAGATTTTCCTGGGCTCGGTCTTTAAGTTGATGTTCCTATTGACAAATCTGTGTTTTTATTGAGCAACCCATTCAGATGAGTTTCCAATATTTTTATCATCTGATCCTAGGACTTTCCTTTTTGCAAGTCTTTGGGAGAAATAACTGCATTTTTGATAGCAAAAAGGAAGACTCACAGACAAGTTCTTTGCTATGTTTAAAAGAGGTTCTTTTCCTAGGCATTTGAGTTTTTAAAAACAGAGTTCAGTTAAAGTAACTTTACTTGGGAATTGGTAGGTAAAACAAAAGTTACTTGTGGCACTATAAAGTAAATAAAAAAAAAGGAAAAAATCTAACTGCTAAGAAAATATTGAGGAGGAGGAAAGGCTCATGTAGGGTATGGTAGCAACATTAAAATACATACTTGGAGAGGGAAGAAAAGTTCCCATGAGAGGTAAAAACATCTGCTATCATAAATTACTAAGAAAAAAAACAATGCTTATACCAAGTGTGTAAACTACTAACTGATGGAACATGTTCTTCAGTTCAAACAATTTCTAATAGAAATTACCACTCCTCATTAAGCTTTGTTCCATTAGCAAATGAGAGAAGGCTGCAGATGAATCTTTTGCACTTTCTTATTCTTTTACATGTTCATCTTGAAAACTCAAAACATTCCTCACTGAGGAAAACATATGGAATGACTAAATCTCAAGTATTAATTCAAACCCATTTTTCTCTCCACTATCCCAAGATGCAAAATACAGCTGAGAACAAAGTCAGAGCATAAAACACAGACTTCCCTCTCCTAGGCTCAGATAACAGACATGCAGCCAAATGGAATTTCACCAAACTTTCTAAAATGAGTAACATAGTGTGAGCATTGTTCCCTTGGGAACATTATGAAAATGAGCCGTCTATCACAGGGTTCTCCAAGAAAAACCCTGAGAAAAATGGGCATTTGACTTTACCTCGAGACAACTGTAGAAAATTACAAACATCTAAGAATAGCCTGAAGTAAAAAACTAAAATTTTCCCTAAATATGATAATAAAAAAGAAATTAAAATCATTGAATGTCTATAATTCATTCTTTCAGCAACATCTATTGGTTATATACAAAGTGCCAAGAACCATGTTAGATGCTTTCACATGAACTGTCTCTCTTGGTCAAGAACCATATAAAGCACATATTAATTTGTAGAAGAATGGCTTGTCTGGAGTCCCACAACTAATGGGACCTTTTATGCAAGAAGTATTTATTAAGGATCTGTTAAATGCTGACACTTCTTTGTGCACTAGAGTCCATCATAAATATTTGAGGGACTCAAGATGAGAGTATAAATTGAGGTTCCTACACCACATGTATAAATACTTAAAATTATAAATAGCAATGGGCTGGAGCCAGGTCTTCTAGGCTGAAGAGTGCTGATTATATGCATCTTTTCCCAAACTCACGTACAGTAATGTTGCAATGGTAGAGAGAAATAAGTCACAGTGGAAGCATTTTGGTCAAGATAAACGGCAAACCCTAGAACTGGATAGGTGTTTGCCTGTATATTCATTTATTTCCCAAGAGTCTCTTATTAAGCATTTACTAACTTATCACCATTTATAAAGCATAACTGGTAAGTACAAAGAAGTTCTATCTTCCAAACTTGGAAAATACACCTTCATAATAACCTGGAAGGCCATGTTTGAGTTAAATGCCAGATTCCTTATTATTCCATGCCAGGATTTGGCAGGGAAGAGAGTCATTCCCTAGATTCCAGTCCCCAGACTGCAGCCTGAAGCCCTAGCTTTCTCCACTTCTCATTCCATCCTGTGTTCACCTTGCACTGGGAGGGAGTTCATGTGAACAAAGTAGCCATTCCAACACACCCACCTTCTTCCCATGTGTATATACCATGCATGCAAATAAAAGCTGTCTGTAGACCACCCCCTTAGGCTTAGGAGCATACAAACCAGTGTGGTAGGACAACATCAGTGGTCAGGAAGAAGGGGTCAGTCACATATCCTAGAAGCAGATACAAGTATGGGTGGGTCTAAAAAGTTAAGGTCTGGGATCCCAGACCATTATTTAGAATAAAGGGATGGTGTGGACTCTGGATGGGTCTCTTAATCCCAAAGATAAATCATCCTTTGGTGATTGGTACAACGGGAAGTGGACAAAAACAGAGCCCTCTAAAACACAGGACCCAGGATAGAGGTCCTTACTGCCTGTTCAAAAAATGGTACCAAATATAAGTCTTCCAAAGCTCTTGTGAGCTCCCATTCCACTGATGTCTGACATAAAATAAATGAATACTTTTGAAGATCAAATTATCTATATTTCCACCCCTCTTTATAATCCAAGTAAAATAATAGTATTAATTACCATCTATTAACAGTTTGCTGTTATCTCAGAACTTACTAAGTTCTTGAAGATGGAGTGACTCAAAATTCAGGATTTGGTTGCTACTTTTAGTTAGCAATAATTTATGTTATTTACAAAAGTAATAACTAATTTATGTTATTTACAAAAGTAATTATTATTTAATAGATTTTGTGTTATATGCTAATATTTATTTATCATAGAATATTTGTTATTGGATGGACTCAGAGCAGCTTCTCATTCATTAAAAGTGCTCCTTCTGTCTATCCAGATGAACCTTTTGAAAATTCTGGTCTGACCTTGTTCCTTGATCAGGATCCTGTCACCATGCATGACAGAAGCACTTTCATTATTTATCTGAGAATTAGAAACACAAGGGCAGAGTTTCAGCATATTGGCTCCAATACCAATGCTGCCCCATATAAGTGTTAGTACCTTCTGTACTTCTTGAAGCGCTGTGGGCCCATTTCCTCCACCTGCAATCCACAATGTTAGCATTGCCTGCTATTTCCAGGATGGTGCACTGAAAGCCACATGTGAAAGCAAGCTGAAGACTGTAAAGGGCTACACCACAGACAGGGAAGAGCCCTCACCAAATGCCTCATGTTATGTTCTTCAATCTTAAGGAGTCTTATTTATTTATCTTAAGGTCTATTTTTTTAAAAAATAATTATTGCATATATTTTCAGTGTGCAATGTATTGCTTTGCTATATGCATATATTGTGAAATGGTTAAATCAAACTAATTAACATACCCATTACTTTGCATACTTATCAGTTTTTGCTGTGACATTTAAGATCTATTCTCTGAATGATTTTTAAGTATACATTATTATCAGTTTATAATCACCTATACAACAGATCTCCTGAACTTTTTTTATCCTATATCAGTCAAACTTTATACCTTTCTTTGAGTAACATCTCCTCAGTCCCTCACCCCAATCTCCAGCCTCTGGCAAATATCATTCTACCATCTGCTTCTATGAGTTTGGTGTTTTTAGATCCCACATAATCGAGATCATACAGTACTTGTCTTTCTGTGTCTGGCTTATGTTCTCCAGCTTCATCCATGTTGTTGCAAATGACTAGATTTCCTTCATTTTTTTAGGTTGAATGATATTTCATTGTATGTGTGTATGTGTGTGCACATGTGTGTATGTGCTCACATGTGTGAGAGAGATTTCCTTTATCAATTCATTTGTTCATCTGTTGATGGACACGAGGTTGACTCCCTATCTTAGACATTGTAAACAAAACTGCAATGACAATGTCCTGGGCAATGGTTTGTTGTTGTTGTTGTTGTTGTTTTGTTTTGTTTTGTTTTAATATGACCCTAAAACAGGCATCAAAAACAATATTAGACAAAAACGATTAAATTAGCTAACAATTTTCTGCACCACCAAGGAAACAATAGAGTGAAGAAGAGACAGGCTATGGAATGGGATAAAATACTTGCAAACCATACAACTAATAAGGAGTTAACATTCAAAGTATGCAAGCAACTAAAGCAATCCAAACAAGAAAACAAATAGCCTGATTTAAAAAATGGAAAAAGAATCTGAATTGAAATTTATCCAAAGTAGACATACAAATGTCCAACAGGTAGGAAAATACCCCCAAATCATTAATGATCAGGGAAATGAAAACTAAAGCCACAATGAGGTAGCACTTTACACTGTTAGCATGGCTTTTCAAAGAGATGACAGATGTGCTGGCAAGGATGTGGATACAAGGGAGACCTTGTCCGCAGGTGACCATAAAGTAAAGCAGTACAGCCATTGTGAAAAACAGCATGGCGGCTCCACAACAGGCTGAAAGTCAAACTACCGCCAAGTGTGTTGGTGCACATCTATAATCCCAGCAGCCCAGGAGGCTGAGACAGGAGGACCCCAAGTTCAAAGATGGCCTCGGCAACTTAGCAAGACCCTGTTTCAAAATAAAAAATAAAAAAGGTCCGGAGAGGTGGCTCAATGGTTCAATCCCTGGTACCAAAATAAATAAATAAATCTACCACTTGAGCCAACAATCCCACCACTGGGTACATATGCAAAGAACAGGAAATCCATCTGTTCAAAAGACATCATCTGCATTCCCATGTCCATTTACGAGATTCCTTCCAGTGAAGAACAGGGTTTTGTTTGTCTGCTTGTCTGTTTATTTGCCTATTGGTTTGTAGAAATTGACTCTTTATTTACAAATTTTTAAATCTTATTGACAGATTTATTTGTGGTCTGTTTCATTTTATTTACTTACTCCATTAGCAACCACGTACATGCAACATATTTTTTCAACAACTTCCTTCAAGCTGAAACAGCACTTACTTGATTCAAGCAAATTTTTTTCTAAAGCACAAGAGTCAAGTAAAATTAGCTGTATTTTTGTTATGTCATGAATTATTAAAATATAATCACTGACTACTTCTAGCTCATCTATACCTTTGATTGCTGTGGTTTTAAATGCTGGCCATATTTAATAATGTACCCCAAATACACACCTCCCCCCCACACATGGGAAACAAGCTGCTGTCACCTTCATTGGACACTGGGTGTCAGTAATTTGACCTGGAGACTTGGGGAAGGAAGGGAAGTGGAGGAGGTGACACAGATGCAGACACAGTGTAAATGTTACTGTGAAAGGAATTGACAGAGCATCATTGAGGGAGGGGACACTGCTATTCTGGAAAACAGGGATCATTCTGGGCAACAAACTGTAGAGGAAATCACCATGGAGTTAGGCCGCATTTCTCTCTCTCTTTGGTTCACTCTTTTGTTTCTTTTCGTCTGAGTCTCACAGCAGTGTGACTCCTTTGGGCAAGAAGCAACAAGTTGCAGGCTGAGGCTGCCTCTGTCTTCTTGGGAAGAGCAGAGGTGGTGAGAGGAGGGCCGAAGGCTCATACTTCTCTCTTTCCTGGACTTCACCTGCTACCTGGTGACTCTTTCTTAATATAACAAGGACCATGTTAGGAAATGGAACTTGGAACTTGTCCAACAAGCCCTCCTCCAGCACTGGGCACTCCCCAAGTAAATGCCTGGCAGCCAAGCTCTGGATCCCTGGCACAATGCCCACCCTGGCCTTTCCCTTTTGTTGCCATAAAGGCTGTGTGTTGTGAGTAAATCACTGAGCAACCAACTGCCTTCCGAAGAGCTCCAGGTTCTCTGGCAACTGCTGCATATTTCAGCCAAAACTGTAGAGAAAGGGTATCGGATTAAGTGGGAGTGCCAGGCGAGCCCAGCCTTCTCCTAGCCCTATACAACTAACCCACTACTCTCCAAAGAGTCTCATGTTGGAATAGTCTATAAGCAAGTAGATGCCACCTCTGCTCTACTCAGGTAAGAGTTGGTAGCTCCTGCCTAGCAGATGCACATCTGAACACCAAAGTGAGTTTGCAGTCAAATAGTGATCACAGCGAGCAGGTAGGAGAGAAGAGAAAGAGCTTCTTCACTTGTTCCTGTTGCTGCTGCTGCTGGCCCAGGGACAGGACACAGACAGGTGGGACATGTGTTTCCTTCTATCAAGAAGATTCTAAACTGAGGTCATGTTTTCCACTGAGTCCTGGGGTTTCATGGTTTGGGGAACCTGCAGTAGTTAAAAGTACTTTCTCTTGTTAACTGCTTCCCCTCCAGGCCATAAAAGCTCTTTATGTTTCATTTTTGAACTTCCAAGCTCCCTTCAGGAGTTGCTACACCTTCAGATTGAGACATCCTTCCTCATTTGCAAACCTCAGCTGTGTCTGGGGGCAGGGCTGCTACAGAGCTGCCAGCAGCAGAAAGGCTTCCAAGGACAAGTCCCACATCAGACTAGAAACTAGGGTAGATCAGTCCTGCGATGTGACGGGCACTGGAAGGCTCCCTCTCCAAAGGACACCTAGGAGCAAATCTGACGTTTTCTTTACTTGGTAAGTTTTGTGTAGTTTAGTGCTTAAAGCATATTTGAGAATAGGGAGGATTGAGTTTAACTTTCTTTTATTTGAAGAGCTTGTAGATTCGGGTCTGTGGATTGTGGGTAGGGGGAAGCATTCAGTTGGAATTCAGTCATGTGTAGCTCACAGCCTTGGGGCTTCGATGGGGATGGTCCATCAGGCATCTGGAAGAGACTTGATTTTGGAATGTGGTGAATCTGATTGCTTCTTGGCAGCTTCTCTTTCCCAATTTTGTTTGACTTAGTCTGGTCTTCAAATTATTTTGTAATCCTGAAGCTGATCCAGAAAGTATACAGAGTGGACAGACAGAAAACTGTCTTACAAAGCAGACTGGGGATAGGAGAAGAAAGGAAATAGTTCATAACACAGCCCAAAGAAAAGCAACTGCATGTTGCTTAGTCATTTGGTAAGTCCAAAAAGCTGAGTGTGTAATGCACTTCTTTAAAATGCTGGTCAATTAAGGCCACAGTACACACATTCCATCATTCGTTCCACTAAGAAGCTCCAGAAAAGACATTATAGATATTTTGAATTGATTTGATTAAAAACATAAGATTTATCAAATATATGTATATATGTGGTCTGGTTCAAAGAATTGAAAAATCTTCCAGTACTCATTACATCAGTAAACAAATGCCTTGATAATTCAAGTTCTAGTCTGAACATGGGAATTCCACTGGAGTGAAACCAGTGTTTCCCATTTTGTAATTTTTGGAGGAAGTTTTTGCATGAAATTTGATACTTTAAATGAGATAAAAGGCAAAATGGTGAACCTTCTCCAGTGAAAGCTGATGGTTCTCTAGAATTCATTATTTACATGAGAATGTACTCACACGTTATCATGTATCTCAGCCACTTACCACATCAAGTTAAAAAATAAATTTAAAACAAATTTTAAATCTCTAAGCTAAAGGACTTTGGGTAGCCAATGTCATTAGTTAGCTTTCCCCTCCAAAGATTATGTTTCATATTAGTTGAAATTAACATTTGAAAAACTGCTGCACTCTCTTTTATCAAAACTAGAAAATGTTGACTTTATGTGTGGATAGGGAGCTGGTCAAACTGGGTTTGGAACAACCTCCCCACTAACCAGAAGGTGGGCTTAGATTAATCACACCCAACGTCTCTGAGCTTCTGTTTTCCTTGCATATCTGATGAAGGCACTGAACCCAGTAATATTACAGATTGTTTCTTTCTGTCTCCAAGAGTTTGAGTTACTTTTCTTTCCAAGATCAATGCATGAAGCCATTTTCAGTGCTACTTTCTTAATTCTCCAAACAATGCTGGAGAGGGAGGGTGAAAAATTTAAGTTTATAAAATTAAAAAAAAAAAGGAAACAAAAAAGGACAAAACCCACACCCATCACTGAAGTAGAAGAATCTCAAAAATAACTTAGTTGTGCCAAACAGAAGTCCCAGATAAAATCCATAACTCTGAAGAGGATAAGTCTGGTGGGTGATAGGAAGGAAAACACACACACACATACCCCAAGTGAAATAAAAAGACAATTATCCCATCAGATAGGAGGCTGCCAAAACCCCAGAGCTGTGATAGAGGACAGGCAAAACTATTCTTTCCACCAATACCAAACTGATATTTCAGGCACTAAACTGTAATTGTAAGAAGCAGTAAAATAATAATTAAGTGTAAAATAAGTATTTTCATTTCATATGTTCTTTAGTTTGCAAAGAAATTCCACTGATAATAATGTATTATAAATAGCTAGATGCAACTGCTCTTTTCTTCAGATAAACACAGTAGCTTATCAACTACTAAATTGTCATGATGCTTCAACTGGACTCAATTCTATCAAGTCAGGTGGGCTAAGACTACATGATGTCAACCAATCATACTAATGTATGAATTTTCAGAAAGAATTGCTTTTAAATACTGATGGTCCTTGATTTTTTTTCTCTTGAATTTTCATCATGCTTGCTCCAGCAAAGATTTAAATAAACCAAAAAAGTTAAAATGGAAAATTATTTCCCCATTTCACCATGCTTTTGTTTGCATTACCTTTCTCACTTGTCGTAATGCTGAGAAAGAGATCGTGAAGAGTAGAAACAACCCACCAAGTTCCTGCATAGATACCTAAATCATTTAGCTTCATCAACACCCAAGTTTTTCCAGTTCTTCCACATACGCCATAGGCCTCAGGCAGTTTCCCACTAGGATGTTGCCACCTCATTTTGGTCAGATGTGTTGGAGGAAGAGTCTCAGGTTCCCCTAATGACTGAAAAGTACTTTTCCCTCTTCAGTTCAAATGGTCCAGAGAGAAGAAGAAAAAGATACATAAAGATCAGAACAGTTGGAAATGTGACTAGTTTGTTGTTGCAAATTTCTATAGGTGTGATCACTTCAACAACAGATATGAGCATAGTGCCATCTTTAAGTACAGGAATGTTGTTCATCCTGATAGAAAATACATCCTTTGAACTTTGCACCCATTGAATATCAGTATTTCCAATTTCAAGGTGCATAAAAGTTCTTACAACCACAAAAACTTTAAAATCTATTTTTTAAAATTTTTTTTTAATTTTACAGACTGCATTTTGATTCATTGTACACAAGTGGGGTACAACTTTTCGTTTCTATGGTTGTGTATAATGTGGATTCATACCATTCACGTAATCATACATGTACATAGGGTAATAATGTCTGTCTCATTCCACCATCTTTCATATCCCCCCTCCTCCCTCTATGTAATCTATATTTCCTCCATTCTTCTCTTATTCCCCACCCCACCACCCCCATTATGTATCATCATCCATTTATCAGGGAAAACATTCGGCCTTTGGTTTTTTGAGCTTGGCTTATTTTACTTAGCCTGATATTCTCCAATTCCATCCATTTATGTGCAAATGCCATAATATTATTCTTCTTTATGGCCAAATAATATTCCACTGTGTATATATACCACGGTTTCTTTATCCATTCATCTGTTGAAAGGCAGCTAGTTTGATTCCCTAGCTATTGTGAATTGAGCTGCTATAAACATTGATGTGGTTGCATCACTGTAGTATGCTAATTTTAAGTCCTTTAGGTGTAAACTGAGGATTGGGATAACTGGGTTAAAAGGTGGATCCATTCCAAGTTTTCTGAGGAAACTCCATACCTCTTTAAATGGATCAAGGACCTAGGAATTAGACCAGATATCCTGCACCAAATAAAAGAAAAAGTAGACCCAAATCTTCATTATGTTGGCTTAGGACCAGACTTTCCTTAAACAAGACTCTCCAAGCACAAAAAATCAAAGCAGGAATCAATAAATGGAATGGATTCAAGCTAAAAAGCTTTTTCTCAGCAAAGATACAATCAATAACGCAAAAAGAGAGCCTACAGGGTGCTAGAAAATCTTTTCCACACTTCAAATAGAGCACTAATCTCCAAAATTTATAAAGAATTTACAAAACTTTACACCAAAAATACAAAGAACTCAATCAATAAATGGGCCAAGGAACTGGACACTTTACAGAAGAAGATATACAGGCAATTAATAAATGTATGAAAAAGTATTCAACATCTCTAGTAATTAGAGAAATGCAATTAAAAAACAACTCTAAGATTTCACCATACTCTAATTAGAATGGCTATTATCAAGAACATAAGCAATAGTAGGTGTTTGGCATGGATTGGGGGAAAAAAGGCACTCTTGTACATTGCTGGTGGGGTTGCAAATTGGTGCAAACACTCTGGAAAGCAATATGGAGATTTTTCAGAAAACTTGGAATGAACCCACATTTTGACCCAGTTATCCCGCTCTTCAAATCTATTGATGTGCACATTACTGAAGCAAATTGAGTTCAAAATATATACACATGAAACTTGGATGATAAAACAAATGAGATTTTTAAATTGTCTAAATGTAAAGAGAACTCAAGATGGATTTTACTATCATCTGTATGCTATTTCCTAGCCTATTTCTACTTCTTCTTACTTGGATAATTACAGTAGATTTTCTTTGGGTTGATATGAAGATTCAGCGAGTTACTATATGAAGCCCTTAGAACACGAGGTGACATAAAGAAAGCATTTGGTACATTCAAACTATTAATTCTACTACTATAACAACTGCTTCTTTTACTTCAATTACTACTATTATAATCTTAGTGTCTGGGTACTTGAAACTCATATTATTTTTATTTTATTTTATGTTTTCCAAGTTTTATTGAGTCATAATCTACAAATAAATATTTATATATTTATTGTACTCAATGTGATATTTTGATTATGTATATATTGTGAAATAATTACCATAATCAAACTAATTAGCTCTCCTGGGGATGGTGTCTAGAGGCACTCAGAGTTGTCCAGCATTTGATATACCGTGGTAGGATTTCCTACAACAGCCTCTAACAAAACTAGGCTGTCTCGAACCCCTGGTAATAGAATCATTTACCTTTATGCAAAGAAGGTTGGGAAAGCACCAAAATCTGCATGTGGTGTGTGCCCAGGTAGACTTCGAGGGGTTTGTGCTGTGAGACCCAAAGTCCTTATGAGATTGTCTAAAACAAAAGAACATGTCAGCAGGGCCTATGGTGGTTCCATGTATGCTTAATGTGTCCGTGACAGGGTTAAGTGTGATTTCCTTATTGAGGAACAGAAAATCATTGTGAAAGTGTTGAAGGCACAAGCACAGAGTCAGAAAGCCAAATTTAAAAAAAAAAAAAAATTAAGTTTCTTTGAATAATAAAAAGTCAAAAGGCAAAAAAAAACAACACTAATGTCTATCATTTCACATAGTGTGTGTGCATGCATGTGTGTCCTGAGAATACTTGAGATTAAATTTTCAGTATCTAATATAGTATTAAACATATTAAGTATACTATATTAGCTCTCCAGAATTTATTCATCCTGCATAACTGAAACTCTGTACCCTTTGACCAACATCTCCTCCTTTCCCCAATACTCAGTCCCTGAGTTTCTGTGAGTTCAAAATTTTAGATTTCACTTATAAGTTAGATCATACTGTACTTGTCTCTCTGTGCATGGTTTAGTTCACTTAGCATAACGTTCTTCAGGTTGATCCGTGTTCTTACAAATGACAATTTCCTTTCTTTTGTATGACTAGATAATAGTCTAAAATACATATATATGTATAAAATACACACACACACACACACACACACACACACACACATATATATATATATAGCATTTTTTCTTTATCCATTCATCCATCAATGGATACTTAGGTTGATTCTATGCCTTGACTACTGTGAATAATGCTATTGTTAACATGACACGTTAGCGATCTCTTCAACACATCTGTTTCATTTCTTTTGGATATGTACCCAATAGTGAGACAGATGGATCATGTGATAGTTCTATTCTTAATTTTTTGAGGAATTCCATTTCTGTTTTCCATAATAACTATAAAAATTAGCATTCCCCCTAACAGTATCTAAGGCATCCCCATTCTCTATAGACTCAACAAAACTTATATTTTGTCTTTTTATCACAGCCATTCTAATAGGCGTGAGGTAATAGCTCATGGTAGTTTGGGTTTGTATTTCTATGAGAGAGAGAAAGAGATATCATACTGGGGATTGAACCCATGAGTCCTTTGCCACAGCACTACATCCCTAGTCCTTTTTATTTTTACAATTTTACTATTTTTTGAGGCAAGGACTTGCTAAGTTGCTTAGGGTCTCATTAAGTTGCTGAGAATGATCTCAAATGTGTAATCCTCCTGTCTCAGCCTCCTGAGTCACTTAAGATTACAGGTGAGCACCATTGTGCCCAGTCTCTGATAATACAGGATGGAGCATTTTTCATAGACCTCCTGGCCTTTTGTAAATTTCTTTTTTGAGAAATATCTATTCAGGTCACTTTTCCATTTTTTAATGGGGTTATTTGTTTTCTTCCTATTAGACCATTTGAGTTCCTAATATATTTGGATTATAAACTCCTTATTAGATATATGGCTTGCAAATACTTTCTCCCATTCTGTTGATTATCTATCTCTTTACTCTGTTGATTATTTCCTCAGCTGTACAGAAGTTTTTTTTTTTTTTTTTTCTTTTTTTTAGCTTTAGGCAATCCCATTAGTCTTGTCTTGCTTTTTAGTCCCTGTGTTTTTTAATTCATATCAAAATATCATTGTCCAGACCAACATCATGGAGCTTTCTCCTTATGTTTTATTCTAATAATTTTCACTTGAGTGCATTATTTTAAATCATTCTATTTTTTAAGTAATTTAAAATTATAATTTGTTCTAATTAGTTATATATGACAGCAGAAAGCATTTTGACTCATTGTACACAAATGGAGCACAACTTCTTATTCCTGTTTGTACAAATTCAGAGTCACATCATTTGTGCAATCATACATGTACTTAGGGGAATAATGTCCATCTCATTCCACCATCCTTCCACCCCCAAACTCCCTTCTCTGCCCCACTCCCCTCTGCCTAATCTAAAGTTCCTCCACTCTTCCCTTACCACCACCCCTCATTATGGATCAGCATCCACATATCAGAGAAAACATTTGGCTTTTGATTTTGTGGAATTGGCTTAATTCACTTAGCATGATATTCTCAAGCTCCATCCATGTACCTGCAAATATCATAATTTCACTCTTCTTTAAGGCTGAGTGATAGTCTATTGTGTATATATACCACAGTTTCTTTATCCATTCATCTGTTGAAAGCCATCTAAGTTGATTCAATAGTTTAGCTATTGTGAATTGAGCTGCTGTAAACATTGATGTGACTGTGTCACTGTAGCATGCTGATTTTAAGTCCTTTGGGTATAGACTGAGGAGTGGGATAGCTGTGTCAAATGGTGGTTCCATTCCAGTTTTTTATGGAATCTCCATACAGCTTTCCAGAGCAGTTACACCAATTTGCAGTCCCACCAGCAATGTATGAGTACCTTTTCCCCACATCCTAGCCAACATTTATTGTTGCTTGTATTCTTGATAATTGCCATTCTGACTGGAGTGACATGAAATCTTAGAGTAGTTTTGATTTGCATTTCTCTAATTGCTAGAGATGTGGAACATTTTTTCATATATTTGTTGATCAATTGTATATCTTCTTCAGTGAAGTGTCGATTCAGTTCCTTAGCCCATTTGTTGATTGGGTTATTTGATTTTTTGGTGTTAGGGTTTTTAGTTCTTTATATATCCTGGAGATTAATGCTCTATCTGAGGTTCATGTCATCATTCCATTGTGAGATGACTTTTGTTTATGGTGTGATAGAAGCATTCAGATTCATTCTCTCAACCAAGATATATAGTATTCCATCACTATTTGTTGATGAGACTGTCTTTTTCATTGTGCATTATTAGAAACTTTGTTAAAGACCAATTGACCTTAAATACATGGATTTGTTTCTTGTTTTAACTATTCCATTCCATGGATTTATGTCTGTTTTTATGCCAGCACCATGTTATTTTAATTGTGATAGCACTCTAGTGTATTTGAGTTACTTGGTACCTCCAACTTTATTTTCATTTGTCATGATTGCCTTGGCTATTTGGGACTTTTATAGTCTTATGCAAATTTTCTGTTTCTTTGAAAACTATAATTGGAATTTTGATAGAAATTGCATCCCTTTTTGTAATATGGACCTTTTTAGCAATATTCATTCCTCCAATTCATGAATCTGAGGTATTTCATTTATTTATGTCTTCTTCAATTTATTTAAATCATTGTCTTATAGTCTTTGGTGTGTAAATCTTTCATTTCCTTAGTTGTACTGAATTCTATGTGTTTTCATTGATGGTCTGATAAATTGGATTATGCTCTTAGTATCTTCTTAGAATATTCATTAATATTATAGAGAAATTATATATTTGAATGCTGATTGTCCTGCAACCTTACTAAATTTGCTTGTTACTTCTACAAGTTTTTCTGAAGTCTTCAGGGTGTTCTGTGATAATATCATGTCATCAATGAACAGAGGCAATTTTACTCCTTCCTTTGATTTTTTTTTTTCTGCCTAATTTCTCTGCCTCGGACTTCTAATATTATGTTGAACAGAAATGGTCAGAGTGGTCACTCTTGTCTTGTTCCTGTTATTAGAGAAAAAGATCTTTACTTTTAATCATTGAGTGTGATGATAGTTAATGGACCTGTTATACCTGGCCTTCATTATGTTAAAAAGTATTCCTTTTATACCTATTTTCTTGAAGGAGTTGTTGCTATGAAAGATGTTGACTTTTGTTAAGGACTTTTTTCTCCATCTATTGTGATGGTTATAATTTTTATCCTTCATTCAATCAATGAAGCTTATTGCATTTATTGATTTGCTTATATTGCATAAGCCTTGTATACCAGGAATAAATCTCACTTGGTCTTAGTATGTGATCCTTTTAATGTCATTGAATTAATTTTTCTAGCACTTCATTGAGGATTTTCACATATGTGTTCATCTACGTTGACCTAAAATTTTCTCATCTTTTAATTTCCTGGCCCAGTTTTAGTTTAAGGGTAATGTTGGCTGCATAAAATGAGTTTGGAAGTGTTCTATACTCTTCCATTCTTTGAGGAGGAGTTTGAAAAGAATTGTGTCAATTAATCTTTAAATATATGAAAAAAATTCACCAATGAAACCATTACATCCTGGGTTTTTCATGGTTGAAGGATTTTGATTATTGATTCAACTTCCAAACCCATTTAGTACTCTGTTCAGATTTTTTTTATTCTTTAAAATTCAATCTTCCATATGTCTCATATAGAACATATATGTAAATGTATTTATAATTATTAACCTTGATAAATTGACTGACTTATCATTATATAATGACTTTCTTTGTCGCCTGTTACAGTTTTCTACTTCAAGTCTATCTTGTCTGGGTGTAAGTAACCACTACTTTTTTAAGCGGGTGGGTAGTTACTCTTTGCATGGAATAGCCATTCACATTCCTTTATTTCCAGTCAATATATGTTCTTAAAGCACATCAGAGGAAACATTTGGCATTTGTTTTTTTGGGTTTGGCTTATTTCACTTTCTTACCAAGAAGATTATTTTAAAGAAAACAAACTTTCAGGCTGTATATGCTAGTTTTATGTGCATTGCTATTTTGAGGTATCTTTAGCCTTTGGGTTTTGTCAACAAATTTTAGCAAATGAATAATCCAACAACTTAAGAATAGATTGGGTAAAGACCACAAGGATAATGAGATACACAAACTAGGATACATGCATATAACTTTTTCCTTCCTTTCTATTTTGTCTGTGGGCACCTACATTAATCATCATGTGCTGTGAAACCTGAATATTCCCTGTCTGTCTGCTTGCCACTCACTGGGGAAAACCTTGTAATAAAAAAGAAAACCTGGTATATATACCTGCAAGTATAGCAGTGATATCCACTTCTTGGGTGTCCATATGAACAAGAGCATTCTGTGCTGTATTTCTTATCTTTAATAAATTGCATTAATTGCTCTTTTGGTACAGATCTGGCAAATTCAACTTAAATAGGTAAGGAGTTTGTTTTTCTCACATAAAAAAGGTCTAGACATGACCATCCATCCCTGGTAATGTGATCTCACAGAACCATGGGGGACCCTGACTCCTTTCGAGATTTGTATACTTCTTGATGTCTCATGGCTGCAAAATGGCAGCCCCCTCCAAATGCCACCTCCACATTCACATCCAGAAGGAAAGGAATGGAAGTTAAGTAGGGGGAAGTAGCATGAGGCAGCTAAGTCTACCTTCCTTTAAAAGGTCTTCCTGCCCAGAAACTTCCAAACATATTTCACTGGCCAAAATTATATCATACCCTAATCTAAGTTATAGGAAACTAGAAATACAGCTATATATCATCACATGTTTCTCTGAAGAAATGAGAGCTGATCACAGATCCTTTAAGAATCACTCGAGTAGTCATCTTCTCTACTGAGGTGTCCTGGGGGCTCTCAGATAGCTCTCAACACCATTTCCCCCCAGCCTTATTTTTTGTTTACTTTCATAACCATCTCAGTTTTCCTTATGGTCTAGAATTTCATGGTCATCTTTGTACCCTCTAGGACAGTATGTGCAAAGAAGATATTTATTGTGTATTTTAAAGGTAAATTTATTTTTTATATGAGGAGGAAAAAGAGAACTGTTTTTTGCATTCACACATGATTGTATCCCACTGTGGTGAAACCATGAATTGAATAACTTGATCAGGGACAGGCAGACTACAGTATATGGCCGAGATATAGTCTACAATCTGTTTTTGTGCACTCTGTGAGTTGACAGTATTTATTACATTCTTAGAGGGTTTAAAAAAATACAACAAGAAATACAACAAGAATATGCAGTAGAAACTGTATGTACCCTGCAAACTCAAAAAGAGGTACTATCTACCCTTTTGCAGATAATATTTGGCAACTCCTGACATAGATTTACAAAATAGAAATCTTATATTCCTAATTTTTGTCCTTAGGTATAATGTGTTATTTAAGGATCTGATTATACTACCCCAGTTTCTGTTGGAATCATTACTGTCCTTTGAAACTGGGTATGTGAGAAAATCTGCCAGCCTACTCCTCCTCCTATCAGAAAAACAAATTCCCTACCCATTTCACAGAGAAATCAATGTCAGGACTTCCCTAGAACCCCACATTCAAACTCATGAACTAAATTTTCAGATTTTAAGTAAATTATAATTGTAATGATTTTTAAGTAGTAGTGCTCTCCTGTCATTATGCAAATTTTTAAAAAGCAAGAGTTCCCAAGCAGATATATACCCAAGGTCTAGTGAATTGCATTTCTCCATTAGATAATTGAAGTGTATTAAATGAAGAAAGCAATCTTTCTTGCCTTGACTCTCTTCCATTACCTGAATAAAACATTCAAGCTAATGATTTCGGAGGTACATGTGTAACAGTCAACTAAAGTTCCTTTTTTTTAATATTGTGTAAAGTATTTTTAAAGTCATTTTTAATGTTGTATAAAATCTTCCCAAAAGTTCAAGAAAAGCAAGGATCAATTTTGTCTTGCTAAATATTGAAGCACCTAGTTGCTGTTGCAGTGCATTGAAGGAAGTTTACAAACATTCATTTGTGTGTGTGTGTATGTGTGTGTGTGTTTGATATACAAGAATCTCAAGGCAATGGAGTTTCATTTCTACTGTCACATTATCTTTTATTAATGATGAACTGATCATTTTCTGAAAAACATTAAGAAATTCTACTTCCTTGTAAATTTTATTTTTTCTATGTAAGTTCTAATTCTTATATAGCATCCTGAAAAATAAAAATGAAGAAAGTAAAATTTAGGGCACTGACATGTTTTCTGAAATTCAAGTAGAAGGTCATCAATGGAAGCAGGATCAACATTGAAATGCTAAGTTCATAACTCTATTGTGAATCTCTTGCACTAGATTTCCTTTCCTATAGATATTGCATGTCCACAAATTTGGTGGATGTCTTAATTTTAAAAAGGTCATGTATAACCAATTAAAATGAAGGTACATAAAAATGATTCATAAATGTTGCAAGTTAACTAACCAAAATATCAAAGCACACTATATTGATGTAAACCAAAGCAGAAAATTTTTGAGAATAAACCAAACAAGTTCCTTGCATAACAGAATTGTTGAAAATATTGAAAACGTACTGCCTCAGAAAAAAAAGTAAATAATAAACCAGGCAGGGTGGCAGCAGCTCAGGATGTTGAGGTCAGAGGATAAGGACTTCAAAGGTAGCCTCAGCAACTTAGCAAGACCCTATCTCAAAATAAAAAATAAAATGGACTGGGGATATGATTCAGTGGTTGAGGGCTCCTAGGTTGAATCTCTGATACCAAAAATAAAAAACAAAAATAAATAGTATATAATAGATCAGTTACTTATAGTGTGCCTTGAAATAAATTACATTAATATTCCCTTAATTAAAATACATTTATTATTAAGTATTACGGAAACATCTTTTCTCAAAGGCCATTTACAATTGGACATCAGTTAAAATAGCAAAGGCATGATTGTTATGCTGTGAATCTGTGGAGCATGTTTTTCTCTTAAAAAAAATTCCAGAGCTTTTATCAAACATAAAAGTACATATGTCATTGGTTCTGAATTTATTATCTAAAATTTCTGTGAGAAAAACAAGGAATTCTTTTCATCTGGATCCTGGCCCAGCATTTTTATCTTATTTACTTTTAGCCACTGTGTTTCTGTTTACAGCATCTGAAATGCTCTCATCAGAACAAAGTCCCCAGCATTGATAAGTCAAACCACAGGCTCAGGCAGCTAGGTGAATAGGAGAGGCCAGAGTCCACTTGAACTATTCGCACTCACAGAAGTCGAGTTTAGATCCAATCCACCTGACCATTCCTTTTAACACTGATTTAACAGCAGGTAGCTAACGGGATTTACCCTCAAACTCCGGAAACATGCATTGTGTCATTCAAAAGGCAGAAGCGCTGGATGGGAATCACTTGATGCAAATCCTCTGGAATGACGGGGCAGAGTCCCTCTACCCAGCTGTGTGGCTTCGAGACAACTGCCAGTGCTCCGATTGCTACCTGGATTCTGCAAAAGCACGGAAACTTCTCCTGGAAGCTCTTGATGTGAATATTGGTATTAAAGACCTGGTGTTCGACAGAAAAAAGGTAATATCTCTAAAGAATCACTTCCTTCTCTTCCAAATCAATAAAGAAGCTAGTCTAAAATAAATTAAGTAATATTGTTTTCATGTGACCATGTATATGCCAACTGTAGAATCATGTTCATGTAGTGCTTGATGCAAATTAATCATACTTAGTAAACAAAAGGGTGAGCTATTATTATTGACTTCTACCATTTTTTATAAAACCTGCATTATTGCTTATTATTCGCTCAACAAATGGCATTGAAGATACAACTATTTCAGTGCTTCTGAGCCTCAGTTTACTCACTTGTAAACTAGGGATTCTAACAAAATTTGCTCATAGTAATGCTGTCATGATTCAATGAGAATATATGGGTTAAAAAAAAGTTTAACACACTACTCAGCATACAGTGAACATTCAAAAAGTAGCACTGACAAATTTTTTTAAGATTATCAGTGAATTTTTTTATTAGTTGTTAGATGTGCAAGTTTTGCCCTGAAAGAATAGTTCTCAAAAAAAAAAAAAAAAAAAAAAAAAACAAAGGAGACATGACCACCACCACTTCCCTGTTTTTCTCTTCCAAATTTACCAGAATTCTTATCAGAAGAGCAGAGTTAACCAGAAAGGCCATCCTTTCCCCATTCTTTTGTCCTTGTCTCAACCTGAGGACTTTACACCCAGGTCTCACCCTGGAGTTACCAAGGACTAAAATGAGTTATATTCGTGCTGCTTATTATAAAGTAAAATGGTGTTCTCACTTTTATTATTAGTGTTATCTCTTTCTCATGATAATTACTGTTTCTAATACTCCTGGCAGGAATCATAATTGCTATCTAACTTCAGTCATCACAGAAAATTTGGGGACCACAGGTTTAGAGAATGTAAAAAAAGAACTTTGGGTCAAACCAAATTCTACTTCTTGCATTACTATTTTGGTGGACTCATCCTCAGATGCATACTCTTGACTTGCAAGGGATAACTGTATTCCCTGATTACCTTAAATAACATTCAGAAACAGTGCAACTATAGAAAACACAATTATTTGAAAGTATAATGTACACTTAGGTGATGTTTTCTTTCTGTTACAAGGTGTATATAACGTGGCCCAATGAGCATTGCAGTGAATTTGAAGCTGATTGGCTGAAGAAAAGATGTTTTTCCCGGCAGGCCAGAGCAAAACTTCAAGAAGAATTATTTTTGCCAGGTAATCTTGCTACAGTTTTCGAAGTCATTTAAAACACATACTATCAGTTGAGTCTTTTAAAAGAATTATTTTAATTGTATATTATTGGGGGGCACTGTGTGATAATTTGATACAATTGAATGTACACATTTCAAATCAGGGTAGGTAGTATTTCCATGGTACATACTTATGAGGCACACTGTGATATTTTAATGCATGTATACAATGTGTATAGATAAGATCCAGGTAATTAATATTTCCACCTCTTTATCATTACTTTGTATGGATGTTATGGTAAGGAATTTGCTCAGCAACAAATTTGAACCATATGATTTTTAAAAACTAGTGTTGTCATTTATTAAAACATTTAAAAGTTTACCAGTAAAGATAATTTGGATAAAAATGAAGTACAGAGGAGTTCAAAGACACTGAAAATAAGTGGAACAAAAGAATCATGGCAGACCTGTGTCCTTGTCATCTAAAGTTAAATCCGGCATCTCACTGGCACTCTGTAAGTGTTCCCTGAAAAGGAGCAGGATGAACGAGAGGCAGACTTGTCCTTAACAACTTTGTCTAAGTGCCAGAACAACACAAATCAACCAAGCAAGAATTCCTAACCTGGTATCCACAGATGGAAATGTGATCAAAGCACCCACAGAATGGTAAAACACAGCATTTAGTTTGAGTGTGAATTGAGTGTGAGCAGGAGTGTGTACGTTTATTTACACACCAGCATGTTTGTCTGGGGAGACTGTATATGGGTCTCAAGGGGGATCTGTTGCCAGAGGGGGGAAAAAAAGAGCTCAGAAAAAATGCAGAGGATGGAATCAGTGGGGAAAAGAGGAGTTATTTTTGAGCTAAGGGACAAAAATAATAAATAAATAAATACCTAAAAAAAAAGACAAAGATAATTTTAAAGTATAACTTGTAGGAGATACAGAATAATAGAGCTAATGCAAAGGCAGCATGAGGGTGGGAGGAATGCAAGACTTACTCTGTGTCTTGAAGATTTGTTACACAGGGGTTAAAGGCTAACTTTCACAGGATGATTTTTGTGTATTTGCTAGAACCTTCACTAATACAAACACCCTAATGTGACATATTTCCTCAAACTTTCTCTGCCACTATTAACTAGACAGATTGAAAGGTTACCCCGTTCAGCAAGCTTTTAGAATTCTGTAACATCTCTGCTGGGAACTCTTGAGTCAAACGCTAAAAAAGAGATTCCACCTTACTCTTTCAAATTCTCAAACATGTGGTAATTACCCATGGTTTTAAATGCTAGACTTAGAACAGGTTACTATGCATGGAGATGTCACTAATTAATCAACTTGCACAAGATAGCTTTACCTTTTCCTGGTGGCTATCAGTATTAGGGTATGGTAGTGTCCCCTTTGTCTTTAAGCATAGACCAGTCTTGTCAAGAATTTTCTCTGCTTGCTTAGTCTGATCATTCTGCAGCTGACAGGTTTTGTTCCAGTGTTTTGTGTCTAAACCACCAGGAATCCATTTTTCCCTTTATCCAACCCACTAGCTGGTTGAATACAGATGAGTATCCAGGGAAAAATGTTTTTTTCTGCTTTCTTCCAATGAGTGCATTACTAGATTCTTCAAGGAATCTCCAGTTACATAACTTTGTAGCAATTGTCTGGGTCAAACAGCAGTATCTCGAATGTATTATTTTTATTTATTTTAGATTTCTTCTGGTACTCAAAGTATTTTTTCTTAACTCTGCCCTAATTTTGTAATCCAGTTGGATTTTATTTTCATTTCCTTCAAGTTCTTCTTTAGATTATTTCAGGAAACAAAAGCCAACATTTTATTATTACAGCTTAAGCTTTTAAGCACTGTAAAAGGATATGGTCATACCCCCATTATTTCTTGATTGCACTTTTATAGCTTACATTTCTCAGTACTATCAGGCAGTAGCAAAGTAGAAATGATACTACACTCAGTTAAGTAGTGGAAAAAACTGGTTATGATGACAGGCTGCAATCACGAATAATGTAAGGAGAGCTGGCTGCAATGTAGACACTGGAAAATACTTTAATGGCTTAAAACAAGATCAGATTTTAAAAATATGCTCCCAAGCTGTGCAGTGGGTGAGTAAAAGAAGAAATTAATGGCTCATTTTTGGGATATTGGTTCTATGACTTTTTGCCTGCAGAACTTGATACCTTATTTTATTGCCATTGCATGTTTTCAAACATCAGTACTCCAGGGCACGTAAACAAACTCAGTTACGTTCATGGAAGGATTTTGTTTTTAAGTCCCAGTAGCACTGTCTCCTCTTCTGCTCTTTCCTAAGAGTGGGGACCACAAGACTTTTAAAATCTGGAGTCAAGATGCAAAGCACTGGCTTTGATCTTGTCCTGGCACAAGCTGTTGAACACCAAATTGAAAAGGCAAATGTTAATCAGTCATGGGATGGACTGTGGGGCAGTCATGGGACACACTGACATGGAACAGTCACAGCTAAAAGGAAGATGTGGATAATAAAATTTTTCTCATAAATTCCTATTCAGCGAGGTACCAATTTTGTGCTGGGAACTCTGCAAGGAAATACCAAGATAGAAAAAGCATGGACTCCGTCCTTGAGAACTTATCAAGCCTAGTACAGAACAAGGTCATGAAAACAAGTAAGCAGAGTACATTAAATATATTGCAGCAGGCATTGAAGGTAAATGAGGGCACAGATGAAGGAATTTGAAGAGCTGAGGGAATGATGCTTGAGCTGACTTCTGAAGAATCCATCAGTTTTTCAGGCAAAGACAGAAAGTAAGGAAATTCTCTATAGAGGGGAAAAAAAAAGAAAACATGTAGAAAATCCTTGAAGTGTTAAATAGGAAGATGAGTTTAGGAAATTGCAATTAGTTTAATGTTGGTGAAGTTAAAACTGCTAGACAACAGAGGAGAAGGAATGGTCCAAACTAGGAAAGGGGCTTAAGGGCCCTGCTTAGCCCTGCATCCACAGACAAGGAAGATTCTTACTAACAGAGCCCAGGAATCCCCATTCCATGAGGCCCCCCACCACTGAGTCTCTCTTTCCTGTGAGGTCAGAGAAAATGAACTGAAGATCTTTACAGGTTTAAGAAGATCACCTTAACTTTTTAGGCTGCATTTTTACATTTTTTGGATTGTGTCTGTTGATTTTGGTGAGATGAATATTATTTCTTAAATGCCTACAAGTCGGGTTGAACGTCTGAAGTGCTTTGCCTTGCTTTTGTGGCAGTCTCCCCTCCCTGCCGTGTGTGTCTTTGGCCTTGGGTTTGCATATTTGTCTTATGAAGAAAGTGAAAGGATCAGATTTGTGTTGTAGGAAGGCCCTAGTCCTACAGTCCGAGCTGTGTGATTGTGTGGACTGTATGGGGAGAGACAGGGAGCAGGGACCATAGAATGAAGTAGGTATGTTCCATAGGGAACAATGATGACTTAAAGGGAAGAAAGATGGGAGAGAGGAATTTGTATTCCAAGAAATATCTATTGACTTATAGGATGGAAGATGCTGGCCCCATTCTCTCATCTCTATCAAGTAAAATCTTGAGTGTTAAAGACTAGCTTATGAATATTTCCAAATATATGAATAAAAATTGAGAACTTTAGTAGAATACTAGAAACACGAATTATACTACGTAATAGTTTTAGCATCTATTCAAAATTTCAATATAATTGTATGCTAATTTTTGTGATTGGTAAGCAAAACCAACATCTCTTTGATGGATAAAATGGTACTAAAATATATCAGTCTCTGATTTCAATAATATTTGTTATGGAAAATTAAATTTTTTAAAGTTATAATTTAGAGAATATTTTTTCCAATTGAGATTGTAAGCTCAGATTTCTCAGCACTGTAGGACTGAGTACTTTGCACAGTAAGAAAGAGAACATTTTCTCCAATTCTGTATGCCCCTCTTATAACAGAGCCAGCCTTGGCCTCTACTTAATCAAATGACAACCCTTCAGTCCATAGCTATAATCCCCTCCTTTGTTTCAAAAGAACAAGTCATAGAAGTGAAAATCCTCAAGTAACTGTCAAGGCCCTCTAAAATCTATTTGCTTTGCCCACAGCAAGAAAAAACACAGAGCTTTTCTTTCTCAACGAGAACTGTGTGTTTACTTGAAGATGAAGATTGTTATTATAGTGTAAAGAACAGGGCTGGTTTGGTGCAGAGGCCATTTTTACAGAACCTTGTCAAAAAGCAAAAATCACATGTGTATGTATTTAGTTGGCAACTAACATACACAATTAGTATACCTAAGCCCACGTGATATTTTACCCCATCTCTAAGCCTGACCCATCCATTCTTGACCTCAGAGATGGAAGTATGCAAAGGAGTGAGGGGAGTGAGGGTATTTATTTCACTTATTATTGCACTTGGGGATTTTAAACAGAGCTGGAAGGTTTTGTTTTTTATTTCTCAGGCAGTTTAGCATGTTCCAGGGTCTCAGGGTTGCCAGGTCACAATGGCTTCTGAACAACTCTGTCAAAGAGCTGCAATTGAGTCGCAAGGCCATCTCCCAAATATGCTTACCTCCCAAAAGAGACCTAATAAAAGACCTTCTCTGCTTCTCTGAGATCTCCTTGGCTCATGGGCTGAGTCTCTGTTCTGTTTGGCCTATTATATGTACAATGGGCCTCTTGACTTTTAGATCTTTGGGGTTTTAGTAGAATACACCTATCTCAAATATCTGTGAGTTTACTACATGCCTTGTTGATGTCTTTTAATGTGTCCTATTCTTTTCTAAATTAAATATTATTTAGCACTCCTACTTAATTTCTGGTAAACTCCGATACAATATCTAAAGGGTCCAATGTCCTTCCAAGAGACAGAATTGCCCTTGTTCTGTCAGCCCCAGGCGGGAGACAGAGCCTGTAGTGATCTGCTGTATTATAATAATAATCTGGAGGTTGTGCCTACAATTTCTAGATTAGTGTATCTTTCTTACAAGCTAGGCTTACTTTTTACTATAGCCCTGGAATGAGTTTTATAACATTAGCATTTGGACTAAAGATTTAGATTTAAAAATTTAGGAAATTCCTAAATGTGACAATTTCAAAAAGTAAAGTTGTATGTTAGCTTCACATTTACCAAATCTACAGATAAGGGATAAATTTAGCCTGACATTTTTGTTAGAGCCTATGTATCAGGAGATTCACTAACCAAAAAAAAAAAAAAAAAAAAAAAAAAAAAAAAAAAATCAGCAAAGAACAACTAATTCAAAAATTATTACCTCTCACTTCTGGTTCTACTTTGCTTCTTCAAAATGACAGAATATTGAAATATTTAGTTTTGAAGTAGCAGGTATTTTCATCAGACTTAAGTTTCTTCTTTTAAATTTCAGGCCCAGACTTTCAAATGTGCCAATAGAATAGAATACCTATGGGCTATCTTTTCTTGAAATTAGAGAAATTTGATTTTCTTTTTAATTTTCTCCGTTCATTCTGTGGATTTGCTTAATTTTTAGCTAATCAATTTAGAGAAAGTTCTACTCCAATCAGTGAGTTTTCTAACTTTACTATTTTTTTTCCTCTCGAAATCCTGTTTGTGTCAATGCATAACTTTGCTCTTCATCGGAAGGGTGTCAAGCACTGAAGTTAAAAGTACTATGGGGCTTAGGCCTTGCTGGATCTGTGACCTTAAGCAACTCATTCAACCTTTCTAAACTCCAAAATCTTTATCTGCAGCCACCTTCTTGAGTATTGCAGTGCTTAGTGAAGGGCAATGTTGCAGGTACATAGTTACTCACTTAGTTTCACAGGACTCTCTTGATATGGATATAAATGACAACAGAGAGCAGCCCTGAGAGGTTTTTTGATGCTCCAGAACAGTATATATCAGGTTTTTTTTCTTTTTAATGGAGAGTCCTATTATTGAAATTCTTTTCTCCACTTGGCATTCAAATCTCTATGCACACTATGGGCACTGAGAAGAATGATATTCAACAGTTTATAGGGACACAGATGTCAACTTAATTGGAACCATTTTACCATCTCCTGCCTGGATTCCTGAGTTCATATGGCCTTGCCATCCATCCACACTAGGCTTGTACAACTCTGCAGGCAAATGTCCCCAAGGCACAAGATCTTCTCTCCTTCCCCTCTTTACTCCCCTTTAAGTCATTTCACAGTCTTGTGCCCCCTCCACAAGCATGTGGACTTTGGTCCCAGTTCTACCTGCTTCCTGGGGTTACTTGTTCCATTTTTTTTTCTCTCTGGGCAAACTGCACATATCCATCCTACAAGGTCTACTCACATCCCAACGAAGCCTTTTTGCAAAGATTCACTGGTAGCACTGAAATACATAGTCATAAGATGACAATGGAAACCTAGGGTTTTTTAAAAGATTTTTTTTGTTTAGAAAAGAATGTGAGGGCTGGGGATATAGCTCAGTTGGTAGAGTGCTTGCCTTGCAAGCACAAAGCCCTAGGTTCTAATCCCCAGCCCGGCAAAAAAAAAAAAAAAAAAAAAAAAGAATGTGAAAAAATGTAGTATGCAAAGAAATCTCTTCACCCATAAACAATCGTGTTATGAAAGAGCACAGTCATCAGAGTTAGCAGAGCTGGACTTTTGCTTGCCAATCTTTATGTGCTGCCCAGTCTGGTCTCAAACTTCAGGATTCAAGTGATTCTCCTGCCTCAGCTCCCTGGATAGCTGGAACTACAGGCACATGACACCATGCCCAGCTTGGCAGAGCTGACTTTGACTCTGCTCTGTGAACTTAACTTAGTTTCATAAATTATCTAACCTCACTTTTTCCACATGTAAATGAATCAACGCTTCTCAGCTTGGGTACAAAGAACAAGAGATGAACTGTAACTTCTGTTTAGCAGAGGGCATGGCACACACGGATCCTTAAAACCAACATCTTTTTCTTCCCCTTTTCCTCTTAGAGAGGACATAAGAGCAGAGGCACAGTTAAGAACATTTGGTAAGGACAGAAAAAAGAGAAGAAACAGAAACAGTGGCATTAAAATGTCTTATGCTTGAGCTTCACTGACATGAAGAATAATAATGTTACATTCCTGATGAAAAGCTCAAGAGTTTAGAAGTGAACTGCGGATGTGAAAGGACTTCAATAATTCAAACATGATTTGATCCTAGTCAAAATTTACCTACCTAGCGAAGTTTCATTTATATTGAATTTTAAAAGGCAATGATAAAATGGGTCAAGTATAAACCTAATTTCAATCAAGAATGTGCAAATTTTCATGAACTGGAATGGCCAGCAAAGTTGGAGAAATTAACCATCATCTTAGTTGATTAAAATAGATAGCTACAGATGAAAATACCAGCAATCATCAGGTAGATTATGTCACACTATGTGCTAGACAGCTGGAAGAGAAAAGTTCCAGACCCAAACTGAGTGCAATCTTATACCCATATAAAAGCTATAATCTTAAAAGGAAGATAAGAACAAATATCTAAGAAAACTATTCCTATACAATGAATAAGCAAGTCTATACGCTTGTACCTCTCAATAGGTCATAATGAAAGTTTCTAGATCAGAATAAATTGCCCAATCAAAATATATGATGGGGCTGGGGATATAGCTCAGTCGGTAGAGTGCTTAAGGCCCTGGGTTCAATCCCCAGCACTACAAAATAAATAAATAAATAAATAAATAATAATAAATAAATAAATAATAAATGTAAGAAAAATATACGATGGATAACCAAAATTGGTTTAGTAAAGTGATCTGAGAAATATGAAAAAAAAAAATGAGGAAAATCAGAGGAGAAATGAACCCTTTGATGGCAGCAGATGGTCTAAGGTAATCCTACTCCCTGAACGTTCAAGTCTGTTCCATCTCAGTAGATGGCAACTCCATTTCTCTAGTAGCAGTCTCATCCTTTACTTCTCTTATCTTTCATTCTTCCCATTCAACTTAAGAAATTCTTTTAGCTCTATCACCAAACTAATCCACAATTCAACCATGTCTCACTACCTCCACTATTAACCCTAAGCTACTAACATCATATGATCTTCTCCCTCCTCCACCTCTTCTTCTATTCCCACCCTACTTTTCCTTTTCCCCACACCTAAGCATTGAGATATGTTGACTGCTAAGATCAGTGTTTAATACATATTGCCCTATTTTGTCCTGGACTTAACTCCACAAAGGCAGCCTTGTCATTACAATCATTTTAAACATAGGAAAATGAGACTGATAGAAATTAATAACTAGTCCAAAGAGACAGGGGTGGCAGAGCCAAGATGTGACTAAAGAGCATTTGCACTACCAAATATTTCCCATTCTCCTCTTCTATGTGCTCACATCAATATGTGTGGGTTCCTCTATCTTTCTCTACCATTGTTGCATTGAATGATCATGGTCTGTGTATGCGACTGTCTTCCCCACTAAACTGTTGAAATCCAGGGAAACAATTACTATTAGTAACAGTTATTTATTCATCACCTACCATGTGCTGTGTATTTATTTACTCGTTCATCACGTTCAACAGTGTCTGTTATGTGTCAGGCGTGGCACACTGGGACTGGAAATTCAATGTGGACAAAACATAAAAAGACCCTGACCCTTGGGAGTCAAGTGTAAATAGGCAGTAAGGGAAGTTTGAGGGTAGAGAACGTGAGAAACAATTAGCTAGGGGAGCTTAAGATACAGTTAACTAGTGATGAATCATGTGATAAGGTCAGCCATCCTAGTATGTTTTCTTCTAGTCTTGTTCAGTTGCTCTGGTTCAAGTGAAAATTGAACCAGGTAGCCAATCACTGTGTTGTGTTCTTTATAAATATCATCTTATTTAAATTTCACAACATCCCTGTAGGCTACTTTCATCCTGTGTTTTCCAAACAGAGAACCTGAACTTTGAGAGTTCCTCAGTTTCTGAAAATCATGAAGATGGAAAATATTGAAATTCACATTTGAATCCAGATCTGTCACATTCAAATCTTGAGTCAGTAATTTTGAAGCAAGGTCCCTATCAAACAGAACTTACATCCTAGCTCTATATGAGCTAAGAAGCTTGCAATGAACCAGTGTCAGAAACAAAATGCACAAATACAGGGGGAGAAATCTTGACCAATAATCAATTCTTACCATTCTCATTGACCAAAATGCTAATACAAGTCAACAGAGCTGAGGCTGCCATTAAAGACTAATTAGATATGAGCCTACCATGCAGAAAGGGACCAAATCACATTTATAATATTTTGTCCAATTCAGGACACTCACACTGTCAGGGGGCATCAGCACACTTGAACACATGATCCAAAGAAGAGCAGGTGGTCAAGGGTTTGGTACCATAAAACCTGACACAGAATGGGAGAAGAAAGAGGCTACTCAGACTCAAAAAAACTTAGCACAGTTGCTGTCTTCATGCACATTCCCAAAATTTCTATATTATGTAACACAGAATTGGGGGTTTAAAAAAAGGTGACAAGGATAAAGAAGACCATTTCATACTGCTTAAGGGAATTATACATCAATAAGTTATAACAATCATAAATATTAATGCCCCAAACAATAGAGCATCTATGTACATTAAATAAACACTTCTCAATTTCAAGGATCAAATAGACCACAACACAGTGATACTGCATGACTTTAACATGCCTCTGTCACCACTGGATAGATCCTCCAAACAAAAACTAAATAAAAAAGTGATAGAAGTAAAAATACAATTGATAATTCAGACTTAACAAACATATAGAGAATATTTCGTCCATCAATGAGTGAATACACTTTCTTCCCAGCAGCACACGGATCCTTCTGTAATATAGATCATGTTATGTAAGCTATCACATATGTTGGCATACAATTGTAATATTACCTTAATCTATTTTGAGCATCTGTAGGGTTTTTTGATAACTCCCTTTCCCTTGATATTAATTTTTATGTTCTTGGTATTTTCTTGATTGGATTTTTTTGATTTTTATCAAATTTTAGCTATATTATTCCTTCTCTATTTCATATATATATGTGCGTATATATATATATATATATATTTTTTTTTTTTTTTTTATTTTACGGTGCTGGGGATTTGAACCCAGGGTCTTGTGCTTTCGAGGCAAGCACTCTACCAACTGAGCTATATCCCCAGTCCTATTTCATATATTTTTGCTCCGACTCTTATTTTTCATTCCTACTACATAATTTGAAAATAATTTGATTGTTATTCTAGTTTCTTTCTGATATAAGTACTTTAAGTTATATATGTTCATCTGAGTACTATTTCATCCTAGAAAGCCTGATATTTTAAGCTTTTATTCTCACTTAGTTCAAAGCACTTTTCTTGTGCTTTCTTCCTTGACCTCTGAGATATCTATTTGGATCCCATTTGATTTTGAAATAGTTGACATGTAGGGGTGGGGTTCTATATATCTTAAGGGTGATTATAATAAATGTAATAAATCATGCAAAAACACACAAACTGCATGATTTCAAATTTTTTAAAAAGTAATGAAAATCCTTTCATATTCACTGTATTGGTTACATACATGTCAAAACTGACCAAATTGCTTACTTCAAAGATGTGCATTTTATTGACTTCACTTTTACCTCAATAAAGCTATGGGGGAAAATTTTTAAAGGTAACAAGGGAAGATTGTGCTTCAGCATAAAGAAAAGGCTTGGAGTTATCAGAAACTGCTCCATAGAAGTATGTGCTGTGTAATTGAAGGAGATAAAGAGGGTGTTTTAAAAACTTTTTATGGAGGTTATAGTGGATAGCCAGAGCAAGGACAAGAAGGTAACCCTGTCTTGTTTTCCCTGGCTACTCTAAGGAATTCTAGGATATATACTTTTTCCTGAGATGTGTCAGTGCTTATTTCCTTTCCCTATACGATTCCTCTCTTCAATGTCTGGAATCAAATTGTATGGGTGGTCCAGTTCTGACAGATATTAGCTATGTGATATTGGGCCAATTATCTCAGGTTTTGTGCCTGCCTGCTTATCTGTAAAATGAGAATAATAGAACATATTTTATGGAGTTGTTGTAAGGTTACATGAAATCACCCATGTACTTAGAAGAATGCCTGAAATCATAAGTGCTGCATATACATTAGCTCCCCTTATTTAAAAAAAAAAAATCCTTGTGTACTGTGTCATTTCACAGTTTTAAGTGTTCTTCTTATTTAATCCAGTTATCTGGTCATTCTTTTCATGGGGATGAGCATATAGTCTATCCCAGGTACCTACTAGTCCAAAAGCAAAATGTGTTTCTGTCCTTAAAAGCAACTTAAACTTGTTTAGAAGTCTCAGGGATATTTTGAGAGTTTGGTGCAATTATTACCTAGAGAAAAGTTTTGAGAGATTTCTCCATATTTTAAAACACTAAGATATGCTCAGATACAGTCCCATTTTCAAAGGTGACTCTAGTCTCTAGTCATCTTTAGGAAGTAAGCAAAGACTTGTTGAGGATATATAAAATATATGTTTTCTTAAAACCTACTGGGTACCATCCTTGGACTATATACTTGGGGACAGGTAGGAGGGAGAAGTAGTATTGGTGAGAAAATAAAGATAAGTGGCATGACCCCACAGTTCATGAAGGACTTACAATCTAGAGAAAGGCAGAGATCAAGTCCTGCCTGAACCAACCCTGCTCCACTGGACTTATCTGACACACTCCCTCGGCCTCCCTGGCCCAGCTTCAGTTGACTCTGAGTTTCTCCAGCAAGTTAGGAGATGTTCCATCCTCTCCCTACTGCTTGTACACTCTTCTCCCTGTCCTTTGTATGAAGGTCTCCTCCACTCCTTGACCTTGGTTTAAATAATGCTCTTCACCTTGGCTATTCTTGACCAACATATCTAAATAAGTTCCTCACCTCAACCCAAACAATTGTTTTTTGTTGTCATTGACCCCACTGGTCACTCTCATAGCACTTGTCATTTTTTTTTTTTTTTATTTGTATGTTTATCTGTCTGCTTCTTTGTTTATACACCATTTTCCCCTAACAAGGCAGTTATCACCATCTATTTTTTCCATGAATTTGATCTCTTGCGCCAGCAGGGCATTCAATAAATACATGATGACTATAATTTCAATACCATGAGGTAAGCTCTGGGGCTTTGACATTAACATCCTGAAAGCTGGAGGTTATTTATAATGCAGACCATGCCATATATTTTATTGTACCAACACTGGAGGATCAGAGGAGACAGACATCTAAAACACTGTTAGCAGATCCAGGATATTTCCAGAAGGCAGGACATTGCAGAGGCTACTGGTGTCCCTGAGCACTCATCCTACACAAGCCAGCAGCTTTCAAACTGCAAAACTGACAACTTTTCTTCCCTGTCTGAGGGAGCATGCTTGGCCTGCACATAGGGAAGATCAGGAAGACCCAGGAGTGGATACCCAAATGGGCAACACTCAACCAATGAAGGGTGGGTGTTTGGGCCTCTGCATCTCCTTGCACCATAGTTTGGACACACCTGGAGTATAATTCTACAGTGTCTCTGTAAGGTCCCCGCAGTGATGAACCCATCTTTGAAAGTCCCATAACCCACTCACTGAAAACTCTTTCCACAGGCTTTCTTCTCTCTCACATTCCCATCTGCTATTAGTGCTTCTATAATAAATCACTCATCTTCAAATCCTCCTCTCAGGAACATCTTAAGAGGACAAGTGACCAGAATCTTGAAAGACACATAGAATTCCCTGGACACAAAATAAAAGAATAACCAAAAGAAGGCAGTATCTTAGTAGTGCTGTAAAAGAGAATCAAAACCCTACTTCTTTCCTCTCAGGTGCCTTTTCTCTCAGAACTGTCAGACTTTGGTTTTGGTAAGGCCCTTCCAAAGTATTCCTAGAAAAGACAGTGCAAGATTGGCTGATGCTCTTGATACCATTTTAGAGCCAGAGGTTGAGTTCAGTGTAGGTAGACAGAAGGTCCTATACTCCTGAAATAACACATTGCAAACCAACATGCTGTGCTCATAAATTTTTAACTAAATAACTTCTTTGTGTCTTTTCCTTTTTGAAACATAACTCAGGCCCCTGGAATGTGGTGCTTAACCCCCAGAAGGAAACCTGTACAAATGGTTCCTTGAAAGCCAGTATGTAGCCTGTTCATAAATTTTATGATGTGTGAAGCACATGTTCAAGGAAGTATTTATTAGTAAGACCATAAGTTAAATTAGGAAGGGAGGCTCATGCCTTAAATATGCCGTCATTTTCCATTCAGTTCATGTATTTAGACCCAAGGATGAAATTTTAATTTGTTTTTAATGTATTCTCTTGACAAATGATTTACTCTAGTCAGATGTATTTTCTTTTGGCTCCCCTGATAGTTATGTTTTGCAATTGGTAGGAAATGGAAAAATGTGCTTGAATTACTCTTGCAAGGTTAAAGTTTTAATATTCTGTGCAGGTATCACAGAATAATTTTGCCACTAGATTTAATGAAATAGAGTATTACTTCTCCCTGAAAATTGGTGCTTTATATTCACGAGAGTATGATGAATTTGGAAACTGATAAGGCACAGCACTGTCTCTAAAAGTCACATTTAGAATAACAGAATGTATGAGGAGTTTATATTCAGTCACAGGTGCTGTGGTAGACTGTGTCCCTTGGTTTCTGATTTCTGCAAAGCTCCTGAAAGAGCATTCCAAGATGAAAGCTATGGTTAAAAAAATTAGAAGTCCTACAGAATTTAAAAACTATTGCAACCATACCTTTGACATTAACATCCTGAAAGCTGGAAGTTATTTATAATGCAGACCATGCTATATATTTTATTGACAGCCTTGTTTCTTTACTGGAGTCTCTGATATGTGAATATGGTTAATTTTACATATCCTTAAGAGTTTTTTATTTATTTATTTATTTATTTTAATTAAAAATCATAAATCTACATAGGGCAATGTTGTTTGATTCATTCTGTTATTTTTTTCCCTTTCCCCCCCCCCCCCCCCCCCCCTCTTTTCCCTCTATACAGTCCTTCCTTCCTCCATTCTTACCACCCTCCTTATCCCTAACCCTAAACCTAACTCTAACCCTAACACTAACCCCTCCTACCCCCCCCCCCTTATATGTCCTCATCCACTTATCAGCAAGATCATTTGTCCTTTAGTTTTTTGAGATTGGCGTATCTCACTTAGCATGATATCCTCCAATTTCATCCATTTGCCTGCAAATGCCATAATTTTATCATTCTTAAGAGTTTTTTACATATCCTTAACATTTATACAAGAATCTAAATCTTTCTGTATTGCTAAAATAAACAATAGTGTTTGTATGTATGCATTGTTTTATAATGGAAAAAATAACTCATATAAATAAAAATTCTTGAAAAGATGTTATAAAAAGTATACTATCAAGAGAAGAAGAAAATGTTTCATAAATATATGTAATATATTCCCTAAGCAGATATTTCTTAAATACACAAATTAGTCATAATACAAACTCAAAGTTTTAAAAACAATTAGATCTTGTGAAAAAATTTTAAATCTCTATATATTGTATTTTGCTGTCACACAGTCACTGAAACTTTCTGAAAGGTGATACTGGCTTTAAATAAAACCAGAAAGGAATGGATCACTGAAATACATTGGCATGAATTAAAGAAGCTCAAGTTAGCTGATTTTTTAATGTGCAAAGCTTTGGCTCATTTCACAAAAGGTAAATAGTGATGTTGTTGCAGTGTTGTGCAATGAGCCCTACTCCTAATGTTTTCTCTGCATCTAAAATTCTGCCTGGGAGCCAAGGTTTATCTTTAAAAATACCCATGCTCAAACAAGTTCAGACAGTGTTCCTCATTTAACTTGCACTGCTTTCTGTATTACCTAGTAGACTTCCTTTATAAAGAGCAAGACAAACTATGGACATTTGGATGTAGGATTCAGAAATGCCTATGATGACAGCATTTCAAGTATCAAGTGTTTATGTAAAATTTTTGAAATTACAGACTTGGTGACTTGTCACCTGAATTTGATCAGATCTACAAATCATTAGCTATGTGCCTTGGACATCTGTTCCCTTCTTTATAACATGGCAATTCTGAAAGCATCCATCCCATGTATTGGTTGTGGAGCTAAAAGAAATGTTTGTGAAACTTATAGCACTGAGATTACTCTAAGAAAGTATTCAGCAAATATTAAGTATTTTTATTGTTATTATGGGTTTACTCTGTGCTAGGCACTGTGCTAGACTCTTTGCATAATCTCATTGCATGGTCACAAAAGACCTACCAGGGTAAATATAATTGTTCCTGCTTTATAAATTAGGAGACTGAAACTCAGAGAAGAGTCTGAGAAACTAGCTAGTAAAAGGAAGAACAATGATTAAAACCCATATTAGACAGGACATCCATGTTCTGCCCATGCCTGTCCTAATATAGCATCAGTCACATGTGGCAATTTAAGTTTAAATTAATTTAAATTAAATAAGATAAAAAATCAGTTTTTCAATTCCTCAAGCTGGATATCAAGTCTCAATAGCTATTTGTTGCTAGTAGCTATGACACTGGAAGGAGGAGATAATAGAATATTTCCATGATTGCAGAAAGTTCTATTGAACATCACTGTAGTTTATACCTGCTCTCTAGGTTGACTTACTCTCAATAGAAAGAAAAATGTGTTTTCTAAAAATTATAATAAATTTTCATTAGTAAGTTATAAAACCTTGGAAATAAAGACAATGTATTTGTTATAGATATTCATATTGACAATAGCTAATTCCATCCAACAGGCTCATAAAATGGACATGTTGTCTTCACACAGATTACAGTAGTGTCAGAAGACTAGAAGAATCCTCAATGGTAGTTTAGGCAAATTTTTGTCCAATGATAAAAAACTAATGGTGATGGACAATCTAAAGCCAATATGAAAATGCCAAATAATTCTCTTAATATTCATCCATCTCTAGTATTATGTGGACCCCTGATTTTCTTTTGAGACTCACTAAGTTAAAACTGTTTTCAATATTTTCTTTTAAAGTTTCTGGATATAGTCTATTTAGGGTTAAACTTTAGAAAGAAGATGGTGGACTGGTTATCTATTCCCATAACACTGATATTTTACCCAGGAAATTTTTCTCCTAACTGGAAACCAAATGACTTTCCTAGATAGGCAGTCAATATGCAATATGCATGGCATTTATCACCTTTAGACCTTTTTGACTGGCATCAGTTATTACAATGTAGGCCTTAAAAATGCAATGAGTAAATGGGAGTGGTAAAGCAAACAGTCACATAATTCAGTATTCAAAACAAAGTCAAGTAGATCCTCCTTTGAACAGAGTCTCTTTCATATAAAGCCAACTCTGTTTGGCTTTAGAAGAAATACTTGAGACATGAAGGAACAGACCTGGGTACCGTCATGCATGTAAGAGTAGTTGGGCATCATAGAAAGAAACTTAGAAAAAGAGCAGAAGATCTGATACCTCTGTCGTACCTTAAACATTCATCAACTGCCCTATCTATCTTGTTGCGTTTTTTCATTTATATATTTTTTGTTAATGCATTAAAATAGTGGCATTTATTCTTACATTCTCATATATACACATTGCATAACGATATAATCTGGTCAATTTAATTCCCCATTACCTCCCTTCCCTTCCCTCCTCCCTTCTCCTGAACTCTTTCTTTTACCTCTACTGGTCATATTGTGTTTTAATTGTCAGCTTCCATGTCTGACTCTCCCATAGACTATGAGTTCCTTAAAATCTATTGCCTATTCACACTGGCATGTGACATGGTAAAATGTTTGGTTTATTGAAAAGAAAAGTCAACAAGTAGTTATTGGGTAGCTAATATGCTCAAGAGATGCCATCCTCCCCCTCTCAAAAGAAAAAAAAAAAAAGCAATTAAGTTCATTATTCTGAAATCCCCATATCTCATTGTTTCTCTTGCTTCACCCAACCTTCTCTGGTCAAATGCAACATGGCCCATGTGCTGGCCTGCTTCCCTTTGCCAAGGTGACTTAGTTACTATTTTGGTTAGTCCCACAGAGAGAAAAGAGTTAAAGTGAAAAATTAGGAAACAGTGACTAGATATCAGTTTGACTTGCTAAAATGAAATAGTAAGTCACTTGAGTCTTTAGAATCTCTTCAATACTAAAGAGAATTAACAGGGTCTAATAGAATTAATACATCTGCCAGGTAGACCGAGTTTGGAATTTAGATCTTTAAAATTCTGGTTCATTATGCAAGCTTTTATACTTAGCAACCCAGAAACATTGGCAATATATGCATTAATCGCTTAATTTGGTCTTCCTAAATACCCATACCTACTCATTACTGCAAATGTCCTCATGCAGCTAGCTGGTTGAAGAACAAGAAATGGCTCAGCAGCTGCCTGTATCTTTGCACTACTGAAGCTACTAATTCCTAAAATAACTCCTATTTCTGAAGAGCCAGCCATGGTGACACCAAAGAGAAAATGATAATTCACAACTACAAGTGGCACTGACCCATTATCCATTCTTAAACTGAGGGCTTTGGGGTTGGTTTCCATAATGTGATATAGTTCCTTGGTTGGAAAAGAGAATATTGCCCAGGATGATACTGAGATCATATGTTCTCATGCTGTCACTTGTTAGGAAGATTTGCCTTCCTAAGGCAATTTCCTTCCCAAGAAAGGAAGAAATGAAATGGATTAACTAGCATTTGGTCTTTCCTGAATCAGTTATTAATATCTGAGTTATTTCTCTTGGAAAAATTGCATTTCCTCTGTGCTCCATTTCATTTGGGAGAGCCTGGTTTGCAAACCAAATATTTTTTACATTTGCTTTTGTTATGCTTTCTCAAGTCAACATTTTTATAAGTATTTCATCATCAAGAATGAGAGGGTTAAGGAAATGCATTTGACTTTATCTCCTTTGTACCACCTCCAAAATATCTATGCCTCCCAGGAACACACCTTCATCTTTCCTTCACCATGACCAACGCTCACTGACCCCTAAGAACAACCTGATCCCAGAGACAGTTTTATAACTTTTAATCAGGTGAAACAATAGAAAGAAGGAGCTGTACCTACTTTCCTCCCAGAATAAGCATATGCTGTTCTAATCCACCATTCTGATTTTATCATCCATCTGAAGTTGAGAAATAGAACTTGGCTGTTAACACTCACAGTATCTCAGGGTCACTTCTAAGCAGTGTCCTGGCAGAGAATTTCTAAGAACGTAGTTAAACAACATTCCCTCAATAAATGGAATGTACTGAATACTAGTTATGTGCCAGACACTTATAGCAAGAGGAATATCATAGACTGGCATGACTCCCAGGAAGCAAGACCTGGAAACAGGCATTCCTGGTTATAACTAGCATTTAGTAATCTCCATGATCAATCAAAGATCAACTCTAGTGACCTAGTCCCTTCTCTAAGGTTTTTGTCTTATATAAAACCAACATAATCCCATATGGTTTCTTCATTTCCTTAATTCACAGAACGTCAATACTGGGGTTCAGAGCTCAAGCTACCTACTCTAAATTTTGAAGATGTTTTAAGAAATGATGAACATGCATACAAGTGGCTTTCCAGCCTCAAGAAAGTAGGCATTGTGAGACTCACTGGAGCATCTGACAAGCGAGGAGAAGTAACAAAACTTGGGAAAAGGATTGGTTTCCTCTATCTCACTTTTTATGGGTGAGTTACCAAATGGTTTGTATTCGGCCATCACAAATACAGTTTGATATATTTCCCAAAGGAAGTACTCGTTTGGTAGAAGATACAGTAACGTCCATGATATCCTAAGCCGGAAGGAAGTCACACAGAAAGAAGAGTCTAAAAGTAGGATTTCTCTGAGAATGATTAGAATTTTTAAAAAGTCTAAAAGCTCAAAGACCTCAGGCAACAAAGGTGATGTATTACTCATGCTGCCATAACAAAATGCCACAGACTGGGTGAGTTAAACAGAAATTAATTTTTCTCACAGTTCTGCAGCTGAGAGTCCAAGATCAAGGTACTGGCAAACTTAGTTTATGGTGAAGCCTCTTTTTCTGGTTTTCAGCTGGTTCTCTTATTGTTTCTCCATGTGGCCTTTCCTCTGTGCACAGTATACTCCACTATTCTTTCCTCTTCTTATGTAGACAACCAATCTTTTTGGATTAGGATGCTACCCTTAAAACCTTATTTAACCTTAATTACCTTGTTTAAGGCCCAATATCCAAATACATTGGATGCTTGGGTTCCACAGATGAATCTGGAGGACACAATTCAATTCATAACAGGTAGGATGAAAGATTATAGTTCTCTAAGACTTTTTAAAAGTAATCAACTTCATAAATGTTACAGCTTATTAAAGTTTTACCTCTCAAGAGTTGGCACAAAATAAAGTTGGATCCTAGAGAGTTTAAACCAGCCACCAGATGTTGTAAAAAGATAAAATTAACATCCAGAAAATTTAGCCTATGTGTGCTTTAGTATAACAGGAAATATAATTAATTTTAACTTTGGAATAAGAAACTGTTTTCATAAGAATTTTCTACAAAGTAACATTAATTACCACTTATCTGAAAGTGGGTGGGGTAATAACTGAATTTCTAATGGCTAGGGTGAGCACCTCATGCAAGATGGATACAATTACTTTTAGACTAAGAGTACAGAGCATTGGAAGTGGGAGAAAGAGACCTTCAAAATCCAAAGGTTGCAAACTGGTAGCATACAAGCTATATTAAGATGTGTTTGGTTTGGCGCACATGATGTTGAAAGAAAATGAAATTAGTTGTCAACACTTAAAAACTAGAAGTCTTTAAATTTATATGGCTCTGCCTTTTCTTGAAATATCAAATCTAGCAACAACTGAACCCACAAGCCAGCAAGCCAACAGTCTTCTGGACATGAGCAGAGGCTAAAACTTGAAGACTTTTCCAAAGTCCACCCCATCCCAGGCCTGTAAGGGCCTTGCTAGCATTTGAATTTGCCACCCCAATCTAGAATAAGACATTGTTTAAGATAAACAAAGCATCAGAAAAATTTAATCAACTACCCTTAATAATTTAAGTAAGTTTGTTAATGGCAGAAGATTCCATCTACCCTGTTTAGACTTGGACAACCTAGTCTCTACCTCCTTCCTAAGAGTTTGCTTATACCAATTGTATATTTGTATTCTATAAAATGTTTACATCCCCTCCATCTGCAAGAATTTGTGCTATCATAGAAATTACATTGCTAACAACAAACAAAAGAAATAGGAGAAAAATACTTGAAACCATTAAGAACTTCAAGTGTTTCTTGAATTCTTACAAGATCTCTGAAATAAATATTGCCCTTCATTTCACTAATATGGAATCTGTAGCCCAGAGAATTTGTAACCCAGGTTCTCACAAGTAATAATAAAGTAATGAAGAAGTATAAATCTGGGTTTTCCTCTTCGTGTTTCTAATGTTAACATATGAAGAAAGTATATAGAAAATATGTATTCAGTCACTATAAAAAAACACTTCAAAATAAATTTATTTCACTTAGTTTTCATTTGCTAATAACACTTTTGAATATATTCCAACATATTTCACAATTTCATAATAGGGAGTAAATTTAGGGGGATTCTTTTTTGGAGTTCCCTAACTCCACCCAACCACCCGCCCATCTCACTAGGGGTCAGAATCTTATTCCTGATTTATGATTTGTCTTTGTTTTGTTTTGTTTCTACAGGTCCTGTAAAAGGACTGAATAACTTGGCCACTGAACTAATATTGTGAAATTTATTGGAATAAATACTAAAGGTCTGTTGTCAAAACAAATCAGACCTCCTGCTACTATTCCATTCCCTATATCCAGGACCTTCCCATCTAACTAACAATGTTGATCTACCGCATCTCACTCACCTTCCTCAGATGATCACATTTCTTCCCAGAATTTCTCAAACAATACACAAGCCAAGAAATGCCTTTCTTGTGACATGAACCCTAAATCCACCATGGATTACCAAAATCTATCTCCCTCTCTCTCTCTCTCTCTTTCTCTCTCTCTCTCTCTCTCTGTCTCTGTCTCTCTCCTCTTTTTCTCTTTCGCAATTTTTAATTCTCTACCTCAAGAACTTAGAAAACAGTTTTGTTGTGGTTGCTGTTATTTCATTTGCTTATTTGTTTGCTGCTGTTGTTAAGAGAGTATTTTCTCCAAAGTCATCCCTCTTTTCTTGTCCTCTTTACCGTAATGTGGGAAAGTGATATTGAGGTTTGGGTAATATGAGATTTAAAAGAATATTAAGGAAAGCTAATGTCCCTTAGTAGTATGAATTAACTAAACCAGTGGGTCTCAATCAGGACTGAATATTGGAATAGCCAGTTTTTTTTTTGTTTTTTGTTTTTTATAATAGACACATCTGGGTCCTATCTCCAGATATTTTTCTTTAACATGACTGATATTTGATAAGAAAATTTGATATGATTTAAAAACCCAGCAGATAAGCCAGGAGCAATGACGTGTGCCTGTAATTCCAGATATTCAGGAGGCTGAGGCAAGAGGATCACAAGTTCAAGACCAGCCTGAGCAACTTAGTGAGACTGTCTCAAAGTAAAAAGTGAAAAGGGGCTGGGGATGTAACTCAGAGAGGTAGAGTGCCACTGGGTTCAATACCCAGTATTGAAAGAAAAAAAAAGGACACAAAAACAACTCATCAAGTGATTCTCATGTACAGACAAATTTGAAAACCTCTGATTGAAAGGAAGGGATACTTCAAGTCAGGCCGGTCTCAATTGCAATAGAACTTGGGTGTTTTATGTTCTCTGAACTCTCACAACTCCATACTCTAAATAGTATTGATCAAGTTCTTCTTCTGTATTGGCTATGTCTGGACATGGCTTACCTTCAGAACAGAATTGACAACTGCCTTAAACAGGTCCCTATCTTTCAGATATTTGTTTCTCTGTTGAAAATTGTCTTACTCTTGTTTGGGAAAAGCAACTGGCTGATGAGTGAGCAAATGGAATAAATAAATGAGGACAATAAATTATGGGAAATTATGGAAAAGAGGGACTATCAAAACTAAAAAAGGATTCAGGAAAGGAAAGTGAAAGCAAGTTCAACATAAACTTTGCTTTTCATGCAAATTTGTCTAGGAACTTTGTAAGGGTTCTTGCTTAGATGCCAAAAACAATAGTAGCTTGTCGTAGGTGCCAATTTTACATGCCTCCCTAGGGAAATGAATCCCATCTCACACTTTTCCATTCAAATAGCTACTAGTTTGGAGAATTTTAAATGCATGGGCTTAAAATGAGAAATGAGAATAGCTATTTTTAGTTCTTGGCTGTCTTCTCAATTGTTAAGGGTTTGGAAGGAAAAAAATGAAATTTCAAAATTTTATGTAGTCTTCATGTATATGAGGCAAGAAATCAATGTTTCATGAATAAATGCATTTCTAGATGTTTTTAAAGGACTGTAAAAAAGCAGATGAATGCAATAATTATTAGAGCATTTCATAATCATAAACTTATGTTCAACTAAATCAAAATGGTAATAGATTAAGCAAAAAAAGCACACATCATTTTCCCCATCTGTGTTTTCTCAGATGCTTGTCATTATTTTGTCAGCACATCATCTAGGAAATGTTTTTTTTTTCATGCAGCCATATGAAATGCTCAGTAACCCTAATGCCTTGATGATGAAAGCTTTCCTGGAATAGACATATAAGGGCTAATAAATAAAATTCCACTCTCAATTTTGTTAAATATATGTAGATCAGGAGAGTACTATAAAAAACGTTTACCTTTTTAGAATTTAAACCTTTGGTTTGGAGTAACATAGTTTTTATAGCATGGAACAAATATCCTCATCCCATTTCTTTTCCTCCCTACTAAAAAAAAGAAAAATTGATAACAATAACTTTCTGAAACCTTTCTGCGAAAGGTGATATTGGTGAAAAATATTTGAATTTTATGACATGATTTAACCTAAAAAGAAGTAGTCACCATAAGCTATCTTCTATCTGGATATTGATATCTTCAATGACTCCATCAAGAATATTTTCAAGTATGCATCCTACAAAATGAATTCCCCTCCCCAAAAAAACACTGCAATTGCTGTCAAATAGATTTTTTTTTTTCAGTACTGTGTGTTAGGGATTTTGTTCTAAATAAGACCTGAGTCTGGAAATGGTGGTATAATACATATCATGTCTTTAGAACTAACTCAGTGCCTGACAGTTATCTCTCAAGAAATTTTAGTGAAAAGGGAGTGTATATATGCTAAGATACTAAAGACTTCCATCAGGGCAAAAACAATAAAAATTATTTCTTAACATTGTTGATCTAAGTCCTCAGTTCAAAAATTAACCTTATCAGTAACTTGAAATGACTCTTCTTCATCAGAAAGTCAAATGGAAGAAAATCACCTTCCAACCTTAGCTAGAAAACTGTTTCCTTCCAGAATTGAGCTCGAAAGTTCAGGTTTCCTTTTTTTCTGAGAATGTTTTATTTGCTGGTGCAAGCAAATTGCATTGTTAAGACATTGTTAATACATGTAGCACAGGGTTTGAGTGATAAGAATAATCGAGTGAAAATGAAAACATTCCTTCTGAAATGTTAACTTTAAGAATCAAAGAAGGCAAGAGACAGTAACAAAAGGAGGTAAAAGAAAGTAAATACAAGTCTTGGTGGCTATCAAATTTTATCTTGTGGAACATTGCACAGAAACTGGACAACTGCTGAATAACATTACTTATAAGACCACAAGCTGTCGTAGAAAAATATAAATAAATACTTTGGAATACTTCTTTCCAAAAGTTTAGGAAAGAATTGAGGACTGAACAACCCACAGCATCTGTATTGCATTACTACCCAGAAAGTTGTCAGCAGAACCAACAGGGAAACAAGTTTAATTGTGGCTTCTCTGAAAGCTATTTGTAGGTGAGAAATTGACCTAAGTACTTCATGTAATTTCCCAGATCTCTCTGATTCTCCTCCACTGAGGACTCATTTCACTCCTTCTGCAGAAGTGTTTTCATACCTGTCATGCCCTTTGAGGTCCTTGGATGAAAGTTTGCTGGGAAATGTGACCACTGCTGCCCAGTTTTGCATCTGCATGAGTCTTGAGCATCCTTCATCAGATGAATAAAATAAAGTCAAGCAAAAATGTTTCTAGTGGGCTGTTTGTCAGCTACCACAGCCAGACCAGTTAAGAATTAACAATATTGAAATGGTCTCTGGGGAGTACAAAGATATAGGCTTTCCAGCATCTACTGTATTTCTGCAAGCTTTTCTGAAAGGCGTCTGAAAGCCAGCCCAGCAGCATTTCACACATTAGGCTGAATTAGAGATGGAGGATGTCTGAGAGAAAAAGATTCTTAGTCTTTGGCATCTGGCCCTTAGAAATCGCTCCTGCCATTAGCACTGCCTCCAAATCAACTTTGAAATAGCTTCTTGCTTGTTATACATGTTATGGGAAAAGCTTGTGAAATGTGGGGATGGAACCAGAGGGAAAAAAACCAAGTTTACCCGTTTTGTTGAAATTTCTAGCCAAAAATATTGCTTGAGAAAACCACACAGCCCTTCTTGAATAAAAATGTCCTGTGGGTTATGAAAAAAGCAACCTAGAAGCAATTCGGACTTGGGAAGAAAACAAAGACGACTTGTCTGAGTTCTGAATTTGGTTGTATTCCTATCCTGCTTTGTGAAAAATTCATTCTAGGATACCTTAATGAGTTATTTTAAATAAAGTACTGACAACACTGACTACAGTGTTTGAGTAGGATGGAAATCTTTAAAATGTGCATTCTAGTAAGTATTAGGATTTCTTATAGCCATCATGAACCCCAGCTTATGTTATCAGCCAAGAACCAAGCCCTGGGGTTCCCTTCATGGTATTAAGTTTCATAGTAATTAATGCAGCTGCCAGCAAAACTACTTAAGTATGAGGTCATCTCATGAATGGAAGGAAAAATAATTTCTGTCTCATACTCCTCTGGAAATCACTTATGGAAGTTTTTGAGACAACTGTTATGGTTTAGATGTGAGGTGTCCTCCTAAAGCTCATGTGTGAGACAATGCAAGAGATTTAGAGGTGAAATATATGGGTTATGAAAGCCTTAGCCTAATTAATGCATAAATCTAATGATAGGAATTAACTGGGTGACAATTGTAGGCAGATAGGGTGTGTCTGGAGGAGGCAGGTCATTGGGGGACATGCCTTTGGGGTATATATTGTGTCCATGGTGAGGGGAGACTCTCTGCTTCTTGGTACAATGTCCCAAGGTGCTTTTCTGTGCCATACACTTCCACCATGATACTCTGCCTCATCTTAGACTCCAAGGAATGCAGTTGGCCATCTAGAGACTAAAACCTCTGAAACCGTGAGCCACAAAATAAACTTTCCTCCTCTAATTGTTCTTGGCAGGTCTTTTGGTCACAGCAGTGGAAAAAGCTGACTAAAACAATAACCTATTGAGGCAGCTCTTCTCCAGAAGTCCTCTCTGACTCCCGTTATCTCCCTGCTTATATTTTGTGCAGCCAGGACAGGCCACTGTCTTTGAAATGGGTAAAATGATTTTCCATTAAGCACCTTTTATGTACTAGGTATTGAGCTCAGCTCTTTACAGTCATTATCTTGAATCTTCAATTCCTTTAAGAATCATTATTTCCCTTTAATCATGAGGCAGAAGAATCAGGCAAATCTGATTATAATCCTAAGGTTACATGACTCAACAGGCTGAAGTCTTTCCTTCGTACCATGCTACCTTGGTGGTTTTTCATTATCTAATATTTTCCTCATAGTTTCTAATGTCATAATAATTTTTTGACTGTCAAATGTGACTTTGACTCATATTTATAGCTCAGATGTAAAGAAATAATTACACAGAATTATATTGAAAATTTGCAAACTATGTCACAATTTCCCTCCATTCTTTTAAGTTCAAATGATAGTCAACTATTTATGCAAAGGAAAAATGACAATGGTTACAGATAAGTTATCACAAGGAAAGCATTATTTTCATCCTTTCACATATAAATCAAAACTAGTATCCAACTCTTTTTTTTTGCATTTTTTTAATTAAAAATCATAAATTTATATATGGCAATGTTGCTTGATTCATTCTGTTATTTTTTTCCCTTCCCCCTACCCCTCCCACCCCTCTTTTTCCTCTATACACTCCTTCCTTCATCCATTCTTACCACCCTCCTTATCCCCTAACCCTAAATCTAACCCTAACCCTAACGCTAACTCCTCCTCCCCCCATTATATGTTCTCATCCGCTTATCAGCGAGATCATTCGTCCTTTAGTTTTTTGAGATTGGCTTATCTCACTTAGCATGATATTCTCCAATTTCATCCATTTGCCTGCAAATGCCATAATTTTATCATTCTTTATGGCGGAGTAATATTCCATTGTATATATATGCCACAGTTTCTTTATCCACTCATCAATTGAAGGGCATCTAGGTTGGTTCCACAATCTGGCTATGGTGAATTGAGCAGCTATGAACATTGATGTGGCTGTATCTCTGTAGTATGCTGATTTTAAGTCCTTTGGGTATAGGCCAAGGAGTGGGATAGCTGGGTCAAATGGTGGTTCCATTCCAAGCTTTCTGAGGACTCTCCATACTGCTTTCCAGAGTGGCTGCACTAATTTGCAACCCCACCAGCAATGTATAAGCGTACCTTTTTCCCCACATCCTCACCAACACCTATTGTTGCTTGTGTTCTTGATAATCGCCATTCTAATTGGGCTGAGATGGAATCTTAGGGTAGTTTTGATTTGCATTTCTCTTATTACTAGAGACGTTGAACTTTTTTTCATATATCTCTTGATTGCTTGTACATCTTCTTCTGTGAAGTGTCTGTTCATTTCCTTAGCCCATTTGTTGATTGGATTATTTGTATTCTTGGTGTAGAGTTTTTTGAGTTCCTTATAGATTCTGGAAATTAGCACTCTATCTGAAGTATGAGTGGCAAAGATATTCTCCCACTCTGTAGGCTCTCTCTTCACATTGCTGATAGTTTCCTTTGCTGAGAGAAAGCTTTTTAGTTTGAATCTATCCCAGTTGTTGATTCTTGCTTTTATTTCTTGTGCTATGGGAGGCCTGTTAAGGAAGTCTGATCCTAAGCCAACAAGTTGAAGGTTTGGACCTACTTTTTCTTCTATAAGATGCAGGGTCTCTGGTCTGATTCCGAGGTCCTTGATCCATTTTGAGTTGAATTTTGTGCAACTCTTATTCTGATGAAATAAATTAAGCATAATTTGACACCCCCAATACACACACGCAAAACTATTAAAAATATGCCTAATGTGGAATTCTCATAAATTATTCATTTTCTAAAATGCACTGAATTCTTAGTTATTCATAATGAAAGACTTTGGGGCTTCTCTTGGAGCAAAGTATAAGCTTTTTCTGTATGCTTTTAGAGATGGTTGACATCTCTCTCTTATTACCTGTCTTCATTAAACGCATTTTAAAAAGCACCTTTATGCAATTTTGTTTTTTCCACCTTTATTGAGACATGATAGACAAAAATTGTGTATAATTAGGATATATTACATGATGTTTTGATTACTCTATATACTATGAAATGATACATATCCATCACTTCACATAGCTACCTTGTGTGTGGGAGCCTACATTATCCTCTTAGCAAATTTCAAGTATATATTATTATTATCTATATTTCAAGAATATTAACTACAGTCACCATGTTGTGATGAGGTCTTAAATATTCATAAGAGAAAGTTTGTGATTTGTAACCAATATCTTCTCTTTTCTTTTCTCCACCTCTAATTCATGGTAATCACCATTTTATTCTCTATTACTATGAATTCTCATGGCAAAATATAATATAGTATAGAGAAAGTCACACAGACAAGTTGCAGTTTAATTATTATAGGGCAAACACTCTTAAACACCACCCAGATCAAGAAATGGAATATTGCCAACCATCCCAAAACCCATCCATGTGTCCCCACCAAAAAAAAAGCTTCATTTCTCTTCAAATGTAATGACTGTCCAGAATTTCATGGTATTTGACTCCTTCCTATACTGATTTAGAGTACTATCATCCACATGTGCATCTCTCAGCACTACTGTTTAGTTTCTCTACTCTGTAATTTTTTTTATCTGATTTTCTCCCTTATACTTAGTTCAAGAAAATATGTTTACTGCTCAGCAAAAATCCTGTGTCAATGAATCTATTTATTTTGATTAAAGCTCATTCTCTTGAAAATTTCTCAGGAATTCCCTGAATTCTTATATGCTGATTGCAGTTTCAAGTCTTTCTTTATACTTGAAAGTGAACTTGGCTAAGTATAGAACTCTTGGCTCATAGCATCTTATGTCAGTATGGTTTATTGGTTATCTAATTTTCTTTTCCTTTTGAGTAATTTGATATTTTTACCTGGATGATAAATAAATTCTTTTTTCTTTAAAGCTGTGGTTATTTTACAGACTGTTGTTTGATTGCTCTTGGACAATTTATCTAGGGAGGATATGTGCAGTTTCAATTGTTTTTTTAATTTCAAGGAATTTTTCTTGAATTGTAGTTTCAGTACAATTTAGTGATTTAGTGTAGTTTCAGTACTTTTTAGTGATTGTTCTTTTATTTTTCAGGACTCAGGATAATGCATAGATTAAATCTTCTTTGCCTGTCTTCTTGTTACTTTTTTGTCATATCCATTTTATCTCTTTTTTGTTTTGGATATTTAAAATTTTTCTCCTTTTTATCTCCTGGTTTAAAAAAGCATTGGTACCAGCATTCTAGTCCAGGGACCTAGAATTTTGGAGGTCCCAGTAGCCAAAATTTGGCCACCTACCACCTTGAGAAATCAACTGGACAGACAAAAGGGGTGGTAAACAAAGAAAAGAATTTATTTAGTGTGGCCACACTGGGAAGAAAGAGGAAGACCAGCGTTCTAATCCCTGTCTTTGGAGGATTGACAAAAGCTTTGGGATTTCACCGGGGAATAACAAAAGCAGACAGCAAGAAATATTCATAGTCAAGTCATCTTGATCACACTGTAGTCTGGCTGATCGTTATCTCAGGTCTGATTTCTGTGAGGTCCTGATTTCAGCAGGGAAATCATTATTGCTTGAGTGCGATTCCTATAATGAAATGAGCGCTCCAACTCTGTGTTAGTCAGCTTTTCATCCTTGTGACCAATTACTCCTTCAAAACAACTTTGAGGAGAAACAATTCATTTTGGCTCACAGTATCTGAAGTTCAAATCATGGTGGACCAACTCCTTAGCTCTGGGCCCAAGGTGAGACAGAGCATCATGAAGAAAGAGTGGGATAGAGGAAAGTTGTTCCACTCATAACTGTCCAGGAAGGAGAGAGGGGCTGTGAGAAAGGGCTGCAGGGAAGAAAAACTCTACCAGGGCATGTCCACAGTGACCCACCTCCTCCAGCCATGCCCTACCTGCCTACGGTTACCACACAGTCAATCCATTCATCCTAGGATGGACTGATTAGATTACAACTCTCAAAGTCCAATCATTTTACCTCCAAACATTCCTGCATTAACCCAGGAATTTGGGGGGGGGGGGAACACCTCATATCCAAACCATAACATGCTTAGGAGAGGGAGGGCAGCCTTGTTTCCCATCACAGGGTGTAAGCCTGAAGGGATTACTATTCCCGAAATTTGAGCTAAGCTGGGAAATACTCAGAAAGAGAACAGGTTAGAGATGCAAAAATGGAATTAGTTAGGACAACATCTGGGTCCTCCGTCAGCCTTACCTATTATGCTTATTTGATCATGCATTCTTTTCTTGTTTAGTCTTTCTTTGTTTAATGATTGTTATCCTTCTTGACTTTATCATCCTAATTTTAAGTTTCTGATTCTAATGTATGCTGTTCTTCATATTCTATAACATTTTATTAAGGACTTTTGAATTCATTAAAAGTAGTAATAAGTAGAGAATAGAAATTGGAAAACTATAATATTTTTCATCTTTTGAGGTATATGTCCATCTGGCCAATATGTGGTCAGTAGGTATGTTGTTTTGTTACTTGTTCTGTTTTATTCTTAAAATATTTTTTTTTAAATTTTAAGCCTTAATTATATTCAGTTGCTAATTTTACATAAAATTAGTTTTGTTTTCTTTCTTTTTTACCTTTAAGGAAGATATGATCCAGAAACCTTTATAAACCCATGATTTTAAGCTCTTTTTCAAAACTATAGCTGATAACTTTCTAGACCTCCTGAATTCCTCTCCTTCATGCTTTTCTTGCCACCCTCAGATTGCTCTAGTGAACACTAGTGTACATCTGTGAGTGATTTGGGAATGTTTTAGATATATCATGTACCCCAATGCATCCTTCTGTTTCTTCCTACACAGTTGCTGATCTCACTTAGGTCTTGTGACTTTGGAAGGTTTGTCTGTATCCACTTTTGGGGGGGGGGGGGTTATAGAAGTATCTTCCACCTAATTTTCATTTAGATATTGTTCATGAGTTTTTAATTTTTCACTCTAAATATTCTGCAGGGGGAATTCAGAGAGATGTAAAAAGCATATCATTCACATCGCCCCCAGAATCCTCCTTCTTTATATTAAATCTTTATTTCATGGAGATTTCAACATTTATAATAATGGGTTGACTAAGAGCAACCATAGATACCAGAAAGGTTATTTTTGTGTTTGTAGCTTTTATTTGGTGATACTCTCAGCCCCAAATGGTGTAAAACCTTTATTTTTCAGAAATGAATCAATTTAAATTATTATCTGTAATATAAGTAGAATTGAGAACTTTTAAAACACAACTCTAGAAATTTTGTCATGTACTGGTTATAAGAACAACAACAATAAAACAAAAAAATCTAAAATCCTCCCCTAGAATGAAGAATATAGCAATGATTGATGTAAAAATTATTTGTGGCTTAAATATATTCAAAATGTATATCATTGACTAAGATTATAGTAAATAATCAGTAAAATAATGTAATTTACTCTTCTAGCATACATGTCTTCAATCAATATATTTTGGCAATGGGTTAAATGCTACCAGATAAGGAACATGTTTGAACCCAATTCCCTAAAGTAATGAGATGTTTTGTAAGATTTTACAGAACAATAAAGGAAGCAGAAATTTGAACTGAAGCCAAGAATAGCCATGAAGCAAACCCTGTCTATCTATACACTATTGGACTTCTCTCACTTGCTCTGAGGCAGTGTTTTCTCTCTCTCCACTGGGTCTTTCCAATTTCTATTTCTCTTGCCTAGATAAATCTACTCCATCTTCAGATTTCCAGTCATTCTTTATTTCTACACTCACATAACACTTGGTACTTTAGCTGGGAAGACAAATTACAAAAGTGTGTCTTTCAAGTAATATCTGGACAGTGCAATCACTATGTCTATTCTATTTATTTCTGTCTCCCCATCCCCAGTTTCTAGCCCATTATAGGTATATAATAAATGATAATGGAAAAATAAATACCTGGAGTTTTGGTGAGTGATTGACTATATCTAATAATTCATATGTGAATATTACTACAATATGCAATATAATATTCCTTTCCGCATTTAGCTTTAAAATGTTTTTTTAAACTTTAGCTAGAGAATCATTATCCATTTTGAACTTTAAAAAATAGCATAGAGGCATTTTGTTCTGGCTCCAATGGAGTAAGTAACAATGCCCAAAATAAAGAATCTTGCATAATCTGATAAGAGTTTACAGTAGGTTCATTGGAATTGTAGTTGCCGGTAATAATAAATTCAGGTTTGCACACAAACAGCATCTTTTCATATAAAATTTACTACCAAAAAAATTACAAATTAATCCAGCATGACTTTCCAAGTGCAAACCACAACCAAAAGACTGTAAAATCTATCATCAAAGATATAAAGAACAAACCCAGTAAAAATAATATTAAAATATTCTATAAGCACTAAAGAATTCAAATTTGTCACAAAACACTGTTGATATCATGCATATCTATGACCAGACATCTGTGTTTGGGTAAATATAGTGATTAGCATTCAAGCCAAACCAATAACATATTCTCTAAAAATCAACAAAGTATAAAAGATTTTAATAGAATTCTTAATATAAATGTTATCTATTCAAAAACAAAAGGGAATATTCTAATGAAATGTTGTGAATGACATGAACACTTAGGCATCTTTAGTGAAAGCAGGCATACTTGCAGATAAAAGATGCAATTACCACATTAACACAATAGCAACCAAGTCTCTTCCACCGGATTACAATGTCATATGGAGTTGTCTCTTTGGTTTTAAAACCAGTCTAACCATGGAAATTCTCATTCATCTTCTTGGGTTCTTGTTTTACTTAAAAAAAAAACAAAATAGAAAATGCTTGGGGGGCTGGGGTTGTGGCTCAGTTGTAGAGCACTTGCCTGGCATGTGTGAGGCACTGGGTTTAATTCTTGGCACCGCACATAAATAAATTAATTAAATAAATAAATAAAGGTCCATTGACAACTAAAATATATTTTTTTAAAAAATAAAATTCTGGTAAGTGATATTGGCCAAATTATATTATTACACTGTGTGCATGTACAAACATGTAACACAAATCTCATCATTATGTATAACTATAATCCACCAATAAAAAAAAAAAAACAGAAAAAAAGAACATTAGAACTGTCTCTAATGAGAAGTATGTGTACATATGCCCTCATCTTATTAAGACCCCACAAGTGGACTTTAAAATAATTTCTAAACAGATCAATATATCACATGTGTTTACTTTGTATTTCTCCTGAATTTTCTTGGATACTTGGGATGGATAAGTAAAAACTTTAGAGCCACAGACAATCAGCCTCAGCCTGCTCGTCATGATTAATTTCTACAAGGATATAGAAAGGAAGACTAGATGACATTTTTAGGGGTTTTCCAGACTTATGCTATAACCATTAGAATGTTTTATGGTTGGAATTGGTGAGCTCCTCTCCTAGGATGTATCAGATTGTGTGAGCACAGACTTTTGGTCTGCACATCCCATGCCTAAGACACTCTAGGGCTGGAAAATACTTATCATCCCCTAACTGTTATCTAAAGAGGCCAGGGGACCTCATGATGCCAAGTCTCAAGTCTCATCCCTGTAGAAGCCAATTAAAGTCAAACCAAGAAAATATTTGTTCTCTGACTGAAGTCTGCACCTTGAATCTTGGCCAGCTCTTGGCTATAGCAAAACTTGGTCGTTTACCCTTAATCATAGGGAAAACCATGAAAAAAGAATGTAGATGGATTAATCTAAAACCATCATTACTTTTGAAAAGAAAATCTGAAGAGTCATTTCCTGCTGACATTGTCAACAGCATTGCCTTCTTAGTCAAAAGATATCACACACTACAATTTGATGAAATTATTTTTGGTCTCCTTAAATCCTTTGCTACATGTTGGTAATTCTAAAAATGCCAATGTTGACAATAGTCTGGAGCTGTATTTTATATGGGCTATAGAATTACAAGAACCTCATAGAGAACATGTATTTCTTGGCTACTCTCACTGCAATATAATGGATTGCCTGACTCCTACTTAAAATGAGTTGACTGGCTATATATTCTCCTCTTTCCCTCTCATTCAGCCTCATTACAGTTTATAGCCACATGTGGATGGCCATTTGACCTTTTGTGAAAGGTATACTGAGTTTTCAATTCTAATTTTAAATGAGTAAAACAGAACAAAAGAGGTGGTTTTATTCTCAGACCCAGATAACAGGGAAGAAGCCCTACTTTGGCTCATTAAGAAAGAGTTCCATATGTGGGAGGACATTTTAGGTTGTGTCCCTGTAGGAAGAAGGAAGAAGGTGTCAACTTGACTCTTTTATCTCTTCCCACCCTCCCGTGGCCAACACTAACCTACCCTTACCCTTTGCCTTAGGAGAATGGAGGCTCAGAAAAGTCACCCTCTGCCCCTTCTTATGCTCATTCTGTCACTATTTATTGGTTCCTTGTTTGAGCATAGGCACTAGATTAGGTAATGGGAAGAGAACAAATCTTGGTTTTGCATTCAGTGAACATAAAATCCAGAAGACAAAGCAGAATTATGTTATCATACATCAAAATGGGAACAGATTGATAATTCTTTTAAAGTTGTAATTATTGTCACAAAGCACTGAACAACTTCAGTTCCAATAAATGAGTCAAATAGATATACTTTGGGGGTCCTGAGGAGTGCAAGTAAAGGTTAAATAATCAGGAAACAGAAAAGGAGGGAAGGTCCTAAAGAGCATCTCTTACGAAACAAAATGTAGACCTTGTCTATTTGCTACAGCAGCTCTTTGAAGGATATAATTATTCCACTATACAAATACATAAACTGAAATTCAGAAATTATAAATTGTCCAAGATTATATAGCTGGGGAGATACAAATTCAGGATTTGAAGCTTAAGTTTTGAATCCAGTTTAAACTTAAAAACTGAAACTCTAGAATCCAGATTCTGAAGGAGTTGGCACTTAAGCTTGTCCTTGACTAGTGAGTCTAGGTAGATGGGAAAATAAGAAACAAGAGAAAAGGTAGAAAAGTTTAAAGTAAGCAATGTAATGAGATCAATAGGATCAGAAGAGATAACTCAAGTATGGCAATAGTTGCAAAGCTTAGAACTTGCATTGGACGCTTGAATTCTAAGTCAGCAGTTCTAAAGTCTTCTCTTGGTAAAAGAAAAGACAGAGTGAACATGCAGTGTTAAGGAGGTTTGCCACATTGTAGGATGTACTGTTTGGTGGAATACTAGGCAGGGGACCTGCCCTAGCGACATGCAGACGGCAGCTCAAGCACCAAGACCAAGGGGCTCATGTGTCCATCTGTGAATGAAGGATCTTTTAAAGCACCAATAAAAAGTCATTTAAATTAGGGGGCTCAAACTGCCCCCTGTAACTCTGCAAAAAAAACAGAAACAGATTTCTCCAATCTGATGGTGTGTTTTTACAGAGTGAATCTCAGTAAAAGGAACCACTCTCTATCTGGTTCCTCAAGCTGAAAACCTGGGCATCCTTCTGGACATCCTATATCCAATTTGTAAGAGAACCCTGTTAATTCTACATTTGAAATTCAAACCTGGCCATTCTTTTTATTTTTTTATTGAAAACAAATGGGATACATGTTGTTTCTCTATTTGTACATGGAGTCAAGGCATACCATTGTGTAATCATAAATTTACATAGGATAATTTGTTTGATTCATTCTGTTATTTTTTCCTTCCCCCTGACCCCTCCCACCCCTCTTTCCCCTCTATACAGTCCTTCCTTCCTCCATTCTTGTCACCCTCCTTAACCCTAACCCTAAACCTAAACCTAACCCTAACCCTAACCCCTCCCACCCCCCATTATATGTCCTCATCCACTTATCAGTGAGATCATTCGTCCTTGGGTTTTTTGAGATTGGCTTATCTCACTTAGCATGATATTCTCCAATTTCATCCATTTGCCTGCAAATGCCATAATTTTATCATTCTTTATGGCGGAATAATATTCCATTGTATATATATGCCACAGTTTCTTTATCCATTCATCAACTGAAGGGCATCTAGGTTGGTTCCACAATCTGGCTATGGTGAATTGAGCAGCAATGAACCTTGATGTGGCTGTATCTCTGTAGGATGCTGATTTTAAGTCCTTTGGGTATAGGCCAAGGAGTGGGATAGCTGGGTCAAATGGTGGTTCCATTCCAAGCTTTCTGAGGAATCTCCATACTGCTTTCCAGAGTGGCTGCACTAATTTGCTACCCCACCAGCAATGTATAAGTGTACCTTTTTCCCCACATCCTCCCCAACACCTATTGTTGCTTGTGTTCTTGATAATTGCCATTCTAATTGAGGTGAGATGGAATCTTAGGGTAGTTTTGATTTGCATTTCTCTTATTACTAGAGATGTTGAACATTTTTTCATATATCTGTTGATTGCTTGTACATCTTCTTCTGTGAAGTGTCTGTTCATTTCCTTAGCCCATTTGTTGATTGGATTATTTGTATTCTTGGTGTAGAGTTTTTTGAGTTCTTTATAGATTCTGGAAATTAGCGCTCTATCTGAAGTATGAGTGGCAAAGATATTCTCCCACTCTGTAGGCTCTCTCTTCACATTGTTGATAGTTTCCTTTGCTGAGAGAAAGCTTTTTAGTTTGAATCTATCCCAGTTGTTGATTCTTGCTTTTATTTCTTGGGCTATGGGAGTCCTGTTAAGGAAGTCTGATCCTAAGCTGACATGTTGAAGATTTGGACCTACTTTTTCTTCTATAAGATGCAGGGTCTCTGGTCTGATTCTGAGGTCCTTGATCCATTTTGAGTTGAGTTTTGGCAGGGTGAGAGATAGGGGTTTAGTTTCATTCTGTTGCATATGGTTTTCCAGTTTTCCCAGCACCATTTGTTGACGAGGCTATCTCTTCTCCATTGCATGTTTTTGGCCCCTTTGTCTAGTATGAGAAAATTGTATTTATTTGGGTTTGTGTCCGTGTCCTCTATTCTGTACCATTGATCTACCTGTCTATTTTGATACCAATACCATGCCGTTTTTGTTACTACTGCTTTGTAATAGAGTTGAAGATCTGGTATTGCTATACCCCCTGCTTTGCTCTTTCTATTGAGAATTGCTTTAGCTATTCTGGGTTTCTTATTCTTCCAGATGAATTTCATAATTGTGTGCTCTATTTCTGTAAGGTACGTCATTGGGATTTTAATTGGAATTGCATTGAATCTGTATAGCACTTTTGGTAGTATGGCCATTTTGACAATATTAATTCTGCCTATCCAAGAACATGGGAGATCTTTCCATCTTCTAAGGTTTTCTTTAATTTCTTTCTTTAGTGTTCTGTAGTTCTCATTGTAGAGGTCTTTCACCTCTTTTGTGAGATTGATTCCCAAGTATTTTATTTTTTTTGAGGCTATTGTGAATGGAGAGTTTTCCTAACTTCTCTTTCTGAAGATTCATCACTTATGTATAAAAATGCATTGGATTTATGAGCATTGATCTTGTAACCTGCTACTTTACTGAATTCACTTATGAGTTCTAAACGTTTTCTGGTGGAATTTCCAGGTTCCTCTAAATATATAATCATGTCATCAGCGAACAGGGATAGTTTGAGTTCTTCTTTTCCTATTCGTATCCCTTTAATTTCCTTGGTCTGTCTAATTGCTCTGGCTAGAGTCTCAAGAACGATGTTGAATAGAAGTGGTGAAAGAGGGCATCCCTGCCTTGTTCCAGTTTTTAGGGGGAATGCTTTCAGTTTTTCACCATTTAGAATGATATTGGCCATGGGCTTAGCGTAGATGGCCTTTACAATAAACCTGTTCATTCTTTCTTATGATGGCTGCTACTCCTAGTCTTGGTCACCATCATCTCTTTTTTTTTTTTTTTTTTTTTTTTTTTTTTTTGTACCTTTTCTTCAGTACCATCTACTCCCAACTCAGCAACTGAAACATTAAAAAAAAAAAGCAAAAAACTACTCAGTATACCTTTCACAATGGAAAATCTCTGGTGGCTTCCATCACAAATCCTCAGCGGAGTCCTCCAGCCCATCAGGATCTGGCTTCCCCTGCGCATTTCCCTCTCCTAATCCTCTGGCAGCTCTGGGGCAGCCTCACTCACCCTGCTCTCCCACAGACACGCCAGGCACACTCCAAACTCAGCTCCTTTTCACTACGGTGTCCTCCACCTAACATACAGCTCCCAGTATTTCACGTTTCTCCTTCTCTTCGTTCATTTGGTTTTCAACATAAAAGATGTCAATTATTTGCAGTGTACTTACCAAAGCATCATCTCTGTTCTCCCCTACACCCACATCTCTGTACCTTGGCTTACTCTCATTATAGCCCTTATCTCTAAAATTTTGTAATTATATATTTGTCTTTTTCCTTCCTCGAGTTGTCTCTTTCTTTCTTTTTTTTTTTTTTTTTTTTCCTTTGGAGTACTGGGGACTGAACCCAGAAGTGCTCTCACACTGGGCTACATCCCCAACCCTTTTTATTTTTTTTTAATCTGAGATAGGGTCTTACCAAGTTACCCATGCTGACCTTGAACTTGTGACCATCGTGTCTCAGTTTCTGGGATTACAGATGTGCATCCCTGCACTCAGCTGCCTTGTGATATTGCTAATACTGAATCCATGCCTGGAATAGTATGACTATTAAATATATTTATCCAAAAATGATTTGATGAACATTAAGATAAGTTAATAAGTAGACATTGTACAGAAATAAATTGGCATATATATGTAGCAACTATTTTAAAGCTCACTTTTTCAAAACTGTACTTTGAAATGCAGTTCCCTTCTTATTAACCATTGTTTCAATCTTTGAAGAGAAATATCTTGCAAAGTTTGCATAATGATTTATGTTCTTGTCACAGAATTACAAGTAACCCTTGGTTCTTTATTTATTCTTTTTTTACTTTTTAAGACAAAGCATTTTTTTTGTAATTTGTGACTATTCTGTGTCATTTAGTACATTCATAATTTTATACAAATATCACCTCAATTTAGTTTTAACACATATTTATCAATAATGTTATATTTTAAAGAACTTACTGTTCAGTTTGGAGAGGTAGGAATCCAATTGATTACATTACAAATGATAAATAGATGGCATCAAGTGTTTATCTAATCATCCTTATAGAAGATATTGTACAGGGTAAACAAATAGTAGATTAAGGAAAAGCATATCTTTTTAAAAATAATCCACCTGATAAATAAAAATAAATTATCAGTTTGTTACTTCACTATTTAGAACCCTGGATGAATTAGTGAATCTAGCCATTGAGCATAAATGTGTACAAACATCACAAAAAGGCATGCAGGCATTACAACTTTTACAAATCACACACACACACACACACACACACACACACACACACACACACACACTGGTAACCCACAGTTCCACCAAAGAGAGAGAATAGAATCTGTGAAACCTCTACATCCAGCTGCCAATTCTCCAAGAATACAGAAGACAGGGGAACCTCTCCAACAGCAGCATGGGTGTGCAGTCAGCACAGTTCAGACAGGGACACTCTGTAGGTCAAACTCCCTGTTTTCTTCAAACAGTAAACTGGAAGAACAGTTTGGAATAAATTGGAAGGAAAAGTTGTAGATTAAGAGATTTAAAACATATATCTGTTGTTTTCTGAACAAAACTAAGCAGTGCTGCACATTTGGCTGACAAAACGCTAAGGAACTATAAGGAAATCACAATAGAAGTCACAGCTATGGTTATTTTGGAGAAGAGAGAAGGGAGTGTAATTGGGACAGGGTGCATTTAGGAGCTTGGTGCTGCAACAGCTGAATATCCACTTTAGTGCTAAAGAATAAAGTTGAACTCAGCTTCACGTCATATACAAAAATTAACTCAAAATGGATCCATGACAGAAATATAAAATTTAAGATCATAAAAATCTTAGAGGAAAATCTTCATGACATCAAATTAGGCAATGAATTCACAGATACAACACCAAAAACGTGAGCAAGAACAAAAGTAGAAAAATTTGGTTTATCAGTCTTAAAAACTTTGTGGCATTAGAGGACATTAGTAGGGAAATGAAAAATTGCCTAAGAAGAGATGAAAATATTCACAAATCATATGTTTGATTAGAGTCCAATATCCAGGCTATATAAAGAACCCTTACAACTAAATAAAAAGTTCAATTTAAAAATAGGCAAAGAACTTGGCATGGTTGCACACACTTGTAATCCCAGATGCTAAGGAGGCTGAGGCTGAGGCAGGAGGATCACAAGTCTGAGGCCAGCCTGGGCAAGTTGGGAAGACCCTGTTTTAAAATAAAAAGTAAAAAGGACTGGGCATGTAGCTCAGTGTTAGAGTGTCCCTGGAATCAATCCCCAGTACCAAAATAATTGCAAAAGACTAGAATGAACAAGTCTACAAATAATTCTACAAATGGCCAAAAAGTACATGAAAAGATACTCAACATGCTTATTCATTAAGAAATAACAAATGAAAAGCACAATAAGATAAAATTTCATACACATTAGAAAGGTTATAATAAATATTTTTCTTTTGGTACTGGAGATTGAATCCAGCAGTGCTTACCACTGAGCCACATCTCCAGTTCTTTTCACTTACTTTTAATTTTGAGGCTGGGTTTCACTAAGTGACTAAGGATCACTAAGGATCTCACTAATTGGCTGAGGCTGACTTCAAACTTGCCATCCTTCTGCCTCAGCCTCCCAAGTTGCTGGGATTTCAGAATTTCAGGTGGGCACCACCATGTCTGACAATATAATTTTTTTTTAAAAAGGGAAATTAAAAGTATAGGTAAAGTTGTAGAAATAATGAGACTCTTACACATTGCTGGTTGGAATATAAAAAATGATGTGGAATGCTATGAAGAATAATTCGGCAGTTCCTCAAACACTGAATTATGATATGATCTCACAATTCTACTCTTATGTACATATCCAAAAATTGAAAACTCAAATAAGTATTTGTGTACACATGTTTTGTGCTCTATTGGCACTATTTAAAATAACCAGAAAGTAGAAACAGCCCAAATGTCCATCAATGAATGAATGGATAAACAATTGTGGTTATCTGTACAACACAATACTAAGTCATAAAAAAATTATATACTAATACATGCTACAATTTGAGAAAACTGGAAAATATGCTAAGTGAAAAAAGTCGGACACATCACATGCTGTATAATTCCATATAAATTAAATATTCAAAATAGGTATAGAGAGAAAAAGCAAATTAACAGCTGCCAAGGACCTGAGGAAGAGCAGAACAGTAAGAAACTTATTAGCGAATAAGAGGTTTTAGTTAAGAATGATAGAAATACTTTTTTAATTTTTTTAAATTTTTACAAACTGTATTTTGATTCATTGTGCACAAATGAGGTACATCATTTCGTTTCTATGATTGTGCACAATGTAGATTCATACCATTCATGTAATCATACATGTACATAGGGTGATGTTGTCTGTCTCATTCTACCATTTTCATACCTCCCCTCCTCCCTCTCATTTCCCTCTGCATAATCTAAAGTTCCTCCATTTTTAAACTACAATATATAGAGACTGTGGATGCAGCTCAGTGGTGAAACACTCATGGAGCACGCATGAGGCCCTGGGCTCAATCCCAAGTATGCTTCCACCAAAGCCAAACAAAACAACCAGATATATAGTGGTGACGGTTGCCACTTGTGAATGTACTGAATTCCACTGAATTGTTCACTTTCCAAAGGTTCATTCTGTTACACACATTGAGCTATTAAAAAAAAATAAATAAAACCTGATGACCTACAATCCCACATACACTTCATTATGAACTCTGTTACTCGGCTGAAGATATAGTTTTGTTGAGGGAAGAAATGAGGAGATGTTAATTATGTCACTTTAAACATAGAAATGTCACACTACCTTTCTGGTTCATAGTCATTATGTTAACTATTTCATAAAACCAAGTTACCATTCCCTCCCCACCACACACACACACATCTAATTCATTCTAACACATTCACTCTAGCTTAGTGACAATCTGCTTAAACATGTGTTCCTTGTATTTTACAGACATACTTGGCAAGTGCAAGACAAAATTGATGCAAACAATGTGGCTTACACAACTGGGAAGCTAAGCTTTCACACTGACTATCCAGCCCTCCACCATCCACCTGGGGTAAGGTGAGCTTCAACATATTTCCCACAAAGCGGGCCAAAGACCAAATCCTCCTATAGTTTGAGTCTGTAAGATTATATGTTTCACCAGCTAATTTGTCATATGTAAATCTTCTTTCTCCAAACATAATCCAAACTCACAAAATTTCTTTGCCTGATTTCTGAATATCCTCACATTCCTAAGGAATAGGGTATTTTCATGTATCTTTTTAAAAATATTTATTTGTTCTTCCTGGAAATAATTATTGGCACATTTTGCTTTGCCAAGACAGATTTTAAGACAGCAGTACATCCTGGGGTCTTTTAGTATATATATCCCTCCTAAGAAAGTTAAAAAAGAAAATGAAATCAGGGAACACCACATGGGGTTCTCCCACAAGGTAACATGACAGTCATTTGTATCAGCTATTGCTACATGAAAACTCACTCCCTAACTTAATGGCTGTAAAGAATATCCATGTACTTAGCCCATGTTCTTGCTACTCAGGGGGTGTTCTGCTGGGAAGCTCTTGTTTGCTAATTAAGACTACATGCAGCTGCTTCATCGGCTAAGGGCTGGTTGACTTCATCTGGGATGGCTTGTCTCCTCCACTTGGTCTACTGTCTTCCAGCAGGCTAGCCCAAGCTTTTGTACCCAGAAACTAGCAGAATTTTCAGAGAAGGAGCCAAAATATACAAGGCTTCCTGGGGCCTACACTAGTATTTGTACAGTGTTTCTTCTGCTGTATGTTATTGGTCTAAGCAATTCATAAGTCTTGCCCAGGTTCAAGAAATGAGGAAGTAACCAACTCAAGGAAGGATCTGTGAACATGCATAAGAACAGGAATCAAAGACAAGGAATGGAATAATCATGCTATTTTTGGAAACCATCTCCCATCCTACAAATGAAATTCCCTTTCAAAGAAGGAGATGGTCTGTGTACAGCCACAAATGCCCCAGGAGAATTTCTGAGTGGACACCCTTCCTCTACATCTTTACAAAATTATCATTTTAGTAAACCAAATACATTTTTACAAAATCACCATTTTACTAAACTAAAAAGCAAATGGCCAAGACAGTATCTTTAAAAAAAAATATGTTCTGTCCCTATTTTTAAAGCTGAACTGGACTAAATGAAATAACCACACAGAAATCTGTATCTTCAAGGATAAATGAAAATCTGGACAATTCTCAAGTTAATAAAGGAGAAATGGACCAAAATCAAAATTAATCCATTTTTTTCATCATCTTGACTGAACATGTTTTCTCTGTGCCCTGGTTGTTACCCATTGTTCTTGCCAGTATTAGCTAAGCTAGTATAGAATTTGACCACACGTGTTTTAAATTATTTTGTTGATTGTAAAAAAAAAAAGCCACATGATTTCATTGAACTAAATGATGACAGAAAAATGACCCCTATAGTCACCTTTTTGAATGAGAGTTGGGGGAAGAGACACAACAATGTGATTTATTAAAAATGTGGTTCTGAGATTTTTTCTGAAACCCTGTTATTAAAATCCAAATTAATCAGCTCAACTCACCTTCCAAAGATTTGTTAGAGAGGTTGGATAGAATAAAACTTGAAGAATGAGACCAGAAAATTAAAGGTTGTATTTGAATTTTTAAATCATCTTCTGTCTTTTATGACTTCAAGTTTTGTTTCTGGATTAAAATTGAAAGTCTAAGGAAAAGTGATTCAATGACTTCATAAATATTCCTGAAGTAAAATGGAATGCTTGACATTTTCATAGCAAGTTATGCTTTTTCAAAGTAGTTTTACTTGTCTTCCTTTATATGATCACTCTTAATATTCCTTTAAGATAAATACGATTGTGACTTTTTGTGTAAGATAGGGAAATGAAGCACAAGGGTAAAAACTTTTACAGGCTGATTCATGGGGAATTTGAACCTAGACTTCCATCTAGTTTGTCATCACATCATAATGCTCCTGAGTTGGAATTTTCTAAATATCATAATTGGTATAATGTGACAGATTATTTGTATCTATTGTCAAACTTCACAAACACTTCAAACACAGGAACTGAATAATACCTCTGTCTCTAAACTTCATATATCACATTGCACATATAGATACCTAACAGATAATCTGTAAATAAACAAAGCGCAACAAAGTTCGAAAATGCCATAAATTATTTGATAGATTTTCTTTTCTGTTATTTTTTTCAGTGCTTGGAATTAAAACCAGAGATGCTTTACCATTGTGCTGTTTTCCCAGCTTTTATTTGTTTTATATTTTCAGATGGAGTCTCACTAAGTTGAGCTTCCTTCAAACTTGTGATTCTGATACAAGAAAAAAAATATGCACACCTGCTTGTACTACTGTTCAAGCTTTCATTTTGAATGATTATGGGTGGGTTTTTTTGTTTTGTTTTGTTTTGTTTTTTGGTACCATGGTTTGAGCTTTTTCAATAACAATTAGAAAAGGTAATTAACTGATTTATATTAAAATTTATATCAAATAACATTTTATTACAACACCATTTTAATTGCAGATGAAATGATCTGGATAATGCGTTACCTCTTGAATATTCAGTTTGATGGATTTGAATCTGATGGGGTGGGGATAAGGAGACACATCTTTAACAAAACATAGCTATTACTTTGCTCACTATCTTTCTCTGAGGCAAAAGTCACATGCTGCCATAAAGAAATTTTTTAAAAGAAAAATTTTTTTTTAATCTGAGTGACTCACATAACATAAAATTTGGTTTTATACAAAGTTGAATTACTAGGCACATCATTGTTTTCCTGTCATAAGATTGTATTAAAAATGTAACTACATGAAAGAAGATATTACTTGGCCTTTCCGTGTATAAAAGAACCAGTTGACCTTTTTTAAAACTGACATTTGAAATATTCTATGAATTATGATAAAAATGAAAAGAATCTCAAGAACCCTCCAACTCTCCCAAAACAAAATTATACTATTGTTTTGCCACTGGGAGTTTGGTGGACTTTTCCATTTCCTTTTCTTTTTCATCACACTGCATTATCCCTCGTGACCCTTGTGAGATGATTTTCTAAAGGAACTTGATTGGCTTATGCACATATTTTTCAAGCATAAAAAAAATGACATCAAGCTGCATGTGGTGGTGTGCACACCTGTAATCCCGGCAGCTCAGGAGGCTGAGGCAGGAGGATCACAAGTTCAAAGCCAGTCTCAGCAACTTAGCGAGGCCCTAAGCAACTCAATGAGACCCTATCTCTAAATAAAATAAATAAAAAATAAAAGGTCTGGGGATGTGACTCAGTAGTACATCGGTACTGGGGGCCGAACCCCAGTAAAAAAGAAAAAAATGGCATCAATTTAAGGATTGAACCATGATTAATGTATATGAGTTATTTTCCTACATCAGTAAATAAGAATGGACCCAGCGGCGGGCCCGGACCACAGGTGGCTTCTCAGAGCATGGCTGGGCAGCAAGGGGCTTCCGTGAACAGCTGGGCTCTCCCTTCCACACATAGCCAGGTTCCCTCCAGTGGCAGGCCTGGTCTGCAAGCAGCTTCTCTGAGCAGGACTGCCCAGTGAGAAACTTTCCACACACAGCCAGCCCCCACCCAGACCCAGTGGTGGCCCGTACCGCAGGCAGCTTCTCAGAGCAGGGCCGGCCAGCAAGAGGCTTCTGTGCAAAACTAGGCTCTACTGGCCTGGGCAGACAAGCCCAGACAAGCCACGCCCCAACCTGCAGTCTAGTTCCCCTTTGGCAGACCATCGGACATCAAGTGGAGGTGCCTCTGCCCACTAGCAGGGAATGTACCCCACCTGAAGGCCACCATCTCTAGAGGGGCACTTTCTTCAGGAGCACTGCATTATCAAGTTCCTCCAAGACTTCAGGCTACTGAAGACTAGGAGGTGATATACTGGAAATCTACAGGGACACTATAAGCCAATAGAGGAAATCTGCAATATCTCAGAGTCCAACTGATATCTGACTAATATGAGCAAACAAGGGAAGAAAATGTCCCAAACAAACCTAGATGCTATATCAATGAAACCCAATGACAGCATGGCAGAAGAAATGTCAGAAAGGGAGTTCAGAATGTACATAATTAAAATGATCAGGGAAGCAAATGAGGAGATGAAAGAGCAAATGCAGGCATTGAATGATGAGATGAAAGAGCAAATACAGGCATGAAATTATTGCACCAATCAACAGTTAAAAGAGCAAATATGGGAAGCAAAAGATCATTTCAAAGTTAGAGATACTAAAAAAAAAAAAAAAAAAAAAACCAAATCCTTGAAATGAAGGAAACAATAAACCAAGTTAAAAACTCCATAGAAACCATAACCAATAGGAGAGAAAACCTGGAAGACAGAACCTCAGATATTGAAGAAAAAATATTTAATCTTGAAAACAAAGTTGACTAAATAGAGAAGATGGTAAGAAATCATGAACGGAATCTACAAGAATTATGGGATATCATGAAAAGGCCAGATTTAAGAATTATTGGGATTAAGGAAGGCCTAGAGAAACAAACCAAAGGAATGAACAATCTATTCAATGAAATAATAGCAGAAAATTTCCCAAATCTGAAGAATGAAGTGGAAAATCAACTACAAGAGGCTTATAGGACTCCACATACACAAAATTACAACAGACCCACACCAAGGCACATTATAATGAAAATGCCTACCATACAAAATAAAGACAGAATTTTAAAGGCTGTGAGAAAAAAGAATCAAATTACATTCAGGGGGAAACCAATACGGATATCAGCAGATTTTTCAATCCAGACCCTAAAAGCTAGAAGGGACAGGAACAACATTATTCGAACCCTGAAAGAAAATGGATGCCAACCAAGAATCTTATACCCAGCAAAACTTACCTTCAGATTTGATGACAAAATAAAATCCTTCCATGATAAACAAAAGCTAAAAGAATTTACAAAAAGAAAGCCAGCATTACAGAACATTGTCAGCAAAATATTCCATGAAGAAGAGATGAAAAATAATGATGCAAATCAGCAACAGGAGGAACTAGCCTAAAGGAATAGACAAATAAAGGAGAAACCAAGTCATGTCAAAAAACAAAAATGAGCCAAATGATGGGGAATACAAATCATATCTCAATAATAAGCCTGAATGTTAATGACCTGAACACATCAATCAAAAGACATAGACTGGCAGATTGGATGAAAAAGAAAGATCCAAAATATGCTGCCTGCAAGAGACTCATCTCATAGAAAGGGATACCCACAGACTAAAGGTGAAAGGGTGGGAAAAAACATACCATGCACATGGACACAGCAAAAATGCTGGAGTATCCATCCTCATTTCAGATAATGTGGACTTCAAGCCAAAGTTAGTCAGAAGGTATAAAGAAGGACAATACATACTGCTTAAGGGAAGCATAAATCAGCAAGACCTAAAAATCATAAATATCTACGCCTCAAACAGTGGCTCATATATGTACCTCAAACAAATCCTTCTCAATTCCAGAAATCAGATAGACCACAACACAATATTCTAGGTGATTTTAACACACCTCTCTCACCACTGGACAAATCTTCCAAACAAAAATTGAATAAAGAAACCATAGATCTCAAAAACACAATCAATAATTTAGACTTAATGTACATATGTAGAATATTCCATTCAACAAAGAGTGAATACACTTTCTTCTCAGCAGCACATGAATCCTTGTCTAAAATAGACCATATTTTATGCCATAAAGCTAATGATAGCAAATACAAGAAGATAGAGATACTACGTTGTATTTTATCAGATCATAATGGATTGAAATTAGAAATAAATGACAGAATAAAAAATGGAAACTACTCCAACACCTGGAGATTAAATAATACACTATTATAGGATGAATGGATAACAGAAGACATCAGGAGGGAAAAAAATTCTTAGAAGTAAACGAGAACAAAGGAACATCATATCAAAATCTCTGGGACACGATGAAAGTAGTACTTAGAGGAAGATTTATTTCATGAGGTGCATTCAATAAAAGAAGAAAAAAATCAATAAATAAACAACTTAAAACTAAAGCTCAAAGCCCTAGAAAAAGAAGAGCAGACCAGCACCAAAGGTAGTAGAAGAGAGGAAATAGTTAAAATCAGAGCTGAAATCAATGAAATTGAAACAAAAGAAACAATAGAAATAATTAACAAAATAAATAGTTGGTGCTTTGAAAAAATAAGCAAAATTTATAAATCCTTAGCCACACTAACAAAGAGAAGGAGAGAGAAAACTCAAATTACTAAAATTCGGAATGAACAAGGAAATATCAATACAGAAAGGAGTGAAATACAAAACATAATTAGAAGCTATTTTGAAAATCTATACTCCAACAAACAGAAAATCTCAAAGATATCAACACGTTTCTAGAGACATATGAATTACCTAAACTGAACAAGGAGGACATACACAATTTAAATAGATCAATTTCAAGTAATGAAATAGAAGTCATCAAAAGCCTACCAATAAAGAAAAGTCTGGGACCAGATGGATTCTCAGCCAAGTTCTACAAAACCTATAAAGAAGAGCTCATTCCAATACTCCTCAAAGTATTCCATGAAATAGAAGAGGAGGGAACCCTCCCAAACTCATTTTATGAAGCCAATATCACACTGATACCTAGACAGAGACACATGGAGGAAAGAAAATTTCGGACCAATATCCTTAGTGAACATAGACACAAAAATTCTCAACAAAATTTTAGCAAATCGCATACAAAAATATGTTAAAAAGATAGTGCACCACAATCAAGTGGGTTTTATCCCAGGGGTGCAAGGTTTTTTCAACATCCGGAAATCAATAAATGTCATTCACCATATCAACAGACTTAAAGTCAAGAACCACAATATTATTTCAATAGATGAAGAAAAAGCATTTGTTAAAATCCAGCATCCCTTCGTGCTCAAAACACTACAAAAAATAAGGATAGTGGGAACATTCCTTAACATTGTAAAGGCCATCTATGCTAAGCCCATGGCCAATATCATTCTAAATGGTGAAAAACTGAAAGCATTCCCCCTAAAAACTGGAACAAGGCAGGGATGCCCTCTTTCACCACTTCTATTCAACATCGTTCTTGAGACTCTAGCCAGAGCAATTAGAAAGACCAAAGAAATTAAAGGAACATGAATAGGAAGAGAAGAACTCAAACTATCCCTATTTGCTGATGACATGATTATAAATTTAGAGGAACCTGGAAATTCCACAAGAAAACTTTTATAACTCATAAGTGAATTCAGTAAAGTAGCATGTTATAAGATCAATGCTCATAAATCTAATGCATTCTTATTCATAATTGATAAATCTTCAGAAATAGAAGTTAGGAAAACTACCCCATTCACAATAGCATCAAAAAATAAAATAAAATACTTGGAAATCAATCTCACAAAAGAGGTGAAAGACCTCTACAATGAGAACTACAGAACACTAAAGAAAGAAATTAAAGAAAACCTTAGAAGATGGAAAGATCTCCCATGGTCTTGGATAGGAAGAATTAATATTGTCAAAATGGCCATACTACCTAAAGTGCTATACAGATTCAAAGCAATTCCTACTAAAATCCCAATGACATACCTTACAGAAATAGAGCAAGCAATCATGAAATTCATCTGGAAGAAAAGAAACTCAAATAGCTAAAGTAATCCTTTGCATGAAAAGTGAAACAGGGGTATCGCAATACCAAATCTTCAACTATACTACAAAGCACTAGTAGCAAAAACAGCATGGTATTGGCACCAAAATAGACAGATAGATCAATGGTACACAATAGAGGACATGGACACAAACCCAAATAAATACAATTTTCTCATACTAGACAAAGGGGCCAAAAATATGCAATGGAGAAAAGATAGCCTCTTCAACAAATGGTGCTGGAAAACTGGAAATCTATATGCAACAGAATGAAACTAAACCCTTATCTCTCACCCTGCACAAAACTCAACTCAAAATGGATCAAGGACATCAGGATCAGACTAGAGACCCTGCATCTTATAGAAGAAAAAGTAGGTCCAAACCTTCAACTTGTTGGCTTAGGATCAGACTTCCTTAACAGGACTCCCATAGCCCAAGAAATAAAAGCAAGAATCAACAACTGGGATAGATTCAAACTAAAAAGCTTTCTCTCAGCAAAGGAAACTATCAGTAATGTGAAGAGAGAGCCTACAGAGTGGGAGAATATCTTTGCCACTCATACTTCAGATAGAGCGCTAATTTCCAGAATCTATAAAGAACTCAAAAAACTCTACACCAAGAATACAAATAATCCGATCAACAAATGGGCTAAGGAAATGAACAGACACTTCACAGAAGAAGATGTACAAGCAATCAACAGATATATGAAAAAATGTTCAACGTCTCTAGTAATAAGAGAAATGCAAATCAAAACTACACTAAGATTCCATCTTGCCCCAATTAGAATGGCGATTATCAAGAACACAAGCAACAATAGGTGTTGGCGAGGATATGGGGAAAAAGGTACACTCATACATTGCTGGTGGGGTTGCAAATTAGTGCAGCCACTCTGGAAAGCAGTGTGGAGATTCCTCAGAAAGCTTGGAATGGAACCACCTTTTGACCCAGCTATCCCACTCCTTGGCCTATACCCAAAGGACTTAAAATCAGCATCCTACAGAGATACAGCCACATCAATGTTCATAGCTGCTCAATTCACAATAGCCAGATTGTGGAACCAACCTAGATGCCCTTCAATTGATGAATGGATAAAGAAACTATACCACAGTTTTATCTATATATCTATATCTATCAATCTATCTATCTATATGTGTATATATATATATATATATATATACACCCAATGGAATATTACTCAGCCATAAAGAATAATAAAATTATGTCATTTGCAGGCAAATGGATGAAACTGGAGAATATCATGCTAAGTGAAATAAGCCAATCTCAGAATACCAAAGGACGAATGATCTCACGATAAGCAGATGATGACACACAATGGGGGGTGGGAGGGGGGCAAGAATGGAAGAAGAAGGGACTGTATAGAGGGAAAAGAGGGGTGGGAGGGAGGAAAAAATAACAGAATGAATCACACACCATTACCCTATGTAAATGTATGATTACACAAATGGTATGCCTTTACTCCATGTACACACATAGAAACAACATGTATCCCATTTGTTTACAATAAAAATAAATTTAAAAAAAATAAGAATGGACATTCTAAATTGGCAAAACACAGACATATATACACCACACACTACCGAATTATGAAGAATATTATAAAGGAATTTATCCCTTTGTAGGAAAAGGACTTGCTGTATACAGGTTTTTAGGAAAATAGGCCAAGGTTTGTATACCAGCTTTACCCATGTTAACCAAATACTTATTAGCTATCCGGTTTTGACACCTCTTTATCTCAGTCCTCCATCAGCAAAATGAAGATGAAAGTATCAAATTCTATGGATTCTTATGTGTAGTAACATATGGCACAATTTCAATTTGAGAACAAATTATATATAAATTATAAAAACTGGGAAAACTTGTGCATTAGTTTTGGAAGGGAATCAGGAATTATGTTCTAGATCACCATTATCCAATATGGGAGTCACTAGTCACAAGTGACTATTTACACTTTAATTAAAATTAAGATTAAGGTTTTCAAGATGGCGGCCTAGAGGGTGGCTGCATTTCATGTTGCTCCAGGACTCAGGATTCAAAAGAGGAGATATTGAGAGACTTGGGACCAACTCAAAGCAGCCGGGTGAGTCTCTCCCGTTGGGGAGGCATCCCGGATGGGACGGTGGTCCCGGAGCGCAGGGAACTTTGTGGAGTGGAGCTGCCGGTGAGATGCCCCTCCCCCCGCAGGAGCAGTGATTTCGGACAACTGGGAGCATCATAGAGGAGGCCGCTCAGCACAGAACTGGGACTCGGAGCAACCACTGGGGCTCCGGTGGCTGCCCAGGGAGGAGCGGCGAGAGCTGTGTGGACTCAGACACCGGGGCCTGCCCTGAGGAGGAGGAGGAGGAGCGTGGCCGCTTGAATTCAGAGTGACTGCCCCAGAGCTACAGGCGGTTGCCAGACGAGGGGCTGCGTGGCGAGCTGTTTGGGCTCAGACCACTTCTGAACACCGGGGCCTGCCCGGAGGAGTAGGAGGAGGAGGAGGAGGAGCGCGGCGGGTCGTTTGGACTCGGAGTGACTCCATTAGAGCTCCAAGTGGCTGCTCAGAGGAGGAGGCGACTGGTGAGTTGTTTGGACTTAAAGCGACTGCACCAGAATACAGGGGGGCTGCCCAGAGGAGGCGTGCAACGGGTCACTTGGATTCAGAGCCACTCAGAGCGACCGCTCCTGAACACCCGAGGGGTTACTTGGAGGAGGAGGAGGAGGAAAGGGGAGGGTCACTTCGACTCGGAGTGATTGATTGTCCAGGGCTATGGGCAGTTGGTGGGAGGAAGAGGCACGCAGTGAGTTTCTTGGACTCCTAGTGACCACACCGGAACACTGGGCGGCTGTCTGGAGGAAGAGATGTGTGGCGAGTCTCTGGGACTCAGAGCGATTGTACGGGGCCCCAGGTGGCTGCTCAGAGGAGGGGCCACATAGCCAGGCGATTAGGTGCAGAGCAGGGTCCCAGGATTTAGGAGGCTTCTTGGTGGAAGAGCCCCACAGAGACACGCTTAAGGGCAGAGCGAAGGTTACAGGACTGGGGGCAGATTCTCTGAGGAGGGGCAGCCTAAGGAGATTCATTTGCGAAGGGTGAGGCTCCCAGGCAAAGGAGGTGGGGCCGGGCCCCTGGGAACTTTGCAGAGGAAGGCAACCCAGCCCAGGCGGTGGCTGTAAATTGAGGCGAACCTCTAGGAGGGAACTGAACAGCGAGACCTCCCCACCGGGTGAGTCTTCCCTGCCGGGTGAGGTTTCCCCACAAGGACGGTAAAACCAGAGACTCAGGACCTAACAGGCCTTACCTCAGCCCGCAGCCTAGTTCCCCTTTGGATGACCATTGGTCAACAAATGGAGGCACCTCTGCCCACTAGCAGGGAATATACCCCACCTGAAGGCCACCACTCCTAGAGAGGCAGCTTCCTTGTGGAGCACCCCATTATCAACTTCCTCCATGACTTCAGCCTACTGAAGGCTAAGAGGGGATATATATAGAAATCTTCAGGGACATTGTAAGTCAATAGAGGAAATCTGCAATATCTCAGCGGTCCACTGATACCTGAACAATATGAGAAAACAAGGAAAGAAAATGCCACAAACAAATCTAGATGTTATATCAATAAAACCCAATGACAGCATGGCAGAAGAAATGACAGAAAAGGAGTTCAGAATGTACATAATTAAAATGATCAGAGAAGCAAACGATGAGATGAAAGAGCAAATGCTCGCACTGAATGATGAGATGAAAGAGCAAATGCAGGCATTGAATGATCGCACTAATCGACAATTAAAAGAGCAAATACAGGAAGCAAAAGATCATTTCAATAAAGAGTTACAGATATTAAAAAAAAAAACCAAAAAAAATCCTTGACATGAAGGAAACAATAAACCAAATTAAGAACTCCATAGAAAGCATATCCAGTAGGATAGAACATCTGGAGGACAGAACCTCAGACATTGAAGACAAAATATTTAACCTTGAAAACAAAGTTGAACAAACAAAGAAGATGGTAAGAAATCATGAACAGACTCTACAAGAATTATGGGATATCATGAAAAGGCCAGAGTAAGAATTATTGGGATTGAGGAAGGCCTAGAGAAACAAACCAAAGGAATGAACAATCTATTCAATGAAATAATATCAGAAAATTTCCCAAATCTGAAGAATGAAATGGAAAATCAAGTTCAAGAGGCTTATAGGACTCCACATACACAAAATTACAACAGACCCACACCAAGGCACATTATAATGAAAATACCTAACATACAAAATAAAGACAGAATTTTAAAGGCTGTGAGAGAAAAGAACCAGATTACATTCAGGGAGAAACCAATAGGGATATCAGCAGATTTTTCAATCCAGACCCTAAAAGCTAGAAGGGCCTGGAACAGCACTTACCAAGCTCTGAAAGAAAATGGATGCCAACCAAGAACCTTATACCCATCAAAACATACCTTCAAATTTGACAATGAAATAAAATCCTTCCATAATAAACAAAGCTAAAAGAATTTACAAAAAGAAAGCCAGCACTACAGAACATTCTCAGCAAAATATTCCATGAGGAAGAGATGAAAAACAAAGAAGCAAATCAGCAAAGGGAGGAATTATCCTAAAGGAATTGTCAAATAAAGGAGGAACCAAGTAGTGTCAAACAAATAAATAAATAAAATTTAAAAAATGAACCAAATGACCGGGAAACCAAATCATATCTCAATAATAACCCTGAATGTTAATGGCCTGAATTCATCAATCAAAAGACATACACTGGCAGATTGGATTAAAAAGAAAGATCCAACAATATGTTGCCTACGAGAGACTCACCTCATAGAAAAAGATACCCATAGACTAAAGGTGAAAGGATGGGGAAAAACATACCATGCACATGGACTCAGCACAAATGCTGGAGTATCCATCCTCATTTCCGATAATGTGGACTTCAAGCCAAAGTTAGTCAGAAGGGATAAAGAAGGTCATTTCATACTGCTTAAGGGAAGCATAAATCACCAAGATATAACAATCATAAACATCTATGCCCCAAACAGTGGCTCATCCATGTATGTCAAACAAATCCTTCTCAATTTCAGAAACAAAATAGACCATAACACAATAATACTAGGTGATTTTAACACACCTCTCTCACTACTGGACAGATCTTCCAGACAAAAACTGAACAAAGAAACCATAGATCTCAATAACACAATCAATAATTTAGACTTAACGGACATTTATAGAATATACCATCCAACCAAGAGCGAATACACTTTCTTCTCAGCAGCACATGGATCCTTCTCTAAAATATACCATACATTATGCCACAAAGCTAATGTTAGCAAATACAAGAAGATAGAGACACTACCATGTATTCTATCAGATCATAATGGGTTGAAGTTAGAAATAAATGAAAGAGTAAAACACAGACACTATCCCAACATCTGGAGATTAAACAATATGCTATTATATGATGAATGGATAAGAGAAGATATTAGGAAGGAAATTAAAAAAATTCTTAGAGGTAAATGAGAACACAGAAACATCATATCAAAATCTCTGGGACACTATGAAAGCAGTACTTAGAGGGAAATTTATTTCATGGAGCGCATTTAATAAAAGAAGTAAAACTCAACAAATAAACGACCTAACACTACAGCTCAAAGCCCTAGAAAAAGAAGAGCAGACCAGCACCAAAAGTCGTAGAAGACAGGAAATAGTTAAACTCAGAGCTGAAATCAATGAAATTGAAACAAAAGAAACAATACAAAAAATTGAAAAATAAATAGTTGGTTCTTCAAAAAAATAAACAAAATTGATAAACCTTTATCCACACTAACAAAGAGAGGACGAGAGAAAACCCAAATCACTAAAATTCGGAATGAACAAGGAAATATCACAACAGACACGAGTGAAATACAAAACATAATTAGGAGCTATTTTGAAAGTGTATAGTCCAACAAAATAGAAAATTTCGAAGACATCAACAGGTTTCTAGAGACATATGAATTGCCTAAACTGAACGAGGAGGACATACACAATTTAAATAGATCAATTTCAAGTACTGAAATAGAAGAAGTCATCAAAAGCCTACCAACAAAGAAAAGTCCGGGACCAGATGGGTTCTCAGCCGAGTTCTACAAAACCTTTAAAGAAGAGCTCATTCCAATATTTCTCAAAGTATTCCATAAAATAGAAGAGGAGGGAACCCTCCCAAACTCATTCTATGAAGCCAATATCACACTGATACCTAAACCAGACAGAGACTCATCAAGGAAAGAAAATTTCAGACCAATAACCTTAATGAACATCGACGCAAAATTTCTCAACAAAATTTTAGCAAATCGCATACAAAAACATATTAAAAAGATAGTACACCATGATCAAGTGGGTTTCATCCCAGGGATGCAAGGTTGGTTCAACAACTGGAAATCAATAAATGTCATTCACCATATCAATAGACTTAAAGTCAAGAATCACATGATTATTTCAATAGATGCAGAAAAAGCATTTGATAAAATACGGCACCCCTTCATGCTCAAAACACTAGAAAAAATAGGGATAGTGGGAACATTCCTTAACATTGTAAAGGCCATTTCTGCTAAACCCATGGCTAATATCATTCTAAATGGTGAAAAACTGAAAGCATTCCCCCTAAAAACTGGAACAAGGCAGGGATGCCCTCTTTCACCACTTCTGTTCAAAATCATTCTTGAGACTCTAGCCAGAGCAATTAGACAAACCAAAGAAATTAACGGGATACGAATTGGAAAAGAAGAACTCAAAACTATCCCTGTTCGCTGATGACATGATTATATATTTAGAGGAACCTGGAAATTCCACCAGAAAACTCTTAGAACTCATAAGTGAATTCAGTAAAGTAGCAGGTTACAAGATCAATGCTCATAAATCCAATGCATTTTTATACATAAGTGATGAATCTTCAGAAAGAGAAATTAGGAAAACTACCCCATTCACAATAGCCTCGAAAAAAATAAAATACTTGGGAATCAATCTCACAAAAGAGGTGAAAGACCTCTAAAATGAGAACTATAGAACACTGAAGAAAGTAATTAAAGAACACCTTAGAAGATGGAACGATCTTCCATGTTCTTGGATAGGAAGAATTAATATTGTCAAAATGGCCATACTACCTAAAGTGCTATACAAATTCAATGCAATTCCCATTAAAATCTCAATGACGTACCTTACAGAAATAGAGCACGCAATTATGAAATTCATCTGGAAGAATAAGAAACCCAGAATAGCTAAAGCAATCCTTAGCAGGAAGAGTGAAACAGGGGGTATCACAATACCAGATCTTCAACTCTACTACAAAGCAATAGTAACAAAAACGGCATGGTATTGGTACCAAAATAGAAAGGTAGATCAATGGTACAGAATAGAGGACACGGACACAAACCCAAATAAATTCAATTTTCTCATACTAGACAAAGGGGCCAAAAATATGCAATGGAGAAAAGATAGCCTCTTCAACAAATGATGCTGGGAGAATTGGAAATCCATATGCAACAGAATGAAACTAAACCCATATCTCTCACCATGCACAAAACTAAAGTCAAAATGGATTAAGGACCTCGGAATCAGACCAGAAACCCTGCAGATTATAGAAGAAAAAGTAGTTCCAGATCTTCAACATGTCGGCTTAGGACCAGACTTCCTTAACAGGACTCCCATAGCACAAGAAATAAAAGCAAGAATCAATAACTGGGATAGATTCAAACTAAAAAGCTTTCTCTCAGCAAAGGAAAAGATCAGCAATGCGAAGAAATAGCCTACAGAGTGGGAGAAAATCTTTGCCAATCATACTTCAGATTGAGCACTAATCTCCAGAATCTACAAAGAACTCAAAAAACTCTACTCCAGGAATTCAAATAATCCAGTCGACAAATGGGCTAAGGAAATGAATAGACACTTCACAGAAGAAGATCTACAAGCAATCAACAAACATATGGAAAAATGTTCAACATCTCTAGTAATAAGAGAAATGCAAATCAAAACCACCCTAAGATTCCATCTCACCCCAATTAGAATGGCAATTATCAAGAATACGAGCAACAACAGGTGTTGTCGAGGATGTGGGGAGAAAGGTACACTCATACATTGCTGTTGGGGCTGCAAATTAGTGCAGCCACTCTGGAAAGCAGTGTGGAGATTCCTTAGAAATCTTGGAATGGACCCATCATTTGACCCAGCTCTCCCACTCCTTGGCCTATACCCAAAGGACTTAAAATCAGCATACTACAGAGATACAGCCACATCAATGTTCATAGCTGCTCAATTCACAATAGCCAGACTGTGGAACCAAACTAGATGCCCTTCAATTGATGAGTGGATAAAGAAACTGTGGTATATATATACAATGGAATATTACTCAGCCATAAAGAATGATAAAATTATGGCATTTGCAGGCAAATGGATGAAATTGGAGAATATCATGCTAAGTGAGATAAGTCAATCTCAAAAAGCCAAAGGACAAATGATATCGCTAATAAGTGGATGATGACACATAATGGGGGGAGGGAAGGGTTAGTGTTAGGGTTAGAGTTAGGGTTAGGGAGGGGGGCACATATGGAGGATGGAAGCACTGTATAGAGGGAAAAGAGGGGTGGGAGGGGTGGGGGGAAGGAAAGAATAATAGAATGAACCAAACATCATTACTCTATGTAAATTTATGATTAGACAAATGGTATGCTTTTACGCCATGTACAAACAGAGAAAGAACATGTAACCCATTTGTTTACAATAAAATAAAAATAAAATAAATTTAAATTAAATTAAGATTAATAAAATTCACAATTCAACTCCTCAGTCACACTAACTACATTTCAAGCACACAATAACCAGGTGATTACTTTATTAGACAGCAAATAAACTGTTAAAAATTTCTGATGGACATCATTATTCCAGGTCAGATGTGGAACAAACCAAACTAAATGAATATTTTTTTCACTAATACTGGTTTCCCCCTAAGTCTGAGCATTTGATCATATTTGTCTCTTTCATTCTATGAGAACTCCATCAGACAATTTTTTTAATTCATTTCACTCAATGAAAATGAAGATTTTACAAGTCAATGCTATGTATTTCTTCAAACAGAAAACCAGGATATAAATTTAGATACTCAAAATCACCCATTCATGCTGACTTACCAAAAAGAGTCACAAAACCAATGAAAATCTCCACTCAAAAGAATTTTTAAATTTTTACTATGATTTGCTTTTCAAAATGAAATAATGTTAAACATTTTTCCTAAAATCTTAATAAATTTCTTTAGTACTTAATAGCTATGCTTTCTCATTCTCAGTGTTTTGTGGCTTACCCATCCCTCATGTCTTTCCTATCCTATCCCTTCCTATCTTTACACCTGTATTATGGCCTTAGACTCTCAAGTAGCTACTGTCTGGCTTATTTCCTCCTCAGCAAAAATTCATTTACTTTAACACCACTGGAGTAATGTTTTTCAAGTCAGTTCTATGTTGCTTTCTCATTCAATAATTCCCAACATAAAGAATATAAATTATTCTTCTGACATTTAAAACTCTCCATGAAGCCCTAATTAGTTTCAACCTGATCTTCTCTTTCCATATATGACCCTCTGTCACAGCTGAACTGTTTGTTACCCAGTGCACTGTGCACTTTTTGCACACTCATCAGCTCTGTCCCTGTTTGCACTCTCAGTCTAGTCTGCACATCCCAAATCTTACCCATTGTTCTTTGCCCAACTTAAGCAACACCTCCCCTGCTGGCCTTTCCTGCCTACTCCAACATTAAGAGTGCACCCTTGTAGCTCTTATGACCTGTGCCTTTTGCTTACTAGTGAACATTGTCATGCATCTGCCCATGTCTTCAATTGTAACAGGTTTGAACTATACAGTATTAATTCTAAGCAACTTTTTTGTCCCCAGCCTCTTTCTCTGCTGACATAAGAGAACAGATATAAAGAGGCATTTTGTTAATTTTGCTCCATATGTATCTTTTTGAATCTTTAAATCAAAAATAGTAAAATGCTATTATTTTAAACTCTATTTTTCCATTTCTTCTTACAGGTTCAGCTTCTGCACTGCATAAAACAAACAGTCACAGGGGGTGATTCAGAAATTGTAGATGGGTTTAATGTGTGCCAAAAGCTCAAGGAAAAAAATCCTCGGGCATTCCAAATTTTGTCCTCTACCTTTGTGGACTTTACAGACATTGGAGTGGATTACTGTGATTTCTCTGTACAATCTAAACACAAAATTATAGAGTGAGTACTATTTATGAATTTCTCATTGCAATAAAACAATTGACAGCAAACTCTTTGTTATTTAATGCTTAAACAATAGGATGCTTTGATGAATTGCAAAGCTATTTTTATTTAATCTATATTTTTAAGCCAAAGAAGCAAAAAAGAACCTTCCCACAGTTAAATGAATATTTTTATCAAATCACCCTAACTAATCTATTCTTAATATTAGAGTAAAACTAAGACTTCATGTGCACTTCATTTTAAAAGTTTTAGTTCTACATATTCTTAGTCAATGCGATTGTACTAGTCAGAAAACTTTTCCCCAAAGTGAAAGAACATAACTCAAAACGGGCAGATCCAGGAGTTACACACTCTCATCTGGAATTTCTCCCCGCCCCTCTTCTTCTCCACCCCCATATTGACTTCCTTTTTAAAGATGATCCTCAGAAGCTCCAAGTGTTCACTACCCTTGGAGCTGATAGTCGCAGTACAAGGACAGTACTTACTTCTGCACAATTGTGACAAAGGTAGAGTACTCCTTGTCCAGCTTGTGTCTAAGTGTATCCTTGAAGCAACCACTGCAGCCAGGGTTGCAGATTCCAATTGGCCATGCCTGGACCGCATATTCATCTGTACAGCAGGGTCAGCCTCATTTGAACTGCAGGAACTAAGAATGAAACAGAGTCTCCCTCAAAAGATGCTTAAGTGGACAAAGATCCTATATTCCCTACATAGAATATTTGTGTCTTTTTTCTTTTAAAACAATTTTATCATGATTTTTCCAAGTGCTCACTAAGGCTATAATTTATCCTTTTGTTTGAGAATTATCTTAGATTGTGTTTCTAGCATATTGTATATTCAAATTGACTTTAATTAATTTCGGGGTGTTTCCAATTTTAGAATTGAGTTTCTAGTCTTCTTTTAAGAGAAAAAGTCACATAGTATGGAAATAAATTCATTTAGTAGATAATCAGATCTGTAGCACACAGTTCCATTATGTGTATGTACAGACTTCATTTATTCATTAACAAATATTTGCCGAGGCCAGACATTCTTTTAAGGGCTTGGGATATGCCAATGGACAAAACAAAGACGCCTGCCCTCACACAGCTTGCATTCTAGTAGGGAAGGGGAGAATCTGAAATTTTGAAACAAGCAAATCATAATGAAGGTTAAACACTATTACAGGATTAAGGAGGGAAAAAAGGAAAAGTAGATAAAGATTAAGAGAATCTGTAGAACTTGGCAAGGATTGAATTTTCATCATCCAAAAGTATAGTGAGGGAAAGCTTTGAGCAAAGACTTAAAGAAGTGAGGGAGTTTTCTAGAAAATGCTAGAGTAAGGGCCCTAATAAAGCTCCAAGAACACGTCTAGAGAGTTCAAGAAACAGCCAGAGTGGAGAGAAGGGAAGTGGGTTAGGAGAGGAGGTCAGATGGGGTCAGCTCATACATAGCACGGTTAATAACTATAAACACCTAGGTTCTTATTCGGAGTGAAGGAGGGACCTATCACCAGGTTTTGACCAAAAGAGAGACATTCATATTTATATAAATTTAGTTATGTTTTAAATAGATCCTCTGGCTGCTGTGTTGAACATAGTATAAAAGAGCAAGGACAGGAGAAGGAAGACCAGGCAGGAAACTATTGCTGGGTTCCCTCCTAGATGAACATCAGTGGTCCAAGTGACAGTAGTGGACATGTAGAAAAGGATATATTTTTTATATATTTTTCAGAGAGAAAGATTATTTTCCTGATAGTTTGAATGAAAGGTGTGATGGAAAGATAATCATCAGGAATATAGTCTAAATAAAAATAAAGCTGAGAACTCAGAGAGTTCTCTGAGAGCTCAGTCATTGAGGTGAAAAAGAGAAGAAATAACAAGCTTCTTAGTTATACTATGACAGTTTTAGTTATGTAAACATTACCTTTAAAATGAGAACTTTTATCATTTTATCATCAGGAGATAGATAACTTTAATCCCATACACATTACACATGCATATACATGTATCAAAACATCATGTTATCCCATTAATATGTGTAATTTTTATGTTTTTATGCAGGGGTTGAAATAAATTTCATTTAAATTTTAAAAATCTATGACAAATAGAAATTTTGTTGAGACCTAAAATGATTGCAGATTCTGCAGAAGAAGTGAAGTAAGAACTTAGCTATTGAGTGAGATTAACTGAATGTTCATCAACTAATCATGACTTGGCTTTGATACTTTTTATAATACAATCCAAAATGTGGCCATTTGCAAGGTCTCAGGGATAACAGTGGAAAAAATCAAGTGTTTAACATTAATCCATTTAAAATATATTTTTAACAACAAGAGAGGAAACCAGGGTTTCAGTTAAAGAGGACTTCGGTCTCCTGAGTGGGTTAATTTTTCTTGTGTTTAAACTTTAAATTCTTTTGAAATTTTTATGTCCTTCCTAGTACAAAAGAGACCTTAAGGCTGCTAAAGTAATTTGTAACAATCCAATACAACAAAAATAAATAAATTAATGAAGAAACTGGTGCAAAAAATAATAGTGGAATTAATCAATCCTATTGATTGCAAATTCAGTCATATGAATACAAGTCTTTTACTTACCAGCTATGCAACCACTCATTCAATGACTTGCCCTTGCTGATTCAATTTCTCTTCTAAGAATAAAATAAATACCTGCCATTTATGAAGAACTTATGCATGAAGTAGGAAGTCTAGAGTTAATAAATGGAAGCCCCTACCAAAATGCCTATCATTGAAAATGCAGAGTCAATTTGAGTTTGCTATAATTTTCATTTTATAAACTCTAATAATTTACTGATAATAGTTTTCTATTTCAGGTCCAACTTAGCAACCAAAGCAAAGAAAGAATATAATCAGTTATATGAGTCAAGTTACTTCTGAAGTCTGAAATAATTTTTTCCAGCAGATCCCCTCATAAAATGGGATGAAATAGAAAATACCATAGTGACACTCCCCCAGCAAAAGCAAGAAGGCCCATAAAACATCCCACCTCCCAGCAAGACTAATGGAAAATATTCACAGCAGCAACCGGGACTGTGGAGCTGACATATGGCCCTTTTTCAGGATTCTTGTTGGCATCATTCATGATGCTTTGCTTTGACTGGTTCACCGTCATCTTGTTGCTGGTTTATTTTAAAATATCTTTGTTCTCAGCTAAATGTATAGCTAGTTATTCTCATCTTTTATGATGATTTACCCTTTCTCAGCATGAAAGCTTGCATTAGATGCTTCCTTTCATTCTGTTGTCCTGTACAGGAATTTTCTACTTACTAAGATCCAGTTTTGCACTTCAAGTTGATCTTTAAGGTTTCAGCCATACACTTCCTCTAACTGTTCAATTCTCAGAATAATGTCTTCTCCAGCAGTCAATTGCATCCTTCCTACTATATCCTGACATTGACCATTGTTCACTGTGTGTGACCAGTCAGCTAAGTGCAGCCCAGACCCCAACACAAGGTCTCTAAGCCCTAGCACATGGGACAATTTGTTTGGTCTGATCTCCAGGTGCCCACTCAGCTGCTGGCTACCATTACCACCCTTTGGGTTTGTCTGCTGGGGACCCTTCTGCAAGTAATACTAAGCAATATGTCACCATCCTGGACAACTTTCTTTCCTATTTTCATTCACAGCTATTGTTTCTACTGAAAGAAAAGATAAAGTTTGTAGTTGTTTGGCACTGTAGGACTGACTGAAAGTTCACCTTCCCAATAAGCTAAAAACCAAAAGCATGTACACATGCACATGGAAAGAGAGAGAGAGAGAAAGATCTCCCCTTTTTGCCTCTGTATGTAGGTGATGTCCATGTCTTGCTAATTATAACCAACATAGTCCAAATCCAAGAAAGGTTGCTACCTTTTCTTACATTAAAAGTTGTATTATCTTGCATTGTCATGATCATAATCCATATTGTAAGAAAGGGTAGAAAAATCACAACATTAGGATCTTCTAAAGTACTAAAAAGACTTTAGTACTTCCCCAAAACATGAAAAATATGCAGAGTTGCATATGCAACAAATGTTTATTTACCACGTGTTATGTCCAGGCTTTATTTTGAGAGTTGGGAATACAACACTGAGTGAAATACAATACCAATCTTCTAGAATTCTCCAGACCAAGACAGGTGGTATAGATAGTGTAGATAGGAAGAAAGTATCTCAAGCCAGTCCTCTTCTGTTTTTCACTTTCCCCATCCCTAAACTAAGCATTGAATAAGAACCACATATTTCAAACTTTTAAAGAATAAAACTTTCTTCTTTGCCTCACTCCCCCAAGAAAACACATTAGATGAAATACAAAAACTGACCTATAAACTTGTTGCATGAGATTTTAATAAGGACCCCATTAGATGAAATACAAAAGTAACCTGACCTATAAACTTGTTGCATGAAATTTTAATAAGTAAAGCCTAGTTTAAATAACACCGATAAATTTCACTAAGCACAACAAAATGTTGACTTGGAATTTCTCAGTAACATTTTAATTCATTAGAAGCCTCCTAGCATTTATACAGTGAGATTTTTAAAAACACTAATTAAATGAATGAATGTAATATAAAGGACTACATTGTATCCACAGGTATACTTAAGATCTTCTGTTTTACATGTATGACCCTTAAAAATGTAAATATATATGTCATAAATTATATGCTAACTTTTCCTCTTATATAGGTTAGATGACAAAGGCCAAGTGGTTCGCATCAACTTCAACAATGCCAACTAGAGACACGATATTTGATGTACCTGTGGAAAGAGTTCAGCCTTTCTATGCTGCTCTAAAGGAGTTTGTTGACCTCATGAACAGCAAAGAAAACAAGTTTACCTTCAAGATGAATCCAGGTCAGTAAGGACATTTTTCCAAACAAGTAAAAGTTTGGATTTTCTCCAGCTTTACCCATCCATGGAGAATGAAATTCAGAACAGTTTTACAGCAGAACCTTGGTGAGCCGCTGATGTGCTTAAACAACAGACTCCTGGCTCCCACCTCTGCTTCTTGAAACAAACTCCAGGCCAAATGAAACCTTGTACCTGATCTTACAACCCGTGTTTTCTATTTTCTATCCTGATAGCCTATCAATACAACCTGACCCTTGTACTTTATTCTCCTGTCCTGGTAGACAAATTTGTCCTCATGATGCTCATTCTAAAATACTTAAGCAATGTTTATTCATGAGACTTACTGGCAGAGATAGTATTGCCTGAAATAAAATAGTACTTGGAGTACCCTAGCTACTTGAAATAATTAAGTGCAAAAAGCACTGATTTTTTTTTTTTTTTTTTTTTTCTGGACCATCTCTGCTAGGTGAAGCGCCACCACACTTCAGCCTTTTTTCATTTTTATTTTAATTGACAAGCAGAATTGTATATATTTGTCATATACATGTTGTTTTGAAGTGTGGACATATTATGGAATGGCTAAATCATTCTAATGAATATATGAGTTATCTCACATAGGTATGATTTTTTTACAGTGAGAACACAAAGTCTCTTTTCTTGGCTATTGTCAAGAATATGATATTAGCTATAGGCACCATGTTGTACAATGTATCTCTTGAACTTGAGGCTTTCGTTATCTATAGTAAAAGGCATAATTTCCTCTCTGCTCTTGATTTGGCCAAATGGAAGAATCATTTTACGGTAATAGTTTTTTATTTCTTTACTTTTTCCTTTATCTCTTTTTCTTACTTCTCTCAAGACAGTGTCTTGCTCTATTTCCCAGCTGGGTCTGAAACTCCTGGACTCAAGGGATCCTCCCATCTCAGACCCCCAAGTAGCTGAGACTACGTGAGTGCACCATCTCATGCATGGTGGAAATTATTTTTATAAATTAAACTTTGGCATAATAAAAATCCTAGAAATCACCATAAACCCATTGTCACGCAGTCATAGCAGATTAATTTTAAGAGCAGCAAACTGTGAACTGAAACACTGCAGAGGGGAAAAAATAATTGGAATCCAGGTTTCACCATTCAAAGGCAATGTAGCTTTAGGCAAATTTCTCAACTTGTTGAAGCTTTGATATTCTCATACATGAAAGGGTAATTCTCTCTTAGAGTTCTAGGAATCTTTTTTTTTATTTGCTTTCAGATGACTTTATTTTTATTTTATTTTATTTTTTTTACAGACTTCATTTTGATTCATTGTGCACAAATGGGGTACAAATTTTCATTTCTATGGTTGTGCACAATGTAGATTCACACCATTGGTGTAATCATTACACAGGGTAACGATGTCTGTCTCATTCCATCATCTTTCATACTCCCGCCCCCGCCACCCTCTCATTCCCCTCCGCATAATCCAAAGTTCCTCCATTCTTCTCTTACCCCCACCATGCCCCCAACCATTATGTATCTTATGAATCTTAAAAATAATGTCCATAAAAGAATGGGAATGTAAAAGACAAAACAAGAATGTCACGATCTTTATAATGATTTGAAACTCTTAAACTGGGCAGGGGTGATTCCTAATTAAGAGATAGGTGACAACCAATAAAAACAATACAAAAGCTTTACACAGAGAAAATCTTCCAAGTAAGAATTATTAGAGTGCCCACAGGAGCCTACCAGGCAGTGTGGTTGAAATATCAAGGACTGAAGCAGTTTGCATCCAGAGGTCGATTAGAGTGATTGTCAATGTGCAGTTTTGGGTAAGGAAATAAATGTACTGTTTCTTGATAGGAACTGAGTAGCAGTGGTGTTTTGCCTGTTGTATTTGCCTGCTTTGTAAATCATTTAAACACAAATGATTCATAATGGAAAAAAAAAAAATCTTTCATTTAGGTGACGTCATTACTTTCGATAACTGGCGCTTACTTCACGGCCGACGTAGCTATGAAGCAGGAACCGAGATAACCCGCCATCTGGAGGGAGCCTACGCCGACTGGGATGTGGTGATGTCAAGGCTTCGCATCTTAAGACAGCACGTGGAGAACGGGAACTGACTCTTGTGTCTCTAATTTTAATAAGATTCCCATGACTGCACTTGTAAGTCATGGCTATTCAAAGATCACACAATCTGTATCGTTCACATATCAATTTAGCATTGAACATGTAACTCCCTCACAATACACTTTTGCTTGTAATTCTACTCAACGTCAGCCTTTTAGATGGTGTAGCAATATAACCTCTTCCCCAAGTAAATCCATCCTTCTGTCCTATTGAATGTTTAGACTCTAATTTCTTTAGCTCACTGTAAGTGCCTCCAGAATGCCTACAAATAGTTTTTGTATCAAATGAAACATATCTTTAAATATAGTTCTTTTTTAATAGAGCTTTTGCTTCAAATAAAACTTGGGCCTCAAATAAAATTTCTTAAACATGCTTCTGCTCTATGGCCTGTGAAGTCTTATTTTTCATGACTCCTTATGACTGTCTTGGGAAAAGAATATTTTCAAGGGTCTTTTATTCATTTTTTAAAATAGAATTCCATGACCCAAATTTCCAGTTTGTGATCTCAGCATTATTTTGGAATACCTAAATTAGGACAGCAAAACCAAGTATGCCAAATTAAAAGAAAAAAATCTTATCTCCCTATATTTCTCTTACCCCACACAAAACTCCCATTGACCACCAGCATTGCTTACTCCTGTGCATGGATTGTTCTCATTCCTTGCCTCCCGCTAACAACTGGGAAGAGAAAAACCAAGATACAAACAGTCCTCCTGAATGGGCTCCATGTCTGTCACCCTCTACTCTGAGGCTTCCTTCAGGACCACTGCCTTACCCTAGTGGTGGAAAACAGTAATGGAATTCCCACTCCTGCTGAACCCAGTCCCTCACCCCTCACACAAGGGGAGCCTCATTTTTAGCATTTGCTGAAATCCTGGTAGTACAGAGAGCTTATAGTCCATAGTATTTGGACCCAATCAAGACTCCTGTTCTAAAAGTCTTAATCACTGCCACCATGGCAGGGCACTACCTGTTGCCTCAAGACCACATGTAAACATTGCTTCCATTCATATTTTAATTTAGCTTCACACTCTCTCCAGTTTCCTTGGCACCATAGTCTGGATCAAGAGCATCTTCATCCCATGTCAGAACACCCCTCTGACACTCTGAACTCTAGTACTTAGTCTACATCACTAGCCCAGACTCCTCCTTATTATAACACTGTCCCTTTCTGGGACTTCGGTGTCATTTCCTATTATATGGTCTTGACTAAGGCCACTGCAGTGTGTAACATAAGCTTGATTTCTTTGAACTTGAAAAGGAATGGGCTGGATTCCCAATCTCTCCTCAAATACTCCTAAAATGAAAATAGGTGAGTTCAATGGTGGAATGACCTAGTTCTAAAGGGCAGCATTCAATAATACCTCAAAACAAATAATTTACTGGGGTCACCCCAGATTCATCTATTCAAAGCATCTAAATTCCAGGCACTTTCCAAACAGCATTACATTTTTGTTCTTTTAGCAGATATTTATCACACACAGTGGAATATGCCACTCTCCTAGAATAAGGATACAGAAGCTCTTGAAATAAGCCTCTTTATAGTCTATTAAGGAATCAGATAAGGATGTAGATAATGATGTGCCACATTAACAGGGTGGTTCATAGAAAGGCAACCAAGCCAGAACAAGGAGGCTCCAGGAAACCTTCAATCTGAATTGAATTATGATGGCTAATGGTAGTTTTCCAAGTAGAACTATTATCTGTGTCTCTTATGCTCCCATTAAAGCATAAAAGGCACAGATAGTCGAGAATAAACACAGGACATGTGTTGACTGCTAAATGAGAAAAGCAGAAAGCAGACCACAGCAGCAGTGTAAATGCTAGGGTTGGATGCCTAGGTTCAAACATAATGATGGCAATCATTTAACCATGTCTTTCCCCACTAAGCCTCATTTCTTTCTACCTATAAATGAGACCAAATAACAGTTCTTTCATTATATTTTTAAATGAAAGTTTATATGAAGCAGTGTTTTCCCAAGTTTCTCAGATGATGTCACGCATACAGTGCCTTTTCTTTTTAAGAAAAAAGACAGCATCCCAGATCATTCCCTGGAGATTATGATTCAATAAGTCTGGGATGAGGACCAGCAACTGTATTTTTAGCAAGGATCCCAGGTGATATGCATCATTAGTAAAGTTTGGAAAATACTGATATATAATATTAGCAGAGTTCCAGCTCAGGGTAAGTTCTCAATTGATGTTAACTATTATTACTTATAAAAACAGAGGCTGAAGAGGGAGAGGGTGGGTTAGGGTGAGAAGAGATATATGAGACTAGAGACAAAGACAAGGCCAAATCATGAAATGTCTAAATGCATGCTGCATCACGGAGTTGGTGTTTATCTTGAAAGCAAAGAAAAACGATTTAAAGGACTTAAGCAGTAAAATGCCTTGATCAGATAATCATTTTTTAAAGATCCATCTGGCTTTATTGTAGAGGGAATTGTGTGTGAGCAAAACTAAAACCCATAAATCTACTTAGGAGATTACTGCAGGAAGCCATATGAAACATGAAGAAGGATTGCGTTAGGACGCTGAGAATACAGGGATACTTAGAAGGCCAAATCTAGAAGACTTGACCCACTGAATATGAAGAGGGAGGGAGATGTCTAGGATCTCTCTTGGGTTTCTGGTTAGGAAAACGTATCATACAGAGAGAGAAAGAAGCCACAGCTGTCCATTTGGCAATTGGACATAAATGCACATAGAACTCTGGACGGAAATCTGGATTTGAAATCTACATTTGGAAAGTGTATAGATCATAGTTGAAATTGTCACTTGTTTCCTTGGAGACCTATGGATGTGACTAAAGTCACAGTCATAATGGGTTGATGATAAACTAATGATATTGGCTCAGCTTATGTAATCAGTTTTAAGTAAAATATAGGCTTATATTCAAAATCAGATAAACTTCTCATATATTGTATTTTTGTCTCCAGAAGACAATGTCCCACGCTACCACTGCAGAGCCTTCCTGTTTCTTTCTCTGCTGCAAATATTATTTCTGCCCTGGAAAGGAGAGGCAGACGATTGGACAAAGTTGCACAATTTCTGAAGTGTTATATATGACATGACATATAATGGGCTACAGCAGCTGGTGCTGAATAAAGATGATTAGGTTTCCTGGATATAATTGCCTAAAGAATTGACCTACCCCCAAACTCATAATAGAACTGATGTAACTTGGATTAGAAATTGCCCCTATTGGCAGTATAGATGCTACTGCTTTCCATTTCTCTGATTTGACTTGGAGAATGTTAGCTACTTGGCTAGTTAATTGGAATAACTCCACAGTTCACAAGAATGACATGTCACACAGGTTCCTGATGGTTCTCTATTTCTCCTCCTAGTCAACCATTAAAAGGTGAGCAAATGAATATTGATAGAGGGAATTTAAGCAAGAGAAGAAATTCTATAGAGAATTTAAGTAACACTGAGGATAATTTCTCTTCAGAAGTTTAGACTATGAAATGGGAGATGTCTTTTAAACAAAGGTACTCCTTTCTGTTAAACATCACTGGGAATAGATTTGAACCAAAAGTTCTTACAATGCCTGTGGTCTTAGATATTGCTCTGTTTGGCCTTCATCCTGACACCAGCACTACCTGCCATGGAACCCAGGATGAGTCATTTTCCTCCTTCCCAGGTCCCAGGTAATAGGCCTGCCAAATTTGGTTCCAGCTGAGGATCCTAAAATGACTTGTGACCTAGCTCCAACCCCTCCCAGCCATAGTCTGGGAACATTCCTGCCTGCACAGTAACCCACTAGGAGACACATCTGTCCAATCTGTTGGAGGCAGATTTGCCATTCTCAGTTCTATCCTAGATTCTGAAAGAGCCCTGCAACTAGGCTCCAGCCCCTCTCAGCTGCAGGTTAGGAGCAACTCTGCCTGCCCAGGAAACCACCATGAGACATGCCTGTTCATCCCCCTGGATACTAGACTGACAGTCTCAATCAGATTGCAGATCCTAAGGCAACCCAAGAAAACAGCTCCTAGGAGCACAGCAAGAAGCACATGTGCCCATGCACCTGGAGGCAGACCTATAGACTACAGTCTCAACTGTACTCCCAGAAGTATCCCTGTGACTCTGTTCTGGTCCTGCCTGCCCCAAAACACACATAATACACTGGTGAGAACCCTTCCAGGTATCTGATAGAAGAAACAACTCTCTGTGAACCTAGCAGCAAATTTTCTGTCTATGGACATAACTGTTGACCCTGAAGTAGACCCTTGTCCCAGCTCCAACACTACTAATTCAGGTCCTGGATGCCCAGTGACCAGACAAAATCCACACTGTCTGAGCCTTAAATAACAGGCCTCACAACCACAGGATCCATCAGAGACCAAGTAATCTACTTGAGTAGATTGAGTCCACTCAATTGTGATCCTAGTAGCAATTACATCAAGACAGAGACCCAATTGGAAAAAGTCTTCACCTGCAAAAACTAGTCTGTAAAGACTTGAAAAATTATCGCCTTATGTACAGGTATGACTGCATGACCCATGTGATCCTACAATATATATAATCAGAAAAATGAGAGACTATGCTCTACGTATGATCTATCAAAATGTATAAATGCATTCTACTGTCATGTACAACTAATTAGAACAAATAAAATTAATTTTTTTTAAAAAAAGACTTGAAGAAGTGTTTGCTCTTTCAAATACATAGATACTAATACAAGGCTATACATATCACAAAGAAGTAGGCAAACATATTACCACCAAAGAGAATTAATGGATTTCCTGTAACTAACTCCAAAGAAATGGAAATCCCTGAGTTACCTGACAAATAACTCAAACTAATCAACTTAAAGAAACTTAGTGAAATGTAAAACAGCAACATAGGTTAAAGTGAACAAAATCAGAATAGCAATAAATGAACAAAATGAGAACTTTAACAAAAAAATATAAACAACAAACACAAAGAGAGAAAACTGTAGCTGAAGAACAGAATAACAGACTGACAAATCAATGAAAAAGAGCTAGAACAGCAGATTCAATTATGAAGAATAAGGAGTCAGCACAAGAAGTCATTGGCAATCAGACAGAGAAATGAAAAGAAAAAGTAGGGAAAAAAGACAAGAAAGCATACCTGACCTATCAGACACCATCAAGCAAATGAACGAATGAATTATGGGAATTCCAGAAAAAGGGAGAAAAAGCAGAAAGCTTTCTTGAAGAAATGATGACCAAACATTTCACAAATCTTGAAAGGGATATGAACATCCAGAATCACAAAGCCCAAAGAAAGACAAGCAAGATCAACCCAAAGGCTATATTCCTTGAGATGCATTGTAACCAATTTGCCAAAAGTCAAAGGTAAGGATAATGTTGAAAGCAGCAAGAAAGGAATGACTCATGCCATGCAAAGGAGCCTCCATGAGGCTACTGATGGATTTCTAACAGAATACTAGTACTGGTCAGGAGAGACTGAAAGGATATAGTCAAAGTATAGGACAAAAGCTGCCAACCAAGAATACTATATTTATCAAAGCTGTCCTTCGGACCAAGAAAGATAAAGTCTCCCAGACAAGCAAAAGCTAAGGATACTTATTACCAGTAGACCTAGAATAAATGCCAAAGAGATTTCTTCAAGTAGAAATGAAACAACCTAAAGTAACAACATAAAAACATTAGAAAATATAAACTCATTGGTAAAGATAAATATATAGTCAAATTCAGAATGCTCTAATTCTGTCTGTAATTGCGGTATATAAATTTTGTGGTAGAGGAAGCAAAAGTACAGAACTTTTACATGTAATAAAAGTTATCAGTTTAAAATAGACTGCTATACCTGTAAGACCTTTTAGGCAAGTCACATGGTAACCACAAAGAAAAAATCTCTAGGATCAAACAATACCCATACAAATAATCATCAAGTCACAAAGGAAGACAACAGGAGAGAAAGAAAGGAACAAAGAAAAACAGAAAACAATTCACAATATGGTAATAATGGCTCAATGGATTAATAAAAGCAGGATCCAACAGTATGTTACTTATAACAGACCCACTTAAGCTATAAAAGCACAGAAATGAAGTGAAGAGAAAGCTCACAGAGATAACCAAACTAGAGCAGGGTTGACTTGACTTAGACTAAAGAACGCCGTTAAACTCTCCCTGTTGGCGAATGACATGATCATTTCACAAAAAAATCCTAATGTTCCATTTAAAAATGGATAAATCAATTCAGCAAATTCAGTAAAGTCACAAGATACAAACAAAGCACAGGAGAAAAGATAGCCTCTTCAGCAAAGAGTGACTAAGACATGGCAAGATTTTGAAATAATTTGAAAAGAATTTTTTGAACTATGATTAATATGCTCTTATAATCGGAAAAAATAGACAATATGCAAGTACAGATGGATAATATGAGCAGAAAAAAGTAGGTTCATAGAAAAATAAAAAGAATCCTAGAGATTGAAACCACCCTAAGAGAAATTATGTATACCTTTGACTGGTTCATTAATAGACCAGATATGATTGAGGAAAAAGTCTCTGAGAGGACATGAAAATAGATGTTCCCAAAATGAAAATCAAAGGGAAAAAACACTAAAAGAGAAAACAAAAGAATATACAAGAACTGTGGAACAACTGTAAAAGGTGTAATATACACATTACAGAAACACCAAAAGGGGAAGAAAAAGAAACAGAAGTAACACTTGAAATGATAATGAATAATTTACCTAAAACTAATGTTAGACACCAAACCACAGATCCAAAAAGGTCAGAGAACACAAAGCAAATAAATGCCAAAATAAAGAACATACGTTTTAAAAAAACTAGGCATACCTATGTTCAAATTTCAGGTCATTGAAGATAAGTCTTGTTAGAAACCAGAAGGAAAATAGCTTATCTACAGAGAAGAAATAATATAAATTATGTTATACCTATCTTCAGACATCAACAAGCAATCAAGATGGTGAAGTGAAATAAAGTGTTGAGAAAAAAACTTTACCAACCCAAACTTTTAGACCATGAGAAATAAATTTCAAAAGTGAAAAAGAAGCAGAAAGTTTCTCAAACAAAACCTGAATTTTTTGCCAGTATACCTTCCTTGCATGAAATATTAAAAGACGTTCAGAGAGAAGCAAGTTGATACATGTCAGAAACTCAAATCTACATAGAGAAAAGAACACCAGAGAATGAATAAGTGAAGGTAAAGAAAACATCACATTACCTGGAATTAAATGGTTGCATTCTCAAGTATTTGGTTACATTACCCATCAATGTCTCTCATGAAAATCACCTTTTTATTACTTCTTCTAGTTGAAACACAAAATAATTTGATCAAATCACAAGACTTTTTGCTTTCATTTAATCTTAGTAGTAGCATACTGAGTGTTTTAACCCTGAGTATTTTCCACATTAATCATGCTGATACAAGGCTGCAGTGTAGCCTGATAATATCCGACACAAGTTATCATCAAACCAAAGGATCTTGCTCTCTCTTTCATGGAATTCAAAGCACAAACACACACACACACACACACGATTTTTTGGGTTCTTAGCCTTTTACAACTTTTGAAAAAACTTGCATTCCATCATCTTGGTCATCCTCATCATAGGTCACTGAAAGAGCAAAAGACTGATTTACCATTTTCCCAGTAGAGAAGACAATCTTCCTTCTTGTTGAGTAGAACACTACATCCAAATGAGATGAGTTTGTGTTCATCTTACTTCACTACCACCAGTGAACAAAAAGATCAATCAGTCTCACAGTGTTTTAGTCAGATTTTTTGTTGCTGTGACCAGAAGACCTGACAAGAACAATTAGAGGAGGAAACAATTAGAGGAGGAAAAGTTGGGGCTCATAGTTCATAGTTCATAGATGACCAGCTTCCTTCTTTGGGGCTCACGGTGAGGCAGAACATCATAATGGAAGAGAGGTGGAGGAAAGCAACACAAAACATGACTCCAGGAAGCAGAGAGAGAGAAATCTACTCAACAAGGACAAAATATATACCACAAAGATCATAGCACTCAATTGTCACTCTTTGTAATAGTTTCTTTTTTTTTCCCTACTGAATGAATCAGCTATGTTGATGTTATGTACACATAACCACAACAAATGCCTTTGATAATAATCACTGTGGCAAATCTTAATAGCAGAATCCACTCACTTCAAAGATAAGCAATATGGATGAGACCCTGGAGTACAGCTTGAACAAACAAGAAAGTATTTTTTAGATGGTACCACCCTCAAATTTATCATCACAAACACCCATCTCCCAACTTTTCCCCCAACCCCACCACACAATAACCTAAAGAAAGCACAATATGTGTATTGTAAACTCACATAGAATTTCATGTCTGCTAAAACTATAATTTTTTTTAAATTCCAGTTTAGTTTTAAAGGTTTGAAAGAGCAAATGAGGCTAGCAGATGTTACAAAGCATTGTTTCAAACTGTATACTTGATATAAGAGTTTAATTAAATATTTGAGTAGCATTTAAGACCATTTCTTTGGGATGGAGAGTCATTGCTTTTTCATAACTTTTATTATGGAATTTTTGCCTGATAATCATGAAGGTTGATATTTCAGAAATTACTTCATAAGTTTGGACTCTCTTCTTTCCATTCACATGATAACTCCAATAAATATGTAGATCTATAAAATGAAAAATTACCTTAGCTGTCATTTAATTCACTATTTCCCAAAGTATAATACAGTATCATTAACAGTGGATGATGTTATTTTAGAGCATCAGTGATAGAACTCTAATTTTTATATTGTACATATTTTATAGTTGTAACTTCTAATTATGATAAATGGTGGTAGTTTTCTACGTGTGGAAATGACATACTGTTGCTTTTCAAATTGAACTTAAGTAATTTTTTTTTTTTGGGGGGGGTGCTGGGGATTGAACCCAGGGCCTTGTGCTTGCAAGGCAAGCACTCTACCAACTGAGCTATCTCCCTAGCCCCTAAGTAATTATTAAAATATTCTTAATGTTACAGGTGGTACTATTTTTGAAAGTAGTGTCTGAAATTTGGAAAATGCTGATCATTTTATGAAGAAGCAAACAGAATCATAGAAGGAAAATTATTTTTCATGGCCATATGTCCTGAATGACAGAGCCAGAATTCAAATTCACGTTTTATTTTCCTATTCATTTCACTGTTCCTCTCTGTGAGGATTTCGGTTTCACATGGAATTAGGTTGGCTCCTTGCTTCTTCCAAGTGTCTGACCAATGGCATTAAATTGGCTGTGATGCAATTCCAGAATTGATTCAGCAAAAAATGTAAAAGGGCACAGAGATTATTTGGGAAGTCTAACCATCACAAGAATTTAAATCAGTGCAAACATTCTCAATTATAGAGTAATTATAATCACCTTGGAAGTTTGTTTAAAATGTTGACACCCCAACCTAACATCACTCATATTCAGTGAGCCTAGGTCTACTAATGTAGATATTTAAATAATATCCAAGTATTTGGGCTGTAAGTAGTCCAAATTTTAAGAAATTTCTCTGATCACTTGGTCCAAAGGAAGTGTTTCCATGGTGTTTAAATAGCCTCAATTCATTTAATATATACGAATTACCTGTACTGGCCTCATTCTCTTCAAACTAAGACTTCCCTTATTTTCCTTTTTTGTCACTGAAGAGGCCAAGAGAGCTATCACAGAAAGGGTCTCTTTATTCTATAACTTAGGGCTCAGTAACTTAGATCCCTTTCTCAGTACAAGTAAGTTGGGGTTTTCCCTCAGCCTCTGGCCTACCACATGCTTTCCTTAAAACTGAATTCTTCCTGGAAGCATTGACCACAGCTGTAATCAAAGGATTTTCTTTGTAATTAATGATTCTAGACTCTTTTTTTCCTCCTCTGGTGCACATATTTTGACACTGGTATTGTTATAGTCACAACACACAGCACACATGGGACCCAGTCTCCTCTCAATGAACAGTTGCTGAATAAACAAGCATGACAGCATTTTGGTGAAGAACTCTCCTTTCCTTTTTATAAATGATCTAAAATTCAATTTGGTAGGTAGAAAAGTGAATTTTCCCTTCCTTTATTCTTGGAGAAAGTGGCATTTCCAATGGTCATCCTATAATGTGGCCAGGATGATACTGGTTATAAATGCTTATTACTGAAATCATTATGAGAAAACACAGTGAATGCAAAATAAAAAGGGTGTTTTGGGTTTAATACTCCATGACATAAGTAAAGACCCCTGAGCTAAGCTTTGCATTCTCAGGAAGTCATATGGAAAATGTCACCTGTCACTGATGTTCAGTGGACCCAAATATTGGTATTTGCCAAAAATGCCAGCAGACTTCATTGCCTTTTCAGACATCCACAGCCTTGGTTGTTGAGGACTATAAGTTTCAGCAAGCCAAATCTCAGCTAACAGAACTGCAGACAGACTACACACTTGGGCCTTTCCTGAAGCTGAATTGTCACACTCTACCAGCCAGCACCCTAACCCCACCCACAGATGAAAGTCTTACCTCATCAAAATCAGTGTGAAATATCCATGCAATTCTATCAAAATTCCAATGGCACATTTCACAGAAATAGAAAATACAATCCTAAAAAATAGCACTGCAAAAATGCAGGCAATGAAAGCAACAATAAACAAGGGAGACTACATCAAAGAAAACAACTCTGAAAATTAAAAGTCAAACTATGGAATGGGAGAAAATATTTGCAAGCCAAATATGTGATAGAGTTAACCTCTGAAATGCATAAGGAACTCATTTTAACTCAAGGGGAAAAAAGAACAAGTAAAACAATTTAAAAATGGGCAAATAATTTAAATAAATATTTTTCCAAAGAAGATATATAAGTAGCCAATATCACTAATTATCAAGAAAATGTATATCAAAACCACAATGAGATATCACCTTACACCTGTTAGCAGGCTGTTTGCAAAAGACAAGAGATAACAAGTGTTGGCAAAGGAGTGGAGAAAAGATAATTCTAGAATATTGCTGGTAGGAATGTAAATCATGGAGGCCCATCATGAGTCAGGGCCATCAAAAGGGGTTGGTTTTGGATCCAGAGGGAAAGCACAGTTTAAACAAGAACTTCTACTAAAAAGAAAGAAGTGTCTTGAAAATTATGGGGTCCCGTCAAAAGGATACAAGAGCCAACTTGAAGGGGATTCCACTGACCAAATGCGAGATCATTTGAGCATGACCATGGCAACAGATTGATTATGGTTGGCAGTTTCTGAATCCATACTAATATTAATAAAGAGAGGTGAATACGAAGTGCCCACCTTTCAGTTAGAATGCTAGCTAATAAAATGGAAAGAATAATGGAATTAGAAACTACCTTGACAGTAAGAAGTGATTCAATAAAGGTTATCGGTATATACTGAAACTATTCCACAATGGATGAAGTTTGTTGAGAAACAGAACTTTTACACAGTCTCAAAGTAACTCTTCATGCAATATTTATTTAATACCTACTTGGTTAACTACAAGTACAGAAATGCTTAAAATGGAGAACTCTTGCAGATACCATGTTAGTCAAATAATACAATTCAACATAAAACAATGGCTCAAATATGCCCCTTATGCTCCTTATATTAAGAACTAATAATAGCACAGCATTATTCTGCTTTTCTTGCTACAACAGAAAACGCACAACATTAATCTAATATGAGAGAATATCAAGATAAGTCTGAGGAACATTCCACAGAGTAACTTTCTCTATACTTCTCAAGAAGGTCAGAGTCATGAATGGAAAGGAAAAAAAATAAAGTCTTTTTAAGTTGAAAGGGACCAAAGAGACATGACAACTAAATGCAACAGTGATCCCAGATTAGCTCTTAAGTAAAAGAAAGGCATTACAAATGTCATTTTGAACAATTGACAAAATTTAAATACAGTTCAGTTTTGAATAGTAATATTTATCAATGTTACTTGGTTTCTGATGTCTGATAGTTTTGTAACACAGGGTTCTTGAAGAATTTAGGAGTGAAAGGGCATTATATCTTCAACTTACTTTCTAATTTTTTCAGAAATAATAATAATAATATCAATTAAATATATACACACATATACAGAGTGAGAAATTTAAAAGGTAAATATAGTAAAATGTTTACTTTTGGAGAATCAGAGTTAAGTTTGTATAGTTCTTTCTACTCATGCAACTTTTTAGTAAATTTGGAGGATTAAATTGAGAAGAAAAGACTCTAAAATGGCGTAACAAGAGCTACCCTATAGATTTGATATATGTAAAGTACTTAGATGCTGGAGTCTGGAAGACGTTTAGCAAATGATAGCAACTATACATCCTAAAGCTCTCATTACAAACTTATCCATTGGTTCTAATGTGATTTTGAGAAAGTTTTCTGATGAATTTTAACTTCTCTTTAATTTATAGGGCTATTGTAACATGCAAAATTATTTTAATTATACTTAATCTTCCATATTTTCCTAAATCAATACAAATGTTTACCCACTCAACTTTTTCCCAAGTATTTTAGTGAAAAGCGAGAATTCTGTCAATAGTCTCTTATTGTTCATATAGTGCATATTTGTAAATTTTATCTCCCTGGATACTCAAAATGACCCTATGGTAGTTAAAATCATTACTTCTGTTTCACAGATGAGAAACTGAGAATGAAAAAAAAGTTAAATTACTTACAGCTAATAGTTGGTGGGGCACAGTCTCACATTTTGTGATTCTACAATCTAGTACTTTTTTCCTTCTATGAATTAATGTTACCATGTTATTCAGCATTCAAAGAATTTTTATATGATTTATACAAATTAGGATGGCAATAAAATCTTGCCAAAACATGACTGGAGATTACAATTAAGAAGAGCAATTAAAACAAAACTTCAGGGTTGTAGCTCACCATTTTGAACACTGCCTTGCATATGTGAAGTACTGGGTTGGATCCTCAGCACCACTTTAAATAACTATAAAGTATTGTGCCCATCTATGACTAAAACTATTTTTTAAAAACTGGGATATATAGAATTAATACTAGCTACAAATGTAAAGATTTAGATTTTGTTTTTTAAAAAAGCTAACTTTACTAAAGCATTTAAAAAGACTTAAATAAAAGATATACCATGATCCTGGATGGAAAGTTTGATGTTATAAAATGTCAATTCTCTTCCAATTCATTCATAATAAAATAAATTAGAACCATAATTCCAATTGGATCATTTGTGAACTATGACAGCTGATTCTGAAATTCATATAAAAGAGAAAATGCACAGGAATAGCCAAGAACATTAAAAACAGAAAAAGGGAAAAACAAGGGTTGTCTACACCACCAGATGTCAAAGCAAACCATGTCATAGTAGTGAAAACTACAGTGTTGGCACAGGAATAGAAAACTCTTCCATGGTATAGAACAGAGTCCAAAACATATCTATAATTTATTTATGATAAAAGTAAAATTTCATATCAATGGGGGAAAAGATGTTCTTTCCAATAAATAGCATTGAATAGTTGGCCATCCATTTTCAAAGCTATAAATTTAGATCCCTACCCAATGCTAAAAACAAAAGTAAATTCCAGAAGGATCATGAACTTAGGTAAACACACAAAATGTGAAAATTAATAACTACATGAGAATATTTTATAGTAATGGAGTGGGAAGTCCCTCCCAGACTAAACACAAAATCTAGAAGATAAAAGATTGGACTTCATAAAAATGTAAAACTTCTTTTCAACAAAAGTCAACATGAAGACAAAAGATAGATGAAAAAATTGCAAAATATTTAACAAGTGATTATTATATGGGGCTAGGATTGTGGCTCAATGGTAGAGCACTCACCTATCAAGTGTGAGGCACTGGGTTTGATTCTCAGCATTGCATATAATTAAATAAAAAGAAATAAAAGTCCACCAACAACTAAAAAATATATATGTGTTATGTATGTATATATATATATATATATAAAACTATAACTTTTACATTAAAACTAAGAAAGAAATGGTTAAAAGATATGAATAGGCAACTACAAAAGAAGAAATGTGATTGGCCAAAAAATATCTGAGAAGATGCTCAATCTCACTGGTAATCAGGAAATTATAAATTTAAACAACAATAAGATATGTTTACCCATCAGACTGACAGAAACAAAAAAGACTGATATCCAATAATGGAAGAGAGGTGGGGAAAGACTACTGTAACCCAGAAGAGTCAGATAGACATGGCTGGTGAGCCAAGAGAGAACAAGTAGAAACTCTAAGAAAGTGAGAAAACCAATCCCTTTGGCTTTCCTACAACAAGGCCAAAATGACATAGGAAAGAAGTCCTATATTTTTATCCAATCCAGACTTTGTTGTTATGTTGAGTCTGAACATGGTAATTAGTGGGCTGAGATGGTACTTTTTTAACTTAGTGCGACTAGAGAAGCATAAGACCTAATGTATATTTTCATCTAGGTCAGGGTAAGAATGAGCTCCAGGGACAAGATTCAAAGATACAGTGAAGAAAAAATATAAAATGCTTTTGAGTTGAGCTTATTAAACATTGTATATGTTATTATGTATGCTTATGTGTATACATGCATACACATAGACATACACACACATATACTTACACACACACAGTTTGTCCTTATACTGGTGATTTGTATAACTATATATTCAACCAACCACAGATTGAAAATACTTGGGAAAAAATGTATCTGTACTAAACTTGTATAGGCTTTTTTCTTTATATTACTTGCTAAACAATATTACCAATTATTATACTGCATTTACATTGTGTTATTATAAGTGTATGCATTTGTGTATGTTCTATCCAATATCACACCATGACACTTTGAGGATTCCAGGGTCCTGGCCCCAATCACCAGCAGATCCCAAGGGACAACTGTATATATATAAAGTACTAGAAAGATGCAATCATACTGTTGCCACAATTTCCTCCAGAAAATAATTACATTTTTATGTATGCACAAATATGCCCACAATGGAAACCACAATTCTATAAAAATAATATGCAACAATAAAAAGTACACATGGCATTTGCAGGTAAATAAATTAGAATACCATGCTAGGTACATAAGCCAATTCCAAAAAACAAAGGCCAAAGGTTTTCTCTGATAAGTAGATGCTGATACAAAATGGGGGGTGGGGGAGTAAAGGAAGAATGGAGAAACTTTGAATTGAAAGTAAATGAGGGGAAGGGAGGGCACAGGGGGAAAGAAAAATGGTGGAATGAGACAAACATCATTACCCTATGTACAGGATGATTACACAAATGGTGTGACTCTACATTGTGTACAACCAGAAAAAATGAAAAGTTGTACTCCCTTTGTATGCAATGAATTAAATTCATTATGCTGTCATGTATAACTAAATAGAACAAATTTTTAAAAGTATGTATCAAATTTTTTTAAAGTAAGCATGTGAGCATTATTATGTGGTACATCTCTCTGAACAATAGATCTTATACAACTATTCCTAAATAGTTAAGTAATTCTATAGCATCCAAAAAGATTTGCATAGTAATTGATATATACCTGAAAGGAAGAATAATTCTGAGTCTACTAAAACCATTTCTTATGCAAAAAAAATACATAATTCTGTCCTAATTTATACCTTCTCCATGTCTCACCTGAACTGCTGGAGTCCATATAACTGATAGAACTCTATCCAGTTCTTGCTGCTGTGTGGTCTTGAGCAAGTTACTTAGATTTTCCAAGCCTAAAATTCATTTATAAGATAAGATTAAGGTTTTCAAGATGATGGACTAGAGGGTGGCTGCATTTCATGTTGCTCCAGGACTCAGGATTCAAAAAAGGAGATATTGAAAGACTTGGGACCAACTCAAAGCAGCCGGTGAGTCTCTCCCCCATTGGGGAGGTGTCCCCGGATGGGGGCAGTAGTCCTGGAGCACAGGGAACTTTGTGAAGTAGAGCTGCTCGGCGAGACACCCCTCCCCCCGCTGGAGCAGTGAGCTTGGACAACTGGGAGTGTAGTAGAGGAGGCCGCTCAGAACAGCGCTTGGACTCGGAGTAACCACTGGGGCTCCGGAGGCGGCCCAGAGGAGGGGCTGCAAGGAGAGCTTTTGGACTCAGAGCGACCACCCTGAACACCAGGGCCTGTCGGGAGGAGGAGGAGGAGGAGGAGCAGCAGCAGCGAAGCAAGGTGCTTGGACTGGGAGCAACTGCACCAGAGCTATAGGCAGTTGCCAGAGGAGGAGCTGCTTGGCAAAGCTGTTTGGACTCCTAGCATCCGCTCCTGAATGCGGGGCCTGCCCAGAGGAGGAGGAGGAGGAGCGCAAGGTCGCTTGGACTCGCATGACTGCGTGGGAGCTCCAGGCGGCTGCTCAGAGGAGGAGGTGAGTGGTGAGTTGTTTGGACTCAAAGCGACCGCTCCTGAACACGGGGGGAAGCCTGGAGGAGGAGCGTGGTGGGCCGCTTGGTCTCGAGTGGCCGCACCAGAGCTCCAGGCGGCTGCCCGGGGAGGCGTGCACTGGGTCACGTGACTCAGAGCGACTCAGAGCGACTCACAGTGACCGCTCCTGAACACCCGGGGGCTACCTGGAAGAGGAGGAGGAACGGGGTGGGTCACTTGGACTCAGAGAGACTGCCCAGGGCTACAGGTGGTTGGCGCAGTGAGTTGCTTGGACTCCTAGTGACCACACCGGAACACCGAGCGGCGTCTGTCTGGAGGAAGAGGCATGCAGCGGGTCACTGGGACTCCTAGCGATTGTACAGGGCTCCAGGTGGCTGCTCAGAGGAGGGGCCACATAGCCAGGCGATTAGGTGCAGAGCAGGGTCCCAGGACCTAGGAGGCTTCTTGGTGGAAGAGCCGCACAGAGATACACTAAGGGGCGGAGTGAAGGTTCCAGGATTGCAGGCAGATTCTCTGAGGAGAGGCAGCCTAAGGAGACTCGTCTGCAAAGGGTGAGGCTCCCAGGCCCAGGAGGTAGGGCCGGACCCCTGGGAACATTGCAGAGGAAGGAAGCCCAGTCGAGGCGGTAGCTATAGATTGAGGGGAACCTCTAGGAGGGGAACTAACCAGCGAGACCTCCCCACCAGATAGTCTTCCCTGCTGGGTGAGGTTTTCCCACAAGGACGGTAAAACCAGAGACACAGGCCCAAACAGTCCTTGCCTCAGCCCACAGCCTAGTTACCCTTTGGATGACCATTGGTCAACAAGTGGAGGCACCTCTGCCCACTAGCAGGGAATATACCCCACCTGAAGGCTACAACCCCTAGAGAGGCAGTTTCCTTGTGGAGCACCACATTATCTTCCTCCAAGACTTCAGCCTACTGAAGGCTAAGAGGGGATATACTAGAAATCTTCAGGGACATTATAAGTCAATAGAAAAAATCTGCAATATCTCAGCGGTCCAATGATACCTGAACAACATGAGAAAACAAGGGAAGAAAATGCCCCAAACAAATCTAGATGTTACATCAATAAAACCCAATGACAGCATGGCAGAAGAAATGACAGAAAAGGAGTTCAGAATGTACATAATTAAAATGATCAGGGAAGCAAACGATGAGATGAAAGAGCAAATGCTCACACTGATTGATGAGATGAAGGAGCAAATGCAGGCATTGAATGATCGCACCAATCGACAGTTAAAAGAGCAAATACAGAAAGCAAAATCATTTCAATAAAGAGTTAGAGATATTGAAAAAAAACAAACAGAAATCCTTGAAATGAAGGAAACAATAAACCAAATTAAGAACTCCATAGAAAGCATATCCAGTAGGATAGAACACCTGGAAGACAGAACCTCAGACATTGAAGACAAAATATTTAACCTTGAAAACAAAGTTGACCAAACAGAGAAGATGGTAAGAAATCATGAACAGAATCACAAGAACTATGGGATATCATGAAAAGGCCAAATTTAAGAATTATTGGGATTCAGGAAGGCCTAGAGAAACAAACCAAAGGAATGAACAATCTATTCAATGAAATAATATCAGAAAATTTCCCAAATCTGAAGAATGAAATGGAAACTCAAGTTCAAGAGGCTTATAGGACTCCAATACACAAAATTACAACAGACCCACACCAAGGCACATTATAATGAAAATACCTAACATACAATAAAGACAGAATTTTAAAGGCCGCGAGGGAAAAGAACCAAATTACATTCAGGGGGAAACCAATACGGATATCAGCAGATTTTTCAATCCAGACCCTAAAAGCTAGAAGGGCCTGGAACAACATTTACCAAGCCCTGAAAGAAAATGGATGCCAACCAAGATTCTTATATCCATCAAAACTTACCTTCAAATTTGACGATGAAATAAAATCCTTCCATGATAAACAAAAGCTAAAAGAATTTACAAAAAGAAAGCCAGCATTACAGAACATTCTCAGCAAAATATTCCATGAGGAAGAGATGAAAAACAAAGAAGCAAATCAGCAAAGGGAGGAATTATCCTAAAGGAATTGTCAAATAAAGGAGGAAGAAGTCGTGTCAAATAAATAAATAAATAAAATTTTAAAAATGAACCAAATGACCGGGAAACCAAATCATTTCTCTATAATAACCTGGAATGTCAATGGCCTGAATTCATCAATCAAAAGACATAGACTGGCAGACTGGATTAAAAAGAAAGATCCAACAATATGTTGCCTGCAAGAGACTCACCTCATAGAAAAAATACCCATAGACTAAAGGTGAAAGGATGGGGAAAAGCATACCATACACATGGACTCAGCAAAAAAGCTAGAGTATCCATCCTCATTTCCGATAATGTGGACTTCAAGCCAAAGTTAGTCAGAAGGGATAAAGAAGGTCATTTCATACTGCTTAAGGGAAGCATAAATCAGCAAGGTATAACAATCATAAACATCTATGCCCCAAACAGTGGCTCATCCATGTATGTCAAACAAATCCTTCTCAATTTCAGAAACCAAATAGACCACAACACAATAATACTAGGTGATTTTAACACGCCTCTCTCACCACTGGACAGATCTTCCAGACAAAAATTGAACAAAGAAACCATAGATCTCAATAACACAATCAATAATTTAGACTTAACGGACATTTATAGAATATACCATCCAACCAAGAGCGAATACACTTTCTTCTCAGCAGCACATGGATCCTTCTCTAAAATAGACCATATATTATGTCACAAAGCTAATGTTAGCAAATACAAGAAGATAGAGACACTAGCATGTATTCTATCAGATCATAATGGATTGAAGTTAGAAATAAATGAAAGAGTAAAACACAGAAACTATTCCAACATCTGGAGATTAAACAATATGCTATTATATGATGAATGGATAACAGAAGATATTAGGAAGGAAATTAAAAAATTCTTAGAGGTAAATGAGAACAAAGAAACATCATATCAAAATCTCTGGGACACTATGAAAGCAGTACTCAGAGGGAAATTTATTTCATGGAGCGCATTTAATAAAAGAAGTAAAACTCAACAAATAAACGACCTAACACTACAGCTCAAAGCTCTAGAAAAAGAAGAGCAGACCAGCACCAAAAGTAGTAGAAGACAGGAAATAGTTAAACTCAGAGCTGAAATCAATGAAATTGAAACAAAAGAAACAATACAAAAAATTGACAAAATAAATAGTTGGTTCTTCGAAAAAATAAACAAATTGATAAACCTTTAGCCACACTAACAAAGAGAGGACGAGAGAAAACCAAAATCACTAATATTCAGAATGAACAAGGAAATATCACAACAGACAGGATTGAAATACAAAACATAACTAGAAGCTATTTTGAAAATCTATACTCCAACAAAATGGAAAATTTCGAAGACATCAACAGGTTTCTAGAGACATATGAATTGCCTAAACTGAACGAGGAGGACATACACAATTTAAATAGACCAATTTCAACTACTGAAATAGAAGAAGTCATCAAAAAGCCTACCAACAAAGAAAAGTCGGGACCAGATGGGTTCTCAGCCGAGTTCTACAAACCCTTTAAAGAAGAGCTCATTCCAATACTTCTCAAAGTATTCCATAAAATAGAAGAGGAGGGAACCCTCCCAAACTCATTCTATGAAGCCAATATCACACTGATACCTAAACCAGACAGAGACTCATCAAGGAAAGAAAATTTCAGACCAATATCCTTAATGAACATCGACGCAAAATTTCTCAACAAAATTTTAGCAAATCGCATACAAAAACATATTAAAAAGATAGTGCACCATGATCAAGTGGGTTTCATCCCAGGGATGCAAGGTTGGTTCAACATCAGGAAATCAATAAACGTAATTCACCATATTACTAGACTTAAAGTCAAAATCACATGATTATTTCAATAGATGCAGAAAAAGCATTTGATAAAATACAGCACCCCTTCATGCTCAAAACACTAGAAAAATAGGGATAGTGGGAACATTCCTTAACATTGTAAAGGCCATTTATGCTAAGCCCATGGCTAATATCATTCTAAATGGTGAAAAACTGAAAGCATTCCCCCTAAATACTGGAACAAGGCAGGAATGCCCTCTTTCACCACTTCTATTCAACATCGTTCTTGAGACTCTGGCCAGAGCAATTAGACAAACCAAAGAAATTAAAGGGATGCGAATTGGAAAAGAAGAACTCAAACTATCCCTGTTCGCTGATGACATGATTATATATTTAGAGGAACCTGGAAATTCCATCAGAAAACTCTTAGAACTCATAAGTGAATTCAGTAAAGTAGCAGGTTACAAGATCAATGCCCATAAACCCAACGCATTTTTATACATAAGTGATGAATCTTCAGAAAGAGAAATTAGGAAAACTACCCCATTCAAAATAGCCTCGAAAAAATAAAATACTTGGGCATCAATCTCACAAAAGAGGTGAAAGACCTCTACAATGAGAACTATACAACACTAAAGAAGAAATTAAAGAACACCTTAGAAGATGGAAAGATCTTCCATGTTCTTGGATAGGAAGAATTAATATTGCCAGAATACCTAAAGCAATCCTTAGCAGGAAGAGTGAAACAGGGGGTATCGCAATACCAGATCTTCAACTCTACTACAAAGCAATAGTAACAAAAACGGCATGGTATTGATACCAAAATAGAAAGGTTGATCAATGGTACAGAATAGAGGACACGGACACAAACCCAAATAAATACAATTTTCTCATACTAGACAAAGGGGTCAAAAATATGCAATGGAGAAAAGATAGCCTCTTCAACAAATGGTGCTGGGAGAATTGGAATCCATATGCAACAGAATGAAACTAAACCCATATCTCTCACCATGCACAAAACTAAACTCAAAATGGATTAAGGACCTCGGAATCAGACCAGAGACCCTGCAGATTATAGAAGAAAAGTAGGTCCAAATCTTCACCTTGTTGGTCTAGGATCAGACTTCCTTAACAGGACTCCCATAGCACAAGAAATAAAAGCTAGAATCAACCACTGGGATAGATTCAAACTAAAAAGCTTTCTCTCATCAAAGAAAACTATCAGCAATGCGAAGAAGAGCCTACAGAGTGGGAGAATATCTTTGCCAATCATACTTCAGATAGAGCACTAATCTCCAGAATCTATAAAGAACTCAAAAAACTACTCCAAGAATTCAAATAATCCAGTCGACAAATGGGCTAAGGAAATGAATAGACACTTCACAGAAGAAGATCTACAAGCAATCAACAAACATATGGAAAAATGCTCAACATCTCTAGTAATAAGAGAAATGCAAATCAAAACCACCCTAAGATTCCATCTCACCCCAATTAGAATGGTGATTATCAAGAATACGAGCAACAACAGGTGTTGGCAAGGATGTGGGGAGAAAGGTACACTCATACACTGCTGGTGGGGCTGCAAATTAGTTCAGCCACTCTGGAAAGCAGTGTGGAGATTCCTTAGAAAACTTGGAATGGAACCACCTTTTGACCCAGCTATCCCACTCCTTGGCCTATACCCAAAGGACTTAAAATCAGCATACTACAGAGATACAGCCACATCAATGTTCATAGCTGCTCAATTCACAATAGCCAGACTGTGGAACCAACCTAGATGCCCTTCAATTGATGAGTGGATAAAGAAACTGTGGTATATTATACAATGGAATATTACTCCGCCATAAAGAATGATAAAATTATGGCATTTGCAGGCAAATGGATGAAATTGGAGAATATCATGCTAAGTGAGATAAGCCAATCTCAAAAAGCCAAAGGACGAATGATATCGCTAATAAGTGGAGGATGACACATAATGGGGGGGAGGGAAGGTTTAATGTTAGGGTTAGAGTTAGTAGGTTAGGGAGGGGGGCAAGTATGGAGGAAGGAACTACTGTATAGAGGGTAAAGAGGGGTGGGAGGGGTAGGGGGAAGGGAAAAAATAACAGAGTGAATCAAACAACATTGCTCTATGTAAATTTATGATTACACAAATGGTATGCCTTTACGCCATGTACAGAGAAACAACATGTATCCCATTTGTTTACAATAAAAAAGAAAAAAAAAAGAAAAATGTTCAACATCTCTAGTAATAAGAGAACTGCAAATCAAAACCACCCTAAGATTCCATCTCACCCCAATAATGGTGATTATCAAGAATACGAGCAACAACAGGTGTTGGCGAGGATGTGGGGAGAAAGGTACACTCATACATTGCTGGTGGGGCTGCAAATTAGTTCAGCCACTCTGGAAAGCAGTGTGAGATTCCTTAGAAAACTTGGAATGGAACCACCTTTTGACCCAGCTATCCCACTCCTTGGCCTATACCCAAAGGACTTAAAATCAGCATACTACAGAGATACAGCCACATCAATGTTCATAGCTGCTCAATTCACAATAGCCAGACTGTGGAACCAACCTAGATGCCCTTCAATTGATGAGTGGATAAAGAAACTGTGGTATATATATATACAATGGAATATTACTCAGCCATAAAGAGTGATAAAATTATGGCATTTGCAGGCAGATGGATGAAATTGGAGAATATCATGCTAAGTGAGATAAGCCAAACTCAAAAAACCAAAGGTTGAATGATATCGCTAATAAGTGGATGAGGACACATAATGGAGGAAGGAGGGATTAGTGTTAGGGTTAGAGTTAGGGTTAGGGGGGGGCAAGAATGGAGGAAGGAAGGACTGTATAGAGGGAAAAGAGTGGTGGGAGGGGTGGAGGGAAGGGAAAAAAATAACAGAATGAATCAAACAACATTACCCTATGTAAATTTATGATTACACAAATGGTATGCCTTTATGCCATGTACAAACAGAGAACAACATGTATACCATTTGTTTACAATAAAAAAAATTGCTAATTCATGTAAGCATAAAAAAAAGATAAGATGAAGATAGTTCTATTTATCTCTAGGTATTGTGAAGATTAAATATCATATAAGAAACAAGTAATAACTGAAAAAAATGTAATGTCAATAGCTATGGTTAATCATCTAATATAAGTATCTAATGCTTAATATTTATGGGATTAGTACAAATACTTAGTATTTACAATCAATACACTTATATGTAATGATTGATATATGGTACCTATGCTACTGCAAGAAACTCCTAAATGATCTCCTTACCACTAATCTCACCATTTTCAATTCTCACTATGACAAAGTTATCTTTCCACAATAAGGTTTCAGTTCTTCCTACTGGTCCTCCAAGGCTTAGCTTGTATATCATCTCTCCCACAAAGTCATCCTACTTCTTTCCATAATCCTCTGTTGCCCTTCATATGATATTTATCTGTTATGGGTAATCTCTCTTACTTGATAGTGGTATATAAAATGAGAGAAGCTAGCACATGCTGTTTCCAATTTGAAAGGTACTGTTCAGCATTTTCATCACCTTTTCCCATTTACTCCTTAACAGTTCAAGAAATAGATGCTAAATCTCGTCCAAGGACACTGGGTGAGTAGAATGGGGAGTCATTGCCTAAACCCAATCTTTATACTCCGAGACCATATTTCAATTGCTCTGCCTTGTACCTCCTGATATTCCCAGAACCTGCTATGGGATATATGCCTTTTCCCTCTTGGTATGCCCAGAACCTGCTACAGGATTTAGTAAATATTTTAGGAAAGAAAAAAAAATAGGACATAGTCAAATGTGTGTATGATTATGTTAAAATGAACCACATTATTATATATACGTATAATACACTTTAAAAAATAAATTACTACCAAAAAAAGTGGGAAGGAGAGTAACATAGCTCCCCTCTTTTTTAGAGAAAGCCCCTAAAGAACAATCCTCTAATAGACAACTACAAACACCAGAGAAACTACAGAAAGGGGACAAAATCTACCTGGGGTCTTTGGAGCATGAATAAGACAGTGAATTTTGAAAAGTTGTCAAAACTTAGGTGAAGAAACTAGAATGAGTTTTCAATGTTTACTCCTGTGGCCTGAGACAAACTGCAGTGATGACATGATAAAATCTATTAGTGGCTAATTCTCTGAGAGAAAGCCTTCCATCTTGGTCACCTGAAGAGCAGGGCAATGGATCCTGGGAAATCCAGTCACCAGAAAGTGAGGAGGCAACCTCAGATGGTAGAAATCTAAAGAAGAAGGGTTCCAGGTAATGGGTAAGAATTCTGAAATACATGGTGGATCCATGCAAACAATTCACCTAAAACTTAAAGAACTAGTCTGAGATCTAAATTTTCACAACAGTCAAGATACGCTTTCTAGTCTGATTGTAGCCAAATTAAGTGCCTGCTAACACTAAAACATGAACACTCTTTGGAGGATTAAATAGTATACAGAGTTCCAACATATAAATACACAATGAACAGTACATAATCCAAAATTACTCAAATAACGAGGAACCAAGAACATGTGAACCATTCTCATGGGAAAAGACAAACATCAGAAGTCAATCAACAAATGACCCAGAATTGAGGGTTATCAGACAATGACTTTCAAAAATTGCTCTGTAAGATGAAAGAAAAAATGCTGTAACGAATCAGAAGAGAGGACAGGCATCTCAGCAAAGAAACAGAAAGCAAAGAATGAACCTAAACACCTGAAATGAAATTAGCTGATTAAACTTAAAGCCATAAATGGAAATATCAAAAGAAATATTCAGTAAACTTAAAAATTAATCAATAAATAAATATCTTCCAATCTAAAGAAGAGAGAAGAATAATGCAGAGAGTCTCTAAAACTACTGGGTAAAATCTTGAAATCTCTAGAATATGCATTCTTTTAATCCAAAAAGAGAAAAGAAAGACTTGAGAAGGAAAAACTAAAGAAAGAACAGCTGAAAACATCCAAATATGGTAAAGGAAATACATACACACTGATCCACAGATTGAAGAACCTCAGAAAGCACTGAACAGTGTAAAGTATGAAGAAAACCACAGCCAGAAAATCATAGTCAAACTGCTGAAACCAAACATATTTATCATGATTTTTCCAAGTGCTCACTAAGGCTATAATTTATCCTTTTGTTTGAGAATTATCTTAGATTGTGTTTCTAGCATATTGTATATTCAAATTGACTTTAATTAATTTCGGGTGTTTCCAATTTTAGAATTGAGTTTCTAGTCTTCTTTTAAGAGAAAAAGTCACATAGTATGGAAATAAATTCATTTAGTAGATAATCAGATCTGTAGCACACAGTTCCATTATGTGTATGTACAGACTTCATTTATTCATTAACAAATATTTGCCGAGGCCAGACATTCTTTTAAGGGCTTGGGATATGCCAATGGACAAAACAAAGACGCCTGCCCTCACACAGCTTGCATTCTAGTAGGGAAGGGGAGAATCTGAAATTTTGAAACAAGCAAATCATAATGAAGGTTAAACACTATTACAGGATTAAGGAGGGAAAAAAGGAAAAGTAGATAAAGATTAAGAGAATCTGTAGAACTTGGCAAGGATTGAATTTTCATCATCCAAAAGTATAGTGAGGGAAAGCTTTGAGCAAAGACTTAAAGAAGTGAGGGAGTTTTCTAGAAAATGCTAGAGTAAGGGCCCTAATAAAGCTCCAAACACGTCTAGAGAGTTCAAGAAACAGCCAGAGTGGAGAGAAGGGAAGTGGGTTAGGAGAGGAGGTCAGATGGGGTCAGCTCATACATAGCACGGTTAATAACTATAAACACCTAGGTTCTTATTCGGAGTGAAGGAGGGACCTATCACCAGGTTTTGACCAAAAGAGAGACATTCATATTTATATAAATTTAGTTATGTTTTAAATAGATCCTCTGGCTGCTGTGTTGAACATAGTATAAAAGAGCAAGGACAGGAGAAGGAAGACCAGGCAGGAAACTATTGCTGGGTTCCCTCCTAGATGAACATCAGTGGTCCAAGTGACAGTAGTGGACATGTAGAAAAGGATATATTTTTTATATATTTTTCAGAGAGAAAGATTATTTTCCTGATAGTTTGAATGAAAGGTGTGATGGAAAGATAATCATCAGGAATATAGTCTAAATAAAATAAAGCTGAGAACTCAGAGAGTTCTCTGAGAGCTCAGTCATTGAGGTGAAAAAGAGAAGAAATAACAAGCTTCTTAGTTATACTATGACAGTTTTAGTTATGTAAACATTACCTTTAAAATGAGAACTTTTATCATTTTATCATCAGGAGATAGATAACTTTAATCCCATACACATTACACATGCATATACATGTATCAAAACATCATGTTATCCCATTAATATGTGTAATTTTTATGTTTTTATGCAGGGGTTGAAATAAATTTAATTTAAATTTTAAAAATCTATGACAAATAGAAATTTTGTTGAGACCTAAAATGATTGCAGATTCTGCAGAAGAAGTGAAGTAAGAACTTAGCTATTGAGTGAGATTAACTGAATGTTCATCAACTAATCATGACTTGGCTTTGATACTTTTTATAATACAATCCAAAATGTGGCCATTTGCAAGGTCTCAGGGATAACAGTGGAAAAAATCAAGTGTTTAACATTAATCCATTTAAAATATATTTTTAACAAGAGAGGAAACCAGGGTTTCAGTTAAAGAGGACTTCGGTCTCCTGAGTGGGTTAATTTTTCTTGTGTTTAAACTTTAAATTCTTTTGAAATTTTTATGTCCTTCCTAGTACAAAAGAGACCTTAAGGCTGCTAAAGTAATTTGTAACAATCCAATACAACAAAAATAAATAAATTAATGAAGAAACTGGTGCAAAAAATAATAGTGGAATTAATCAATCCTATTGATTGCAAATTCAGTCATATGAATACAAGTCTTTTACTTACCAGCTATGCAACCACTCATTCAATGACTTGCCCTTGCTGATTCAATTTCTCTTCTAAGAATAAAATAAATACCTGCCATTTATGAAGAACTTATGCATGAAGTAGGAAGTCTAGAGTTAATAAATGGAAGCCCCTACCAAAATGCCTATCATTGAAAATGCAGAGTCAATTTGAGTTTGCTATAATTTTCATTTTATAAACTCTAATAATTTACTGATAATAGTTTTCTATTTCAGGTCCAACTTAGCAACCAAAGCAAAGAAAGAATATAATCAGTTATATGAGTCAAGTTACTTCTGAAGTCTGAAATAATTTTTTCCAGCAGATCCCCTCATAAAATGGGATGAAATAGAAAATACCATAGTGACACTCCCCCAGCAAAAGCAAGAAGGCCCATAAAACATCCCACCTCCCAGCAAGACTAATGGAAAATATTCACAGCAGCAACCGGGACTGTGGAGCTGACATATGGCCCTTTTTCAGGATTCTTGTTGGCATCATTCATGATGCTTTGCTTTGACTGGTTCACCGTCATCTTGTTGCTGGTTTATTTTAAAATATCTTTGTTCTCAGCTAAATGTATAGCTAGTTATTCTCATCTTTTATGATGATTTACCCTTTCTCAGCATGAAAGCTTGCATTAGATGCTTCCTTTCATTCTGTTGTCCTGTACAGGAATTTTCTACTTACTAAGATCCAGTTTTGCACTTCAAGTTGATCTTTAAGGTTTCAGCCATACACTTCCTCTAACTGTTCAATTCTCAGAATAATGTCTTCTCCAGCAGTCAATTGCATCCTTCCTACTATATCCTGACATTGACCATTGTTCACTGTGTGTGACCAGTCAGCTAAGTGCAGCCCAGACCCCCACAAGGTCTCTAAGCCCTAGCACATGGGACAATTTGTTTGGTCTGATCTCCAGGTGCCCACTCAGCTGCTGGCTACCATTACCACCCTTTGGGTTTGTCTGCTGGGGACCCTTCTGCAAGTAATACTAAGCAATATGTCACCATCCTGGACAACTTTCTTTCCTATTTTCATTCACAGCTATCGTTTCTACTGAAAGAAAAGATAAAGTTTGTAGTTGTTTGGCACTGTAGGACTGACTGAAAGTTCACCTTCCCAATAAGCTAAAAACCAAAAGCATGTACACATGCACATGGAAAGAGAGAGAGAGAGAAAGATCTCCCCTTTTTGCCTCTGTATGTAGGTGATGTCCATGTCTTGCTAATTATAACCAACATAGTCCAAATCCAAGAAAGGTTGCTACCTTTTCTTACATTAAAAGTTGTATTATCTTGCATTGTCATGATCATAATCCATATTGTAAGAAAGGGTAGAAAAATCACAACATTAGGATCTTCTAAAGTACTAAAAAGACTTTAGTACTTCCCCAAAACATGAAAAATATGCAGAGTTGCATATGCAACAAATGTTTATTTACCACGTGTTATGTCCAGGCTTTATTTTGAGAGTTGGGAATACAACACTGAGTGAAATACAATACCAATCTTCTAGAAGTTCTCCAGACCAAGACAGGTGGTATAGATAGGTAGATAGGAAGAATGTATCTCAAGCCAGTCTCTTCTGTTTTTCACTTTCCCCATCCCTAAACTAAGCATTGAATAAGAACCACATATTTCAAACTTTTAAAGAATAAAACTTTCTTCTTGCCTCACTCCCCCAAGAAAACACATTAGATGAAATACAAAAACTGACCTATAAACTTGTTGCATGAGATTTTAATAAGGACCCCATTAGATGAAATACAAAAAGTAACTGACCTATAAACTTGTTGCATGAAATTTTAATAAGTAAAGCCTAGTTTAAATAACAACCGATAAATTTCACTAAGCACAACAAAATGTTGACTTGAATTTCTCAGTAACATTTTAATTTCATTAGAAGCCTCCTAGCATTTATACAGTGAGATTTTTAAAAACACTAATTAAATGAATGAATGTAATATAAAGGACTACATTGTATCACAGGTATACTTAAGATCTTCTGTTTTACATGTATTGACCCTTAAAAATGTAAATATATATGTCATAAATTATATGCTAACTTTTCCTCTTATATAGGTTAGATGACAAAGGCCAAGTGGTTCGCATCAACTTCAACAATGCAACTAGAGACACGATATTTGATGTACCTGTGGAAAGAGTTCAGCCTTTCTATGCTGCTCTAAAGGAGTTTGTTGACCTCATGAACAGCAAAGAAAACAAGTTTACCTTCAAGATGAATCCAGGTCAGTAAGGACATTTTTCCAAACAAGTAAAAGTTTGGATTTTCTCCAGCTTTACCCATCCATGGAGAATGAAATTCAGAACAGTTTTACAGCAGAACCTTGGTGAGCCGCTGATGTGCTTAAACAACAGACTCCTGGCTCCCACCTCTGCTTCTTGAAACAAACTCCAGGCCAAATGAAACCTTGTACCTGATCTTACAACCCGTGTTTTCTATTTTCTATCCTGATAGCCTATCAATACAACCTGACCCTTGTACTTTATTCTCCTGTCCTGGTAGACAAATTTGTCCTCATGATGCTCATTCTAAAATACTTAAGCAATGTTTATTCATGAGACTTACTGGCAGAGATAGTATTGCCTGAAATAAAATAGTACTTGGAGTACCCTAGCTACTTGAAATAATTAAGTGCAAAAAGCACTGATTTTTTTTTTTTTTTTTTTTTTCTGGACCATCTCTGCTAGGTGAAGCGCCACCACACTTCAGCCTTTTTTCATTTTTATTTTAATTGACAAGCAGAATTGTATATATTTGTCATATACATGTTGTTTTGAAGTGTGGACATATTATGGAATGGCTAAATCATTCTAATGAATATATGAGTTATCTCACATAGGTATGATTTTTTTACAGTGAGAACACAAAGTCTCTTTTCTTGGCATTGTCAAGAATATGATATTAGCTATAGGCACCATGTTGTACAATGTATCTCTTGAACTTGAGGCTTTCGTTATCTATAGTAAAAGGCATAATTTCCTCTCTGCTCTTGATTTGGCCAAATGGAAGAATCATTTTACGGTAATAGTTTTTTATTTCTTTACTTTTTCCTTTATCTCTTTTTCTTACTTCTCTCAAGACAGTGTCTTGCTCTATTTCCCAGCTGGGTCTGAAACTCCTGGACTCAAGGGATCCTCCCATCTCAGACCCCCAAGTAGCTGAGACTACGTGAGTGCACCATCTCATGCATGGTGGAAATTATTTTTATAAATTAAACTTTGGCATAATAAAAATCCTAGAAATCACCATAAACCCATTGTCACGCAGTCATAGCAGATTAATTTTAAGAGCAGCAAACTGTGAACTGAAACACTGCAGAGGGGAAAAAATAATTGGAATCCAGGTTTCACCATTCAAAGGCAATGTAGCTTTAGGCAAATTTCTCAACTTGTTGAAGCTTTGATATTCTCATACATGAAAGGGTAATTCTCTCTTAGAGTTCTAGGAATCTTTTTTTTTATTTGCTTTCAGATGACTTTATTTTTATTTTATTTTATTTTTTTTACAGACTTCATTTTGATTCATTGTGCACAAATGGGGTACAAATTTTCATTTCTATGGTTGTGCACAATGTAGATTCACACCATTGGTGTAATCATTACACAGGGTAACGATGTCTGTCTCATTCCATCATCTTTCATACTCCCGCCCCCGCCACCCTCTCATTCCCCTCCGCATAATCCAAAGTTCCTCCATTCTTCTCTTACCCCCACCATGCCCCCAACCATTATGTATCTTATGAATCTTAAAAATAATGTCCATAAAAATGGGAATGTAAAAGACAAAACAAGAATGTCACGATCTTTATAATGATTTGAAACTCTTAAACTGGGCAGGGTGATTCCTAATTAAGAGATAGGTGACAACCAATAAAAACAATACAAAAGCTTTACACAGAGAAAATCTTCCAAGTAAGAATTATTAGAGTGCCCACAGGAGCCTACCAGGCAGTGTGGTTGAAATATCAAGGACTGAAGCAGTTTGCATCCAGAGGTCGATTAGAGTGATTGTCAATGTGCAGTTTTGGGTAAGGAAATAAATGTACTGTTTCTTGATAGGAACTGAGTAGCAGTGGTGTTTTGCCTGTTGTATTTGCCTGCTTTGTAAATCATTTAAACACAAATGATTCATAATGGAAAAAAAAAAATCTTTCATTTAGGTGACGTCATTACTTTCGATAACTGGCGCTTACTTCACGGCCGACGTAGCTATGAAGCAGGAACCGAGATAACCCGCCATCTGGAGGGAGCCTACGCCGACTGGGATGTGGTGATGTCAAGGCTTCGCATCTTAAGACAGCACGTGGAGAACGGGAACTGACTCTTGTGTCTCTAATTTTAATAAGATTCCAATGACTGCACTTGTAAGTCATGGCTATTCAAAGATCACACAATCTGTATCGTTCACATATCAATTTAGCATTGAACATGTAACTCCCTCACAATACACTTTTGCTTGTAATTCTACTCAACGTCAGCCTTTTAGATGGTGTAGCAATATAACCTCTTCCCCAAGTAAATCCATCCTTCTGTCCTATTGAATGTTTAGACTCTAATTTCTTTAGCTCACTGTAAGTGCCTCCAGAATGCCTACAAATAGTTTTTGTATCAAATGAAACATATCTTTAAATATAGTTCTTTTTTAATAGAGCTTTTGCTTCAAATAAAACTTGGGCCTCAAATAAAATTTCTTAAACATGCTTCTGCTCTATGGCCTGTGAAGTCTTATTTTTCATGACTCCTTATGACTGTCTTGGGAAAAGAATATTTTCAAGGGTCTTTTATTCATTTTTTAAAATAGAATTCCATGACCCAAATTTCCAGTTTGTGATCTCAGCATTATTTTGGAATACCTAAATTAGGACAGCAAAAAGTATGCCAAATTAAAAGAAAAAAATCTTATCTCCCTATATTTCTCTTACCCCCACAAAACTCTCCATTGACCACCAGCATTGCTTACTCCTGTGCATGGATTGTTCTCATTCCTTGCCTCCCGCTAACAACTGGGAAGAGAAAAACCAAGATACAAACAGTCCTCCTGAATGGGCTCCATGTCTGTCACCCTCTACTCTGAGGCTTCCTTCAGGACCACTGCCTTACCCTAGTGGTGGAAAACAGTAATGGAATTCCCACTCCTGCTGAACCCAGTCCCTCACCCCTCACACAAGGGGAGCCTCATTTTTAGCATTTGCTGAAATCCTGGTAGTACAGAGAGCTTATAGTCCATAGTATTTGGACCCAATCAAGACTCCTGTTCTAAAAGTCTTAATCACTGCCACCATGGCAGGGCACTACCTGTTGCCTCAAGACCACATGTAAACATTGCTTCCATTCATATTTTAATTTAGCTTCACACTCTCTCCAGTTTCCTTGGCACCATAGTCTGGATCAAGAGCATCTTCATCCCATGTCAGAACACCCCTCTGACACTCTGAACTCTAGTACTTAGTCTACATCACTAGCCCAGACTCCTCCTTATTATAACACTGTCCCTTTCTGGGACTTCGGTGTCATTTCCTATTATATGGTCTTGACTAAGGCCACTGCAGTGTGTAACATAAGCTTGATTTCTTTGAACTTGAAAAGGAATGGGCTGGATTCCCAATCTCTCCTCAAATACTCCTAAAATGAAAATAGGTGAGTTCAATGGTGGAATGACCTAGTTCTAAAGGGCAGCATTCAATAATACCTCAAAACAAATAATTTACTGGGGTCACCCCAGATTCATCTATTCAAAGCATCTAAATTCCAGGCACTTTCCAAACAGCATTACATTTTTGTTCTTTTAGCAGATATTTATCACACACAGTGGAATATGCCACTCTCCTAGAATAAGGATACAGAAGCTCTTGAAATAAGCCTCTTTATAGTCTATTAAGGAATCAGATAAGGATGTAGATAATGATGTGCCACATTAACAGGGTGGTTCATAGAAAGGCAACCAAGCCAGAACAAGGAGGCTCCAGGAAACCTTCAATCTGAATTGAATTATGATGGCTAATGGTAGTTTTCCAAGTAGAACTATTATCTGTGTCTCTTATGCTCCCATTAAAGCATAAAAGGCACAGATAGTCGAGAATAACACAGGACATGTGTTGACTGCTAAATGAGAAAAGCAGAAAGCAGACCACAGCAGCAGTGTAAATGCTAGGGTTGGATGCCTAGGTTCAAACATAATGATGGCAATCATTTAACCATGTCTTTCCCCACTAAGCCTCATTTCTTTCTACCTATAAATGAGACCAAATAACAGTTCTTTCATTATATTTTTAAATGAAAGTTTATATGAAGCAGTGTTTTCCCAAGTTTCTCAGATGATGTCACGCATACAGTGCCTTTTCTTTTTAAGAAAAAAGACAGCATCCCAGATCATTCCCTAGGATTATGATTCAATAAGTCTGGGATGAGGACCAGCAACTGTATTTTTAGCAAGGATCCCAGGTGATATGCATCATTAGTAAAGTTTGGAAAATACTGATATATAATATTAGCAGAGTTCCAGCTCAGGGTAAGTTCTCAATTGATGTTAACTATTATTACTTATAAAAAAGAGGCTGAAGAGGGAGAGGGTGGGTTAGGGTGAGAAGATATATGAGACTAGAGACAAAGACAAGGCCAAATCATGAAATGTCTAAATGCATGCTGCATTACGGAGTTGGTGTTTATCTTGAAAGCAAAGAAAAACGATTTAAAGGACTTAAGCAGTAAAATGCCTTGATCAGATAATCATTTTTTAAAGATCCATCTGGCTTTATTGTAGAGGGAATTGTGTGTGAGCAAAACTAAAACCCATAAATCTACTTAGGAGATTACTGCAGGAAGCCATATGAAACATGAAGAAGGATTGCGTTAGGACGCTGAGAATACAGGGATACTTAGAAGGCCAAATCTAGAAGACTTGACCCACTGAATATGAAGAGGGAGGGAGATGTCTAGGATCTCTCTTGGGTTTCTGGTTAGGAAAACGTATCATACAGAGAGAGAAAGAAGCCACAGCTGTCCATTTGGCAATTGGACATAAATGCACATAGAACTCTGGACGGAAATCTGGATTTGAAATCTACATTTGGAAAGTGTATAGATCATAGTTGAAATTGTCACTTGTTTCCTTGGAGACCTATGGATGTGACTAAAGTCACAGTCATAATGGGTTGATGATAAACTAATGATATTGGCTCAGCTTATGTAATCAGTTTTAAGTAAAATATAGGCTTATATTCAAAATCAGATAAACTTCTCATATATTGTATTTTTGTCTCCAGAAGACAATGTCCCACGCTACCACTGCAGAGCCTTCCTGTTTCTTTCTCTGCTGCAAATATTATTTCTGCCCTGGAAAGGAGAGGCAGAGGATTGGACAAAGTTGCACAATTTCTGAAGTGTTATATATGACATGACATATAATGGGCTACAGCAGCTGGTGCTGAATAAAGATGATTAGGTTTCCTGGATATAATTGCCTAAAGAATTGACCTACCCCCAAACTCATAATAGAACTGATGTAACTTGGATTAGAAATTGCCCCTATTGGCAGTATAGATGCTACTGCTTTCCATTTCTCTGATTTGACTTGGAGAATGTTAGCTACTTGGCTAGTTAATTGGAATAACTCCACAGTTCACAAGAATGACATGTCACACAGGTTCCTGATGGTTCTCTATTTCTCCTCCTAGTCAACCATTAAAAGGTGAGCAAATGAATATTGATAGAGGGAATTTAAGCAAGAGAAGAAATTCTATAGAGAATTTAAGTAACACTGAGGATAATTTCTCTTCAGAAGTTTAGACTATGAAATGGGAGATGTCTTTTAAACAAAGGTAACTCCTTTCTGTTAAACATCACTGGGAATAGATTTGAACCAAAAGTTCTTACAATGCCTGTGGTCTTAGATATTGCTCTGTTTGGCCTTCATCCTGACACCAGCACTACCTGCCATGGACCCAGGATGAGTCATTTTCCTCCTTCCCAGGTCCCAGGTAATAGGCCTGCCAAATTTGGTTCCAGCTGAGGATCCTAAAATGACTTGTGACCTAGCTCCAACCCCTCCCAGCCATAGTCTGGGAACATTCCTGCCTGCACAGTAACCCACTAGGAGACACATCTGTCCAATCTGTTGGAGGCAGATTTGCCATTCTCAGTTCTATCCTAGATTCTGAAAGAGCCCTGCAACTAGGCTCCAGCCCCTCTCAGCTGCAGGTTAGGAGCAACTCTGCCTGCCCAGGAAACCACCATGAGACATGCTGTTCATACCCCCTGGATACTAGACTGACAGTCTCAATCAGATTGCAGATCCTAAGGCAACCCAAGGAAAACAGCTCCTAGGAGCACAGCAAGAAGCACATGTGCCCATGCACCTGGAGGCAGACCTATAGACTAACAGTCTCAACTGTACTCCCATAGTATCCCTGTGACTCTGTTCTGGGTCCTGCCTGCCCCAAAACACACATAATACACTGGTGAGAACCCTTCCAGGTATCTGATAGAAGAAACAACTCTCTGTGAACCTAGCAGCAAATTTTCTGTCTATGGACATAACTGTTGACCCTGAATAGACCCTTGTCCCAGCTCCAACCTACTAATTCAGGTCCTGGATGCCCAGTGACCAGACAAAATCCACACTGTCTGAGCCTTAATAACAGGCCTCACAACCACAGGATCCATCAGAGACCAAGTAATCTACTTGAGTAGATTGAGTCCACTCAATTGTGATCCTAGTAGCAATTACATCAAGACAGAGACCCAATTGAAAAAGTCTTCACCTGCAAAAAACTAGTCTGTAAAGACTTGAAAAATTATCGCCTTATGTACAGGTATGACTGCATGACCCATGTGATCCTACAATATATATAATCAGAAAAATGAGAGACTATGCTCTACGTATGATCTATCAAAATGTATAAATGCATTCTACTGTCATGTACAACTAATTAGAACAAATAAAATTAATTTTTTTAAAAAAAGACTTGAAGAAGTGTTTGCTCTTTCAAATACATAGATACTAATACAAGGCTATACATATCACAAAGAAGTAGGCAAACATATTACCACCAAAGAGAATTAATGGATTTCCTGTAACTAACTCCAAAGAAAATGGAAATCCCTGAGTTACCTGACAAATAACTCAAACTAATCAACTTAAAGAAACTTAGTGAAATGTAAAACAGCAACATAGGTTAAAGTGAACAAAATCAGAATAGCAATAAATGAACAAAATGAGAACTTTAACAAAAAAATATAAACAACAAACACAAAGAGAGAAAACTGTAGCTGAAGAACAGAATAACAGACTGACAAATCAATGAAAAAGAGCTAGAACAGCAGATTCAATTATGAAGAATAAGGAGTCAGCACAAGAAGTCATTGGCAATCAGACAGAGAAATGAAAAGAAAAAGTAGGGAAAAAAGACAGAAAGCATACCTGACCTATCAGACACCATCAAGCAAATGAACGAAATGAATTATGGGAATTCCAGAAAAAGGGAGAAAAAGCAGAGAAGCTTTCTTGAAGAAATGATGACCAAACATTTCACAAATCTTGAAAGGGATATGAACATCCAGAATCACAAAGCCCAAAGAAAGACAAGCAAGATCAACCCAAAGGCTATATTCCTTGAGATGCATTGTAACCAATTTGCCAAAAGTCAAAGGTAAGGATAATGTTGAAAGCAGCAAGAAAGGAATGACTCATGCCATGCAAAGGAGCCTCCATTGAGGCTACTGATGGATTTCTAACAGAATACTAGTACTGGTCAGGAGAGACTGAAAGGATATAGTCAAAGTATAGGACAAAAGCTGCCAACCAAGAATACTATATTTATCAAAGCTGTCCTTCGGACCAAGAAAGATAAAGTCTCCCAGACAAGCAAAAGCTAAGGATACTTATTACCAGTAGACCTAGAATAAATGCCAAAGAGATTTCTTCAAGTAGAAATGAAACAACCTAAAGTACAAACATAAAAACATTAGAAAATATAAACTCATTGGTAAAGATAAATATATAGTCAAATTCAGAATGCTCTAATTCTGTCTGTAATTGCGGTATATAAATTTTGTGGTAGAGGAAGCAAAAGTACAGAACTTTTCATGTAATAAAAGTTATCAGTTAAAATAGACTGCTATACCTGTAAGACCTTTTAGGCAAGTCACATGGTAACCACAAAGAAAAAATCTCTAGGATCAAACAATACCCATACAATAATCATCAAGTCACAAGAGGAAGACAACAGGAGAGAAGAAAGGAACAAAGAAAAACAGAAAACAATTCACAATATGGTAATAATGGCTCAAATGGATTAATAAAAGCAGGGATCCAACAGTATGTTACTTATAACAGACCCACTTAAGCTATAAAAGCACAGAAATGAAGTGAAGAGAAAGCTCACGAGATAACCAAACTAGAGCAGGGTTGACTTGACTTAGACTAAAGACGCCGTTAAACTCTCCCTGTTGGCGAATGACATGATCATTTCACAAAAAAATCCTAATGTTCCATTTAAAAATGGATAAATCAATCAGCAAATTCAGTAAAGTCACAAGATACAAACAAAGCACAGGAGAAAAGATAGCCTCTTCAGCAAGAGTGACTAAGACATGGCAAGATTTTGAAATAATTTGAAAAAGAATTTTTGAACTATGATTAATATGCTCTTATAATCGGAAAAAATAGACAATATGCAAGTACAGATGGATAATATGAGCAGAAAAAAGTAGGTTCATAGAAAAATAAAAAGAATCCTAGAGATTGAAACCACCCTAAGAGAATTATGTATACCTTGACTGGTTCATTAATAGACCAGATATGATTGAGGAAAAAGTCTCTGAGAGGACATGAAAATAGATGTTCCCAAAATGAAAATCAAAGGGAAAAAACACTAAAAGAGAAAACAAAAGAATATACAAGAACTGTGGAACAACTGTAAAAGGTGTAATATACACATTACAGAAACACCAAAAGGGGAAGAAAAAGAAACAGAAGTAACACTTGAAATGATAATGAATAATTTACCTAAAACTAATGTTAGACACCAAACCACAGATCCAAAAAGGTCAGAGAACACAAAGCAAATAAATGCCAAAATAAAGAACATACGTTTTAAAAAAACTAGGCATACCTATGTTCAAATTTCAGGTCATTGAAGATAAGTCTTGTTAGAAACCAGAAGGAAAATAGCTTATCTACAGAGAAGAAATAATATAAATTATGTTATACCTATCTTCAGACATCAACAAGCAATCAAGATGGTGAAGTGAAATAAAGTGTTGAGAAAAAAACTTTACCAACCCAAACTTTTAGACCATGAGAAATAAATTTCAAAAGTGAAAAAGAAGCAGAAAGTTTCTCAAACAAAACCTGAATTTTTTGCCAGTATACCTTCCTTGCATGAAATATTAAAAGACGTTCAGAGAGAAGCAAGTTGATACATGTCAGAAACTCAAATCTACATAGAGAAAAGAACACCAGAGAATGAATAAGTGAAGGTAAAAGAAAACATCACATTACCTGGAATTAAATGGTTGCATTCTCAAGTATTTGGTTACATTAACCCATCAATGTCTCTCATGAAAATCACCTTTTTATTACTTCTTCTAGTTGAAACACAAAATAATTTGATCAAATCACAAGACTTTTTGCTTTCATTTAATCTTAGTAGTAGCATACTGAGTGTTTTAACCCTGAGTATTTTCCACATTAATCATGCTGATACAAGGCTGCAGTGTAGCCTGATAATATCCGACACAAGTTATCATCAAACCAAAGGATCTTGCTCTCTCTTTCATGGAATTCAAAGCACAAACACACACACACACACACGATTTTTTGGGTTCTTAGCCTTTTACAACTTTTGAAAAAACTTGCATTCCATCATCTTGGTCATCCTCATCATAGGTCACTGAAAGAGCAAAAGACTGATTTACCATTTTCCCAGTAGAGAAGACAATCTTCCTTCTTGTTGAGTAGAACACTACATCCAAATGAGATGAGTTTGTGTTCATCTTTACTTCACTACCACCAGTGAACAAAAAGATCAATCAGTCTCACAGTGTTTTAGTCAGATTTTTTGTTGCTGTGACCAGAAGACCTGACAAGAACAATTAGAGGAGGAAACAATTAGAGGAGGAAAAGTTGGGGCTCATAGTTCATAGTTCATAGATGACCAGCTTCCTTCTTGGGGCTCACGGTGAGGCAGAACATCATAATGGAAGAGAGGTGGAGGAAAGCAACACAAAACATGACTCCAGGAAGCAGAGAGAGAGAAATCTACTCAACAAGGACAAAATATATACCACAAAGATCATAGCACTCAATTGTCACTCTTTGTAATAGTTTCTTTTTTTTCCCTACTGAATGAATCAGCTATGTTGATGTTATGTACACATAACCACAACAAATGCCTTTGATAATAATCACTGTGGCAAATCTTAATAGCAGAATCCACTCACTTCAAAGATAAGCAATATGGATGAGACCCTGGAGTACAGCTTGAACAAACAAGAAAGTATTTTTTAGATGGTACCACCCTCAAATTTATCATCACAAACACCCATCTCCCAACTTTTCCCCCAACCCCACCACACAATAACCTAAAGAAAGCACAATAGGTGTATTGTAAACTCACATAGAATTTCATGTCTGCTAAAACTATAATTTTTTTTAATTCCAGTTTAGTTTTAAAGGTTTGAAAGAGCAAATGAGGCTAGCAGATGTTACAAAGCATTGTTTCAAACTGTATACTTGATATAAGAGTTTAATTAAATATTTGAGTAGCATTTAAGACCATTTCTTTGGGATGGAGAGTCATTGCTTTTTCATAACTTTTATTATGGAATTTTTGCCTGATAATCATGAAGGTTGATATTTCAGAAATTACTTCATAAGTTTGGACTCTCTTCTTTCCATTCACATGATAACTCCAATAAATATGTAGATCTATAAAATGAAAAATTACCTTAGCTGTCATTTAATTCACTATTTCCCAAAGTATAATACAGTATCATTAACAGTGGATGATGTTATTTTAGAGCATCAGTGATAGAACTCTAATTTTTTATATTGTTACATATTTTATAGTTGTAACTTCTAATTATGATAAATGGTGGTAGTTTTCTACGTGTGGAAATGACATACTGTTGCTTTTCAAATTGAACTTAAGTAATTTTTTTTTTTTGGGGGGGGTGCTGGGGATTGAACCCAGGGCCTTGTGCTTGCAAGGCAAGCACTCTACCAACTGAGCTATCTCCCTAGCCCCTAAGTAATTATTAAAATATTCTTAATGTTACAGGTGGTACTATTTTTGAAAGTAGTGTCTGAAATTTGGAAAATGCTGATCATTTTATGAAGAAGCAAACAGAATCATAGAAGGAAAATTATTTTTCATGGCCATATGTCCTGAATGACAGAGCCAGAATTCAAATTCACGTTTTATTTTCCTATTCATTTCACTGTTCCTCTCTGTGAGGATTTCGGTTTCACATGGAATTAGGTTGGCTCCTTGCTTCTTCCAAGTGTCTGACCAATGGCATTAAATTGGCTGTGATGCAATTCCAGAATTGATTCAGCAAAAAATGTAAAAGGGCACAGAGATTATTTGGGAAGTCTAACCATCACAAGAATTTAAATCAGTGCAAACATTCTCAAATTATAGAGTATATTATAATCACCTTGGAAGTTTGTTTAAAATGTTGACACCCCAACCTAACATCACTCATATTCAGTGAGCCTAGGTCTACTAATGTAGATATTTAAATAATATCCAAGTATTTGGGCTGTAAGTAGTCCAAATTTTAAGAAATTTCTCTGATCACTTGGTCCAAAGGAAGTGTTTCCATGGTGTTTAAATAGCCTCAATTCATTTAATATATACGAATTACCTGTACTGGCCTCATTCTCTTCAAACTAAGACTTCCCTTATTTTCCTTTTTTGTCACTGAAGAGGCCAAGAGAGCTATCACAGAAAGGGTCTCTTTATTCTATAACTTAGGGCTCAGTAACTTAGATCCCTTTCTCAGTACAAGTAAGTTGGGGTTTTCCCTCAGCCTCTGGCCTACCACATGCTTTCCTTAAAAACTGAATTCTTCCTGGAAGCATTGACCACAGCTGTAATCAAAGGATTTTCTTTGTAATTAATGATCTAGACTCTTTTTTCCTCCTCTGGTGCACATATTTTGACACTGGTATTGTTATAGTCACAACACACAGCACACATGGGACCCAGTCTCCTCTCAATGAACAGTTGCTGAATAAACAAGCATGACAGCATTTTGGTGAAGAACTCTCCTTTCCTTTTTATAAATGATCTAAAATTCAATTTGGTAGGTAGAAAAGTGAATTTTCCCTTCCTTTTATTCTTGGAGAAAGTGGCATTTCCAATGGTCATCCTATAATGTGGCCAGGATGATACTGGTTATAAATGCTTATTACTGAAATCATTATGAGAAAACACAGTGAATGCAAAATAAAAAGGGTGTTTTGGGTTTAATACTCCATGACATAAGTAAAGACCCTGAGCTAAGCTTTGCATTCTCAGGAAGTCATATGGAAAATGTCACCTGTCACTGATGTTCAGTGGACCCAAATATTGGTATTTGCCAAAAATGCCAGCAGACTTCATTGCCTTTTCAGACATCCACAGCCTTGGTTGTTGAGGACTATAAGTTTCAGCAAGCCAAATCTCAGCTAACAGAACTGCAGACAGACTACACACTTGGGCCTTTCCTGAAGCTGAATTGTCACACTCTACCAGCCAGCACCCTAACCCCACCCACAGATGAAAGTCTTACCTCATCAAAATCAGTGTGAAATATCCATGCAATTCTATCAAAATTCCAATGGCACATTTCACAGAAATAGAAAATACAATCCTAAAAAATAGCACTGCAAAAATGCAGGCAATGAAAGCAACAATAAACAAGGGAGACTACATCAAAGAAAACAACTCTGAAAATTAAAAGTCAAACTATGGAATGGGAGAAAATATTTGCAAGCCAAATATGTGATAGAGTTAACCTCTGAAATGCATAAGGAACTCATTTTAACTCAAGGGGAAAAAAGAACAAGTAAAACAATTTAAAAATGGGCAAATAATTTAAATAAATATTTTTCCAAAGAAGATATATAAGTAGCCAATATCACTAATTATCAAGAAAATGTATATCAAAACCACAATGAGATATCACCTTACACCTGTTAGCAGGCTGTTTGCAAAAGACAAGAGATAACAAGTGTTGGCAAAGGAGTGGAGAAAAGATAATTCTAGAATATTGCTGGTAGGAATGTAAATCATGGAGGCCCATCATGAGTCAGGGCCATCAAAAGGGGTTGGTTTTGGATCCAGAGGGAAAGCACAGTTTAAACAAGAACTTCTACTAAAAAGAAAGAAGTGTCTTGAAAATTATGGGGTCCCGTCAAAAGGATACAAGAGCCAACTTGAAGGGGATTCCACTGACCAAATGCGAGATCATTTGAGCATGACCATGGCAACAGATTGATTATGGTTGGCAGTTTCTGAATCCATACTAATATTAATAAAGAGAGGTGAATACGAAGTGCCACCTTTCAGTTAGAATGCTAGCTAATAAAATGGAAAGAATAATGGAATTAGAAAACTACCTTGACAGTAAGAAGTGATTCAAATAAAGGTTATCGGTATATACTGAAACTATTCCACAATGGATGAAGGTTTGTTGAGAAACAGAACTTTTACACAGTCTCAAAGTAACTCTTCATGCAATATTTATTTAATACCTACTTGTTAACTAACAAGTACAGAAATGCTTAAAAATGGAGAACTCTTGCAGATACCATGTTAGTCAAATAATAAAATTCAACATAAAACAATGGCTCAAATATGCCCCTTATGCTTCCTTATATTAAGAACTAATAATAGCACAGCATTATTCTGCTTTTCTTGCTACAACAGAAAACGCACAACATTAATCTAATATGAGAGAATATCAGATAAGTCTGAGGAACATTCCACAGAGTAACTTTCTTATACTTCTCAAGAAGGTCAGAGTCATGAATGGAAAGGAAAAAAATAAAGTCTTTTAAGTTGAAAGGGACCAAAGAGACATGACAACTAAATGCAACAGTGATCCCAGATTAGCTCTTAAGTAAAAGAAAGGCATTACAAATGTCATTTTTGAACAATTGACAAAATTTAAATACAGTTCAGTTTTGAATAGTAATATTTTATCAATGTTACTTGGTTCTGATGTCTGATAGTTTTGTAACACAGGGTTCTTGAAGAATTTAGGAGTGAAAGGGCATTATATCTTCAACTTACTTTCTAATTTTTCAGAAATAATAATAATAATATCAATTAAATATATACACACATATACAGAGTGAGAAATTTAAAAGGTAAATATAGTAAAATGTTTACTTTTGGAGAATCAGAGTTAAGTTTGTATAGTTCTTTCTACTCATGCAACTTTTTAGTAAATTTGGAGGATTAAATTGAGAAGAAAAGACTCTAAAATGGCGTAACAAGAGCTACCCTATAGATTTGATATATGTAAAGTACTTAGATGCTGGAGTCTGGAAGACGTTTAGCAAATGATAGCAACTATACATCCTAAAGCTCTCATTACAAACTTATCCATTGGTTCTAATGTGATTTTGAGAAAGTTTTCTGATGAATTTTAACTTCTCTTTAATTTATAGGGCTATTGTAACATGCAAAATTATTTTAATTATACTTAATCTTCCATATTTTCCTAAATCAATACAAATGTTTACCCACTCAACTTTTTCCCAAGTATTTTAGTGAAAAGCGAGAATTCTGTCAATAGTCTCTTATTGTTCATATAGTGCATATTTGTAAATTTTATCTCCCTGGATACTCAAAATGACCCTATGGTAGTTAAAATCATTACTTCTGTTTCACAGATGAGAAACTGAGAATGAAAAAAAAGTTAAATTACTTACAGCTAATAGTTGGTGGGGCACAGTCTCACATTTTGTGATTCTAAATCTAGTACTTTTTTCCTTCTATGAATTAATGTTACCATGTTATTCAGCATTAAAAGAATTTTATATGATTTATACAAATTAGGATGGCAATAAAATCTTGCCAAAACATGACTGGAGATTACAATTAAGAAGAGCAATTAAAACAAAACTTCAGGGTTGTAGCTCACCATTTGAACACTTGCCTTGCATATGTGAAGTACTGGGTTGGATCCTCAGCACCACTTTAAAATAACTATAAAGTATTGTGCCCATCTATGACTAAAACTATTTTTAAAAACATGGGATATATAGAATTAATACTAGCTACAAATGTAAAAGATTTAGATTTTGTTTTTAAAAAAGCTAACTTTACTAAAGCATTTAAAAAGACTTAAATAAAAGATATACCATGATCCTGGATGGAAAGTTTGATGTTATAAAAATGTCAATTCTCTTCCAATTCATTCATAATAAAATAAAATTAGAACCATAATTCCAATTGGATCATTTGTGAACTATGACAAGCTGATTCTGAAATTCATATAAAAGAGAAAATGCACAGGAATAGCCAAGAACATTAAAAACAGAAAAAGGGAAAAACAAGGGTTGTCTACACCACCAGATGTCAAAGCAAACCATGTCATAGTAGTGAAAACTACAGTGTTGGCACAGGAATAGAAAACTCTTCCATGGTATAGAACAGAGTCCAAAACATATCTATAATTTTATTTATGATAAAAGTAAAATTTCATATCAATGGGGAAAAGATGTTCTTTCCAATAAATAGCATTGAATAGTTGGCCATCCATTTTCAAAGCTATAAATTTAGATCCCTACCCAATGCTAAAAACAAAAGTAAATTCCAGAAGGATCATGAACTTAGGTAAACACACAAAATGTGAAAATATAATAACTACATGAGAATATTTTATAGTAATGGAGTTGGGAAGTCCCTCCCAGACTAAACACAAAATCTAGAAGATAAAAGATTGGACTTCATAAAAATGTAAAACTTCTTTTCAACAAAAGTCAACATGAAGACAAAAGATAGATGAAAAAATTGCAAAATATTTAACAAGTGATTATTATATGGGGCTAGGATTGTGGCTCAATGGTAGAGCACTCACCTATCAAGTGTGAGGCACTGGGTTTGATTCTCAGCATTGCATATAATTAAATAAAAAGAAATAAAAGTCCACCAACAACTAAAAAATATATATGTGTATATGTATGTATATATATATATATATATATAAAACTATAACTTTTACATTAAAACTAAGAAAGAAATGGTTAAAAGATATGAATAGGCAACTACAAAAGAAGAAATGTGATTGGCCAAAAAATATCTGAGAAGATGCTCAATCTCACTGGTAATCAGGAAATTATAAATTTAAACAACAATAAGATATGTTTACCCATCAGACTGACAGAAACAAAAAGACTGATATCCAATAATGGAAGAGAGGTGGGGAAAGACTACTGTAACCCAGAAGAGTCAGATAGACATGGCTGGTGAGCCAAGAGAGAACAAGTAGAAACTCTAAGAAAGTGAGAAAACCAATCCCTTTGGCTTTCCTACAACAAGGCCAAAATGACATAGGAAAGAAGTCCTATATTTTTATCCAATCCAGACTTTGTTGTTATTGTTGAGTCTGAACATGGTAATTAGTGGGCTGAGATGGTACTTTTTTAACTTAGTGCGACTAGAGAAGCCATAAGACCTAAATGTATATTTTCATCTAGGTCAGGGTAAGAATGAGCTCCAGGGACAAGATTCAAAGATACAGTGAAGAAAAAATATAAAATGCTTTTGAGTTGAGCTTATTAAACATTGTATATGTTATTATGTATGCTTATGTGTATACATGCATACACATAGACATACACACACATATACTTACACACACACACAGTTTGTCCTTATACTGGTGATTTGTATAACTATATATTCAACCAACCACAGATTGAAAATACTTGGGAAAAAATGTATCTGTACTAAACTTGTATAGGCTTTTTTCTTTATATTACTTGCTAAACAATATTACCAATTATTTATACTGCATTTACATTGTGTTATTATAAGTGTATGCATTTGTGTATGTTCTATCCAAATATCACACCATGACACTTTGAGGATTCCAGGGTCCTGGCCCCAATCACCAGCAGATCCCAAGGGACAACTGTATATATATAAAGTACTAGAAAGATGCAATCATACTGTTGCCACAAATTTCCTCCAGAAAATAATTACATTTTTATGTATGCACAAATATGCCACAATGGAACCCACAATTCTATAAAAATAATATGCAACAATAAAAAGTACACATGGCATTTGCAGGTAAATAAATTAGAATACCATGCTAGGTAACATAAGCCAATTCCAAAAAACAAAGGCCAAAGGTTTTCTCTGATAAGTAGATGCTGATACAAAATGGGGGGTGGGGGAGTAAAGGAAGAATGGAGAAACTTTGAATTGAAAGTAAATGAGGGGAAGGGAGGGCACAGGGGGAAAGAAAAATGGTGGAATGAGACAAACATCATTACCCTATGTACAGGATGATTACACAAATGGTGTGACTCTACATTGTGTACAACCAGAAAAATGAAAAGTTGTACTCCCTTTGTATGCAATGAATTAAAATTCATTCTGCTGTCATGTATAACTAAATAGAACAAATTTTTAAAAGTATGTATCAAAATTTTTTTAAAGTAAGCATGTGAGCATTATTATGTGGTACATCTCTCTGAACAATAGATCTTATACAACTATTCCTAAATAGTTAAGTAATTCTATAGCATCCAAAAAGATTTGCATAGTAATTGATATATACCTGAAAGGAAGAATAATTCTGAGTCTACTAAAACCATTTCTTATGCAAAAAAAATAACATAATTCTGTCCTAATTTATACCTTCTCCATGTCTCACCTGAACTGCTGGAGTCCATATAACTGATAGAACTCTATCCAGTTCTTGCTGCTGTGTGGTCTTGAGCAAGTTACTTAGATTTTCCAAGCCTAAAATTCATTTATAAGATAAGATTAAGGTTTTCAAGATGATGGACTAGAGGGTGGCTGCATTTCATGTTGCTCCAGGACTCAGGATTCAAAAAAGGAGATATTGAAAGACTTGGGACCAACTCAAAGCAGCCGGTGAGTCTCTCCCATTGGGGAGGTGTCCCGGATGGGGCAGTAGTCCTGGAACACAGGGAACTTTGTGAAGTAGAGCTGCTCGGCGAGACACCCCTCCCCCCGCTGGAGCAGTGAGCTTGGACAACTGGGAGTGTAGTAGAGGAGGCCGCTCAGAACAGCGCTTGGACTCGGAGTAACCACTGGGGCTCCGGGAGGCGGCCCAGAGGAGGGGCTGCAAGGAGAGCTGTTTGGACTCAGAGCGACCACCCCTGAACACCAGGGCCTGTCGGGAGGAGGAGGAGGAGGAGGAGCAGCAGCAGCGAAGCAAGGTGCTTGGACTGGGAGCAACTGCACCAGAGCTATAGGCAGTTGCCAGAGGAGGAGCTGCTTGGCAAGCTGTTTGGACTCATAGCATCCGCTCCTGAATGCTGGGGCCTGCCCAGAGGAGGAGGAGGAGGAGCGCAGCAGGTCGCTTGGACTCGCAGTGACTGCGTTGGAGCTCCAGGCGGCTGCTCAGAGGAGGAGGTGAGTGGTGAGTTGTTTGGACTCAAAGCGACCGCTCCTGAACACCGGGGGGAAGCCTGGAGGAGGAGCGTGGTGGGCCGCTTGGTCTCGAGTGGCCGCACCAGAGCTCCAGGCGGCTGCCCGGGGAGGCGTGCACTGGGTCACGTGACTCAGAGCGACTCAGAGCGACTCACAGTGACCGCTCCTGAACACCCGGGGGGCTACCTGGAAGAGGAGGAGGAACGGGGTGGGTCACTTGGACTCAGAGAGACTGCCCAGGGCTACAGGTGGTTGGCGCAGTGAGTTGCTTGGACTCCTAGTGACCACACCGGAACACCGAGCGGCTGTCTGGAGGAAGAGGCATGGAGCGGGTCACTGGGACTCCTAGCGATTGTACAGGGCTCCAGGTGGCTGCTCAGAGGAGGGGCCACATAGCCAGGTGATTAGGTGCAGAGCAGGGTCCCAGGACCCAGGAGGCTTCTTGGTGGAAGAGCCGCACAGAGAGACGCTTAGGGGCGGAGTGAAGGTTCCAGGATTGCAGGCAGATTCTCTGAGGAGAGGCAGCCTAAGGAGACTCGTCTGCGAAGGGTGAGGCTCCCAGGCCCAGGAGGTAGGGCCGGACCCCTGGGAACATTGCAGAGGAAGGAAGCCCAGTCGAGGCGGTAGCTATAGATTGAGGGGAACCTCTAGGAGGGGAACTAACCAGCGAGACCTCCCCACCAGATAAGTCTTCCCTGCTGGGTGAGGTTTTCCCACAAGGACGGTAAAACCAGAGACACAGGCCCAAACAGTCCTTGCCTCAGCCCACAGCCTAGTTACCCTTTGGATGACCATTGGTCAACAAGTGGAGGCACCTCTGCCCACTAGCAGGGAATATACCCCACCTGAAGGCTACAACCCCTAGAGAGGCAGTTTCCTTGTGGAGCACCACATTATCTTCCTCCAAGACTTCAGCCTACTGAAGGCTAAGAGGGGATATACTAGAAATCTTCAGGGACATTATAAGTCAATAGAAAAAATCTGCAATATCTCAGCGGTCCAATGATACCTGAACAACATGAGAAAACAAGGGAAGAAAATGCCCCAAACAAATCTAGATGTTACATCAATAAAACCCAATGACAGCATGGCAGAAGAAATGACAGAAAAGGAGTTCAGAATGTACATAATTAAAATGATCAGGGAAGCAAACGATGAGATGAAAGAGCAAATGCTCACACTGATTGATGAGATGAAGGAGCAAATGCAGGCATTGAATGATCGCACCAATCGACAGTTAAAAGAGCAAATACAGAAAGCAAAAGATCATTTCAATAAAGAGTTAGAGATATTGAAAAAAAAACAAACAGAAATCCTTGAAATGAAGGAAACAATAAACCAAATTAAGAACTCCATAGAAAGCATATCCAGTAGGATAGAACACCTGGAAGACAGAACCTCAGACATTGAAGACAAAATATTTAACCTTGAAAACAAAGTTGACCAAACAGAGAAGATGGTAAGAAATCATGAACAGAATCAACAAGAACTATGGGATATCATGAAAAGGCCAAATTTAAGAATTATTGGGATTCAGGAAGGCCTAGAGAAACAAACCAAAGGAATGAACAATCTATTCAATGAAATAATATCAGAAAATTTCCCAAATCTGAAGAATGAAATGGAAACTCAAGTTCAAGAGGCTTATAGGACTCCACATACACAAAATTACAACAGACCCACACCAAGGCACATTATAATGAAAATACCTAACATACAAAATAAAGACAGAATTTTAAAGGCCGCGAGGGAAAAGAACCAAATTACATTCAGGGGGAAACCAATACGGATATCAGCAGATTTTTCAATCCAGACCCTAAAAGCTAGAAGGGCCTGGAACAACATTTACCAAGCCCTGAAAGAAAATGGATGCCAACCAAGATTCTTATATCCATCAAAACTTACCTTCAAATTTGACGATGAAATAAAATCCTTCCATGATAAACAAAAGCTAAAAGAATTTACAAAAAGAAAGCCAGCATTACAGAACATTCTCAGCAAAATATTCCATGAGGAAGAGATGAAAAACAAAGAAGCAAATCAGCAAAGGGAGGAATTATCCTAAAGGAATTGTCAAATAAAGGAGGAAGAAGTCGTGTCAAATAAATAAATAAATAAAATTTTAAAAATGAACCAAATGACCGGGAAACCAAATCATTTCTCTATAATAACCTGGAATGTCAATGGCCTGAATTCATCAATCAAAAGACATAGACTGGCAGACTGGATTAAAAAGAAAGATCCAACAATATGTTGCCTGCAAGAGACTCACCTCATAGAAAAAATACCCATAGACTAAAGGTGAAAGGATGGGGAAAAGCATACCATACACATGGACTCAGCAAAAAAGCTAGAGTATCCATCCTCATTTCCGATAATGTGGACTTCAAGCCAAAGTTAGTCAGAAGGGATAAAGAAGGTCATTTCATACTGCTTAAGGGAAGCATAAATCAGCAAGGTATAACAATCATAAACATCTATGCCCCAAACAGTGGCTCATCCATGTATGTCAAACAAATCCTTCTCAATTTCAGAAACCAAATAGACCACAACACAATAATACTAGGTGATTTTAACACGCCTCTCTCACCACTGGACAGATCTTCCAGACAAAAATTGAACAAAGAAACCATAGATCTCAATAACACAATCAATAATTTAGACTTAACGGACATTTATAGAATATACCATCCAACCAAGAGCGAATACACTTTCTTCTCAGCAGCACATGGATCCTTCTCTAAAATAGACCATATATTATGTCACAAAGCTAATGTTAGCAAATACAAGAAGATAGAGACACTAGCATGTATTCTATCAGATCATAATGGATTGAAGTTAGAAATAAATGAAAGAGTAAAACACAGAAACTATTCCAACATCTGGAGATTAAACAATATGCTATTATATGATGAATGGATAACAGAAGATATTAGGAAGGAAATTAAAAAATTCTTAGAGGTAAATGAGAACAAAGAAACATCATATCAAAATCTCTGGGACACTATGAAAGCAGTACTCAGAGGGAAATTTATTTCATGGAGCGCATTTAATAAAAGAAGTAAAACTCAACAAATAAACGACCTAACACTACAGCTCAAAGCTCTAGAAAAAGAAGAGCAGACCAGCACCAAAAGTAGTAGAAGACAGGAAATAGTTAAACTCAGAGCTGAAATCAATGAAATTGAAACAAAAGAAACAATACAAAAAATTGACAAAATAAATAGTTGGTTCTTCGAAAAAATAAACAAAATTGATAAACCTTTAGCCACACTAACAAAGAGAGGACGAGAGAAAACCAAAATCACTAATATTCAGAATGAACAAGGAAATATCACAACAGACAGGATTGAAATACAAAACATAACTAGAAGCTATTTTGAAAATCTATACTCCAACAAAATGGAAAATTTCGAAGACATCAACAGGTTTCTAGAGACATATGAATTGCCTAAACTGAACGAGGAGGACATACACAATTTAAATAGACCAATTTCAACTACTGAAATAGAAGAAGTCATCAAAAAGCCTACCAACAAAGAAAAGTCGGGGACCAGATGGGTTCTCAGCCGAGTTCTACAAACCCTTTAAAGAAGAGCTCATTCCAATACTTCTCAAAGTATTCCATAAAATAGAAGAGGAGGGAACCCTCCCAAACTCATTCTATGAAGCCAATATCACACTGATACCTAAACCAGACAGAGACTCATCAAGGAAAGAAAATTTCAGACCAATATCCTTAATGAACATCGACGCAAAATTTCTCAACAAAATTTTAGCAAATCGCATACAAAAACATATTAAAAAGATAGTGCACCATGATCAAGTGGGTTTCATCCCAGGGATGCAAGGTTGGTTCAACATCAGGAAATCAATAAACGTAATTCACCATATTACTAGACTTAAAGTCAAGAATCACATGATTATTTCAATAGATGCAGAAAAAGCATTTGATAAAATACAGCACCCCTTCATGCTCAAAACACTAGAAAAAATAGGGATAGTGGGAACATTCCTTAACATTGTAAAGGCCATTTATGCTAAGCCCATGGCTAATATCATTCTAAATGGTGAAAAACTGAAAGCATTCCCCCTAAATACTGGAACAAGGCAGGGATGCCCTCTTTCACCACTTCTATTCAACATCGTTCTTGAGACTCTGGCCAGAGCAATTAGACAAACCAAAGAAATTAAAGGGATGCGAATTGGAAAAGAAGAACTCAAACTATCCCTGTTCGCTGATGACATGATTATATATTTAGAGGAACCTGGAAATTCCATCAGAAAACTCTTAGAACTCATAAGTGAATTCAGTAAAGTAGCAGGTTACAAGATCAATGCCCATAAACCCAACGCATTTTTATACATAAGTGATGAATCTTCAGAAAGAGAAATTAGGAAAACTACCCCATTCAAAATAGCCTCGAAAAAAATAAAATACTTGGGCATCAATCTCACAAAAGAGGTGAAAGACCTCTACAATGAGAACTATACAACACTAAAGAAAGAAATTAAAGAACACCTTAGAAGATGGAAAGATCTTCCATGTTCTTGGATAGGAAGAATTAATATTGCCAGAATACCTAAAGCAATCCTTAGCAGGAAGAGTGAAACAGGGGGTATCGCAATACCAGATCTTCAACTCTACTACAAAGCAATAGTAACAAAAACGGCATGGTATTGATACCAAAATAGAAAGGTTGATCAATGGTACAGAATAGAGGACACGGACACAAACCCAAATAAATACAATTTTCTCATACTAGACAAAGGGGTCAAAAATATGCAATGGAGAAAAGATAGCCTCTTCAACAAATGGTGCTGGGAGAATTGGAAATCCATATGCAACAGAATGAAACTAAACCCATATCTCTCACCATGCACAAAACTAAACTCAAAATGGATTAAGGACCTCGGAATCAGACCAGAGACCCTGCAGATTATAGAAGAAAAAGTAGGTCCAAATCTTCACCTTGTTGGTCTAGGATCAGACTTCCTTAACAGGACTCCCATAGCACAAGAAATAAAAGCTAGAATCAACCACTGGGATAGATTCAAACTAAAAAGCTTTCTCTCATCAAAGAAAACTATCAGCAATGCGAAGAAAGAGCCTACAGAGTGGGAGAATATCTTTGCCAATCATACTTCAGATAGAGCACTAATCTCCAGAATCTATAAAGAACTCAAAAAACTACTCCAAGAATTCAAATAATCCAGTCGACAAATGGGCTAAGGAAATGAATAGACACTTCACAGAAGAAGATCTACAAGCAATCAACAAACATATGGAAAAATGCTCAACATCTCTAGTAATAAGAGAAATGCAAATCAAAACCACCCTAAGATTCCATCTCACCCCAATTAGAATGGTGATTATCAAGAATACGAGCAACAACAGGTGTTGGCAAGGATGTGGGGAGAAAGGTACACTCATACACTGCTGGTGGGGCTGCAAATTAGTTCAGCCACTCTGGAAAGCAGTGTGGAGATTCCTTAGAAAACTTGGAATGGAACCACCTTTTGACCCAGCTATCCCACTCCTTGGCCTATACCCAAAGGACTTAAAATCAGCATACTACAGAGATACAGCCACATCAATGTTCATAGCTGCTCAATTCACAATAGCCAGACTGTGGAACCAACCTAGATGCCCTTCAATTGATGAGTGGATAAAGAAACTGTGGTATATATATACAATGGAATATTACTCCGCCATAAAGAATGATAAAATTATGGCATTTGCAGGCAAATGGATGAAATTGGAGAATATCATGCTAAGTGAGATAAGCCAATCTCAAAAAGCCAAAGGACGAATGATATCGCTAATAAGTGGAGGATGACACATAATGGGGGGGAGGGAAGGTTTAATGTTAGGGTTAGAGTTAGGGTTAGGGAGGGGGGCAAGTATGGAGGAAGGAACTACTGTATAGAGGGTAAAGAGGGGTGGGAGGGGTAGGGGGAAGGGAAAAAATAACAGAGTGAATCAAACAACATTGCTCTATGTAAATTTATGATTACACAAATGGTATGCCTTTACGCCATGTACAGAGAAACAACATGTATCCCATTTGTTTACAATAAAAAAGAAAAAAAAAAGAAAAATGTTCAACATCTCTAGTAATAAGAGAACTGCAAATCAAAACCACCCTAAGATTCCATCTCACCCCAATTATAATGGTGATTATCAAGAATACGAGCAACAACAGGTGTTGGCGAGGATGTGGGGAGAAAGGTACACTCATACATTGCTGGTGGGGCTGCAAATTAGTTCAGCCACTCTGGAAAGCAGTGTGGAGATTCCTTAGAAAACTTGGAATGGAACCACCTTTTGACCCAGCTATCCCACTCCTTGGCCTATACCCAAAGGACTTAAAATCAGCATACTACAGAGATACAGCCACATCAATGTTCATAGCTGCTCAATTCACAATAGCCAGACTGTGGAACCAACCTAGATGCCCTTCAATTGATGAGTGGATAAAGAAACTGTGGTATATATATATACAATGGAATATTACTCAGCCATAAAGAGTGATAAAATTATGGCATTTGCAGGCAGATGGATGAAATTGGAGAATATCATGCTAAGTGAGATAAGCCAAACTCAAAAAACCAAAGGTTGAATGATATCGCTAATAAGTGGATGAGGACACATAATGGAGGAAGGGAGGGATTAGTGTTAGGGTTAGAGTTAGGGTTAGGGAGGGGGGCAAGAATGGAGGAAGGAAGGACTGTATAGAGGGAAAAGAGTGGTGGGAGGGGTGGAGGGAAGGGAAAAAAATAACAGAATGAATCAAACAACATTACCCTATGTAAATTTATGATTACACAAATGGTATGCCTTTATGCCATGTACAAACAGAGAAACAACATGTATACCATTTGTTTACAATTAAAAAAAATTGCTAATTCATGTAAGCATAAAAAAAAGATAAGATGAAGATAGTTCTATTTATCTCTAGGTATTGTGAAGATTAAATATCATATAAGAAACAAGTAATAACTGAAAAAAATGTAATGTCAATAGCTATGGTTAATCATCTAATATAAGTATCTAATGCTTAATATTTATGGGATTAGTACAAATACTTAGTATTTACAATCAATACACTTATATGTAATGATTGATATATGGTACCTATGCTACTGCAAGAAACTCCTAAATGATCTCCTTACCACTAATCTCACCATTTTCAATTCTCACTATGACAAAGTTATCTTTCCACAATAAGGTTTCAGTTCTTCCTACTGGTCCTCCAAGGCTTAGCTTGTATATCATCTCTCCCACAAAGTCATCCTACTTCTTTCCATAATCCTCTGTTGCCCTTCATATGATATTTATCTGTTATGGGTAATCTCTCTTACTTGATAGTGGTATATAAAATGAGAGAAGCTAGCACATGCTGTTTCCAATTTGAAAGGTACTGTTCAGCATTTTCATCACCTTTTCCCATTTACTCCTTAACAGTTCAAGAAATAGATGCTAAATATCTCGTCCAAGGACACTGGGTGAGTAGAATGGGGAGTCATTGCCTAAACCCAATCTTTATACTCCGAGACCATATTTCAATTGCTCTGCCTTGTACCTCCTGATATTCCCAGAACCTGCTATGGGATATATGCCTTTTCCCTCTTGGTATGCCCAGAACCTGCTACAGGATTTAGTAAATATTTTAGGAAAGAAAAAAAAATAGGACATAGTCAAATGTGTGTATGATTATGTTAAAATGAACCACATTATTATATATACGTATAATACACTTTAAAAAATAAATTACTACCAAAAAAAGTGGGAAGGAGAGTAACATAGCTCCCCTCTTTTTTAGAGAAAGCCCCTAAAGAACAATCCTCTAATAGACAACTACAAACACCAGAGAAACTACAGAAAGGGGACAAAATCTACCTGGGGTCTTTGGAGCATGAATAAGACAGTGAATTTTGAAAAGTTGTCAAAACTTAGGTGAAGAAACTAGAATGAGTTTTCAATGTTTACTCCTGTGGCCTGAGACAAACTGCAGTGATGACATGATAAAATCTATTAGTGGCTAATTCTCTGAGAGAAAGCCTTCCATCTTGGTCACCTGAAGAGCAGGGCAATGGATCCTGGGAAATCCAGTCACCAGAAAGTGAGGAGGCAACCTCAGATGGTAGAAATCTAAAGAAGAAGGGTTCCAGGTAATGGGTAAGAATTCTGAAATACATGGTGGATCCATGCAAACAATTCACCTAAAACTTAAAGAACTAGTCTGAGATCTAAATTTTCACAACAGTCAAGATACGCTTTCTAGTCTGATTGTAGCCAAATTAAGTGCCTGCTAACACTAAAACATGAACACTCTTTGGAGGATTAAAATAGTATACAGAGTTCCAACATATAAATACACAATGAACAGTACATAATCCAAAATTACTCAAATAACGAGGAACCAAGAACATGTGAACCATTCTCATGGGAAAAGACAAACATCAGAAGTCAATCAACAAATGACCCAGAATTGAGGGTTATCAGACAATGACTTTCAAAAAATTGCTCTGTAAGATGAAAGAAAAAATGCTGTAACGAATCAGAAGAGAGGACAGGCATCTCAGCAAAGAAACAGAAAGCAAAGAATGAACCTAAACACCTGAAATGAAATTAGCTGATTAAACTTAAAGCCATAAATGGAAATATCAAAAGAAATATTCAGTAAACTTAAAAATTAATCAATAAATAAATATCTTCCAATCTAAAGAAGAGAGAAGAATAATGCAGAGAGTCTCTAAAACTACTGGGTAAAATCTTGAAATCTCTAGAATATGCATTCTTTTAATCCAAAAAGAGAAAAGAAAGACTTGAGAAGGAAAAACTAAAGAAAGAACAGCTGAAAACATCCAAATATGGTAAAGGAAATACATACACACTGATCCACAGATTGAAGAACCTCAGAAAGCACTGAACAGTGTAAAGTATGAAGAAAACCACAGCCAGAAAATCATAGTCAAACTGCTGAAACCAAACATAAAGAGAAAAAACTAAAGTCAACCAGAAAATAAGCATATGGAAAAAAGAATAAGGAATACAGTGTAATTTGTTTTGATGAAAGAAAACTATCATCCTAGAATCCCATGTCCTTTAAGAATAAAGATGAAAAAAGCTATTTTTATATAAAATAAACAAAGGGAATCCACAACAAGAAGATACACACTAAAAGACATGCTTGCTAAAAGGATATTTTTTTCAGACTGAATGAATTTAATAGCAGAGATAAACACAGGTCTTTAAGAAAGAATAAAAAGTATCCAAAAAAGTAAACATTTGATAAATTTTAAAAATGAATTTTAATGTCTTTAAAATACACATAAACACTTCATGTGAAAACAGCAATACATGTGCCATGTGATCCAGCCACTGAACTCCTAGATATGTTTACCCAAGAGAAGTAAAAGCATTTCCACACAAAGACCTGCCCACAAATATTCATTGCCCACAATATTAACAATAATAACCAGTAGCCCAAAAGTGGATGCATGTGAAGCTCCAATCAACAGATGACTGAACAAACAAAGTGTGGTATATTCATACAATGAACTACTACCTGCAATTTAAAAGAACAAATTTCTGATACATGCAACTACAAGTATGAATATAAAAATACTGCACTGAGAAAAAGAAGCTACACACAAAGGGTCCATATTGTGATTCCATTTTTATAGAGTCCTAGAAAATACAAACTGATCTACAATGTCAAAAAAAAAAAAAAAAAAAAACAGATCAGTGGGTACCTGGAATTGAGGCACAGGGAAGACTGGACTGCAAAAAGGCAAGAGGAAACGTTGCAGGGAGGTGGGAATGTTCTATAACTTGACAATGGTACTCCTGTGTCAAAACTTATCTGTATATGAAATCCTTTAAATTACTATAGTTATTATATACAAAATATTCTTCTATTAAGTTGATTAAAACATTTTTGTCTTATAAAGTAAAGAATTTATTTCATTTGAGGCTTTTCCATATCTTCAAGTAAAGGGGGTGGGGGATTCTATATTCCAATAAAGGGGAAGACCCAGAAGTTTTAAAAAAGATCTGTCAGTTCAAGGTTCTCAACCTAAACTCTGGGATACACTCTTCCTATTAGGCCCTGACTTCCGTTTAGTTTTTATTTTTTTAAATTTGTTTATTTTTAAAATTTTTATAGACTGCATTTAGATTCATTGTACACAAATGGGGTACAAATTTTCCTTTCTATGGTTGTGCATGAGGTAGATTCATACCACTCATGTAATCATACATGTACAAAGGGTAATGATGTCTGTCTCAGTCCACCATCTTTCCTTCCCCTGCCCCCTCCCCCTAATTTCCCTCTATACAATCCAAAGTTGATCAAAACATTTTAAACTAAAAATAAAGTAGGAAGAAATGAGTTGAACCTAAGAGAATACATATGAGAGAGGTGGTGAAAAGGAAAGTTACCAGGATAAATACAATGCTGTGGCCTACATTGACTCCCAGGTAAGACCAAATAAAATGTATGTGAAGAAGGCAAAAGATAATCTTACATTTCTCAAAAGATAACCTCACATTTAATTGCTACATACTTTTAGGTCAATGCTTTTCTTCCACCTCTAACCCATAATTATCTACGAAAATCTGCTGACTCAGGACAAAATTCCTTGTACAAAAATATCTGGAAGTCAAAAGGCTCTGGGACATTTAATCACAAATTGCATCATAATTGTAGTTAATATTTCTTCAATAAAAATATTTTGCATGAGTAAATTTGCCTAGCTGATACAATGACTTGATTGTCTCAGAGTACTAAGATTTTATTTTAAATAAGCTATACCATCTCATCTAGCAATTGTGCTTCCTCTTTATTATTTTAAAAATCCATAAAACCATCTTGGGAAGCACATTTACATGTTCAGCACATCTGGTCCCACCATTGGCTTTGAATTGAATGGAAAGATGAAAACAGTAGGCTGTTAACTTACCAGGAAGGTTTTGCTTTTTAATATTAATATTTTCTTTTACTCTCTGAAGAGCTCCAACGTTTGATCCAACCACATAAATGAAAAAGAGTTTGGACTGAATCTGAATTAAATTTTTATTAGAAAATTTTTGAACCATTTCTATCATTCAGTTTTTTATTAAAAATCCTCCCCTATTTTCTACTTTAGGAACATTTAGAAGGGAAGGGTATTTGGACTACTGTATGGTAAACTGTACTTTCTAAAATAGAAGGAAGAAAATGAAAAAGAGAGCAGGCTGGGGAAGGAGATAGAGGAGGGGAAGGAAAGGGAGGAGAAAGTAGGAGTTTTAAATATTTTCTTCTCATAATTGTGTCATCAGTAAGTCCCTCGCGGTATTTTCAGAGTAAATGGAACTAGTATATGTCTTATGGGATTTATAAATTTATTTTGACAGGAAAAAAAATAAAGAAAACATTACTAATCGAATCAGAATAGGGCAGTTTTATTGTGATTTATGTGATCGTCAATATCACATAGAACCCTCTGGGCCTAAAAAATAGCAGACATTTGACTAAAGACTCTAAATTTAATAAAGTAAAGTAAACATACAGAAAACCTGGCAAGTAAGAAGTGACTTAGTAAATAGTTACATCCCCATCACAATATTCATCCTTTCTAGACCTCTTGGTTGGTCTTGTACAAAGTAGGAGTTTCCCTTAATGCAGGAATGGTGAACACCCACTTCAATTAAAAGAATGACCCCAGAGGAGAAGTAGAAGTTTTGAGCCTCCGGAGTTAATTCCCATACCTGTTTTTCAACCTTACATCCTAACTCAATGAAGAGTTCCAACATTCATTCCATTGCCCAAAACCACAACCTCTGAGCAGCAATCCATGCCGCTCCCTCGCTCTTGACAACAAAGCACTCACAGATCTCTTTGATTCTTCATCTAAAATAGAGCTAGATCTGAACACCCCCCTGTCACTTTCCAAGTGGAGATCTCCATTATCACTCCCCTAGACCAATGTAATATTTTCCTCAAATATTATGTGGATACCTCCTGTCCATTCTGCCCTTGACAGCCAGATCCACTTCTAAAACACAATTCCAGCTGATCCTCAGACAATAATACTCATGCTACCTACCATTGTTTTAAGTCTTTATGGTTAATATTGTGCTAACTGCTTAATATCAAGCAAGACCCTGATAGCTGAAACTTTTACTCTCTTCCTTAAAATTCTCTTATTTTATTGCCTCTAGGATATAATCCAAACTGCTTGGAAATGTAAAGAAGTAATCCTAAAATATTATTATTTTATCCTAAAAATATTATTGTTTTATTTTTTAGCTCCATTTCCTCTTAATGCCTGTTTTGAACTAGTAGCCAAACTTTGCGATTTCTTGCCTTGCCTTGGAGATTCTGATTAAATTAGAAACTGAAGTGTTTTATAAATGTCTAAATCTTTTGGAGAAACTAAATTATGTCAGATAACCTGGAAGATGAGGGGGGTGGAGAAAATGATAAGGTTAGAGGAAATAATGAAGGACATTGGGGTAAAATAGAGAAGTTCATGAACAATAGAGATCCATAGCCTACAGCTCAACCCAGAGTAGGAAGATGGAGAGACCTTAGAGAGGAAGGCAAATTAACTACCAAAGGAACCTATTTCCTACATGCTAGCATTCCCACCTTAGCAATGATTCTCATGGGTACTACAAAGTCATACTTGCAAGAACAAAAAGAACCATGAAATCTAGAATAATGGGTTTTCCATGATAATCACTATGAACAGATATCTCATCCCTACAAGGCCTTGGGAGCACAGAAATCTCCAAGAATAACAAGAATGATGCCTTTCTCATCAACTACTAAGGTATCCAATCATGGCAATACATAGTTACTATTTGTCAGCCCAGGAGCTGACAAATTTTTTCTGTAAAGGGCCAGACGGTAAATATTTTGCCCTAAATCGTGACCAATGCAATCTATCACAGTCATTCAACTCCGCTGTCATAACACAATACAACCAAAGACAATATGTAAATGAATGGATATGGCAGAGTTCCCATAAAACTTTATTTATAAAAACAAACAGTGGTTGCCTTGTAAGCACAAGGCCCTGGGTTCGATCCCCAGCACCACCAAAAAAAAAAAAAAAAATACAACAACAAAAAAAAAAAACAAAAAAAAAAAAAACAGTGGGCCATAAATCATCACCCCTAGCCTAGTACATTAAACAATAAGCTTACTGAGCTCAAAGATCATGTTTCCCTAAACTACCAAAAATTTATGAGAATTTACCAACTCTGAAAGGCTGAGCATCAGGGTTAATTAATGAAAATGAGAAAATCTGTGCTCTAATATAGCTTGGATTCTAATAAATGTGAGAGACAGTAAATAAAATCAATGTCCAAGAGCAATCATTATTATTCACCAATGGAGTAAGTTTCTACTGCCCAGCACAATAGTTAGTACCCAGGAAATGCTGAATATACTATTTGCTGAAAGAACCTGCCTGATATTTTAAAATTTTTATCTAACCCTCATTTTTCTTCTAAGAATCCAGAGGCCTAAGCTCCTGAAGCTTCCAGAAGAAAGCAGAGACTAACCTTAGAAGATTTGCCTCCAACGCTCATCATTTAGTGAAGCCACGGGCAGCTCCTGTGCCCAGCTCCCACCTGAGGAGTGGAAAGGACCAGGGGCTGAAAAACATCTTTAGCATGAGTGATTCTGTAAGGACACTGCCATCTGCTGAAATGACAGGAAACAAAACACTCTTGTGGTAGGATGAATGATGACACCACAAAGCTGTCAGAAAATGGAAAGACCTACCATGTTCTTGGATAAGCATAATTAATACAAATTGGCAATCAGAAACCCAGACTAGCCAAAGCAATTCTGAACAAGGAAGTGATGCAGGAGGCATCACAATATCCAATCTCAAATTATACTACAGAGATATGGCAGCAAAAATGGCATGGTATTGGCATCAAAATAGACATGAAGACCAATAGAATAGAAGACACAGGAACAAATCAAAATTTTTACAGCCATCTGATGCTTTACAAAGGTGCCAAAAATGTATATGGAGAAAAGACAGCCTTTCTAATAAATGGTGCTGGGAAAACTGAATATTCATATGTGAAAAAATGAATTTAGAGCTCTATCTTTCACCCTGAATAAAAATCAAATCAAGCCAGGCATGGTAGCACATGCCTACAATCCCAGCGACACAGGAGGCTGATGCAGGAGGATTGCAAGTTCAAAGTAAGCCTCAGCAACTTAGTGAGGCCCAAAGCAACCTTGGGAGTACTTGTCTCAAAATTAAAAAATAAAAAATAAAAATAAATTTGAAAATTAAATCCAAATGGATCAAAGACTTAGAAAACTTGGGATTGCTAGAAGAAAACATAGGATTACTCCATCATAGAGGTACAAGCACTGACTTCCTCTAAAGCCCAAAAAAGTAAAACCAAGAATCAATAAGTGAGATGCCATCAAGTCAAAAAGCTTCTGCACACAAAAGAAATGATGGAGAGTGAAGAGAATACTACAGAACAGGAGAAAACTCTTTTCAGCTACTCTTCTGACAGGGGATTAATATCCAGAATGTATTAAAAACTTGATGCCAAAAAACAAATCACCTACTCAATATATGAGCAAAAGAATGAAACAGAAACTTCTCAAAAGAAGAAATACTAATAGCCAAAAAATATGAAAAATATATTCAGCATCTCTAGCAATTAGGGAAATGCAAATCAAAACTACACCAAAATTTTATTTCACTCTAGTCCAAATGGCAATTATCAAGAACACAAATAATAGTAAATGCTGGCCACCCTCACATTCTTTTTTTTTTTATGGGGTACAAATTTTCATTTCTATGGTTGCACATGATGCAGATTCATACCATTCGTGTAATCATACACATACATAGGGTGAATGCACCCTCACATTCTTAATACTGCTTTCTTGCCTCCATTCTTCCCATCAGGATTCAGATGTACATGTTTTTTCCTGTTTTTACTTTAATTTTAATTTTTTCCCGTCAATTTCTTCATTTTATCTTTTCTAATTACCTATGTTATATAATTGGAAAGCATAAAGCTTAATCTTCAGAAATACTCCAGAATCCACACAAGAGAAGTGGAATATTCTCCAATGGGGACCTACCAGTTTGTCTCTGGGTAATTTCTAGATGTCAGAAAAAATTGCTAGAGATGCAGCTCAATGCTAGAGTGCATGCTTGGCCATGTGTAAGGCCCTGGTTTCAATCTCCATTACCAAAACTAAATTAAATAAATAAATAGCTAGCGGGCTACTCTAGGTTGGAAATAAAACAAATACAATAGAATCTCTCTGAGCACTAGGTCTAACATTTCCCCGTTGGTGGGAGAGATGTTCACTTTGCATTAGAAAAAAGGATAGTATCAGATAAGAGCCTTGTGCACTTACCCCATGGCTGCTCTTGGGAAACTCAAAGTCAGCAAAAAGCACTTCTGAGCCTTACAGTCATGGAAGCCTTCTTGGCAGGAGTACATCTTACCACTACTTTACATAACCTGCTTATTGACCAAAAATTGAATCTCTCTGAGCACTAGGTCTAACTAGGTGATTTTCTTCCTTATGATATAATGCAATTTTATTATATTGACCTGTAGAACAAATCAAATTTCAAAATGATTTTAAATCCATTTTTAAAGTTGTAATGCATCTGTACATATTAATTTTTTAAAGCTCCTTTACCCTAATAACAGGAATACTTAGATAAGTGAGCAGGATATTCTTAAAAAATATATCTAGCTCTAGTGCTATGTTGCTGGTGCTTCTAAACATTTGTTTTTACATAATCTTACTTTCAATTTTTCATGAAATTGTCTATAAACTTCAAAGTCAACATTTTATAGTCAACAGATATGAAATTAATGACTGTAATTGATTGTTTCAGTAGAACATCATAATATTTAGAGAATACTTTCTGTACAGGTGTTAAGTTTACCAGAGAACATAAAGCAATTCTGTTAAATGAAGGACATTAGCATTTTTTATATTATTTGGTTAAATATATAAAAATTCAGCCCAAACATGTCCAAAGGTATCCTATTTCTGCCTCTATTTAAAATATTTTTATTTGATAAAATAATTTACAAAGCAACAATGATTAAAATAATTTTCTTCATTGTGTCACCAAATTTAGATGCTACAAAATTATAGGGATTTTTGTTTTCGTTCCTTGCTGGAACAGAATATAAATGTACCTAATTAATATTAGGAGCTCCATCAAAAGAATCTTCCCTAAATCAAGGTATTCCTAACTTCCCATTTGGGGTATTAAGTCCTTGACTGACCATGAACTGCAGTTTTTAATCTCCTAGTAAAAAAAAGCTAGGCTTCCCTCCTCAGCTTCATAGATGCAGTTTTCCCTAACCTTCTACTCCTCTCTACCTGGCCACTTAATATAGCAAATGCCACAAGAAGAAAAGCAATCAGGGGTGATCCAAGATGGCGGACTAGAGGGTGACTGCATCTCCAGTTGCCCCAGAACTCAGGATTCAAGAAGGGGAGACATTGAGAGACTCGGACTAAGATAGAACCACGGGGTGAGTCTCCCCCACCCAGCAAAGCTCAGCTGGGCGGCAGACCCGGATTCGAGTGGCTTAGTAGAGAGGGACAGGGCAGATAGCGTCTCCCCCAGGCAGCTCGATGCAGTCTGGCAGTGGGCTCCGCCCACAGGGACAGATCCTCCAGCCTCTCGGAACAGGCCCCCCAGTGAGAGCCCTTCTGCACAGAAGCAGCGCGGCCAGCTCCCACCCGCCCTGCTGCCAGCTCCGGCCCGCCCGCAGGTTGCTTCAGTGACCAGCACAGGGCGCCAGGGACTCCCCCAAGCAGCCCAGCCCCCTCCGGCAGGAAGCACCTATCTAGGCTAGCTTCCTGGGGCAGACCGCCCAGTGATAGCCTCTTGACGCAGAGCCAGCCACAAGTTCCCAAGCCAGTGGAGATATTCGACACTCAAGCGGCTTCTGGGACCAGGGCTGGGCAGCCAGAGACCTCTCCAGGCAGCATTGTCCCCCTCCAGCTGCAGGCTTTTTCCACGGGGCGATCCAAGATGGCGGACTAGAGAGTGACTGCATCTCCAGTCGCCCCAGAACGCAGGATTCAAGAAGGGGAGGCATTGAGAGACTCGGACTAAGACAGAACCACGGGGTGAGTCTCCCCCACCCAGCGAAGCTCAGCTGGGTGGCAGGCCCGGATTCGAGTGGCTTAGTAGAGTGGGACAGGGCAGATAGCGTCTCCCCCAGGCAGCTTGGTGCAGTCTGGCGGTGGGCTCCGCCCACAGGGACAGATCCTCCAGCCTTTTGGAACAGGCCCCCAGTGAGAGTCCTTCTGCACAGAAGCAGCGCGGCCAGCTCCGGCCCGCCCCAGCCAGCTCCAGCCCGCCACACTGCCAGCTACAGCCCGCCCACAGGTTGCCTCAGTGACCAGCACAGGGCGCCAGGGACTTCCCCAAGCAGCCCAGCCCCCCTCCAGCAGGAAGCGCCTCTCTAGGCTAGCTTCTCGGGGCAAATCACCCAGTGAGAGCCTGTCTACGCAGAGCCAGCCACAAGTCCCCAAGCCAGTGGAGACCTCCAACCTACAACCAGCCTCTGGAACCAGGGCTGTGCAACAAGAGACCTCTCCAGGTCTCTCTCCCTGGAACCGGTAGCGGGCTAGGGGCAGCATTCTTCAGAAGCACTGCATTATCAAATTAATCCAAGACTTCTGGCTACTGAAGGCTGGTAGGTGATACACTGGAAATCTACAGGGTCACTATAAGCCAATAGAGGAAATCTACAATATCACAGAGTCCCATTGACATCTGACCAATATGAGAAAACAAGGGAAGAAAATGTCCGAAACAAACCTAGATAATATATAATAAAACCCAATGACAGCACAGCAGAAGAAATGTCCGAAAAGGAGTACAGAATGTACATAATTAAAACAATCAGGGAAGCAAATGAGGAGATGAAAGAACAAATGCAGGCATTAAATGAACGCACTAATCAACAGTTAAAAGAGCAAATAACAGAAGCAAAAGAGCATTTCAATAAAGAGTTAGAGATACTGAAAAAAAAAACAAACGGAAATCCTTGAAATGAAGGAAACAATAAACCAAGTTAAAAGCGCCATAGAAAGCATAAACAATAGGATAGATCACCTGGAAGACAGAACTTCAGATATTGAAGACAAAATATTTAATCTTGAAAACAAGGTTGACCAAACAGAGAAGATGGTAAGAAATCATGAACAGAATCTACAAGAATTATGGGATATCATGAAGAGGCCAAATTTAAGAATAATTGGGATTGAGGAAGGCTTAGAGAAACAAATCAAAGGAATGAACAATCTATTCAATGAAATAATATCAGAAAATTTCCCAAATCTCAAGAATGAAATGGAAAACCAAGTACAAGAGGCTTATAAGACTCCAAATATGCAAAATTACAACAGACCTACACCAAGGCACATTATTATGAAAATACCTAACATTCAAAATAAAGACAGAATTTTAAAGGCCGCGAGAGAAAAGAATCAGATTACATTCAGGGGAAAACCAATAAGAATATCAGCAGATTTTTCAGTCCAGACCCTAAAAGCTAGAAGGGCCTGGAACAACATTTACCAAGCCCTGAAAGAAAATGGATGTCAACCAAGTTTTATACCCAGCAAAACTTACTTTCAGATTTGACGATGAGATAAAATCCTTCCACGATAAAGAAAAGCTAAAGGAATTTACTAAAAGAAAGCCGGCATTACAGAACATTCTCAGCAAAATATTCCACGAGGAAGAGATGAAAAACAACGATGTAAATCAGCAATGGGAGGAACTAGCCTAAAGGAATAGCCAAATAAAGGAGAAACCAAATCATGTCAAAAAACAAAAATGAGTCCAATGAATAGGAATACAAATCATATCACAATAATAACTGTGAATGTTAATGGCCTGAACTCATCAATCAAAAGACATAGACTGGCAGATTGGATTAAAAAGAAAAATCCAACAATATGCTGCCTGCAAGAGACCCATCTCATAGAAAGAGATACCCATAGACTGAAGGTGAAAAGATGGGAAAAAACATACCATGCACACGGACACAGCAAAAAAGCTAGAGTATCCATCCTCATTTCAGATAATGTGGACTTCAAGCCAAAACTAGTCAGAAGGGATAAAGAAGGACATTACATACTGCTTAAGGGAAGCATAAATCAGCAAGATATAACAATCATAAATATCTATGCCCCGAACATTGGCTCATCCATGTACGTCAAACAAATCCTTCTCAAATCCAGAAATCAAATAGACCACAACACAATAATACTAGGCGATTTTAACACACCTCTCTCACCGCTGGATAGATCGTCCAAACAAAAATTGAATAAAGAAACCATAGATCTCAATAACACAATCAATAATTTAGACTTAACCGACTTATATAGAATATACCATCCAACAAAGAACGAATACACTTTCTTCTCAGCAGCACATGGATCCTTCTCTAAAACAGACCATGTTTTATGCCACAAAGCTACTGTTAGCAAATACAAGAAGATAGAGATACTACCTTGTACTCTATCAGATCATAATGGACTGAAATTAGAAATAAATGACAGAATAAAAAACAGAAACTTCTCCAATACCTGGAGATTAAATAATACTCTATTATATGATGAATGGATAACAGAAGACATCAGGAGGGAAATTTAAAAATTCTTAGAAGTAAATGAGAACAAAGACACATCATATCAAATCTCTGGGACACTATGAAAGCAGTACTGAGAGGAAGATTTATTTCATGGGGCGCATTCAACAAAAGAAGTAGAAATCAACAAATAAACGACTTAACACTACAGCTCAAAGCCCTAGAAAAAGAAGAGCAGACCAACACCAAAAGTAGTAGAAGACAGGAAATAGTTAAAATCAGAGCTGAAATCAACAAAATTGAAACAAAAGAAACAATCGGAAAAATTAACAAAATAAATAGTTGGTTCTTTGAAAAAATAAACAAAATTGATAAACCCTTAGCCATGCTAACAAAGAGAAAAAGGGAGAAAACTCAAATTACTAAAATTCGGAATGAACAAGGAAATATCACAACAGACACGAGTAAAATACAAAACATAATTAGAAGCTATTTTGAAAATCTATACTCCAGCAAAACAGAAAACCTCGAAGACATCAACAAGTTTCTAGAGACATATGAATCGCCTAAACTGAACGAGGAAGATATACACAACTTAAATAAATCAATTTCAAGCAATGAAATAGAAGAGGTCATCAAAAGCCTACCAACAAAGAAAAGTCCGGGACCAGATGGGTTCTCAGCCGAGTTCTACAAAACCTTTAAAGAAGAGCTCATTCCAATACTTCTCAAAGTATTCCATAAAATAGAAGAGGAGGGAACCCTCCCAAACTCATTCTATGAAGCCAATATCACCCTGATACCTAAACCAGACAGAGATACATCAAGGAAAGAAAATTTCAGACCAATATCCTTAATGAACATCGACGCAAAAATTCTCAACAAAATTTTAGCAAATCGCATACAAAAATATATTAAAAAGATAGTGCATCACGATCAAGTGGGTTTTATCCCAGGGATGCAAGGTTGGTTCAACATCCAGAAATCAATAAATGTCATTCACCATATCAACAGACTAAAAGTTAAGAATCACATGATTATTTCAATAGATGCAGAAAAAGCATTCGATAAAATACAGCATCCCTTCATGCTCAAAACACTAGAAAAAACTGGGGTAGTGGGATCATTCCTTAACATTGTGAAGGCCATCTATGCTAAGCCCATGGCCAATATCATTCTAAATGGTGAAAAACTGAAAGCATTCCCCCTAAAAACTGGAACAAGGCAGGGATGCCCTCTTTCACCACTTCTATTCAACATTGTTCTTGAGACTCTAGCCAGAGCAATTAGACAAACCAAAGAAATTAAAGGGATGCGAATTGGAAAAGAAGAACTCAAACTATCCCTGTTCTCTGATGATATGATTGTATACTTAGAGGAACCTGGAAATTCCACCAGAAAACTCTTAGAACTCATAAGTGAATTCAGTAAAGTAGCAGGTTACAAGATCAATGCTCATAAATCCAACGCATTTTTATACATAAGTGATGAATCTTCAGAAAGAGAAATTAGGAAAACTACCCCATTCACAAAAGCATCAAAAAAAATAAAATACTTGGGAATCAATCTCACAAAAGAGGTGAAAGACCTCTACAATGAGAACTACAGAACACTAAAGAAAGAAATTAAAGAAAACCTTAGAAGATGGAAAGATCTCCCATGTTCATGGATAGGAAGAATTAATATTGTCAAAATGGCCATACTACCAAAAGTGCTATATAGATTCAATGCAATTCCAATTAAAATCCCAACGATGTACCTTACAGAAATAGAGCAAGCAATTATGAAATTCATCTGGAAGAATAAGAAACCCAGAATAGCTAAAGCAATCCTCAGTAGAAAGAGCGAAGCAGGTGGTATCGCAATACCAGATCTTCAACTCTATTACAAAGCAATAGTAACAAAAGCGGCATGGTATTGGTACCAAAATAGACAGGTAGATCAATGGTACAGAATAGAGGAAACGGACACAAACCCAAATAAATACAATTTTCTCATACTAGACAAAGGTGCCAAAAATATGCAATGGAGAAAAGATAGCCTCTTCAACAAATGGTGCTGGGAAAACTGTAAAACCATATGCAACAGAATGAAATTAAACCCTTATCTCTCACCCTGCACAAAACTCAACTCACAATGGATCAAGAAACTCGGAATCAGACCAGAGACCCTGCATCTTATAGAAGAAAAAGTAGGCCCAAACCTTCAACTTGTTGGCTTAGGAGCAGACTTCCTTAACAGTACTCCCATAGCCCAAGAAATAAAAGCAAGAATCAACAACTGGGATAGATTCAAACTAAAAAGCTTTCTCTCAGAAAGGAAACAATCAGTAATGTGAAGAGAGAGCCTACAGACTGGGAGAATATCTTTGCCAATCATACTTCAGATAGAGCGCTAATATCCCGAATCTATAAAGAACTCAAAAAACTCTACACCAAGAATACAAATAATCCAATCAACAAATGGGCTAAGGAAATGAACAGACACTTCACAGAAGAAGATGTACAAGCAATCAACAGATATGTGAAAAAATGTTCAACATCTCTAGTAATAAGAGAAATGCAAATCAAAACTACCCTAAGATTTCATCTCACCCCAATTAGAATTGCGATTATCAAGAACATAAGCAACAATAGGTGTTGGGGAGGATGTGGGTAAAAAGGTACACTTATACATTGCTGGTGGGGTTGCAAACTAGTGCAGCCACTCTGGAAAGCAGTATGGAGATTCCTCAGAAAGCTTGGAATGGACCCACCATTTGACCCAGCTATCCCACTCCTTGGCCTATACCCAAAGGACTTAAAATCAGCATACTACAGAGATACAGCCACATCAATGTTCATAGCTGCTCAATTCACTATAGCCAGATTGTGGAACCAACCCAGATGACCTTCAGTTGATGAATGGATAAAGAAACTGTGGCATATATATACAATGGAATATTACTCCGCCATGAGGAATGACAAAATTATGGCATTCGCAGGCAAATGGATGAAATTGGAGGGTATCATGCTAAGTGAGATAAGCCAATCTCAAAAAACTAAAGGACGAATGATCTCGCTGATAAGGGGATGAGGACATACGGGGGTGGGGGGTAGGAGGGGTTGGTGTTAGGGTTAGGGTTAGGTTTAGGGTTGGGGATAAGGAGGGTGGTAAGAATGGAGGAAGGAAGGACTGTATAGAGGGAAAAGAGGGGTGGGAGGGGAGGGGGGAAGGGAAAAAATAACAAAATGAATCAAACAACATTGCCCTATGTAAATTTATGATTTTTAATTAAAATTAAAAATTTAAAAAAAAAAAGGAAGAAGGGAAGAACAGTGTATGTATTCATATTAAGGAAGAACACAGACATTCTTAGACTATTTGCAAGGTATTCTGGTATTTTTAATGAAATAATTTGTTTTCTTATTAAAGAGTTTTAGAATTTATAGAAAAAAAAAAAGAAAGAAAGAAAGAAAAGCAATCAGTATGCTTGCACTACCCAGTGAATTTCCCTTCTTTCTAGAGTCTTGGCTCCTGAAGTCCTGACTGCCTTAATAACAATCTGATAATTAAAACAGCTTTGTCAAATGTCTCCCATTTTTCTAGTGTTTTATGTGGGAAGTTTGGTCAGTTGTAAACTAATCATCATAGTCTAGGAACTAAACCTAAGAAAAAGCATGCATTACTGATAGGCAAAGACTAAACTTTAGAGAAGTCTTAAGCACAGTTCTGATAGCAGGGAAGTTCATGGTACTTGTTATGATTTAGATATGAGCACATATGTGAAACAACTAAAGAATGTTCAGGAGTGCAATCATTAGATTATAAGTGTTGTAACCTTACTAGTGAATTAATCCACTCATGGATTAACTGGATGGTAACCATGGAGATAGGGTATGACTGGAGGAAGTAGGTCACCAGGGGTGTACCTTGGGTTGATATTTTTGTCCTTGGTGAGCAGAATTCTTTCTCTGCTAACTTCTTCCTATGTCCTGAGCTGCTTCCCTCCACCATGTCTTTCCATCATGATGCTCTGCCTTAGCTTGAACCCAGAGCTATGGAGTTGACCAACCATGAACTGAACCTCTGAAGCTATGAGCCAAAATAATTTTTTTCCTCCTATGCATTGTTCTTATCAGGACTTTGGGTCACACTGATGAAAAAAAAAAAAGCTAACTAAAACAGTATTTATACTTATAGGAAATTAGATTCCACTCAGACTTATGCATGTTGGTATGAGCACTGAGGTCCCTTGATTAACTTTCTTCAGCTTCTATACCAAACCCAGCCGGGGTTCTACAAGACTATCCTCCCTTACACTCCTCACCTCTGCATCCACCTTGATTCATCCCAGGCCAGCAGGACTTCCTGTGTTCTTGATGAGAAACTGCTGTTCTTAGATACCTGTCCCCTATACATCTCAATACTCCAAAACAACTCAGGGAATAGGTCCAAGGAATACAAACACACCTGAAGCAACTAGACAGCATAGACAAGAAGCAAGAAGTTTAAAATAGATTAGTTGGCTTCATGCTAAGAGCAATCTCTCAATCCTCACAACTCTGATGGTTGTCCCCACACAACAGACAAAGAACAGTTTCGAGATGATAAAAATTCTTGCCTAGGGCTGAGTGTGCAACTTAGTGACAGAGCATTTGCCTAGCATGCTCACGGCCCTGGGTTTATCCCAGCACTGCAAAAACAAACACTTGGCCTAGAATAATATGGCTGGTGAATAGTAGAGCTAAAATTAGAATTTGGATCTCCGGACCCCAAATGGATTTTCATTACCCCATAGTCACCTACCTTGATGAAGACAATATGACTTTCCCAGGCACTAAAAACAGATGGTTCTACTGTCCGCTCTATTGAACAAGCATTACCCAATACCTACCCTGAATCACTGGATGGTGAAGAGAAAGAGCAGGTGACCTAGGATAGAACTCAAGGGAACACCAACATTTAGGGACATGCAAGAGGCTAGGTGAGCATTCAAAGAATGCCATGTCCTCAGCTTCATCTAGCTTTGGAGGCAGTCAGCAGCCAGATGCAGTAGCTGAAGAATGAGCCCTATCCCTACTTTCAGATCCTCCAGGATCTTGCACATATGTGGTAAAGCAGGCACATGTTTCCTTATCACATAGTAACTTTTTTCTGTGGAAAATATTTTTTTAAATCCAAAGAAACAAACAAATTACCCTTATGAGCCTAAAGCAGGAGTCTGTAAACAAAGTCACATTCATTCTCTTACACTGACAGAGATTAGTAGTTACAATGGAGATTGGTTTCTCTTGGGCCCACAAAGCCCAAAACATTTATTACTATCAGATCTTTATAGGAAGAGTTTGCCAACACTCAGGAAAAAACATTTAGGAGGAAATACATATTCCTTGGATGACTGATTCTAACTAAACTGTATGACTCCCAGAACTCTTTAGGACACAAATAGATGAGATTTTATACAAGGTAATAGGAGAAGGAAAAAAAGGAAAAGGATATGTGGGCAAGCTCTGATGGATTCAAGGGAGAAGCTACATGCAACGTGGGATAAAGGATCGAGGAGGACACATAGCTCAAGGTTTAAAAAGTTCCAAGTAACAAAAATCTATTCAACAACTCCAGAAGAATTCACATGTGCCTCACACGTGCTAAGGAAAGGAAGTCACGTCTTTTTCATGAAGGGAGGAACCCTGACTTAGACCTTAGAAATAAGTTGTACTATTAATCCTTCCAGGATAGCATGGTCTGTTTAATCTTCTCCCCCTGAGTCTGTTTCCCTCTTCTGTCTCCTCTTTTCTCCTCCTCCTTCTCAATATGCATCTCCTCCATATTCATCTTCTTTTTATTCTTCTCTCTCTCTCCTTCCCTCCCTCCCTCTCTCCTTACTGCCTGTATCCCATTTAGCTAAAACAACAAGAAACCACAGTTCTGGTGTTATATAACTTCCCAACTCTCCAAAACAACTGACACTTGTTTCTATAACAAATCCCAATTCCTGGAAGAAAAAAAAATGCATCAGCTTTACTTGGTGCAGGTGCTTCCTCATGGTGCTTGTCCTGGCTCTGTGGCCCTTTCCCTGCTTCGTTCTGCACCCCAGGGCCATGTTCCACAGGAAGTGTTCCCAAGCTCTCCTGACAGCTGCCTCTGGTGAGTCCAGCCAATAGAGACTGGGAAACCAAGGAAGCAGAAAGCTAGGTAATTTCCCTTCCTGCTCTGCCTTAAAAGGCATCTCAAATAGGGGATATATCTTCCCGTGGACCTGTTTGCTGCTGTCAGGCCTTCGGTGATTCCAGTATCTGACTGGTGACCCCTCTTTCTGCCCTCAGGTAATTCCATCTACTCCCTTGATCTCTTCCAGCCTGGGGGTAAGTAATGACGTCTTGGCTGTTGTGACTCTCTGGGTTGCCTGACTGCCCTCTGAGGCTTCCCAGCTCTTCCATCCCTTGAGTTCTGATTACCTAAATTTCCTATGTTTTAAATACTTAGTTTAATCTGCCCTGGTCAATCTTCACAGAATCACCAATCAGCTGGGGATGGTAGGAAAACATTGTCCTCTTTTCAATCTTTGATGGGGTACGGACAAGGAGACAAACTGACAAATGTCCTCTGCTCCTGATGCAAGAGATGCAGAGATAAGGGAAGCCACACATTGCAAGGACCCTAACTCAATATTGAGAGCACTGGAGAAAGAAGTCTTTGTTCCCCCATTTTCTTTCAGTCACCTTGACCTTGGCCAGTCTAGTAAGATAGATTTAAGGCTACTCAGGGTCAAAGTTTTCCCAAGGCTAACATGAATGTAGACGAATTCTTCACCTGGTTGAACTAGAAAACAAATCATTCTTTGTCAAACGCAAAGTCGTTATTTTCTTAAACACAGAAGAGAAACAGGCAAAGCCTGTGAATTGTGAGTGCACCTCTATATTTCAAGTGTGAAACTTCATTTGGTGGGAATGTCAAGTATTTGTGAGTTTATAGCTCATTAAGTCCATCTGTACCATGCTTCAGTGAATGGAGTTCTATTTTCAGGGTACATGCACACTTGTTTCTAATGATCCTCACAATAAAAAATAAGACCCGACTCAAGTACCACAACCATGGAATAATCAGTATGAGTCAGAAAAACTCACCTCCGCCTCCAGAAGGAGCTAGCTTTAAGTTTGCTCAAGTTATTTTACTGCCCACTTAAGCTCTAAATTCCATACTGGGAGGATTACCTGTATTTCCAAAGTTCCCTTTTAAGGAACAAAGAACTCTTCGCAGGACAGGGAGCACCTACGGCTCATGAAATGGGGGATAAGGACAAAGCTGGTCATTCTGACATTCAGAGGAAAAATGTGTTGAAAAAATTAAAAAACACTCCTATAGTTGTCTAAGTGTAATGAGCCATGGTGTATGGAGTGACCCATTTTTGTGGCAATTTCTGAGTAAGAAAGTAGAGAATTGATGAAGTACTTTAAAAGGGAATGTGTTCCACAACAAGAAAAGATTACAGAACTTTTTTTAATAGATTGTGGTTTCACCTGGTGCCACCAATTCACGTTTTCAGCTAGGAGCAGAAATTTACAGACTTGAGTGCTTGAGCCACCAACTGTGTTCTTTAGGCAGGGCCTCCATCTAGTGGTTTGCCCTAGAAATTAACCTGTGCCTTTATTAAACACTATTTTACAAACATCATGAAAACAGAGAAATAAAGCTTCCCAGGATAGCCTGGCAGAGGGAAATCTCTCCCAAAATCCCAAATCCTGATTGCGTCTGCCAAGAGAAGCAGAGTTCTTAATCTCTAGATTTTGTCATACACTCTCCATTTTTGGAGATCTAGTATTCGGTGTATTTCTTTGCACATAAAAGAAAAATGTGATTTCTAATCATCAAAAGGAACAAAGATGTGTGTGCGGTATGTGTTGGGTTGGGATATGCTTTGGAAGAGCTTAGTTATGGGATAGAGAGGACAAGTGGCAATTGCTAAAGTTGAAGGTGAAAGATCCATATCAGTAAGAACAGCAAAAGATGTTTGCAATGAAGGTTTGTTGGACAATGAGATAAAGGCAGATGCGCAATCTTACAAGGGAGGAACAGTGTGGTACCCCCAAAGAACCAGGAAGAACAGTCAAAATGGGACAAATATCAGATGGGATATACATTGTTTATGATCCTGAACAAGGGATCTCAGAGAGTTCTCTGCTCCTGCCAGCATGCAGCCTTGAACAAGTTCTTCTCTATTTGAACACTCTTTATCACTGTATCTTTTTTCTGATGGGTTTCAATTTTTTATTTTTGATTAACATGTGTTAATTGATATTAATGGGATTCAGTGTGCTATTTCCATCATCTTTTCTTTATGTGTTTTAATTAGTTATACATAAACAGTAGAATGCACTTTGACACATTAAACCTAAATGGAGTATAACTTTTCATTCTTCTGGTTGTACATGATGTAGAATCACACCTGTCTTGTAGTCATATATGTACATAGGATAATAATGTCAGATTCATTGTACTCTCTTTCCTACCCCTTACCCCTCCCCACCCTTCCACTCCTGTCTATCTTAAAGCTTCTTTGGACAAAGATCTTGGCAGGTCTGATGAGTGCTATGGACGTTCTTCTACTATTTACATGAAATATCATACACAATTTTGATGGTTTAAGGATATCCCCAAAGCCCATTCCTGATCTCTAGATTCACTATCATATAAAAAGTAGGCCTGTGACTATTTTTGCATTGGTGAAGCTTTCTCCATTCTTGAAGATTCCCTGTGTCCAATCTTAAACATTCTGCAGTGTCTTCTCTGTGTTCTCACACACCATTGGAAGTTGTTGATTCTGTTTTCATCATTGTTCATTTTCCCTTGTGTTTTCCATCACTCCTTTGCATCCTTCTTTCTTCCTCTACGTGGGTTTTTTTGTTTGTTTGACATGTTTCCTTTCAACTACACTAAAAGCAAATTATTTGCTCTCATTTTATTGTTTTTAAAATTTGTTTTAATTAGTTATACATGACAGTATAATGTACTTTGGTACATCACAAATAATGGAGTATAATTTCTCATTCTTCTGGTTATACATGATGTAGAATCCCACCGACTGTATAACACCAACAGAACAAATAACCCAATCAATAAATGGGCTAAGGAACTAAACAGACACTTCACAGAAGAAATACAATCAATCAACAAATATAAGAAAAAATGTTCAACATCTTTAGAAAATTAGAGAAATGCAAATCAAAACTACTCTAAGATTTCATCTCATCCCAGTCAGAATGGCAATTATCAAGAATATAAACAACAATAATTGTTGGCAAGGATGTGGGGGAAAGCCACACTCATACATTGCTGGTAGGAATGCAAATTGGTGCAACCATTATGGAAAGTGGTATGAAGTTTCCTCAGAAACTTATTTGCTTTAGCAAATAAAATAAAGGACATTTTTTATGCCTATTAAGAAATAATCAAAAACTGTGATATGGAAAAGCAGATGAGAGATAGTATACAGGAAGAGAATTATAAGAAACTGTGATGGGTGTTAAAATAAAGTAGGGAGGTGCAGAAAGACACCAGATCAAGAAAGACACTTTGATTTTAGGACAGCAGCTTTCAACTTTGGGGAGTTTAAAACACATTTTCAAGTATTAGAGATCTTGTTCACATAGGTGAATTTATGGCAGATTTTTTTCCTCAAAGATAACCAAAACAAACTTTTGTTCAAATGGGACTTGGCATTCCACCCAGGTGGGTCTGTGACCCCTTCCCTTGAATTCAAGTGGTCTGTGATTCACTCGTGACCAATACATTTCAGTGGAAATAAATTCCAAAGCTAGGTTAGAAAAAGGAGCGTCCCTCTGCCTTGCCCAGGGAAGGCTGGTAAAGCCTGCTGGAGTTCACACAAACAGGCCACAGGTAGAAGCCCTAAGGCTGTCTGAAGGAGAGACATGGGAGAGCCATCTGGTTGGTCCCCAGCTGATTCAGCTGCTAATGACTGAAACTACATAAAAGACCCCAGAACCTGGCACACACCTGTAATCCCAGCAGCTCAAGAGGCTGAGGCAGGAGAATCACAAGTTTGGAGCCAGTCTCAGCACCTTACCCAGATCCTGTCTCAAAATAAAATAAAATAAGGACTGGGCATGTGGCTTAGTGATTGACTGCCCCTGGGTTCAATCTCTGTCTGGTATTTAAATTTAAAAAAAAAAAGTAAAAAAATAAAAACCAACAAAACAGAACCATCCAGTAGAGTCTTACCCCACAAAACCCAGAGAAATGATAAAACAATTGTCATCTTTATAAACCACTAAGTTTGGGGATAATTTGTTATACAGAAATAATTGGAATATAATGAAATACTTAAAACAATTTTAAACAAGTCTGTAATCATTAAAATGTAATCATCATTACAGAGTCATTGTGACTTGCACAGTCTATAAAAACATCCTCAGTTTCTTGCTCTGATTCCCCTTAGCAGGGTTCCCTTTTGAGGAGGCTCAAGCTCTAGTAAATACTCTTTCTTTGGTCCTTCTTGATGTCATTCTCCCACATGCTGCCAGCAGTGCCTCCCTGACCAACTCAACACAGTGCTTCCTTTAGCACACTAAGTCACTAGCGGGAGTACCTGGAATCAAAATCCATTGGCTCAGCCAGCACTCAGATCTTGGTGTCTAATACCATTCTCCAATGAAGGAACCGGGGACCTTTGGAAAAATGGCTGCTTCCACGGTGGAGGCAGGCAAAGCACGAGATGAGCATAGGGCATAATTCAATACCAGAGAGCAAAAAAGTGTTCAAAGAGCAAAGAATGGTCAAAGATACTCAGGAGTCACCCGAAAGAGCTCCCAGGGGTCAAAGCAGAGAAAATTTGAACAGCAAAATAACATTGTATTTGATTGTTATCCAAAGTACAAAAAGTTCATGATTCCTCCTTTTGTAGATAAGTTACACAATAATGAATAACAATAGTTGTGTTCATATATTACTATGTTCTAAAGTGTTCTAAACACTGTCTATTACTATTTTAATTCTTATAGCGCCCTATGAGGTATAAACTATTGTTATCACTTACAGTTGAGGAACACAAGACACAAATAGAAAGTGATACCATTTGTACAGCACGTTGAAGGTACTGTCAGGCATAAGAAACCATCTGAGGATCTGGGTGCATGGGTATTGGCCACTTGAGGCCCTATCCAGTCACTCAAGAGTTGAGTGTGGGCTAGGGACATAGCTCAGTTGGTAGCATGCTTGCCTTGCATGCACAAAACCCTGGGTTCAATCCCTAGTATCAAAAAACAAAACAAAACAAAACAAAAAAAAACAGTTGAGGGTACTAGTGAACAGTTTTAAGACACATTAAGAAGCTCCACTACCATTCCTAAATGTTCCACAGCCTAGGACAAATCTAGATTTATCTGGCACCAAAATTTGACCTCTCAAGTTCTTTACTCTAAAATAAAAATAGCAAATGCCGGTGCTATGATAATACTTAAGATTATACAATCATATTAAGATTCAATGTAGAGGACTGGGGTTGTGGCTCAGGGGTAAAGCGCTTGCCTAACATATGTGAGATACTGGGTTCAATTCTCAGCACCACATATAAATAAAAGAAAAAAAATAAAGGTCTACCAACATCTAAAAATAAATTCTAAATAAAATAAAAGAAGATTCAATGCAGAGTATGAGAAAGTGTACGAAGTCTTTCAGTGCCCTGAAGAATATGGAGTTGGTAACTTATTAAGTAAAGAGTAAAGTATCTGCCCAAGCAAGAGGCCCAGGACCAACTTGCTCAGTGGAGATACAAAGTCTCTCAAGCAGAACTCAGCTAATCCAAACTCTGTTCCACAAATTTTAGCTGAGTTCCACTTTCAAGAAAAGAAGCACATGAGCGAACAAGGTGAATTCATTTTCTTCGAACTAACACAAAAATTACAACAACATCCAGAGGGTTTCTGGGGTCAGAACAACTCAAAGTCCAGCCTCCACCCCCTACCTCCACATGTTATTACAATAAAGAATAATGACACTGTGAGACAGAGCAGAGAACAGATGGTGAAGAGGGGAAGTCAACGGGGGGAATTTTCACTACAAAGCACCTGCTATGTGCTAAAAACTTTGCAGGACTTCATCCAGCATCATTTATTGATCTTCCTTTATTTTTAGGAAAGTATCAGTAACCTCATTTCACATGTGAACCCAAGGTTCAGAGAGGTACAATAATTTACCAAGGGTCACCCAGTTAATAAATCATGAAGATAGTATTTGAGTCCAGTTGTGACTGGTTCCAAAACCCAAGTGTCTCTTTGTAAAACCACAACCAAGGAAGGGTACTTCAGGGTAAAGGCTATTCCCTAAAGACAGTGAACTAGAAAGTATCTCATGGTTTAATGATGGAATGCAGGTCTCAAACTCCATCTTTGTAAGAAGGGATCAATCCACAAATAGAAACAGATAACACATTCTTCCCAGTAATGTAGGTAAAACAGCAGAAAACAGCTCAATAAGGATAATCAGGAATCAGGCATGAAGGCTGAGTTACAGAGGCAGATTCCTGTCTTGGGGAACAGAAAATGATTTCGTTAATTTCTCTCCTTCCTTGTGATTCCATGAGATCAGGAATTCAGGCACAGCTCAGATAAGGAGTCCTTCTGCTTCACCTGGCATAGCTGGAGTTATCCACCTGATAACACCCACTGATAGCCAGATCCTGTGAATAATCCAAAAATGCTCTGCTCACATGTATAACCTCAAGTCTCCTCTGCATGACTCCCCTTTCTCTATGACTTCTTCCTTTAAGTCTAATTCAGGTATCATCTCAGAACAGCAATGACAGGGTGATCAGAACCTTTTTTGTTTGTTTGTTTGTTTTGTGGGGGAGGGGGTTTCTCTTTGAACTAATTTTCAACTCAGGGACAAATTGCAAAAATAGTACAGCAAGTTCCTGGATACCCATCACCCAGATTCCACTAATGTTAGCATCTTAGACACCTTACTACATCATCAATCCAAGAAATGATTATGGTACAATACTATTAACTAAATAAGAGATCCTTTTGAATTTCACCTACTGATGATCTTTTTCTATCTCAAGGTCCTATCCAGGATTGCACATGGTATTTAGTAGTTACTTCTCCTTAGCCTCCTCCAATCTACAGCAGTCCATCAACTTCCACAGCTGTCCGTTGTCTTGACACTTGGACAGGTATTCACCAGTCATTTTGGTAGAGCTGCTCTCAATTTGGCTCTCTCTGATATTTTTTCATAACTGGAATGACTGCCTTCTGAGAATGGAGGGAGCTTCCTGCCCTGCAGCCTGGAGGGGGAGACTTCCATTGCATTCCTTGGTTAAAGCAAGGATGGGGAGAGCCCCAAGTCAAGACCTCTGAATGTGAGAATCAGATCAACCTGCAGAAATGGAAGCAGTAGATAGTGTCTATCTTTGAAGATTTTCTATCACCATTGGGTTTTCAAAAATACTTTAAAACCCACTTAACAAGAGAACTAAGAAATCTGGAAATCTGCCACTATCACACTTATTATTTTTAATTATGTGAAGCTTGCAATAGCCCTTAAGGGCCAATAGTTCCTGCTCTGCCTTCTTCACGAGTGACAGGCACAGAGTGTGACAGGCTGCTATTCCCTGAAGAAGAAGAAAAATGCCAGGAACAGTATAGTTAGCCAACAGCTTCCAGCTGCCACATTTTAACAATCTGCTATTAGCGTTCATGCCGGGGCCATACCGGGCGGCACACCACCACCACAGGTTGCTTCTACCCAGCAGCTGAGCATGGCTGTGGAACTAGAACCAGACCGTCTGTGCTTCTCCCAGGATTCCTCTAATGAGCAGGCCTTGCTGGGGAGCTCCCCATTAGCCAAACAGTTCCTACCCCATTCTCCTTCTGCCTCTTGTCTTTTCCTGAGTGTCAGACCCAAACTGAAATTGAAGGTTTTCCCTGCCTATTTCTGTTCCCTCTCCCCTTTATTTTTAGGCATTTTGTTTTCTAAAGCCTCATTTTATTTGTATTTTTTTAATGACTTTTTAAACTGACTTTTTATAGTTATCATAGTAGTTGGGTTCATCCTGACAAACTCATACATAGATGGAATTCAATTTAATTGTGCACATTTACAGAGTACAATATGTTGATTTGATACACATATACATTGAGAAATGATCAAATTAGACTATTAGCATATCTATAACCCTAAATATTTATCATATTTTTATAGTGAGAACATTTAAAATCTTCCCTATTAGCAATTTTGAAATGTACAACACATTATTATTGACTATAGTCATCATGCTGTGCAATACTACATCAAAATTATTGCTCCTAATTTTAGCTTAGTTCCCAGTGACTAACTTCTTCCCATCCCTCCCTCCCCTCTGCTTTTTCTAGCCTCTGGTAACCACCCTCTACTCTCTCCTAGGATGTGTTTAACTTTTCCAGTTTCCACATGTAATTAGATTACATGATATTCATCTTCAGTGCCTAGCTTATTTCACTTAACATAATAACCTCTAGGTTCAGCCATGTTGTCAAAAAATGACAGAACTGCCCATTTTTTAAAGCACAGTCATCTTCCATTTTGTATATATACTATATTTTTTAATATATTCATCTGTTGTTGGGTACTTAGGTCATTTCTAAACCTTGGCTATCATGAACAGTGTGACAATAAACGTAGATGCCCCTTCAGTATACTGATTTAAATTCCCTTGGGTATATAGCCAGAAGTGAAGTTGTAGATCATATGATAATTAGTTTTTTGAAGAAGCTTAATACTATTTCCAAAATGACTGCACCAATTTACAATTCCACAAGGATTCTCTTTCCTCCATATTCTCGCCAACACTTGCTAATCTTTCATCTTTTTGATAATAGTCAATCTAACAGGTGTGAGGTGATATCTCATTGTGGTTTTCATTTGCATTTCTCTGATGATTAGAGATGTTGGGCATTTTTTTCATGTATCTTCCTCTTTATCTTTCATAGGCATTTCCCTCAATAAATCTCACACTTTTATTTCACCTTAGCATTTGCTGCCAGGAGGATCTGACATGACACACAAGGATACCGTGAGGATCAAATAAAATCATGGATATAAACATCTTTTGAAAACCACAGGTTGAGAAACAAGTATTATCATTTAAAGACTACAAGGGCAAAAATTGTTTTGAAAAACTCGATGAGTAGCCTTCTGAAACTCACCACTGGTTGTCACCTGGTTCATTAATTAATATGAATGTCCTTAACTATACCCTGAAGTTTTTCTAAATGTTATATGAAATAGCCTCCAGTGTAAGAAGGCATGTAAATTTGTATTGAATTGAAAGACATTCGTTAGAAAGAGAATTTAGTTCTTTAAGAGATAAAGTTTAGCTACCTTGGATATTTATTCAAGTTGAAAATCTAGAAGTCGTTTTGTGTTTACTTCTCTCCCTGAGATACCACATTTTTCTAGGAATCGGGGGAGAGCTGGTTATCTAGATTAGCAATCTTTACAACGAAGTCTCCACCAAGAGCTCCTGAGATGATGATGAGGTTCCTTCCTCCTCTTTAGACTATAATAATCCACAAAGCAGGAATCCTCTACCCTCTGCCTCTTCTGTGCATCCACTAAGTTTCATCTAGCTCCCATCCAGTCTATTCTACACTCAGCAGCAAAGACCACCCTTCCTCTGATTCATTAGCTTAAGTAACACTTTGAGGGTAAAGTCAACATGTTTTAAGATATTTGATCTGATGATAGGCTACCACTTTCCCACCTCACCCCTCTCTGCTTCACACACACACCCTCTCTGCTTCAGCCTTCTTTCACAATCTTTGAGATGCACACTTTTCTAATATCATCACACCTTTGAGTCGAGACTCACCTGAAAATTGACATAGAATAGATAATAGACCTAATTGTTTTGGCTCTACATGAACAAATATGAAAAGCACCAACTTCAAAACTGCCAGAATGGGTGTTAGCTGGAAAGAAAATTCCAGAAACAACTTTGAATGACCCTTTTAACCCCTGGAACCAAATAGTTTTGGGGAGGTGGTAGGGAGACCTTAAGCAATATTACCCAAGTGGAAATCAAGAGTAAGCTAATTTCACATGCTCACACACCCAGCTGAAGATCCCAACCCCAATGGTTTTTCATTCTTCCATGATTTTTTTTAAAGAAATACTGAATCTCTGATACTGTCAGCCATGTTGCATGGAAATGCATGATGTCACTGTCTCTGAATCAAAAAAGCTCTTCAGAAGAATTTGACTCTAAAAGAGAAGTTTCTATATACTAAAAGCAAATTACATATGTTATCTTGCTATGTTTATTTTGCTACATTTGGTGGTGTGTTGCACAATAAAAAGGATGTCCAATTCAGTATAAAATGCTCTTTCAGAAAGAATTAAATCCTTAAATGATTAAAAATAATTATGCTATAGTTTGGCAATAGCTTTTTCCTTCTTAGGAAATGTGAAATTCTTAGTTGTGCATGAAATAAGGCAAATCTTAAAATCAGTGGTGTCTCAAAGTAGAATAAATAAAACAGACCATTCTCTTGCTCTCTCTTAAGTCTGAACTTGCATGGGTTCTGATCTCCTTCCATAGAACGCTCCTTTCTCTCCTCTTTGCCTGGTTAACTCCTACCCATCCGCTGGGTTTGGCTTAATTATCACTTCTAAGCAATGTTCCCTAACCCCTGGCCCCCACCCTCAAACCATGTGAATGACTCCTGCTTTGTACTTCCACAGCACCCCATACTTCGACTCTCATAACAATTATCCTTTACTATAACTGCCTGTTTAATTTTCTGTCTCCCCCACAGGCTATAAACTCCTTGGAAACTGGGAACTTTTCTGTCTTGCTCACATCATGCCTGCCACAGTTGGCACTCAGGAAATATTCACTCGTCAATGAATAAATTAAGCAAATATGTATGTGTCTCCAGTGCACAGCATATGGAAAAACTCACGTGATTTCAAGTGGCAAAACAAAATAATTTTTTTTCTCACAGAGGAGTAAACTGAGGCACAGACAGTAACAGATTAATTCATGAAAGAGCCAAAACTAAAATTTCTCAAGGTTTTATGTAATAATGTTATACCTGACATTTATTTAGCATTTACTAGGTACCTGAACTGGTATGTGGACAATCTCAATCGCAACTCTTTAGGGGAATATCGTTAGTATCCCCATTTGATGAAAAGGGAAATTGAGGTACAAAGAGGTATTAGAATTTCTTAAAGGAATGGATGTAGTAAGCTGTGCAGTTAAGATGTAAACCCAGGCAAACTCCAGAATTTTCACTCTTAACCACATCGTGACAAATGCTGGTATGTTAAGTCCAAATATTTAGCAATAGTAAATACTAGTAGTTACTACCGGATCATTTCTTAAGAATGTGTTTTCAAGCTGATCCAAGACAAATAGCTTTATTTGTTTGATATCGATGCTAACAAAACCAGAATTAAGACCAATACAGTTGAAACAACACCACAAGGAGTTAAAAGACCTGGGTTCTACGCAGCCCACTCTTTGAGTGGGTACATAATCCTAGGTGAATCATTACACTTTTCTAGCCCTCCATTTCTTTACTAGTAAAAAAGAGGTCAGGTAATGTAAATGAACTCTTAGAATCCTTTGATAGTGTCTGTCACTTTATCTCAAAGCAATTAACAGTACACCAAGTGGGGAGAAATCATCTATGCCAAATATTGAATTTGAGGATGTAACTTAAACTCCAGTGTTTGTTCTACAAAATTCAAATAATGTTTGGCAAGGTAAAGGGCTCTTGATCCTCCACCTGAAAGCTAGCCATTCAAATGCCAGCCATCAACTTTTTTTTTCCTTTCCTTCTATTGACACTATGTGCCTTGGTGGGGAGAGGGAAGCCCAGACTTGTGTTGACAGAGTCTGACTGTTGGGGAAAAGTACATACCTGGAGGGTGAATGGTGTTTAACAAGAAATAAGGCATCAGTCTGCGCCTGACTCATTCCAAGCTTGGCCTCCCTCTGCCATTGCTTTGTTCCAACACTAGATCAGAGGCTCATGTGGAAACTTGCTGAAGTCAAATATCACAAAACTCCAGCCCAACTATGCTGGGGAGAAAAACAAGACTCTGGCCAGATGAGTGCTGGAGCCAAGGCTACTGGGAAGAGCTGGAGAATCAGACCAGGCCTCTTGGTAGTTATCAGCCCCAGCACTGAACCCATTCCTCATTCTTCAGGGTCACAGGCTGCTTTAATTATTCTTATTTATGCAAACTTTTGGAGAGTGCTTTTCTGATAGGCAGTGAGACATATTCTCTTTTCTGGACCTGATAGGAAGTGAAAGATTATTTATTCCCAAGCTGTGCCTGACAAGCTATATTCCCATTCCAAAGGCAATAAATATTTTCAGGTTTCATGATTAGAGTCAAAGCTACACAAATTTGAGTGAATGACTCTTTGTCTTAAAGGTTAAGTTCCCTTGCCTACAACAAGAACAACAACAACAAAAAAAATAAAGTCCACACTTGGGGATTCAATGAGCAGCAAGTACATGAATGCTTAATAAGAGGGCACTCTTTCATGATTCCTTTCAAGAAAGTAACTTAAGATAGACCATTTTTAGACCTTCTGTAACCAACCAAATTTTAAGCTGTTATACAAAAAGATTTTCTAGAAGATTGTCTTTCTATGGCTTAAAACAATTCTTCTTCACTTAATTAGAATTTTTATTTGTTCTAATTAGTTAAACATGACAGCATTGTACATGAATGGAGCACAACTTTTCATTTCTCTGGTTGTACATGATGTAGAATACCGTTCATGCGATCATACAAGCATCTATGGTAATGATGTCAATCTCATTCCATCTTTCCCACTCCCATATTTGAATTTTAAAGGCATTAACATAAAGATGGATATGAGAGAGAGAAACAGATAAATTACATCTCCAATGAAGTATACATTCATTTAACAAACATTTAAGAACACCAGACTTTGAATAAGGTAATAATTGCTGCTTTTTTTCCCCTGGTACCAGGAATTGAACTCAGGAGCACTTGACCACTGAGCCACATCTCCAGCCCTATTTTGTGCATTTTATTTAGAGACAGGGTCTCACTGAGTTACTTAGCACCTTGCTGAGGCTGGCTTTGAAGTTGCAATCCTCCTTTCTCAGCCTCCGAAGTGACTGGGATTACAGGTGTACACCACCATATCCAGTTTAATTGCTCTTTTTAAAAGCACTTTGGGCTTGCATTTTGTTTTCACAAGCATTCATTCATTTGACTTTCCATCCACACCCACACCCACACAATACTCAGTGAAAAGTCAAGGATATGTATTATCCTCTTGTAGTTGGTAGTGACCGTCAAAAAAAGGCACATGGCGAGTGCTATAAAACCAGTCCTCAATATCAGATAGGCCTGGGTTTGAGACCTGGGTCTGATTACAGCAGCATCTCCTTGGGCAAATTAAATTTTTGTATCTCATTCTCCTTATCTGTGACATGGGAATAACATGCCAATCTACGTATACCAAACTAAGTAGTACCTAATAAGGTAATTATTACACATGCTGTATAACATTCAGTTTAACATTCTCAGTTAGTGATTATCAGGATCATTAGAGTTTTTAATTATTGTTCAAGGTCATGTAGCTGAAATAGCAGAAGGGGGATTAGCCTTTTGCTTGCTGACTTCCAATATTTTCTGTAATCCTAACAGTTTTCAAACATTTCAAAGCATCAAAATCTCTCCTTAAGGAAGCAATAGTGTAACAGGACACATCAGCATGTAACAAAGGAGAACTTCCCTGATTAGAGTTGGGAGAGGGGGGCCTGAAGAAACTTCTGCCCACTTCTCTTGGCCACACATATGTCCCCACATGCCCCACTCCATTTTCTACCAAGTCAGATGCTTGCAGTTATCATTGCCTGCGATTCCCCAGGGACTAGAGCTCAACAAATTAAGAGGACAGCTGGGCCACAGCGCTTTCAGGTGCCCTGATGTTAGTGCCATGTGTTCCCTCTCCTGCTTGTCTTGTCTTGCTCCTCATTTCCCACCAGCATTGACCAGCCACCTTTTTCTGACTCACAAACCCAGACTCTTTTCTAGGACCTGGTTCATGGAGCTTCACCTGACTTATCACCCACTGTTGCCCATAGACAAGGAAAGTTTCTGCTCCTTGCCCATGCCATGCAAAACTCTCCAATCCCTTCTTTTCTCTATCTTATCTTTCAAGAGAGAAAATTATCAATGCAGTTGGTGGAAATTCTAAATCATTTCTCATGTCACATTTTCTTCAGGGTAGATCACTGTGTTAAAGGTCCAAATCCACCTGCCCCTTTATCTCCACCATATGGTTAGCAGCATCCAGGCAGGCCAAACTTGTGTTTACCCACACACCTGAGCAAGCTGGTCTTTGGCTCTCTACAGAACTGAGCTGGTCAGAGGCTCAAGTTCAAGGTTTTTATACAATTTTAAAGCCCAATTGAGTTTTTGCTCTTGTTCACACTTTTCTCAGAACTTTGTTTTGAAGGTTATTGAATGCTCACAGGTCTAATTAGATTCCCATTTAGCTTCTATTCCCTATTTCCACCAAGAGATCAACAAGAAAGAGAATTTACTGATGAAGTAGATGTAAACCTTTCCAGGTCCCTCTTTCCTCTGCTTCTAGCTGTGCCCAGGTCACTCGCCAGTGGTCATCCCCTGGAAAACTAGAACATGGGAGATAGGCCTATGCTCCTCCAGGCACTGAGCACAGTCCCTGTTGGCATGAGTTCTCACCTTTGGCACAAGTAGCATTTAATTATTCATTCAGTTGTGGCATTTATTTCATTCTGCCTTATGTTCCAAGAAGTTGTTTATAACAGATCAGTCTTTCCTATGAGACTAGAAAAAACTCAAAACTAGGAGCGTAGTTTATTCCTGTCTGTTTCCCCACTGCCCCCTCCACCCAGCCAGCCTCTATCATCATGCTTTGGAAATCATGGTGCATAATGTATGCATTGGTCAGCTCAAAGTGTCCAAAGGTATTGGAAATTCCAGGAATGCTGGGCCTTGAAGTATGAATGGAAAACACTTTGTCAAGGGCAGGAAGAAACTCATCAAAGCACCATCATCTTTGGCCTGCCTGGGACTGCACTTGTTTTCCTGTTTTTCTCTCATTTTTAATTACGATTGAGCTACCTCATGTGTTTCCTTTTTCTGCTACCGGAGCATGCTGTTAGTGAGTTTTGGGTGTTGGTCCAAATATTGATGCAGGAAGTGCTGGTCAGCAATTCTGAGCCTTGGTTCCAGGCATGTCCAGGGATTCCAACACCCTGAGCCAACAGTCAGAATTCATTAAAAGTTCCTGTTTCTCCCAGAAGGCCTGGTGAGGTATAGGGGAGAAAGCACAGGGTGCAGAGACTGAAGATGCCACTCAAGTTTTTGCCCTGCCACTTGCTTCTTATTTGGCTTTATGCAAGTTGCTTAACCTCTTTGAATCTCAGTTTATTCACCCCTCAACTGGCACTGGTAAGGTTTGAGTTCATGTGAAAAGGTAAGCATGAAAAAAAAAAAATAAAGAAAGAAAGAAAGTTAAGGTGCTATTTCATCAAGCAACTCTGTCTGCTAGAGAAGAGAATGTGTCTCTTCCACAAAGAGAAGTGCCATGGCCCAGTTGGGAGTGAGGATAAGTAAAATACTACGAAAAGACATCTGGAAAGAAAAAGTCAGATATTGTATCCTCTAGGCACTCACCACAAACAAGGGGTCAGTGACTAGGAAATGTGTCCTTTGGTAAATAGATTGCTGCTCTCTTCCCACTCTTCTCCAAGATTCATTGTCTGTCAGGTTGGCTTTAAGAATAGAAACTCCAAGCAAAAAGGAGTCCTGCCTCTGGGCACCTCTGCAGAGACTGCCATGTTGCTGTTGGCTGCCCTGCCAAGGATATTCTGTCAAGTTCAATTATGGAAGGCCCAGACAATGAGCCTGTGTTACCATCCAGGATTTCTTCACTTGCCACATGCAAGCAGGGCAGCAGAGCCAGCAGCCAACAGCTGTGTTTACAACTTCCCAGCATCCTTATTAATTAGTGGATTCATTCTGGGCGTATTGCTCCCTCTGAGTAGGCTTTTAAGGGCATGGGATGGCGACAGGTTACACCGACGGGACATCCATGCAGCATCTGAGCACTGTTGTTGATTGGGGGGAGTTCAGGGCATATCCTGGGTATGGGAGAAAGTGTGACTGAGAGAATATTAAGCAACCATTATACACAAGGGAAGACCATTGCCTTCTCCCACTCAGTAAGCCCTAACCAAGTTTTAAAAGACTCAGTTTTAGTGTTTATGACTTTGAAGATATTGGCTCCCAAATTACCAATGTGTAGCACAGTTCAGATCAAACGCCAAAGTATCCCTGAAGATGTGATTTAAAATTATAATGACTTCCTCTGAAATGTCACTTATTCCCTGAATTGTAAAATGACCCAATAAACCTGATCAGAACGATGTAAAGAAGTAGTTACCAGATCCCATGGCAATTCCAATGGAGAAAAGAATGCTGTTTTATTTTCTAATAAGTCCTACTTCATAACAGACTCCATTCTCAGAAAGCTCTAAAATGGGAAACAGGGGAATTTAACTAGAAAACAATCTCAATACAGTTTTATTCTCTGGAAACAAAACTGTCTGTTTGTGTAATGACAAATGAATTATATCCTCAAACCAGGCTGCTCTGTGTGACTAATGTAAGGGAAGAGAATCATCATCAACATATCCATTAAGTCTTTTAAAGCTACTGTGATGTTAAAAGTCTTTGTTTTTCCTAAGACTATTCCTCTATTTTGAATGTAATGAATCTAGCAAGAGAAATAATCTTCTGCAATATGGGATGTTTCATGAGCATAATAGAACCCAAAGTTTTGCCTTCTAATTTGATTCTATTCCCAACCAGCTGTGTGACCTTGACGACTCCTTTCCTCCTCTAGTCCTTTCTTTTCTCATCTTTGAAATGATAATAAGAATAATGAACCTGGCTTTTTCATTTCCCAGGGATGCTGCTTTCACAGGGAAGATGGATAGGAAATGACTTAAAATATGAAAGGTGAATATGATAATGAAGATCATATTCTAGGGCAGAGTTTTAAAATTTTGGTACTGCTTTCTTTCTTATGACTCCTATGGAACTTTGTTTCAAAACATATTTTTTGAAAGATTGTTTAACTTTGTCCTACTGTGTGTTTGGTGGATTGTAGCAGGTGTTAGAGAGTTCTGTCGAAGTGTGATTTAAAAAGACAGTAGAGGAATACCAACCTTTAAAAAAAACGTTATTTAAACAAATATAGATGCCCTTTAACCGATGAATGGATAAAGAAACTGTGGTATATATACACACTGGAGTATTATTCAGCCATAAAGAAGAATAATAGTATGGCATTTGCCGGTCAATGGACGGAATTGGAGAATATCATGCTAAGTGAAATAAGCCAATCCCAAAAAACCTAAGGCCAAATGTTTTCCCTGATAAGTGAATGATGACACATAATAAGGGTGGGGGGTGGAGGGTAAAAGAAGAATGGAGGAACTTTAGATTACATAGAAGGAAATGAGAGAGGGGTATGAATGATGGAAGAATGAGACAGACATCATTACCCTATGTACATGTATGATTACACAAATGGTATGAATCTCCATCATGCACAATCATAGAAACTAAAAGTTGTATCCCATTTGTGTAAAATGAATGAAAATACAGTCTGTATAACTAAAAAATAAATTTAAAAAACACCAAGAAGATATTATTTAAAATAAGAAAACTAAAGAAAATTTTAACCCAATGAAGGGAATATGAATGAGCATTTTATGAAGTAGAGCAAATACCAAGTAATAATAATTCAACATGACACCAGACAGAGTGTATGGAAAGAAATCTCAGTATCCAGTTCACACCTAAAAAGCACAGACACCTTCAAGGAATTATATTCAGAGATTCCTAGCATAACTTAGAGTTGACATTTATGTAGGTGAAATCATCATCTTCCTATAGAGCCACAGAATTTTACTATATGGTATTTTCTTTATAACTAACAAAGAACAAAATACACTATTAAAACTCATTTATGAAAGACATATGCCAAGTTAAAGAAGTCAGTCTCAAAAGATCACCCACTGTAATCCATTTATATGACATTATTTAAAAAAAAAAAAAAAACCCATAGTGACAAAGAGTACATGGCAGTCAACAGGGGTAAGATGTGTCTATAGAGGGATAGAAGGAGAGAGGGGTTTGGTTTGGTTTTGCTTTGTTTGTTTGTTTGTTTGAGTTATTGAGCTGTCCTGCATCCTGACTGTGATGGCGGCTGCCCACATTATACACATGTTAAAAATTATGGAACTGTACACTCGGAACTCTATCAAAGTCTTAGGTTTCGGTTATTATAAAAATGGTCCTTCTGTAGGTCTGAGATGGGGCCTGCGTGTCTGTAAACTTCCTAAGTAATATCCTTGCTTTCTGTAGCTACAGAGAATGCTGGAGAATTTGTAGGCTTTGCAGAATTTCATTCATTTAGAGAAATTATGGTAAATATGTGGCATCCTGCCAATTGCCCCTATCCTGCATCCATAGCAGGGATCACCAATTATTCAAACATGAATGAGCCCCCAAATGCAATGATGCAGAGGGCAACTGCTGCTTGGCAGCAATGGTTATGTGAGTGAGTACTAGAGTGCAGCTGTGAGACTCTTCATCAATGTTACAAAGAAATCCACTGAGATAAACACAGGCCTTAGCGTCCCGTCTCAAAAACTCTGTGTGTCCTAGAAAAATTGAACATAGTTAATAACACATGTATCTTACCTTCCAACAGGGGTGAGTAACTCATCTTTCAGACTGGGCTGTAAATAACGTGAAGGCAGGGACATATGTCTACTTCCTTTAGTAACTCCCTTCTTGCCACTTTGAACCTCAGTTTCTTTATCTATAAGTAAAGATAATTGTATTATCTCATGAGGTTGTTGTGAGAATTAATAAGATAATAAATGTGAAACACTTAAAATAGTGTCCCATGTAGGGTAAGACTCGCTATTTGGTTACTGTTATTGTTATTGCTCCAAGGATGACCGACATGGTCCCACGGATGGCAGATGTTCAAAGCATACTGCTATAGGAAGCCAAGACACAGAGTGGAATGAGCACTGAATTAGGAACCAAAAAATGTAGGTCCATCCCTGTCCCTCTCTCACCTCTCAGAACTTTCATTTCTTCTTAGGTATAATAAAAAACTAAATTTTTTGTAGTTAATTTCAGCTGAGACATTCTTAAATACAAATACCATTACATAAAACTACTGTGCATATCCCAGCATTGTTAAACATCTGCACAGAATCCTGAATTGAGGATAGAAATTCATAAAGAATCCAGCTGAGAGCAAAAGAAAAAATGACATTGCCAAGATCTAGTGGAGGTGAGAATTGAGTTCTCAACCACCACCTGAGTTACCGGTTTTCTGCCACTGGAGGGCGAACGGTGCTCGGTTGTAAAACCTCCTTCTACGTTTTAACTAACTCTCTTGCTCAATTTGAGTCAGTTGGTTTGGAAACAGAAAACTGAAGAAACCACTTCCTTCATTTGTCAGGGTTGATAGTTGGGGAGACAGAGCCCAGAAAGAGAAAAGACTACTTCACCAACCTAATGCCGTTTCTATTCCTCCCTAGTATTGACCCCCTTCGGAATCTCATGCCTCACATCCTCCCTTCACTCCATTTTGAGCCCATCTCTTCTCCTCACTCCTGAACCTGGTTTCTTCAAGTTCCCTCGTCCTTTTCACAAACCTCCAGCAGAAAGTAAGGACTGATTCATTAGAATGTGGCCCTAGCATGTTGAATGGGCTTAGCTCACAGGCATGAGCTTAGCTCACAGCCCACCCATTTAGTGGACTCCGGAAAATTTGTTGAATTCTTGATCTGGGATGTGAATGGTGCAAAAGATAAGAAATGGTATTTTCTAGTCAGCCAGTTTTTAGCAAAACCCTAGTGTCCTTGACTTTGAGAAAAGGGAGTGGTCAGTGGAAATGAGCTATATTCTCTTCCTTTAAAGGGCTCCCAAACTCATTAGGGTAACAAATATGGAATGAATGGCAAGGGATGCAGAGAATGAAACACTCTGAAGGAACATACAGACTTATTCTCTCTTGCTGCATGGAATCAAATGCCTGAAGTTCTATTGTTTAATTAAGAAGACTTTTCCCGATATAGAGAGAATGAGTTTGTGATCAATTATTCATATCCAGGTCTGGGTTGTGGCTCAGTGGTCGGGCACTTGCCTAGCATGTGTGAGGCACTGGATTCGATTCTCAGCACCACATATAAATAAATGAATAAAATAAAGGTCTATCAACATCTAAAGGAACTTTTTAAAAAATTATTAATATCCACTATGAGTACAGAATGGAGTAGGATAGTATATCTTTACCAACCCCAGTTTCCACTCTACACCCCACATTTTTATCCATTTGGGAAAGCTAATGCCCACAGCAGACATGGACCTGGTTAAGATCACCCATCTAAGAGATAAGGGGTGAGTTTTTTGTGTTGGTTTTCTTGTTTTTAGACATTATAAAAATGGAATCACACTGTTTGCATTCTTCTGAAATTTTATTTTTCACTAAAATCTTATGTCAAAACTTTTCAAAGTGAAGTTTATTCACATTATTATTATGTAGTAATTCATTGTGTGACTATACCACAATTTACGTATCCATTCTAGTGTTGGTAAATATATTGTAATCATTTCCCATTTTTTATTGAGAATAATTTTGTTATGGCTTTTAATATTTCCTGGTAAACATGCACAGCAGTTTCTCTAGAGCGGTGGTTCTCAATCCAGCGCAGTTTTCCCACTTGGGGAACTTCTGACAATATCCAGACATGATTTGGGTCATCATCCTCAGGGAACCACTGGAGAAAAGTGGGCAAAGGGCTATTACTGGGGAGGAGCTAGCAGCCAGGGTGCTGCCAAATGTCTCCAATACACAGGAAGACCCTACATAACCCAGAATTATCCAGCCAAATTGTCAAGAGTGCTGAAGATATGAAACTCTGCCCAAGAGCATCCTCAAGGTGAAATTGCTGAGTTATAATAAGATGATGTCAAACTGCCTAATTAATTATACTGATTCCCACACCACACAGCACTTTGTCTCATTATTCCATTTCCTATCCACTTTTTAAATGTCATACTGGCTAATGCAACTGGAATAAAATGGATGGACTGCAATGTTGACTACCAATGATACTGAGCAACTCTCATAAGGCTGTTGGCCATCTGTGCATCCTCTCTTGTGAACTGCCTGTTCATATCATTTGCTCATTTTTCTTTTAACTCTTCACATCTGTAGTTCTGTTCATTTGTTGACACTGTTCATATAAATTTTGGGGGTTATTTTATTTTGTATATAATGCACAGTTACTTGTATCATATTCTCTCTAGTATTAGTCTTATCTTTTTAAGAGTGCCTTTTGAAAAAGAGATCGTTGATTTTAATATTAATGTAATTAAATTTATCTCTTCATTTTTAAGTACTTTGTGACTCTTATTTAATAAACCCCTTCCTACCTTGAAATCGTATGGATCTTCTTCTATAGTTTCTTCTAAAAGCTTCAAGGTTTTGCCTTTCACATTTAATGCTACCTGGAATTGACACAAACTCTGGCCTAACGTAGGATGGAATCTTCCAGAGCAGCCCTGGAGCAACTTCTCAAGGCCAGCCGAAATCTCCTTCCCTAGGACAGATAAGCCATGGGCTTTACCCAATGACATCAGGGTAAAAAAAAAATACCTATGATCTCCTCCCCTGCTCTGTCAGAGGGCTCACTAAATCACAGATTGTAAAAAATGAAAACATCAACCCCAGACCATCTCAACAGCCTCCTCTAACCATGTTGGTGCCTTGACCACTCATAGATCCTGCCAGCTCAGGACCTCTCTCTCCAGTCTAGAAAGTGAGCCCATATGAAAGTACTAGAACACTCCCAACCCAACAACCCCCACTTGCTTAAAGGACTCCACACAGAGAAGAAAGGATCATTTGTTAGTGGTAAAACTCCAGGCATGGATAAGGGCAGTTGAGGAGCAGTGCCCAGACCCACTTCAAAAAGAACAGGAAGCAGCTGCCTACGGAGGGAGGCCGAGATCCCTAGAGGTCCCGGGGCTGTAGATGAGAATGTGCAGCTCAGCCTGGTTCCATTCCACTGTTCTCTGTGGCTTCAGCAGCCCAGTTTTCAATAGATAGTAAGGTAGCCAGAACCAGTGATGGATATAAGCTCAAAGGTGTGCTGTGCTGGTAGCACAGGCTCTAAGGAGCCAGTTGTATGTATCCCTTCCCACTTCATATAACCTTGTAGCTTGAAATCAGCCATTGTCCTATCATTTGCAGTACAGAATTGGCAAACATCACAACTACAGCCTCCTCCCTCCTCCCAGAGGCTGCTGTTAAACATTTACCAGCACACCACTGAAAGCCCTCTAATCCTACCTGCCCAGTTGTGGCCCTCAGTTGCCAGATCTGCTCAGATAATCTCTGTTCCTGGGACTACCTCAAACTCAAATGTAGTTTGTGTCCCTTATTTAGCCTTAGACCCTTCAAGGCACAAGGTGAAGTCATTTTCCCCACTCAAAGGAGTAGAATCCAGCTCCCAGCTCTTTTCTTCTACTTACATAGAAGTGGCCTTTCCATTGAATTCTGCCCTAGACCTTGCCTCCTTTATCTTTGGGGCACCATGACTAGTACACCTAGGAGCTTGGAATAATTAACTCAGAAGAGGAAGTGATTACCTGAGGGTCTCTTATCCCCCTCCCAAAGTAAATCTGAACTGTATTACAATAGGTGGTATATGATATGTTTGTGGGGGTTGGTTTGTTTGGTTGGTTGGTTGATTTTTGCTGTTTTATGGTTCTTTGCTTATTTTTTAGATAACTTACTCAAACATTTGTATCTTGGTAGAAAGAACATCTGGGACTGATATGGTTCTCATCCTTTTATTCTGCAGTGTTGAAGTCCCTTTCTATCTCTGTCTCAATTTCTTTAATTATCAAGTGAGAGGTTAGTTTAAATCAATGGTTTTGCCCTAATTTTGGACAGTAAAGCCCTTTTACAGAATGCCCACTTGTGTCCAATTCCAACAATTGAAAGAGACAAATGGATAATCACATGGCTAAAGGTAAAGCCAAGTTAAAGGTTTAGAAAGAAAATTTTAAGTTTACTAAAAACACTGGGAATGTAACAACACACACACACACACACACACACACACACACACACACACAGAGTTTTCCAGAATTCTTTCTAGCAATACAGCACATTATTGAAAGGAACTCACAGGGAAGGAGATGAGATCTGGATTTGCTCCAGTACACATTAATAGTGAACACTGCTAAACTACTTTCTAAGTTGCATGAGGCCTATGACATAGAGTTTTCTTCAGCTAAACCAGATTGCAAGTTTTAAGCCAGAGCAGAATCACTTATAAAAATGGAGGAGAGGCTAAACATTGCATCCAACACTTTCTTCCCCAAAGGCATGGCTCTCTTTCATCTCTGAATGGTAAATAAAAATGTTTTATTTTTTTAAGAGATGTAACATTATGAGCCTGTCTAGTATGCTCCAGACCTTGATCCAGCCCTGCTTGAATGGAAGTCCATAGAGGTAGGGACTTTACCTGTTCAGTTCTCTGCTTCCCTGACCACCCTTGATGTACCTCCTCTACTCCTTTGGGCTTCACACTACCCAGGTTGAAAAATACAAGTTTTCCCCAGTTCAGATTATCTCTTGCAGTTTCTTCTTAGCCTAAAGCACCATGGTTTCTTTCTTGCCTGGACCACTACTATAAAAGCTCCCTAATGCATCTCCATGTTCAATCTTTGTGCCTTTCAGTTCATTCTCCTCAGTGTGTCTCTTTTAATCTTGATCACAGTATTTTTTAATTTAAACTGCCCAAGGACTTCCTATTGCACTTGGAACAAAATCCAAAGCCCTTATTATTGGTCTCCAAACCCCTAACTGATCTACCCCTTCCTATTTCTTCTAACAAATTATCTACCATTATCTTCCCCTCCCTGATTCAGCTTCAGGCCTTTCTTTCCCCTTCTCAAACTTTCTGGGGACTTTGTGTTGCAGTTTTGTGAACCAGGTACCCCAGATCTGTATGTGGTTGACTCTCTCATATCTCAGTATAAAGGTCATCTTCTCATTAAGGTCCTCCTTGATTAGCAGTAGAATTCCACCAATCCCCATAAGACGTTCTCTGTCAAACACTCCGTTTTATTTTCTCCCCGTTTCTTATCACTAACTGAAATTGTGTTATTAATCGCTCTTCTGTTCCCTTGTTTCTTGTCTGTGTTTTCCTCTAGGATCTAAGTGTCATAAGGTCAGGGACCCGTCTGTTTTCTTCTCATCTGTGTCTCCAGCATCCGGGACGATTTTTGGCACATCATGGATACTCAAAAAATATTTCTTGAACAAATGAATGAATTTAATGTTGCTGATAGCACCTTGATGTCCATGGAGGCACCAGAGTCAATCGGGATTATCAGGAATTTTCATATTTCTTATTGCTTTTATCCTCCACTTAGAGGGTTCTCCTTGGTATTTATCTCCTATCCCCTAGACTGACTTCAGAAACTCAGAGAAACTCAATTTACCCTACTCTGCCAACAGAACCTCCTTTGTCTTTTTTTTTTTTTTTTTTTTTTAAGTTCCATTGTGTATTATTCTCCTGATTGTAGGACACTGGAAAGAGTCTGAGATTTAATCAAAGAAAAATGTTTAATTCTCCATAAATGAAGCGCCTCTGCTAGGAGAGCTACAGTAGGTGTTCTTGTCCCTACAACATGTTCTCCCATTTCAGGGTTGCAGGCTTCTCTCTGTGTGATCTATGCTGTGTTCTCTCTCTTCTTCTCAAACTGTACCTGTATGTCCCTAGCATTCTCTTTAGCAATTGCCGGAAATCTCTTAATCTTTTTTGGATATCAACTCCTATTCTATTTTAATCTTCAGCTTTTCTTTTCCAGTTTCAAAAGAAGCCTAAATTGGGCAAAGCAGGTATGGTTTGTGCATTTTCAAGTTCACCTAAATAGAAATCTTGGTGCAAATCAGATTAGGAGATGATAACCTTCTTCCCTCACTCTAAAAGAGAACCTCAGTCCCTGATCTTAACCCCCAAGAGCAAGATTTAGCTTTTAAGCATAATACAACCTTTGGTGCCCTGAAGATCTCTTTGTTGGATCTGCTCTTAAAGCACACTGTTAAAGTGGAATGAATCTGACCTAACATTCCTATGTATGTATATCAATTCACCATCATGAACATCCATAAGATTTAAAAAGAAAAAAAACTAGAAGTAAATAGCAGAAAGATCAGTAGAGTAGAGGGAAGGGAACAGAGGGTGGGAGGAGGGAAGGAGAAGGGGAAGTACTAGGAACTGAATTAGAACAAATTATATTCCATGCTTTTGTAATTATGTCAACATGAATTCTACTGTCATGTATAACTAAAAAAACAAAAAATTATTATTAAAAAAACATTGTTAAATAAAGATGAAAGAAAGAGCCATAAAACTCTGCTGCGACCATGAAAACAATGTACTCTGCCCTGTGTACACTGCTCTTGATTTTGTGATGAAAGTTCCTTGAATTCTTTCCCTTCCTTAATTACGAAGCACTTAGATAAGAACTTTGTGTTCTGTGTAAAAGGTCCATTAGGGGATCTTGGCTAAACGAGAAGTCCCAATTTTGCCCCACGTCTGTCCCCACAACTCTAACAACATTGTTAGGCTGAAAAGTGCTTTAAAACAGCCCTTAAACTGGGCGTGGTATAATCCCAGCAGCTTGGGAGGCTGAGGCAGGAGGATCTTGAGTTCAAAGCCAGACTCAGCAACTTAACGAGGTCCTAAGCAACTTGGCGAGAGGTCCTGTCTCAAAATAAAATATAAAATGGTCTGGGAATGTGACTCAGAGGTTAAGTGTGCCTGGATTTGATCCCTGGTACCAAACAAAAACTAAAACAAAAACAAACAAAAAAAAAGAGCAAAACCCAGCCTTCATAAACTAAAAACCTATATTATACCCTTAATATTTGCCTAAATACACCCTGAAGCCTTTGCAATTCCTTAATTTTGAGACTTCCCATGGCAAATCACTTTTCTTAGTATATGTGTATTGAACTTGCAATACAATCCTCATGGTACTTGATCCCAAAAGTTGTAATGGACCACTCCCTCCTCTTTGGAATATTTTCCCTTTGGTTTCCCCTCAGTTTGGTGGCTTCCACTCAGTTTGTTTGTTTTAATCAGTTCCACCTCATGCCCTATATTGCTAAATACTGGAATCTTCAAAGCATGACGCTGAGCACTTTTTCTTGTCACTGGACATTTAAACCCCCACCACCCAACATTTCTTTCTAACTCTGAAAACTTCAAAGACCATCCATATGCCAATGACACTAATAATTATATCTCTATTCCAGATAGCTCATTTGAACTTTTCTTAAATTTTTTTATTTGTTCCTTTTAGTTACACCAGACAGTAGAATGTATTTTGACACAGACATACATGGAGTAACACTTCCCATTTTTATAGTCGTATATGATGTTGAGTTACACTAGCTATGCATTCATATAAGAATATAAGAAAGATATGTCTGATTCATTCTGCTATCTTTCCTGTTCTCATCCCCCGCCCCTTCCTTTCATTCCCCTTTGTCTAATCCAATGAACTTCTATTCTCCCTTGCCCCCAACCCACTGCTTATTGTGAGTGAGCATCCATATAGCATAGAGAACATGTGACCTTTGGTTTTTTGGGACTGACTTATCTCACTTAGCATGATAGTCTCCAGCTCCATCCATTTGCTGGCAAATGCCATAATTTTCTTCTTTATGGCTGAGTAATATTCCATTTTACTTTATCCAGTCATCTGTTGAAGGGCACTTAGGTTGGTTCTGTAGCTTAGCTATTGTGAATTGAGCTGCTATAAATATTGATATGGCCACATCACTATAGTATGCCGATTTTAAGTCCTTTGGGTATATTCCTAGGAGTGTGATAAGTGGGTCAAATGGTGGTTCTATTCCACATTTTTATTTCCAAGTATGAGAAATCTCCATACTGCTTTCCAGAGTAGTTGCACCAATTTGCAGTCCAATAAGCAATGTATGAGAGTAGCTTTTTCCCCACATCCTTGCCAATAATTATTGTTACTTGTTGTATTCTTCATAATTGCTATTCTGACTGGAGTAAGATAGAATCTCAGTGTAGTTTTAATTTGCATTTATCTAATTGGTAGAGATGTTGAACTTTTTTCATATATTTGTTGACTGATCATATTTCTTCTTCTGCAAATTATCTGTTCAGTTCCTTTGCCCATTTATTGATTCAGTTACTAGCTTTCTTTGAGTTCTTTATATATCCTGGAGATTAATGCTCTATCTGATGTGCAGTTGGCAAAGATTTTCTCCCGTTCTGTAGGCTCTCTGTTCATGTTTTTGATTGTTTCCTTTTCTGTCAAGAAGATTTTTGTTTTGACACTATCCCATTTATTGATTTTTTTTATTAATTTTTTGTTCTAATTAGTTATATGTGACAGTAGAATGCATTTATGCATTTTGATAAATCATACATAAGTGGAGTATAACTTCTCATTTTTCTGATCGTACATGTTGTAGGATCACATTGGTCATGCAGTCATATAGGTACATGAGGTAGTAATGTCTGTTTTACTCTACTGTCCTTCCTACACCCATACCACTCCCCTTCCTTCACTCCCCTCTACCTAATATAAAGTAACTCGATTCTTCCCTAGCACCCGTCCCCTCCCTTATTGTGAATTAGCATCCACTTATCAGAGAAAATATTTGGCCTTGGTTTTTTGGGATTGGTTTATTTCATTTAGCATGATATTCTCCAATTCCATCCATTTATTGATTATCCATTTTACTTCTTTTGCTTTAGGAGTCTTGTTGAGGAATTCAGTTCCTAACCTGACATGATGGAGATTTGGGCCTATTTTTTCTTCTAGTAGGCACAGGGTCTCTGGTCGAAGTCCTAGGTCCTTGATCCACTTTGAGTTGAGTTTTGTGCAGGGTGAGAGACAGAGGTCTAATTTCATTTTGCTACTTATGGATTTCCAATTTCCCAGTACCTTTTGTTGAAGAGGCTGTCTTTTCTATGTCTTTTTCCTATGTATGGTTAGCTCATTTGATCTTCTAATCAATACCTCCCTGCTTCTTGTATACCTACACTTGGGCATCGCTTAACAAATCCGTAATTGAATTCTTAAATATTCCCTTCAAATTTCTCCTCTGGCCATGTTCTCTAGTTCAACAAATGTCACTGTTATCCTGTTGCTCAATCCACAAAACTTGAGTTATTCTTGACTCTTCCTACTCCCTCCCCTTCCCACAGTAAACCCATCGTTAAGTCCCATAATTCCTTACAAAATATATCTTAAATTCATCCACTTTTCTCCACCTCCATCGCCATCACCCAAGTCTACGCGTTCCTGATCTCATTTATCCCCTTCCAATGCGTTAACTATATGAGGCAGTCAGAATGATCTTTTAAAAGAGCATGTCATTCTCTGCTCCAAATTATTTAAAGCTCCCCGTTGCTTGGTAATAAAATCTGAGGTCCTTCATGGGGCTCACAAGACACACTGGTTGTTATGGTTTGGATGTGAAGTGTCCACCAAAAGCTCACGTGTCAGACAATGCAAGAAAGTTCAGAAGAAAAATGATTGGGTTTTAAGAGTCTTAACCCAATCAGTGAATTAATTTCCTGACAGGGATTAACTGAGTGGTAACTGAAGTGGTAGGGTGTGGCTGGAGGAGGTTGGAATTGGGGGCATTGGCTTTAGGACATATATTTGTATCTGGCCAGTTGAAGTCTCTCTCTCCCTCTCTCTCTCTGCTTCCTGATCACCATGTGAGCTGCTTTCCTCTGACACACTCTTCCTCCATGATGTTCTGCCTCACCTTAAGCCCTAAGGAATGGGGACGGCCTAATATGGATTAAGACCTCTGAAACCATGAGCCCTCAAAGAAATTTTTCCTCCTCTAAAATTGTTCTGGTTAGGTCCTTTCGTCACAGCAGTGAAAAAGCTGACTAAAACTCTGGTCTTGCCACCTCTACAGCCTCATCTGCCACGCTCCTGGCTTTCACCTTGTCCCAGCAACATTTTTCTTTCTGTTCCTTGAAATGTACCACATTAATACAGAAGGACCTTAATGAACTTGAACATTCTGGAATAAGCAAAACAAGCTTTATGTTTCCACACTTTTCAGTTGAAATTTTCTCCAGAAAGTTTATGAAACCATTATGGTACCCATGATGTAAGCTGAAATCAGCAAAATTGATGGCAATGTTCTTTATACAATGAATGGACTTTGGCACCATTTTTTTTTTTTTTTTCAACCTGTAATAATATCACCACTAGTTCCTGTTCAGGGTAAAAACTGAAATTGAAAAAAACGTAAGATTAATTTTTACTATTTTCACAAAATTCACTGAGATCGACATTGCTGCATTTATTTTTATTTATTTATTTATTTATTTATTTATTTTTTAAGGCTATTTATCTGTCCACTAACCGGCCTCTTTTTCGCTCCTAAAATTGGAATATGGGAAGATCCTCATTGGTTTGTACACACAGTTCAGTTCCATTTAGCCTCTATCTGTGTGCGTGTGTGGGTGTGGGTGTATGTTTGTACATGCAGTTTTGTGTCATGAGCAAGTTATTTAAATTTCTGACCCTGAGTTTTCTCATCTGCAAAAGTCTTTGTGAAGTACTTGATATAGAAAGTCCTTAAGTTGATAGTTCTTATTAGGAAGAAGGGAGAGAAGATACATAAGTAAATCTCCCTCTTTACATTTTACCCACTTTCTCCACATTCAAGAAGATCTCACTTTGTTATTACCAACAGTCAAGATTTTAGGTTTATAAATACTGTATAGATCTCCTTTTCCCACTCACAACTTTGTCCTCTCCAAAACAGACATTTGGGGTTGGGCAATGGTTAAGAAGACCCTACTCAGCTGGTCACAGTGGCACACAGCCATAATCCCAGCTCAGGAGGCAGAGATAGGAGGATCACAGGTTCAAGGCCAGCTTCAGCAATTTCATGAGGCCCAAAGAAACTTAGTGAGACCCTGTCTCAAAACAAAAAATAAAAAGGGCTGGAAATGTGGCTCAGTGGTAAAGCATGCCTGGGTTCATCTATGGTACCAAAAAAAAAAAAAAAAAAAAAAAAAAAAAAAACAGAAGAAAACTACTCATTCTACTGTAAGGCCATGCTTTGATGCCTTGTGAAATTCCTCTTTCTGGACATAAATGCTTTTAAAACAGCATGTTGTTATCTCAAGGCCTGGCCCCTGAGTTTTAGATAAGCAGAGACTTTCCATCAGTCTCCCTTCTGCTCATGGTGAACATCACTTCTTTCAGAGCGTGCCCTGTTTCTCTTGTAGAGCTCCATACAAGTCAGGTATTCAATCAGAAGACCCTGACGCTGCGGCGAAGAAGGAGGGCTCTGAGAGGGATTTTCCACATGACATCAGATTTGAAGGTCAAAGGTCAACTCAGACAACTCCATCAATAATTTCATCCAGGACAGGATCATCAATTCCCTTAACTCAACCAAGACCTGTGATCACTAGGTTGGAGACTGAGCCAATGCCCTTCCTTGATCTGACATTCTTTCCCTTACTAGGTTAACCTCAAATTAAACAACCTGGTCCAGTAGAATTTAAGGAAAGTTGGGGAGTTTCCAGCTGTAAATATGAAACAATTTCTTTACAGTATGAGAGATAAAAATGCAGGGGAGAGGTAGGATTCTTTAGAAAAAAAATATTGAGCATTTTTAAGGAGTCATGGTTAAGAAGTTCAAATGTCTCTGAATATTCCTTTATGTACCATAATTAACTTAAGCTACAGATCTGTATAAATGAATCAGTCATAAAACAACAAAAGGTAAAGAATGGTTCTTCCATTTTTTAGCAAAATGAGAGATTTAGGCTCACAGATTATGGTCCATTGACCAAACAATATTACACTACCAGAAATTTTTTAATATAATGATTATGTCACTCCTGTCTTTATTATTATTCACTTTTAAACAGCAGAGTTCATAAAACACCTGGTTAATATGTATGATACTGCAAACTCAATCAATAAAAACTATATGTACCAAAAGAATCACAAGTAAATCTGGTTTCAGTTATTGGGGGGCAACAGGTGCACATGTCAAGTGAAACAAATGTAGTCTGCAACTTTGGAAGAATTGAAATCAGAGATATTTAGGGAAAACCAGTTGTCAGCTGCACAGCAAGACTGGTGCAACACATGCCACTTGGGATTCATTCTGTGTTGGTGACAACGTGAGAGAGACGAAGAGTGTTACCAGATTTCTGTCCTAACAGGACTACTGCTTCTCTGAGTCTTGTGTGTGTTTTCGTGTGTTTTGTTAAACTGATCTGAGGAAAAGAAAAACGATTTTTAAACGCTTATATTTGTGTAAAAAAAAAAAAAAATTATTTTTACCTTACAGAGTACTTCCATATCTCATCTTATTTCATCTCCTTTCCAGGATCTCAGAGAAGACCTGTTTATGAAGTGGAAGATCAAAAGCAAGTAAGGCTCCTGGTTTTGGATGGGCCCAATATGGCCACATGTCATGGCTGGAGTTTTATGTCTCTTCATTTGCCTTCTACATGATCCCAAAGAAAGGAAGACAAAGTTACAAGCAGAATTTAATGTTTTTATGAGGTTGCTATAAGTTACATTTTGTTTCTAATGGTTTATGCAGACAGGTAGAAAAATATTCTCAAAAAATATTCTCAAACAGGAATAGGAGTTTAGCTCAGTGGTTGAGCACTTGCCTAACATTCGGGAGGCCCTAGGTTCAAATGCCCAGCACCACAAAGAAAAATAATAAGAGTAAACAAATACTCTCAAATATTCTAAAAATATTTTTTGAATACTAAAAATTTTTCTCAAATATTCTGAAGCAAGAAACCTTTGCTTCAGAAAAGGATTTGGAGAAACATGTTCAAATTTTCAATTTTCCTTATTTATTCCTTACCTCTTCCTCTTCCTTCCTTCCTTCGATTTGTCCTTTATTCTGTAATATCCAAATCTCTAAGTTGTTAGATTTTTAACTATATTTTTCAAAACTGTAGTGTTAATTTATCTTTATGCATAACATTTAATTTTCTGAAGCATATGGTCATATTATTTATTTAATATTCTAAATAATGTTTTTTAATGCAAGTAGGGAAATATGAATCATTTTTATTTTTTTATTTTTAATTTTTTTATTTTTTACAGATTGCATTTTGATTCATTATACACAAATGGGATACATCATTTCATTTCTATGGTTGTGCATAATGTAGATTCATACCATTCATGTAATCATACATGTACATATGTTAATGATGTCTGTCTCATTCCACCGTTATTATGGCATTTGCAAATAAATAGATGGAATTGGAGAATATCATGCTAAGTAAAATAAGCCAATACCAAAAAACCAAAGGCCGAATGTTTTCCCTTAATCATTTATTAAAAAGTTTTTTCCAAAATCAATCTCCATTTTTTTTTTACATTACAAAACAGTAAAGATGGAATCTGCTATTAATTTTGCATTATGAGGTGATTAGCATTAGTGGTTAACTCTCTGTTTTATTCTGAAGCTCTCCTCAGTTTCTGCATGAACCCTCACACAAGATAAATCTTCTATACCCTCTACTTTTACCTTTAAGAAGGAAATAATGCACACAGGCACGAGCAACCAAGTTTTCTCTCAATACTCTTTTTTTCTTACATTCCAAAGGAAGCATAAACAGATAACCAAGAGGAGAGGGCAACAGAAACCTTTCCAAAAAATTAGGTGTGCTCACAATGTACCCCTTTCCAAAGCTCTCATCTCTATCCACAGCAAATAAAACAGTCAACCCCTTAGAGAAGAATTCAGGGTCTCCACACTAACCCTTCTTTCTCTGTCCCATTGCCCATCCTGTGTTTTGCTCCAGCCACACCAGCCTGCCAGCGTTTCTCTGTTTTTTTATGGCCAATTCTCTCACCATTCAGTGATCTTCTTGTGGACAATGACTGGTCTTGCTAGTACAGTCATAACTGCAGGTTATGTGAATTTAATCAACCTTAGATTGAAAATATTTGGAAAAATATTGCATCAGTACTGAACATATATAGAATGTTTCCCTTTCATTATTCCCTAAATATGCAGTATAGCATCTAGTCGTGCAACCTTTACATTGTATTAGGTATTATAAGTAATTGAAAATATACAGGATGATTACACGGTTCCATGCAAATACTGCATTATTTTATGCAAGTGACTTGAGGTTCTGCACATTTCAATCTCCAAGGGGGTCCTGGGATCATACCCCATGGATAACAAATGGTGACTCCATTTCTATTTTCAACAACTTGCAGAACACCTCATTCATATGAACATGAGTTCATATGAATGTTTATCAAAATGAAATTCCTGAACAGTATTTAAAGTCTCCAAAGTTTTCAATTTTCTCAACCTACTACCTATTAGAAAGTTAAAAACTCTCTGTGCCTGTTGAAGTGTGGGGAAATGCCCACTCATGAAGAAAGTATAAATTAGTATAACTTTTCTAAACAGGAATTTAAGCATATGTTTGCAGAAGTGAAGTTGTCCTTGTGACCTGGCAGTTCCACTTCTGAAAACTCATCCTGGGGAAATAATCCTGTTACCAATAAGCAAGTTTAACACAGCAATGTTTACAGTATCAAATTATGAAAAAACAATCAGAATTCTCAACAACAGGGGACTCATCAGGAGATAACAGTTCATTTGTCCAATGGAATGAGAGCATGTGCTCAATAAACGTGGGACCATGAAAGGACAGTGAAATAGAAGTACTCAAAGCCTTGGAAAGATGATGAGGTTACATTAAGAAATGAAAACTATGGTCTGCATGTTATCATCCAATTTTTGAAACAAAAGAAATGTGTTTTATTCATAGAAGATGTTCAGAAGAACATGTGATTATGTTTAATTACTTGAGTGACTATGAAATTAAAAAAAGTAATAAGATATTGTAAAGTCAGATAAACACTGGATGGTAATAGGAGCATGTCAAACTGCCCTGGGCAAGCTTCCCTCCTCTGAGCAAAGCAATCAGGAAAAAGGCCAATAGCCTCTTCTCTCCTAGTTTGCAAACCACTGAAAATTCTTGGCCATGTCAGTGGGAAAACCCAGGCACATGCTAGAAGACTTCCCACTGTACACAACCAAGATAACTCCATTGCATAAACAATAATCGTCCTTACATTAACGAATGCATTTTTAAAAGAACTGAAATTTTATTGCTTTCTTTTTTTTTCAGAACTCCTCTGACTGCACTCATCCCACCACCCACATCCTCAGCTCATTCATTCCATCAAAGGGAGAATCAACTGTTTTCCAACATCCTATCCCCCATTCTCATCTCAACAGTGTTAGTTTGAAACCCATTCGTCAACCAGATAAATCTCAACAGGAACATCTTTAAAACATACAGAGAAAGATAAACAGAAAACTTAATTACAATTTCTTAGACGTTTCAAGCTCCAGTAAGCTTTCAAAGTCCATCCTAGGTCATTATTGGGTAGCTTCATTGATTCACTACTAACCAGTCACCCCATGGCTGAAAACAGAGCTCTCATCCTGAAGAATGAAGATGTTATCGCTCAGAAGGTGAAGGGCCTGGAAGACAGCTGGTTGCTTTTATAGGGACCGAAGTATCTGGAAGGAAAATCAGCCTGGCTTCTGAATATAAACAGGAATTAGTAAAGTAGAAGTAGAACAAATAAGCACAGTGATTGAGAGACCATTCCCAAAGAGCAGGCCTCTGTGAAAGAGGGGGAAAAAAACACCCTCAATCCTCCCTGGGCTCTCCACAGACTCAGAGTCAGAAGGAGGGCAGGCGTTGGAGCTGACAAACCCGATTTAGAATACTGGTTCGGCCACCCATAATGGAATGTGCTAGGCAAGTTACAAAATTCTCTGTGGCTCATTTTTTTTTTCCTGCTGGGAAAATAGGTGCAATAATATCTACCTCCCAGAATCATTGGGAATAATTAAATCTAATAGAGGAACTCAAAATGCCCAGCTCATTGTGAGCACTAAATAAATGATGATGTCATTATTTGAGGAAGGGAACAGAAGTCAGGTGGGATGTAGAGAACATATTTAAAGAAAAGATTTCTCAATATTCTTTTAACTTCAGCAGAGCAGCCAGCATTCAACAAACAGAATAGGAGGGACCAGTTTAGTTCACCCTGTCTCCATCCAGCTAGAGGTCAATGCTAATCCAGTCTTTCTGGGGAAGAAAGCAGGATCCTATTTTTAGAGTCTCTGCCTCTCCAGTCCCACGCTCCTTGTTGTCTTTTCTTAAAATTTCCAGGATGGATTCACCATCATGGGTAAGTGTCTCCATGTCATCAGAAAATTTTATCAAACTCAGACTCGTAGTTGTGGTTTGAGGAATTTGGAGGCGTAGATTTAAAAAATAAAGGAGGAGGGATTAAGGAGAACAGGAATTACCAGTTAGAACTGGCATTCTTCACGGATGGTGCATTTGAGTTATGGGTGTTTAATCATAAACCCATCATTGGGAGATGCAAAACTCATTGATGTTCATGGGTTTGACGTTTTTCAGCTGATCCACTCTCTGCCAAATGAGAGCTCACTTGCTCGAATGGGAACCAAGAATATTTGCAGGACCCTCCCTCATTTCCCATCACCTTGCACACCAGACTCCCAGTCTCCCTCCCTCTCTCTCTCTCTCTCTCTCTCTCTCTCTCTCTCTCTTTCTCAGTCTCTCTCTCCCCCTTTCTCTCTCCCTCTCTTCTCTCTTTCCTTTTATATTTCTCTTCTCTTTCCTCTCTGCCCCTCTGTCTCTATCCCTGTCCATTTTTCCCTCTCTGTCTATTCTCTCTCTCTCTCTCTCTCTCTCTCTCTCTCTCTCTCTCTCTCTCTCTCTCTCTCTCTCTCTCTCTCTTTCTCTCTCTCGCTCTCTCTCTCTCTCTCACACACACACACACACACACACACAGCCACAGTTCCCCATGAGAATGATAAAAGCAACACTTAAAGCAAAGTGACAAACAGCCTTCCTGAAGCAAAAGGCTCATTGGCCTGGAAGAAATCACAGACATTATGTCCCCTATCTGTCTGATAAGATTTCATCTAAAATCCTTCCCGGCTGAGTGGAGATCAGGCCAGTCCAAAGGATCACCAGAATGTCGATCCCCATATACTCATCCACTCACCCACCACCACGATAATAATAACAAAAGCCAACATTTATTCAGCCCCTGGTGTGCTTAATAAAATAGCATAACAAAATAAAATCGCTTGAACGAAACAGGCAAGGTGCATAGAACTGAAGGCATTCCATAGGAGAAAGGCATCAAATAAATAGCTAGAAATAAAGGTACATAATCACATTCTCTGCCAGGTGCTGCGAAGGAGAGGTTCAGAGAGCTCTGAGAGTGTCCCAAGGAAGACGTGTACGTTTAGGAAGTAAAGGAAGCCAGGGTGGTCAGAGCCAGAAGTGCAAGAATCTAGAGAGGTGGGTAGGGCTGGACCACACGGGTTTTACTGAGCATAGAGGATTATGGCCTTAATCTCAGCACAGAGGAAAACTTATCCACAGAATGATATCTTAAAATAAGGCAGACGGCACAGGGTTCATGCATATCTTCTTCACCAGACCATAAGCTTCTAGGGTCTAGGGCTGCAATTGAGCTTTAAGTACCTCCCTTAAAGCTAAACAGTGTCACCTGGAGATGACATGCTGTATGTGTCTCCATACCAGATACCCTTTCTCAGAAGCCCTTTTAGGCTACAACCATTTGAATCTGATACATTTATCGAATCCTCCCTACCACCACTTTCACCCCAAATCTGCCACCGTCTTGGCAGCTGGGAAAGGGCAAGTAGTCAAATGAGACACATAAATAAGCAAATCCAAGGCAAAATAATAAGGGTACTACAAAGAGGTCCTAAAATGCAGTCACAAAGGGCAGCAGGACTTGACAGAAAGAGACAGGACCTGGACCCTGGGTGAAGTTGTCCCTGTGCCACTACCAGCCTTGTGACCTTGGGAAGTCACCTCTGTAGATCTGTAGTATTGTGTGCTAGAAAGACTTTCAAGATATTTACCTTGTATTTTAAAATTAATAAACAATTTATTAAAATTATAAAGTTAAAAACATTTCTTCCTGTAATCCCAGCGATTCAGGAGGCAGAGACAGGAGTATCACAAATTCATATCCAGTTTCAGCGATTCAACCAGGCACTAAGAAACTCAATGAGACTTAGTCTCTAAATAAAATACAAAATAGAACTGGGGATGTGACTCAGTGGTTGAATGTCCCTGAGTTCAATCCCCAGAACAAAAAAAAAAAATTCTCCCTGGGTTTCAAATTTAGCTTACAAATCTTACTTTTCTATCTATAACTAAGAGTAAATTTTAACCATCCCTTTTAGTCACTTTTAAAGGGAACCTTAGTGCATGCTTGGCTACATTGTAACTCAGAGAATTAAATTGTGAAATATATTTATAAATTAAATTTTGTTTTAAGGGCATTAACTGTCTGTTCAACAAACACCTCCAAACATTTAATCTAATAAATTATGTTTATAAATATGGTCAACATGAATTAGAGTTCTGTCTCAGTAGTTTGTCAGTTACACATTTTGTAGAGTATCACAAATATCATTTTAACAAGTCAAGTTCTCTTAAATCTTACAAGTACATAGAAATACCAAATAAAGCCTGGATCTTAATACAAAAATATTTACATTATAGTTTCAATTATTTTAAAGGTTTGTATATATAATCTAATATTTAAAATTCATATCTTAAGAAATTAAATCTTAAGAAATTTAGAATGTTTTATGGAGATGGGAGAGGGCTATCACTGTTTACTTAAATGACTGTGCAAAGAATTATTTGGTTGGGCATAAGATTTGAGAATTTTAGGCTTCCTGGGTGATGCTTTTTACAAAAACCTAAGAAAAACTATTATATCATCCAAAGAGATGTGGGAAGTTGTCACCTCAGCATTCTTTGTGTTAATAATTATTAGCGATTTTAGTGATTTTGATGTGACACACAGACCTCTACTTTTAGAAGTTATATCGATGATTCTGTAACTTCAAAAAGGGCATGGTCACATCCTCAGACATAAGTTATGTAAACCCTTGATTGTACTGTCTTTTCCCTAATGTCTGAAAGTACATCCCAGCTTAATCTCTCAATGAGATTTACATATTTTCTTTGGTTTCTAAGATCTCTGCATGTCTCTTTAATCTAATGTTATAGATTTTGAATGTAATAGAATATTCAAAGATAGGTGGATGTCTTTTCAGTGTAACCCTCAGTAACTTTGGCCTTAATGGAATTCCACCTTCTTTGGCTACTGAATTTTGGATATCAAATTGGACTTTAACTTCTAATCACAATTTGTGAAGTCAATCGGCATACAACCTCCTGTCTCTGTAGCCCTATCTTTAGTGTCATAGAGTTGCTGAGAATTGAGAAAATGCACACAAATCACTTGTGAGCCATAAAGCACTCTACAAATATTAGTGTCTGTCAGACAGTAAAGCACAGGATGGGCAGATAGGTAGGAAGGTGGATAGATAGATAGATAGATAGATAGATAGATAGATAGATAGGTGATAGACAGGTAGATATTAAGAAGAGAAGGATTCTATAACTTAAGTGTACCATGAGAACAAGTGAAAATCAATGATTAATTCCAGCTGGGCATTCAAGAAAATAGCCACTGAATATTGAGCATTTGGATGGAACTTTGACAAGGGAGTAGAATTTTAACTGACAGGCAATAATGCTGGGAAAGTCAGCAAAAGTTCATTTGGAAATATTTACAGAAGGCATTCAGCATAAAGCTAACGTTAAGTTTCAGGTAAGAGTCAGGGTTTCTCATAGCTTGCAATATTCTCCCACCCACCACCTTTCTGGCCCTCCTACATGTCTCATTTCCTACATTTTAATACAGTTTTATTTCCATGTCTTTGTGACCTAGGAAGTCTTCTACAAAGTAGTAAACTCTGACAGCAAGACTGTCACAGGTCAGCAGCTTACTAAATGGGAACATTCTGCATTCATTTATATCGCAGGTGGTGCTCATAGGTCTAATGGAGTTGCATTTTCAAAGAAGGCAAAAAATGGGTGCCTGGAAACACAATGGGTAGCCTGGCAAGGACAGGACTCACTGCAGGCTTCTCTTTAGAGTGATCAGGCCAGGAGCTGCCATCATTCTGGGGGATCCCCTAAATTCCTCAACAGGAAAATCATTTCTCTAGGGCTATCCAATTTCTTTAGAGAACAAGACTTCAATTGGCTTGCCTTGGGGATAGACGCCTAGCTGCCAGGAGTTCCACAGCAAGGCGGAGGCCACCTGTTCCAAACAGACTTTCCATTAAAACCTTTCTTTTCAACACCGCTTCTTAGGCCTACTCTTTATCTATCTATCTATCTATATTTTTTCATTTCCTGATCTTTGCCCAGGTTCTTCTTGGAACCCCCTCCTCAGCTGAAGTGTCAGGCTTTGGTGTTCCTCTTGTTTCTTGGCTCTGCCTTACACCTTCCAGAAGCATGTTCTCATTCTGCCCAGAGACGGCGTGTCAGATGCTTTCCCCTCCCTCAAGGCTTCGCTCAAATACCACCCCCTCAGAACAGTCTCCGTGTCTAAAACAGCTCTCCATCCCTGACCCCCTACCCATGGCTGCCTTCACGTGGCATTTACCATGGTCAGTTATATCTCATCATCCGTTTGCTTATTATCTTTATCCGCTCAGCAGAATTCAAGTTCCAGTAGAGTATAATCTTGTCTGTCAAGTTCTACATTGTCATCAGACTTTAGGCATTTGGTAAACAGTGGGGCTTTCAATAAATATTGGTTGAATGAATAAAATCACTCATGTATTTATTCAACAACTATTTATCAGAAGTACATTAGGTGCCAGGAATCAATTGTGTCAATTCAGTCACTTATGAAAAATACCTTTGAATAAAGGAGGCTAAACTAAAAAGGAAAGTGACTTCCGGTTCCTCTACCACTTCCTGCCTCCACTGTCTCTATTTCTACACATACACACACACACACACACACACACACACACACTGTCTTTGCTGCCTATGGCCCGTCCAAAGTAGCAATGATGGAGTGACTCCATGCCCAAGGTCGACTGCAATCCAGAGCAGACCCTGGCCTACAGCCACACGATGGAAGCTGCATGCTTCCTGGGCCCAGCCTAGTAAATATTCAGCTATAATAAAAGCCACGATCCAGTGAGCAATTAGAGAAAGAGACCCAGGTGTCACTGGAGAGGGAGGTTCTTATTTACAGGAACACATGGGGCCTGGCAAGGATACAGCCCTTCTCCTTGGCCTTGACTTTATCACAGCAAACAGGCCTGACTGAGAGCTTTCCTCCAGACACTTGCAGCTGGCTGGAAAATGAGCATGATAGTAAACACATGTTGCTTTGCTTGTGACCTGACAAATCAGATTACCTGCCTCAGACACACGCAGGGGCTTTATGGTGAGGCAATTTGGAAATTAAGCTCTGAATGTACAACTGGCTTATTGTTGTTGTTTGTTGGGGTCTAAAATTACTCAGAATGCCTCGCAGTCACGTGGAACCGAATGTCTCTTATTTTATTGTCCCCTTTTCCAAAGGAGCTAATACCAGCCTCCTTCTTGTCAAGGAGCCCAAACATTATCATTCAAAGGCTGTATTTACAAATGGAGTGGGGTGGCCATAAAACTGATGACCTTGCTGCTTCTGGAATCTCATAAAAAGTTTCCAAGCTGCTCCTCCCCAGAGCAAATAAGGGTGTTGCAGTTGCTGGTCCCCTGGCAGGGTTCCAGCTGGGGCTATTACATTCCTCCCTCATAAACTTTCCTCTGAGCTCCAAATACAGACTTGTCTGCTTGTCCGGGTGGTTAACTTGGGAGGTGCTGCTGTGTTTAGAGCATTTTAAACTCAGAGGCAGGGTCCATACGGAAGAGAAAAACTGGGAGAAAGAAAAGACACGACCTTGATTGAGATGCTGTTATGTGCCAGGCTCTGTGCAAAAAATAAAAAATAAAAAAATTCTCATCGATTTCTCATTCAAGCTTTGTGATTTATTCATAGGCTGGTTCTCAGTGGAAGCTTTAACCCACATTCCAAGTATTGAAGGGTGGAAAATATATGCCAGCTAAGTGTGGAATTTTTCTTCGAGCCACAGCAAACATTTATTAAGAGCGAGTGTGTGTGTGTGTGTGTGTGTGTGTGTGTGTGTGCGTGTGTGTGTTTCTCAACAGCCTTTGCAGTAGAGGTGACCAGGTGATACAGAGGAGGTTGATAAGAGGCAGTGGCACAAAAATATGGGTAGGGCTTCCAGGGATCTGTTGTTTTACCGATAAAAATAATCTGGCTTCGCTGGCAGGTGTCTTTTGCCTTTTCCCTCTTTCCCTCTTTGAATGCGGATGTGGAACTTAGAAAGGCAGTGCCTATCTTATGATCAAAAGGGTGAAAGGTGGTAAAACAGGAAGGTGCCACAAGGAGGCCTCCTGGAGATGCTCCCTCAAGCTTGATCTGCCTGAGGCAGCCTTCTTGTTAGCAGGAAAACTAAGCCCCTCCTTTGTCGTAGAAAGAGGCTAAGGGCACTGCCATGGTCCCCACCTACTGATGGTCATGTCTTTGTATGTACCACTCCCTTTGAATATAGGCAGGACCTGCTACTGGCTTTTAACGATAGAAATAGCAAAGGCGATGGAAGATCGCTGCTGTCATTCCCTCGTGCCATGTAAGGTCTCAGCTGAGTGCAGATTTACTCTAGAAATTCTCCTTGACCATCAGAACTGAGGCTTCTAGGAACTGAGAGTGACCTTTTGGAGCTGAGGATGGCCTCCAGTCATCAAGAAGCTGTGGCTCTCCATCCCACAGCCACAAGGAAATACAGCAACAGCCTGAACGTGGATTCTTCCCGGCCAGGCCTCCAGAGGACAACACAGCCCTGCTGACACATTCATTGAGCCTGTGAGACCCTGAGCAAAGGACTCGATTAAACCATGCTCAGACTCCTGATGCACAGAAATTTTGACATAATCAAAGCATGCTGCTCTAAGCAACTAAGTCTGTGGCAGTTTACGATGCAGCAATAAGACACTAATATACTCCTTTACACCTCTCGAGTCATCTTTCTGTTATGTGCAGCCAAAATGACACATAGTTGGTGGATACACAGGTGACCATCTAGGGAGACATCCAAAAAAAGTGTTGGGGGATGGGAGTTGATGTCCAGAGCAGGTGGAAGAACAGGGATTGCCAACAGTTGAAGAGAAAGTTGCAGTCTTAGGTTTTTCTCCAAGTAGAACTGAGTATTTTTATTTGAAGGGCTTTTAGCTACTTCCCAAAATATTATAGGTGATTAAGAAGTGGAATAGAGAAAATTTGTTAAATAATCCTTTGGAGTAAGTTTTTTACCTAACGCAGGGAAGCAGACCATATTCCTCTCTAAAACAAATTTAAGTTTTGTTGGATATAGTTTTTAATCTGAAAATATAAATACCAGCTGCCATCTCTTTGCACCCTGTGAAAAGTACTGCATCAAGTCCTTCCCTTGGATTATCTCTTTAAGCTCCTACAAGGCAGGGATGATTATTACTCCCACATGGTAGATGAGAAAACTGAGATTCCGAGAAGTTCAGTGCAGGCCGGTAGGGGGCAGGATTCAAATGCAGGCAGCCTGTCTCCTTTCCCTAGGTCTTTAAACACGATATCGTTTGTTCAGTTGTAAAAGATGGAAGATAGGAGAAAATAGTAATAAGAAGGTGGAAGAAACCCTTCCCCACACTGCAAACACCTTTTGATATATTTTTCCAGCAACAGAGCTAAGACTAAATATACAAATGTGTGTCTTGCACGTTTGTTCAGTTAACATACTATAAGTAATTCTTGTGTTATTCAAAGTTCCTGTAAGCATTGGCAGCCGTAAATTCTATATCCTGGATGTACCATAATTCACCAAGTGCTTCCTCCAATACCAGACAATTTGAGATGCTGTCCATTTCAGACTGTAAATAAATGTTCGCTTAGTGTCTTTGTGCATAAAGTGTTTTGTTTTGTTTTGTTTTCCACATTTTGAGTTTCCACATTAGGACAGAATCCCCCAGGTGGTGTGATTGAATCATAAAGGATCTGTACCCTGAAGAGTACTGACACTCCATGTCTTGTTTGGCTGTAGTTCAAAGATGCCACCATGGGGCTCTGGAGACAAGAGAAGAAAAACCTTTATCTCGTGAACAGGAAAGAACCCTCCCATGAACATTCCTGTGGATTAGTTTCTTCCAAAGAGACGTGAGGTGCTATTTACCTTGAGGAGGCCAGATTTTTATTGCCATGTGGAATATAGTGCTCCTTCCAGAGGCTATAAAATTCAAGCCTAGTATTTGGTAAACTTCCCTAGTGTTTGTGTGTCATGAACTGTCTCACAGTCGTAGCCTCAGTCATTTTTATATGTTCCTACATAAACTCATTGCCTTCCTGAGTGAGCAGACCCAACCTGCTGCCCGAGCCTGCTGGTTCTCACCGGCACCCACCACAGGCACCATTTTTTCCCAGACACTCAAAAGAACAAAAAAGTCTTTTACCCCATAATCACAAAAATATGCTTTGTTTTTTTAGGGAAAATAAATGCAACTTTAAAAATATTTTCATTTTCATGGCTAGATGTCCCAGGAAAACCAGTTCCGTTTTCTGCTGATCTGTTTTAAGTTAGGATAGTAGCCCAGATTGTAAAATGAAAAGGGACTTGGGGAAAGTTAACAATAAAATAACTAGCATTTGCTGAACACTTACTATGTGCCAGGAACTCAGCTAAGTACTTCACAAGACTTGTCCCCATTTTACAAGTGCAGATATGGAAGGAGAGAGAAATAATTTTCCAAAGTCATACAGCCATTTGACTCTATCATTAAAGCTGAAAGAGATATGAGGTCTTAAACTCTGCTCCAGAGCTATGGGTACCATCGTGGGGGGCAGAGCTGCCCTATAAAAGAAAACTAGGGTGAAAAGCTGCTGTACATTTTTCTTCCCTCTTGTAAGTAAGCAGAATAATGGTGTTCCAATGATGTCCATGTTCTAACCCCTAGGGTCTGAGATATGTTGTTAATTTACATGACAAAAGAGACTTTGCAGATATGATTAAATTAAGGGTCCTGAGGTCAGGTGTGGTGGTGCACACCTGTAATCGCAGTGGTTCAGGAGGCTGAGGCAGGAGGATCACTAGTTCAAAGCCAGCCTCAGCACCTTAGAGAGGCCCTACACAACTCACTGAGACCCTATCTCTAAATAAAATTTTAAAAGGAGGTCAGGGTGGGTGTTAGGGATATGATTGAGCCCTGGGGTTCAATCCCTGGTATGAAAAAATAAAATTAAATTAAGGACCCTGAGATGGGGAGATTACCCAGAATTATCCAAGTGGGTACTATCCAATTACACAGGTCTTTAAAAGTGAGGAGCACCTGGTGTGCTGGTGTGACCAACTACTTGGGAGACTGAGACAGGAGGATTGTTTGAGCCTACGCATTTCAGGCCAGCCTGGGCAATACAGGAGACTTGTCCTATAAAAAGTGAAGAGGAGCCCTTCCCAGCTACGATCTGAGGGAGATGTGATGCTGGCAGAATGATTAGAGAGATGCACCTTTCCAACTTTGGAGCTGGAGGAAGGGTCGTGGGCCAAAGCATGTAACCTCTGGGAGTTGGAAAAGATGCAGAAATGAATGGTAGTCCATAGAGTCTCTAGCAAGGAATCTTGGTGAATCTTCCCTGCCAATATCTTGATTCTCACCCAGCAAGACTCATTTGTCCTCTAACCTATAGGACTCTAATGTAATAAAGTTGTGTTGTTTTAAGCCCCTAGAACTGCAGCAGTTTATTATTACAACAATAGCAACTTAGTGTATCCCTGCCTCAGTCAGAAGACCTCCACAATTATATTTTTGAGATCTTCCTTTAGTGTGTTATTTCATTTGAGAAAGAACCAAAGGGGACTTTTCCTTTAAAAAAAAAAAATCTGAACACTATTTTTTCTTTTTTCTTTTTTTTTTTTTTTCATTCCAGAAGAAAAACATATTTGCTCCAAGAGAGGATGTGTTTTCCCATCATCAAAGAGTGACAGGGCAACCTGCCTAGTGTTTTCTCCATTGCAGCCCATAGGAGCTCAGAACTCTCCTCTGAGTCAGATCTACAACTCTGGGCTCTGCCACGTGATACAGCACAAAATATGTGATGGAAAATTTTGTCACTCAGTCATTCAACAATATCCAGTGGGATGGATTAAATGTTATCGCAAGCATCAGCCATGAAGGAGTGATGCAGCCTGGTCTCACTGTGGGGGAATGCAGGCAGACACTTCAGAGAAATTGAGCTCTGATATGCAGGATGGGAAAGACCACAGAGAAGTCCGAGAGTCAAAGAGAGGCTTTCTAGAACAAATGACATCTAAGCTGAGGCCTGAGGGCAGGTGAAAGTTGACCAGGCATGGAAGAGAAAGAAGAGCATTTTGTGCAGTAGGAATAGCAATGCAAAGGTGTAAGAAAAGAAACAGATGACTTCCACAGGTTGAGAATGGATGAACATGGGTTCAAATGGAAGGTGGTGGGGAGAGGTGAGACTGGAGAAGTTAGCTAGGGTGGACCCCAGGGGTTTACCATCTGCAAATCCATTACCTGATGACAATGGAAAGCCCTGGGAGGTCTTCCCTGAACAGACACAGAGCCACGCCCAGCACAAGGGGCACAGGAAATACCTGTTGATTTTGAATTTATTATGGTAATTTGTACAATCAAAATGTATGCTAACTGCCTTGGGAGTGAGGAGAAGGGACTGGCCAGCTCTGCTTGAAAGGGATGGGAAGATTCACAGAGGGGTTGAAGTTGGCCTGGCCCTTGAAGATTGAACAACAAAGTACATGTTAAACGACTTAATTTTCTCTGCAATCTTCTATTATCTGACACCAGAGTTTTTAGAATCCATCACATCCCTGAAGACCTTCCCACCCGGGAAATCCTACAATTGCACACCTCTACCCCTGGGTTTGTATTTTGTATTAATGCTATGTCTTCAGAGTACTATGTTGGACTCACTTTCTAAAGATATGTGATAGAGACCATCTCCTGTTGCCCAAAACTTTTTCTTCCTTGCCAACAGATTATTATTCTACTGATATTCTGGTACCTAGATCTGAGGGAGCTGAAGCACACTTTGTCTAAGTCAGTCATGGATGTTTTGTTAACATTTGCCAGACACACTGTCCCAGGCTCCCTCGCAGCTAAGGATAACCATGTGACCAAGTTCTGACCAATAATATTCTGATCAATTAGATGTAAGTCAGCTAGGAAGGCCTAGCTGCCTTACACCTGCATGACTTCATCAATTAAATGATAATCATTTCAGGAAAGGGACCCTTTGCCACTATACATCCACATGCCCTGGCACCTTCCTTCCTACCTTTGAATACTATTGTGGTGTCTGGAGATGTGGCAGGCAGGCATTTTGCAGTCATGAGATAATCAGCCCAGGGATCAATGACCTATATAAATACAGAGGATAGAAAAGTGCCTGGCATGTCAATGACGCTGTAGAGCTGCTCTTCTCACTTTATTTACCTCCAGACTTCCTGTTCTATAACATAACCATCTTGATGACTTAGGTCACTATTAGTTTTAGGGGTATTTATTTACTTGTGGTTAAATAAATCCTAAATTATATAGGGGTTTTCAAAAAGAGGACAATTTTCTTTCTTACCGGAATTATGAAGCTCAAAGACTATTAGCAACTAGCCATAAAAAGATCCAAGACAATGTTCCCCCAATCCTGGAAGCCTAAAACTCTCTTCCTTCAATCTTCTCTGCCCAATGATGACTTTTCCTGGTCAGGGAGGACAGCTTTGCTTCTCTGATTCCATGCCCCCAAATATCACCTGTTGCTTCATTACCCTGTATATTTGGGCAGGCCCTTGTTCACGGTGGTCCTGCTAGAAGGCCAGGCTGGTTAGGAAGGTTGAACTTGTCAAAAATCAGAGTCAGATTCTTCTTGGCAACGGCAAAGGTAAGCTGTCACCAGCCCTGTCAACAGTCACAGCAGAAAGAGAGCTATTTATGCATCCAAAACCTTCATGAGTCACAGTCTAAACATTCTGCAAACCCTCCCCTGGCAAGTCGTACCCTGCCCTGGTCTCTGGGGAGAGTGCTTCCCACCCAGCACCACTTCAACACAACAGACTCTTGGCTTTTTCCTGTCTAATTTTTGGGCTGCACAAGTGGTCATGTTATTAATGACTCTGAGTCACCACCTAGACTATTCCATCTGGACTCTGTGTGTGAAGAGGAAAACGTTGGAGGCCTACTGTGTACCAGGCAAAAAGTGGGCCTTCCTGGCCAGGGCCTCTGCCTTTGTGGATATCTTTCAAAATACAACCATTTCTTGCCTGACAAGGACTCGAATCTGTCTGCCTCTTAGCCACACCTTCTTTTGATAACCTCTTGTTTTTCAGTGTCAATCAGGGCTCAAATAACTGACCCATAATCAGGTAGTGAGGGTGAGGGAGACAGAAGAGAAGGGCTCTAGTTTGTTTTAAATTTTGAATGTGAGTTCCTCACTCACCATTTTCAACATCATTTTAAATTTCTGCTGAGACCTAACATATAAAGCAAAGGTGATTATCTCCTCCGGAGTAAGGAAATCTCTAAACCTTTATGGCACGATTCATGGAAAGCAGTATTCCTTACCAACTCCTCAAAAGTGCTACTTCTTTTAGGAAGTCTTCCCTGATTTCATCAAATGGTGATCCATTTATGAGTCCTATCATACCTGCTGCTTCCTCAATGAGAATGCAGATCATACTGGCAGTTCAGTCACCCCTGTGAGATTGCAGGTCGATGAAAGCAGGTCAATCTCACATCACCAATGTCTACTGTATATAGTATGCAGTTCATTGAGTGAATGAGGTAGAAGGAAGGGATAACCCTTTACCATCTTCTACAACTGGAAAGATCTAAAAACAGACCTTCCTATAAAAGAGACACAACTGACCAAAGGGATGTTTCTCATGTTCTATATCATTCTGTGACCCTGACAATATCAATATCTTGAGGACATGGATCAAGTCATACACTTGTCTACCCAATAAGAGGGAATCTAACCTTCCTACTTACCTCTAAGTAGCCTTTATAGCAGAGTTTGAAATGTTCTGTTGAGATTATAACTCACAAGACCTTAAGTAAAATGTTGAAGAAGATGTTGGGACAGACAGTCTTCCTCCAGACTGCTGGTATAAATGTCATAGAACATGGGTAGATGAATATCAAATGGAAGACTACTTGATGGGCAAGAGAAGAATGATGATATTCACCAATTCCATCCATTGATCTGCAAATGCCATAATATTCTTCTTCTTCATGGTTGAATAATATTCCTTTGTGTATATATACCACAGATTCTTTATCCATTTATCTGTTGAAGGGGATCTAGGTTGGTTCTACAATCTAGCTATTGTTAATTGAGCTGCTATAAACATTGATGTGTCTGCATTATTGTAGTATGCTAATTTTAAGTCCTCTGAGTATAAACCAAGGAGTGGGATAACTGGGTCAAAAGGTGGGTCCATTCCAAGTGTTCTGAGGAATCTCCACACTGCTTTCCAGAGTGGCTTCACCAATTTGCAACTCCACCAGCAATGTAAAAGTGTGTCTTTTTCCTCACATTCATACCAACATCTGTTGTTTGTGTTCTTGATAATAACCATTCTAATTGGAGAAAGATGAAACAATGGAATATTATTCTTCCATAAAGAAGAACAATATTATGGCATTTGCAGATAAATGGATGGAATTGGAGAATATCATGCTAAGTGAAATAAGCCAAGCCCAAAAAACCAAAGGCCAAATGTTTTCCCTGATAAGTGGATGACGATATATAATGGGGGAAGAGGGGTGGGGGTGAGAGAAGAATGGAGAAACTTTAGATTATGTAGATGGAAACGAGAGGGTAGAGAGGGAGGGGGTTTAAAAAATGGTGGAATGAGACAGACGTGATTACCTTATGAACATGTATGATTACGCGAATGGTATGCATCTATATCGTGCACAATCATAGAAACGAAAATTTGTACTCCCTTTGTGTACAATGAACCAAAATGCAGTCAGTAAAAATAAAATAATTTAAAAAAGAGAGAAGAAGAGAGTTAAAGTCTCAAGATTCTGTCCTAAAATTCCACTAGTTGTCCATAGACGGGTCCTGTGTGTTAGGATCCTGAATGGTGCTATTCTAAGACCAAGAAATTTGCGTCCTCTTGAAATCCTAACACTAGTTGGGGAAATTCTCCCTAGAGACAGGTGACCAAAGTTGGCAGATGGAGAGGAGGCACACCAGCCATGTGTAAGAACCTCCAAGCAGAGAGAAGGCAAGAGTCAATTGTTATCAGCTACGTCATAAGAGACTTCCAGTACTCCACCAGGGGAAAGACGGACATAGGTGTAGAAAGCTTAGGAATCCAGAAAACATGCTAAGAGAGGAACCCCAGAAGTCAGTCGAGATCATGTGCTCATTGTTTATGAGCAATTCATGTAGCACTGTATGTGTACAATCCATGCAACAATTATTTATCACAAGCTAAGTACGGATTAAGAACCAAAGTCAGTCCTCCTTCCTGTAAAATATTACCCTTTTACGTAAATGTCTGCTACCAGTCTGGTGCAGCCAGGGAATTCTAGGTTTTCTCTGACTGTCTTCAAATGCCCAAAACACCACCTGACTTTAAATCGCCTTGCACTCTCACATATGTATCCTCTTGCCCATAAATTTAGGTCATATGTATCTACCTGGGGTATCTAGAAGTTGGATCTTGACCATTTCAAGATCCGATCTAGCTTTTAAGATTTTATACACAATCACAATCCCTCCTGACTTTACTGCACTTCACATATGGACTCTCTGATGTTTGACTCCAAGGAGCCCTCCGGGACCTCCTGAGTTTGTCTGCTTATGTTCCTGGATTTCAGCTTTCTTCAAAGGAAGCCCTGGTTGGATCCTCAAATCCCCAACCGAGGGCACCAAATCCCCTAAGTTCAGACACCCAGGAAAAGTGTGCATCCAGTGGCCCCGTGTTCCATGTCCACTTCAGCTCATCACTTGAATGGGCTGGGACCCTAAACCTAACATAGGTAATGGCCACCTGCCTCAGACCAAAGGACAAGAAAATTGCTCATTGCTAGTTGGCAAGTGCATGTGGAAATGAATTTTTAAAACTATCAATCACACTGAGCTGAAAAACCTGTCGGCATAAAATGCAGCCTACCAGAAGAACCGAGAGAATAAACATATTCCAGTCTAGTTTCAGGATGTGACTGACACCAAATGAACTAATTTTCTTAGGTCCATGATAAAAAGGGAGAAACGTGTTAAACATCCTATGCCAGACATTTTCTCATGTAATCCACACAATATCCTGTAACCTTCGAAGGCCCATTTTTCAAGTGCATTGTGAAACTCAGATCAGATTAACAATTTTTCCTCAGAGTTACACATTAAGTGCTCAAGCATGGATTCAAACCCATCTCTGCCTGGAGACCCACAGTCTCTGCATCATCTGTTCCAACAGAGGCCGTCAAAATGTAAAACTGGCCTTCTTTTTCTTTTTCTTTCTTTTTTTCATTTTCTTTTTTACAGACTGCATTTTGACTCATTGCACACAAATGAGGTACATCATTTCATTTCCATGGTTGTACCCGATGTAGATTTTATATCATTTGTGTAATCATACATGTACATAGGGTAATGATGTCTGTCTCAGTTCACCATTTTTATTTATTTATTTTATTATAAACAAATGGGATACATGCGGTTTCTCTGTTTGCACATGGCATAAAGGCATACCATAAATTTACATAGAGTAATGTTTGATTCATTCTGTTATTTTTTCACTTCCCCCCACCCCTCCCACCCCTCTTTTCCCTCTATACAGTCCTTCCTTCCTCCATTCTTGCCCCCCTCCCTAACCCTAACTCTAACCCTAACACTAACCCTTCCCTCCCCCCATTATGTGTCATCATCCACTTATTAGCGATATCATTCGTCCTTTGGCTTATTGAGATTGGCTTATCTCACTTACCATGATCTTGTCCAATTTCATCTATTTACCTGCAAATGCCATAATTTTATCATTCTTTATGGCTGAGTAATATTCCATTGTATATATATATACCACAGTTTCTTTATCCATTCATCAATTGAAGGACATCTAGGTTGGTTCCACAGTCTGGCTATTGTGAATTGAGCAGCTATGAACATTGATGTGGCTGTATCTCTGTAGTATGCTGATTTTAAGTTCTTTGGGTATAGGCCAAGGAGTGGGATAGCTGGGTCAAATGGTGGTTCCATTCCAAGTTTTCTAAGGAATCTCCACACTGCTTTCCAGAGTGGCTGCACTAATTTGCAGCCCCACCAGCAGTGTATGAGTGCACCTTTCTCCCCACATCCTCGCCAACATCTGTTGTTGCTTGTATTCTTGATAATCACCATTCTAATTGGGGTGAGATGGAATCTTAGGGTGATTTTCATTTGCATTTCTCTTATTACTAGAGATGTTGAACATTTTTCCATATGTTTGTTGATTGCTTGTAGATCTTCTTCTGTGAAATGTCTATTCATTTCCTTAGCCCATTTGTCGATTGGATTATTTGTATTCTTGGTGTAGAGTTTTTTGAGTTCTTTATAGATTCTGGAGATTAGTGCTCTATCTGAAGTATGATTGGCAAAGCTTTTCTCCCACTCTGTAGGCTCTTTCTTCGCATTGCTGATAGTTTCCTTTGCTGAGAGAAAGCTTTTTAGTTTGAATCTATCCCAGTTATTGATTCTTGCTTTTATTTCTTGGGCTATGGGAGTCCTGTTAAGAAAGTCTGGTCCTAAGCCAACATGTTGAAGATCTGGACCTACTTTTTCTTCTATAATCTGCAGGGTCTCTGGTCTGATTCCGAGGTCCTTAATCCATTTTGAGTTTAGTTTCGTGCATGGTGAGAGATATGGGTTTAGTTTCATTCTGTTGCATATGGATTTCCAATTCTCCCAGTACCATTTGTTGAAGAGGCTATCTTTTCTCCATTGCATATTTTTGGCACCTTTGTCTAGTATGAGAAAATTGTATTTATTTGGGTTTGTGTCCGTGTCCTCTATTCTGTACCATTGATCTACCTTTCTATTTTGGTACCAATACCATGCTGTTTTGCTTTGTAGTAGAGTTGAAGATCTGGTATTGCGATACCCCCTGTTTCACTCTTCCTGCTAAGGATTGCTTTAGCTATTCTGGGTTTCTTATTCTTCCAGATGAATTTCATAATTGCGTGCTCTATTTCTGTAAGGTACGTCATTGGAATTTTAATTGGAATTGCATTGAATTTGTATAGCACTTTAGGTAGTATGGCCATTTTGACAATATTAATTCTGCCTATCCAAGAACATGGGAGATCTTTCCATCTTCTAAGGTTTTCTTTAATTTCTTTCTTTAGTGTTCTGTAGTTCTCATTGTAGAGGTCTTTCACCTCTTTTGTGAGATTGATTCCCAAGTATTTTATTTTTTTCGAGGCTACTGTGAATGGGGTAGTTTTCCTAATTTCTCTTTCTGAAGATTCATAACTTATGTATAAAAATGCGTTGGATTTATGAGCACTGATCTTGTAACCTGCTACTTTACTGAATTCACTTACGAGTTCTAAGAGTTTTCTGGTGGAATTTCCAGGTTCCTCTAAATATATAATCATGTCATCAGCGAACAGGGATAGTTTGAGTTCTTCTTTTCCTATTCGTATCCCTTTAATTTCTTTGGTTTGTCTAATTGCTCTGGCTAGAGTCTCAAGAATGATATTGAATAGAAGTGGTGAAAGAGGGCATCCCTGCCTTGTTCCAGTATTTAGGGGGAATGCTTTCAGTTTTCACCATTTAGAATGATATTAGCCATGGGCTTAGCATAAATGGCCTTTACAATGTTAAGGAATGTTCCCACTATCCCTATTTTTTCTAGTGTTTTGAGCTTGAAGGGGTGCTGTATTTTATCAAGTGCTTTTTCTGCATCTAATGAAATAATCATGTGATTCTTGACTTTAAGTCTATTGATATGGTGAATTACATTTATTGATTTCCTGATGTTGAACCAACCTTGCATCCCTGGGATGAAATCCACTTGATCATGGTGCACTACCATTTTAATATGTTTTTGTATGCGATTTGCTAAAATTTTGTTGAGAATTTTTGCATCGATGTTCATTAAGGATATTGGTCTGAAATTTTCTTTCCTTGGTGAGTCTCTGTCTGGTTTAAGTATCAGGGTGATATTGGCTTCAAAGAATGAGTTTGGGAGGGTTCCCTCCTCTTCTATTTTATGGAATACTTTGAGAAGTATTGGAATGAGCTCTTCTTTAAAGGTTTTGTAGAACTCGGCTGAGAACCCATCTGGTCCCGGACTTTTTTTGTTGGTAGGCTTTTGATGATTTTTTCTATTTCAGTACTTGAAATAGGTCTATTTAAATTGTGTATGTCCTCCTCGTTCAGTTTAGGCAATTCATGTGTCTCAGTTTAGTCAATTCATATGTCTCTCTATTCATATGTCAATTAATAAACCTGTTGATGTCTTCAAAATTTTCTATTTTGTTGGAGTATAGATTTTCAAAATAGCTTTTAATTATGTTTTGTATTTCAATCCTGTCTGTTGTGATATTTCCTTGTTCATTCCAAAGTTTAGTGATTTGGGTTTTCTCTCATCTTCTCTTTGTTAGTGTGGCTAAAGGTTTATCAATTTTGTTTATTTTTTCGAAGAACCAACTATTTATTTTGTCAATTTTTTGTATTGTTTCTTTTGTTTCAATTTCATTGATTTCAGCTCTGAGTTTAACTATTTCCTGTCTTCTACTACTTTTGGTGCTGGTCTGTTCTTCTTTTTCTAGGGCTTTGAGCTGTAGTGTTAGGTCGTTTATTTGTTGAGTTTTACTTCTCTTATTAAATGCGCTCCATGAAATAAATTTCCCTGTAAGTACTGCTTTCATCGTGTCCCAGAGACTTTGATATGATGTTTCTTTGTTCTCATTTACCTCTAAGAATTTTTTAATTTCCTTCCTAATATCTTCTCTTATCCATTCATCATATAATAGCATATTGTTTAATCTCCAGGTGTTGGAATAGTTTCTGTTTTTTACTCTTTCATTTATTTCTAACTTCAATCCATTATGATCTGATATAATACAAGGTAGTGTCTCTATCTTCTTGTATTTGCTAACATTAGCTTTGTGACATAATATATGGTCTATTTTAGAGAAGGATCCATGTGCTGCTGAGAAGAAAGTGTATTCGCTCTTAGTTGGATGGTATATTCTATAAATGTCCGTTAACTCTAAATTATTGATTGTGTTATTGAGATCTATTTTTGTCTGGAAGATCTGTCCAGTGGTGAGAGAGGCATGTTAAAATCACCTAGTATTATTGTGTTATGGTCTATTTGGTTTCTGAAATTGAGAAGGATTTGTTTGACATACATGGATGAGCCACTGTTTGGGGCATAGATGTTTATGATTGTTATATCTTGCTGATTTATGGTTCCCTTAAGCAGTATGAAATGTCCTTCTTTATTCCTTCTGACTAACTTTGGCTTGGAGTCCTCATTATCTGAAATGAGGATGGATACTCCAGCTTTTTTGCTGAGTCCATGTGCATGGTATGTTTTTCCCCATCCTTTCATCTTTAGTCTATGGGTATCTTTTTCTATGAGGTGAGTCTCTTGTAGGCAACATATTGTTGGATCTTTCTTTTTAATCCAATCTGCCAGTGTATGTCTTTTGATTGATGAATTCAGGCCATTAACATTCAGGGTTATTATTGAGATATGATTTGGTTTCCCGGTCATTTGGTTCATTTTTTAAATTTTATTTATTTATTTATTTGACACGACTTCTTCCTCCTTTATTTGACAATTCCTTTAGGATAATTCCTCCCTTTGCTGATTTGCTTCTTTGTTTTTCATCTCTTCCTCATGGAATAATTTGCTGAGAATGTTCTGTAATGCTGGCTTTCTTTTTGTAAATTCTTTTAGTTTTTGTTTATCATGGAAGGATTTTATTTCATCGTCAAATTTGAAGGTAAGTTTTGCTGGGTATAAGATTCTTGGTTGGCATCCATTCTTTCAGGCCCTTCTAGCTTTTAGGGTCTGGATTGAAAAATCTGCTGATATCCGTATTGGTTTCCCCCTGAATGTAATTTGGTTCTTTTCTCTCACAGCCTTTGAAATTCTGTCTTTATTTGTATGTTAGGTATTTTCATTATAATGTGACTTGGTGTGGGTCTGTTGTAATTTTGTGTATGTGGAGTCCTATAAGCCTCTTGAACTTGAGTTTTCATTTCATTCTTCAGATTTGGGAAATTTTCTGATATTATTTCATTGAGTAGATTGTTCATTCCTTTGGTTTGTTTCTCTAAGCCTTCCTCAATCCCAATAATTCCTAAATTTGGCCTTTTCATGATATCCCATAGTTCTTGTAGATTCTGTTCATGATTTCTTACCATCTTCTCTGTTTGTTCAACTTTGTTTTCAAGGTTAAATATTTTGTCTTCAATGTCTGAGGTTCTGTCTTCCAGGTGTTCTATCCTACTGGATATGCTTTCTATGGAGTTCTTAATTTGGTTTATTGTTTCCTTCATGTGAAGGATTTCTGTTTGGTTTTTTTTTTCAATATCTCTAACTCTTTATTGAAATGATCTTTTGCTTCCTGTATTTGCTCTTTTAACTGTTGATTGGTGCAATCATTCAATGCCTGCATTTGCTCTTTCATCTCATCATTCAGTGCGTGCATTTGCTCTTTCATCTCATCGTTTGCTTCCCTGATCATTTTAATTATGTATATTATGAACTCCTTTTCTGTCATTTCTTCTGCCATGCTGTCATTGGGTTTTATTGATGTAACATCTAGATTTGTTTGCAGCATTTTCTTTCCTTGTTTTCTCATATCGTTCAGGTATCAGTGGACCGCTGAGATATTGCAGATTTCCTCCACCGACTTACAATGTCCCTGAAGATTTCTATATATCCCCTCTTAGCCTTCAGTAGGCTGAAGTCTTGGAGGAAGTTGATAATGGGGTGCTCCACAAGGAAGCTGCCTCTCTAGGAGTGGTGGCCTTCAGGTGGCGTATATTCCCTGCTAGTGGGCAGAGGTGCCTCCACTTGTTGACCAATGGTCATCCAAAGGGGAACTAGGCTGCGGGCTGAGGCAAAGCCTCTTTGGGCCTGTGTGTCTGGTTTTACCGTCCTTGTAGGGAAACCTCACTCGGCAGGGAAGACTCACCCGGTGGGGAGGTCTCGCTGGTCAGTTCCCTCCTAGAGGTTCCCCTCAATTTACAGCTACTGCCTGGGCTGGGCTGCCTTCCTCTGCAAGTTTCCAGGAGCCCGGCCCTACCTCCTGGGCCTGGGAGCTTCACCCTTCGCAGATGAGTCTCCTTCGGCTGCCTCTCCTCAGAGAATCTGCCCACAGCCCTGTAACCTTCGCTCCGCCCCTAAGCGTGTCTCTGTGCGGCTCTTCCACCAACAAGCCTCCTAGGTCCTGGGACCCTGCTGTACTTAATCGCCTGGCTATGCGGCCCCTCCTGTGAGCAGCCACCTGGACCCCAACTGCTCTGAGTCACAGAGACCCACCGCACGCCTCTTCCTCCAGACAGCCGCCGGGTGTTCCGATGTGGTCACTAGGAGTCCAAGCAACTCACTGGTGCCTCCTCCTCCCGCCAACCTCCCGTAGCTCTGGGCAGTCACTCCAAGTCCAAGTGACCCGCCCCGTTCCTCCTCCTCCTCCAGGTAACCCCCAGGTGTTCAGGAGTGGTCGCTCTGAGTTGCTCTGAGTTCACGTGACTCAGCCGCCAGGAGCTCTGGTGCGTCCACTCGAGACCAAGCGACCCAGCACGCTTCTCCTCCAGTCAGCTCCCCTGGTGTTCAGGAGCTGTCGCTTTGAGTCCAAACAACTCACCAATTGCCTCCTCCTCTGAGCAGCTGCCTGGAACTCTAATGCAGTCACTGCAAGTCCAAACGACCCGCCGTGCTCCTCCTCCTCCTCTGGGCAGGCCCTGGTGTTCAGAAGCAGTCGCTCTGAGTCCAAACAGCTCGCCACGCAGCTCCTCCTCTGGCAACCGCCTGTAGCTCTGGTGCAGTCACTCCGAATCCAAGTGGCCACGCTCCTCCTCCTCCTCCTCCTCCTCCTCCCGGCAGGCCCTGGTGTTCAGGAGTGGTCGCTCTGAGTCCAAACAGCTCTCCTCGCAGCCCCTCCTCTGGGCCGCCGCCCGGAGCCCCAGTGGTTGCTCCGAGTCCAAGCGCTGTGCTGAGTGGCCTCCTCTACTACACTCCCAGTTGTCCGTGTTCACTGCTCCAGCGGGGGGAGGGGCGTCTCGTGGGGCAGCTCTACTTCACAAAGTTCCCTGCGTTCCGGGACTATCGCCCCATCCGGGACACCTCCCCAATGGGAGAGACTTGCCCAGCTGCTTTGAGTTGGTCCCAAGTCTCTCAACATCTCCTCTTTTGAATCCTGAGTCCTGGAGCAACATGAAATGCAGCCACCTTCTAGGCCGCCATCTTGAAACCCCCTCAGTTCACCATTTTTATACACTCACTCCCTCTCATTTCCCTCTGTGTATTCTAAAGTTCCTCTATTCTTCTCTCACCCTCCACCCCCTCACCTCCATTATACATCATCATCCACTTATACAGTAACGCAGCCACATCAATGTTTATAGCAGTTCAATTCAAGAAGAATAATATTATGGCACTTACAGATAAATGGATGGAATTAGAGAATATCATGCTAAGTGAAATAAACCAATCCCAAAGCTGGCCTTCTTGAGGACATTTATCATAAAGATATGGCCCTTGTAGCCACTCTACCCTCTTCTCCCCACTGAAGATTGCTATGATCCTGGTCAGCTACCAAACAACTGAGCTTTATTCTTCTTAAAGCAAAAGGTAACACGGCACACTGATTAAATCTCATTCAAAAGCCAGGTAGCCTGTGTTCAAATCCTGACTCCACCACTAGCCAACTGTATGACCTTGGGCAAGGTGTTCAGATTTTCTATGCCTCAGCTTCCTCATCTATAAAGTGGGGGGAAATAATAGTAATCCATCTCATGTGTGGTTGTGAAGATTGACAGTGTTCATAAAGGGCTGACACATGTCAAGGGCTCAGTAAGTTTTAGCTACCAGTGTTACAAGTCTATTTTATCATAACTTGACAGGGACTTTTTTTCTATCTCATTAAGCAGAGGGCACTAAGGCAGAACAGTTAATATCTTGCCCACAGTCACACTGCTCTCCAGAGGCAAGGCCAGGATTAGAACAAAAGTCCCCTGACTCCACATCCGGGGCTCTAGCATCCTGCTCACTGATCCACAAGGCAGAAGAAGCAATTAAACTGTTGATGCAAGGCACAATCTCCTCTCCCTGAAGTTCGCCCTGTCACATGAACCACAAAGAAGTCACCACAAACATCCACGTATTTATAAACCCACAATGTTAACCTCTTCACTTAAAAGCCACTTGGAAACTTGCTGGTTAAAAGCATTTCAGATTGTGTCAGAGAAACAAGTTCACACTGACATCTTGTCTCCATATGCCTTTGAAAACCTGTTCAGAGTCCCCTAATCCCTCAACGAGGAACGAGGAAAGCTCCTCTTCACTCCATTCTTCTAAGGCTTTCAGTGCTGGGTGTGGGTATTCCCTGAAAGCTCTCTCCTTTGCAAAAATTCTAGTGCTTTGAGTCATGCCAAAATCAGAGGGAACAGAATGCTGCCAAAAGTTTCAACATTTACATGAGCTCTTAATCAGCCCTCCAGTTCATTAGAGCGGGTCATATCAGTTTCACTGCTGTCCAGGCAAAGGAATGGGATCCCCATGTCTACTGCTTCGCCTTAGAGAATGTACAGGGCCCTTTGAAAATCGTGCTTTCTGAGTGTCACTTGAGTCTGAGAAACAGGTTCCAGCTTCTCTCTCTCAAAGAGTTCGGTCATCTGTGTCTGTGTCTATTCATTCATTTAGCAGATGTTTTGGAGTTTCTTATCATCACAGTAAGTGCCGGAGATACAATAGCACGTAAAAAAAGATGTGACCCCTAACTTCATGGAGCTTACAGTCTAGATGATAGACAGATAAAAATCAAAATAAAGGGGGCTGTTGGTAGGGGATAATGGAGGAAAATAAGTTTGACATTGTCTGAGGTTGAGGGAAGGCTTGAGCTAGTAGATGATGATTCCTCTGTGATCTGTAGGTTGGCAGGCAGAAACTTCTAGGCAGTGTATCATACAAAGCAGGCTCAATGATGCACGGAGAAAGTAAAGGCAGTGAAGGCAGAAGGCACCAGGGAGCCAGTCACATCGTTATTCTAGAGCAACAGAAAACTGCAGAGCAGTTGGAGTCACAGTATCTAAGGGCACCATCTTCCAGGTTATCATAAAATATTCTCCCTTGTATTATGTTTATTTCTCTTTAATCTCTTACCAACTGTATAATAGCTGCCATTTTTCTAGCATTATGTCTTTTATGCTGTTTACTCTCTGTATGTTATCTCAGTCGATCCTCACCCACCCTATAAAGAATGTACCATCATTATACCCATTTTACAGTTTAGAAGAGTGAAACTCAAAAGAGGGGCACATAATTTTTCCAAGACCACACGGATGAGATTAGAATCCAGGCATCTCCGATTCTAAGGTCCAATTTTTTTATTTGTTCTAATTAGTTATACATGACAGCAGAATTCACTTTGACACATTGTAAGCAAATGAAGCACAACTTCTCATTCCTTGACTGTACATGATGCAAAATCACACTAGTCATACAATCATACATGTACACAGGGTAATAATGTCCAACTCATTCCACCATCCTTCTCACCCCCACACCCCCTCTTCTCCCTTCACTCCCCTCTACTCAATCCAAAGTTCCTCCATTCTTCCCTAGCCCTCCACCATCATGAATCAGCATGTGCATATCAGAGAAAATATTTGGCCTTTGGTTTTTTGGGTTTGGCTTAGTTCACTTATCATTATATTCTCTAGCTCCATCCATTTACTTGCAAATGCCATAATTTCATTCTTCTTTAAGGCTGAGTAATATTCCATTGTGTATATGTACTACATTTTCTTTATCCCTTCATCTGTTGAAAGGCATCTAGATTGGTTCCATAGTTTCACTTATTGTGAATTGAGCAGCTATAAACATTGATGTGGCTGTGTCACTATAGTATGTTGATTTTAAGTCATTTGGGTGTAAACCAAGGAGTGGGATAGCTGGGTCAAATGCTAGTTCCATTCCAAGTTTTCTAAGGAATCTCCATACTTCTTTCCATAGTGGTTGCATCAATTTGCCATCCCACCAGCAATGTATGAAGGCATAAGGTCCAAATTTTTAATAATTAAACATTAAGAACTTCCTGCAGGCAGAAGGGGGCCTTTCTAATTTTGCTTGAATAGCTAGTGCCCTGATGTATGATGATTAGAGGTGTCTGTACCTGACTTGCTCACTTCTCCCAATCTCCTGTCCCTCCTCCCCACCTAATCAGAGCTGACACCTCCAAGACACTTACTGAATGCCAGGTAGGGTCCCAGCCCTTCATCACCTTAGCACATTTTAATCTCTTAACAACCTATGAGGTAACTATTGTTATGTTCAGTCTCTCCATCTTATAAGAAAACTTAGTTAGAAAGGTTCATGGTTCGGCAGATGACACCAAGTAATAACTGGCCCAGCAAGGATGAAACCCAGCAGGCTGTATGCACAGCTCGAACTCAACTACCAGAGGTATTTTTGACCCAGACTCTTTATATTTCTTGGAAAACATGAGTTCTTTTTCACGTCCAGCCTTCTCAAATGCCAATGTTTCTCCCTATACCTTCTCCTGCCCAGACCACCCATCCTCATCCTCCAGAACCCTTGGTGAATGTCAACTGCCCATCCTAAGTGTGTCCTGTCACCTGTACTTCCCCTTCCCGGGATTCTACATGTAAACCACCGATTTCACCTAACGGTTCACTATCCACCTCTCAGGCTTGACTGGAAACTGCCAGGCCAGGGCCCAAGCTGCACAGGCTTTGTTACATCCATGATGTCAGGAAACTTGGCAGGGCTCAATTATGAGAGGAGTAGATAAGTCTATAAATAAGTAAATACATACATACTGAATCATTCTTTTTGGAACCCCAATGTGTTCTGACACATGGTAGGCCCCATTCAATGCTTCCAAATGAATAACTGAGTATATGATCTTACTCCAGAATTATTTTTTCCTTGTGGTCTTTTTTTTTCCTCTTTCTTTTCAAAACCCAAAGAAAAATGACAGAAAAACAAAGATTAAGCATGAGGTGATTGGTTTAAAGGAAGGGTACAGAGTTGAGTGTCCAGAATTTTCCTCCAACTTCAGTTGGGTGGATGGGTGGTGGCGGGGGTGGAATAACGTAGATCTGTGCTCGAACCTTCAGATCTCTGAGCAGTCTGAGTCATGGCCCCCTGCACTTGTCCTCTGCCTGTCTCTCCTGAAACCGGAGGGCTACAGCAGCAGACCCCGAGGCTCTGCTGAGAGTGCAGGAGGCTCTGAAGTAGAGCACAGCGAGGAAACTGGCGTGAGCTGTGATTGTTCCTGAGCTGCGGGGACAGTGGCTGCTCTGGGCACTTCAGGAAGTACTTGCTCCAAGAGGCCCTTCCAGCTATTGTTGCTAGGGCCAAGCATGCTGGGCTGGCACGGGGACAGGCTGCCCTCTCTGGGCCAAGGGTCTGTCCAGGGCACTGGGGGCAGGAAGGTGAAGGGGCCAGGTAGGGAGGAGGGGTGGCAAGGGGGATGTGAACCAGGAAGGAGGCTTGAGTTCAGTTTTCTCTTTTCTTCAGCTGTCAATGCCAGGAGCTGCCTGCCTCCAGGTTTATTTCTGTCTCCTTGGGCCATGCGTTGCCCTGATTGATGGTAAGTCAGATGCTGCCGATGAGATCCTGTCTGGGCCAGCAAGAATTACCCAATGCTGTCAAAGGGACAGAAGCTTCGGAGTCCCAACCCCTGGGCTGGAACACTGGCTTAGCTTCTATGTGTACCCTTGGACACTTCTGAATCTCCTCTTCCTCTTCCTCTTCCATAACAGAGGAATGATAACCAGCTTGAGAAGTTATGAGGACGAGATAAGCTAAGATTGATGGGCCTGTCGGGTACACAATGGCAGCGGGGAAATGCTGGCTTCCGCCTTCCTCTTGAGCGGCTGGATGAGGGAGTGGCCGGTGTGGGAGGTGCTTGGGCAGCAGATGTCACATTTCCCTGTGTTCCTCCCAACACAGGCTGCACGGCCTGGGCACTGAGCCCACTGCAGCCCGAATTCTTCTGACAGCTGCCTTGCTCCTCTGCGTGGCCTTGCCTGTGACTCCTGGTTGAACCTAGAAAAGCTTCTGCTTTGCTCTAGTGAGAAAAAAATAACAAGAATGATGCAATACGTGTCTCCCAAGGCCACCAGCCGTGGAGAGAGGCCAGGCTTCTAGCTCTGTACCCCAAATGCATGCCAGGATTGCAAACCAATCCCCTCCCGCCCCATGAATCTTGGCAACTTCAGTGCCACTTCTTCACCTGGCCACGGTTGTCACCCCTTCGTCTCATAACTGAGTCTATCAGCCCTGCCACTGAGGTGCAAAATTGGCCAGGAACGGAAGAGTTCCTAAATATTTGGTCCTTGCACACCAGCCCTTAGTAATATTAATAAGCAATCACTGAGCACCACTTGCCAGGTGCTGTTCTAAGCTCTTCATGTTAACTCATTTAATCTTCACAAACACATTTTGAGGGAGACACAATTCATATCCCCATTTTACAAAAGAGTGAACTGAGTCTTAGAAAGTTTAGTTTCATGACCAAGGTCACAGAATTGATGAATTGCAGATAAGATTTAACCCATTTCTTATTTAGTGTCTTTGGTTTTCCCACAATGCATCTGGCCCCCAAACGAAATTCACCTGGCAGCCTGGTTTCTGTCCCAAAGATGCTCTAAGTAGAGCATCTAAACACACCTTTAAAAACCCCACACTAAGTTCAAAGAACAAAACAGGAATCCAAGTGCTCTTTGAAGGGAGAGAAGGCATGATGCCATCACTGTCTCCTTCCTGCGCACGACAGGTGTGATCCTGGACTGGTCGGTGTCCTTCTCTGTGAAAGGAGAAAATAAAATTGATTTGACTTCAGATGAGCTACTTTGCAATCCTGGCATTCCAGGGCCCTATGAAGAAACTACCATTTATAGAGCTTTTCCTTGGGACCAGAGACTGTGCTGCATATTTCATATGATTACGGCCAGTCCTGGGAAAGCACTGACCCTCTGCCAGACTCCATTGTAATACTTTTCACCCTATATTTTCTCATTTAATCCTCATAGAGCACTGAGAGGAAGGTATTATTGTCTCCTTCCCCTCTGTTAGGTTTTGAATCTAAAATGTCCCCCCTAAGACCATATGCTAAAGGCTTGATTGACAACCTAGGGCGTTATTGGCGGTGAGAGAAACTTTGTAAGGCAGGGCCTGTTTGGAGGAGGTGAGTCACTAGGAGATGTCCTTAAAAGGCGTTTCTTGGCTCCAGTTCCTCACCCCCCACCACCTCTCTCTCTCTCTCTCTCTCTCTCTTTCTTTCTCTCTCACCTCCCTCCCTCTCTCTCTCTCTTTCTCTCTCTCTCTCTCTCTCTCTCTCTCCTTCTTAGCTACCATAAGGTGAGCAGCTCTGCTCCATCAAGTACTCTATACCATGATGTTCTTCCTCCCCCAGAGTGATGAGGTCAAGTAACCATGGACTGAAACCTCTGAAACCAACCATGAACCAAAATAAATCTTTCCTCCTTTAAGTTGTCTCAGGTATTTTGTTATAGCAAGGGAAAACTGACTAATACTCCCCCTTCCTCACAGAAATTGAAGGCTAAGAATGACAGTTTGAGTTCACCCAAAGTCATCCCACCAGTAAGCGATGTTTCTGGGGCTTGAATCCAGTTTTGTCTGACTCCATAACCCAGGCTTTTAATCACTGTACCATTTACAGTGCCTCTTCAATGTCAGGCAAGGACACACGCCAGGAGTAGGCAGTGTCGGTTTTTGTTTGCCCACTGGCCATCCATCTGCAGTCGCTTTTTTCCCATTCCAATCATCAATCACAGTGTGACTTAAATGGGTCAGGGAAAAGGAGTCCCCCACTGCCAGGCAGAGCTACAGCAGCCCACTGCCCTTCCTGTTGGCTTCACAGCAAGATCAGCAAGAGTCCTACCTTTGAAAATAAACCGATCTGGTTGGGGGCATCCCCGTCCTTATTTATTTAGTCATGGCTACCCCAGGGCTAAACTGCTGGCCTGGCAGCTCCGAGTATTTTCTCTGAACTGAAAAGCCAACTCCAAGTGCTCAGGGTGAACAGGTTGGGAAATCTGAGAACAACACAGACATCAGGGAAAATTCCATGAGTGGTTGCCTACAGTGAAAGGACTATATGGCCCTAAATTCACTCTCCGTAGGATAATTTGGAAGCTGTTCCTTTTCACCCACTCTTCTCCCTTCCCAAGCTAAGGGAACCATGGAATTTTAGGAGGCATCCCAGCCTGAAGGAGGTAACTTTTCCAGGAGGGGGAGTGGAAGGGGAACAGGCCCAAGGTATATTTGTCTCAAGGGAGTAGGTCACAGAAGTCACAGACCAGTATGCCAGGGCTGGTCTGGCTGGCTCAGGAACAGATCCTGCTAATCCTGTGGGCTGAACAGCCCCCCCAGCTGACTACAGGTGGGGTCAGAGATGGAGTTCTTCCCAGTCAGGGGAAAGGTGTCCAGCCAGACTGTCAGGGAGAGCTGGTGAAGCACAGTCCTTGGAAGAGCCATCCAGAAGCAGGCAGTTTAAATTGGAAGAAACTTCCAATAAAAATGCCTTTCTGTGAGGTCGCTCACTCTTAAGTTTACCACAGTGCACGTTTGCTCCCTGGAAACAATCTCTGCCATTCATTCAGAACCTCTTCATTCTACCAACTGATTTTTTTTTTCTAAATAAATAAACAAACAGTAATTTCTGGATCAAAACCACAAATCTATCCCCTTTGGAAAATAGTGTGGGCATGTCAAGCATTCCATTGCTTGTCCATGGGCAGACTAGCCTTGACTCTTCAAATTTTGATTCAACTGCACTACGGCATATCTATCACTTGGTATATATTGACTGGCCTTCACTCGTACTGGTGTTTTTTGTTTGCTTGGTTTTTTTTTTGTTTTTTTTCTGGACCCTCTGGGAATCTGGAGTGACAAGGGTCTGATTTCAAACCCCAGCTCAGCCATTTTACTTCTTCAATACCCTAAGCAAATCACTGGGCTTCCCGGGCCTTGATTTTCCCATCTACAAAATGGGACTGGTCGTAGTACTTACCTCAAGAAATTATTACAAAGCTCGAAAGAGATAATGTGTATAGAAAACACTGGTCACACAGTGGGGGACACCAGAAACCTAATTCTTCCCCCCCACCCCCCATCTCTTCTCACACTGGATAAAGAAAATTCTACAGTAAGAAAGGCAAAGAGAAAAAAAAACTTTCTTGCCCAGATCGCATTCCACTTGAGATTTACTATAATTTCACCAGTTTTGTAGTCCCACCAGCTAGGCCCAAAATACCCGTACACTGGCCCCTATGCTAAGAAAATGCCTGTAAGTCTTCCCCTCCCAGTGACTCTCGGGGTTGCTCCCTAAGTGCACTCAAAGGCAAGGATCCACCCTGAGGAGTCCCTGCACACAGTGTGTATGTATAGCCCACACGCAGATGCTTCTGTCCATCGCTGTCATAGTGACCCCAGGGTCAGTAATGGTGGCACCTTACCCCTGGATGCCACTGAAAGTTTTACCAAGGTCCCTTTTTGGATGAGCATTGCATTATCTCTCAACGAGCATCCTATCTATTTCTGCTCAACCCCATCTCCTACCCCAAGAAAGACATTAACACCACAAAGAAAGACATCTTTTAGCAAACATGAGTGAGCATGCAGGCTCTCAAGTGAAGAAACCTCAATTTGAAATTTGTCTTCCTGAGAATTCACAAAAATCACTCATTTAAAGTATCTAGCACTGTACCTGGAACATAGTAAATACACAGTATACAACCGTGTTTTTATGTCCTGGTTACTAAAGATTTATAGAAGCAATTTTTTACAACCCCTCCACCAAAAAAAGTTAGAAGAAAAAAAAATAAGGAGGGATAGAAATAATAAAAATATTTCCTTCACTGGAGGGGCAAGGAGAGAATAGTTAAGAAAAAACTACCTAAGTCTATATGCCTGACTTGGCCATTCAGCTGCATGACCTGGGGCAGATAATTTAACCTCTCAGGGCAAATTTCTTTGTCCAATAAAATGAGCAGAGTGGTACTGATAAGGTAGTCACAAGGATTAAATAAGTTAATATATACAAAGCAATAAAACTGAACACATAATGGCTATTATTACCTTTTACAGAAATTAAAACAGGTTCAAAGAGGTTGATTCATCCAGGCTTACAGGCTGCCTGGTAAATGGCAGAAGCAGAATTTAATTCCAGGTCAATGTGACTCCAAAGTCAAAAGGAAAGTTTATTACATTACTCTTTCTTACCTGGTTAAAATGTGTATATATATATTCAGAATTTCTTTTCTAGGCAGAAAATATGCAGCCAAAATAAATGGAGTCTGGATATCAGAGAGGTTGGTGGTATTTCTGCCATTTCTGCCAGAATTAAGAAAGATAGAAAAAGAGAATTGGTTTGGAGAAAAAGGTAGCCAATTACATTATGGCATCAGCAACCACCTCTGCAAACAAACCACTTTTTTAGGTCATATTGCTGCCTGTGAGTACAGCTGGCATTCACACTAGCTTGAAAACCCTCTTTTGGGAGAGTTCCAGACATGCTGTTTAAGTTCTGCCCAGGGAGGGGGGAGCCCTCGTGGCATGTGTTTCTGTGGAGTTGGTTTTCCTGTGCACAGACCCTCCCTGGGGGCCAGCCCTTGGGCAGCATCGTTCTAAAGTACTAAAGCAAATATGCTCGCACTTCTGCCAGGTTCAGTGCCTTCAGCTCACAGGACACAAGACCCTGGAGCCGGGGAATAATGTAGACGTGATAGGCCCAGGCCGCACTGCCCCCCGTGGGGTATTTACTCAAAGACCTGCTGGGATCATCATCAACTGTGGGATCAGCAGTGATTAATTTTTCTCTTTAGCGTTTGCATAAGCACTGAGCATATATTGCTTTGGTATTAGAAACGAAGTCATTGAAACAACACAAACAACTGCCCGTGGTCATCTCTGGGGTGTGGGATGATGGATGATTTGTGTGGTTGTCTTTTTTCTTTGTGTGTTTTCTGTTTCACCACATCTCCTTTGTACAAGTGATGTGTTAGGATTTAAAAGAAAGAAGAACAAACATCACTAAAACACAAACAAGAATGATTTCACATGAGCCAGCCTGAGCCTGGGCCTCCCCGGCTCCTGTCACCACACGTTGAAGGCAGAATTAGGTAATGCTGTCCCTCAGAGAAGAGGGAACAACCTTCCAGGAGGGGCGGCTGCTCTCCTGGGGTGTCAGGCACAGGTAATTTATGCCTTCAACAACTCTAAATTGAGAATCTAGAGCCTTAAAAAAAATATATTATTGCTGTTCAACTGACTGGCCTGATTATTTTGTACTAAATTAAAAAAAAAAAAAAAAAGTGTTTCTACCTGATTCAAATTCATGTTGTGTCAATTAGTTCCATTTTTCAAACCAGGAAGGAAATGTTCATGTTCCCTAGAGAAATCTTGAAGGGCTCTTGATTCAAATGTGAACATATATGAGCTTCTCGGGGGTATAATTTCTGCCAGGAAAGAATAGACTGGGTCAAAGTCAGTGTTTTCATTTTTGTGGGTTGTTTTTTTTTTTTTTTTTTCCTTTTTTGGGTGTGTTGGGGGAAGGTGGGCATACAGTTGTGAAAACCAAGAGGAAACAGCGTGACAATCAGAACGTAAAGGTAAAATCTAGTACAAAAGGAACCTAAAAGTGGCTCTTTGTACCCCTCTCATTTTCCACGTGAGAAAGCTAAAACCCAGAGAAGTTCAGTACTTTACCCATCTCACACAGTTATAGGAAAACAGAAACAAGATTACAAGTCAACTTTCCCAGTTCTGGGCCTGGCCCACATTGAGTTCCGTCCGCTTTGGCTTCGGGTGCTCGGAGGTATGTGTGTCTTATCCGGTTCATTACAAAGGCCTTGACATTTAAAGGATCAAACGTTGGGATGATGCCCTGGGAGTACGCCTTCAAAGACAGTTCTCTCAAAAGAGGTGGATCAAAGAAGGACAGTGGCAAGAGGGGTCTGCATCAGTCACAGTGCTTTCAACTGCCAGCACCGAGGAGCTGACTCAGACCTGCTTAAGCCATCAAGGAGATCTTGTTGGAAGTGCCGTGGTCTGACCACCTCCAGGAGACGCAGTTCCTACCATCTAAACTAAATCACCAATGATTCTGTTTCTGCCACCTCCTTGGTCTGCTTTGGGTGATGTCATCTTCCTCCCAGCCTGGCCTGAGCTCAGAAGCTCATAGGACAAATCATGTTCCTTTCCTCAATTCCCTGACCTGTAAAATCAAGAGTCAGTGACTAAATGAACCTCTGGAGCCCTCCCATCTCTGACAATATTTCTCAAAATGTGTACCACTGTAACCTGGAGTGTGGATGGTTATGGATTCTTTGTCTCGAGAATTCAAATAATGAAATTCATGGACACAAGGGCAAAAGCAAAGTAGCAGGATTGATTAGAGTAATAGAAAGAAAGAAAGAAAGCAGAGCTCCCAAAGGAGAAGAGGGTCCCAAGAGAGGATTGCCAAGGAGTATCTGTTGCATAGGGATTTATATAGGCTTGATCTGTCCCTATTATAGGTGCTTGGTGGGATGACATGTAAATAGAGTGTTCAGAAAGGGGGCCAATCAACTCTATTTTGTCTTCTTCAGCAAATCTAGAAAAAAAGTGATTTCTAAGCCTTTATTAACACAAGGGTGGGGGTGAGAATCTACTGACATAAGAGAAAGTACTTTTTGTGGTTGGTCATGTCCAAAAGCGGTTAAGGAACTGTCCTTGTGGTTAGGAATAGCTGGAGTCAGAAGCTTGATTTCCCAATCTCTCTTCCTCCTTTTCTTCCCCGAGACCCTTGTCCTAGCTGCCTATGGGTGGTCTTATCTTTTCTGTCTCACCACAGCCCTATAGAATGATCACCTAGAATGTGTATCCAAAAGGCATTTCTATTCCTGGCCCAACTCCGCTAAATCACAATCTCCTGGTAATACAGGAACCTGTGGTTGAAACAAGCACACCTAGAAGGTCCTTGTACTTAGTGAAGTTTGACAAGTATTGTTGCCAAGGCAAGGGAGCCCTGAATGGAGGCAAACCATGCCTGCTGAGCCAAGTATTGCCAGAGAGTTAAGAATGGCTCTTACATTTTCAAAAGAGAGTCTAGAAAAGCAAAACAAAACTCAAAGAAGAATATGAAACAGAGAACTTACATGGTCCCAAAAGCCTAAAATATTTACTATTAGACTCTTTATAGAAAAGGTTTGCCAACCTCTTGCCTAGAACAATGACGTGACTGGATGGTGGAAAGAAAAGCAGAGAGTGAATCTGAAAAATTTATAGAATTGATGAGGCCAAGAATTCCTGGGAGCAGGAGTTTTCAATGTTCAATCAGCTCCATGGAGAATCAGGCAAATAAAAAAAATAAATAAATCATCTTAAGTCCTGGAATTTAGTTTAAAAGACATTTTTTCCTAGGGACCTCCTGGGGTCTACCCAATACCTAACATTAAATAGAAGCCAGCAGCAATGCTGGAAAGACTCAGGAAGGATAGGAAGGGTTAGCACAATCTCTTCGCTCTGAAAGCCACCAGCCAGTTCTTATTGGTATCAAGGGAACTTTCAAGGGACAGCCTGTTGTGGCTCCTTTTTATGCCTTTCCTCCAGCCACACTGGTCAGTTAAAGATAGGGTGCTCAGAGGGCCAAACTCGTCCAAAGGGTAACTTCCCAGGAAGACAGTGAGTGAGAAAAGATCTATGGTAGAAGCAAGACCAGCTTTGGGAGCCCTGCTCCCCGACTCTGACATTAGGCCTGCGCTCTCTAAAAGGGTAACCACTACCTCCATGTGGTTATTATATTTAAATTCATTAAAATTAAGTAGAATTTAAAATTCAATATCTCCATCACGCTAGACACCCTAGCTGTCACCAGTTAATTCACTACCTACATGTGGCTGGTAACCATCACACCAGACCAAGCAGACACAGAACTTTTCCACTAGCAGAGACAGGTATCTGGGCAGCACTGCTGCAGGCAACCATCTGACCACCTGTTCAGACCCATCCCCTGCCTTTCTTCCCACCACGTAGTGCCCTCATTATTTTAGACTCCAATGCCTTGGGAACAATTTCCTCATTTGCAAGTGGTCATAATAATACATCTGTCAACATCGTAAGGATCATAGAAGCTAGTGCAGGTAAAATGATTAGCACAAAATGTACTACGAAGAAGCTGCTCTGTAAACAGCTCTTTCTGCTATTGCGCACAGAATCTCACTCTCTGTTGTTGCTGATACTCTCCCATCTTGCTCTAAACAAATGGAAACCCCTGCAGGGTTGGTTATAGCCCAGAAAGCTGGGGCCTGCCTCCAGAGTTTCTGATTCAGTAGGTCTTGGGTGAAGACTAAAAATCTGCATGTCTACCGGCTCAGCGGTCTTACAGGTGAGGCATTTTGGGGAGCCGACTTTGAGAACTGCTTCTCTGGGAGGCTCTTCATAAGCCACCACTGTCTCCTTTGGGAAGAGGTTTTATCATTGTGCATGTGTCCTTTCCCAAATATTCCATGTTAACTTATTCCCCCCTGTCTCCAAATAAGCCCATTCCTCTACCCTTTTTTTTTTTTTTTTTTTTTAACCAGGGGTTGAACCCAGGGCTCTCAGCCATTGAGCCACATCCCCAGCCCTATTTTGTATTTTATTTAGAGACAGGGTCTCACTGAGTTGCTTAGCGCCTCTCTTTTGCTGAGGCTGGCTTTGAACTCGTGATCCTCCGGTCTCAGCCTCCTGAGCTGCCATCCCTCTACTTTAAGTGCCCCCTTTGCCAATTTTCCAACCCTCGCTCAGACTGATAGGACTGGCCCACGGCACCCTGCCTTGACGGTTCCTTTTTCTGTGCTGCCTCTGTGACACTTGACTTGTTGTTTGTTTACTGTAGCTTAACAGTCATTTGTTTCCCTGTGTTTCCCAGTCGTAGGAGGTGTTCCACTGATGGTACCTGAGGCAATCTTTTGTGGTACAGCAATAATTTTTGATGGTACAAAGCGAAACAAACAACATTAAACCACATGATAAGGAAATTATAATTTTCATTTATCTCCAGACTCTACTGATTACATCAGGAGAAGACCTCGATCTAGAGCTATTGTGTCTGTACCCCCTTACTCACAACACACCAGCTCAGAGTCTGTCAGGTAACTCCATCTTCATCATCATCATCTGCACCATCATCATCAAAACAGTGCTAGCTTAATGCCACATAGGGTTTTCTGAGTACCTGGCAGTGTTCTCAATGCTTTATATATATTTATATACATTAATTCACTTAATCCGTACAACCCTATGAAGTAGAGAAAAAGAGCCATAATTCCCAGTTTATGGATAAAGAAACTGAGGCACAGATAGGTTTTATGACTTACTCACAGTCCTATGGCTGGGAAGTGGGAGAACCAAGATTCTAGTTGTATTTGTCTATTTACTGTTGCTATAACAAAATACCTGAGTAAAGCAACCTAAAGAAGAAAAAGTTTATTTGTCTATGTGGCTCCAGAGGTTTCAGTTCACATTTGACTGACTCCATTGCTAGAGGCCTAAGGCTAGGTAGAACATCATGGCAGAGAGCACATGGTAGAACAAAGCCGTCAGGAAAACTAGCATAGTGGCCAGGAAGCAGACAGAAAGAGAGGCTGGGAAAAAAATATACCATTCAAGAGCTTGTCCACAGTGGTCAACTTCTCCAACTAGGCCCTACCACCTAAAGTTTCCACCACTTCCCAATAAGCCCACTAAGTTATGAATCCATAAATGGATTAATCCATTTATAAGGTTAGAGCCTTCATGATCCAATCATTTCCCAAAGACTTCACCTTTCAACTCTGCTGCATTAGGGTCCATGTGAGCCTTTGGACAACATTTCAGATTCTAACCGTTAACACCAGCTGACCAGAATATTCAGATGTGTGCTCTTGGCCACAGCGACACTGAGCTAGAGTTGAACAACATGATTTTGTTTTTACGTGATTTGTTTCTACCCTTGTCTTATATTGTTGGTGACTTAGTCCATTTGACCTACTATAAAAAAAATTCTGTAAACTAAATAGCTATAGAAAACGGGACTTTATTTCTCATAGTTCAGGAGGCTGGGAAGTCCAGGATCATGGCACTGGCAGATTCAGTTCCTGGTGAAGGCCCAGCTCCTGGTTCATGAATGGCACCTTCTCACGGTATCTTCACATGGTGGTAGAGACAAGCCAGCTTGTGAGGTCTCTTTTATAAGGTCATTAATCTGCATCATAAGGGCTCAACGTTTGTGACCTAGTCACCCCCAAAAGCCCTACTTGCTAATGCCATCACATGAGGGTAGAATTCAGCATATGAATTTGGTAGTGGGGGCTGGGGAAACCAAACATTTAAACCATAGCATGCTTTCTATTTAACTGGTAATAAAAATTTATTTTATTTTTCTTTTCTATTTTCTCTTTTACCTAAATTAATGTATGGCTAAAAAAAATGAAGCAGAAATTAAGTACATAATAACAGTAGAGCTTGTTCTTGGACTTAATAGCATGAGGGAGGTATGTACCTGACCGACACTCAGAATAACTAGTTTAAGTGGTCCAGAAGCTTTTCCAGGACAGGTTCTTATTTGAGCCAGTTGGGATCTAACCAGGGAACAGATGGCCACTCAAAGTCTTAATTGGAAAGAGCGCAAGGAAGGCAGTATTTACAGAGCTGTGGGCAGGCGAGGCAAGGAAAGGGCAGAGGTAGTGTTTTGCTAGAGACTGGCTACAGAAGTAGTCTGTTACCATCAGGAAGGGACAAAGGGAAAAAAATGGTACCCCAGATCATGATGAGAGCTGTGACCAGCTATAACAGCAGAACAAGAATCGGATTCCAACAGAAACTGCAGCCAGATCAAGCCACCTACAGAAGGGGAAAGCCAGCCCGTTTCTGCTCTGGCCCTCCATTCTCCTTCCTCCCAGCACCTGCTGTGGATGGAGTCCAAGCAGAGGTCAGAAGGCCAAAGAGCTGGGACGCCATCCATAAAGATCAGCCTCAAAGCAGCCCCAAGAAAAACAGGAATGGATCTGAAGTGGCCAGCAGAGAAATTCAGCACAATAGCTAATGCAGCATGGAACACCAGGGGGAGGGTGCTTCTAGTGAGGGCTCAACACACATTTGTTCCTTGGAATTGAACTGAACCAAACAGAGAAATTGGTGGCAAGTGAAGGGTGCTGTGTATAAAGACAACTGGACTCTGAACCTCTAGGGTTTCACTTCCAGCTTATCTGAGCCAGTGAATCATCAGATTTCACTGCCCTCTTGGGATTTGAGTCACACATGTGCGGGAGGAGCTGCCGTTGCTGGTGCATGTAAAGTGTTTCAAGCTGTAATTATATCCTCCACCTCCTCAGAGTGTCTAGACTAGATTGCAAGAGCTAAAAAAAAAAAAAAAAAAGAAAAAAAAGACTGCAGCAGCTTTCAGTGGCCCTTGAACCAGGGAGAATTCCTTGTGCAGTCCCTTTTCTCAAGTCCACAGAAGAAAATCCTCAGAAACCTCACCAGCCTCAGCTCAAAGGATGAAGATGAAAAGGGAACTGGAGGTACCTCCTTCTAAAGTCTCAATAGGAAAGCATCCTGTCAAGCACTGGCCATCGAAACATGAAGAATCCTGCTGGTGATTCCCAGGAAAAGTTTGTACATGACTTAGTATTAGTGATATTGCTCCATATTGTGTGCTGAACCCTAGAGTAAGCACTATATATATTTGGTTGCATTAAATCTCCAGAACATCCCTATGAAGTATCAAATGATCTTATGTTAAAAAGAGGACAAGTCTGCTTAGAAAGGCAAAGAAAACACAGTTTCAGCTATAGTTGATTAAACTTTGGATATGTGCCTGGTACCGTCTTGGGTGATTTTATTGGGGCTAGGTATCACAGAGGTTCTTGAAGTGCAATCCATGGTTCTCTCTGGGTCTCCAAGAGCCTTACTGGGAATCTGCAAAGTGAAAAGGCTCTTCATGGTAACACTAAGACTGTGCCTTTCCCATTGTGGTTTACATTAGGACTGATAGTTCAAAAGTGCCAGTTAACTTATGCACATCTTTGATGAAGAATAATAATTTGTAATTCTATTCCATCTCAACCCTTGAGCACAGGTCTTTTTAAAATTCTGCACCAGGACTTGGGAAGAACTCATTAGGGCACTTCTATACATGTCTGAATGCTACGGTTGTCTCAAGGAGAGGCACCTGCACGATTGTTGAGTTGCAAGCCAAACCAAACTCTTCGTAGATCACCTTTGTACTTGACAGAACAAATGAGGAACCACAGCACCTAGATTTGGTGATTGACAGATTTAATCATGAGAATTATCTAAGTCAACCTGTTACTTCCAGGAAAACAACTGACAGTGTTTGTTGCCAATCATAACATTTGAGATTTTAAGTAAAAATTAGAAATTTGGAAAATATATTTGTCACTGTTAACTTGCTGACTTCCCAATACTTGAAGCCTTCTGAGCTGGAGATGTAATTCAGTGGTAGAGTCATTGCCTAGGAAAAGGAGAAGGCAAGGCCTGAGTTTGATACTCAGCACTAAAAAAAAGAAAAGAAAAAGAAAAATAGAAAGCACAAACAAAAACAAACAAAAAAAAAACTTTTCTGATAAAATCTGTGATAGCATTGATGAACGTGATCTGTTGATATTGCATAAAGAAATGTATCAACATTTGCAAGCTCTGCACAATTCAGTAAACCAATATTTTCCAAATGTCCAATGTGTCTTGCTACTAAATCATGCACACGTATATCATGACTTCAAAGTGAAAAATAGCCCATGGATTTTAAAATAACATAGTATAAATTTTCATTAGAATGATTTCAGATTCCACAATACAAATAAATTTTTTTAAATTTGTGTGTAAGTTCCAATATAGCATCAAAAAGTCTATAAAATATACTTTCTTTTTTTCCAGCTACATATATGAATAAAGCTAAATTGTTTTCTCAACTGCCACCAAAACAATATATGGCAACACATTAAATTCCAAAGAGATTATGAGAATCTGTCTTCTATTAAGTCACACATGAAAAAGCTTTACAAAAATGTCACTTTTCTCACTGTGCTTTTTTTGGAAAACATAGTTATTTGACATTAAAAATGTTAATTATGTAAAATGTAGTCACAGCTCATTATTATTTTTAAATAAATTTAATAACAAGCTATTTTTAAATTCTAAGTTGTAATTTCTACTATGATCAATATCAATTGACATAGCCTATATTTTAAAATAGAAATATTTGGGATCCTCAATAACTTTTTAAGAGTACAAAAGGGTCTTACAGAGTCAAAATCATTGAGAACCACCATTGTGTCAGAACCTCAGAAGTACAATGAAATTCCAGAGCTAAGAGCTTTTCAGGGACCAAGAAAATATATGAGACTCAGGCAAAAAAAATAGTTACTGGCTCCAAAATTACAAAAGAAAACAATAAAAATTAAAATTAATAAATGTCTAATTAAATGTCTACAAAAAGGCACCAACATGCCTACTTCATTAAATGTTCAAGTTAGTATTCATAAAGATTTCATTACATCTAATGCAGTTTATAGGATCAATTTTCTCACTTTAATTTCTCACAAATCCCTTAAAGTATACACAGTGATTGTCGGGAACTCATAGCCAATCATAAATTAAATGAAAGTTACATAGAGCCAAATAATTTCTAAAACACAAACATAAAAATCCTTACAAAAATTTTAGAGTGAAAAAGTATACACAATGTAGAATATGGGTGCAGTTAGTATGTCTGATAGGTTTTGTAGAGTGGGGGAAAAAGTTGGAATATGTAGGGCCCATGAAGGCCCAGCTTTAAGCACAGCATCTCATTTCCTTTGAATTATTCCCCTCTTGAGAAACATTTTGGTGAAAGGAGATATCTTCACTAGCTAAGGAGACATCTTCACCAGGCAATGCACTTCCCCCACCTTTGGCAGGACAGGGAACGAAAAATGCATAATGAAAATACAATAAGTGGGTCAGAAGAGCAAGAAAAATCACAAGAGAAAGAGAAGCCAGATACTGTTCTTTGGGTCCCAGCAATGACACAACCAGTCAAGCCTGGGTCTCCCAGACAGAAGGGGTTAGCACAGTCCTCACACCCAGACTCTCAGTGTGATGCTTGAGCAAGGCAGGGCTGATAGCGTGGAACAGCCCCAGGCATCCCAGGAGGGGAGAGAGAGTTTCAAAGAGAAAGATAACTGGCTTGAGGCGGACTCACCCAGCAGAGGTTCCACCTCTGTTCTGGGCAGCCCTTGCCCTGGCTGGGAGTGCCCAGGACTGCAGAGGCCTCTCTTGACTTCCTTGTTGAGGGAAGACAGATTCACTTTCATTTTCTGGAGCTGTCTAGTCTACTAAATAAATAAAACTAGGAAAATGGAAAACCAGGATTATAAAACATGCAATGTATTAGAAACATTTAGCAAACAAATGCTTTCAGAATGCACACACGCAAAACCACAACACAATAGCATTGCGCAATTGACAATGTAATGTCAAGACTTATGAAAAGCAAATAGTGCATTTTGAACACACTGTATACACAAATAGGCCTAGCAAGGAGACCTAACTGTAAAGCTCTATGCATGCTGCAGAAAATGCAAGTGAATCTGTCCTCTCTTGACAGGGGAGATTTGATTTTGATACAGTAAAAGCTAGAGCAGTGTGTGATTAATAGCCAGATAATGGGAATTATTATTTATTGAAGATTTATTAAGAACCAATAACTTGCCGGGCATGGTGGCAGGTGGCACACGTCTATAATCCTGGTGGCTCGGGAGGCTTAGACAGGAGGATTGCAAGTTCAAAGCCAGCTTCAGCAAGAGTGAGGTGCTAAGCAACTCAGTGAGACTCTGTCTCTGAATGAAATACAAATAGGGCTGGGGATGTGGCCTCGTGGTTGAGGGGCCCAGTGCCCCTAAGTCTAATCCCTTACCAACCAAAAAAGAACCAATAACTTTACTTGTATCCTTTACTTTTAGAAAAATTAAGGAGAATGCATTTATAGCAGAAACTGGAAAAACAAGATAAGGAAGAAAGTAAGGTGCCTGTGACACTGTGGCAGTCATGTTCCTGAAGCTCTGTGACTCAGTGTTATCATTTCGAGATAAGAACAAAAGTCTACAGAAAGGATTCTATTACCAAATCGTCGTCTTCAGACACCTCCTCTTTCTGCCACCACCACCAGGTTGATAGCACTGTTAGCTTTCATTCTTTGTATCGATATCAGCATTTTTCCCTACAAATGTCTGCCTTCTGGACCAAAGTAAAAGAGACTGACCCTCCACTGTGATTTTTGATTCTTATAACAGACCTGCAGTATACTCATTGAATGACCGATATTTGGTGAACATCAAGTTGTTAAAAAATAAAAAATAGTAGCTAATGGAAAAATGTACTTCTTTTTTTAAATTTTTTTTTTCATTTTTTACAGACTGCATTTTGATCCATTGTACACAAATGGGGTACATCATTTCGTTTCTGTGGTTGTACACGATATAGATTCATACCATTCGTGTAATCATACATGTTCATGAGGTAATAATGTCTGTCTCATTCCACCATTTTTCATATCCCCTCCCTCTCATTTCCTTCTACATAAAGTTCCTCCATTCTTCTCTCACTCCTCACCTCCCAACCCCCATTATATATCTTCATCCACTTATCAGGGAGAACATTTGGCCTTTGGTTTTCGGGGATTGGCTTATTTCACTTAGCATGATATTCTCCAATTCCATCCATTCTTACTCCGATTAGAATGGCTATTATCAAGAACATAAACAATAATAGATGTTGGTGTGGATGTGGGGAAAAAGGCACACTTTCTCATTGCTGGTGGAGCTGCAAATTGGTGAAGCCACTCTAGAAAGCAGTGTGGAGAATCCTCAGAAAACTCGGAATGAACCCACCTTTTGACCCAGTTATTCCACTCCTTGGTTCATGTACAAAGGACTTAAGATTAGCATACTACAGTGACACAGCCACATCAATGTTTATAGCAGCTCAATTCACTTCTTTCTACTAACATTCATCTTCTTTCTTTATCCTCCCAATTTATATAATTTATATAATTCCTAGAGACTTGTCATCTTCTCTAAGGTCCACTCTATCACATGGAAGGAGGGATCAAATCAATCTATTTTCTTTGCTTCCCGTTCAAATCCTGTTGAATAAGGCTACTACTCCTTTCTCCTACACCCTCCCCAGAAAGCAAACATGCATCCTGGCAGCTGCTTCTTTTTAAAATGGTTCATGAGGTCGACACCTCCTCGCATTGTTATTTCAGTTGATCTAGTTGTGAATAAGGCATCAGATGCACTTTCTCTGGACATTTAACCTCTGATCACTGAAAACCTCTGATCATGTGGATGATGTCTCTGGCAAGAATCCTCTCCCATCTGCTTCTAGTTCAGAGCTGGCCTTTGACAGCCCTGCATCTCACACCATGACTCTAAGTGGGTGTGGAAACTGCTTGGGTCTCTAGCTAGTTGAGTAGGTCCAAGGAGAGCTATTTATTACTCCTAGTAAGAATGTAAGAATGAGAAGGGATTTTCTGTCTCAGCCTCATGTAGACTTAAGCTTATCACCAATATTTCCAGAGCAAGTGTCTCTTGTTAGACATAAAGGAGGCTCTGTTATCAGGAACAGAGACCTTTTAAAATGATTTTGCTCCAAGGGAACAACAGTAGTTTTAAAGATTGAAGCAGTTGGTGTCTCCAGACCTGTCCCAACCTCACCATTTCCTCACCCACTCTCTTTATTTGAAGCTATCACTACTTCCACTCCCCTGCTCCATGCTGGGTATTGAAACCAGGTGTGCTCAACAGGCCTTTTTTATTTTTTATTTTTTTTATTTTGAGACCGGTCTCACTAAGTTGCTGAGGCTGTCCTTAAATTTGTGATGCTCCTGCCTAAGCTGCACTATAGGCATATGCAACCATGCATGGTGTGCCTGGCCCAGAGCCATCGAATCTTGAGTATACAATAGCTTCCTAACTCATTTCCCTTCCTCCTTTAGTGTCCCTTGCTGTCTTGCCTCTACTTGCTTCCAGACTGATCTTTTGGGAATACAAATCTGAGAACACCAGTGCCCTTACTGAACTAGCTGCATTAGTTCTTTGTTGTTTATAGGAGAAAATGTAAGCTCCTTAATAAATATCCAAGGCTTTCCAGAACCCCCCTTACCTCCCAGCCTCAATTCCATCTCTAACCATCTTACATTCTCCAAGTCGTTCTATGCCCTCTAGCCTCTGAACCATAGTGGCAAATTCTACAAGGACCAGGCAGATAACAAGTGTGGGAACTGGAGGAGATAAGACAATAGGAACTGATAGAGTCTAGGAACCAAAATTCTCTCCATCCCTGTGGGACAAAACAGTCATAGGATTGTATAAATTTACCCCATGGTGACAACTGAAGACTCACCCTACGTTTTCACTCATGCTACTCCAAGTGCCTCAAAGGACCTCCGTGCTCCTCCCCATTCCTACCTCTCCACTCAGCGCAGTGTTTATCTCACAGAGCTCAGTTCCAATGCTGTCTCCTTCAAAACTGTATGTGTGGTAGCAGGTGTGGGTCAGATGTCCTCTAGCTCACAGCTGTCTCCAGTCCCTCTGCAGCAGTGGTAATCACACTGCTGCTCATCTGACGCTGTGTTTGCCCGACTCTTGCATCAGACCAGGACTTCTTGCTGATAGTGAACGTCCTACTCCTCCCTGAGTAAGTGCATAGAACATATGCTTTATGGTGGACCTGTGTTCTGGGTTTCCAGGACTCCTCTTCCTTTTTCCTGGAAATAGCAGTTGCTACCCTACTTATGGAATCATCCTTCCTCTGCTCCTTATCATTCAGGCAAAGCTGCTAAACCAGACTACTCCATCTGCCCCTAGAGGAAAGCATCTGACTCAAGGTGGACCAATCAAATAATTTTACTCAGAAATGAATAGAGTTCAAAAAGAGGATGAAAGTTCACTGGAACTATGTCATCTGGTATTGACTCTCTAGAGGGCTCCATTCTTAAGGTTTTTATACAAGTGATCTTTTGCTGTATAACAAGTAATCTCAAAATTTAGTGGCATACAATAATATTCACTTATTTGTCTCAAACTTCTGAGGGTCCAAAATTTGGACTTGGTCAAGCTGGTCATTTCTTCTGGTCTTAGAGGGATTTACACTTACATCTGTAATTGGCTATAGGTGAACTGGAGGCCAGCTGGTCTAGGGTGGCCTCAGCTGGGATTTGCTCTTCTTCATGGTGTCTCATCTTCCAGAATTCTAGTCTGAGCTTATTTACATACAACTGGGCAGAGTTCCCAGAAAGGGAGTAGAAACACACAAGGTCTGTTGAGGCCCAGGTTTGAACTTGGCACATCATCATTTCCACTGCATTCCATTGGCCAAAGCAAGTCATGGGCTCAGTCCAGATTCAAGGTGGTGAGAAGCAGGCTTTTCTCCTTTATGAGAGGAGCTACAGTCATGTTGCAAAGACTGTGGACACAGCAGGGGTGGAAAAGCACAGTCAAGTCTGCAAACTATCACAGTTTGTTATTCAGTTTCCTGTTCATATTCCAATGCATTCCTTTTTAATTAAAAGTCAATCTAAGCTTCTGTTATTTGCATTTTAAAAACCATAATGTGTACCTGCTTGGGAACAAATGAATTAATTAATTGATAGATGAATAAGAACATGATCCAATGCATCAAACTTCATTCAAGGGAGTAGGGGAGAAAGGTGACAGACCTCATCACAGGATGAAGGAGGTACAGAGCATGCTGCATGCTGACTGCCTGTGAGCATCTCAGAAGTTAGGATATCACTTCCCCTCCGACTTCCTGACTCACCCTATGGTCATAGCCCCCAAAAGCTTGAAATTGCTTTAAGAGCCAGACATGGAACAAAAAGCCAACCACTTGGAACTGCTCTTTTATCACTACTTTAATTTAATTTGAGACCCTGATTGGTGTTTATATTAGGTGACCATCCTGAGGTGGTATAAGTGTAGCCACATATAATAGTCTAGGTTGGCTTAAATTCAGAATAACTTTTTTAAAAAGATATTATGAGCAAGCAAATGTCTTGAAGCTGAAGAAATTCTAAGATATGTTCCAGTATTTCCCAATTTTAATCCTCCCGCCACCCTCCCACATCTTTCCATTTAAGGTCTCCATTCCTTAAGGGCCAATTCCCAGGGGAAAAAAATCAAGATACATTATGAGATGATACTAAAGTACAAATGAATGATATCTAACATACTTCATTTTAGAAGATAATTTATAAGTTTAGAGAGAAAGTTTCTTAACTCAGAAAAATCTTCTGTATGTAGAATTCCAGGAAATATGAAGGTGACCTTTTCAGGAACTCTTGGCAGTTTTATTTTGTGAAAAGTGGTGGTGGTATATATAAAGAAAAATAGTGTCTGATTACAGATATGACATTGCATTTTTGTGCTATTTAGAATTTTCATACCTTTGAAAGGTATGGTTACCTTGGTCTCCAGAAAGTTCTAGATGTGGCTCATTATGATGTTACTATAAAGAAATCTTGATGAAAATGGGAACTTCTTAAAGGTTTTGCTATCTTAAACCCAACACGTGGGTTTTAGGCAGCACCCTCGAATAAAGCAGAGCTCCATCAGTTCCGTGAGTACTTCTCACCATCTGTAAACCACAAAGCCATCACTCCGAGTGCTGAGATTCACATCTTTGTGGGTGAGACAAGAAGGAGCCATATCTGCTCTCACCAAGTCTCAGACTTGGGACATGTGCCAGCATGGCCAGATAGGATCTCCTGGGCTGAGCAAGATGGTGTGATGTTCCCTATGTGGGAGGCCTCCCAGGGAGGAGAGCGGTGACCTCACTGGGAAAATGAAAACTGTTCAATAGAGAACACTTATCTTGGAAACGATCTGCCTGAATTTGAGGCCAGTGGAGGGATTGTATTTCCAACACCCTTTCAAAGAGAAAAGTTATTTTCTGTTAATCTTATATTGGAGAGAAATCCTACAGCCCTGCTTCTTGACGGAGAGATCATGATTCAGGCAAAAAGGATCCCAACTCCAGCTCTATCTAAAGACCCAGCAAGGGAATCAGCCCTTAAAAGAACCAGTTATAAAGTTTTTTTTTTTTTTTTTTTTTCTAAAACCAGAGCAGAGTGTACTCCTGGGAAGTACATCTATGGGGAGGACCAGACACACAAGTAATTCCAATGTTTGGCCTCTGATATTTTCCTCCTTGCTTAGTCTCTTTTACTCTGTTTATGACTGAATACCCAGACCAGGTAATTTATAATGAACACAAATCTATTTCTCAGATTTCTGGAGTCTGGGAAGGTTTGAGGGTCTGACATCTGGTGATGGCCTTGCTACATTGTCCTACAATGGAAGACAAAGGGCAAGAGAGATGCATGCAAAGGTAACAGAGCTGAGCCCATCTTTTTTCAGGGACCCACTCCCAAAATAATGACATTAATGCATGCTTGAGGCCAGAGCCCTGGTGGCTTAATCACCTCTTAAATTTCCCATCTTGCAACACTCTTGTATTGGGGATTAAGTTTTCAACACGTAAACTTTGGAGGACACATTCAAACCATAGAACCTTCCTTCTAGGATCTCTCTTGTGATATTTTCAATGCCACCTATAGAGTCAACATGTCCCTGTCACTACAGCCTAAATGAAGACAAAGAAACTAAGGTTAGACACTTCACAAGAGCCTAAAATAAAGAAACACAATAGGGAGAGTAACCAAGAAAGTGTGGAAACAAACAGGTTTCCAATTCCTCCATGGTTGATCTTCAGTTCTGTTCTATCCTGAGCCTCATTCTTGCCTGAAGAGCTCTCTTTGCTTTTCTTAGTCCCCCAGTTCTTGGGTGTATATGTCTCCCAGGTAAGCAGTTTGGTGGGAATGTGTTATTCCATCACCATTAATGCAACTTAATTAACTCTTCAAGTGATATTTATAGAATACAGATGCAGTAGATGGAGAATATCAGAGAGCTAACTCTTCTGTTTGCCTTTAGCAGGTTTAGATGCAGGGTCAATTAGCAGAAGGATCTAACTAGAAGGACCCTAGAGAGTGTGGTTTGACAAAAAACATTTTTTAAGAACAAAGTATTCTTAGACTTTATCTGAAGTCTTCTCTAGTCCCATAAATTTCTCAGCAGCTGCAGGCTACAGATAGTTTTGCCAACAATTTAACTAATAACATTTTTTTTTCAAGACTCAAGGTGTTTGTGTTTTTAGAAACATCTATGGAGTTGACAAACTTTAGAAACCTCCTCGCTCCCACTTTGCTTTCAGAGTTAGAAAACTCATCACCGAATTTGCCATGCATCCCCACAATCGTCTTCGTAGTTGTGCAGGATTTTCAGGAATCAATTTCTAAGTTCTAACTTTATCCCTGGCTCCCTTCCATACTTCCTTTCCTCTCTTAATTCTATCTTTTTACCAATTTTTGTTCTATTCCCAATTATGTGCTTTTATTAGAGCCTCCAATTCAATTTTTTAAAACAATTCAGTGTCAGAAAAATTATCTGAAACTTGAATTTACTGGATATTCTCTGAGTATAGTGCTAGTCTTGGCAATCCATTATCTGGGTTATTTTACACCTCTGTTGGGACAGAGGTTAGCTTAGATAATTTTGTACAGTAGAGTTGGAAATAATTTCATTCCCATGGAACAGATAATCTCATAATTATGGCTTATGGCCCTGTTGGACAATAACCAGTTGGTATCTAATATAGCACTTTTATCCTAATATTGGATACCTACCTTCTCAAATGCTCTTTGGACTGGTTTCAATATCTTACAATTCCCTTCAGTAATTAATGAGCTAAGTGTAATTTTGATGCATCTTATATTTGTATGAATGTAATGCATGGAAAAAAATAAAACTTCTGAAAAGTGTACCTTAACAGCAGAGTCAAAAAATAAATGGGCAACATTACATAATTGTCAAAAATCCATAAAACTTCTTCAGAGAGAATAAACCTGAATGTGTGCAGATTAAAAATAAATCTTTTAGAAGTCAGGGATATCTCAGATGGAATGCAGAATGTGACAAAATAATTAACTGTACTGCCAAAGCATGAAATAAGACTCCTTGAAGAAGGAAGGGGGGCAGGTGCTAACCCAAGTAACTTTGGAAATGAGCAGAGTCTGAAACACTAAGGGAAAATAGAACTTACATAGCTCTGAACTCTAACTGATAAAGTTGTTTTCCACAAGGGGATGGGTTGGCAATTCTGCAACGACTGTACATATAAACCAGGACTGACAATTAAGAAAGTGAATGGCAGGCAGTAAGGATCCAGGTTTCTTACTTTTGGACACAGTCTACAAATAACTAGGAGAAGGAGGCCGAATTAGAATTGGATATAGGGGTATTAATTCATGTTTGTCTTAACATAGATACAGATGGTTATGTATGGAAATATTAATAAATACATGGGTTAGCATACACACATATATTTCCTTCCTCACTCAGCTTAAAGAGCCTAGAAATAACAACACCCCAGTCACAATGAGAACCCTTGCACCCAGATCCTAGTTCCTAACACTAATCTCCAATTAAAAGAACCAGGGTGGGGCTGGGGAGATAGCTCAGTCAGGTGCTTGCCTTGCATGCACAAGGCCTTGGGTTGAATCCCCAGCACGGCAAAAAGAATAAATAAATAAAATTAAAAAATAAAAGACCAGGGATTTTTACAAAACTGACTGGTTTTAGAATTCAGGTAGAAATTATACAAGACAAGTCTTGTAGTTCTAGAAAATTGATGAAATAAATAATACAAAATGATTGGGCTATGTCAAAAGGACACAGGAGCCGATGACCAAAGTTGGAAAAACTTGAGCAATAAAATAAGTAAAGTAGTATTGGATTGTAACTCAAAGTATAAAATAAATATCAATATATATACTGATATAAATGATCAAATAAACAAATACATGGAATATAATAAGACAAGTAATGTATGCAAAAGAATTCTAAATAATGCAATGCTCTGCCTTCAAGGAGGTGGAACATTACTCCTCACTCCTTAAATAATATTCTTAGGGATATAATAGTATGGAAAGGGTGGGGAACTTTATAGTGGAGGCCAGGGTAAGATGTCAGCATCTACAGTCATAAATTGTGTTGACAATCTGTGCCCTTTATGTGACATGGTAAGAATGGCACTTTGCATCTGTAGTCGTCCTACCAAAAAACCATAACCCCAATCTAAATATAAGAAAAATATCAGATCAATGCCATCTGAGGGAAGGAAACATAGCAAAAGTATATTGCATTTGGTAGCCTGGATGGGATCCCACAACAGAAAAAGAATACTAGATTAAAACTAAGAAAATCTTTATAAGTAGTAGAATTTAATTAATAATAATGTATCAATATTGATTCACTAATTGGGACAAATATAATAATATAAGATGCTAATAATAAGGAAAACTGGATGCATCGTGTGTGGAACTCTTCTATCTTTATAATTTTTGCAAAACTTATTTAAAATACTAAAACTACTATAAAATAAAACATTTAAGTAAATCAATAATACATTAAAATAATCAAGGAGATACATTCTACAATGTGTCTGTCAATGCCATGTAAAACAAAATAACACTCAGAAACTGTCCCAGATCAGAGAATTAAGGAAATATGACAGCTTATAAAATGTGATACTCTGGGTTGAACCATAGGACCAAAAAAAAGAGTGATGAAATGCAAATGAAGTCTGTGGTTTAGTTGATAATATTGTACCAATATCTATTTCTTTGTTCTGACAAATATTCCATGGTTTCGAAAGGTGTTAGGAAAGCTGGATGAAGGTATATGAGAACTCTCTGCACTAGCTTTCCAATTTTTCTGCAAATATGCAATTATTTGGAAGTTAAAAGTTTCAAAAATATAATTTTGGCTAAGTACTACTATATGGTTCCAACTATATGACATTCTGAAAACAGCAAAACTAAGGTATGGGAGCAGCAGAGAAACGGGAGGGATGAATGGGCAGAACACGGACCATTTTTAGAGAAGTGAAAATACTCCGTATGATATTGTAATGATGGATATATACCATTAGACATTGATCCAAACCCATAGAATGTACACTACCAAAACTGAACCTTAAGGTAAACTATGAACTTTGGGTAGTTATGACATGTCTATGTAGGGTACCTCTCTGGAGGGGGATATTGATAACAGAGGAGATTATGCATGTGTGGGACCCATGAGTGTGTTGGGAATCTATGTGCTTTCCTTTCAATTTTACCGTGAAACTAAAACTGCTCTACAAAATAAAATCTATTTTAAAAATAACATTTAAAAAATTGGTCAACACAAGGAATAGCAGATATGTGTGTACAAAAAGTTAAGTATAACATTGCCATTTGCTCAATATGAAGTTGCCATCACTGAAATGAATAGGTTTTTAAGGAAGAAATGATCACTAAGCGCTTAAGGATGACTGCCCAAGTCATAGTGATTCTCCAGTGGGAATGGAGAAATATAAGAATTCAGACACTAAATCCTATATTAGCATTTGTCTATGTGCACTTCAGTAAAAGCTCAGAGAATGTTGCTTTTCTTTGAACTCTTAGTGACCAAATACACCCTCTTAACATTCTCAACAAAAGTAATACATGTGATCTATTCCAGGCATTAGGTGTCAGAGACAGGGACATGACCATTGAGATCACTCTCCTACCTGGTCCAGTCATCTGCCCCCTCTACATGCAGGAGGCCTAGGAGCTATTCCCTCATGAGCATAACAAGTTTTATATCCTGGACCTTAAGAATGCCAGACTCTACAGCCATAAATAGCAGAGATTCTGCAGAGAAGGGGGAAGAGCTTCTGATCCTTGCTGGGCTGAGCTACTCCTCCAGGCTTTTCCCAAGGTAGCTAGAAAGAGATTTCCTGGAATTATTTATGCGGATCCCAGGAGGTCAGCCAGAGTTCTCAGTCCTGATAGTCATTCATTCCTCCTCCCTTAAGGGCATAACAATGCCATATGCCATTTCAAAAGGGCTACTCACACATACTGAAGACCTATGCCAACTACAAGGGGAGGTGATACAGAGTTGGGAGTAGATTCAGAAAAAATAATAATAACAATAATGATGGCGATGATGTGATAATATGCATTTCTTACAGGTCAAGCACTGTGCTATATGCACTGACTCATTTAATCCTTAGAATAGCAAAATGAGATTGATTTTATTTATCTCTACTTTATAGGTGAGGAAACTACTTCTTGCCTGTAAACTTCCACTACTTAAGAACAGCTCCTCACTATTTCTCTCTCTCTCTCTCTCTCTCTCTCTCTCTCTCTCTCTCTCTCTCTCTCTCTCTCACACACACACACACACACACACACACACACACACACACACACACCCTAAAGGGCAGTCACTCTGCTCTTCTGCTTAATAAAATCTCTTGTGTGAGTTCCTGGGTCTGAAGTAGTTTTCCTTAGAGATACTGGAGCCACCTTTTCAGTGCTATGGGAGTTTTGGGGACCCACTTCCCCTGCTAAATTCTCTATTGTCAGGGTAGAGGGAAAACCATACTACCCTGCTACAAACCCCTCCAATAAGTTGCTGTATTGGACAAATCTGCTTCACTCATTCCTTTTTGATAATTCCTATGTGTCCAATTTCCCTCCTGGGAAGGGACATCCTAACCAAATTGGGTGCTTCTATTTCCTTTGTACCCACCATGCACCTCCACCAAGACTCCTCTGCTATTCCTCTCCTCATGACCTTACAGGAATATACAACCCAACCGGAGACTTCATATCCCCTTCCTCCCTCCCTTGTTGACCCAAGGTCTGGGACAACCACACACCCTCTAGCCACATGCTCACCTGTACTCATTCGCCTGAAGGACCCAACATCCCGCCCAGCCCAGGCCCAATAACCACTTGCCCAAAGGAGCCTCTTAGGGCTTCAACCAGTCATCCAGGATTTAAGATAGGCTTCCTGTACCCTGCCAACTCACCTTATAACACTCCCATCCTGGCTGTTAAAATGCTTAATGGATCTTACCATTTGGTGCAAGATCTCCACATCATCAACTGGGCAGTTGTCCGCACCTTCCCCATTGTGCCCAATCCCTACACCTTGCTTTCCTATATCCCCTCCTCCACCACATACTTCTCTGTGTTGGATTTGAAGGACACCTTTTTCAATGTCCCTCTTCATCCTGACTTGCAGAATATCTTTGCTTTCACGTGGACTTTCTCAAATTTCTCACTCAAATTTCTTCTCAGCTGACCTAGACAGTTCTCCCACAGGGATTTCATAACAGCTCTCATCTCTTTGGCTAAACACTATCTCATGGTCTCACCTCTTTTACTTTTGTTTCCTCCTTCCTCTTACAGTATGTTGATGATCTTCTTCTATGTAGTCCCTCTCTCAAGGACTCCCAAGGAGACACTATTAAGCTTCTAAATCTTCTGGCTGACAGAGGGTATAGGATCTTTCCAGCAGAAGTACATCTTTCCCCAACCTCAGGTTATTTACTTAGGAGTCAGCCTCTCACTGGATTTAAGGTCATCACTGTAGAGAGAAAAGCATTGCTGTAGGACATGCCCACTCCATCTACCAAGGAAGAAATCCTTTCCTTTCTAGGGCTAGCAGAATATTTATGATCCTGGATACCAAATTTTTCCACCCTAGTGGTCCCCTTGTATGAGGCTTCAAAGGGCACTCCCACCAAACCTCTCCTCAACCTGTTGGAAACCTCTTTCCAGACCTTAAGGAAAGCCCTTCTTCAAGCCCCAGCCCTACACCTCCCTGACATCACCAGACCATTATACCTACCTGTTCGTCTCTGAGAAAAGTGGGTTCGCTCTGGGGAGTCTTCGGACACATGTTCAGTCCCACCTTTGACCCAGTGGTATACCTACCAAAAAGGCTAGACCCCACCATAAGAGTCTGGGCACCATGTCTTAGGATATTAGTTGCAGCATTTGTCTTAACCCAGGAATCAAAAAAACTTTCCTTTGGGGCTCCCACTGAAGTGCTCTCACCTCAACATCTGTCCAAGCTTCTTACTTATAAGGGTCTGCAAACTCTACTGCCCTGTGGGGTGTTAGCTTTGCAAATTGCTCTTATTGAGGACTCTTCCATTTCTTTTAAGACATGCCCTTCTTTAAATCCAGCCACCCTCTTACCCCCGCCTTCTGACATACATGCTTCAGCAACCCTTAGCTGCCTTGAGACTCTGGAAGAGTTACTCCCCTGCTCCTCCAATGTTCAGGAGGGGGCCTTACACAACACTACTTTCATATGGTTCACTGATGGGAGCTCTTTTCTCCACAAACGGATTCAATGGGCTGGATATGCCATTGTCTCCCTGGGAAAGGTTGTAGAGTCAGGACCACTACCCAACAACACCACCAACCAACAGGCAGAACTAATCGCCCTCACCTGCACATTCACCCTTGCAAAGGGAGAATCCCTCACAATCTACACTGACTCCAAATATGCTTTTAACATTATCTTTCCCATGCCACTGTTTGGAAAGAGAGGGGCCTTCTTACTACAAAAGGGAACTCCATCACCAACTCTAGCTGCATCGTAAACCTCCTTGAGGCTCTTTGCCTCCCAGCAACCATAGGCCTTATATATTCCAAGCCCATTAGACAGACCAACCATTCATCTCTTCAGGCAACAACAAGGTTGATAGAAGAGCAGCCCTATCATCCACACCAGCCTCCATCACGACTCTCCATGATGCCTTACCTCCACCTCCCCTCAACAGGGAGATACTTTCCTACGTTCACCACCTATCCATCCCAACCTTTCTTTCCTCTTACAGTTTGCTAAGAATCATTTGCAACTATCCTCCTTTGACATCTCATTTCTGAAGGAACTCTCCTCCACATGTGAAGTTTGCCTACAAACCAATCCTACTGCCATCAGACTCCCCACTTTTCTGACTCACCAGGCCCGTGGCGCCATTCCAGGGGTAAACTGGCAACTTGACTTCACTCATGTGCCCACAATAAATCTAAATACCTTTTGGTCATGGTAAACACCTTCTTGGGATGGGGTGAAATCATCCCCACCTCCAACAAAAGGGCACTAACAAAAGGGCACTGTCTCCACCTTCATCCTTCATGAAATCATTCCTCACTTTGGAGTGCCTACCTCCTTCCAATCAACTAAAGGGCCTGAACTCATCTCTCGAATTTCCCAACAACTTGTCAAGGTTCTTGGAGTCCCTTGGCATTTCCACATTCCCTTTTACCCAAAGTCATTGGGTAAAGTAGAATGAACAAACCAAACTCTTAAAAATGCTTTTACCAAACTTTCTTTAGAACTTCTCCTTGACTGGGTTAAACTCCTGCCTCTTGCTCTTCTGCATCTTCACTTGCTCCCAAAGAAATCTGCCAATATCTCCCCTTTTGAGCTGATGTACTGGCATCCCATCCTTCCTCCTGGGATAATGCCCCTTCCTTCCACTCTTCCTTCTCATATATTCATTCCTCTCCTAAACCACATTCGGGCATTTCTATGGGGATACGCCAACTCCTCCCTGACTAGACCCTTGTCTGGTCCCCTGGCTTAACCTCTTCAAATAGGAGACCAAATTTTTAATCTCTCCTTCTCAGGAGGCTACAACCCTCTATCTCCCAAATGGCAGGAACCACATATGGTGATCCTGGCTACACCAACAGCTGTCAAGGTGTGAGGTTTACCAGGATGGCTACACATTTCTCAGGTTCAACTCTACTCTCAATCCACAAACTCCTCTCCAGCGTCTAACCCTCAAGTTTCTTCCAACCGATACTCAGTCACCCCAGTGGGACCTCTCCACCTCAGGCTGAAGGCCATCAAGCCCTCCACCCTTCTTCCCATTTCAGAGACCAAGGACCAGAACACTGAGGCACCAGAACCACAACCAGCCATGAGGACTGGACTGCCAGCTACATTCTTGTCTCCCCTGCCATTCACCCTGTCTGTCATTTTCCTATCAGATTTTTCCCCAATAGATCTGTCCAGGTGCCAGCCCTTCCATCCCTTCTGATTGCCTAAAGGGCTGCTAGAAGACTGACTCCTACTGTCCCCAGGGATGTTTTACATGTGTTCATTTTACATATGTCATAGCCAATGCTCAGAGGATCCACTCTAAACACAGATAGTCACCACTACATACCACATACTCAATTTAACTAACCCTCTCATGGCACAGGGATGTTGGATGTGCATGACAGTGGTGTTCTCTCATCTCCTGGCTAGCACCCTAGACTTAACAACTCTTTGACTTTAAGCAGCATACCCTGGGAGCAGACAGATATCACCCCAAAATTATCAGGAGTACCTCTCTTCCAATTTACTCCAGGTACATATCTTCCAGTGGAAGCCACCCTGTGGGTTCACTAGAAAAAGGGAAGTGCTCACAGGAAGAGCACTGCTTCTATGTCAACCAGTCAGGTATTGTTAAGGACAAAATCAAACAGCTGCAGGAGGACTTGGAGAAGAGAAAGAATGAATTTACCCAAGGATCCTTGTGACCCATTTTGGGCCAATTATGGCAACTTATTCTCCCATTTACATCCCAACTCCTTATAATTGCCGTCATACTGGTCTTTGCCCCCTGTGCTAGAAATTTGCACAAAATCTGATTCAAAAAAATTTCTAATCAGACTATTAAGAATCAGAGCCTGGCTACAAGTGCACTCCCAGGGGAACTATCCAGTCCCCAATGCCCAACTACTACAATGACATCTCCCTCCCCTGAATTAGCTCTATGCCCACACCCAGCAGGAAGCAGTTACTGAAGATGGATCTTTGCCCATATGCCCAAAAGGGATCTTCTTATAAAAAGAAAAACGTGGTAATGAAGGGACAATGGGTTAACAAGGCTGCAGTCATTTCTTCCCTGCCATTTTGCTGCTGCCACTATTCTGCCCCACCCACACTATTTTACAACCTAGATTGTTAGCCCATGAACTTCCTTGTCAGTCATTGGTCAGATTGTTATTAGCCCGTGAACTTCCACTACTTAAGAATAGCTCCTCCGCCATTCTCATTCTCTCTCTCTCTCTCTCTCTCTCTCTCGCTCTCTCTCTCTCTCTCTCTTTCTTAAGGGCAGACACTCTGCTCATCTGCTTAATAAAATCTCTTGTGTGAGTTTCCATGTCCGGAATGGTTTTCTGGGCTTTCAGATATGAACTCATTTTATTCTCACAGCACATGAAATAAGGACTTATTTTCTCATTTACCTGATGAGGAAACAGATATTTAAAAGAACTTAATCTACTTCTTGAAAACACCCAAGTCAGTGCTCCAGTCACATTTTGAGCCCATTTTTGTCTGTCCTCCTGCTCTGGGTCTCAACCACTCTGCTCCATCCACTCAACATTACAGAAATTCCCAAATGAGTTCCATACTTTCCAGGTAACATTTTTTCATTTCAATGAAGCCTAACTCAAAAGATTGTCTGTAAGTTATGCAGATTTCAGGCTGAGGAGTTCCCACTTGGATGAAATGAGTCTTTTCATCATTGATGGTGGAGTTGTTGGTAGCAGGCACCTTGGAAAGCAGAGAGCCTTCCCCTAGGAGACTAAGATGCATTTGGTGGGGGAATGAAAGTGTGGAAGTAGATGGGAGAGAAGAAGTAAGGCACAAGAAATTTAAAGACCTAGAAAAGAGGTTTTTTGCATTTGGAAACAAACCTACAATTTATCCAATTAACCTGCCATTGGTCCAACCACTACTAAGAAGGCAATGCCTTCTGAGCCTCAGAGAAATTTAGAGCAAGGACAAGAAGGCTAAATAGATTCCAGCCCCTGAACCAATGCTGATTACTGGTAGTAGCTGCCAGGAGAGTTGTATTAAGAAGAATCCTGATTCTTCTGCCCAAGTTTGGTGGGAGGCAGGAGTCAGGGGGAGCCTTGGCCCTGAAGTAATGTCTACCACGGTGAGGGAATAGGAGGAGTCACAAACTTGTCCAGGATTTACCATGTGTGCTCAAGGGTTGTCGCAACCTGAACATATTCTGTGAGACAAGTTAACTGGATTCAGATCAAACTCTGGAGCCAAAATGTCCCAATGGCACCCTGCTTCCGCCTCCCTCACAAACAAGGGCAAAACAGCATTGACAGCAAAAAAGGACCTAATTTAAATTTCTTTGGTTTTAATTATTTTGAAAAGAGAGGCAAGCCACCAGTGCCAAGACCCTTTAGGAAGAACTAAAGACTAAAGAGACTTGGGCCAGCTGGAGAGGGCGGATGGGTAGTTCCAGCCAATTAGCCTTCCTTTGTGACATGGCCACCCTTTATTCCACCCTCCGGAAGCCTTAATAACACTCGTGTCAACAGGACCTCAGGAGAGGGGAAAAAGCGGTGAGCCAAACCTCAAGAGTGAGAAAGGGAGAAAAATGCAAAATGTGGAATTTTAGCCCAAAACTGGACCCTCAACCAGCTTAATTGCTGTCATTATTTTTTATGGGGCCCTCATTGGGCTTCCCCGACCACCAGGAACAAGGCCTGAGAGCTCCAGAGGCCTGGTCTTCCCTCTGTAGTCTCACTACTGCCTTGCCTAAGAGGCCAGTCCACCATCTCACAGCTTATAGTCTTCAACCTCCAACTTCCCCAAGTGGGTCAAACTTTCCATGGCTAGACTATTAAAGGGAAAGCAATCCTACTGTTTCCTTTAATGAGCAGCTTTTATAGGGTGCCAAATGCCCTTTAAGGAGCTCAGAAGCCCAAATCAGTCTCCTGGGTTCCAGAAACCTCAGCCTAACCCAGAAGCAGCAGGAGGCAGAGACATAGACCCAGACCCAGTCAAATTAGTCTCCAGGGAATCTGCTTGATTCAGACTGTCAAGAGAGCTATGAGGTACTGGCATTACCATTAATGCTGATCCCAGGCTCTGCTAGGTTCTTGCAGGAGTAGAGTCCATCTCTCCTGGACAGTGACTCCAGAGAAGGAAACCTCTACCACCTGTCTTCTAAACAAAGTGAAATCTATTCCATGGAAAGTCAGGTTGTTCTGTTGAGCTCCCGAATCAACTTAGATATGTGGAAATGGACAAGAGAATTTGAAACCAGGGAAAAACAGAATGGCTCTACCTAATAGGATTATGAAAACGTGGAGCTTGAGGGACTGTCCAGGACACAAGGTGAAAGTGATCAGAAGAGGAAATAGTCTGAATCTAGGGTGACACCCTCAATGCAGTGTCGTTGGGACTGGGGGCTCTAGAAACAAAGATACCTTATGTTCAAATGCAAGTTCTCTGCTTTTCTAAACTATTCCTCTACCTCCCAACCATATCTCAAATTTTCAGTACAATCTGGTAAGTGTGTGTGTGGAGAAAGAGGGAGAGAGAGAGAGAGAGAGAAAGAGAAAGAGAGAGAGATCAAGACCAAACAACCAAACAAGTTTTATTTGCCTACAGCTTTTGGGCAAATCCAAAAAAGGCCTGAGTTTCACTTCTAGGTCAGTCTGAATAGGAAATTGTGTGTGATGGCAAATGCAGATTGCAGAGATTAGGGACCAGGATGACACTGGGTTCAACCCTTAAGAATTGATCAAAACTTCCAGTGATTTTCCCACTTCATTGTAAGTGGAAAGTGAATTGAATTGACACAGTTCCTTCTTCCTTTAACCTTTTTTCTGTATGTTGTAGACAGATTAGGATATTATTAAAATTTAGAATTTAAACAGATATGGGTCTGAATTCCAGATCCACTTTACTGGCTGTGTATTTCTAAACCTGAGTTTTCTGATTCCTTCAATGAGAATAAACAACCAGTTTCCCTTAATGGTCATTCCCTGCAAAGGATCAGTGAGATCCACCAGGTGGTACGTCTGACGTGGTGACTGGCATGTATTGGCACTCCCAAGTGGTGTTTGCTTCTGTTCCTCTATTAGTGGTGACCACGATGGTGGTGGCCACTCTGACAATGACAATGCCTAATCACAGAGTTTCCAAAGTTAGGGCAAAGTAAAAAGGGCTGGTCAAACAGAGTTTGAGACAAAAGGAAATAAATCCTGCAATTCTCTACTGATCTTCCCTGGCCTAAGAAAAGAGCTTGTCACTGAGATGTGAAGATTGTTTCTAATCATGATTAACCAATGTGTGCTAACACAAGCATCATTAGACATTGGCCAAGTTTAGTTGGAACACAAAAATAAAGGCATTTGGTGAATTGAGTTTCTACACAGAGTAAAGTGAATGATGAACCCTATCTAAAACCTTATAACTTCAAATGTCCTGAGCATGGCTTAAAACTCCTATGCCACCCATGCCAATTCTCTTTGGTTCCAAGTGAGTTCTTTTTCTTCCATATGTTTTTTTCTCCCCTATATTCTTTCCACATTTGAATGCAGTTAATTTCTACTTTTCTACCCTCAGTGTGCCTTTTTGGATGCAGCACCATTCCTGGTACCTGTGGCCAGTCTCCTTCTGACATAGCTGATTTGCACTTTCTCCTCTGGTCCATTTACCTTAGCCAAGACTCGAATAGAACTTGGCATGCACACGTTCCCAGGTTATCTTTGTCTAGGGTCCATCATTTTGTTTTTAGTCTGAAAAAATAATACCTCCCCCAAGCTATAGAAGCCAAAAGGAATTCATTTCCTTCAAAGAAGTTTCAGGAGATCCTGTCTTGCTGGCTTAGACAAATCCAGCTTGCTGACATGCTCTACAGTCAGGTTTTTAAAGAAGGGTTTAATGTGAAACTGAGATGTTCCAGTTTCACTTTTTCCATCCTACCTTTAGTACAAAAGCCCTACCTTGGAAAATGAGAGTGCAAATTGTTTAGTTAATCACAGGATTTCAGATCTTTCCAGGGGGCAATAAGGAAAATGAAAACAAAAATCAAGGCTTCAGACAGCTCTGGATACTAAAAGGGAAAGGCCCTCGAGGCCAAAGGAAGAATCAAATGGCTTTTAAAAATATTAAAATATGAGTAATGAGCTCTTTTTTGAGAACAAAACAAAATAAAACAAAACAAAAACACTATTTCATGGCATGATTGGCATGACATTGATAAATGTTCTTTTTACTGTCCAAAGCCATTTCTAGGAGATTACTTTCTTTAAAAATAAACCTTCTCAATACTCCATCATCACTAGAGTATTTCAGCATGTCTTTGCTAGCTATTAATCTTACGGTTTGTTCTCTCCCTTGAAACTTAGGTGGGAAACCTCCTTTTACACAATGATGTGAAAAAAAGAGCTGCTTTTGGAGTCACAACTCTGTAATCCAAACTTTATTATGTTTTATTTTCCCCATATGTAAAATAAGAAAATGCCTACACATGGAGTTATTTTAAGGACTAAATGAGAAACTATATTTATAATAGTAGCTAACACTTATTACAGAAAAGTGCTTTAGATATGTTGATTTATTTAATCCTCCTATAATCAATCCCATGTGGTACAGGCTATTATCAACTTCCTTTTGCAGATAAGAAAATAGAGGTACAAACAAGCAACTTGTTCTAGTTTAAGCACTGTAACAATCAGAGAGTGAAATGGAATGAAAGCATATGAGCCCCCAAAAATCATATATCAAAATCTTAACCCAAACCGTGACAGCATGGGGAGATGAGGCCCTTGGGAGGTCATCAGGTCTTGATGGTGTAGTTCATATAAAAGAGATGGAAGAGAAATCCCTTACCTCTCCCACCATACAAGGACACAGCAAGACAGTGCTCTAAGAGGCAGTGGACCCTCACCAGGCACTGAATCTTCCAGCACCTTGATTTTGAACTTCCTGGGCTTCATACCAGTAAGAAATAAGTTTCTGCTGTTCATAAGTTGTCCACCTTAAGGTATATTTATTATAGCAGCTCAAACAAACTAAGACATGGAGTCAGGCATGTGCAAAGGGGAAATTGAGAATATTAACAAAAGAGTGAGCAGAATTAAGGAAACAGGGATAGGAAGAGATCTAGGGACTACCCACTTAAGTCTTTATCACCTTTCAGCCTTCAGGGACAAGGGGAAAGACTGATGCAGCTGAAACCAAGTGATAGCTGTATATATGGGGGTGGGGACCAGATAGAGAAATCTTCCACTGCCCAAACCACAGTTCGACAGGAAAAGAGAAAGATCAATACCCTGACTCTTCTCCCACCTTATAATCTGCTGCCAGTATTTCCATTGATCAGACTCAATTGGAAGTCAGACGTCAAGGGAGCCCAGGTGACAGTTCACATAGACAGATGTAGATATCACAGAGCACAGAGTAAAGCTGAGAATAGACCAGAAGGGGTTCATGGAGAAAACCTGAAAGGTGTTAGAGAGAAGGTTCAAAGGCAGACTTTTGACCACTAGCTCTATTGTCTCTTGAAGGTAAACCAGTGGCTGACTTTTCTCCTTCACAACTGCAAAGCCCAGAGGTCTCAGCTCCTTGTCTACCTTGAAAGCATGACTTTCATTGAAAGTCATGACTTTTACCAGAAGGTTCTGGGCACAAGAAGCACATGCAGGTCACCTATAAGAGATTTATTCCCAAGCAGCTTCTCCTATTTCTAGCCACTGAATGCCCATTTCTTCTTTACCCTCCACATACAGCAATTCTGGAACTTCACATCATCTCTTTTTTCTCCACTTTTTCTTTTCTTTCTTCTTCTTTTTTTGTTTTTGTTTTGGTCTTTGTTTTGTTTTGTTTTTATGGTGCTGGGGATTGAAACCAGGGCCTCACACGTACCAGGCAAACACTCTACCACTGAGCTACATTCTTGATGGTTTATATTTTGTTGAGACAGAGTCTGCCTTGCTAAATTGCTCAGGTTTATCTTGAACATGTAATTCTCCTGCTTCATTTTCCCAAGTGAATGGGATTACTGAGGTGCACCACCACACCTGGCCCTTGTGATGAAACCTAGGGTTTCTACATGCTGAGCAAGCACTCTAGCACTAAGTTACATTTCCAGTCTTTATATATTTTTTTTTTATTTTGAGACAAGGTCTCACTAAATTGCCTAGACTGGCCTTGAACTTTCAATGCTTGTGCCTCAGACTTCTAAATAATTGGGATTTCAGGCATGCACAACTGGACTCAACTCCCACTTTCTATACTAAGAACCCTCTGGCCTGGCTTGACCTGCCACTCCCAGGCCCAAGAGGCTTCCTTTCACATCAGAATGGGTAGAAGAAAGGGAAATTTCAGCAAAAGGCATCACTCTCCAGAGAATTCTCACATCATTTACCTAGAAAACACACATTCTTTATCAATGCCTATGTGTACATGGCACAGTACTTACATGAAAGAGAACTCATTAAATAGACAATGCATTATTACTATTATTAGTATTATAGTCACTTTGTCAGATTTAGAATCACTGTAGGGAATGATGAAAATGCAGATGGGCAAGTCCCAGGCAAGAGAGATGCTGTTTCTGTGGGAATATCCAAAATGCTCCCTGGAAACAACACGGCCACCTCTGACACCATAAAGCATTTCAGCTCAACCTCCTCAACGCAGCTTTTGCCAACATTCTTTGGGGTTGCTCTTCTCCAGGATCACTCTCCTAGGCACCTTCAACCACAAGATTTTTTTTTTCTTTTCTTTTTGACAAGTTACAGATGTTCTTCTTTTCCTGAGAAACACCCCAATGCATATTATTTTTCAGAATGCTGAGTTTCATGCCATGAAAATTGTATTCCTGGCTTTGGGTTAGCATGATATAAGAAACTTGAATAACCATGACCAATGCAGGGATAATCTTTTGTTTTTTAAGTTTTAAACAGACATTTTTTACATTGCCCATAAGTCTCCAACTCTTTCAGACATTCGTCTAAACTGAAATGCATTTTCTGTCCAAATATATAGCAAGTTCAAGTTTGTTCCCATTACTTCACCTTCCTTTGCCTCTGTAATCTATCTAATATATTACACAAAGAAGACATCCAAGGCAACCTGTTTTCAGGCCTTTAATTCTTAATCAATTGTTATTTTTATTATATATATTTAAAGTATATACAATGTTTTGATATATATCTACATAGTGAAATGATTACAACAGTCAAGCAAATTAACTTACCATCACCTTCCACAGTTACAATTCCCCCTTCTTATGTTTATTAAATCATCATTCACAATTTCCTTGCTTTAACTGGTAAACTTTGATGCCTACAAATAGGTAATTGGGTAAGTGGGCATGACGGCAGAGCTGTGGAATGAAGATAATACCACAGAGGTGAAGTCTCATGAAATTAGTGACCAAGTCTCACTGTGGAAATATAGATATTTCTTTCCCTATGTGAATTTTCACTCAGTAATTTTTGGGATAATCCATGGTTCTGTCTACTTGTTCCCTCACCACTGCCATCCAAATTTGAGCTACCACTGGGTCACCCTGAACTATGTTCTGTACTGAGACCTCTTGAGTGTGACCTGCCCTCACTGTGCCTCACCCACTGCTCCACAAAACCCCTTCTCCTGTACCTGCTCCTTGGAATATGAGGATTGCTCAGTCATTCTGCCTCATGCTCAAACCTGGCAAGGTAAGGGAGCTAGCACTCCAGTGGGCGTGACCCTGGACCAATGGGCGACAGGAATTGAACAATTCAGATTTGTCTTCCCTACCTGACCTCCTAGAGAATCTGCAGTGGATGGAGCCCCAGTTGTCTATAGAATTTATCAGCATCTTCTACATCATGGGACTGATTTTGCCTCTTTTCTTGCCTAACACTTCTGGTTCCTTTGATCAACTTCCCCAAACCTACTACCTACCACAAGCCCTCATCTCAGGCTTGGCTTTGTAGAGAAACCCAGGTTGTGATAGCCTTCTAACTTTCCCCTGCTATCTCTTTTAATCTTCTGTAGACTGTTCTATAGAAGCCGGAAGTTTATATGTCAGTCTTCTGACATATAAACCATACTATGTCATCTCCCTGCTCAGAAAGTCCTACCAGCTTTCATTACACTCATAATAAAACTCCAACCACTCTCAATAGCTCCCAGGGCTCAGCACAATCTGTCCACTGGTCCTCTCTGACCCTGTTTTAGTTTCCTGCATATCACGTACCACCACAAGACATTATCTTGTGTATTTGTTCGTCTGTTCATGGCTGGAATGCATTCTCCATGACAGCAAGACCTGTCCATGTTAGGGAACATCATACCCCCAGAGCTGAGCTCAGAGCCTGACCTTAGGTAGGCATCAAGAAATATTTGTTGAACAGATAATGGGGCACATGATTTTCATTATGCACATGCCAGAACTAACATTATATCAGGCAAGAGGAAAAAAATCTTGTCAGCTTCTTTGTTTGAGTGGCTTTGTGATATGTTTATCCAACAATGGGTAATAAATGTGATAAAAATGGCTAAAAAGCCTGTGCCAATAATTGTCTTGGGGAGGATAGAAAAACAAAGGCCATTCCTCTTGATCAAAAGCTAGATGTAATCAGGCTGGATTTGCCCAGGGATATTTAGCTTTATAACTCTAGACTTAAAGCTATAAAAATAGCAGTATTATTGAAATGCCTGCAGGCAAAATTACTATACTATTGTGAGTAAGTAGTCCAGCCCCAATCCTCTATTTTCTCTTTAAAATAATTATTTTTAGAGTGATTTATATAATGAGGCTTCTCAGGAATGCAACTATAACACTATAGAACAGATCACACCCCTGCCCAGTGAATGAGAAAGAGAAGAGCTGCGAATCATCTAAAAAGAAAATTTTTCCTTTGCACACGAAGGACAGCACACTATGGCAAAGCCCTCAGAAATCACAGCTCTATTTTTTTTAACATGGTTATATTTTTAAAAGGAGAAAGAGGACGGGAGAAATATCCCCTGTTGAGTCTATGATTACTAACTAAGAATAGTCCACAACTCCACAGGATCATTGTCATATATTTGGCAGCTACCAGAGTGGCCAGCCTTCAGATGTAGACCCAGATCTGTCACTGATGAGCTACTAAAGTCCAAATAAGCTCAATCTTTATGTTAAACTCTCTTGAGAGCCAGGGATGTCTCAGTCTTATTTCCAATATGCCACTACTACTTGGCACAAAGGAAGGGCCCAGTCAACCGGCACTGAATGAATAGGTTTTCTGGACTAGAAGAGGCAGAATTTGTACTCTAAAAAGGTTAGTGGCATTTTTAGCAAGAATCTTGATGAGTTATTTCATCAATCTTTTTGAAAATACCATTTGTAAGCACCTTATTTTCCTTCCCTGGCTAGATGACCTTCTGGTTCGGTGGCCAAAATAATACTCATTAGGATGTTTTGATTATTATTTCAAATTAGAAATGAATCTTGTTCAGTCAACAGGTATTGTTGTGTGAGCCCTAGATAAAAACTTGTAATGAGTTGGACATTGTGATGTGATTTCGGTTTGAAGTCCCCTTTAAAACTAAAGACAGTTTGACAACAATTCATAGAAAAAGAATTGGTGGTGAATTGGGAGATGTAAACAAATGACTGGGGACAAGTTATTCTTTCTAAGCATCAGAATTTACAGTTGTAAAGTGCAGGCATGGAGAGGTGGGTGATCTATTCCCAGTTAAACAAGGGTTGTGACTATTGTAAGCACCAGGATGTTTTGGAGACATATCAGGAGATGTGTCCATTTGGTTTGTCTGGGGGGTCTTAAAGGAAGTGAGGAAAGAGGTTATGTATCCATTAGCTATTGCCAAATAAACAAAATGTCCCCAAATTTAATGTCTTAAAATAACCATGCTATATTTCACAGTCTGTGGGTGGATTGGGTGTGGCTGGGTGGCTCACTTCCTCCAGATGATGAAGCTAAGGTCACTCAAATGCTGCCTTCACCTGTGACCTCACCTGAGGTAAGAATGTCCAAGTTGGCTCTCACCCTTCTGGGTCTTTCCACATGATCTCTCTTCACTCAGCAATCTATCTTGAATTTCTTTTAGCAAGGATCCCAGATTCCAAGAGGAAGCTTTCCAAGATGACATGCACCCATGTGCAAGTGTTTATCAAAACTCTGACTGCATCACAACATTATTTTCCCTTTGGCCAAAGCCAAGTCCCTCAGCCAAGTTCAGAATCAAAATAGGGGATGAGGACTGCACGAGGGCATAAACACCAAGGAGTAGGGCCCCTTGTAAAAACAAGAAGTGCCAAATGGAGACAGTACTTCACAGAGTATGATGTTTCTACAAAGCTTGATCAGCATCTCCCAAGGAAGAAAACTGCTCCCTAGTTCTCCAGATTCTGCCAGGCCACTGGAGGTTGTTCTGAGTGGGTACAACAACTTCTTGAACTAATTAGCATCTCCTCCTCCCTAGAAACACACCCATGACATAAATGACAATTTCAGCATTATAGGAGTTATCTGGCATTCTTTGTACATGAAACATTTTCCCACCGTGCATCACATTCAGTGCAATAATCTCATGAACTAAAGAGGGAAGCTATATGTCTGCAGGGCTCAAGGAAGATTCAAAGAATGGGATTTTAATTCAGCCTCTGGGAGAATACAACAGCAAGCATTTATTGAGGCCCTGCAGAATATACAGACCTGTACTGAGCAACCAGATTGCGGCAATACAAGTAGAAGAAAACTTCAGTACATCAAACTATATCCAAAATAAGTCAATTTACTGGCATTACACACTAGTAACGGTAACAACAATTATTACTGGGACTATTTTCCTTATCAAAAAACACTATTGTGCATTTTAAATGTGTGAATGCATTTAACCTCACAGCAGTCCTATAAGGAAACGACTAGCATGGTCATTTTACAGATGAGAAAACTAAGGATTAGAGTGACTAAGTAACTTTTCAAGTCACTCAAGAAACTAGAGGCAAAGGTAGAATTCAAATGTGTCATAATTTGTCCAGCCACCAAATATTTGCTTATGTGCTCTCTATGTACTAGATTCTGAATTTTTATTTTATATTTTCACCTACTACATATTCAACAGTAGCTTCTCAAACACATGCCTAGAGGAGTTCCAAAGAAAGAGGAAGAATAGATGCGGAGAGTCAGGGGTGACCACAGTGAAGTGAGTTTCTACTCTTAGTCAAAAGGTGAGTCTCTGGGATCCACCATCACAAAGCACCAGCCTTTGCCTTGTGAAAGGTTACACATGGCTTACTCTCCTCCTTGAACACTCAACTCACTGACCTTCCTGACATAGAGCTCCTGCTGTCCTGCTATTGCCATCAATCATGTGGGTAGATCCTGCTGTGACTTGACTTCCTCTGGCTTTCCTGACATAGTCTTGCATCATCACTTTCATCAACACATTGATTGACTTCAACACCTCGAGTGTTTTTGACAACTGCAGGTCAGGTCTCGGGAATAAAGACTGAGAGAGATGCCAATGGATCCTGTGTTCTTGCTTTAGCAGTTAAGTTTTGGAAATGAGAAACTTTGTTCAGAATTCCAAATCTGCAGGCATTTCAAACACTCTCCATCATATTCTCCCAACTTTCTTAAGGAGATATAAAAGAATAATCAGTTATCTTGGAAATCATATAAAAATGTCAGATTGGTCTTGAGTATACATTTACAGTAAGATGCAACAGCCTTAAGGCCCTCTGCATCCTCACTAAGTGAGATTTTCTTGAGATTTGGCCCTTGGAGTCGTGTCTGGATGAAAAACTGGCCATCTTTATAAGAAACAACTAAGGAAAAATACAAGGCTGGAAAGAGTCAAGCAAAAGAGACAATAAAGTGTAATAGGAATTCATAGGAGACATCGACTAGCTGGGTGGCCTGTCCCTAATAAACATCAGTGGGAGCTGGACAACTGCCTAGGAGTGGGAAGTGAGGACTAAGATGAATAATTGAATGAAAAAATAGGGGAAGAGCATTAAGTTCTTCTCCACATGGGATCCCCAAGAGAAGGGATGCATTCCTAAGAAGGAGTAAGTGGCTATTTGCTGGTTTCATTTGAAGAAGACAAATAGCCTCTTCTTCCTGGTCTTTCTATGAAAATGCTTGTGAAGCCCTATTACAGTGAATTAAATCTCCACGAATGAGCCACTCCTTGTAATTCAGGAGACTAAAGAGTTTGGAATGGAAAAAAGTAAAATAAAAACAAGAGGAGACACTAAAGCATTGACACCCAGAAACTTAGCAAATGCAATCTTTCTAAATGGAGGGGCTTTCCTAGATGATTGAGCAATGATTGATGTTTTCCTTTTTCTTCACATTTTCTAAAATCTATCAACTATTATGATGATCAGTATCACTTTTAGGCCAGGTGCTATGGCATAATGCCTATAATTCCAGTGGCTCAGGTGGCTAAGACAGGAAGATCACAAGTTCAAGGCCAGCCTTGGCAACTTAGTGAGGCCCTAAGCAACTTAAGTGAGACCCTGTCTCAAAAAACAAAGAGCTGAGGTTGTGGCTCAGTTGTAAAGTGCCCCTGGGTTAAATCTCAAGAGTAGACACACACATACACACATATTTATATATATATACATATACACACACATATATGTGTTTTGGAAATATATGTGTGCTTTAGAATATGAGAAAACAAAAATCAGGGTAAGTTAAGCTTTGTTGTATGAGTCAAAGAGAAGGTAAAGTTGGAAGTTCTAATGGAAACACCATGAAATCAAGCAAGTTATCTGAGGACAGAGAACAGGTAAAAGCAGAAGGAAATTTTAAAAAACAAAAACAAAAATTAAAAAAAAAAAAACTTTACAGATTTCACAATTTTTTTTCTTAAGAATAACCTTCAGAGAACAAAACTTCCATTGAGGGCTGGGGATATAGCTCAGTTGGTAGAGTGCTTTCCTCATATGCACAAGGCCCTGGGTTCAATCCCCAGCACCACCACAAAAATAAACAAATAAATAATAGTTCCATTGGGAAGACAGGAAACGTAAACCTGGAAATAGGATCTAAGTGTAATTTTGAGTCTTCTGAGAGACTGAGATAGAAGGGCTTTGGTGCTGGGAGTGTAGCTTAGTACTAAAGTGCTTGTCTAACATGTGCAAGGTCCTGGGTTTGATCCTCAGCACCACAAAGAAAAGGGAAAAAAACAGACAGAAGGGGTTGATTTCCCAACCCCCAAAGCTTGTATGTCTCCTACTATTTACAAAGCATCTCTTAATCCCTATTTCTGTGAGAAAATAACGTTTCTTAATTAAAAAAGTACTTATTTTTACCAGAAGAATATAAGTATTCTTTTTTTCTTTTTCTCTTTTAGTGCTGGGGATAGCAAGAATTCTTATAAGCATATGTTTTTCATTATATATGTGAGGAACACATATTTCAAAATGGAGAAGAAAATTTGCTCATAATTTGGCATTGTACTTTTTCCATTTGCCATATAGTACATAGCAGAATCATGATTCTACATTGCTAAATAGTCTTCATGACCACCATTTGAATGTACCATAATTTGCAAGTTTCTCTTTGAAAATATTGAACACATAAAGTAAATAAAACATCCACTTGAAAATGCCGTCAAGACAGCTCAAAAAAAATCGTTTGCTGGTTGAAGCATTCAACTCTTTGCTCTCAATCCAATGTCAGGGTCTCTGTGATTTTTACTATGGGCTCATTAAAGTATCAGTTTCTGGAGAAAGGAGTCTCTCTAGCTCTCTAGGGGCATCCAACATGTTTGTGAATTTTGTGAGAGCTAAGTTTGCATGTTTATCAAATTTATAATTGGTCCATAAGATGTGATGCATAACTATTATGGTAGATGACAGATTTTGAAAAACAAAAGAATTAAGTAGCCTGGAAGAACAATAGGATGAATCAAACAATATTTTATTTTAGATGGTAGGAGTTGAGAGAACTAAAGATGTTTAGACTCGAGAAAAGAAACCTTAGAATAGACAAGATAACACACTTCAAATATCTAGCCAATTCCCAAGTAAACTGTGATAAGAAGTAATGATGACTGTAAACTTCAAATTAAGAAATTACTTCATAAAAATTGAGTTCTTAGAGTATTTGCCTAGCATGAGGAAGGTCCTGGACTCAATCCCCATCACACATATATACACACAAAAATCACAGATTGTATATTATGTAATAAACCACCAAAGGGTCTGAAATAAAGTTTAGGAAGAGCAACTGTCACACAGAGATGGTCAGAACATCTTTTCAGATAGGTAATACTTTAACCAAGACCTAAAGGGTGAAGGGGAGCCAGTTATATAAATAATAATGGAGTGTTCCAGGCAAATCTCTGAGACAAAAAAATAAAATAAAAGAAATTTTAAAATGTGTGTGTGTGTGTGTGTGTGTGTGTGTGTGTGTCTGAAAATCTAAAAGAAGGTGAGTGGTGCTGGAGCATGGAATGTGTGTGAGGAGACTGGTGAAAGAGAATGATGGAGAAACAGGCAGAGAGGTGAGCCTTGTGGACACCCTAAGAAGTGTGGATTTTAATCCAAAAGCAACAAGAAGCTGTTAAAAAGTGTAGGCAGGTGAACTTATTGGCTGTTGTTGTAAAAAGATCACCCTGGCTACAATGATGGCGAATGCCTTATAGAGAGGCTAACAGAAGCAGGAAGACCAGACAGGAAACAATTCAGTGGTCCAGGTAAGAGAAGATGGCAGCTTGGGCCAGATGGTAGCAGTAGAGATAAAGAGGTCAGATCCAGGATGGAATCCTGGGAGGGAGTGTGTTCCAAGTGCCCAGAAAGGTTCAGTCAGGGCTGGGACGACCACTCCTCAACAACATATAGAAGGGATTCAGAGTTCTTAAAGCCCTTTCTGATTTCATGACTCCATGAGATAGGGAAGAAATTCTAGCAAAGATATGGGTGTGAACCAAGACCCTTTCGAGTTTGAGGCATTGTTTCCATTGATTCACACACGCAAGCCCTATTTTTCTGAAAATTTCAGCAATGAAAGACACTAGGTTGGACCAAATTCCTCCAAAGAGTTAATTACTGGCCTGTCCCCAGGAGGACTGGACTAAAACAGGAGCATGTGGAAGGCATCAAGCTAACAACGCGAACATGAGCAGCACTAATGGGAGCAGTCCACTGCCAGGCACCGTCCCCATAATGCTACAAATTAGCCAGGGCCTCAGGAATCCCAGTTCTGCAGCTGCTGAACAGATGTGTGCTGAGCTCTAGGATGGGAGCAGAGAAAGGACATCTGAGCATAAGGAAGGTCCCCATCAGACCAGGTATCCTAGCACTTAAGAAAATGGCCACCTTTCCTGTCTTCACATTTTAACTAGAAAGATCTTTTCAAAATAAAAATGTGATCACATCCTTATTCTTACCCCTAACTTTGACCCCTGCAGTGGCTTAGCATTGCTTTTAGGATGAAGACCAAAATCTCTGGGGTGAGGGAAAGGCTTCTGTAGCAAAGTAAGCATATGTCCTGGTTTGCTCAGGAGAGTTCAAGTTTATGTCGACATTGTAGCTATTGATAGCCCCTCATTCTTTTCTCACAAGTAACCAAGTTTAGACAATAAATTTTGTGGTTCCCTTCCCTATAAAGTCCCATGTGGTCTTTCAGTTGCTGGTCATTCCAACCTCATCTCCTACCATGCTCTGAGCTACAGCCCCCTAAAACTTCTTTCAGTCCCTCCAAATCTCCATCATTCTCCTGCTATAGGGGCTTTACATAAATCATTCTCTCTAGCTGCAAAGCCCTGACACTCCCCTGCTTTTGCCCCTGCTGGGCCTTCTTCAGGCCCTCTTCTCAGGAGCTCTCCCTTAGCTCCACAGCATGTATCTTAGTGGGTTCTGAGATACTTTGTTTTGTCTTCACATGTATTTAAGTGATTCTTTGGTTAATGTTGAATTACCCTTCACATTTGAATGAGAGCAGTGACTGTCTCTTCTTTACCATCAAAATTTGGATTACCAAAAAGATTTTTGACTGAATGAATGAACAAATTAATGATGAAAAATAAATAACTGTTAATTATTGGTTACTACTGATTGGGAAGAAAAACCAAAAACTACATATTAATAAATTAAGGAAATGGTAAGAGGTGACCTGATTGAGATCTTTATGACATAAATTTATTTATAACAAACATAAAATATATTTGTATTGTAGCTTTGAAGTAAGTCTTGATTTTCATAATGGTTACCTCTTAAAACTGGGCTCTTGTCCCAAATACATGATAGCAATTCAGTGTATTTTTAAAACTTCTTTTTGGAATTTTCCTGAAAAAATCTCAGTAGATTCTACTGAATGTTCTCAATAATAGCAAGATATTAATTTCTGGGAACACCAACTGGCATTAGGTGCCATGTCTGATGAACAAGTTTGGACACCAGGCCAGATAGGATTAGTCAGGTCAAAAATAAAGTAAAACTTTACAGAGAATAAATATTCCACTTATCTCCTAAACTAGGCAAGTCTAAACACTCTCTGAGCCCTGGCAGGAGATATGGAAGAAAGAGACAAGCTTTAATATGACCACTTTGAAAGATAAGGTTTCTTTGGTGGTTAAAAATACAATCTGCTTCATGGCCTCAAAAGACAACAGAAAGAGTAGAGAATAAACATGGTGGGGGATTCTGGTAAGGTGGTACCTCGAGGCTCCCCATTTTGCCACTTTTAACCATCTGGTGTTGAATACATTTTGAATTTCAGAATGTCAGTGCAATTCATTGGTCTAAAAAGATTTTGCTCCTTGCTAGTACTTGTAAATTCTACTTCCAGCCTAGAAAACAAGTCATTTCACTTGTTTGGAGCACTATTTTCTGTGTTCTAAATACAAATCAGCAGATATAAAGACCAAAGAAACAACTAAGGTTCATAGAAATGCACTCTTTATGTCACAGTAGTAACAGAAGTTCAAGGGTGTTAAAAATTCAGTCTGATCGTGGATAGAGGCAGCATGACCAGAAAGACACCAAGACTGAGAAGTCAGAGACGAGACAAAGATCTTAGGCATAATCTTAGAACTGGCATCAATCTGGGAATTGCTCAAAACATGTCAGTTTTCTTATATATTCTGGAAATCATAGTTGGATGAATAGTTTGCAAATATTTGTAGAGAAAGGGGAACTCTTGCACATTGTTGGTGAGAATGTAAACTGGTTTAGCCATTATGGAAAACAATACGGGGTGCCTCAAAAAAACAAAAAGTAGAACTACCATATGACCTAACAGTTCTACTACTGGCTTTCCTCTGGTAATATCCTCTGGATATGTTCCAGGGAAGTGAAATCAGCATGTTGAAGAGACATCTGCACTTGTATATTTATTGCAGCACAATTAATAAGAGCCAAAATATGGAAAACCCTACATGTCCATCAACAGGTAAGTGGATAAAGAAATATATATTTCAGATATATTTGTGGTATATACCATGGAACATTACTTAGCCATAAAATAATAATATTCTGTCATTTGTAACCATACGGACATTATGTTAAATGAAATAAGTTGGGTACAGAAAGACAGAAAACTCCATATTCTCACTTATATGTGGAAGCTAAAATGTTGATCTCAGAGTAGAGAAATAGAATCGTGGTTACCAGAAACTGAGAAGGCTGTGGAGGAGGGGGAAATGATGAGAGGATGGGTTAAATATTATAGGGGAGTGGTTGGACAGGAGGAATAATTTCTAATCTTCTATAGCATAACAGAATAACTGGAGTTGACAACAATTAATTGAATATTTCTAAATAGCTAGAAGAGAGGATTTGAATGTTTCCAATAGAAAGGATTAATAAACATCTGCACTGACAGATATGCCAATGACCATGTTCTGATCATTATATACATAAATTGATATGTCATACTATATCTCATAGATATGTACAATTAAATATATATGTAATAAAAATTTCTACTGACCAAAATGTTCCAAGATATCTAGTATCAGGGCCATGGACAGTGCAGGAATCTTTTTCCTAGCCCTCAACTGTGGCAACACATAAAGGCGAGGAATATTTATTGCTCCAGCACATGAGACTCATTTTTGCTCAGTCTCTAAGAGAAACCTGCATCTCCCCTGGCATTAATCAAACTCAGGACCAGCACAAGTTATTATCCACAGAGACACTTTTGAAAGTGAAATTGACACTGTTAATCATTTTTCTGGGAAATAGGTACTATCCTGGGACTGTCCCAGGAAATACAGCACTGGGTCACCCTAACAGATGTATTCCCAGTCTGTGACCTCCAACTCATTCGGTGTTTCCCAGGGAAGGAAAACAAACAGCATGATGCCCCTGTCTGAGCCAACTGAAACTGACATGTCCTCAGGCTGGTGTCTGGCAACATGCAACTGGTCCTGAAACCACACACCACATCACCTACCATTACTTGACAAACAAGAAGAGACCTGATATTTATCAAGACAGCCAGACATTTGCCTCCATGACTCAATGTCTTAGGGAAAGCCACCACCCTCCTATCTAGGCATCTGAACCTCACTTCTTGACCTGCCCCACTCCTCATCTATTTCCTAAGGGAGAAGAGTGCCTGCTATAACCATGCTGAAGGGAAGCATCTGCAGACACTTGGGTTTAAGGATTTGGGTGACAGAATTTCAAAAGATCATGTTTAAGAAGATGATCAATGCTTTAGCAGTGCTTCTCACACTTGAATGTCCAAAAGAATCACACAGGATCTTGTTAAAATGTAAGCTTTGTTTCAGGAGGTCTGGGGCAAGGCTTGGGCTTCTCCATTCTAACAAGCTCCCATGCTGGCCAATGGGTCACCTTTTAAGCAGAAAGGTCAGTGGCATTTAGTTTAAAGGCTAACGATAGTTTAGATATCCAGGGTGCTAATGAAATAAGAGAAATTATGCTGGCTGACTCTGTTCCCCAAAGATAAGGTAGTGGGAGGAAAAAGAGGGAGGGAAAAAGAATAGAGGGGAGAATTCAGAGGAAAGAGATCAAAAGGAAACTGGGGGATGGGGAGGAAAATGAAGGGAAGAGGGGAAATGCAAAGAGAGAAGTAAGGAGAAGAAAATAAAAATACACTGTGTAGAGACTGAAGAAAATAAATAAGGATTAAGTGGTTCCTTTAACACAGGGAGAAGCTATTTCCATTCCTAAGGGTCCACTGCAAACAACAACAACAAAAAAAAAAACTCTCAAGATCCCTCATTTTACAATTTTTGACTAATCACTTAGACCCATAAAGTGCCATGAAGGACTATAGAGATTATGGAGTCTTCTGGTCCAGTGACTTTCAAACTTTTTGCCCCTAACTCCCCTGAGAAGTACACTGTACACTGTGACTCACTACATATGCAACCCACTCTCCCCACAAATGTGCAAAAAGATATTTCCAATTCAATTCAATGTCATACTTTAACCTACTCATTTGTCAATTTATCAAACTACAGTCCCACCAGGGGCAGGCTGGAGGCTGACTGTGAGCAGAGTGAAGGTTGGTACCCAGGTAACAACCTCGCTTCCATCCACTCCACAGTGATGTGAAAACACATAAACTCTATAAATGAACTTAAAGACAAGGTATTAACCTATTTGGATTATGTTGAGGGGTAAGATTTTTAAAAATATTAAGAGTTTCCCTGTCTTATTTTATGCTTCATCATTCCCAGCCTCCATCACTCAAGTGATCAAGATATCCATGTTCTATGTGTTAGAGAAGTGATGAGACCATGCAGAAAAGTGGAAACCACCTTTAGGTTCTTCCCTGTCTCTGATTTCCAAAGGCCTAAACTATTAAGGGAATATTTAGAGTTTAGCCATCAAGGCTAACTGTGTTGGACGAGAGACATCTCAATTCCCAGGTGAAAGTGAAGTGAGGAGATGAGAGACAAGAATATGAATGGCAAGAAGAGTACAGAGGGTTCCAGAAGGAAGAGTCCTGAGTCTTCTTTCCTATATAGTATCTCAAGGAAGCACCTGAACCCAGACACTACAAGGAAACAAGGAATACCCCAAAAGAGAATAGTAACAGGGTACAAGATGTGTACAGACAGGCAGTCCCCTTTCACCCTTGGCCTATGACCCAGAGAAGTAGGTAAGAGGTGTCAAATAGCTCTGAGCCAAAGGGCAAGGCAGATAGGAAGAGAGGATGTTCCAGTGACAACAAAGGCATGTGGAAAACAAACCAAGGCCCAGATGGCTCCAGATGGAGGTCCCAGTGACTTGACTCCTTATAGGCTAATTCAGACACGATGTTGAAGAAAATGAGATACAACAGCTCAGATTTAGTTTCTAACCTACACACAAATCAATGGCCCAGAAAATGTTGAGTTAATAAGCACCCACCAAGAAAGGGTTATTCCCCCACTTTAGGGGGAACACAAATATTCATTCCATAGCAGTACTTAACAAATCATCCCAAAACCCAGTGCTTCAAGACACTTATTATTAACGCTGTCGATTCTGTGGTCAGAGATTTGCCCATAGTTCTCATTTGGAGTCTCTCCTGCAGTTGCAGTCCTGTGTCAGCTGGACGTCCAAATGGTTCATTCATATGCCAACAGCTGACTGTGACTGTCAGCTGGAACTTCAGCTGGGACTGTCAACTGAATTGCTTACATATAACTTCTTCAGTGACCAGGGCTTTGCACAGCGTGGCAGACATGGCAATTGTATTCCAAAGTAAAGTGGCCCCAGAGCAAGTGTTCCAGAGAGCCCAGTGACAGTTAAAATGATTTCCTACACTAGATGTAGATCCTCGATGAGATTCAGCTTCTGGTTTTGTTTGTTTCTTTGTTTTTGCTTTTGCTTTTTCGGTACTGGTGATGAATTTCGGGGCTTCACATGTGCTAGGTAAGCAATCTACCACTGAGCTACATCCCCAGCCCTTTTTATTTTGAGAAAGAGTCTGACTAACTTGTTCAGACTGACCTTGAACTTGTGATCTTCCTGCTTCAGTCTTGAAAGTAACTTGGATTACATTTATGCATCACCGTGCCCAACTTGGCATCCTCTTTGGCTGATATTGTTTTATGGCATCAGAAAGATTTCCACTTTAAAAAAAAATGGAAATAAATAACCCTTAAGGATTAACAAAAATTTTATTTACTCCAAAACCAGGATAGGTAACAGGAGTTACAAAAATAAATATCTGGTTTGCGCAAATGCTTGCTTTTTCTTCTTTCCCCCTTTTACCTTCTCTTTTCTTTCTCCACCCTCTTTTCCCTCAAATATAAGAAAATATTTTTAGCTTTTTATTGAAAGTATAGGTAGCATATAAAATATAACAAAATTATAAGCACTGTAATAAAACAAAAGTATTGTACTCTTGTTCAGAAGTTTCTCGAGTTGAGGCGTATGTCTCGATGTGGTAGTGTGGCCAGACTCCTGCAGGAAGATCTCATTGTATCTCAGTGATGACTCAAACCCCACAGGAAGCAAAGCAGAAAGGAGGCTAGAACACAGTTCCAACCAGCGGGCTGCTTCTCAGGCTTTAATGGGAAAACCAAACTCCTATGAATGATGTTAGTCTCAGAGTCTGATTCAGTAGTTTGGGAGTGAGGCCTGAGATTCTTATTTCTGGCAGGCTACCAGGAGATAACCAATACTGCTGGACTGTGGACCATACCTGGAGAGCAAGCCTCTAACATCCACAAGAGCCACTGTCTCTTCCCTTAAAAAGAGTCAATCCTCTGTAAATTTTTTCCTATGTGGAATAGTGTTCATAGTATTGAACCATGAGTACATCAAGTGACATTGTCACTGACTTGGTCCCTACGAGTTGAAAATGTTTCCTGGTAACTTTATAATAAATGGCATCACTTACTCCCTTGACCACAGGGTATTTATGGCAAGTAATGCTGTGTGTGAAAAAAGAGACCTGGCACTGCCCAGTGCAAAGAGCAGGCGGCAAGAGGGTTTGGAAGCCCACCAAGAAGTAATAATCTTGTCTCTGTCCAAAAGAAGTCAAGCTTTTACCACAGGGAAGAAGCCAGGGTGGCCTTTTGGATTCTTAGTCTCCATCAGAGAAAAATAAAATAAAAATTAAAAAAAATTTTTAAATTACTTTATGATAATTAGCCCCCACAACATGCTTTCAAGGGAGAAATTATTAGACCCATGTTATAAGTGGAGAAACTAGAGACATCGGAAAGTTATTTTGCTCATCCAAGGCCACCCAAAGTGCCAGGAATGAAAATAAGGTTAAGAACCAAAAATATGGGGCAATCTGTCCCCAACATAGACCTTGAGACACTTTCTATGAGGAATGTTTATGCAGTAGTGGAAAAGTCTGTATTAAAAGTGAAGGGTAGGACTGGGGTTGTAGCTCGGTGGTAGAGCGCCTGCTAGCATGTGTGAGGCACTGGGCTCAATTCTCAGCACCACATCTAAATAAGTAAAATAAAGGTCCATTGACAACTAAAAAATTTTTTTACAGAAAGTGAAGGGTAGAAAAACACAAAAGAGCTCTCAGTAAAATATTGTTATTTATTTTACTTTGCTACAATTTTGAACTTACTCATTTAACACAAGCCCTCTTCACAGGTCTTATTTCTTGAATGCCTTTATTGTCATGTGTGGACACAGTATTTAACCTCCCTGGGCCTCAGTTTCCTCACCTGTGAAAAAACTAGAACTGTGATAGAGAATTAAATGAGCTAATGCATGTAAGGAACGTCAGCAGAGGCCAGCATGTGACAGTATTATAGAAGTGTTAGTTGTTATTTTCCATGAAGATAGTGCCCACCACCCTCTCAGTCATGACACAAAACTGTACTTGGCAGGAGGTACAGGTTTTACTCTTTTGTTTTCTGTAATATTGAGTGGTGCTGAACTCAAGAGCTGGCTTAAAAAGTGATTTCCTGTCTGAACCCCAAAACTCCCTGAACCGCAACACCCTTCCCAAGTTTCATACTGTGCAGGCATACCCCTCTAACTTTTCCAGAACAAATATTCATCCTTAAGTATATGAGATGCCCAGATCTAAGAATAGTTTCTGATTATCATGATTTCCTCATATTTTGTCATCTTCAAAGTGATTGCATAAAAATCATCTCATATAAACCTTACAGCAATTAGATGAAGAAGGCAGAATATTTTGTTGAGGTGCATGCAGTCTTGCTATGTTGCCCAGGCTGACATGGAATTCCTTCATGGCCTCAAGTAATTCCCTAGCCTCAGTCTCCCTAGTAGCAGGCCTGCAGGCATGTGACACAGTGCCACACCTGAAGGCAGAATCTTTAGGTTTCCATTGTATGGATGGAGAAACTGGGACTCTCTGAAATGAAGTACTTCCATCAAGGTCATACTGATGAATAATAATAGTTATGACTACTAACATTTTAAAGACTTAGCATTAGGTTGAACATATGAAATTGTTGATAATCTACCATTTTTAACCTATTAAGAAAAAGTAATTTCATATTGTTCGACCTAAGGCTAAGTGTATGTCATTTAATCCTCATATCAACCCATCCATTTTATCAGGGGGAACAAAGGCTCAGAAGTAAAGACATATGCCCAGAGTCAAACAGTGGAGCCAAGATTCAAGTACAAGCTCGTGACTCCAAAATCCACACTCATAACAACTCTAGATTATATGATCTTTCTAGCATATGGCCAGTTTGTTCTGCTATCTGGCTCCCTGATTGTTGATGTAACATCTTTAGTATTCAAATTATGGACTTTTTATACTCCTTGACGTAACAACCACTTAAGAGAGAACAGATCATCTCCACATTAAATATGAGAAAGTCGAGACCTGAAAAGGTTAAATGACTTGATCCAAGTCACATATCTATTAAGTGTTTGAGTTGGGATTCAAACCAGGGCTATGCACCTTTGGTTTGGGGTCTTGACCACTACACCACTATCCCCAAATCTCCTGGGAACCTCTTAAAACTTTCAAAGCTCAGATAATTCCCCAAACCAAAATCACGACCCTTCGTGGAGGAACACAGGTATGGAGAGTTTCTGAAACTCTGCAGGTAACCCCATGTGCAAAGAAGCTTAGGGACCACTGTCCTCACTACATCCCTTCCCACCCCAACCTCTTCTACCATTTCACACCAACAAGCTTATAACATCTATCCTGAGATCTCTGCTGTCGGTTCATCCCCACAGTAGTTATCTTAATCATGTTTTACACAGAGAATGCTTATTTCCCAGACAAGAATTCTGCAGAAAACTCACAGCAGCAAGCAAGGTAAGCCACAGCAATGGGACAATCACAGTGTCTTCCAATTGAGAACAGTCAGCTATATCAGGCTGACATGGAAACATCTTATCAAAAGGGGGTCCCAGTTCTCCAGGTTGTGGGCCTTAGTAGATAGCCTGATCTGAGGCAGCTGGCCCACAGCAGAGTCTGGCAAGGGAGAAGGCAGAAGGTTCTAGCCAGCCTTGCTGAGTGGGACAGCCCTGGCCTTGACTACCACTCAGGTTGACCATGTCAGGGTCAGGACTGTGCTACCTAACCTAACCGGGGAGGTGTGCATTCCCTCCAACTGTGTCTGGTAGCCCATCAGCTTGAAATACTTCTTCATCTTTACAGACTTCACTTATTTTTAAAAATATGGTTCTTTGATTCCTGCAAGCCAAACCCATGGAAAAATAACGGAAACCAAATGCCAGGGAAACGGAGCCAAGGCAAACACGTGTGAGCCCTGAAATAACAGGAGATACTGTGGTCACGTCTGACCTTCTGAACTGGGCTATGGGTTGAAGCAAAAACAGCTCTCCCTGCCGCTTAAGGGGTACATGGTAATGGTTTATTTGTAATGCGGAAGAGTTTGGGTTTAGAGAGATTGCCTTTAAAACTGTAGGGATTCAGCCCAAGGGCCAGAAATAATATCATTTTGAGGAATGATGTTTTTTAAAAAAATCACCACCCTTCACCTCTGTGATCTATGTAAACCCAGAATCATCTGATCTTTATCTGTCAAATGATGAATATCTAAGACCCCCAGAGTTCCTACAAATGTTTCTTTTCTAATTACATCATATTTCGGAGAAGTCTCACATAGAGGTCCACAGTCTGCAACATGGAAACACGGAAGGACACAGACAAAAAAGTAAAATGATGACCCAGGGTCAAAAGGGAGTATGAAAAAGACTCCTGGTTTTCATACTAACCAGTTCAGTCCCCAGCAATGTGGCGTGTCAGACCCGCTGGGGGTTGCCAGCACTCAAATTCCTATGAGGCACCAGTAGCTGCATTCTTGGACACACAAAGCAAGTCACCAAGAGGAATTTGTTCCATGTTAACATTACCAAGAAAAGACCACAAGCTACAAAGTTCACACAAATGAAGACTCGTTCCCATAGAAGAGATGAGATGCTTGTATTAAAATAACTGCCAAATTGTCCTAAGAATGAAATACGCATTTTCATGTTGTATTTTTCAGATAACAACCTTCTCCTTGAATTGCATCATTTAATGCATATCTAGAAGACATTCTTTTTCTTTCTGAAAGAGAAAAAACACACCACAAAAATAGTTTCATTGTAATTATTGAGGGGGAAAATACTCTATATACGAAATAATAGCATGAGCCTAGTAGATTTACTATGTATTCCAGAACAGTAAAACCCAGCTGTTTTTCATGCATGAACATATTAATGCCTCACAAACAGTAATTGCCATTAATATCCAGAGGTTTTATTTTTTTTAGTGGAGTCATATTTATCAATCTTTTCATCTATGCTTTCCTCTTGTTTAAGAACTCTCTTTTATGGCCGGGTATTGTGGCACAAGCCTGTAATCACAGCAGCTTGGAAGGCTGATGCAGGAGGATCATAGTTCAAAGCCAGCCTCAGCAACAGCAAGGTGCTAAGCAACTCATTGAGACCCTCTCTCTAAATTAAATACAAAAACAGGTTGTGGCTCTGTGGTTAAGTATCCTTGAGTTCGATCCCTGGTACCCTCCCCCACAAAAAAAGAATCCTTTAAAACTTCTCCGAATAATAAAAATCTTCAATGGAATTTTTTTCCCACCAGGTTTACATATTCAATTTTTATACTAAAGTTTATAATTTATCTGGGACTTACTTTGGATTGGGATGTGAGATCACGATCTAATGTGTTTTCCCAATAGTCAATTTTTCTAGTATTGCTTTTTCCCAAGACTACCATCATTTCCAGACTGGTTGTGCTACAACTGTCATATGTCATGTTTGGTTATCATGTGGATTACCTTCTGGGCTCTGTTCTGTCTATTCTGGTCATAACACCCACAAATCTTAATTACAAGAGTTTAATAACAACTTCATATTTGTTAAGACAATTCCAACACCCTCTCCCACCCAACTTCTATCTCTCTCTCTTTTTTTTTAATTAACCTATACTCTTTCATAGCAATCTTAGGTTCATCTGGTTAAGTTCCAGGGAAACTATTGAGAATTTTTTTGTAGTTTGCAAGGTAACTAGAGAAATTGATATCTTCTTAATACCAAGTTATAATAACAATGAACATAGTATGTCCCTCAATTTCTTCAGCAATTTTGTCATTCATTTAGAAATGTCTTTTATAAAGGTCTTGTACATTATTTCATACATATTCGTAAATGCATTAATTTTATGTTAATATGATGTTATGTATTTAAATTTTATTTTTCCAGTTGTTTGAATTTCGTTCATCAATAATTTATCTAGAAATCTTGCTGAACTTTATTGGTCCCAATAAATTTCCTTGGGTTTTCTATGGACATAGTCATATTGCCTGTGAATGAATAATGATAGGCTTTTCTTCTTAAATTATTTTGTTTTCTTTTTCCCATTGACAGAAGGAATCTTTGTTCCTGATTTTAAAGAAAAATGTTTTAACATTATATCCTTTAAAATGTTTGTAGGTGCTGGGGAGATAGCTTAGTTGGTAGAGTGCTTGCCTTGCAAGCACAAAGCCCTGGGTTTGATCCCCAGCACCACAGGAAAAAAAAAAAAAAAAAAAAAAAAAAGTTTGTAGTAGGTTTTCAATAGATACAATACCTTTCATTAAGTAAGTGTCCTTCTATTCCTGTTTTTCTCAGAGATTACTAAAAAAACAAAAAGCAGCTTTAATCATAAGTAGTTACTGAGTTTTATCACTTGCTATTGAGAAAATCCCATGGCTTTTCTTTTTTAATAGTTTTAATGCCCAACCATCTTTACATTTCTATTTGAATTAGAATTTTTTTAAGACATTTACTAATTTTCTAATCTTTTGTTTACTCATGCATTTATAAGGTAGGTTGGCTTATAATCTCTCCTAAAGTCTCCTGTCTGGGTTGGAGAATATTCCTTTATTTTCTATTCTTCAGTAAAGTTGGCACCAGTATGGTATTAGCTCTTCCTTGAATGTTCAGCCAAACTCAGCTGGGCCTAGGTTAAAGGGATGGGTGAGGGTAAGTTTTTAATGATCATTTGCTTTTTTGTAATTGATTAGAATTCTATTCTTGTTTCTATTACTTCTTGAGATAGTTTTAATATGTCACATTTTCCTATGACATTGATCATCTCTGTTTTTGCAAGTGTACTGCCATCATATCATCTGAATGGCATCTGTAGCTATGACCTATTTTCATTCATAATGTCTGTGGTTACTAACCCTTCTTTCAATAAGTTCGACTAAAAATTTGTCTATTTTATTCATTTCTTCAAAGAATCAATCACAGTGGACACCATCCATGCTCCATTCAGATTCTCCAGTGCCCTTTAACTCCTCTTCCAAATTCAGGGTTGCTTTGCTTCCAATGAACAGCCCCTGAAACTCAGCTTCAGAGGACCATCCTCAGAACCACTCACCAATGCAGGTAACTGACAGCTGTGGAGTAGGGAAGCCCCCAAGTGGGATGTGTCTCATGTGTACTTCCTACTTCAGAAATCCTCTGTAGAATAAGGATCAAACTGTTCTCTGTGGGACCTGGTCTGGAATGGCACCCTTGATGTGTTTCCTTTGCCCTGAACACCTCTGACTACCCCTTTCATGCTTCTCCAGGAGCTTTTCCTTAACACATTGAGTACTCACTCATCATCTCACAGTCTCACTCGGAGAAGACCAACAAAATAGCCGGTTTATTTCTTATTTTTATTCTTTATATTGTGTTTTGTTTTCTATTACTGTTTTATTAATGCATTGATGCATCTCTTTATTATTGTTTTCCCCTCTATTGGGGGGATATTTTCTTATTGGGGGGATATTTGCTTGAATTAAATAATTAGCTTCTTACTTTTCTGCCTCCTTTTCCTAATATAATCATTTAACATTATAATTATTTCAAATGCAAATTGTGCTATTTTACATTTTCGTTATTTTAAATGTAAATGTTTTCTCATTTGCACAATTATTTCTTCTTTATGATAATCATTAGGGCTGGTCACTAACATGCCCAGTGTTTTCAAGTCATATCCCTATCATTGTTAAGTCAGCCAGGGGAATGGTTGGGTTTGAGCCAATAAAACATGAGTGGGAGTGATATTTAGAAAACTTAAGAGCCACATGCCATCTCTTCACCACTGCAACTGGTAATATGCCAGAAGGTCTTATCCACCAGTGTGGGGCCCAGCAGGAGGAAAACATGGGATGGAGTTCCAATTGACTTACACTGGAATTGTACTGTGAATGGGAAATAAACCTTCATTGTTTTAAGAGGCTGAGATAGTTCAGGTCTATATGTTATTGCAGCATAACTTCTCCTGACAGTTGCACTGACCAAATAGTCTTCAGAAGTATCTTTCCTTCTCTTTTTAATATTTAAGCATAGAGAGTAATTTCAAGTATTTTTTTCAAGTTCACATTTTTTAGAGTGTAGTGAGAGAATATGTTCTATATGTTACTGAGTGGTATCTGATGAGATTTCCCTTATATTATAACAAGCAATCAGTTTTTTGATTCCATATGTGTAAACTAGAGTAAGCTATTTAACTGGAAAATTCAAATCTTCATATCCTCATTAACATTTTTAAAATTGTTCTAATTAGTTATACATGACAGTAGAATGAATTTTAATACATCATGTATAAATGGAGTATAACTTCTCAGACATAGACCAATGGTACAGAATAGAAGACACAGAGACAAACTCACATAAATACTGTTATCTCATACTAGACAAAGGCACCAAAAACATACATTGGAGAAAAGATAGCCTGTTCAACAAATGGTGCCAGGAAAACTGAAAATCCACATAAAAATGAAATTACACTCCTATCTTTTACCCTACACAAAACTCAATTCAAAGTGGATCAAAGACTTAGGCACTAGAACAGAGAACCTGTGCCTAGTAGAAGAAAAAGTAAGCCCAGATCTCCACCTGTCAGCTTACGACCTCACTTTCTTAAGAAGACTCCTGATGTACTTTTTATGTTTTAATCCATCATTTGCTAGGAGAGTTTTTTAAAACCCACTATGTATAGATTTTTAAATTTCTTTTCATAGTCCAATTGATTTCTCTTTGAACTATATTTGAAGTCATCATATTAAGTACATACTAGTGCTGACTTACATATAGTAAATGGCCTTCATTATCCCTGAGAATCCATTTTTTAATCTTAAACTGTATATGGGTCAGAGTGGTTATTTCAGTAAGGTAATCCAAAGTTATCACTCCCTGGGGTATCACTGGCCTAAAGTCATCTTTTATATTAATTTCTCACCTTGGGAGTTGTAGCTAATAGTTCTAGGGTCATGCACACGGTTTAAAATCAAGTTCCAAGCCCACGTAAATTATGCCTCACTTCCTTTTCATTCCTTGTATGTGTAGATTTTCTTTCTAGTCACCCTTCAGTGGAGGCATAGCCTGTTGGCAGTTTCAGCTTTGTGAAGGGGTCTCAGTTTCAACTTTACCCCTCAGGGAGGTCCACAGCCTCATCTCCCATCCCTGCTTGTAGCCAGAGCACAGGCTCAGCTCACATTCTTTCTCCTTTGGTTTTCATGGCCTCTTCCTCCTCTTTCTCCTCCTTCATCTTTTTTCTTTTTCCTTCTCCTCCTCTCATTTTTTTTTTTTTCTCCTGGGAATTATATTAGTACTGTTAAAAGGAGTTTCACAGTAAGAGGATTTTATGTTATTTGGGAGCAGCATACCTGAAAGTCGTCTTACTTATACTTTATAACTGCATGTCACTAATGCTTTTGTCTTTCCGAGCAAAAAGATCAGAAGGTTGAAAGCAGTATTTGTGATAGGAAGCAGGAAGGAGAAAAGGACATTGTGTTCTTGTTCTTGGGAAGATAGTCTTTAGTCTACCTACTCTAATTAAGACGATAATCACCATCATACACACACACACACACACACACACACACACACACACACACACACTTAGTTTATTTTGTCCTTATTTCTCTATTTATCTTCTTCAGGGAGAGAAAACGCAGGGAACTTGGAAGGTTAATCATGAAAGACCATCCCTGATAATAACAGCATTGTGATAGGAGTTGACATTTATTAATATTTAAATAAGCCAGGCCCTGAGCAAAGATCTTTGCACATGTTCTTTCATTGAAACCTAAAGACCCTGTGAGGTTCTGAATCTGAGAAATGGGAAGCAACTTACTCAGGTTCATACACTGAGAAAGTGACAAGAGAGCCAACTTCTGCCACCAGAAGCCAGAACCTGCATTGGCCTGTGCTCTCTCTTAAACATTCCAGTTTGAATATTTAAGTTCTCATTCTTTATTTACCACCCCAGTGTCTCCATCCCTGCACATAATATCCACTTAGTTGTTTAGTTTAGTATCTTCTCTTGTTACAAGGCAGAGGGATATTATGTAAATACAAATTTCTGGAGGCACACTCCTGACTCCCAGCTCAGAAGACACCTCCCCCAGGAGGCCTACCTGGATGCCTGCAGGCTGAATAGGTGTTGCTTCTCAGAGATCCTATTAGTGCACTAAGTCACAATTACTTAATTCTATGAATTTCTCCTTGTTTGTGAGCTATATCTGAGGGTAGATTCAGTATGTCTCTTGTTCTTCTCTGTTGTTGTAGTCAGCTTTGTGTTGCCATGACCAAAAGACCTGAGAAAAATAACATGGAGGAGGAAATGTTTATTTTGGCTCATGGTTTCAGAGGTCTCCGGTCATAGATGGCCGGCTCTATAGTTCTTCCACTATAGAACATCATGGTAGAAAGGCATGGTGGAGGAAAGCAGCTCAGGACATGGCAAACAGGAAGCAATGAAAGAGAGGGAGCAGGGAGGGGGAGCACTCTGCTCACTAGGGAAAAACAAAATCCCCAAAAGTGCCCCCTACCCCGTGATCCACCTTCTGCATCCTCTCCTTATCTGCTTGTATTTACTACCCAGTTAATCCACATTAGTGGATTAATGCACTGATTAGGTTACACCTCTCATAACCCAGGATGTTTACCTCTAGACTTTCTTGCATTGTCTTACACGTGAGCTTTTGGTGGACACCTCATATTTAAACCGTAATATCTGTATCTCAAACATGTAGCACAGATCCTGATACATGGGGGACCTGTGTCACACATTTTTATGTGGGGTACTGGGAATTGAACCCACGGATACTTTATCATGAGCCATTCCCCAGCCCTTTTCACTTTTTTATTTTGAGACTGGGCCTCAAGGTGCCAAGGCTGACTTCAAACTTGTGATTGTCCTGCCTCAATCTCCCAAGTTGCTAGGATTCCATGTGTCTGCACCAAGCTCGCATGATAGACCTTTGATGAATAAATGTATGCATAAGTGAATGAATGAATAAATATTAACTTTCATGGCCAGTAGAGAACAACTAAATATAGTTCCAAGAATGGAAATGTTTCTTTAATAGCCATAAAAATATACTAATTTATTCTACTTGTGATCTGAAAATATGCAACAAACCTCTCTGGAGATTCATATTTTTCTGATAATGTGCCTGTTTCACAATTGGTAAGGTATCAAATAAAAGAATTAACACACCTAGAGTCCTACAACCTTACTCAACTCACATATTCCTGGGCCAAGGAGATCTATCACTAGGGGTCCAATCTAACTACGTGTCTTCCCTCTAGGCATAAGGAACATTCTGTTTGCCCTGTGCCCAAGCACTGTGCTATCCCATTGTGACAACAGGACAACCAGATGTTGCTTCCTCTGTGGGTGGCCACTCTGGGAAACCCTGTAAGTATTTTGCAAACTGATGCGCTTATTCCCAAAGCAGCATTTTTGATGTCTTTTTATTTCCTCTGTTCCAAAAGGAGACTTTTATTGGGAATGTCCATTTAAAAAATGTGACACAGGTACAAATCCACCTGCCAGCGCTAACACTGGAAGGAAATTTCATTTCTCCTTCATCAAAGGTGATGGACCAGCTTGCTTTCTCAGAAATAGCACAGAGATGTCTCAGTCACCTGGCTCCTATTAAACCATGCCATGCTTCATGGGCCAAAATGTTGCTGGATCTGTTCCCCTCTTGAAAAAAGAAAAACCACATATACTCAGGAATACAGTTCTTTTTAATTAGCCCCAGATGGGATTTGTTAGTATGCCTCCTCCCATTCCATAATAAATCCTTATAATTAAATAACAGATACTTGTTATTCTTGTGCATGCAGAAGCCAGAAACAGCTTTTCTCAGCATAGAAAAGTGGGGAATGGATAGCTGAGAGGAGAGAGACAAGCCAGGTGGTCGGCTTTTATATTTAGAGGAAGTAGTAGCAAGGCTGTGTGCAAGGTGGACATAGCAGTGCCCGTCTGGGGACTCTCCCTGGTCTTAGACTTCTTTGGCGGTTGATGAGAGAAAAGAAGGCCACATAGGCTTCAGTTACACACACTTACCTCAGTTTGAATCCTTTCTCTTCAATGAAGTAGTTGTGCCATGCTAAATAAATTATTCAACCTCTGTGAACTTCAGTTTGCTCATCTGTAAAATAAAAATTTCTCCTACATCACAGGATTGTTATGAACATTAGAGTAGAAAACTGTTAAGCCCTAGGCACAGTACCTGGAACACAGTACATAGATACAATAATCGCATATAATAAAAACGATTATTATTGTTGTTTATGGACAACAGTACTAGTACTATATAAAGAGGGAGATGTGTGGTGTGAAGTTGTGTTAAGGGAGCCACAGACCAAAGCAGTTTCTTATCCATGATCTATCTTATTATGATTCTCTCCCACCCCTCCCACTATAAAACCATTACCTAAGAGCCATCTGGAAACACATGTTAAACCTAATTTTAAAATAATGGTGCTGAGGCAGGCATATAAAGCAATGGCTATCTACACATTATGAAAAAGATTTGCTAAGAGGACCAGAATCTATTAGCAGCCATGGTTACATTGGATAAAACTAGTTGCTGAGAGAATCAGGAGAAACAGTCAAGTTTTGATAAGGGAAGAGGGCAAGGGAGAGACAATGAACAGCCCCAGGCATAGAGCCATACTGCACAGAGGTAGCCTGAAGGATCAGATCACCCATGGAGAATAGCACAGGAAGGGTAGAGAGATCTAAAAGGAAAGGAGGAGTGAAGTCCAAGTTGGCCAGTTTTAAAATTTTGCATTAGTTAAGAACTGAAGAAAGAAAAGATAAATATTTTAGGAATTGGAGGTATTATATGTTGCTTTTGAATAATCTGTTTGTGTGAAAAATTCATGAGTAATCATGAATCCTTATCCTGCATTTCGCTTAAGGATTAAGAAAGAAAGAAATGCAGGAAATCGTAAACCCCTGTAATCAAGTAGGGCAGTCTTTATGAGCAGTGACTGCCCTACTTCATTCTCCTTGGCTCATAGAATTTCTGGCAAAGCTGCTTTGAACCTGGCCCCAAGTTTATTCTTCAATTGAAGAGTTACGGGCTTACTCTGCTGTATGAGGCAATGCCACAGCACAGAGGACCCCGAGTCCTGGGCTTGAACAAGTCATTTACCCAACAATGTACACTGTCTGTAATCTATTCGAGACAAAGGAATTGGCCCCCTGTGAATAAAGCTGGACTAGTAGACACAAACACCAGAAAGAGAACTCCAATTCCAACAACTCAGTATTAGAAAAGGCATTCTAACACTCAAAGCTGTTCAAAGAAAAAATATAAGTATAAAATCCAAATCACCAAATGTATTTCAAGCAAAGCCAGCTTACAGAAACACAAATACTAAAGAGGAAATGGTACTGTGAGTTTGAGTTCACTTCTAATCTACCAGTTCTATAAAGAGAACATGTGACCTCCAACTACAAAAAGCTTAAAGTTTAACCAAGAAAACAAGCTGTGGACATGACAGATCCAAAGCTACAGAAAATGAGCCAAATCAATGGTTAAAAACAGTACAGAAATTCCAAAAAGCAGCTGTCCTGAAAATATTCAAGAAAAACCTGAAATTTCTCGACACCTAAAGAAGATTCACTCTTTTGCAAAAGCAATAATTGGAATGGGTTCCTGGAGGTGAGGAGAAAGATTAAATAGATGATTTGGAGCCAAAATATGGGGGATGGGGAATGAAGTTCAGTGGTAGAGTTGTTTGCCTAGTATGCATGAGGTCTTAGGTTCAATCCCTAGCACTTAAAAAGGGGCAGGGGCAGAAAGAAAGAAAATAAAAATTGGCACATAGAATCTCATTCAGTCCCCATCATGTTCCTGCTCAAATGTAATGCAGAGCAGAGCATAATGCTTGCCAACAATAAATAACCTCGAATAAAGAGTTGCTTTGCAATTTCATAAGAAAAACCAGATCTGCTTAATTCTGTTCTGTGTACATCAGTCCTCTAGAGATCTAGTCTCAATATTTTGATTTGTAATAAATTAGAATTCATTTGCAATAACAGAATTCAAAGTCAAAGCTTACCAATTAATTATTAATTCATATTAATTCAGAAGACACAATCTGTGACCTCATGATTTTCCATGGACTTTGAAATCATTACTTATTCATTCTTCATTTCTGAGAGTGTTAAAGGATCAGATTAGAAAAGGAATTCTTCATCCTACTAACATTATGCATCAGCCTGAAACAGGAAATAGAGATAAATTATGTCTGGCACTCATAGGGTCTGCCACTCAGTGTGGTTCAAAGACCAGCTGCAATTAGCATCATCTGGGAGAGCCTCAGCAATGTGCAGTCTCAGCTCCTCCATCTCCAACCTCACTCCCAGACCTACTGAATCAATTCTGCATTTTAACTAGATCCTGGGTGATTCCTATGTATACGTAAACTTGAGAAGTTCTGAACTAAGCAACAGTGACTCTGTTGCCCACTTTCCAACCTTCACCACCTGAAAGCTTTAAGCAGCAGCAGCAGCCTCTGGAAAATAAAACGAGGAGAAAATTACTCAGATTGTAATCATTCATGGAATCACTGATTAAGCTGTTTGTCTTATTCTAGAAAATGTCCTGTTGCTAACATGGTACAGCTATGCTTAACATGGGCTGGCAAAGCCTTCTGCTGTTGTGACCTAAATCAGCTGATTAGTCTCAGTTAGTTACTAGACTTTGGGGGAATGGAGAGGAAAGCCCTAGACACAAGCCAGGGCAAAGGAAAAGCAGCTGTTTCTCATAAACTGCCATGAACAAGCCTAGGAGGGCTTCAGCATTCATACCTGCAATCTCCTGCCTTTCTGTCAACAGAGAGAAATCCCTTCTTGCTGGGGTGACTTTGGAGTCACCAAAAAATGCAGTGAAAGCTCAAACCTGACTTTAGCCATGAAGGAGAGCTTTTTGGGTATCCAGGTGTGAGAAATAAACCAAACAAAAATAAAGTATTTCCTAGAGTACTTTCTCAATTCAAAAAGGCCATTGATTGCAGGAAATGCCAGGGATTTCACAACAGCTTCTCAGGAGGGGTGGTCCTTGCTTTTTTAAATGCAATGCAGACATATCCCTATTTCTAAAAAGTTAAATCAAGTGATGGCAAGGTTTGTGGGAGTATATCTTAGAATCAGGAAAACTTGGTAGATCAATGCTTTGACAACTTCACTGACCAGTTTGCTAATATATATTAGTAATTTAGTTTTTACATGGCTTCCTGCAAATGCATGTAAAAAAAAAAGAAAAATGATGTTCACTGTTTCCTGCAGGCACTTGTTTGACCACAGAACTGAAACACAACCCTAAGAGCTATAAGGTAGAGAAACATCCTTATCCACTTTCTCCTAATAAACTTGGATCGAAAATTGGATAAATTTAAGAATTTTGTGCTCCTGAAGAACTTTGCCTTTCATGATCTAGGTCCTGAGTCTGGGCACCGGGTGTTCCACACTTAACAAAGAAAGTCCAACGTGACCATGGTTTGTATGTGTGAGACGGGATGTTATTCAGAATCAGAGGGAGAAACCAAAACCCCAAATGGCTACCAATGCCATCCCCCAAACACTCAATGAATCCATAACATTCTGACTGCCTGACAGGCAAGTTCAGAACCTTTCGCCCTGTCATACTGCCTCCTTCGGACCATTCTGGGGTCCTCGGTGTTAAGTCACACTATTTTATATGAGTACAGTTCCATTCTAACCCAAGCATGAGAAAATCACACCAGTTAGGGACTTCAGAGGGAAATCCATTAGGAAATCCAAAGCCAACATTAGATAATGTTCTTCTCCATCCTACCTGAGTACGAAATCCTCCAACAACATTGCCATGTGTCAGAGACTTTATACTGAATTGTTTTTGCTACAGGTACTTTCTTCCCAAGAAACCCTTCTGGATAGTTGTATTTTCTCCCCCCTCCCCCGCTTGCTTTAAAATGGATTCAACATATACACTAGGATTTCCTACACACTAAATTTACCAGAGAGGAATCCTTTAAGTTAATTAGTGGGAAAAAATCTGTCACAAGGAACTGTGGTCATATTTTCTTTTTTAGACCTTTATATAAATTTTTAAAATTCTAAATGGATATTTATAAAATGCATTTTTTTTTTTCTTAAGAAGCTCATTGAGGCCTCAAGCTTTCAAGAATAGACAGACATCTTTGGCTTCTCTTTCCCCTGAGTCCTAAAGCTCCCTCTAGTGGCCAAGAACGTACACCAAATACAGGTATGGAGAATACACTTGTTCTCTTGCTTTTAGATAACACCTTGTTTCTCTAGCATTTCCACACACATGTGACTGTTTAATACAAAACCTTTATGAACTATGGTTTCCTCCCATTTCAAAGGTAAATAAACTGAGGCCCAGATTTGCACAAGGTCATGTGGCTGGTAATAAGGGAATTAGGGCTAGAGGTCAGAATTTGTGACACCCAGGAAGGTGTTCTGCGGCACTGCTTCATGTCCTCCAGTAAGTATGCAAAGCTATACATGAATATTCTCATAGATGCTACTATCCTTTTCACCTTCATAGAAGTACTTTCAAGAAGTGATCCTTGACTTTCAAGATGAGAATTATGGAGCCATATTTAACAAATATTTACATACAATATTAAGGAAATTCATGGACCACCTCGAAAGACAGCTACTGACTGCCCCACCCCCACCCTGCCACCAGGACACATCGACATTTACTAGATACAGTCTTCAGACACCAAAAGCCCAAAGAAGATGAACTTTGAAGTTCTTTACTCTTTCCCTTAATTACAATGTTTTCCATGCCTATGTAGTTATTCTTTCAGCCCATTATCCAGAGTATTTAAAAGGATTAAACAAATTAGTATATATTTGCTAACATTTAAGAAAAAGCTAGTGGATATTGCCACCAAGGCATTCTAGCATTCCCACAGGAATGCCTAGGATTAGCGGCAAAATGGGATGTTTCTAGGAAAGTAGCAATTTGGAAGCATTTTTTCAAATGTAAGAGCATACCACAGCCTAACTGACTGGCTCTGTGAAAAATCTAAAGGAGCAACATCATGAATACAGAAGAGGTTTTCTCAGTGAACAAAAGCCAGTAGTGCCTCTAAATTCTTACCTCTTTTCATTCTGGCATTTCCAATGGCTTTGGAAAAGCCAGAATGAACAGCCAAGGCTTGCTAATTCACATAAGCCACTTTCACAAAGTTCCATGAGGATTGGGACCATGTCTACTTTGTTCAGTCACATTCCAAATACCCAACACTGCCTCTGGCAGTAGTGTACACTCCAAATATTTAAAGAATGAATGTGCCAATGGTCCTTATTGAGCCAGCCCCTCTGGGAACCTCCTCACCACCCTCCCCGCCAATTAATCAATGGCCTCTGGTTACCTGCGACATTTTCCTCCAGTCCTCCACACAGGCAAGCTTAGGATCTGGATATTTGTCTGCCCTGATGAAAAGTCCTGTTCTGTATTCTGAGACCCATTCCTGAAGTCTAGGTTGGGTGCCAAACATGCATAAGCAATCAAAACAGCTTCCTGCCTTAAACCTCCCAGGAAGTGTATCACAATGCAAAAGGGCTTTTTTTAAGTGTGTGTAAAAATGCCAGACCCTGATGACTAAAAGAACATTTCAGCATCGAGACAGAATGCTGAGGGTTCCTCAGAGCTAGGAGGGTTGTTTGGAATTATCTAACACCCATTCTGTTCAGTTTGCTTTTCCGTGTCTGAGCTTTGATCACATAACTTCCCTCAGGCTTCTGACAGAAACCCTCAGGCTTGCCCACCTAGTGAAATGTCACCTCAGAAATGTCTTCTCCAGCTCACACCTTTATGACTGTGCTGACACTATCATGATTATTTGTGTCTTTTCCCCCTATGCCCCATGTTGCAGTAAGTCCAAAAAGAGAAGTGGAAGATGCTGAATTTAAAATGAAATATAGTGGCACATGCCTATGGTCCTAGCTACTCAGAAGGCTGAGGCAGGAGGCCCACTTGAGCCCAAGAGTTCAAGACCATCTAGACAGCATAGAAAGACTTCATCTCAAAAAAAAAAAAAAAAAAAAAAAAGGAAAGAAAAGGAAAGGGGAGGGGAGGGAAGGAAAAAGGAAAGTACCAACCATGAAGTTTACGCCATGATAAATCCATCATGAGCTGAAAACTGTCTTATGTTGAAAATGCATTAACTATACCTTCCGACATCATAACCTGACAACCCAGTCCACCATAGGCGCTGACTGTGAGAGAGTATTGTACACATATTGCTGACCTGGGGAAAGATCAAAATTCAAAATACAGATGCTCACTACTTTCTCACCATCACAAAGTCAAAAAATCCCAGTCAAACCATAGCAAGTCGGGACCCTTCATATGCCTCTCACTCTCCAGTTTATTTTTCTCATCTTAATTCTGGCCAAAGGCCATGCTTTTTCTTGAGTCTGTCAAATCCAGTCTTTTCAGCAGTTACTCTATGAAGCATAGAGGTTTCTCCATGAACTAGGAGAGTCTGAGCTATAAAAGAGCTGTGATCTCAGATGCAGCTAGGGTTCAAGTACCATTCACCAGACCTTACAGCCAAAGTGTTCTTCTTCCCAGTCATCCTGTTATTTAGTCATCCTGTTATTTAGTCATCCTGTTATTTAGTCATCCTGTTGGATAGCTTATTTAAATCGAAGTTTTCTAAATGTTAGGTGCTTGAGTAACATCTTCAGGATTTTTGCCATAGCTAAGTAGCAACTGAGTTATTATTTACTGATTATATTTCTTTACTTTAATTCAATTTTACAATATCACTTTTGTAAGTAATATCCATGAAATATTAGGTTTGATATGTTATTCTTCCCAGTATATATTAAACACAAAACTCGTAAAATGAAAAAATGCATTGAAATAAACTCATAACAAAATTTTTAAAAACAACTGTCTACTTGGCCATGAAAATCACCTCTAATGGCATAACGGCCTCACTTTATGAAATGCTCTTCTAAGCCTCCACACCCTCTTCGTGCCTTCTAACCAGACCTACCCCTTCATTCTTGGCAGACTACCTCACTTCTATCCAACTCGAATTCCTTCAGCTTTCCCCTCACCAAACCTCCCATCCCATAGACACACCTCAGAGTATTTCCTTCACATGTTCCCAACCTTGTGTCTTCCTCCTCTGCTCTCAGGAGGAGATGCCCTTCTCTTTGTTCAAGAAATGCCATCCCTTGTGTTTTGCAGCCTATTCCAAGGTACTGCCCCAAGGATCCTACTTCACACATTAAATTTCCTCTTGCTTGTGTTTATCCTAACTGTTTTGAATTGTGAAATATATCATGCCTGGAAAATATATCAGGCCCTGGGGTTGTGGTTCGGTGGTAGAGCACTTGTCTCGCATGTGTGAGGCACTGGGTTTGATTCTCAGCACCACATAAAAATAAATAAAATAAAATAAAATAAAATAAAGGCATTGTATCCATCTGCAACTAAACAAAAATTAAAAAGAAAATATATCAATATATCTGCTCAAATTAAATAATAAGAAAAACACAAGAACACGTATGTCCATCACCTAATAGAGCATGCTGGATGCCTTCAAACATGCTTGGGACACCTCCTGATGGACTTCTCCTACTTCTACTCCTTGACGAACTTTGGCCTTCTCCATAGTTTTGACACCTGTGTATGTAGACTTAAGCAACAAATCATTTACTTTGCCTAGTCTTAAATTTTATGTAAAATGAATGCTATTATATTTTAGAATTTGTTTCTTTGTCTCAAATTTGTGCTTTACAGGTTTATTTCATGACTAATTCACAATGTTCCTTCATTTTATTTCTGTAGACCATTCCATTACATGACTAATCCACAATTTATCATGTAACTGCTGATGGATATGATGAGCTGCTTTTAGTTTTTTGTTATTTAAAGCAATACTATAATAGACATTCTTATAATTGCATCCTGGTACATATGAGCATTTTTCTAGGGAGGTGACTTTCAAAAATTGTTGAACACAACTCACAATAAAAATACACTTTATATGTAACAAGAAATCCCATCAGTATGTACAACTATAATGCACCAATTTTAAAAATGTGGAAAAAAATTAGCCAGGTATGGTGCCTCACACACGAAACCCCAGTGACTCAGGAGGCCGAGGCAGGAGGATTACAAATTCAAAGCCAGCCTCAGCAACTGAGGCCCTAAACAACTTAGCAAGCCCCTATCTCAAAAAAATAAAAAATTAAAAGGGCTGAGGATTTTGCTCAGTGGTAAAAGTGCCCCTGAGTTCAATACCTGGTACCAAAACAACAACAACAAAACCACAACCCAAAAAGATAATAAAGCAATCAAAAACCTTACTATTAGCAATGCAAAAGATTAACAAAATAATACAAGAACTTATTAGCAATGCATTCTGATATTTTCTGTTTCTGTTCTCTTCAACTTAAATCTTTCATACTCTAGTTTTTTTTTTTTTTTTTTTTTTTTTTTAAATGCTGGTTCGCCCACCTGACCTGACTCCAATCATGAAAATTAAAAACATATTTAGATTCCTAGGATAGTGATGTTTCTGGGCTCCAAAACACTTTCATGTTTTAGCTTTTCTAGGTAATGACAAACTGCTAGAATGACAAACTGCTAGAATGGCAAACTTGAAATCTATTCTTCCACTAACAGAAAATATAAGTTACATTGTTCCAGAGACTTGGTAACTTGATGACAAATGAACTTTTAAATTTCTTTCCTATTGGTTGATATTAGATTTTTCATTGTGGTTTTAATTTCCCTAACTGCTAATGAGATGGAGCATTTGCTATGTAATGGGCCATTTGTGTTTCCTTTTCCATGAAATGTCTGTTCATATACTTCACTTTTCTAAGAGGCTATCTACATCTTATATATTCATAAAAGTCCTTAATATTTTCTGGATGCTGAATAGGACCATTAGCTAAGTTATATATGGGGATTCCTGAAGGGGCACCTCTCTGTGATTCTCTCTTCCCTCCATCTTTCATCCCACAACGTGGCCATGGTGACCAGAGCTTCAGCATCCATATTGGAACAAGAGATGACTTTGGGGTTGGAAGTTATGCACCAGAAGGATAAGGCATAAAGACAGACATAGGTCCCTATTGACCCATGAAACCAAATCAGCCTGAACCATTGCCTTCTGGACTTTTCAGGAATGAGGAGTAAACCTCAGTGTGTAACTATCTTATTCTGGAGAAGAAGGGGAATATTGGAAACAAGAAGTCTAGGCCCAACTAGCACATCTCCCAGTTCTGAAACCTCAGTCATCCTAGACTCTTCACTCTTCCATGACCCCAACATCAAACAAATACTGACCCCTAAATCTCTCTCAAATTGACCCTTCTCTCTCACTTCATTCTTCCTGAATCTAAATTTGGGGCTTTATTTTTTTGCTTAGGCTAACATTAAAGTAGCTGTTGAAGTGAGTTTTCTAAAATATGGGCTTTTCTTTTCTCCTTAAAACTCCATACAATCTCCCCTCCTATGGAATACAGTCTAAGCATCTTAGTATTGCATTCTTGGCCCTTTACAACCATACACCTATCTTCTTTGCCTTCCCTTGCACCACAACCATTATATAAATATATAATGTAAAATATGTATGTACACACAAGTATACACACACACACACACACACACACACACACACACACATCCAAAATGGTTTCATGCTCGCATGCCTTCATACGAATCTTGCTCTGTGGGAAGTATGCCTTTTTCTTTTGTTTATCTGTGTAAATCTTTTTATCATTTAAATTCCATTTCATGTTATTAGCTCATCCAGTCAGTTTTCCTTGATATCTTCCATTCCTCACTACATTTCTTCCTAAAACCATGTGGTGAATAAATAAAAATAGATGTTAAGGAAATTAATAAGTGGAGCATAATAATTCAAATGACTCTCAAGAAAGAATATCTCTCTAAAACTGAAGGGTTGTTTGATAGTGTTTAAACAAATTTGACATAGAGAGGGAAAAAAACACCAAAAAGGAAAGGAAAAAAAAATGAGAACCCCACGCCCACCCCCAAACAGTGGTAAGGATGAATTATGTAAGCTATGCATATTTCCCTTGCTAAGAATTTAGCAGGGTGCCTGGAACATAGTAAATATCCCACTAATTTTAGCTATCACAATAATGACTATTATTAATTTGTGTAACTGTGTTATGAAGCACCACAAAAGTTTGTGAAAGTTACAAACTCCTTGAGTGGTAGAAAGAAACCTGAGACACCCTTAAGACAACAGGCTGTGGGGAAGTTCATTTCACAAGTGTGAAAAATAGGGGATTTCCTTCCTAAAAGTGAGTTAACCACAGCTTCCCTAGGTAGCAGATATTGCAGTGGATGGCAGCCATTCATTTGCATGAGACCATTTGATTGTTGAAATTGGAGCCATAGAGCTATGTGACCTTCCTTGTTTACCTGGATGAGGCACCAAAACTCTGAAACTACTTCAAGAACTCAAACCCTACAAGTTGAGCTTGGGTGTATGTATACTTTGTATGTATATATGTATAAGCAAGGCAATGTCTTAGCAGGATATGGGAGGAGTGCACATGGGAATTGAAACAACAGACACATTGTCTAGATTTTTCTTTGTTATGGGAGATTAAAGGACTGATCATAGCTTCACACATACTGTGTGTTTGGGCAATAATTATGTTTTACAACTCCTTCTGGTTTCTTCATTAATGCCAAAGATTCTTTTTTAGAATGTGATAAACCTTTTTGGCTCCAACATACTGGTTCCAAACATTCCTTGGCCTCTTTGTGCTTAATGATGGAATTTTAAAAACTTACTTTTGTATAGCTGTGGGGTGGGGATGGGAGCGCATTGTGGGAGCCCTAGGTTGGGCTGGGGACAAAGGAGAGGAAGCGAGAAAGTGGATCTTAGAGGGTTGGCTCTATTTTTAAAGTAAACCCACATGGCAACCATTTATCATCAGAAAAGATAATAAAACATGCAAAAGAAAAACAGCCCCAAAACATAATTTAAGGATTCTAAATTCATTTAGATGACAACAAAACCTGATTACACACAAGCATGTAGATACATATCCAGAAATAATTGTATATTATTCACCATACTTTGCTGAGATATGTCCATTTGACTTGCTCCATTGATGAAATGTAGTAGTTGAATGTATCATTGCAACAGGGTTGCTAAACAAATTTGCTAAAAACTAGTTTATTCATTTCTTGATTTCACTCTGATGCATAGGTTTAGATGACCCTAAATAGGCCCCATGAACCTGTATATATTTTGTACACTTGTCCTTTTCCTATATTTATTAGTAAAGGTATCATGAGAAAAGAATTATGAAAGAACTGCTGTCATTCTGATATATTTCAAACACTTCCCTTTCTCTATCTGCCAATAACAGTTACTATATCTAATACCTATGTTAGGTATTTTGAAACCCAATTCTGCTATTAACTAGTAAGTTAGCTTCTCTATGCAAATGTTTTCTTGTTGGTAAAAATACAGATTATAAGAATAACTGCATAATAGTTGTAAAAATTAATGCTAAGGGCTTAGAACAATGCCTGGTACACAGTAAATAATAAGTATCCAGAACTATTATTATATTCTATTATTTAAATTAAACCTCAAAACAACTATTTAAAGCAGATATAAACTCATTTTACAGATAAGGACATTGAGGTTTAGAGGATAAGAAATGTGCTTACTTATTCAGTAAATAAGGATCAGAGCCAGATTTGGGGCCCATTTCTGTATACATCTAAAGCCCACGCTCAATAATTACATTGCACTGCCTCCCCAGTCTGATTGACTTCATTCTTACCTTAGACATGGAGTTTTATCTCTGTGCCTGTCTCCTCATCTATAAAGTGGAAATAGGGGTGCCTACCTCCCAGGGCCATTAGAGAAAGCACTTAATGAATATTATTATTATTCTGAGGTTTGTCCTAATGGCATTTCTTTGTAAAACTTAGGGCTATTTTAAGACTGTCTATACAAAAAATTGGTTACACAGTCAAGTGATGACGAATTTTAACCTCATCTTTCACCCAGTGACATGATCATTATGCTTAAAGGTCCTTTTAATGTGTTTAACATTTCATTTCTAAATTTCTCTTTGAACCTCTCTTGGAAGAATCTTAACATCTTTATGTAAAAATAACAGTCTCAAACCACCTGAAATAACAAAAGTAGGGATTTTTTTTAAAGGGGATCTGTTTGTTCTGGAATACCATGAAAGTCAACTAATTCAGCAGATTACTAGCTTCAAAGCAGTTCAACTTGACCAACTTGGAAGCCAAGACAGTATATTCATGGTCAGCATACAAATGTGAATTTACGACTGGCCTGACAAGTGCATTGTAAAAGTTGAATGTCAGAGAAAAGAATGAAGTGGGGGCCAGAGAGAGAGTGACGGCTTCGTTCTTAATAGGAGTTCAGTTTATGAATGCTAACTTGTTATTTCAACATCAACAGTCATAATTAATACTTTATGAAACCCAGTCAGGCTCAAGCTATTAGTCCCAGTAGGACTTCTTCCCCCACCCCAAATATGACTTTGTCTTCTTTTTCTTAAATGGCTAAGAATTTCAAATGACATTCTAAAGCTCAGAAGACCGAACAGGGCATTCGGTAAACACAGCTCTTGTTAAAACTGGCAAAACTCTACACCCTTAAGAGGATTTGAGAGTCCAATCTTTCACCAAAGGATTGCTTATCATTCGTGGCATCATCAGCCCTTGGTTGTAAACACTAGCAGAGGCAACCAGTGACCCAGATAATCCAAAAATCACTTATTCAATTTTGGAATGTGTTTTGGTATTTGTATATGATCTTGGGTGTTATCTGGAGTTCGTGGAATTGGAAATTGAAACAAAATAATGAAGTCACACTGTTTGATTTAAAGAACCAGGGAGAGCAGTTCATATTCTCTACCTTGAACTTGTCCTCAGCTCTTACAGTTTCATCAGGACTTGAGATTTCATATGCCAGACCACCAACCTAAATAGACATTTTCCTTTTTCAGCCTGCAACCTTTGTGGCTTATGTCTGCTATTAAGCGAGAGAGAAAATTGCAACTGGAGTGGAAAAGCCTTCTTCTCTGGTGCCTGCCAACAGGGCCACACAATGTATAAACATGAACAGATAGATTCTGGATGATCTGTAGTGGATTACTCCCTCTGTACCCTCAGTTTCTTTTCTATACAAGCAGGTCATGGTGAGGGTTAAATGAGATACTACGACAAAGCACTCGGCCTAAGGCTTGGCATGTATTTTATTTTGTATAAGTGCCTGCTCGATTAGACAAGCTTGAGGTTAAAAGAAGTGCTTGCTGCCTCTGTCAAGTCATATGATTTATCAACATATGAATAAGAATTAAATATTATCCCATAAGAAAAAATATTTTTTAACATCTTTGCAGAATAAAGAAAAAACACTAATGCTCTACCACTCAATGACAACCTATATAAAGTAACTTGTTTAAGAAGTGCAAACTATCAGAAGGTCAAAAGCAAGGAAAACAGGTAAATGAGGATAAAACAGAAAACTCTTGATTTTTCTAAAAAAAAAAAAAAAAAAAGCCCTTCATTTGTCTGCAACTTATTCTATTATGGCAAGTTGTTTTATTTCAATTACTTACTACTAGCAATCAATGTACTATGGCATTTTGATTCATGATAATTTCATTATACTGCTGGATTACTTATTAATGGTTTGCTTAACTCCTAGGACACTAAAGTCTACAATATCCAAATCAATGCCTTGAAAAGCCTATTCAACCCATTCCAGAACATTTTTATAATAGCAATAAATGGTATGAAGTATTTTTTTTTTTAATTTTAGTAAACACTAACTCAGAAGGTATTAGGCAGTAATTGTTTTTCAATTATACCTTCAATTTTTGGAAGAGAAAGGAACATTTTGTTATCTACTCTCTATATTCTTAGGAGTAACTTATATGTTAATCATATACAACTGTTTTTCAATGATTTTATTGTTTTACCTCAGTAATTCTCAACTTAAGTGGGATTTGTTAAATTTCTGGGATTTAATTCCATATCATCAAAACTGTATGACATCAGAATGTTCATTTGTAGATGAATACCCAAGAAATTAAGTTCCCAAACATCAAACTGAAATAATTTTCATTAAGTAAGCAATTACACTATTTTCCCCTATACAACTTAAGTTGAAATTCCAATGTGCCTGAATCATTCCAAATTAAGATATAATTTCTTAAACAATCCTGTGATTCTCAAAATTCAGAATACATAAGACTCCAGGACAGTTTTTTTAAATGCAGATTTCTGGGCTCAACCAATAATATAGATTCTGATATTAGAGTATAAATTCAAAATTAAAGTTCAAGGTTCTACATTTTTTAAAATGCCATAGGCAATATTGATGCAGGTGAGTTGCAACACAGATTTTTAGAATCATCAACTTATACCAACATGTTGATTAGATTTAAAAAGAAATTTAGTTGCTATAACAACAGTTTGTTTTTCCAACTTACTGTTTATTGATCCTAATTATGAGCATTATACTGGAAAATGAAATTAAACACTTTAAAACTTGTTCAACTTTTTAATACTGAGAAATTAGGCATATTGTAAAGGTTTGGTGAGTCACTAATTCAAATATTTCCACATATTCCATTTTTAAAAAAATTTTTTTAGATGTTGATAGGCCTTTATTTTATTCACTTACTTTTATGTGGTGCTGAGAATCAAATCCATACTAGGCCAAGCACTCTACCACTGAGCCACAACCCCAGCACCACATATTCCATTTTTCTTCACTAAAACATTTTAAAAATAAACACAAAAGTCAATTCTGTTCAGTAGGCCTTTATAATCTAGTGAGGGAAGCAAAATACAACCATAGAGAAAAGTTATGTTACTCAGAGTGAATGATTAAATGGTAAGTAATGAGAAATCAGAGGGGGCACTAGAAGTGTGGGGACAGAGAGAGGGAGGTAAGACAGACCATAAGGCCCAGTTCTGAAAGAGCTGGAGGAGTCATTATGCATTTGAGTGATTATACTCTTGGACTGCCAGAAACACATGACATCTTAGCAATGCATATTTTGTCTCAGAATCCAGAGATGCCAACTATAATCAAACCCAGACACTTATATAGTCACTGTTTAGTATAAAGGGGACAAAGCTCTATCTCCACTTTTAGATCTCAAACTGTCCAATTTTTTAAATAAAAAAATGTAAACAAATCTCTTCTATTGTATTATCAGAAAATTACCACTTCTAGGGAGGAATAAACAAATCTATTGTAGAGTTACACTTTCAAGAAATAAATTTTAAGGTTTTTCTTAGGTTTTTGTACTGAACAAAAGTGCAGAAATTGAAGGGAAACAGACAGGCGCATTCCCATTAGGTAGGTGTGTTGGTCAGCTATTCGTCACTGTGATCAAAATATTTGAGAACAACTTGGAGGAGGAAAGATTTACTTTGACTCATGGTCTTGAAGGTTCAGTCCAAGACCTGCAGCTCCAAGGCAGAAACATCAGGTAGAAGGGTGTTGAGAAAAACTGTTTGGGGCAGGGGAGAAGGGCAGGAGGAGGAAGGGGCCATGGACAGATAGTTTTTTAGTCTTTTTGCTTAAAAACCCCTTCCATGAACCTTGCTGCATGGGGGATCAGCTTTCAACACATTAGCTTTTGGGGTACATTTCTGATCCAAACCATAACAGCAGACCAGATAATGTGAATGAAAAAGCTTATAGGGGGCAGAATGATAACGTAATTATCACTGCCTGGATGGGAGTCAACAGGGAGTGTTAGGAACTCAGTGTGTCTGTGTTTGTGAGTGCAGCTGGGGATGGAACCTATGGCCTTGGGCATATTATACCAGCACTCTACCACTGAACTATATCATTAGCCTTGTATTTTTAAAATAGAAGATACCATGACATAAACAATAGGCTGTTTTTTCCCCCAGTGACACCATGAAATTACAGTTCCTTTTCATGCATTCAATCTGAAATCATGCATTGTTCTCTATGAATAATATTCTATTGGAAATATTTCAAACACTAGTTCTGCTCAGCAAAAGCTTTATGTTGGATGAAACATAGTCACCCATGCACATTCACAACCAGTGTGAGCCTTGATAAATTATTCAGTTATATTTAAGACCTAAAAATAAAGTTCTTACTTTAAATAAATTCCTTTTATATCTATGTTTAAATGATCTTCTACCAAATGACAAGCTATCATGTTAAAATAGAATAACAAAATACACAATATTTATTAGAATAAACAAAGCATAACTTTTAAATTTATGAATTTTGAGGCAGCACTTTTTAACTTTTTCTATGAAAATAAATTTGGACTTAACAAGAATTGAGCACATATTGAGAGTTTCCATACACCTTTCACCCATATTCCCCTTAGTTATAACCATGGTGAATTAACACATAACTATGTATAAACATTTACATAACCCAGGCACATTTATCAAAACTAAGACACTAACATGGCACAATACCAATCACTACAGACTTCATTTGAATTTCTTTGGTTTTTCTACTGATGGCCTTTTTCTATACCAGGACCCAGCCCAGGGTACTACCACTGCCTTAGCTGCCTTTTAAGTCTCCCTCCATCTGGGATGGTTTCTTAGTCTTTCCTTCTGGGTCCTTTATACTAACTAGATGGAACATTGTTTCCCAAAGTTTTTTAGGTCAAGTCCTTTCTTCTCTGCCCCTTCCAGAGAGGTTATCTTTGCAATATAGTTACATCCATTTATCAGTCTGCTTTCCATTCTGGTTAATTTTTAAAATTTGTATATAAGAAAAATGACTTTGGGGTATACAGTTCTATGTGTTTTGAAAAATGCAGAGTCATGTAATTCAACACCTTGGCACCGGACTAGCCCATCGCCCCCAAACCCCCTAATACAATGGGGCAGCATTTTTGTGCAGATACATATTTCTTCAAAAATCAAATATAAAATTGACCATAATTATTTCTAGACTAATATTCTTTCACATTCACTACATTTTTTTTCACAAAAGATCATATTCCACTTAAAGAAATCTCCATTTATCAAACTCTAAAATTCTCTCTTGAAGAGATATCAAGACTCAATCACTAATGACATATGGATCAACTAAACACACTTAGAATCCCAAGACAATTTCTCAACACATCCGATTTCGCTCTAGAAACTGTGATTGCAAAAACATTTTTATGTTAATCTAGAGAAAATAAAATGAGAAAATAGGTACAATAACTTCATAATATGAATCATGGTCAAAGATAGTATTTTTTATTGTCCAGTGCTTTGAATTTCCCACATCACTGCTCTTTCCTTGGGCTAAGATTGACAAAGTTGACTGTAACTCTGCTCCCTTTTCCTATAAAAATTTAAACAACATTTTTCTATTTCTGGAAGCCAGAATGTTTTCACTGCTTTCCTAAATTCTTTATCTGAAAAGAGAATAAATGAAGGTGAGTCATTTAAAAGAAGGGGAGGTCAAAAGCCAGACATGGCAAAAAAATACCTGATATGTAAAAGGCAGTCTCAGAAGTCTGTGTGATTGCTAAAAGTTGTCATATGTACACTCTGCCATCCCCCCTTTGTTTTACATCAGCTGAATGCATACTTTCTAACTTGGAATAGGTAATTTTCATTTTAGAACTTGCAAATATACACTGTTCAAATATACACTTATTTAGCATGAAAAAAAAAAAAAAGCCAGACATGGATGAGCCAAGTTATGTCGATGGTTAAAATTCTAAAGGAGGCCTCTTAGGAGGGTAAGGCTTGCAGAACCATAATAGCTAGACGCCTAAGTTAGTGAGTTGGTTAGTCAGTTGGTAGGAATCCAGAAAATGCTCCATTGGCAGGCTGGGAAGACTAGCAAGCACCAAGGGATACCTCTCCTCAGCCCATTGTGCCTTAAAAGGGTAAAGCAAAAGAGGATTTCTTTTAAGGCCTCCATGAATTCAAACCTGCTAAGGGTTGAACAGAGAAAATAATTCTTAATCCTCAAGTATGTCAGCTTGCTCAGGACCCAAACATTCTTTGTGATCTAATGGTAGAACCATGCTTGCTTGCTAACGTGAGAGTCCAAAGCTTGAGTAAGAATGGTTTAGGGCGAGTGGTAGGATGAACCTTGAGAAATTATACATGAAATTGCATATGAACATGTACCCAGGTACATTTTCCTGAGGATAAAGTCAGTAGATTTCACTAGATTTTCAAAAGTTTCCATGTCTCAAAAAAGGCTGAGAACTACAACAGCATGATAGAATATCTTCCTCTTATCGATTGCAACAGTATCTGAACCATTCTCCATCCTTTCCTCCCCTTACTCCCCGTGGCCTCTGGTAACCACCACCCTACTATCAGCTTCTATGAGATTAGAAGCTGATTAGGTTGTTTTAGGTTGGAACAGAACTAAAACAAAAGTAATTTGTTTTGTTCAACCACAAAAGTTTTCTTTTTTATACTTAGCAAATTTGAGGAGGGTGCCATTTATCCAAATGGAAACATTGAAGCATGTTTTAAAAATATGAAATTACACTACATGCTGGAGAACTTAATAGAAAAGGTGAGTGAAACTTCAAGATGAAGTATATAGGAAGAACAAAGGTCAGAAGACCCATCATTAGACAGCATCTTCCTTCAAGAAATGGAGATTAAAGAGTCAGTTAAATAGACAAAAGATTTGCAGAAGGAGAACCAGCATAGTGTATAAAAACCAGGAAAAGGAAAGTTTTAAGAAGCAGGGGTGACTGTGACTAGTACTCTGAGGGTCTCTCAGGTGACCAGTGGTCCTGCGAAGTTTCTCTCTGGTGACTCCTGCTCTGGGAAGCAGCATCCACAGAGCAGGAACCAAAATCTCCAGGAATCAGACTGGATAAATTTATGGAGGCTCCAGCTCCTTCGGCCACTCCTTAAGAAAGTAATGTCTTCACTTTTTGAAACCACATAGTACAGCACATTAAAGCCCTTCAGCATCTAGCATTCCCAAAGATGCTCTTAAGCGCATTCATTTCAGGAATCTGATGAAAAAAATTGAAAGACTTTTTTTTTTTTTTGGTCCGCTTTCATGGCTGGAAATACAAAAGGAAAAGAAAGCCTGGCTGTGACATTGAAGGTTGGAGCATTGTGGATGGGGTGAAGTATTTATCAGTGTCATGACTAGGAATTGCCAGTACATAGTGATAATAAAAAGACCACCACATGCTAGTCAGCTTTATTTTTAAATTCTCTACACAGAAATTATTCCTTTATTTCCTGATCCCAGAGTAGACCCTGCCTCAGTTTGCAATTGAAAGTGCTTTTGAAATACAGTCAAGTATCTCAATGCAGCATTACAAGTTCTTTTTCAATAATTTTATAAACTAATAGTTGAGAAAATATTAATTACATAGAATATAAGACTGTAACATAGGCTATGGGAATCAATAAAAGCGTGGTGGTCATGGAAATGGGAGTCTCAGATCTACTGTCACAAGTGTAACTGCCCACAGGACCCAGATGACATGCTGTGAATCCACTACTGTATTTTAGCTGAGGCCATCCTGCCAGTGGCCTGCTTCCAGCTGGTGGTTCAGCACAGCAGGGGTTCTGAAGCAGGCCTATAACAGCAAGTGGACTCCTCTGAGAGGCAATTTTGGTTAGAAAACTCATCAGACTGGTGGATCTTTTCTTAGAACTGCATTGTAATAAGACTCTTCCTACCCAACTTTCATCCTTCCCTTCTCTCCTCCACAGGGGCTGGACCTGCATCATGTCTCTTGGCATTCACTGGCTCCATTCCTATTCTCCCTGAAAGGCTATGACCCAATAACCTCTTGCATGATGAATATTGTGTTAGTGTCTGTTTCTTAGAGGATCCAATCAGATATAACAAAGTCATAACTTTATAAAAATTTTTCTAATTCATTCTTATGAAATGTGAGAAATAATCCCTCCATCATTTCCACCAAAGACAACTTAAATGAGTTTCCAAGAAACATACTAACAAAGCATCAAATTTAATGAGGTAAAACAACCTAGCCAGAGAAAACCAAAATGTGCTTGAAACTCCCTCATGGAATTCATCTGGAAGACTTCTACAAAATAATAACAAAGAAACTGATTATACTAAATGTTCTATCTGCATCTTTAAAAGATGGTCAATCCATAAAGCATCACCTATTTTCAGATAGGTGCCTGAAGATACAACTTCCAAACACCCAATGTTTTACAAAATGAACTGCAAAAATGGCACTAGAATTGAGGGAAGAAAATGTCACAGTATCATACAATGGAGAATTCTCTGTAACTGCACGAAACACTGGGGAATTTGTACACGCATATAGTCTGCCAGGAGGCATGTGCTACTTCCATTATTAATAAGTACAGTCAAATGACATAATAAGCCATCTGTGTGCCAAACAAGACTGTATGAGGTACTTAACATGTTAATCTTTGCATCTACCTTATGGACTAAGCTTTATTAAGCCCATTTTTTAGAAGAGAGAACTGAGGTTTAGGGGGTTCAGAGACTTGTCTGAGTCCCCACAAAAATGTACTCAAACTCAGGTGAGTCTCTACTGTTCTTCGGTGCCAGGCTACCTCCCAGCAGGAGCTGGGCCCGGCCCATAGGAAGACTCCCTGAAGGAAGCTGTTTTTCACACCTACCCTTCTATGAGGGAAATGATGCTGCCTTCACTGTCCTACTAGAGATTAGTGACTAACATCTGTACCCTAAAATTACAAAAATTTATCACTCAGAATAACAGAGCGTTAGCCCACAAAGAAGCTTTTGAGATCATTCAGTATAGGGTCTTTATTGAACAGATAAAACTGATGAGCATTTTACTGAGACATTTTCTCTGTCACCTTTTAGATTTACCTGTATGGGCACTTTGCATCTCAGCCTATACCAAGGGAGGAAAGCCTTTGGCTGAGGGAGTGGGAGCTGTAGACAGGTAGGTGTTAGGTGGTTGTTTTGGTAAAGTTCCACTCCCACACCACCCTGTGTTGCCACCAAAAAGGAACAACGAGAGCTTCCATCTCCCTCTGGCCCTCAGGAGGTTCCCAGGGCTGTGAAAGGGAGGCTGGGGAGGCTTTACCTTTTTCTAAGTTCTATGAGCTAGAAGAACATGAACAAGAAGGGGGACAGGGGTTATAATGGAAGGGCTCTGTGGTTTCTAGGAAAGAAAAGGGTAGTGTTCCTTGCCAACTTTTGCCTTTGCATGTAAGGCACAGCTTTCTCATGGTTGACAGATAATTGAATATATTCTCAATTTTAAGAGGAACTCCATGACACCACTATCCTTTCTGAAAAATGTTCTCTCAGGCAGACTGCTGTTATCAACAGTAGGTAAGAAAAGTAACTGTGTGTGTGAGGGGGCATGTTTTTCTCAAGTCAACATATGATTTAATTTAGGATATTAATGGGCATAGAAAGAACACAAATATTATTTTATTTTCCTTTTGAATAAAGAAAATTTAGGTTTTAGACATAAAGTGTAAATTATTGGTGTAAAGTAAACTACTCTATACTTTTGTTATTCACCTTGTCCAGGGGTATCATAAAAAGCAAGTCTATGAGAGAATAAACACTGAATTGTCAATTAGTTCACTAGCAATTCATTTTCAAATAAATAACCCATCTGTGTTACCTCAGACTTTGAGGACACAGTATATTTTCCACATCAAACCTCAAAGTAAATTTTTCAATAAAATTCTTAAGATTTTCTTTACAAATGACTAAGAATTTTAAAATTTCCTTTTGTAATTTTGTAGTAATATGTCACTGTGTATAAACCACCTGAAAGTCCCTTTTGTTGTTCAAAAACTGACATATCTCCTATAGCTGTTCTTTGAAAGAAAAAAAGGTTATATGTGGAACCACACCTGAGTTCTGAGTCCATCCCTTACTCTTCAGTCTTCAAAGTTCTGTTTATTTGGGTGGCTCAGCCAAGTCTGCTCAATCACTCTGAGGGCCACCTCCTTATTTAGGGTGAGTACAGGATTAACTGTTGTTATCTTGGCTGGTATGTAATAACTCTTACAGGTTCCTAATTAGGCTTTTCACCCAGAATCTAGCACAATGCTAGGGATTCAGTAAATAGTAGAAGTCTTTACTCACTCCCCCTGAACCCTTAGCAGCATTTGATACTACAGAACTCCTTCTGCTCCCCCTTTCTGAAAGCACCCACCCTCTCCCTACAGGAGCTCACTCCTCGTGTCCTTCACCCATCACTTTTGGTGCTCTTAAATGGCTTCTTTCCCTCTACCTTACCCCTATGCTCCTTCCCCACATTCCATCTAGACCATCTTCTTCTTGCCAGCACACAGTGGGCACTTGGTAGTTACATATTGAGTGAATAAATGAAAGAATGTCATGCGCTTCAATAATTATGGGAACTTGGGAAATGCTTCAATAATTCAGTTAATCTGATTAGGTCTAAATATCTATCACTAAATGAAATTTCTCAACTCTGGCAACAAACCTGTATCTCCACGAGCATCTCTATATCAATATGTTCACAACAAAACTTAAGATGTCCAATTAGACATAGCAGATTAATCATACACAAATATCTCCTTTCTGTCCTATTCTCTTCTAGGATGATAGCTAAGGGATTTCCTGAAGGAAAAACAAATACAAATTTACAAGGGCAAATAGAACAGAAGAGAATACAGTGGTTAACCAAAGATTCCACAAATTTTTGAAAGCAGAAAGCAGATGGAGGTGGAATGTCTGAGTTAATATGGATGTGGTATTTTTTTCTCATCTTTAAGGACATTATAATAGTTGAATTTTTTCTCCCTTTTTAATTAGTTGTTTCCTCTGGGTACCTTTTTCCTTCCTTTTCTCATTAATAATCTAAAGGTTTCTAAGTACTGATTACTAAAGGAAAGAAGAAAGGAGAAGAAGAACAATAATTCAGACTGTAGAACCAAGGAGAGCATAGCTTATGCACTAGCAAGACTGAAACCCAGATAAAGTGACAGTGCATAAGGTATAATAAACTGTGAGACACAGACCACCTTCCCAGGCCCTGGAAACAAGCTTATGTCCCCCTAGAAAATTAGAAGCTGCTTATCTGAGAAATCAAACAGACTCAGAGAGAAAGACTTCTAGCTCTTTGGAGGTACCACACGACAATTAAAGTATCCACCATTGACAAGCCCTGCCTATGCACACATGGCTTCTATTCAGTTCTTTAACGCCCTATTCTTTAAATACCACAGACAGGGATTCATAATGTGAATATGAAGTCAGACAGGGATTAATCAACATTTGAGGGAAACTTCTGAACACAAAAAAGAGAAAATGAAGGGGAAAAAAGTACCCAGAGTCAATTAAAATAAAAGAAAAATTATAATTAATATCCTTAGAAATGAGAAGATACTATATCTATAAAATAAATATAGGATGCTATAAAAAAGGAATAAACAGAAGAATGCTTGGAATTTAAAATAAGGTACCATAAAAGGTTGTCCAAGAATTTGACAATAACATTAAAGAAATCTCTCAGAAAATAGTCCCTTCATCAGGTAGAGTTAGGGTGGTGGGAGTAAGATAGAAGAAAAGCAACACCTAAAATCCAGAATTGAATCAGGAAGACTGTCAACTGCCAAACAGGATTCTAAGGGGGAAATGAACAAAAAAATTTTATAGGGAGAAAATTACCAAAGAAATAATATAAAATATCCTCTTGGGAGAAGCACTAAGAGGTAGTGAGAAGTGAAGCAAAATGATGTTATTCCTATCAAAAAACCTTTAGTACTATTTGACTTAAAAAAAATGATTTTCAGTTTCCTACCCCCAAATCTGTCCTTCATTTCCGTGTTCCCTTTGTCTGCCAATATTATTACCAGTTATCTTACCAATTAGCCCTACAACAGTCCTGCAAGTTCTGCTTCTGATGGATCTTTCACACATCTCTCTCCAACCCCACTGCCCTTGTCTGATCCTCAGTCACCTCTCCCTGGAACATTCCACAATTTGATTACTGGTGGCTCTGTCATTGGTCTCTGCCTCTCCAAACCATCTGCTACAGGCATGCTTTTCAAAGCTCTTCATGCCTGCAGTGGCCTCCTGAGAATAGTGTTTTCCCTCTGAAATTTTGAGGTTTGGAACTGGTAGGTAGGTGTCTTTCCCACCTACCTTGTTTCTAGGTACTTCCAAACAACTTCATCTTCTTTCTCCTTCAAAACTGCCAACTCTTCTGAAGATTTCATCTGACCATACACCAGCCCATACTGTTCCTCTTGACTGACACTTGGTTAAGACATGACCCTACTTCACTGAAATTCTAGTACCTAGCTTACTGTCTTCCTCTTTACCACTACTTTTCCCACATTCTTGGCAATTTTAGCATTCAATTTTAAAAATAATAATAATCCTTCTCAGACTGTGGCCTCCCAAATTCTTAATTTCACAACTCTATCAATATATTCTATCTGGGCCACCCATTGTCATGGTTATACTCTGGATCCAGTCTCCCTCTAACACAAGCTTCTGTGTCCCCAGTCTCCCTCCAGCTAATCCAATCAACCTTTGTGACACATTGCAAACACTTACCTATTGAAGATCTCCTCTTTTTCACTCCTCTTTATCTATCCTTTGTGAAACATCATGTCCAAGAATTATAATCACTCCCTGAAAACTCTTTCTCTCCATCCAACTTGTCTACTTATTCGATCCTGAATAAACCTTACTCCAGGCTTAAATCCACATAGTTAAACTTTTCTACAGAAATGGAGAGAACATAATAAAACCATGCTAATTGGTTTTACTTTATGACCAAAAATATCAAATGGAAAGCAACATTGCCCATTGGTTCTTATGATATCTCTAAAAATTTTGTTTTTCCCTCTCCAAAATGCTTATTTCTCTATTAGCTTTTCCTTCAACTTACAATAATTGATTCTTTCTGCTGATGATCTTGGCTTTCCTTCATACCTCACCAAGAAGCAAGAAGCTATAATGCAAGAATTACCTACATTATCTTTCTAAAACAACATTCTCAATCCAACTACATTTGAATCTACGCACAATGTGCTCTCTATTAAAACAGAAGAAATCTCCTTACTTTTATATAAGCTACCATTTTTTATATTTAAGAACTGCATTTTTCAAATCATTCCTAATCTTTCCCAAATCTTCAAGTCTCCTCTTTCAACTATATCATTACCATCAACAGAAACACATTTAATATCAACCATCTAATGCAAAACAAACAAAATGACATTGTCCTTACATTCTCTTCCAGCTCATATCCCATTTAGCTTCTTCTTTCATTATATATGTGTTTTCCAAAAAGTGGCCTCAATTTATGGGCTCTTTTTTCTCACCTCCCACTATGCAGTCTACTTCATTATAGTTTCATACCAGTTTTTCTTATATTTATTCTATAGGAAAGGAAATATAATCTGATTGTTAAGTTTGGACCTTATAATCTTTTGGGTTCTGATCTATGTTCTATAATTTACTACATATAAATGCAATATGACTTCTCTGTATTTCAGTTTCCTCAACTATAAAATAAAAAGTAACTATCTCTATAGGATTGTTATGAAGACTAAATAGCACATATGAAAGCATAAGAATACCAGACATGTAGAAATGATTCAATAAATGTTCACTACTGCGCTCAACAAGAACTTTCCCTCATCTTACCAAATCCAATAATGAAGGCCCTTTCCTTGTCTTAGTTCTCAAGAGGCAGTGGATAGAGTTCACAACACACTTTTATTCATGGCTCCTGTGACATCGTACTCTGTTGGTTTTTTTCTACTCTTCTGGCTACTCGCTTTCAGGATCTTTAGTGACTGCTTAACCTTTAAAAATTGGAATACTCAGTCCTCCCTTTTTACTATCTACACTCTTCCTAGGTATTCTGATCAAGTTTTATGCTTTTAAATAACCATCTATGTGCTAATGTTGCTCAAATTCATATCAAATCCTGGCTCTCTTCTGAGCGTCAGTCACATATATTTAACCACCCCTCTCCACTAAGATATTAAGTTGGTTCTGGAAACCTAACAAATCTAGAACAGGGTTCTTAAAGATCTCCCTTCTTCATCTCAGTCCATAAATCTGCTCTGTAAATCTTCCTATTTCTGTTATAGTTATCATTATTCACCTGGTTATCAGACCTCAAAAATATAACTGAAATCCATCTCTACTTCTTATCACTGCTGCCATCTTAATCCAAGTTATCATGACTTCTTTTTTTTATGTTTTTTTTTAATTGTAAACAAATGGGGTACCATCTTGTTTCTCTGTTTGTACATGAAGTAGAGACATACCATTTGTGTAATCATACATTTACATAGGGTAATGGTGTTTGATTCATTCTGTTCTCCCTCCCACCCCTCCAACCCCTCTTTTCCCTCTATACAGTCCTTCCTTCCTCCATTCTTGCCTCCCTCCCACCCCCCCATTATGTATCATCATCCGCTTATGACTTCTTAAGAAGCTAGATAGTGAAAAAATCTTCTTAATGTGTTTCCCTACTCCCATTCTCCCTTTCCCCTAATTAGGTCATTTTCTTCAGAGGAGTCAGAGTAATCCACAAAGTATAAACCAGATCTTATCAATTCCCTGTTTAAAATCTTCAGAGGTAATTACAATCACAATAAAATCCAGGTGCAGTGGCGCAGAGCACCACTGATTCCAGCAACTAGGGAGGCTGAGGCAGGAGATCACAAGTTCAAAACTAGTCTCAGCAACTTAGAGAAGCCCTGAGCAACTTAGTGAGACCATGTCTCAAAATAAAAAAATTAAAAGGGCTGGGGATGTGCCTCAGTAGTGAAGCACTTCTGGGTTCAATCCCCAGTACTTAAAAAAAATAAAATAAAATAAAATAAAATAAAATTCAAACTACTGAAATCTACTGAACTCAGGATATACACTAAAATTATTAATGACTGAATGAAAAGTCTTGCTAAAATAGTTGTAACAGTTAATCTCAGCTGTGAAACAGGTTTATTAGATATAATGACCACATCTAAAACCCCCAGGAATCCAGATACACACACACACACACACACACACATTATATAAAGGCAATTTTGCATGTGTATTTTTTAACAGAAGAATATTTCTACCCTGGAAAATTCTACATTTTCTCTATAAAAGCAAATGTGCTCAAAAAGAACGATTATCTGAAAGTTTCACTATCTCAGGAGTTCTAAAAAGTATGAGCAATGGTCACAAGGGTCAGAAACATAACTCAGCACTTAGTGAGTGTGAGGCCCTGGGTTCAGCCCTCAGCACTGCATAAAAACAAACAAACAAAACAACTAAATCTAAATCTCGCCAACATTTTGACTAAACAAATCCTAGTGATTACTAACAAATTTTTCTCTCCTTAGAAGTGTGTTTTTCTAAAGTTGTGATTATACAAACACCCTTCAAAAATTCTGTTGTCCTTGCATTGTCCAACACACTACCCTATCACCAGAAACTTGGCAGGTTTGGCTAATCTAGCAAAAACATGGAATATCTTCCAAATAGAAATCACCTTCAAATGAACAAATTTTCATTTCTTGCTCCACCCCTAAAAGAGATAACAGGCTTTTCCTAAAAAGGATACAGACTTGTAAAATTTAATAAGAATTGTGTGCTATTTTAGTAATCATTTCAACTTTCATCCTTAAAATGTGTTTATTAATAAGATCTGTGATTTCAACCTCAGTAACATAGAACTTAACATTTAACATTTCAATATTAAAAATAATGCACTGATAATCCTAATTTCAAAGCTAGCAAAGAATTACAATTAACGTAGAAGAATTTTTACAAAATAAAGCACAATATTACTAAGTATTAAGATTATGATACATCAATCTAAGATGCAGAGCACAAAACAATGTATTTAGGTTTTCCGTTGAAATCCCAACTCTTGATTTCTGTGTTACAAAATAAACTTACTGAGTTGTTTTTAAAATATCTAAATGGGAAAAGTATACCAAAAGCCATCAAAAAAGACTGTTTTTGATTACTCTTGGTTTCTAACCCATTTAGAAAAGCATGCAGTCTAAAACTGCTTGTTTGGACAAATTAATCTTAATGTTATTATGTTCTTAAACATCAGAAAACATCAGCAAACAATATAGAGTATGAAATAATGCAGGAAAAAACTTTGATTTTATGAGTATTACAGTGTAGTTTTAATACAAACTAAACATAAGCACAATTGTTAGATATTCATTCACTTATCATGTAAAACAATATGCCAAGATCAATCTTAAAAGAAAAGCCAAAATGTAAAAAATACCTTTCTCAATTAACCCTAAAGACTCCATATAAAATACAAAAAATAGTATGTCAATAATCACACCAAATACTACGTTGCTGATTTAGAGGTAAAAAAATGTTTGATTTCAAACTTAAATAGCTTTCGGTAAAAGCACAGTATTTCCCATACATACTATCTTTCCATTTTGCACAGAGTTCCAAGGCAAAGATTGCTTCTGGCTTTATGAATTACCAGAGATGATGACCTGTGTGCCTGACTTATCACAGGTCTTTTATTCTTCTTTCCTGATACATCCTTAGCTTCTTTGGGAGGTGGCATATGAATTGGTTTCCATGGAATTGGATTATAAAATGCTGGTTCTGGATAGGAATTTCCACTGTAAAAACCTATCATTGAAAAATCAGAACAAAGCAAAACAAAAAACTTCTTGAGAACAATTACTTATTTTAAAATTCCTAGAAAATGTTAAAATGTCAAAAAGGCAAGATATCTCTGATACACCAAGCTAATCTGAATACTTTTTAAAAACAGTAAATTTAGTAAATGTAGTAAAAGATAAATATAGTAAATGCTGTAGTAGAAGATAATTCTGAGAAGCCAAACAATATTGTTAAAACCTATACAAAAACAATGCTGAGAACCCAAATAATATTGTTAATATCTATACAAATAATAATGTCTACAAAGGTTTCACTATGGAATTAATTTCAGAACCATTAAATTAAATGAAACCTTCATTTTCTTAACACTGTCTAGGAAATAACTTATTTGTGAACTAGTTTCCCCCTGTCAGAGACTAAAGTTTACAGAAAAATTTATTTTGCATATGTAGCTAAAGTGAATCAAGATTCTTGTTTAGAACCACTGAATTCTGATTTATTCATTCAAGTTAATAAGATTTCACAGAATCAGTGTAATTTTTATTACCAATTAGAGAGCATCCTTCTGATGAACCTGGTGTTTAAAGAATTGTGATGCCTGACAACAATAACTGTGTGAAGGAAGAATATTCTGTAAATCATCTTCAAATCCTTCAGTCACTGTAGGTACACAAATTCCTTTATTTCATAATTTATAAAAATGACAGAATAAAGAATAAAGACTTAAAAGAAGTACAGCACTTGTAAATATGTTGTTTATTAGAAAGAAGGGAGGGGGATAGGAAAAGGAAAGATAGTGGAATGAATTCAAAATAATTTTCCTATATACCTATATAAATACACCATCACGTACATCCATAAGAATGGGATCCTAATTAGAATAAGATATGTTCCATGCTTGTATAATTATATCAAAATGAATTATACTGTCACGTAGAACTAAAAAGAATCAATAAATTAAACTCATTAGAAAAGCAAAATAATTTGATGAAACAGTCCATTATTTTAGCAATTAATTCCTAGTAAATATGTATATTCCCACCTAAAGTCTTAGCTTTACTATCTAATCATTAAGTTAAAATCACTGCTTATTGCCCTTTTTTTCAAACAAGAGAGACGGGGAGGGAGGGTAACAAGGTGGCAGGGAAGAAGGAGGGAAGCGGGCAGGAGCAGGAGGAGGAGGAGGAGGAGGAAGCCATCCTCAGTAGCTAAAATGGATTAATGGATATAATGGATGACCTCTATGACATACAAGAGAGGCCTAATCCTGACATCAGGAATGTGTCTTTCAGACCCTGGCAGCCCACTTTGACTGCACAGATATGTCAACACACACTTCACCAAGATGGTCAAAACAAAGTCTGGACTATGTTCTATTGTGCGAACAAAACAGAATGGGAGTATTTTTAATAATAAATCATTTAAACAAGTGAAGGCAGCTGTCATCAAGGTATGAGCTTTCAACAAAAAGCACAAAGAAAACCACGCAATGTCATTTATCATCAGACCAAGCCTAAAGGCCAATTGGTTCTGTTTGGTCCTGTGCTATCTAGTATTCTGCCCTGCAAAAAGAGTGTGACAAAGGTGTTGGAAGCTCTGCCTTAGAGAAATTAGAAGAAGGGCAGGAAGATGACCCCTTAAACACATTCTGAATAAGGCTTTATCAAGAACATATGAGCACTTCCAGGTATGGTGGCAATTGAACCCAGGGTATTATGCATGCTAAGGACATGCTCCATGACTGAACTACAACTCTATCCCTGAGAATTTTACTTACTTCCTAGTTTTAGAACTCATTGCTTTAAAGTATAAGTTTGCAGTTTTGCAACCATTTACCTTTAAGATACATATATCAGATATATACATATTACTTATGGAGAATAAATAAATTCCTACCAACATAGTATAATTTTCTAAAAAATAGTAATTTGAAAGAAAAAAATTTATAAGTTTCTATTTCTATGAAAAAGAAACAAAATGTATAAAATTTGCTTCTGCAAACCATACTTATGTAAGCCACATAACATAAAAACCAACCTGTAAGTTTTCCATTGGCATAACCATAGCTCTTTACAGATGGACGAGGTTTATTTTTTGCATTTTCCAACCATTCCTTAAACTTTTTTTCGGCAATTTCCTTTTTCTCCTGTAATTCGGCTTGCCGTTGTTTTTCTTTTTCCTTAAAATGACAAGACCAAAGCATTTCCAAGGATATTCTGGAACTAAACATTCCATTCAAATCTACTGATTTTTTCCTCCCAGTTGCTTCTCCTCCCAATGGCTTACTGGCCACGATACTAAATTACATTTTCATAATTTGAAAGTAAAACTGAACATGATCAGGGATGTGATATTAAGGTGTTCACCTCTGAACAACAATAAGATATCAAACCCAAGAATAAAAAGCAATTTACCATTTTTTTAAAAATAATCATTTACAATATAGCAATATGACTACATAAAAGTATATTGAAGAATATTTAAAACAACTAACAACCATTTTGAATATGACTGAAAAATATATAGGCTTATTAAAATTTCTCAATGTAAGGAAACCACAGATACATATTCATATTAAACAGCATAATACAAATAAGCAGTTTCATCTATTTACTGTATGCTACTATACTGTCAATTTTCTAATTATATACTTTTTTCTAAAATACAGTTGGCACACATAAACGCCAAAACCATATATTCTAACTGGCCACTTTAATAAAAATACCTTTTCTTTCTTCTTCTTCTCACATTCTTCAGCAATTTTTTTCTTTAACCATTCTTGATATTTTTCTTTTGCTTTTTCTTGCAAATGTTCTTTCTCCAGTTCCTTTGCTGCTTTTTCCTCCATTTCTTTATTCATTTTTTGTTCTCTTTCTTTCCTTTTCTTAAATAAAAATAGAGAAATTTTAATTGAAATACCTATAATTATCTTCACGTAAGGAAGGACTATTATATGCAATCATTTTCTAAACTTCTGTTATTCTTAAAATAGGTGGTATTATAGTGGTTGGCACAATGTGGTTTATGAGAACATATAACATACTGCAATTACCTGTTCAATGTCAGTAACAGGTAGTTACTGCTGGGCTGCAAGTTTCATGAGGACACTGACAAAGATCTTGCACACCAATGATACCTGAGACCAGGATAGTGCTGAGTAAACTAGGTGCTCAATAAAGATTCTTTAAATAAATTAGTGAATAAATATTACTATTTGTTAGACTGATGAATCCTAGTATTTTTAACTGATGTTTACCCTCACATATGTACACATTTCCTGGACAGACAACTTGTCAATACAAATACTTGGCTAAGTATTCACTAAAAGTGAGTTATAGAGTTCAGATGAATAATGCCTACTGAGTAGTGCATGTAAGGACATAAACAGGCAAATCTTTACCTATAGCATTTTATATAGATCAAAGGCTGGCAAACAGGCCTAAACATCAAATTCAGTCCACAGGTCACCTGTATTTGTAAATGATATTTTACAGAAGTATGGACAACCCATTTTGCTTGTATATTTGCATATGGTTTCTTTTGTACAATAGTGAAATGAATAGTTACCATATAGACTATATGGGCAGAAAACCTAAAATATTTATGACCTGGCCCTTAAGAAAAAAAATAATTGTTTTTATAATATAAACTCAATGCTTTTCTTCTCCTTACTCAGACCATAACCTACCAACTGTAATTAAATTCTAAATAAACAATGGCATGGCTAGTTCTCTTTATCAACTAATATGAAAGGTATAAAAAGAATATGGAATACAAATACCATATGTATCAGTCTTTAAGGAGCAAAGAAATATGATCCAAAAAGAGAAAGTCCTTCCCTGAAAGCATCTTATAAAATAATGTAAATTAGTATGCAATTAACAAATATCAGTTACATACAATATATGTCTTGTCCAGTGCTGTGCAGGAAAAGCAGGTCTTGCAGGGCCTGCACCATTCCTCAAGTTGCTATATTTCCTTCTTGCTGAGCAGTCAATAGCTGTGAAAGGGAATCCTTTCATAACAAAAACTCAATAGACACTGGAACAATATTGGATTTTAATTACTCCTCAATGGCAGAAAATCTACAAACTGAAAATGGTATTGGAATATATCTCACTTAATCTGTGTGACTTATGACTCTCCTCCATAACCTCATCAACGTCCTTACAATGTCTTCAATGACAGAAACTAACACTTAGTAAGTGGTAACCATACCTCTCGCTATTCTACATACTTTAGTATACATATGGATTGTCAGTTAATTCTTACAATACTAGTATGAGGTAGGTACTATTATTATCCTATTTTACAAAGTAGGAAAGGAAGGCAGGAGAGGGTAAGTAATTTGCCTAAGGTCACACAGTAAATAGCAGACCACTACAGATCACACAGACTTCAAAATGAAAGAGTGCTAAAAATAATATTATGCCAAAAACCTAAACCTAAGTGAAAATGTCAAAACTCCTTAAAACATACTACTTCTCAAAACGAATTCAAGAAGAAATAGTATCTGAATAAACACTTATTATAAAACAATTCAAAATTTAAAAATTTCCCACAAAGTACTCCAGTTTCCGATAGCTTCACTGGTAGATTGTAATGTACACTTAAGATAGAAATAATACTAAATGACTACATAATTATTTTAAATTACAAGACAATATCAGAAACAAGGCAAAATAACTGCTTTACAGCCTAAAATATGAAATATTTAGAAATGTATGTAACAAATGATGTACAATACCATCATTCATTAAGAACTAAATGAAATTGCTGATAAATTAAATAAGAAATAAATGGAAAGAAAAAACATATTTCTAGACTTTAAATTTGATACTACTAAGAACAGTTTTCTCCAAAACAATCTATGCATTTAATACAATCCCAATCGTGCCAGGCACTATTCAAGGAGGCATAAATAAAAAACTGATAAGCAGATTCTAACTTGTATATAGAAAGTTGCAGAGTAACTAAGTTTGGAAAAGGAGACAAAAGTTGATTTACATTATCTATTTTTTAAAAACTATGAATTCGAGAATTACAGAACTGTAATAACTGACACAGAATATAAATCAACAGAAGAAAATAGAATTCAGAAATAGATCTGTATATATATGGTCAATTAATTTTAAACAAAGTGCCAAGGTAATTTAATAGGGAAAGGATTATCTTTTCAATTAACAGTGGAACAATTAAATATCTGTATGCAAACGAATAAACCCTGACCTTTATCTCATACCACATATTAAAATGAACTCAAAATACACATACCGGTAAAGCTGAAGTTATAAAATTTCTAGAAGAAAACAATGAAGAATAATTTATACCCTTGAACTAGACAATGTTTCTTAAATAAAGACATATCAACCATAAACCATAAAATATGGCACAGAGGCACATGCCTATGACCCCAGTGATTAGGGAGGCTGAAGCAGGAGGATTGCAAGTTCAAGGCCAGTCTCAGCAACTTAGGGAGGCCCTATACAATTTAGCGACGATTTCAAAATAAAAAAAATTAAAAAGGATGGTGATGTAGATAAGTGGTAAACTGTACCTAGGTTAAATCCCAGTACGGACGGACGGACGGACGGACGGACGGAAGGAAGGAAGGAAGGAAGGAAGGAAGGAAGGAAGGAGATAAAATTCTGCTCTTCAAAATAGAGTATTAGGAAAAATTAAATGGGTCATTTGTGGTGGCACACACCTGTAATCCCAGCGACTCAGGAGACTGAGACAGAAGGATCACAAGTTCAAAGACTGCCTCAGCAATATAGCAAAGCACAAAAAAACTTAGCAAGACCCTGTATCAAAATAAAAAAATAAAAAATGGGCTGGGGATGTGGCTCAGTAGTTAAAAAGTGACCCTGGGTTCAATGTTGTTACAAAAAAACAATATATATATACATAAAAAGAATTCTAGGACTAGGGGTTAGCTCATTAGTAGATTGCTAGACTAGCCTAAGTGAGGCCCTGGAGTTCAATTCCTAGCACCACATTTAAAAAAAAAAAAAGAAAAAGTAAAATGTATGAAATTCACTTAGAGCAAAAAACAATGTCATGTGCACCCATATTCCCAGGTACTTGGGTGGCTCAGACAAGAGGATCATTTGACAAACCCAGGAATTCAAGGCCGTCAGGGTAACACAGAAAGATGCCCATCTCAAAAAAAAAAAAAAAAAAAGAAAGAAAGAAAGAAAGAGTGATTCCTACATGTCTTTTGGCAGGGAAAGGGGGCTTATTGAGGACTGAACCCAGGGCCTGCTAAGCATGCTCTCTGCCACTGAGCTTCACTCTCAGCCCTGAATTCTTACATCTTAGTAAGAAGTCATACAACCCTTTCAAAAATGGGCAAAAGACTTAAACCAACACAAAACAAATCCAAAAGAAGCTAACGACAAATGTAACTCAGTCGTGGAGTGCTTCCCTGCCATGTTCCAAACCCTGGGTTCTATCTCCAGCCCAGCAATTAAAAAAAAAGGCAAAAATGGTCAATAAGTATAATAAACTGAATTGTGCCCCTGCAACTCCTATGTGGAAGTCCTAACTCCCAGTGCGACTGTATCTGGAGACAGGACCTCCCAAGAGGTAATCAAATTTAAATGAGGTCCTAATCCAATAAGTCTGATGTCCTCTTAAGAAGAGGAAAAGACACCAGAGAGAAAAAGCCAGAAGACAAGCCATCTGCAGGCCAGAGGCCAAAGGAGAATCCAAACATACAGACACCTTCATCTTGATTTCCAGTGTCCAGGACTGTGAGAAAACTTTGTTGTTTAAGCCACCTAGTCTGTGGTTATGGCATCCCTGAAAGACTAATACAATGAACTTATAAAAAGATGCTAAACATCATTAGATCTCAGGGAAATGAAAATTAAAACAATGGCATACACTACATGCACACTGGAAGGACTAAAATGAAAGACTGGCAATACAACATTTCCCAAAGATGTAAAGCATGTGAAACTTTCATACAATAGCCATGGGAATATAAAATGTAAGCACCTTAGAAAATACTTTGGCAATTTCTCATACATACTTACCATATAGCCCAGCAATTCAGCTCCTAAACATTTACCCAAGACAAATGAAAACAAATGTCCACAAAAGACATATATAAATGGTCATAGAATTTCATTCATAATATCTCCTAATGGAAAACAATCCACTGACCATCAAATAGTGAATGGATAAACAATTTGTGCTATTCCACAGAAGACTACACAGCAATAAAAAGGAATCAACAATATATGAAATATCAGGATACATTTAAAAAAAAAAAGAAGTCCAATACAAAGATTAGACATTCTTTCACTTCCCTTTTATGAAATTACAGAATAGAAATATTACTAGGATCCTTAAAGCTGGGACTGGCCTATGGGAACAGAATGGGGATTAAATGTAAAGGGAACTTTCTGGGGTGATGAAAATGTTCTATTATCTTGACTGTGGTGCTTATTAATTAAACAAGTACATACCTTTGTCAAAACTCATAAACTCAAAATAAGTATATTTTATTGCAGAGCAGGCAGTCAGAACAGTCACTGCTACAGAGAGAGCAGCCAGGTATTAGTGGCTTCAGATTTTCTAGCACACTGGTTTAATACCACAGAGAACAACAATAAATCTTCCTTTCCTAAAATGGTGCCCCAAAAGACCCTTTGTTTCTTACAAGTAAAAGAAATGAACAACAATTGACTATTTGAAGTTTCTGACTTTCTATTTTAATTCCTCTAATAGGGTCTGCTTGGCACATAGATAAAGTTAAGTAAACATTTGTTGAAAGCATGAATGATACACTGATAAGAGTGTTATTAATCGTACACCTTATTGACTTGAATTAGTCTTTTAAACAAATTATCTGTGTTTTGAGAATTAAAAACAATTTTATTTTAAATAACTTTTTAAAATACTGAAAGTAAAGACCTTTTGCAAAATATGTATTAATGTGTAAAATAATCTGGAAAATAAACTAGCATAGCAACACAAATATTAAGTGTAACGATGAGACAAGCCAGTTGTTTTAAAAGGATTTCACAATTTACAGTCTTATTAGAAGAAAGCAATTTTGCTAATGGATACATAAATTCTTTTTGTCTGATTTTTTGATAGAACACAGTGAAAATGACTTAGAGAAAATAGCAGCCACGGATACAACTAAAATGTGAATGAAGCTGGAGGCAGCAGAGGACCACACACCATGAAATGTAAACAGAAAGCTAGATGCCAGACAGGAAGAGAAGAACCAGGAGAGCAGTCTTTACAAATATAGGTAAATGTAACTAAGGCTGAATAAGAAATCTGAAGGTTCTTAAGGAAAAAAAAAGGAGTGATCAATTATTCTTTAACATGCACAAGAATGCTGCAGAATAGGTAAATTAATTTTTCAGGGTTCATCTTTCAATCATTCTCAACCTATGGAATTTTGCCTGTAATAATTAGTGATTTATGTCATGGCAAGCTACTTCCCTCCAAAAGAATTTTTTTTTCCTCAAAAATAATTGGATTAGATCTACTACCACTAATTAAAAGAGTGAATATATATCATATGTCCCTCAGCAGTATCTTACATTCTTAGAAAAACAACAATTATGTTTGATTGGCATGGTAAAATTAGCTTAATGGAGTTAGAAGATAAGAGAAGCTTTTAGAGGAGAGAGCACACTATACACGGAGAACTATTTTTATATAGTTATAAACTTCAAAATGGTATCACCCCAAATTTTGTAATGGTCATACAGAACTATTTTGATTTTGACATTTATTCACAAAGTACTCTTTTTGGGGATGAAGTAAACAAACACAATCCATAGTAATTGATTTCTGAAGTAAGGATCAAATCCTTTTACGGTTTTAAAACACACACACACACACACACACACACACCTCCTAATCAATTTCCTTTCTATAATACCAATATGATGAAGGTTATGTTATCTTCAACTTACTGAAATTATTTGGTACTCATAATAATATCACTTGACATCAAATTCAACAATAGGTAAGGACAAAAACTATAATTAAAAATTTAAAACTTTGTCCTATAATTTGAGCATTTATCTAAACTCATAAAATAAGACTTTAATTATAAAATCAGTATCATTCTAAACATATAAAATCACAATAGAAAACAAATTGACAACAGAATAATTTTTTTTAAATTGGGGGGCAGAGTACTAAGGATACCACTCAAACTCTCATGCATGCTAGATAAGCACTATGTCACAGAGCTACACCTTCCTCCCAGCTCTTTTTTATTTCATTTTGAGTCAGGGACTCACTAAATTGCCCAGACTGGCCTCAAACTTGTGATTCTCCCACCTCAGTTTCCAAAGCAGCTGGAATCAACAGGCATGTGCCACCATGCCCAGCTATTTTAAAATTTCTAATGTATGATCCAACATATGAATGTATTAAAATTGAAAGTAGGGATATGAAGGATAGCTCAATGGTTGAGTGCTAGCCTAACATGTATGAGGCCATGGATTCAATTAGCACTACAAATTAAAAAGTAATAATAATAATAATGACAATAATAAATAAATAATTGAAAGAAGGGATAGGAATATGAGCTCAGTGGTAAAGTCCAGCATGAGTGAAATCCTGAGTTTGATCCCTAGCACTGCAGAAAAGAAAAAGAAAAAAAGAAAAAAGGAAATTCATTCATTCATTCAATAAACAAATACTCACTATATATAAAGAATTATGCTAAGTCTTGTAAAGAATAAAAAACAAAATAAAAAATACTTCTTGTTCTCAAGGATCTTAAAATTACAAGGGAAGAAAAGGGATATACATAATACAAAACAGGTATTTTTTTCTTTTTTTATAAAACATATACATAATACAAAGCAGCATATGATAAAGTGCTAAAAAAGTAATATAAATTGAACAAAGATGCACAGGAAAGAATCTCTAACATGTAAACAGTCCATCTGCATGTAGAAAATAATTAGAATTGGATGATAAAAGTAAAAGTAGAGGATATGATGAGATTCCATTCTCATAAAATATTGTTTATGTAAAAATTAGGAAATGAAAAACAGTAAAAAGTATTCTCAAAATTTCTCAATTCTACTGTCATGTACAACAAATTAGAACAAATTAAAAATTAAAAAAAAAAAAAAAAGGATACATATTCCTGAGGGCTGGGTAGTACAGCCCAAAGCTCAAGATTTCTAGGAAATCTATTTGTATCTTAAAAATAATGTAAAATTTAGGGCTCTGGGTTAAGCTCAAACACAGAATGGGTTTGCCTAGCATGTGCAAGGCCCTGGGTTTGCTCACCAAATAGTTCAGAAAATAAAATAAAACTTATGTTTTACTCTACTTCTTTATATACCTATGTTTGCTTTACTATAAAAATATAACATTTTCCTCTCAAAAAATTTCCAGTAAAATTAACACTCCAAGAAGATGGGGCCATAATTATCTTGTGCATGCTCCCTAAATAATCAAAGTAAGAAGCAACAGCATAAACTAAAGGAAATTACAGATGGGAGATGTGGCTTAAATGACAGTTTGGCTCAGAGAATAGAACGGAGGGTCTTTAACCAGTCAGTATAGAGTTGTTAAAAATCTCAGTCAGAAGATAGTGCAGGTGTGGGATATGAAAAATATTTTTTTTGAATTAAAGAATGACAGTCAAACCTCTTCAGCAAAGATTAATCTGGCAGAGACACACAGGATGGATTTATTCATTCAACAACTATTTCTGGGTATCTCTAATGTGTGGTATGGATCAGCTGCTAGAGAGCTGACAAAAGAAGTAAAATTCCTGATCTCATAGAGCTTATATCCTAGGGTGGAAAAGTAAACAATAAAGTTGAAGAAAGTAATGAGACCATTCAGAAAATAGTCACAGGGAGGCAACAATTATATATAGTAAAGGAGGGGATGTTTAGGAGCAACAGAAGAATTATTATTATGCTTAGGTGACTGAAGACACAGAAGTAATAGAAATAAAGGAGAAATGTGAAAGATTCTATGAAGAGGAATGGGGAAAAGCATTTTTTTTTTTCTTTTTTCTTTTTGCCTGCCGAACTAATGGATAAAAATCCAGGACTCAGAAAAATCAGGTCTAAAGATTCAGACTTGGTGGGCTGGAGTTGTAGCTCAGTGGTAAAGCACTCATCGAGCATGTGTGAGGCACTGAGTTCAATCCTCAGCACCACCAATAAATAAATAAATAAAGGTACTGTGTCCATCTACAACTAAAAACAATATTTGAAGAAAAAAAAGATTCAGACTTGGTGACTACAGGTAGACACTAGTGAAGGACACAGGGAGAGATATGAACAAAATTAGAGGGCAGTCAGGCTCAGTAGTGCATGCCTTTAATCCCAGAGACTCAACAAGACTGAGGCAGAAGAATGGCAAGTTAGAGGCCAGCCTCAGCAACTTAGTGAGACCCTGTTTCAAAATAAAATTAAAAGAGAGGGATGTAGTTCGGTGGTAGAGCACCCCTGGACTCGATCCCTAGTACCAAAAAAAAAAGGGGGGCGGGGGCAAAGGGCAGAAGACAGAGACTTGATAAATATTCATGAGAATAGGGGTTAAAAAACAAAAGCAAAACCCCAAAGAAGAAAGAATCTAAAAGAAATTTAAGAAAAACCTAGCTAAGGAGTAATTGGAAGAAAGACTTTGCAAAATAGATGTCAATATATGTGTATGCACTTTTTTCTCTTTACCTGTTCATTCTTTTTCTGGACCCATTCCTTGTGCTTTTCTTCAGCAATTATCTTTCTTTTTTCACGTTCTTCCATTTCTTTTCTTTTTTCTAGTTGTTGATTTAATTCCTGTGGATTTCATTTAAACAAAAGGCAATGTTTAATGGAAGTACCCAAATCATGTATTTTAAAAAAGGCTGAGCTTAACCAAATTAAACAAGAATATAGTTTCCATTATAGAGCATATACCACTACTGACAATAACTTAAGTAACTAGTCTACAATGAAAGAAAGCATTGGTAAAAAGTATAAGTCACTTTTTAGAAATGCAAATAATTGCTTGGCAGCAAAACACTAGTTTCTTAGACTAAACTTCAGCTAAATTACCCTCATTGAAATCAACTTTCCCACACATAAATTTTGGCACCACTGTAAGCTACTGGCAGTAGCTCAAGAGAATTGCAACTTTTTTTTTATAGTTATAAAAAGCTTCAAGATTCTTGATGAAGATAAAGAATAGGAATTAAGTAATCCCTAAATTAAAATTTTAATTCAGAGTTACACCAAAGAAGAAATGTAAAGAAGGTATTCAGCTTTCCATAGAGGAAAAAAAAAAAAAAAAAAAGAATCCAGAGTTTTCTTCACTGATTTTATAGCTGCTGGGATATAAAACAAAACCACATTCATACCCCAGATTATTTAACTGCCTTGCTGTCACTCGAATCTACACGTCTGGGCATTTCCTCAGGAGAAAGAATGTGGACGGTGTGGCCAAATAAAACTACAAGTTGAATGCCACCACTCTGTCACTCATCAGCTAAATTATGGCATTAGTTGAGAAAGCTGTTCAAACTAGACTTCTCTAGGACTCTACAACCATAATTACCTGTTAGTTTTCTTCTTTCCTTAGACATTAATAATCAGATACATTTATGTATCTTCCATTGGTCCCTCTTTCTCCTCCCCATCCTTCCCTTCTCAAACACTTACCTCCATGGACATAGGTGGTACTGAGAAAGGATAATTTTCCAACTCTCAGGTTAATTCCAGTGTCTTATATGAAGATAAAAGTCAACAGCAAGAACATATTTTTCTGCACTTTAGAATAACTGATCAGAAGATACCTGTTTTCCATGAACTCTGATCTTAAAATTCCACTGCATAGGAAATAGTTGCCCTATCTCACTTAGAAAATCTTCAAACTTTTAAAAACAATTCCCCACAAAACAAAAATCCAGCTTGGTTTTAAGGATTCTTCACTACCTCAAAGCTATTATTCCTTGATTACTCACTCAATACACTTTAATGGAGTGCCTGTTATAGAACTAACAAGAACTGAGATACACACATACATATATATATATATAATATATATATACACACACACATATACATATGTATATAAAGATGAAATCCTAGAAGTCTCTCATCTAAGCTTTTTCTCTGTATACCAAAGAATAAAGTATTATACTATGAGTTACTGTGTATAAAAACAGGAGTTTGGAGAAAAGAAGGAAAAGGGAAGACAAGGAGAAATGAGCAGTATAGTCAGCAATGAAGAGTTTCTTTTTTTTTTTTGGACTAGGGATTGAACTCAGGGGCATGGGACACTATGTCACATCCCCAGCCCTATTTTGTATTTTGTGTAGAGACAGGGTCTCAATGAGTTGCTTAGCATCTCGCTGTTGCTGAAGCTGGCTCTGACCTCGGGATCCTCCTGCCTCCATGAGTGGCTGGGATTACAGGCATGCACCACGAAACCCGGCATGAGCAGTTTCTTATAACAGTGAGGTGATGACTTTAAAAGAAGCAGGGGTGGGGATGATAATTAGAGTGTGGTACTAATTTCCTCTTGAGATGGAAAGAGGGTTTTTTTGAGACAGGCAGAGTAAACTGAACACTATGATGTAGAATACAAGTCAAAAGGGATGATTTAGAGCTATTAATGATAAAGGCTGAAGACTGAGTTTGAAATAATCAGTACTATTCTGAGGGAGACTGACTAGAAAGTTACCACAGTATATCTTATAAGGGGAAGAGTCTAAACTTGTGCCAGAAAACAAGAGAGAAACACAGTGTGTGTGTGTGTGTGTGTGTGGGTGTGTGTGTGTGTGTATGCACGTGCACGCAGATATGCATATGTGTGTATATATGTGTATATATGTGTGTATAAACATACGTGTAGTAAAAGAGTAGATATAAAGCTGACAACTATTCATTCAAAATTTTCCAAAATGGTTCTAAATTTTCAAGAAAAGTTTAAATGTACAATTAAACATGATTGATTATATTTATATACCTTTTAAAGAGTCTTCATGTAACTCAAAAGGGGGGAAAATTAAGATGTTGTACTTCTATTTTATGATTGCCAAATTTTAGTTAATGTGATACAAGGGTTAAAGAAGAAAAGGTTCAAAAGTACCTAGAAAATGCTACCACTGACCTAAATAGTGCTATATTCTCAGAATGTCTGTTCAAGTACTTGCCTACCCAGAATATATATCACATTCTCAGTCAACTACCCTTCTCTTCCAAGGCTAACTCCTTAGAATTTCCTATGCTGAATGGCTCCATCTCTTCACCAACAAGGCAGGCCTTCTCCAGGACAGAAGGAATCTTCTTTCCAAAGACTGCCACCTGGTCTTCTGGTACACTACTGAATTTCAACAGGATTATAGCTATTTTCCCATAGAGTAAACATTTGATTATGGAAAACCAAACTCCAAAGAGGATCCTAAACATGCATTATTAGTTCAATACATTTTGCCCTCTTTCAAAGAATTTTTCACTACTGAATGTAACAAAAAACAAAAACAAAAAACCTGACAATTTTGAGTTTCATCAATTCTATATCCTGCCCTATTCCCTCTTTAAGGAATGATTAATTAAATACCAGAGATAAAATGGTGAGGTTTAAAAAAAAAAAAAAAAAAACAGGAAGAAAAAGTACCTGGACTAGTCACAAAATAAACAATTTTTTACAATTTTGAATGAATTTATATTAAAATGTTAAGTCAAATGTTAAAAATTAGAATTAGCCAAAGACCACAGAGAATTTAGGAGAACTAAAGAATTATTTTAAATAATAAAAATATAAATACATTTAATAACCTACAAAACCAATGTGCTAGCTTTTCATAACATCAATGTTAATTTTCAATGTTGACTATATTCATCATCTCAACAACAGTTAAAAATGTATAACCATTTTTAATTGGGTAACTATAAAGGGTTAAAATAATTTTTTTTTAACTCAACCTCACAGAGATGTCTGAAACAAATCTAAATGTCTGTTCCTGAAGTCAAATTTATGAATGGGAATGAGCTTTTTAATGACTCAACTATCCAATAAATTTTCCTTTAAGCCAGCCATGGTGGTGCACGCCTGTAATCCAAGCAGCTCAGGAGACTGAGGTAGGAGGATCATAAGTTCAAAGCCAGCCTCAGCAACTTAGCAAGGCACTCAGAAATTTAGTGAGATCCTATCTCTAAATAAAATACAAAAAAGGGCTGGGGATGTGGCTCAGTGGTTAAGTGTCCCTATATTCAATCCCTGCTACCAAAAATAAATAAATAAATAAAAAAGTAAAAGAACAAAAAATGTCCTTTAAAATGAAGGAAGAAAGTAAGAAAGCCAAAATAAGCTCAAAAGCAAATACTAAGTCTGATCTATTCTTTTCTAAAATATTTCTTGATATTGTGGGAAAAGCCCATGAATTAGAAGTCAAAAGAACTGAATAACAGTTCCAGCTCTTCAACTAACTGAAACCTTGGCAAAGTTACTACTCTGGTCTTCATGCTTCCTAGCTTTAATAGGGATCTGAAATGAACCATGCCTTATGGTCAAAAATCTGTGCTTCTAATGACACAGTTTGTAAACAAATTAGGGAATACAGTAAATAAGGACAGAAAAATAAGGGATAGCATGACTTAGGAAATAAAGAGAAAGGCATGTAAATCCAAATAGATTTTGGCTGAAGTTTATGATGATAAGCCATCTTCTAATTCTTCATTTTTTTCTACCAATATCATTAGTCCCCTAAGCACCAAATGTCACTCATATATCCTGCAAAGAAATTGATCCTACCCCAAATGGAAGTACCTTCAATTTACACCTGCTGGGTGAAAAAAGTTAAACATTATTTCTGCAGATAGCTATGTCAGTTGTCAGCAGCATTCTTTAAAAGAAAAAAAAATTAAATAAATTTTCACTCAAAAAAATTTATAAAGACCATAACAGCTCAAAATAAGCTAATAAAATGTTGAGTAGTTGGCCCATATGTTATGATTGATAGGTAAGATTCTTTGACATGACTGATAGGTAAGATTCATGCAAAAATATCTTAAATTGCTTCAGTTAAGTAACGAAGTAATCATAAGAAATGTCAAACTACTCAAAACCTGAAAAGGCTTTACTTCATACAAATAATTATAACCTGCTATATCCTTAATCATTGTGGTAAGGGCTTTATATTCATTTTTAATCTGTTCTCAAAACAAATTTTCAGAGTAGTTATTAATACTTCATACATAATAACTAACTTGAATTGAGTTCTTCCTACGTAGTAGGCCATGTTCTGATATTCATTTAGCCCTCATAACAATACTATGAGGTAAATATTACTCTTCCACTTTCACTGACAAAGAAATTGAGGCTAAAAGGTTAAGGGTTTGCCCAAAGTGTAAGTTTTGAATGTAGGAAATATGGCACCAACCACTCCACTATTGCCTTTCTAACATCTGGCCTGTAGATGAAGAAACTGAGGCCAAGAGAAGTTAAATAACTTTCCCAAGGTCACAAAGTTAAAATTTCAGTTTTGTTCCATATGACTCCAGAGTCCAGGTTCTCTTATTAATTTTCTGTAATTTAATCAACTTATATACTAACAACAACTTGAAGTGACTCTCCTTACAAGTGACTTCTACAGTGGCTAGAAAAATACCACAAATGAACTCTGCACTTTACCTCTAACTTACTATATCAGTGTTTTTCCAAATTGAGTCTAAAATCAATTTAACAGATTATAATTGACTTTCATAAAAAAAGAATACCAGGTTTTGAATAAATTAAGATATTATTTCAAATATATATGTAAATACACATTTATGCATACATTTACATGCAACATGAAAAAAACAGATTTTTCACTGTGAACAAATATTTTTCAAAAACACTATACAAGGACTGGTGGTGAAGATCAGTGGTAGAACTCATGCCTAGCATGTACAGGGCCCTGGGTTTGATCCCCAGCACTCCAAGAAAAAAAGAAGCAGAAAAAAAAAAAAAAGAAAAAAGAAAACAAAGCCACTGCACTAAACATTGGAACTAGTAATGTTAATATAACTAGTAATGTTAAAATCTGAAGCAGAGGTACAGGAAGAGTTTGCAGTCTCAAGAACAAACATTAATTTTGAAAACAAATCTTAAAAAAAAAACTTTCAGAAGAGTACGAATAACAATGATAGAAATCAGCCATCTTTATATTTTGTTTCATTTAATCTTCACAAAAATCCTGTGACAGGTACTATTTTTTCGCATCTTATCCAGATGGGGAAACTGAAGTACAAAAGTCTAAATAACTTTTGGCTAAGATTACCCAGCTAAAAAGCTAGAACAAGGGCTTTTATTAAGCCTGGCTGACACCAAACCACAAAGTCTTTTTCAAGCCCTGTGCCTTGCTAAGAGGAAATAAGTACTACTCTCAGTGTACTGTTCCAGAAATAAATTTGTATTCTAGAATACAAAGTGTCATGTAAAAGGGAAATGGCATAATGTACTAATTTCCACAATCATTTGAATCATGACAAGTCTCCTGAACAGGTGACTGCCTAGCTGGATAAAAATCCATCACAGAAATAAAACTAGTTTCAAAACTAATATGAAAAATTTCAAGGAAGATCATAAAGGGGCAAAGAAAATGCAAGTTTTAGTCTCCATAATTTTTATGACAACACGGTTATTCAGACTAGAATAAGCTGAAATATCCAACCATAGTGTACCAGTTAACTATATCTTAATATATACAAATAAATTTTAAATATACTTTAATAATAGGTAATCATTTTAAAAGTGATGTTGAAGGATATTTAATGAGGGCTGGAGTATAGCTCAGTGGTAGAGTATTGGCCTAGCAAGTATAAAGTCTTGGGTTAGATCCCCAATGCCAATCCAAAAAAAAAAAAAAAAGGATATGGAAATATATTAATAATGTAACAGGCAGAAAAGAACAGATTGAAAAAGAGTTTGAAACTATTTCATTATATGCCAATCCAAAAAAAAAAAAAAGATATGGAAATATATTAATAATGTAACAGGCAGAAAAGAACAGATTGAAAAAGAGTTTGAAACTATTTCATTAAAAACAAGAAATATCTTTCACCATTTCTGTGACTAGATAAAAAGAAATCAGATAGTGAGTCTGGATAGGAAGTTTAGAGGATGCCAAATTATACAAATCTATTTAGTTGCTAGGTTCTGAATAACAAAGAGTTCAAAGAAGAAAGGATTTGTGTGAAAATGTATCTAAACTTTTTTTTTTTTTAGTTTGGATAATTGGAGTTCAAAAAAATAAAATTATATACCCAGAAATGTCCCTAAGAAAGGCAGAAACACCTAGAAACATCAGCAGATTCCCACTGTCAGCACATACTCTTTCTAGGGCATGTGCTCTTTCGGAGACAAAAGATTAGATTCCTATCTCTATTTCAGTTTTTCTCTTCTTTCTTAAAACTTTCCCTGATTATATAGTTGAATTTACCTAAGTTAAGTGCAAAATTCCACTGTGTCTTACTCTATATATATACATTTGTACATATAATCGGCCCTCTGTATCCACGGGTTCTGCATTCATGGATTTAATCAAGCATGGATCAAAAATACTGTGCCTGTACTAAACAGGGACAGGGACACATTGTTTTCTTGTCATTATGCCCTGAGCAATACAGTATAATAACTACTTTATTTAGTACTTACATTGTAGTAAGTAATACGAGTAATCTAGAAAAGATTTAAAGTATATATGAAGATATATATAGGTTAAATGCAAATATTATGCCTTTATATAGAAGAGACATGAGCATCTGCAGATTTTGGAATCCAAGAAAGTCCTGGAACCAATCCTCTGTGGATACCTAGGATGATTGTTTTTATTTTAAAAATTTACATAGAAGAAAATCTGGAAGACTGTATTCCATAATATTAACAAAGATTACCATTAGGTGGTGAAATTGACAGTTTTTCATTTTCTTAATTGTGTTTACGTATATTTTCCAAATGTCCTTCTAATGAACGTACTGCATCTATAATTAGATCTATTAAAATTGATATAGTAAACAAATACAAACAAATGCACACACACTGTTTTCAGGAACAATGACATTAACATTTTAATTTACAAGAGCAACTCTGCTCTGTGAGCTTAGTATCAAATAAAAAAAACACTGTCTAGTTTTACCTCTAGAGCTTTCTGTTGCAGCCGGTCACGTTCTTCTTTTTCTTTGCCAACAAACCACACCTCCCATGGTGTCAGGCTGCTTTCTGGTAAGGGCACCTGTTTCTGTTCTTCTTGATTATCTTCTGATTCAACTTTACTGCTATGAAAGAAGGAATACTGTAGAAATTGTACATGAAACGCTTCAAAAATCATTTAGCTATACGATGAAAACAAAATTCAACAACATATTTTCAATACTGTTTTTTAAAAAGTTAATTATATAAGGAAAAAATATTAAAAAATCATGAAAAGGAAATATAATTTTGAGTTTCTCATTTAGTTATGCCATCCCCTTTAAAAATCAAATTATTTTAAAACCCAATGGAATAACTAGAACCCAACCTATCTGCCTCAAGGTCATTTGAGGAAATTATTTATTCCTAAGATTTTAATTTTTTTTATTCCTAAAAATTCTATCTAGACAACTAATCACTAATTACTACTACTATACATAATCTTTTGTATGTGTGTGTGGGGTACTAGGGGTTGAACGCAGAGCCTTGAACATGCCACTGAACTGTATCTCCAGCACCCACACCCCAAAATATTCACATAACCCTAATCAAATCCTAGGGCAGACCTTTCCCTTTCCCTCCCTTAAATAGTATAGGAAAAAAGTAATAGAGAGAATGATAAAAAGCAAATATGCTAATAATTAGGGACTCTGGGTGAAGGATGAATAAAAGTTTTTTATATTCCTTTTACTTTTCTTTAAATTTCAAATTGTTTTTGATATAGATACAGCCACATGGATGTTTATAGCAGCTCAATTCACAATAGCTAAACTATAAAACCAACCTAGATGCCCTTCAACAATGAATGGATAAAGAAAATGTGGTACATATACACAATGGAATATTACTCAGCTTTAGAGAAGAATGAAATTATGGCATTTGCAGGTAAATGGCCAGAGTTGGAGAATATCAAATATCATGCTCCAAGAAAACAAAGGCCAAATGTTCTCTCTGATATGCAGATGCTGACCAATAATGGCAGGGGTGGGTGAGTGTCTAGGGAAGAATGAAGGAACTTTGGATTGGGCAGAGGGGAGTGAGGGGAGGGGAGGGAGTGTGGAGGTGGGAGGGATGGTGAATGAGATGGACATTATTACCCTATTTACATGTATGATTGCACAATGGTGTGACTCTGCAACTGCCTCAAGTACAACCAGAAAAATAAGTTGTGCTCCATTTGTATACAAAATTGAAAAGCATTCTCATGTATAACAAATTAGAACAAATTCAAAAAAAAGAAAAAAATATGCCCTTCTGTCTGTCTTTTTTGTTGCTGGGAATTGAAGCCAGAGCCTCAAGTGTGCCAAGTATACTCTGTACCACTGAGCTATACCCACAGCCCCTGTGGTCTTCCTCTCCTTCAACATTTAACATTTTGATTTATGACTTTTGCCAGTTCTCAGAGTATACACAACTCTCCCAGTCTGGTTATCTCTTATCATTGTCTCCATCTCCACTTTGTACCTTCTGTCAATCTGACTCTTCTGGGGACACAGAAAATTACCTATATGAGTAAATAAAGAATAGAGGGACTTGGCTGGATACATAAGCCTCACAAAACTTATGGAAAACTTAACAATCAGCGTTCATGGAAAGAAAGGTTGTTCAGTACCCAACACAGAGACTAGTTTATTATACAGACTCAGCTGTTTATATCTTCAACATTGTTCCTTCTAACGAACAATTTCCTTACAACAGCTTTGCGCCATTTTTTCTACTTCATAGATTCAGTTTCCTTAATTTTTTTTTTTTTTTGGCTATATTGTTTATTCACTCATTCATGTCTTTACAGAATTTATATTCTAAGTGGAAAAGAGACATTGGTGATATATTATTTCTTAGGCACATCTTTCCTTTTTAGTTTTGCAGAATGACCTCATCTGTTCTCCACTTCAACTATCACTATATTCTGATGATTCCTGGATCAGCTATTCTGGGCCACACCTCCATCTTAAGTTTCAGACTTTTATTTCCAACCACTTGACAAACAGCTCCACTTAGATATCAAACTAAGTAACTGAAAAAAAAAAAAAAAAAACAAAACCTAAGCATCTTCCATCATCCACCCCTTATCCTCTTATAATCTCTAAGTGAAAGTTACCACCATCCACCCAATTACCTAATCTAGAAATATGAATCTCTGACTCAACCTGCTCCCCCCATGTCGATTTCCCCCTACCATCATGCCCATATAATCACTAGTCATGTCAATTCTACATCCTTCTATTTTCTCAAGTGATTCTCTTCTCCAAACTTTCAATCACTCTGAACATAAATGGTGTCTATCCCTCCTTTTAAAATCATTCTCTAAAATTGTTGCCAGATTAGCAACAATATCATCAAATGCATCCTTTTATCATGTCACTTCTCAGCTCGAAGTTCTTCAGTGGCCCATTTGCCCACAGGATGAAATCCAAACTCCTTAGCCTGACATCCATAAATTGACCCTTGCCTCTTCTCTCACCAATGGGTGATCCAGACTCTACATTTCAGTCATGCTGAACTTCTGTGGGTTGGTAAATATGCTGTGGTGTTCTGCTCTGCAGTTTTTACCTAAAACTGAAATTCCTTTACTCTACCTCCACATACAGCCAAATTAAAAGCTTAGTTTTGTGAGTAAACTAAACAGTCTGGGGATGAAGTCTCTCTGCTTCTTCCTGGCTTATGAACATATTTTAATCTCTTTAATCCTCTGTTTTGTCATCTGTAAAATGGAGATGACAGTAGTAGCTACCTCAAAGGTAGTACTGCATGAAGCAGCAAAAGCACTTAGTACAGTTCTGGGTCCTCAGTAAGCAGCTGATATGCCATTTATTATAATTATTACTATAACTCCTACTCTTCCTTCAAGATCGTATTCTGATATTATCCTTATTGTCTGGAAAACTTTCTGAAAAACTTCTGGATTAACTGCCTTAAACTTCCTGTCACTGGTCCACCTCTGCCACAGGCCACGAGTTTCTTAAAGAAAGAGAACATAGGGCTGGGGAGATAGCTGAGTTGGTAGAGTGCTTGTCTTGCAAGCACAAAGCCCTGGGTACAATCCCCAGCCCCGAAAAAAAAAAAAAGAAAAGAAAGAGAACATGGCTGGTTGTGGAGGCACAGACCTGTAATCCCAGCAATGTAGGAAGCTGAGGCAGGAGGCCCTGCCTTGGCAACTTAGCAAGACTCTGTCTCAAAATAAAAAAAAAAAAAAAGATTTAGGGATATAGGTTAGTGGTAAGTACCTTGGATTCAATTCCCAGTTCTGGCAGGGGAGGTGGGGGGAAGGAAGGAAGAAAACCAAATATGTCTTGACTAAGGGCCTAGAATATGAAACACTTGTTGAACGAAATCAATCAAATCAGTATTTTTTTTTAAATAACACTTTAAGTATTTCTTCCCTTAACATTTTAACAAATGTGTTCAAAATGTACAGCTCTACCCTTAATCAAGAAAAGCTTTATAATGAACTAATAACAAGATACTTATTAAGGCACAACTTTCCTAATTGTAGTTATATAAAAGACAGAAAAGAATTCAATAGGTAAGCAGTAAGCCCAAAGCATATTATAAAAAACTCCAGAAAAATACTTCTCATTATCTTGTCTGAGGTCAACTTTGAACATCTTCTCAATCCCAGCCAAAACACTTGAAGGTCAATGCATCCTTTAAGTGTAGCTCTACTTATACTGAAAATATCTTAAGGGACTGGGGTGTGGTTCAGTGGCATAATGCTTGCCTGGCATGCGTGAGGCCCAGCACACACACAAATCTTGAGCACATATTTATCATGTGCAGCCAATGCCTGAGTCTGTCTCAAAGAAGCCTTACTCGATCGGTATGTCACAATCAGTTGTAGCTGGTAAGGGACAGAGAAAGGCACAAAATCCCATAGAGCTCTAGGTTTTTTCTGTACTCTACAGAGGATGCTGACAGCCCAAAACAATGGCGGAGCTATGATTCAGGCTGTCTTCTCCCATCCCATCCCACAATGGGAAACGACTAATGGTTAGATGCAATGCTGAGATCTTCTAAAAGGAAAGGAAAGAAGTGCTAGTTTTTTCTGAAGCATTTGAAAATAATCATAGTATCTATCTGTTCTCTAGGAAGTGGGAAATAGGAATTCATTCAACACACATTTATTGAGCCCCTAATAAGCATCTGATACTTGCCACACACAAGACCTAATCAATTCTGCAATCTCTTTCCAGACCCACATCCTCAATATTCTTTTGACTCATGAGGAACAAAATGTGCTAAAGCCGCCTTAGCCCTATTAGCTCATTCAGGCTTTGGGTGAGACACAGATAAGTCTGGCTCCTCCCTTGGCAGGCTCCATTTGATTAGCATTTTGGCTCATGGAAGCTAATGTAGGGTCTCAGTGTTGAGCTATAGTTTTTCATAGTCATTTATTCCTCAGGTTGATAAACTATGTCCACATTCTTTAGTCCTGTTGGTATGCTCAGAAGGTATTTCCCACAGCTTTAAAACTCATTTTAAAAACATCTGAGACCCACCAAGTCCTTCATCCCTACAAAGCACAGATGAAAATGATCTCTTGAAACCCTGACTCCCACCACTGAGTCTATCAAGTTAATCAGAAATGGCCTTTTTCTTGTTTTTACAAGCAGCCTGGACAAGTGGCTTGCTTGGTTATTCTTCCTGATTTCCATTCCTACCAATGTACCTCTCATCTTTAAAAGACTCAGTTTGTAACCATGTATGGGTCACTTTCTATGGTTCCATATTCCATTCATTCATTCCTTATACAGAAAGGGCCCATCCTGTCACTTACACATAAAGCATGGGTTCTCTGATCTGAAGTTTTTAGATCTCCTGTATTGTTCCTTATATAGCTTGACAATCAGAAATTGTAAATCATTCCTGAAGATGACATTTACCACAGAATAGAACTAAATTATTAGATATTCCTGCAGTGATAGGCCCTGTTGCTCCTATTTCTATACACCCCAAAATAGGCATACTATATAAGAGAGAACCTGATCAGTACCTCGATATTAGGCCCAGGTCTGCTAATAAGTAGGTGTTTGCCTTTGAGTCAGACTTTTTATTTGTGTTCTGTGACACAGTTTTATTACCTGTAAAATGAGTGGATAGAGCTGGGCTTTAATTTACTAGAAACCATGTCTATCTTGTTTATGGTCCCCTAAACTAAACTAATATGTGGCAAAACATAAATGTTTGCTGAATGAATCACAGTAGAAATAAACATTATGATCGCTTTAATAATCCCTTTGCTTCAAATATTCTTTGATTCAATGATAACTATTCCACTGAAAATTCGTTCAGATCAGACACAACCTTGTCTCTGCATGCTGACGTGGACATTGCTAACCTCTGTGCTTCAGCTCTTATTTATACTATTACAACCTACTACTTAAAACATATTTGGCACTAAGATTATGGACAAGAGTTCTGCAGTCCACAATCTGGCTTTCTGAGTATTTGTAGAACTTCTGAAATAGAAGCAAAGTTTTGTGTGTTCGATACTATGTACGGTTCAGTTTTTAAGGTGAGTGAGAGTGCAGCAATTATATTCTCAGGGAAAAGAGCTAAGAATCATAGAAAACACGTCATCTGTAAGAATTTGCCCAGGACTCTCTGCAGAAAGGGTAGCACTTGAGGATGCAGATGCCTGCTCAGCCTTTGAGGTGGACGATAGGAGACTGTTTTGGTCTGCTGAAGGTACTTAGAGGGTCTAAGGAACCTTGGGGACCAGCTGTATCGGTCCGGCAGACTCGGGTTTACCTGGCGCACCCCTGTAACTCTGTTCCTCTCAGGCTCAACACCTCGGCCTCTGAGTCATAGGCATCTTCGTCCACGTCTTCCTCATCCTCACGCTCACCGTGGTCCTCGTCAAACGTGAAGCTGTGGTGGCCGAGGGGAGATAACAGTGACATGGTGGAATCGCTGCAGCTCTGAGGCGGCGGCGACGAACAGTTAGACGTCGTCACCATCTCCAGCTCCTGCCTGTCGGGGCGCGTCATGAGGACAGAGAAGGAGGCCAAGGAGGGCTGCGACTCGGGCCTGCAGTCCGCGGAGAACCGGATGCCGGGAGGGGGAGAAGCAACACGCCAGCGCCCCACAGCCCGCATCGGGCCCGCCAAGTTCAAACGGGCCGAGCTGCGGCGAGGACGTGCTCTCCCAGCAGGCCCCGCGCGCGCGGGGCCCGACCAATCCGGGCCGGCCCGGGCCCCGCGTTGCCATGGCGACGTGAAGAGGACGCGAGGGCTTTGTCCGGGCCTGCAGAGCGTGGCTTCCTCTCCTTCTGACCTTCCTCCTGTGCCTGGAAGATGCCTGTTGCTTGTGACTTGTTCAGCTCAGCGCCTCTCTCTGCCGACACCTTCGGGGGCCTGGCCTTTTTTGTGAAGTGGTGCTGCAGACCGTTTGGTACATGAAATAATGTTGTTACTGAGTAAGGCAACTCCATTTAAAGGGAAAGAGAAATCAGGTCTAAGTCCCCCTCCCCCACCTCCCGCCCCATAAGGTCAGAATTATAAACATCAGTCATGATTTCCTTGAGCACAAAGTCATGTTTTCATGAGGGTGGGGGAACCAAGTTTACAAGTGTATCCAAGAAAGTAGGTTTAAATGGCCTGAGAATGTAGCTCGGTGGTGGAGTGCTTGCCTGGCACACGTAAGGCCCTGGGTTCAATCCCCAGTATCAAAAAAAGAATGCAGGTTTAGAACAATCTTTTAGTGTTTTGATACATCTTGTTTGCCTGGCATCTTAAGGCAACTGTCTGCACCTATAATTTTTTTTTAAGCCTCTATCATGTGCTAAGCCTCTAATCTTTGCTAAGCACTGGGGCAAATGATGGTCTTACTCTAAATTCTTCAACCTTTGGTGGTGACAAATTTACAATTAAAATATGCTGTGATATGTATTTTATGAGGAAAGAAAATTTTGTGGGAACTCAGGAGCATTCTCAGGGATTGGGGATGGGGATAAATGTAGCAAGGGGTGACAGACACTGTAAAGCTGGATGCTTTATTCATACTGACAAAACTGTATACACAGATATAAATGTAGGTGTCCAGTTCATAATTTGTATTACTGGTAGAAATATGTGAAAACGGACAATGACCAAAAATAGCATATAAAAGTTGTGACTGATCAAAGAGTAATACAGAATTCTTGATGAAATTTAGATCTACAAAAATTCAACAAAGGAACATTAGATATGATAAATACTAACAATCAAAGAATTCTGGAAGCAGGAACTATAATTAATAAAATATGATATGCCAGCTAGGGGTGTAGAGTGCTTGTCTAGAGCACATGAGGTCCTGGGTTTGATTCCGTGTCACAAAAAATAAATATGCATGCTTAAATCTACCTAAGTGGAATGTTTTTAAATTCTAGTAACAACAGTGAAATGGAAGAAAATTGGAGCAATCCTATTGAGTAATAAATTGATCAAGGAATAAAACTATTTAGTAGAGTTTTTTCATTCTCTACCCTAATTATTCAATATTGGCAAGTATGGCTAAAACCTTTCATTAGAACATCTTTAGAATCAGTAACATCAGAAGACCCTGGGCTGTTTTAGGGCTTCACAAGAAAGCTTGAAAAGCAATTTCTCCACAGACATAACCTAATGAAAGTGTAAAGTGTAGTAGAAAAATCATAGCTTTTATCTATGAAAGAAATGCGAATTTGAATCAATGATTTTCCTCTTAACAAATTTCCACAAACAAGCTGTTGCGCTTTCAGATCCTAATTTCTCCGTAATAAATTAGGGAAATAATCTACCTCAATAATTATCTAATTAATCCTCAAAATTTCTAGCTCAGGATCTGACAGATATGAGTAAATTGTGTTACTTGAACTCCAAAACTTTTCCACTTTTAACTTTTTGGTACAAGAATCTAAAATGTCTCACATTTCCCTTCCTCCTTTAGATGCTTTATAAACAAAAGAATGCCCTTTCCTTGATGCTTCAGGGTCATCATTATGACAAACAATTACATTATATTTTAGCAATACTGGAGTCCTAAAGGCTATGGGGCAGTTATGTGGTGTGGGTGCAGGTATTTGAACATAGTCCAGTCCTGTGGTCTCAACTGCCTTTCCATTACTGGAGCTAACAAGTCATAAAGGGTATAAAAAGCATTAAAAGGCAATCTTTCCCCTTAATTTTGAGGGTCTTTTCTTACTACTCATTTATTTTCACTTTCATGGTATGTTTGAGAATTTTTTGCTGGTTCTATAACTTGTAAGGGAAAGTTGACTCTTCCTTAAAATGCCTTTCTGACATTGTTAAAAGAATCATGCAATTTTCAGTCAGCTTTAAAATAATTGTCCCTAGACATTTATAGATTAAATAATATGATTCCTTGGATTGCTTCAAAAAAATATAAGAGGCAGAAGGATTGAGGGGGCTAGTGAATAGGGTAAAGATGAAACAGGGTTTACTGTATGCTGTGGATAACTGGTGGTGGGCATGGGGAGGGGGTAGAGGGAGGGGTATTTACACCATTCTTTTTGTTATGAAAATTTCAAACATATATGAAGTTTAAAACAGGCACAGGCATACACATTTGCTAACACATACGAATACACAAAATATGTCCAGAATTAAGAGAAGAAAGTGTTGATTGGTCTAATTTGCTGTGGTTCAGGGATTCACTTAAATTTCAATTGACCCTTTGTTTTCTCATTTGTCAAATGAGGGCTTGGGGATTGTGATACGTTTCTAGGCAATTGACTACATTTAATATCATGTAGGTATTTTTAATCATTTGCTTTAAATAAAGACTGAATGGTGGTATTCACTTATATTTCACAATAGTTCTTCCATGATATAGTTCAGATTTAAGACAGGATAAAACTTTTAAATTTCAGCTAAGTGTTCGTAAATTTTTACAGATAAGTATCAAACAGTATTTTCTAATGGTTACTTCCAATATTTTTCCTAATACTCTCTTCTCTATTAAATTTAAAAATTTGTCCCCATAATACTAATATAATTACTTGGTTACGAATTAAGGCAAGATAGGTTGCTTTCTAAAAACTTTAATAATTCAAAACATTGAGTACAATATTGTATTTCATACAATATATAGCACAATTTTCCACAGATTTTATATATCTGCTATTCTATTTAAAATGAATGAAATGAAAAGTTTTCAATAACTTGAATTTTGAGAAAAAACATTTAATTAGGATTCTTACCAAGTTAGGATTTAATATTTATCAGATGTGTAAATATACAAACCATGATAGCAATTTTTAAAACTTGTAAATATTTGACCTTACAAAATTACAACACACTGTAAATAAATCCCTCCCACATTTTATACAAACTACATGATTTTGATATACAAAGATTCTGTTTTTACACTGACAATGTACAACTGAGCTTATTTACAATGAAAAAAGTATATAAACCACAATTTAACATTCAGCTACTGGCAGCCACTATAGTTTAGGAGGTAGGTAGCTTTAATTAAACGAAATGAACAGAAGCCACGTTTCCCAACTTGTGTTCTAAAAATAATTTACATAAGATAAAAATTCATTATATGCACAGTATGTACAGTTTAATTATTAAACTGCAATCTAGCTTAATTTTTTTTTTAGTATATCCAGGATAACAATATGGCAGTGGGTTTGCTATTTTAGCACATTGTTCAAAAAACATATTGCCAGCAATTATAACTTTAAGACTCCACAAAGGAACATGGCAGAAGACCCTAGATGAGTATCAGGTAAAATTTTTAATTTTCAAAGACACAGGACTAAGCCTTTTCTTTTTTTCTCTCCATTAATGACATATCTGTCTTGTCTAACCAGAGCTCAGCATACGAGCTGTTGAATAGGGTTTTTTGTTTGTAAATCATAGTGTGGGAAAATTTTATGGAAGCTTCTAATAACAGAAGTCCAGAAGAATCCAGCTCACTAAGAAATAAATGTAAGTGCTTTGTGTCATAATTATTCCCAGTTTCCTCCAATTACAAAAAATAATTATTTACCCAGTTTATTTTCTGTATAATCCATACAATAAAAAGATGATATAACAAAACTGGAAAATATCAGTAGAACCAATGATAAAGAAGCATTTATTAATGGGAACATTACAGGGAGCCATCAAATCCCTCAGGTACTATTAAAATCTCATTAGTTAGTAGTTTAGCCAAATCTACTTAAACTCACACAGCAATTAGCCATTTACTTTGTACTAGTAGTGTAATTGCAAAACACTGAAAATGATGGTGATCGTACCAAAACAATGTAAAGTGACCCCAAACAAATGTTCTGCTGGGTTTTTTAAAACCTATCAGCTGTTAATATGGTTTTTAAAACATCTTCAGGTTTTAGATTTATAAAGCACTTGAACAAAATTTATGATTCTCATGTCAAAGTGGAAATAGAAAACACTGATACCTCCATGTACTCTCACAGTTCTAGATGGGAGACAATCCCTTTTTTGGCCCTATAGTAAGTTGTCCTGAGATTAATGATGAAATATTAGGTAAAATTAGCAAGACTTTTTTGTCAGTTATATAAAGTCACATGTTGAACTATTTTTTTTTAAATATTAACAGCTGTCCTTTATCTTGTGCTTACTTCAGAAATACGCATAAATTTGCTCCTTATGGATTCGAAAAACCTAAGAGTTATATTGCTATACCACACCCAAAATCCTTTTCAAGTTGCATCTGTTTCAAATAGACTACACATTGCTTGGACATTGCATTTTTCATCAATTAATAATTTAGGCACCTGTTCTTTGAAAAATGTCTGGTTTGAGAAATAAACTGCCACCTTCCCCTTTTACGTGACACCAGGCAGTGATTACAGAAGTGCTTCCTAGATGAAAGAACAGAATAGGGTTCACTCTATAAACACTGTAATTTTGATTGATGGGGAAAACAGTTACAAACACAGTAGTTCAGTCTTTAACTCTTGGTAGATTGTAAGCGTAGCGCACCAAAGGGAATCCTCGACTCTGATAGAAGCAGGCTCGTCCACAGGCCTGCACCTGGTCAGAACTGTCTGAGACAAAGGAGTCTTCTTCATCTGCATAGTCGGAGTGGGCTGACTGCGTGCCACAATCAGACCAATATCCCTCTGGTCTTTGGCAAGAAGCCACTGCCAATGCAGGACAGCTGTGTGATTTTATTAAGTGTTTGCATGATACTGGCTTTGTCAAAAGAAAGGATTCACAGCAGTCACACACAGTCAGGTTACCCTGCAAGTGTGAGTACATGCCACAGTCGTAGTAGAAATCCTGTTCCACACAACCACCTTGGCTACTGATGGAAACTGAAACTGATCCACTTTTCTTGGTAACGCGTCGCTTCAGTAACTTCCAGTCTTCTTTAAATTTTGGATTGAAGAAAACATACAGGACCGGATTTAGGCAAGCAGGCAGTGGGAAAAATATCAGAGTAACAGACTTCATTATTTCAGGACTGATAGAGATTGCAGTGATCAATGGTGCAAATGAGAAAAATGCAACAGGGCAAAAAAAGATGCAATTGGTGAAGATTAGCCAAGCAACATGCTTAATCATGCTAGACTGTGAGTTTTCTGAGAGGTCCTCTTTTTCCAAGTTGCAGTAAAGTTTAGTGTAGATGACGGCCATTAATAAAAATGCTAGTGAGTTTAATAGCACTAAGGTTACAGTAAATCCTAATGATGGCGTCTCTCCTGTGGGAAACGGCAAGCACAAGGGTGATGCAGAATATTCCCCTCTGTGGAAAAGGGGGAAACAGCCTGCTACTGCAGCACCCAGAAAAGCAAAAAGGGCAGCAACCCGGAACTGCTTGAGATGACTGCTTTTCCCATTTTTCATGATATTTTTTGCAGATAAGCTTCTTTCAACTGCTGCTAACATTAATAAAAATATGGCACTTTCTGAGGAAAAAACTGCAAGAAACCCAGCTGCTTTGCAGCCACTGCCAGTCTCCCACCAAATGCCAAATTCAGCAAATCTGCCCCAGGATACAGCATCAAGAAAAGTTAAGATGCCAGTATAGATTCCCATGAATAAGTTAGACACAGAAATCAAGCCTATGAACAACTTGGAGGAAGGCAGTGATGTACAAGAGGCGAAAGTTGTTAAAATGACTAGCAGGTTGAAAAACAATGCAACTAAGAAAATGAACCACACGGTGAGACGAATCATCCAGCTTCCGAGTAAATATTCACAGGGCTTAAAAGCACCTAACATGAAAAAGAAAGAGAAGCATGAAAGACAATTTAGAAAATACCATATTTCACATGATATGCTTGAGAGAATGACTAATGATAGTTAAATCTAGAATAAATCAGCTACCTAAATGAATTGAACCAAACTGAAGAAGCCATTACTTTTAAGATATTTCAGTCTAGGCTACTTTAAAAATTAAGCAGCTTTATCTGGGTGCAGTTGGCGCACACCTTTAATCCCAGTGACTCAAGAGGTTGAGGCAAGAGGATGGCAAGTTCAAGGCCAGCCTTGGCATCTTAGTAAAAGCCTGTCTCAAACTAAAAAAATTAAGAAGGCTGAGGGTGGTACTCAGTACTAAAGTGCCCCAGGGTTCAATCTCCAGTACCAAAACAAAATTAAACAAATTGAAGATTAGTTTCCTTTATTATTTGGTAAGGCCATATAGGAATATTTTCAAAAATTTTCTACTTTTTCTTATGCCAAATATACAACTCACAATATCTAGCACATAAAATTACTTGAAATATTGAGGGTCTGGAATCAGATGGCTCATCACTTGCTACTCTTACCTTGAAAAAGCAGCTTAAGTCTAATAAGTTGAATTTTCTAATATGTGGATAATAATGTTTATTTCATAGAGTTGACAGCTTAAGTAAAATTACATACATAAGGTACTTAAGCAGGCTACTGGTCACATAGTGGAATTTCAGTAAATGTTAGCTTCCTTCTCTTCCTTCCGAGTCCCTATATATTTTATTTTTTTTAATATTTGAATTAGTTATTGATGAATCTTTATTTATTTATTTATTTATTTATTTATTTATATGTGGTGCTGAGAATCAAACCCAGTGCCTCACACATGCTAGGCAAGCACTTTACCATTGAGCCACAACCCCAGGCCCCTATATATTTTATAACTGTATATGTATATATGTATACATATATATAATATAGTTTTAATCCATTTCTTATGGCAACCTGCTGAGGCTCGTTCAGGTAGGCATAATTATCCCCACTTTCCATTCAGAGAAACTGACACATCAATGCCCTTGTGACCTGAGAAAGGTCATTCATTCAGTAAGATACACCAAATCACAATGATGTTAACTATTCATACAAATCTTGACACAAAAAAACCCTATATAATACACAATAGGATTGTAAGAATTCACTTAGTAGCTGAATTGCTGGCTCTAATAACTGACTTTGACATGTAATGTCACAAATGACAAATATTTCATTTATAATTAAGGAGTGAAATTTTTGACTATAAAGAATAAGAAAACTATGTATTATAATTGCCTAAAAGATATGTTTTAACATTCTCAACTGTCATGAAATTTGACACAGATGATAAAGTACTTTAATCATCCAGATAGTCATAGACCTAAAAAGTCAGTTCTGCATTTATCATTTTTATCTGCATTTATCTGATTTTCAATGAACACTAATTTTTTAAAATTAAATTTATTTTCACTCCACCCTCAGGAAGTGCTACAATGGAAGTTCTTTATCACATTTTATTTTGGGGGGCAAGTGGGGGAATACAGGAATTAAACCCAGGGGCACTATACCACTGAACTATATACCCAGTCCTTGTATTTTTTATTTGGAGACAGGATCTCTCTACATTGGCGAAGTTCTCATTAAGTTGCTGATGCTGCCCTTGCACTTGAAATCCTCCTGCTTCAGCCTCCAGAATGGCTCCAAGTACAGGCATGCCCAGTACAGCAAAAGAATACTGTTTCCTGCTGGGCAAGGTGTAGCACGCCTGTAATCCCAGCAGCTCCGGAGGCTGAGGCAGGAGGATTTTGAGTTCAAAGCCAGCCTCATCAACTGAGCGAGGCCTTAAGCAACTCAGCAAAACCCTGTCTATAAATGAAATATAAAAAGGGCTGGGAATGTGGCTCAGTGGTTAAGCACCCCTGGATTTAATACCTGGTACCAAAAAAACAAAAAAACGAAAAAAAAAGAAACTCAAGAATGCTGTTTCCTTCTCACTGGATCATAAGTTCTATGTACATTCTCCAACACTTGAATCCTTTGGGGGCAAGAGAGTGAGCTGCACTCCTAACTTTCAAAAAATAATATCGGTACAATAAAATAAATTACATAAACTTGAATGATTCTTGCTAGTCCCACATACTCATTTGGCAAGATTAAGCTTGTTCTCCATACAAGGCACTGGGTTAAATATTCAAAGAATACATATGTAGCCCCTCGAGAAGCTCACAATTCACAGCACTGATGGTTCTGAGTTATAAAATTAATGGCCAGATCTGCCTGTTACATCATACTAACGGGAATTTATTTGGTAGTACATGATTTAATAAAAATATTTAAAACCTTGCCTTTATAGTAAAATGATAAATCCAAGTTCTTTGGTAGGCAAGGCAGAATATGACATTACAATCAAGTAAATATGTGGCATTGTTTAATAATTTTCCTAAAACTACAAGTTCAATGAAATAAATCAGAAAGAGAAGACAAGATTGCATTTAAAAAATAATAATAGGACTGGGTGGTGGTGCAAGCCTATAATCCCAGAGGCTCAGGAGGCTGAGGCAGGAGGATCACAAGTTTAAAGCCAGATTCAGCAACTTAGTGAGACCTGTCTCAAAATAAAAAAAGTAAAAAGGGCCAGTGATGCGGCTCAGTGGTTAAGCACCCCTGGATTCAATCCCTGGTACCAAAAAATAAAATAACAGCTGCTGGTACACTGATCACATTATGAATCAGAAGGTCTTACAGGATCATCTAGTCCCACCCATCCCCAGGAAGATCAGATATATTTGCCCAATGATTAAAGTAAAAATATGCAGCCAAAAGGGTTGGGCATTACCTGTTGAAGGTGTACAATGGATAATGATTTGACTATGTTCTTCATTTTCAGCACTGCTGGTGACATTTGCTGTATCAGTGGTGCCTGTATATACAATAAAGTACACTGAATTAAAATTTAGCAATTCAAAAGAACCAGATGTTCCCACAACTTTCTCTCTTCTGCATGATGTTAAAGTTCAGTGTACATACTGAACTTGATAATACATTAAACATGCCGGTAACACAGGAAAGACCATTTTTCTCACAGACCTCATATTGATCCTTCCCAAACTGATTACAATACATACACTTTGATTAATGCCTTAAGGAGTGTTCTGTGTCTAAAGGTTCATGTACTTGCCTTTTTCCTTTGTCACACTATGGTCTTGGAGGCTGTTATCTTCTGTGTTTAAATTTGCATAAGAGTCACAGCCCCAAAATGCACAGCACTGATAAGCATATGGTACTGATAAAGACCTGGGGAAAAAATTGTAAGATACACATTGAGTAGCAACTTCACTGACAAGATTTTGTTTTGTAAAAAGTATTTTAATCTTTGAAAACCACAACCCAAGGGTTGGAAAAGTCTGAGATCATGCTTTAGTCTGACCATCTATCCTCTGGGTACCTCAGTTTCCTTATCTATGTTAAGAGCTCTGGTAAAGCTCATAAAATGATCATAAAGCTACACCAGAAGTTTCTCCCTTTCTATGAAGTGTCTCTTAGGAAAGTTCAGTGCAAATAAAGTCATATAAAGTTCATAACAATTCTGCAATTTAAAGTAAACCTGTTGTCAGGTGCAATGGCACAGGTCTGTACTCAAGCTACTCAAGAGGCTGAGGCAGGAGGATCATGAATTCAAAGTCAGTCTCAGTCTCAGCAACTTAGCAAGACCCTATCTCCAAAAAAAAAAAAAAAAAAAACAGGCTGAGGGTATGACTCAGTGAGTGATAAAGGGCCCTCTGGGTTCAATCCCCAGTACTGCAAAAATAAGTAAATAAAATAAAAATATATGATTTCTTTTACAGGTTATAACCAGGTCAAATTTATCATACAAGACTGGTAAGTTTCATTTAAAATTAATACTCTAGGTCATCTGTAAGTTTACACTATTAAATGAATTTACCTGGTTCATGTAAATGTAGTGGAAGTACTTATTCTCTTCTCTCATTTTTTTTGTTTTGTTTTGTTTTCTCCAACCCACGGTGCTGGGGATTCGAACCCTGGTACTTCCACTTGTGAGGCAAGTGCCTTACGAGATGGGCTATATTGTCAACACTCTCTTCTCTCATAATAACATTCCCAAGTCCTTTTTCATTACATTTAATAAAGTCCCTCCATAAATCTCTGAAGTATTATAGAACTGTATCAATTTTCTGTTAAGTTCACATTTAAGTGGCTTCTGACATCTTGTTGCTCATGAGAAGTCCATGATATAAAAAAAGTTCTGATGAACATTCACAGGATGTTCTTTGAGAGCAACAACGGCTTCAGTTCATGTTCTGAACAATTATGAAATAATGTTCATTTTCTATTTGTCACCAGTTTTTCAAGGATAGAGGTAGAAAACTCTTTTAAATTATAGCATACCAGAAAAATAAATCTAGGAACCACAGCAAAAATCCAGGACACTGTATAATTTGGGAGCCTAAATAACTCCAGTGGGGGAAAAAAAAAAATAAGCAAAAAACATACCTGAGATTAACAAAATCTTTTGCTGCTAAGGCTTCTTTCAGCTTGAAGTTGCCCACAAGTTTCAGTTGATTTAGCCCATTCAGGCCTTCCGTAGGAAATGAAGCTAATTCATTGAAACTTACATCTCTAAAAATGTGAATGAGATTTTAAGTTAACTCCCTAAGGTGCAAATCACATAAAAACATCTGTATCTGTATTAACATCACAAATATTTGACTCTGAAGATGAAGTTTATGGATACTAAAATGATAAATCAGGAATGCATCTTGCCATCCAAAAAGCTGTATCAATGCAGCTTAGCATTTATGAAAAAGGAACCACCAAACAGAAAAAAAAAAGTTTTATCTGACCATGTTAAAACACAAGTTTCTGTAATACTGTTTACTGCTTTCATGATATTACAAATACAATCATCTGTCTACTTACAGGTTAGTTATTGGCCCAAGTTTCGCAAAAGCTCTGTTGTGAATTTCCTGGATCTGGTTTCTACTCAGATCTCTGCAATTATAAAAGTAACACATGCAGTTTTTCAAATAAATGCTCATATGCCAGTTAGTGACTTAGACCACACTACAGAATCTGAGGTAGTAACATCATTCTGCTGATACCATAGCAAAGATTTTCAACCTTGTCCAATAAGATCTGTCATGTTTATGTTGATTACCTCTCCTTTACAACAATCTAGTTCTTAGAATACACTCCTTGCACCTGTAATTCTCGCTGGCATCTACTTCCAAGCAGTTATGAATTTTTTTCACTTTATCATTTTGGCACCAGTTCAAAATTAGAAATGAAATGATAATAATCCTGGGTACTATTGACTAGGGGAGGAAAAGCTCAACTGATGACAAAGCTGAAAATAAAAACTGCTTCTTCTTATTTGCCTTCTCAAAGGTTAGTGATAAGACCCTGAGGGAAGACAAATAATCAATAAGCAAACATGAGAATTCCAGGAGGGCTTCAGATATCATTCTTTCCCTAAGCAGGAAATAAAAATCATATCAATAGCAGAGATAGCTCTATATTCAAGAACACACCCTGAAGAATTCTAATACTACAGAATTAACAAAGCAAAGAAATAACCTGTAACCACGCTTAAATTGGGCCTGACTAGACATTTAGATATTGGATAAATTCGTTCCATAACACATCTTAGGGATAACAGAAAAACTTGACAAACTTGATTATAAATCATGAAAAAAAAAACAAAAAACAAAAAAAAACCCAGGTTTTCATTGTTATAGCTTATCAGTGCTTCAGCAGTGATGGCTACTTGGAGCCAGCCGGTTCTCATGCCTACCCAAGTCCACAGAAAAACCGATCACAACAAAGAAAAGTCCAGAAACAACCCAACCACCAATTAATTTTTTTTTTTTTCCAGTAGAATCCATGCTTGCTGTCTCCTTCTTTCTTTTTTTTTTTTTTTTTTTTTTTTTTTTTTGTTATAGTGCTGGGATGCAACACAGGGCCTGGACATACTAGGCAAGGTCTCTACCATGGAGCAGCACCCCTAATCTCTCATTTCTTAAATGGGATCCACTGGGAAAACAGACAATAATATAAATTTGCTTCACTTTCAATTGTTCTAATTTTTTCTATTTTAAAAGGTAATATATTATATTCTGTTTTCTGCACTAAAGTTCTATAAAGTCTCTTAGTGACAAGTTTTGTCTTAGTTACCTCTATATTCCCAGGCTTAGTAGGGTACCTGGCACAAATATGTACTCAAAATCAAATAATTTTTTAAAATTAGTACTTATTGCTGCTTATGAGCTCTATTTATCATGATAGATAACCCAGCAGAGGATTCAGCAAACACTGGGGCCTGGTCCCCTGTGGCAGACCAGAGAGTAAGTACTTTCATTACTCAATTCTGCCACAGCATGACAAAAGCAGCTTTAGATAACACTTCAACAAAAGGTCTGCCTGAGTTCTAGTAAAACTTAATGTGTAAAAATGGAAGGAAGGCTGGATTTGGCATACAGGCTGTAGTTTGCCTATCCTTACCATAATGAATTGGCCAATCTCACTATTATAACTTGACAACTAACAAGCTACATCTCTTAGGTTACATGCACTGTACTTTTTTCACTCACTAATGTACAGTATCATCAATTTGCTAGAGTAAGGGGTACTGAAATAGATATTTATATAATTCCAAGTGGTAGAGTTTCAAAAATACTATGTAAATCATATCTTTACATATAGCTACTGACATGGAATAGTCCATTAATATGGAAATACTGATATATTAACTTGTAGCTTGACAAAAATTTTGTCTTTAATAATCATAGATAAACTTACAGAATCCTTAGGGATACCAGGCCTTGAAAAGTACCTTCCCTTATTTGGTAGATTTGATTTCGTTGCAATGAACTAAAAAAAAAGCAGAAAAAAAGAAAATAAAGAGAAAAAAATTTCTATTTTGAAAAATAACAACCTTGGTTAATCTTTCTATAAATGTAAAGAACTATTCGTACATAACATATATTAATCTTGCTCCAAGTAAAGAGAACTGCTCTTCCCTCATTTGTAAAATGAAAAGGTTAGAATAACTGACATTCTGCCCCAAAATTATACTGAGAGTTAACTGATTCACTATTTAAATTTCTTTATGAAGCCTACTTAATTGTGAGAGAAGGAAGATGACATAGTGAGAAATGATCCAATTAAGACCATAAAAGTTGCATAGGAAATTTGAGAAGATCAGAAAGAGGAGAATAAATGCCTTCCTCTCCCTCATCTTCCAATCCAACTTCCTCCAGAGCTGTCACTCTCTCTTAAACACACACACACACATGCACACACACACACACACAGTAGGTACTATTCATGTCTGATTTCCCTCAATAGCAAGGACAAGTTTTTCCATTTTTGTTTTTTTAATATAACCACTCTCCTTCTAGAGCATCTAATAAAATACCTAATAAATTCTGACTCCATAGAAAGATCTGGTACAATCAGACATTTTACATATGGGAATACCTCATTATACAAATTTCTAATTTCTTAATATTAAAACCATTTATTTAAAATAGGAAACACTCAATGAACTAAGAATACACCACAGTAAAAAGATAAGTCAAAGGCCAACTTACATTTCTTCCAGTGCATAGCAACCATTAAAACTTGGGAGATCTCTTATATTATTGTAAGACAAGTCCCTTAAAACAATAGAAATTAATAAATTAATGTTATCAGAATACTGTTAAAAGTTCTGAAAGCTGAAGCACTGAATGCAGCATTAATATATCTAAAAAAAGATATGCCTAACAACAAATCCCATCATTACATATAACTATACTGCACCAATAAAAAATGTGGAAAGAGAAAGAAAATATATGACTGAGTGGGAAAAGCAAAATATGCTGCTGGGCATGGTGGCACACACCTGTAACCTCAGCAACTTGGGAGGCTGAGGTAGAAAGATTCCAAGTTCAAGTCCAGTCTTAGCAACTTAGGGGGAACCTCAGCAACTCAGTGAGACCCAGTCTCAAAATAAAGATTAAAAAATAAAAAAGGACTGGGAATGTAGCTCAGTGGTAGAGTACCTGTGGGTTAAATGCACAGTACAAAAAAAAAGAAGAAAGAAAAGTATCTATTGTTCTCTAAAGACATAAGTTTCTAGAAAAAGTCAGTGATACAATAGGCTTAATATTTGTAAGTTCAAGTACATACTGCTGAATATAGACAACATAAAATGGGTTCAAATATATTAAATTATATAAAAATATTTAAAATATAATATACAAACAAAAATTTTAAGTGGCAAATTGCAAATTTCTTAAAAAATTTATTTTTCTAAAATTGCTTATGCCACAAATAATTTCTATGTTGTTCTTTAACTTAAAAGTTATAAGAGGAATCGTATACTTATTCTTATTTAAAAAATTATTTTAAGTGAAATGTCAGAATAGCTAATGCTCAATCCTACTGCAGCTCTCCGTCATGCTCATGGAGATCACCATGTTTAAGTATCAGACTCCACAATACCACTAATTATTTGCTTAGTCCAATCAGTCACTTGCTTTGTTACTATCTCTTGCCACTGAATACTTATTAACAACCTAGTAACTTAATTGTGTGTCCTGGTGAAACTTTCACATTATTATTGATTTTTACTTTCAAGGTCAGCTTAAAAGTTTTTAGAAAGTTGCATATTCAGTTCATTCCAAATTTAAGAAAGCTTTAGGCTCTGCTTAGGTTACTGATGAAAGACAGAGGTTAGGGGGATAGGATACCCATGGGGAAATCAGAATAAGGACATGGAGTTAGGACGTGGGGGAAAAATATCAAGGGAGAAACTAGCTTGGTTTTACTTTATTCAAAATAAAGCCACAAAATATGTGATATGTACATAATCCTAATAATAGATATTATTAAATTACATATTGTAAAAAAAAAAAAAGGCAAATTCAAATGCACATTACCTCCCTGACTATCAAAATGCTTGCTATTTAAATGAGAGGAACAAACAAAAAATAATTATACCTCAAAAACCTCCTTAAGAAAATAGTTCATTAAAAAAAAAAAAAAAAAAAAAAAAAAAAAAACCTAAACAAAACTAAACATTTGTAAAGTACATAAAAGAAAGGTAAGAGAGGGAATATGACTTACAAAGTTCTAAGCATCTTTTGTTCTTGGCACAAATTATCAGGTATGCTGCTTATCTTTGTACCTGTCAAGGTCCTGTGGAGAAACATTGTTCACCTAAGAAATAATCCAAGTCAGGACAGTAAACAAAATAAATGCCTACATATTCACATATGGATAGAGTCTTTGCATCCCACTGCCTAATTAATTACCTCATAAAGCTAGGCAGGTAGGAAGGTGAATTAACCCTCAATACTGACATCATCTTCACAGAAATGTAAAAAAAAAAAGAGCCTGTGACACACGATGTTAATATTGTCCAGATAATGGGCTTGATTTCACAGACAGACCACAAGAAAAAACATGAACTCACAGTTGCAGCCTGGTCACCATCACTTGTAAGCTTTTTCACATCCTCATACCCAACACATTTGAAATTGACTTCATATCCTGCCCCCCAAAAGTTTTGTTTCTATTAGTCAACCTGGCTCAGCATTCTGAAATAGTCTTTTGCTTTCCTCCCTTTCTATGCTCCCATTTGCAAAACCAATAGTTCCTGTTATTTCTTCCCTGGTAGTGTTCTAGAATCTGACCTTTTCTCTCCATTTTTACTGCTACTATGTAGATCATGGGTGAAATGTTGCTGAGAGGAGTGAAGGAATCTGACAGATCATGCTATGTGTCCTGGGGCAACTCCAATGATGGACTGAAGACCTAGAGTCTCATGGTTACATGTGTGCATTTGGTCAAATGGACTATTCCTTTGCCTCCTCACTGTTCTATCTCTAGTCTCTTTTTGCCCTCCTCAATCCACCTGTTCAAACATTCTCAACACCAGTAAACTGCATAATAGGTCAAGTTTAAACTCCTTATCTTAGGGCTTCCCAACTTTCTTTTATTTTTATATTTTTGTCTGGGCACACCATGGTAAGACTCCTATGGTTAGAGAGCCTAGCTGCTTCAGTTGCCACGCCCCCAACCCACCACTTATCTGCAGGGTTGAGAGCAAGAATTAGATGCCCCTGGAACCCATTCATAGACCACTCACAGGGAAACTCTGCCATAACCAACTGCCAACTTTTCAGTGTTCAAGGTCTGTCATTTAAAACTCTGGTCCCAAACAATTTTCCAAATCTCTCTATAACATACTTTATCACATTATAAACATTAATTCTTAGCTATGTTTGATCATTTGCATGCCATTCCTGAGAATATCCTTGGGACTCCCAGTTTTACTAAATTCTGCCTTTCTAAATACAAGACCCAGCTCTGAGAAATCTGACATATTCAATTTTCAAACACTCCACTTCTTCCATGAAGACTTCTCAGATGGCCTACACTAATTGATCCCACTTCTGAATTTCTAATGCACTGATTTTACTTTGGCACTTAGTCACTGCTTTATATATTCAGTGACCCTTTCAGATCTTCTGTCCACATAGTAGGCTTATTCTCTTATTCTTATTCTTCTCCCTTTCTATGCTCTCATTTGCAATCACCAGTTCCTGTTATTTCTTCTCCTGTAATGTTCTAGCATCTGACCTTTTTTCTCCATTTTTATTGCTACTCTGCAGATCAGGGGTGAAATGGTGCTGAGAGGAATGGAGGAATCTGACAGACCATGCTATATATCCTGGAGCTAAATTTTGTCCAAGTCCAAACCCAATACATTCATCTCTGTGCATGATAGTCACAAAGGGAATCTGGAGAATAAGCACAAACTCATCATCAACACTAAAAACCAAAGGCACCCTGCTAGCAGACTTGGCACAAACCCTCCTCAAAGAGCCAAACTTACAGACTCTCCAGATGGATAGTTCCAGTCAGATTGGGGAACCACTGCACCATGCTTGCACCACGAATAACTCTTTGAGAAATTGAGAGAGGAGAAAGTTATTCAAAATAAGATAGTTTTCGTCATAGTATTTTCGTTTTATCTTTCAGAGAGTTTAAAATTACAGTATCAACCAAAAACAAGCTATTTTCATCTCTATCTTACTTGAAAGTATGATACTTTGGTCAAGTGTTCACATCAAAAAGAAGTACTATAAATTTTCAGAGTCATACTTTGGACTTCTGCCCAAGGGGAGGGGGGAATAAAAGATTTTCTTTTTTGAAGCTACAATAATAAATTCTTGTTTTCCATTAAAAGACCTGAATAAATATTCAGGTATGTTTTAAACTTGCATAATACTTACAAGGAATGCAGATCAGATAGATTGTGAAATGCTGAGTTCCCCACAAAAGACAGAGGATTATCATACAAGTGTCTATAAAGAAATTCCAGAAAAAATAAGGTTTTCATAGGTTCGCCAGCACTCTAATACTAAATCTATGTTCACAACGTATGCATATCTTAAAGCCTGAATTTTTGTTCTTCATCTAGGTGTTTGACAAGGTATAGACATAGCTTTACATGATTTTATTCTAAAAGAAACTTTTAAAAATACTTACATAGTTCTTAAGAGTGGATTACCACCAAATGCTCCATCAGGGATAACAGAAATAGAGTTACTGTGAAAACCCCTAGAAAGATAGGAGAAAAACATTTTGAGATATGAGTTGCCTGTGAAATAATAAGCTAAAATAAGTTAAAACTTAAGTGTCTACTGCTGTTCAGCATTACATAAAATACTACTGATATGACTAAACATTTTCAAAAGGTGGGAAATCTGAATTAATTCCATCTCATCTATTTCAGGACTATACCTAATTCTTCTTAAACTCACTACTCAGCATAGAATCTATCCAGTCCCTCATATGCATTTATGTATTGCTTCATCATTAAAGAACTTCATGCTATGAGAATCATAAGATATTCTAGTCCCCAAATCTCTCTCAATGTAGCTGCATTCCTTCTTTAGGCAATGTATGTTAGGTTATTAGCTGTCAACTCGTAACACACAATCTCTGTTATGCTATATGCATTATTCCTATCTCTGCTCATGACAAACCCAATACCCAAAATTCTCCCTCATACCTTTCATTTATTTAAATATTTTCATTCTTTCAAGTCTGGTAAAATTCCTTTGCTTTAGTGATGCCTTTTCCAATGACCCCAAGCCTCACTGAGGTCTTTTTCTAGAATGATTTATTTATCCTATTCATTCAACACTCATTTCTACCCAGAAACAGCTATCTATCCGTCCTCCATGGCTGCCTTCCTAGTGAGCCTAAGAATCCAAGCTTCTTAAAAGCAGAGATCATACTGTATTGTTTTAGCAACAGAATCTAACCCAATACAAAAATCTGCTCAAAACTGTTGTACTAGCCAACACAATCTATCAGTATGATTATGCGTATGCTTGTGTGTGTGTTATGGATACATGTAAAAGGACAAAGACAATCTAAAATCTCATGGTTAGAATATTAAATGGCAAGTTCTTGAGACATTAAAATAGGAACAAAGCAATACTCACAACTCTTTTAGGCTAGGAAGAGCTTTAATAGCCTGAGGAAATTCATCCAAGTTATTATAATTCAAGTCCCTAGAAAAAAATGGAGAAAAATATGTAGAACATTGAACAGTGGTCACAATTTATAAGAAATTTTGGCACAATCTTTGTTAAAAGATCATAACTTCTGATTAATAATCTTTCTTTACTAACCATATTGTCATTCGAAACCCTGTAGAAATTTAACTAAATTTATATCTTATCTTAAAATGTTAAATAGGAAAAAAAAAATTCCTCTTCTATGATGTTTTGGGTCAACATATTTACAAGATCAAAGAATTCTTAGAATCATGTAACACTGGAGGATTACATAAGCAAATTATACAAATGGTACTTCTCATAAAATTCACTGTACAATAGAACTTACAATAAGAATTCATTTATAGATGAAAGATACTTAAATGAAAGTGAGGCTTCCATTTGGATTTCAGGGGCTTCCTAATATTCTGGTATTTGGGGAGCTGATTTCAGCCCCATTGTCAACACAAGGACTTGATATAAAAATAGCCAGAAGGACCAGGGTAGAGTCACATTTTTATTGTCCTTCTTTGTGCAGGTTATAAATTATTTAAAATGTTATATTAATTAGTAGAGAGATAAGCCATAGTGATCTATAATAAAAAGTCTAGTCCTTAGCATGTTCACATTTCAATTTCTCTTAACATAAAGAGCACGTAGACATACGATTAACAGTTGATTACAGGATGAGAGTAATACAAAATTCAGAGCCTAGCTCCTTTGAGAACTATGTTGTTTTCCTTTTCTTCATAGAAGAAAAATGGCAGGTAAAAACCAAACTAACTGGGAGGAAGAGATTTAATTTTAATATAATTTGAATAGCACACATAGCCTACACATCGTCCTTTCAAGTTTTTATCTGTGACACTAAAGATTACACATTTAGCAAAGGAGGCCTGAGTTTGAAACTATCTTCTTGACAATGCTGAACTTTCAAATATCCATTGATGTCTTCTCTTTTCATTGTTTAGACAAGAAGGTAGATTAATAGAGTACTATAAGAGTTGAAGTCTTCTCAGCAACTGACTTAACCAGAAATTTTGATAAAACAAAATACTACAAATCCTAAGCTATCCAATCAGGCTTCACTTGCTGTCCAGTTGAGATCTTCTTTGAATCATTTATTAGATCATAATGGCAAATATGTTATCTTTGAATAGGAAATGAATGTACTCATATAAATTAAAACAACAAAAATAAACATCCTACTCTCAATTTCATAGAGTGGGACAATGTCTGTTACTTAAATAGTGGTGTAATGTACAGTTGAAACAGCCAGAGTCCTGAACGCCTCAGCTAGTGGGAACAACAAGAGTGTGGTGTGCAAAATGTAAAATTGTGACTTGCTACATTTTAGCATGTGAAAGCAGATACAACATTCAACTCCACTGTAAACAACTAGCAAGGCAACTAAGATGATGGGGAAAAAACAACAACAAAAATTATCCAGAATTCATTTTAAAAGTTTCAAAGTTACAAAACCATCATACATTTAATAAAATCACCATTTTTGAAAAGATATAAATCAGAAATGTAGATTCATGGGCTGGGGTTGTGGCTCAGTGGCAGAGCGCTTGCCTAGCATGTGTGAGGCACTGGGTTTGATTCTCAGCACCACATATAAATAAATAAAATAAAGATCTATTGCCAACTAAAAAAAGCTTTAAAAAAAAAAAAAAGAAATGTAGATTCATAACTGGGTTATTTGATGGCAAGAATTTAGTCATGAATTAAAGCAAATTAATAATGAACTGAAGTCAAGAACAGCATCTTTCTTTTTTCTGTAGTGAAATATACAATTGCACTGTTTATCACAGTGTGATTCCCCAATATGTGAATATACTTACAAGGTTTCCAGATTATCTAGTCCATCAAAACAGTGTTGACTCAGGCTTTTAATTTTATTGTTATGAAGATGTCTATGAAAAAAAGTATCAAAATGACTTTCACATTTCGCAGTAGCAACTATTATAATTATTTCATATGTCTAAATTGATATGGCTTAAAGGGATGGTATAGCTAAACATTTCAACACTTGTTGAAAACATAACTGGGTATTTACCTTTTTATCTACACTGCATGAATTCATTGAACATAGGATACCAATAGAAAAGGAAAATCTCTCTAATGGAAAAATGGTCCACACACTGAAGATTATTTAATATTAACTTATATCAAAATCATTGTCTTGATTAGCTCAATTTGTATGAAGCAAAACTTAGATGATGATGATGATATGGAAGAAGCATATGAGCTTTCATCAGAGAGATCTGTAAACAGACTTTTTAAAAATACCACTTTATCATGTCTGAGTGTTCAAAGATTAAAAGCAAAAAAATCACATACTGTATGAATAGAAAAGCTGGAAAAATATGAAACAACCTTGGGACTTATTTCTATGAGCATCTCAAAATGATTTCACTTCTTTTAACACTGAATAAATAAATTCATTTCTGGGACACAAGCAAAAGCTGTACCAGTGTTTGCTAAATGACCTAATTTTTTTTCCTCATGATTACAAATGATCATTTCTATTAAGAACATTCAAAAAGCATTATCAGATATTAATTCTTTAAATTCTTCTATTTTATATTTCAAAAAGTCATCACCTTTTAACTTGTACAACAGCAGCTGATCCAAACACTAACTATTCAGAAGCAGGATCTGAAAGGTATTTTCATACTGACTTTTCACAAGAAACTCGTTTTGAAATTAACAAAATATATGGTGTTGAAAGGGGTGAACACTTACAGAACCACCAGGCTTGACAGGTTGGTAAAGGCAAAGTCAGGGATGCTGGAGATTCTATTGAGAGCCAAGGTCAGTGCCTGCAGGGTGGGCAGGTTGCTGAGGGGATGCACAGGCACCTCCGTCAAGCTGTTGTCATCCAGCCACAGATGTCGTAACTGTACAAGTCCTTCAAAACTGTCCTCGGGGACTGAGGTAATATGGTTGGCATCTAAACGCCTGACAGAAACAAACAACCACCACGTTCAGTAACAAATCCTAGTGGAATGAGTCGATCCGAGTCAGACGACTCTCCGAGCTTTCAAAAAAAAAAAAAAAAGGAGATATAAAAACAACCAAAGCTATGAATCCCTTACTTCTTTAATATCACTAGATCTCATAAAATCTAATACCTTTTCCAAGACCCATGTATAAAAGTTAGTTCTTTCCCTTCCTTCACAATAGAGGGATGTATCCAAATCTAAATCCTTCAACTCTCTTTGTCTAAGAAGTTACTTTTTAAGAGAAAGATACACTTTAAAAAAGAAAGAAAACTCTCACAAGCTCGAATTGGAATTTGTATTTCAGAGTATACCTAAAAAAAAAAAAAAAAAAAAAGAAGAAGAAGAAAAACTAAGCCAGCAAATAAGTTATTTTATATCCCAATGTTACTTTGTAACTAATGTTTTATACCTTTGGTTGCTACTCTGATTTGGGACCAAAGGGGAAAAATTAGAAAATATTTATAATTTTTTAAATAGCAATGAACCATTTCAACAGATTCTCAATTACCCTTATTACCACCACACAAGTTAAAAATATAAGTGTCACATATGAGCAAAGCAACGTCTCCTCTTCTCTTAGCACATTCAAATACTTTCAAAAAATTAGTTTGCAAAAATTACCAGTTATTAAGAAAAGGTCAAATTGTTCACAGGAAAAATTAAGAAGTGCCTCCAACTGATGTTACTATGGCTTTAAAACTTCTTCAATTTTTCCAAAAATTCTGGAATTAAGGGACACCTTACTAATAGGATTACTCATAGTTAATTATAAGTCCCCATCTGCAAATCTGGAAACTAGGTCTTGACTGTTATTGTTGGCACAACCAGCTGCAATTGTTGGAATAATCACTTTTCAACACAAAGACGACCTGGTATTAATATTAATATGATGAGGGGCAGTATGTGCCAGGCAAATCACGACTTTTCTCATAAATCCCTTGTTGATGTTCAACACTTATGTTCATGCTCCACAGCTTTGGACTTCTCTGTCAAAATTAGGGATCAGAAAAAAACTGATGAAAACTCAAACTGACAGTATATTTCTAAAGAGATGGAGGCTGGCAACTTTCTAGTTCAGGAAATTGTGAGTTTTAGAGATTTCTGTGCCTCCTGTTTTCTTGTCCTGCTCCAACTTCAGTTCCTGCCATAATTGTCCCTTTCTCCAGCTCAGTTCTAGGATCCTGCTCCCCATTGCTGCCCTAAACCCCAGATTCATTCTCCCTCCTAGAAGTAGAATAGCAGGAATTAGTAAGCACTGGTCGTGGTGAGTATCGGAAAGACACTTCCCTTCTGATAGAGTCAAGATAACTAAAGAACACTAGAAGGGGCGGGGTGGTTTAGGATACTGGGTAGCTACCTTAAGAATCTATCTAACAACAAACCTTTTTAGACTGGTCTATTCCTTGGGCTTTCTAGAACTTATCCCTGAAAACAAACCAGAATCCTCTATATAACAGACTAGCAAAGTAATGTCTACAGTGTTGTTTAGGAGATCTGCTTTAATGAATAGACAGGAATGTGTTCAAACATACTGATACAATTTGCAACCTCCTGACAGCTTCCATTCTTAAGAAGAGACACTAAACATATAATCACACAAATTAGCCATATAATGCAACTAAATTACACTTGTAGCTAATTTGATTATCTGCAACTTTGCAACTCAACATATTTAAATTGAGCATCTTGTTAGACACAAAGGATAAAATGCTGAATCACACAGGCCTGAGGCCTCTCCCCATGAGACTAACAAGGGAGAGGGGACACAAACTATAATAAATTACAGAGTGTTTACAAAGTGCTATGGAATAAACAGAGAAGAGAGATGCTAAGGGGGAAAGAAGTTACTTGAAATGCACTTTGTCAGGGAAAGCATCTTTGGGAGACCTAGAAAGCACACAAGAACAAGTGGAAGCAGGAACTGGGCATGGCAAGTATTAGGCAAAAGGTAAAGGCGGAAACCAGCTTGGTGAGATCCAGTAACTCCCAGGTCAGAGAGATTGGAAGGCAGGAACAAGGGAATAGAGGGTCCAGTGGGACTCTGCTGGGGATACAAGTAGGTTCCAAATTATGCAGGTCTCTTTAGGTCAGGCAAGGGGATGGGATTGCCTTTTAATTACAAATAGAAGTTCCTCTCCAATTTTTCAGTGTTACAGCAGTTTAAAAGTTTAAATTGCTTATTTTAATCACACTGATGACAATATATATGTGTATACACACACACACACATATATTCATATCAATAAAACAATAAGCAAAGCGCCCCCAAATACATAAATGAAAGCCCAAGAAATTAAGTCTTCTCTATAAAAGTCTTTCATTAAGATATGGTAAAACACTCTAATAAAGTTGTCCATACCTTTCTAACATAAATCCAGTACTATATACACTATACTTCTGTGGATTCTATGCCATACCATCAAAGAAAAGGGATAGCCTTAACTTATAATAAGATAATGAGGTGAGTTTTGATCTAAGATAGAGATGACACTATTTGGGGGGTATGGGGGTAGTGCCAGGTATTGAACTCAGGGGCTTTTGACCATTGAGCCACATCCCAGCCCTGTTGTGTATTTTATTTAGAGTCAGAGTCTCACTGAGTTGTTTAGCACCTCGCTTGTGCTGAAGCTGGCTTTGAACTTGTGATCCTCCTGCCTCAGCCTCCCCAGCAGCTGGGATTACAGGTATGCACCACTGCACCTAGTTGAGATGACACTATTTTCTATACAAAATAATAACACAACAATAATAGAACAGACACAGTTTCCCCTGTTTAAAAGTTTCCCCAAATTGTAAACTTGCACATAAGCTAGAGATTAAAATGAAGAATAATGAAAATGGAAAAAGTTAAATAAGAAAAGGGATTCATGGTGGTAACTCAAATGGTTAATCCACATACTTCAATTCACAAGTGGGCATCAGAGACACACCCATAAATGGTAAGAGTGGGCATTTACACTGAGATCAATACTTCACAGAAAAACTGTCTTAGAATCCTGGCGTGGTACCAATGACCTGAACTATTATTATTCATCCTAATAGACCAAGAAAATACTACAATTGATTCCTTTAGGAGGTGCTAATAGCATTATATCTCAAACTGGAGAGATTACAGGGGCTTCTTTAAGGTATTCTACTACTCAAATTACATATTGTAAGAGACAACCATTACTTTTAAGAACAATTTTATTATGAAAAGGATGACATGATATTAGCCCTGACTTATTTTTGTCTGGAAAATGTGTTCCTATTCCCTATTCTCAAAAGCCTATTTTAAATCTGAATCATGCATATTTTTAAAAATTTCTTGTCTTAAATGGAATTACAGTAAAAATAATCCTACATACAGATATTTAGGTTGAAAGTTTGTTATCAATAAATACTGTATAATCAAAAGGTCCCCTTTTCTCTCTACTTCTAACTTAACAATAATTTAAATAGTTTAAAATATACTTTAAAATTATTAAGGAAAATCTAAGAAATTTGATCTTTGAGATGCTTTAATATTCAATATAAATATGATCTAATATAAACTAAAATTTCTGGTAGAACTAATTCTGACATGTCATTTTAATATCCTGCTCAGGTAACTCCACAGTTAGGGCTTCAGCATAGTTGTTATGCTATCTTTTTATTAATACCAACAATTCATTATCAGATTTTATAGTAATCATCAAGCACATAACTTGTATCAAACCACTTCTGTTCAATTTCAACCCCTAATGAACTTTGTTCTTTTTAAGCACTATTCAAAACCACAAGGAAATCTTTTCATGTAATTCAGGTCTGAAGATCAGATTTTCAAACTGACTCAAGTGCTGATAAGATTGTTTTATGTCATGACAGAATCTCAATTATATCTAACTTGACCACTGCTAACAAACCCACGGATAGTTCCTTCTTATGTAAAATAGTACTGACACACAGCAGTAGCTCCTTCAGTTTCTGCCACATATAAAAACAGACCAGCGCCTTCAATAACAAAAACTTTAAGTCCACTCCTCTTACTTCATTGCAATTTTGGAGATTATTTTATTTTGGGGTACTGGGAAATTAAACCAGAGGGTAATTTACAACTGAACTACATCCCCAGCCCTTTTCATTTTTTATTTTGAGACAGGGTCTTACTAAGTTGTTTAGGGCCTTGCTAAATTGCTGAAGTTGGCCTTGAACTTTGATCTTCCTGCCTTAGCCTCCTGAGTCACTGGGACTATAGGCGTTTTGTGCACCACTGGTCTGAACAGGAGATAATTTAAACTAAGCAACTCACTCAATGAATGATGAGCACATTATGTGTTTAAAAATGTTGTTTTAAAGGGGAAAACCTGGAAAAATACCACTTTAAGTCATCTCCATTATTAATAAATATCACACATACTACAATGTACTTACTGGTTATTAATTAGAAATTATTTGTATGTTGTCGGTGGGTTTTGTTTGTTTGTTTGTTTGTTTGTTTTTGGTAATTTTCTGTTCTAAAGTTGAAAATGAGACTTTAGTTCTATTTTTGCTTTCAACTTAAGTCAAATATTTAGAATTGAATCATTAAGTGTTGGGAAATTACAATTCCATGCAAAGGTCTCAAATAAAATGAATTTTAAAGAAACAAAGGAAAACAAGAACTATTTAAAATGCTTAAATTCAGATCTAAGGAAGGTCAGATGTCTCCCTCCCTGCCTGAAATACGAGATGGCACAGACTCAGCAAAATAATAATTCTGTAAAGAAACTCATTTTAATAGTACATTTGGAAACTACCCAGTTAGTTGTGGTCCTTATATTTATCCCCAAACTTACATTTTTTTGTAAAGTGAACTACTTAATATACTCTATCTTAAACTTCTTTTTGAACTAGAAATTACGTGGCCAACACCCTGGATACTCCTTGTTTATGACAGATACTATTTAAAGTTTAACTTTTATAACATATACTTTATTAGTACATATTTTTATTTTCACAATCACCTCCCATTAGCAACTAGAATTTCTCAAAAGAAGTTCAGATTAATTAGAATTCTGAAACAGGTTTATCTGGTTTTGAACCCCCCACTCTATCCTACAAGTTATATGATGCTGGACATGTTATTTAAAGTTCTCCCTATAGCCATTTGCTCATTACTGGTCATGCAAGAAAAGCACTTACAATTTATTTAAAAAATAAATCATTTTTATATAAAGAATGCAAAAAATAACAAAGTGCTATTTGAAAAAGCTTTGGGAAAACAAAAAACATGGAAAAAGAAGACATAAAACCTAGAACATGCCACATGAAAACCAAGCTTTTTTTTCCAAAAAAGAAAAACCTGGAAAGGAGGCAGCTCAGGCAATTAAGTTATGCCAACATGGATTTGGTATGTTCACAGTAAGGAACTATAATCAATTTGTTCTGATGATTATTACCACCTGGAACAGAAATTTTGCTGTGACTATCAGGGTACAAAGCACTAGACACACTTAGTTCTGGTTCCAAAGAGATGTGACCACTAGCCATGCACAGTTCATGGAAGGATACCCAGCAGCTGAATACTCAGCAGCTTTCTCTCAGCCTCTGTGTCAAGAAAGGAAGTAAACTGCACCACCTCCTTCTCCCTCACCAAGGATGTTTTCATAACAGCAACTGGTCATACCCATTTTTATCCCAGAGGATAAGATAAATCTTCCCTTTCCTTGGGATTCCAGTTCTTTACACATTTAACAACCAGAGTGGTTTCCTAATAATTCAGGAATGCAGAAAACCAAAATATTACTTACAAAGACTGCAAAGCACTCAGTCCTCGAATAGCTTCACTAGGTACTGTTTTCAACTGGTTATTCTGGAGAGTTCTGGAAGAAAATTTTTGATAAGTGATTAGAAGAATCGGAACCATTTTTTCCTAAAAATATTTCCAATGGCAAAAAATGGGGCAGGGGTGGAGTTGAAAAGTACCCAGTACAAGAAAATCGCAAAAAAGCAAAAAGCATTAGTTGTAAAGCCAGAAATGAAACTTAATGCTGCTATCCCAAGCCACCTCATAATACAGACCTGCAGGGTAATCCACATTTCGAGGAATTTTTTTCCTTTCTGAGAATAAAGGTGCCCTAGTTAATGTTCATCATCCTAGGTATGGTTAATGTTAATTGGGAGGTATAACCAATTAATAGGGAGGTATAATAAGGAAACCCAGTGGAATCCCCAATGCCTTTCAAACTGGAATAAAGCAGAGCCCAGAAACATGGACATTAGGTAAAGTCAATTTTGCCAGGAAAAGAGCAAAACCTTAATTTAGGGACTACCAAACATGTTTTCAGCACACACCAGGTAAGGCAGAAATAGAGCTTTAATCATCTAAGAATCAGGGCCTGGAGAAGAGAGGCATATATCCATATTGAGAACAAAATCCTTTTAATTTTTGCCTAAAGCCATTCCTGTCACATTAATGAAATGACTGTCTAACCTGAATCATAACCACAGAATGGAAGAGATACAGGACCCACCTAGCTCACAGGACCAGAGATCTGGTGACCTTGACCAGTAAGGTTATAAGGAAAACAGGAGAAGTGGGGGTAGTCAGTACACCTGTTTCAATCTGCCACACTCCAAGCTCCTGACCACTGTAGGGAATTTATTTCCTAATCCCTCCCTGGCTCAATAAATCATGGGTATCTCAACTCCTTCAGCTCTAACATGATTTTAGCATTTGAAGTTCTTATAAACCTCTTTCCCATTAGGGTTGGCTAATTCAGAAATCTTGTAGCTATAAAGTAAGTAGAAATGAAGCCTATCAGTAAATTTTGATTCAATACATTAGTAGTACAAAAAGGCAAATGTTCAGCTATAATATCCTGGAGGTCAGAATACCTATTGTTTCGAGTTTTAACTTTCATTATCTAGACTCGAAGTTGCCTAAATCAATCTCTAGCCTCCCATACTACCCATTGGCCACTCCTTAAATCTTTTAATCCTAAACTAAAAGAAACTGTGCTTAACCTAGCTCCAAGCATGTTGACTATGCAGAAAGAAAATACACAGCCAGCTGTGAAACTCCAAAATTGCATTACTTACAGAACTTTGAGTTCTTTCAACCCAGACAAGGCCTTTGGGTGGATAAAAGAAAGGTCGTTGCCAGCCAATTGTCTAGAAAAAAAAAGTAGCAAGAGAAAAAAATAGTAATTCAAACTTAAAATTCAGAACTCACAATAACCTAATCTGCGATTAAAGCTCTGTGTTAAACATTTCTCAAGTCATCTGACATTAAACATGGACTTAAATCGTTGCTAAAATGATCCCAAGCTTCTTCCAATGAGATGAGTGTCTCTAGAATTTTTTTTTTTAACTTCCAATGCAATAATTTAAGCAGGCACATTTTTATTCTGGTGAGGTCAAGCAAGCCAAAACACATTAAGCCAAATTAAGTTTGCTATTCACGGTCACTCTCTGTAGCTCACAGTGTTTTCCAAGGGCCTCATAAATACAGACTACTAGTCAGCAGGCAGTAGTGTTTATACAGATCAGAGCAAACCAGTCTGTCAAGGAAGAATGCCTTGGGGAGGCAAAGCCAGCCTGTTATCTCAGCATAACGAAGGAGCAGGTTCTGTGCAAAACGTGAGAGTTGTTGGAAACATGGCTTTCCAAGTAAAGGCTTATACGTACATTTTTAAAGTAAATATTTCCTTACAAAGTTTTTTGAAATGGCAAATTTATATGGAGTTAAGGGTGGAATAAGGAAAAGACAGGAATTCTTTGGATCCTTTTGTAAGAAATCTGAGCACACGATTCACAGAGACTCACTTTTCCTCTCATTGTCTCAGGCAGAGAAATGGGAAGAAAAGTTGAACAGATGGCATTAAGAAGAAAAAGCTAGAAAGAGAGCAGCAACTCACTTAGGTCACTTGTAAACAGGTTAAATGAAAAAATGTTTTCCAAGCATGTACTTAAAAAGGATAGTTGTATGTCCCTACAATCAAAAACAGGATTCTCAGTTTCTTAATTCTGTCAGGACAGTATCTCAAGCAGGTAGATTCAATAACAACAGTTTAAAAAATAAATCCACTCTCCTTCCATGTCTTGGGACCACACAGTCACGAAGTCTTCCTTTAAAATCCCTTCTTTGGGCTGGGCATGATGATGCATGCATGTAATCCCCACTACTTGGGAGGCCGAGGCAGGAGAATTGCAAATTCGAGGCCAGGCATACAACATCCTCTCCTTAGACTTTAGGTTCCCTCTTCAATCTGTTGTACCCACATACCCTTATATTATGAACACAAGGAAGAATCCTTTACCAGCCTTAAAACTTAAAGTCAATGAGGTCTGAAACTATCTTTAATTGCATTATTTTGTCTTGACGTTTTGACCCAGTGAAAATGCAAATAGCCTCAGGAAGGATAAAAACTGTTCTTTACCTAGCATTAACAAAGACTGTAGCATAGATGTATGTACTGAAGAGGGGAGGTGAAGTGAAGCAACTCAGAAATCAAAAACATAAACACGTTGAACGCTTTCTTCAGGAGCAAGGTTGACAATGCTGTATTTATTCTCAGGCAACACTGCAAGATTTCTCATATGGCATTCTAGCACCTTAGCACTAGCCTTCATACCCGGTGTGTGTGTGTGTGTGTGTGTGTGTGTGTGTGTGTGTGTGTGTGTGTAAGAATACTAATGATACAGAGTGGTGAGTTTCACTGTGGCATATTAATACATGCATGTAACATAACTTGATCAGTTTTGCTCCCCAATACCTTTCAAGGATTCTCATAATTCAGTTTCACAATACCTTCCTTCATAGCATCACATCAGGTTTTTTTGAAAAAGCCTCTTGGCCTTGTACCTCCCAGGGTTCACTATATATAAACAAGGAATTGAAGAAGGTGTTCAGTGCTTCCATTTAAAAATTTTTCCTTGGCAAATCCTCTTGGTTCTAAGCCAGCCAGCTTTACCTCTACACCTCTTAAATGCTTCACCTAGCAACTTCATTTTTCACCCCTAAATCCCCAACTGCAATGCTACTTCCCTTGAAAGTGTCATTTTCACAAGCATGCCCTATTTGTAAATACTTAAGAGTACGTAAATGAATTGGTGGTAGGCTACTTTCTACTGGTTGTTCCTTGCATATTAGTCTTGCAGGTCAAGTACAAAGGCTTCCATGAACAGGGCTTGCATCTCACCCATCAATGTCAACACATCAGTAGAAATCACTTTCTCGGAAGTTCCTCCTAGAAAATGCTCTCACCATGTCAATGCCACAACATACCGCAGTCTACCTTGGAGCAAGTACAAGCATTCTCAAGGTTTCTACACCTCAAGCTCACTCATTAAATTCAACTGATAATGCTCACAGTTATAATGCAAAGGTCTATTTTAAAAGATCAAATCACAACATAAGGGACTTAGGAGGCAGTAGTCATCTCTCAGGGCCCTAAAGAGTCATGTTACTCTGCTCTTCCTAGATGTCTGAAAGACCAGTGTTAAAAAGTTAAGAGTCCAGCCAAAAAAGAAATACTATAAACAGCCTGAGGCTTTCCAGGATTCTTATCTTTTTGTCTCTAATAGTTTTTAATGTCTACAGGCTTTCCTTGAGGGGTTCAGCATATTATGCTGAGCTCATGAAAAAGAGTATTTTATAAAGTAAGAAAGGAAGTGGCAAAATGCAGAACACCTGATTGTCTTAACTTGTCAACAGAAGACTGTTTAATCACATTAGCCAAAATATTTGCTTCCTTTCCCCAAATCTCTGCCCCCTTGTAAACCATCGGAAAACTTAAGTAACCTAACTTCAAAAAGCATTCTCTTTCTCTTCCACTTACCGTTAATAGAAATGACAAAATGAGCTCTCTGCTTGAGACTTATCCTGAAATGCAAACCAACTCTAATGCTCCACAAAAGGATACGCTACTTTGATTACTTTCTTACTAGGGTAAACTTATACCATGCTGGAGCCTTCAGACTCTATCTACCTAAGTTTACCAAGCTGCTGTATTTAATGAATAATAAACAGCAGTTTGGTAAGGGCTCTGCAGCTTCAGCAACTGCAGCCTCCAGAGCATTTTAATATTTTGTTTGTTTTATGAGCCAGTACTTCTTAAAGCAGACCTTGAGGATGCTCTGTGTCTAAACATTCAGATCCAGGAAAGAGCAAAACGAATATACAGCAGGATTAGGGACAAAGTCATAAAATCTTTGGAAGAAAAAAAAAAAAAAAAAGCTATGAGTCCACAGTAGGTACAGGCACTGTGAGAGACAGGGTATATTGATATTCTTTCATTCTAATCATCTCATGACAACAACCCTGCTTCTTTAGTACCTGAGAGGCTAGGTGACTTAGCAGGAGTGGGGGCGGCCGGATGGTAGAATAGGAAAGCCAGTTCTTTTCTGGCTGGTGACAATGTTTATCAACTTCCTCCTGAACCAAGATGCCTCTGGGGTGTCTCCAAGAGATTAGGAAATAATTCCCAGAACAGAGGTGGAGCAGAGTGAACTTGGGCAAGTTAATAGCCTTGCTTGAGTATCAGTAGCCCTCACCCCACAGGTCAAAGCCAACAAAACGTGCCCATGCATTAGGAGCTGCAATTATGGAGAAATTCCCAACAGACCAACAGTGCCATCCTTCCCATTGCCAAACAGGATGGGGACAGGATCACTGAGTGTCCAGGGGTAGTAACTGTCACTGGGACTCTGCTTAGGACTTAGAGCATTCTCTATTGTGTTTTTCCCAAGAAAAAATGGCGACTGGTCCAGAGGAAGATCTTTATTAGCAAAGACCAGCTACTTCCCATTCTGTGGCTGGGTTTGCATTTATGTGCCATGGACAAAAGTTGTCTAAGCGCCTCACTACCTGAGGTCCCAGTGGCTGCACTCAGGAAAGCTTTCTATTGATGACATTTTTTTCCTTTGTCCCATTTTTTTCCTTTGTCCCTTTTTAAAATTTTAACTGTTCTTCTAAAGGCTGTTAATTCTAAAGGAGAGAAGGAAAAAAAAATCTTTAGAGTGAGAAAAGAAGGGTGAAGGTGGTTTAATTTTCTGCATGTGCACATACATAGTTCCAGGTATCACTTCCCTCTGTGCCCTGTGTCTTCTGCCTCCAAAAATCAGAGGGAGTGCTGCCTTGCAAGGCCTCAATCCATCCATTCCTATTCTTCTTACTGTTACCTAAGTTTAGGCCTTGATGATTTCTTTTTTGGTGGGGGGGCTCTAGACTATTGCTATCTACTTCCACAAGACTCCTGCTTCAAACCTCTTAATTATAATACTGCAAAATCTAAATCTTAAAAAGTATAACTCAGAGCAGTTTCTGAAGGGCTCATTTTTTTCCCTGCTGCATTAGCTGGACCCTTCAGTATGACCCCCTTCTTCTCCCACCTTAATCCTGTGTTACCTGTCTCCCACAATTAAGCACTGTTATATGACCAAACATGACATTCTTTCCTACCACTGACTCTGCTCACAGCATTTCCTTCACCTGAAATACCTGCTTGCTCATGTTGACCAAGTTGGATATTAATATCAATATGAAGCCATCATGAGATCACCTGCTTTTAATTCCACAGAGACTTTATATGAAGTTTTTTCCTAGGTGCACCTTAGCCTCTCCTCTCTTTTATTCCTTCTATGACATTATGTTCTTTATGGGTGAAGGCTTATCAATTCATTTTGTATTTCCTCATATGTGAGAACTTACATGCAACAGCCTAGTATTTGCTCTACTGCCTCAACTAGTGTACTGTTCAATATAAGACCAGATTGGAAAACAATTCTGCTACATAAAGAGAGGAAATCTTCCTGATTATCTTTTCTGCATGTTTTCTACTCTTTCATTTCTATTCCCTTAATCCCCTTCATACCCCTTACAAGAAAGAACTACTTGCTGAGCATGGTGGTACAAGCCAGTAATTCCAGCAGCTCAGGAGGCTGAGACAGGAGGATCACAAGTTCAAAGTCAGTCCAGCACCTTAGTGAGGCCCTAAGCAACCCAGTGAGACCCTATCTCTAAATACAATACAAAAAAGGACTGAGGATGTGGCTCAGTAGTTAAATGCCTCTGAGTTCAGTCCCTGATACCAAAAAAGAAAAAGAAGAAAAAAAAAAAAAAGCAAGAAAAAGAAAAAAGAGAAGAATGAATCACTTGGCTAAGTTTTAAAGTATAAAATCCTAGGACAATAACTTTCTCAGCATATGCTGAGAACATATGGGAACTCCAGTCTACCAGTCAATAGTAGTACCTTAATACACTCAATCTCTTGGGCATTCAATACTGTGCACATGATCACACAGAATTGAAACAACTCTAACAGGACTTCAGATGGTGACATAGTCTACTTCAATGCAAATCCTTTTTATTCTGCTTGCTACAACAATCCCAAAAGCAAAGAGAACAATGATAGAGAAAGGAGAAAGAAGCAAGGGTGGAGGAGAGGGGAAGAGCAATGTACTAGATTACCACTGGACCACTAGATTGGGAATCATGCTAGGAAACAGGATATAAGCAGTTCAGTAGGTCATGTCCATATGAAACTGTTCATTTATTATTCATAAGGACTATGGATTTACAAGAAGGGTTCCTTCCAGGGTAAGCTCTTTGAGGAGCAAGAATTTTCAATTATATCCTCATGTAGTATAAGGCATATACTACATGAATACTCTATGTGTCATCCCTTCCGGTAGGGAAAAAAGCAGAAGCTGTGCTAGTTAAACATGGGACACTAGTCAATGGTGGATATGAATGAGCAAGTCACATTTCAGAAGATAATCTGGGTCAGAGAGCTAATACCTTCATGAAATACACACAATAGGGCTGAGATTTCTTCACCTGGGAAGCAACTGAAAGAAGAGGTAAGGTAAAACAGAATGAAACCAATTGGTTCCTAGTCTGAGAAATGCCTGAATCTGTTTTTTTTTTTTTTTTTTTTTTTTTTTTTTCTGGTCTGTTCCATAAATTTCATTGAAGCCATTTCGTTGAAATTCTAGTCAAGAATTAGGGAAGTAAAGAAGACAATATATGTACTGACTAGACATGTACTGAGTTGGGGGAAGGCAGATGGGAGCTCAGTAGGTCCCAGCAGCTGTTGTGAGGAGACATGGGGAGGAGGCAAAGGCAGGCCATAGCAACTGCAACAGGAAGGCAGGAGACATGCTTTGCACACAAACAATAGAGAGCTTTACTGCTGACAACTTCCCTCTCACATTATGGAGAGGTTGGGCACTAGGTTATACAGTTTCCCCTTCACCTGTGTGCTTACCTTCATTTTGCAGAGATGATTACAAGATGGATTGGCATTGTGCTATTGTCAAATCCTAACTGAAAAGGACTTTGGGCACCACCCTTCTCTCTAATCAACATTCATCTACCCCTCAGCAATGTCCTTTTCTCCCTGGCTGTTTCTTTATACACCTACCTTTGAAGCCACGCATATGAAAGTATCATAGATCATACCCAAACACGTCTGGGCTGCCTCTCCTGTGATGCCATTAAATTCCCTCAAGTGGGTGGATCGGCACAGCGTCATGCTACCTGCAAAGCGTAACAGGCACAACCACCAGCCATGACACTTCTCTTGGAGAAGGCAGTTCCAGTTCAAAACTGAACCTGACAAGTAGAGCTATAGGAAAGCATTTAACAGGAGGTGAGTGACATTCTTTTGCTAAATATATTTTGAAATCAGCAGGATCCAAAATTTCAGTTTTAAAAAGCAAAAGGCACAACAATACATACTTCTATTATAAATCCTAAGTCATATGCTAATTTAGATGGGAAGGTCTACTGTGTACTCAGAACTATGCCAAAAAATAAAGACCTCAAGAGGTATACTGCTTCCCCGTTAGGGATATTTGTATTAGTACCGATAATATAAATGCGAATATTTGCTTAGCACTTGCATTTTTTCATTATCCTATTACAATGACCCTTAAAACAACCCTGTTGCTATGGCCTGGCAAGCTTATCACCACCCATTCTTCGTGTGTGTGTTGGTTTGAGTTTTTCTTGTTTGTTTGTTTGGTTGGTTGGTTTTTAATAAGTAAGGAAAAAGGAATGTAAGTTTCTGTATTCTATGTGCCTTGCACAAAGTTTTACCGTGCAGGAAATAATGTAAATCTTATAAATAAAATAATGTAAGTTCTAGAAGTAGAACAACATTGTTTTGTGTTATTTTTTCTACCACTGATTTTAAGAGGATCAAAGGATATGGTTATTTTCTTAGTGAATAAAGAAGGCCAAAAACTAAATAGTGTCCATCCTAGTTCCCTTTGGATAGTCTTCCTACCAGAGTGAAATCTCATCAGATATAGCAGATCAAAGTGGACTTGGATCAACTAGCAACATCTTTCTTACCCCATTTCTTCACATACCAAGGAAAACTTTTCATCTCCATACAACTCTTGGGAAAGTATATGTGAAAATTGAATATGTTTTAAAAATATACATGTATTAACAAACCTCTATCATGGAAATTTCTAATGTTTTCAAGGTAATCTTTCTTTGCAGAGAAGGGGAAAATTATTTCATATATATACCATATTATATATTTTTATTTAAATGCACAAAAAACTAATAATGCTTAACAAAAGTATGTCCCTGCCAAAACTTGCTATACAGGCCATCTAGAACTCTTCTACATATTAAAGAGTTTTATTTAAATCAAAGAAACTTTAGTTCCACCTGTACCAACTGACCTTTGTGTCTCCCATTTCCTGTTACAGTTACCCATAGAAGACTTTATTTTAGAAGTAAATCAATAAAAACCCTGGCAATAGTTAAAATTCCTGAGCAAAGTCATCCTAACAGTCTAATCATTTCCCTCTGGCAGTTAAGCACATGCAATATCCACCCATAGGAGGAAATGATATGTCACAGCTTTAAAAAACTTTACAGCTAACATCAACCAACAAATATTTATTGAGCTTCTACCAAAGGCCAAGTGCCACAGTTCTGCCACATCCCCTGTGGCCCCCCTCCCTTTTTTAAATGTTCTACTTTGAGACAATCTCACTAAATTGCTGAGGCTGGCTTGGAACTTACAATCCTCCTGCCACAGCCTCCAGAGTCACTGGGATTAAAGGTATGAGTGAACACACCCAGTTCCCTTCTCCTAAATAAGGATAATCCATTAATCATAAACTTCCATGTAATTTACGTTTTATATAGGCTGATTAGGTGTCTTGATTGATAAATTCAAAATGAAATGATATGTCACAGCTTTGGCTTAAGCCCTCCTTCTATTTCAAGTTCAAAAATGTGGTTATTGTCACTCAAGGTCATACAGAAATATGACAATAGGCCATGCCTTTAGAGAAGTCAACAGACTTAAGAAGCCAAGTCCACAATGGGGCACAAAATAACAAGGCAAAGAATCCAATGAGACTACAAGATGAGTTTCGAAAAGAAAGACCAAGGAGAGCTTAAAATGGACTGTATAAAATGGGTGAGATATGAACAGTATAAAGAGAATATGGCACACACCATCAGTTACCTACTGACCACTCATTCACGCCTTCCTTGAAGACCTGAGTCTGCTCAAATATCCTTCCTTCTCATGACTCAGCTCCCCCTTTCTTCTCTCCTCTATCCCTCCTACTGCTAAGAATTGGGTTTGGATGGCTGCAGCTGCAATGGACAGTCATCCAATGATCTGGACATGGAAATTATACATAAAAGAACTGCAGAGTAGAGAATATAAGGATCTACATCTCTGCTGACTTTGTGACACACAATAGTAGCTCCTGGTCACCAGGCTGCAGACTTCATATATATGCAAATAAAACAAAGCTTTATGTGTTTAAGTCACTGTTATTTGGAATTTTCCATCATAAAAAGTCAAATCTAATCCTAACGAAAGAATTTAGGAGAAAAACACATGGGGCTGTAACAAAAGCTACACAATGTAAGATAGTACTTTAAATACACAAAGACTAGTAGGTTAAGAATATTTGTAAAAGTGCTGTTTATATATGCAAAATAAACATTGATTCTCAGCCTTTTGACTAAGATCAAGCATATAATAATAAACAAATACTTGATCAGTAAGAAATTGGTTATGTAAAATGTGAAACATCCAAATGATAAAATACTACATACTCACTAAATAATGGTAAAACTTAGATTTATCAATATGGAAACATTATAATATGACAAATAAACCATAAGTGGTATATGTGAGAAGATTCTATTTTTAAAAGAAATTGCACACGTACTCAGAATGTCTGGATATAAAATGCCTCCCTTGGTTCTCTCTCAGTGGTGAGAGGAGGGGTGATTACTCTTCTATACATCCAGATTTTAAAAACTAAGCATCCATTAACTTTATAATACTGAAAAAAAAGCTGAGCTTTTATTAGGTACTTTTGCATTTTATTATTTTTTAAAGCAAGTATGTCTGTGATACAAACATTTCTTGCATCATCTCCAACATGATTTTCTATGAAACATATAAACAGCCTAAACTAATAAGTAGTAACAAACAAAAACTATGAACAAACCCTAAGTCAAATATAAAATACTGGGTGGAATAAGCATGGCCTGAGTAAGAATAGACAATATATGAAAAAAAAATGACTTGGCCTATTTCCTTGCTGGAAAATTTAATCATGCTAGTAGAAAATCAAGCACATTTTCATTAACTTGTAAAAAACAATTACATTCAGCCAAAAGAACAAATAATCAGACTTGATTAAATAAATAACTGAACCAACAAACTGTGCTTTTATTTGCCTTTCTACACTTTCTGAATACCATGTCAAAAACTTTTAACGATGAACTGCTTGATTCTCCTGCTTGATTTTCCCTAGTCCCTTATTAAATTCTGATTTATCAAGCCTAAATTCTGAGTACATCACATCTTTTATATCCACTATTGAGTTAAGCACTATAAGACAAAATTACGGATCCAGCTGGGTACCACTATTCACAATTGGTATTATCTAGGCTTTTTAATGAAACCTAACTATTCTTCAATAATTCTTGGTTCATTTCAGATTGACTCAATTTAACAAATATTTTCCACAGCCGTGCACAGCCAATAGACTCTAGTGGGCTTTTTTTCTGCCCAACATGTCTTCTTTCTCCTTTCTTTTGCTTTCTTTGGGAAACCATCTCTCCAGTCTGAGTAGTCCTATTGGAGATGAATCCACAACCCAGGTTATACCACCACTATCCTACAAAGAGTGGTCAAGGACAGGCAGAGGAGGCAAACTTGGCCAACACAAGTCCACCAAGGAGTTCTCTGCTAAAAGCAGTGAGGAATACTTAAGGTATGGATTTTGGGTCAAGATGCACTTGGTACTAATAAATATTATGTTTCTCACTGTAAGAAGACAGGCTATTTGCAACAGAAGGGAATAACGCAAAGAGACAATCGAAGTAGATATAATCAAAGCTAAGAAATGAAGAGCATGAGAAAACTCCCCTGTTGTGTGTGTGTATGTGTGTGTGTATGCACGCGCGTCCTTTTCTCTTGCTTTACTTTTATTTTTTAAGATATGAATAAATTGGTACTGAACAGGAAGATATGTATGTACCATGAATAATAATACTAACAACAGATTTCTTTAAAACCAAAAAGAAACATGCTCAAATTAGAAATAAATGACTATTACATTTTTAAATTAAAACTAGTATTTTTTTTAATGTTTGATTTCTTTTATGTAAACAAGATTGAGACCAATATGGTGGTACAAAGCAATTCTTTGCATGTAAAGCATAAAATAGATCCCCTGAGGAGGAAGGAACCCAGGTTCCACTCAGATCCCCTCCCCTCCACCCTTCCCCCAGTCATCTTCGGTAACCACTGCATCCAGTATCATTTGAAGTCAACTCCACCTCTGGACTTTACAGTTCTACAAGAAATAAGAAATCCTCTATTATGCATCAGCTAGGTTTCTGTCTCTTAAATTCAGTGGATTCCTAAAGTTTTATCCACTCTCCAAAAAACAGTCCTTAAATGTCTGTTTCTTGAAAATGTCTTCCCCCCACCTCAAGTCACTCACACAACCCTACTAAAATGATCCTAAAACTATTTAAAGAAATCAAGACCTTTTTTTTCAATGCCCGGTCTTGGGCATCTCTCTCCAGCATGTCATTGTGAATCCCTCAGTTCTCTGTAAAACAAAGCTCTTCTCCCACAGCTCCTGGGGCAGAGTTCTGCTCTAGTTCTCTGGCACTTGGTCTCCTTCCCACACCCTGATTCAAGTGCTTCCCAAGGAGCTGTCTTTGGCCTTCGTCCCTTTTCTTCTACTCTCTCTCCCTTGGCAAGCTTTTTCAATTTAATGTTTCCAGTAATCACCTCAAAATAAAAGACTCCCAAACCCATGGTATTTAATTCTATAATCTATGTTCATGAATCTCTCTTCTGAATTCCACTCCTCAATTTCCAGAAGTCCCTGTCCATATCGCACTCAAACTTAGCAAATCTACTTGAAACCACATTTGGTATCTTCTTTTCTGTTACAGTTTCTCTTTCTGTGTTGTCTAATTTTGTCAGAGCTTCACTAAATTCCTAGCAGTCTTTAAGTATTAGGGAGGTCTCCCCTAACATCCCAATTGAAATATGCTCTCAATTCTGTTTCCATATATCCTTTTGCATTCTTTCCTCCTGCTCACTGCCTCTCATCTGCCCTAATTCAGAGTCTCATAATTCTCACCTGGACTATTGTCATTAGCTTCTTCATCTATCAGCTGGACCTCTTTCAGTTCCAAGCTGTATGGTATGAGATTGCATTTACTGAAGGTCATATCTGATCAGGTTATCCCCTACCTCAAAAAACTTCAACAGTCACTCAAGAGTTGAAACTCCATTACTTTTCCTAGAAAGGTCCTCAGTTGGGCCCTAATTCCATTCCAGTTGTTTCCCATAGCTTGCTTTCAAGGATTCAATGCAGCAACCAAACAATATTTTTACTATCCAGTCTGTCTCCCTATCTTTGCTCATGCCCCTTTGCACATCTTTGCACATTTCCTCATGAATAACTTCTACCACCCCTCAAGGCTCTCCAGAAATGCCAACTCTTTGATGAGGTCTTCTTTAATCTTTCTTGCTAGAAGTAATTTCCCGTCTCCTTTGAACTCCCTTAGCTGGAATATACTGTTCCTCTCCCTTGAAGGCAAGAACCTCATTTAATTCAGCACTGAACACAGTGCTTTACCTGACAGGTTTGTCAAATTAATGAATGATCTAGTTAGTCTTTCCTCAACCTCTACATGCATAGGAGCACAGTCAGACTAGGGTGAACACAAGGCCCCGTTACTAATGAGCTCTATGACCTTGGGCAAGCAATTTAACTTTAGTGAGGAAAAACTCAGTCTCCTCATCAGTAAAATGGGAATAAGGGCAACTTAAGGAGTTTTATGGGCTAAAACCAAACCAACAAAACAATGTTTTAGAAAGGTCTATGCAGCACCCAGTTAGTACAAGCTGCCTTTCAATTTCTCCCTTTTTGCCCTTACTCTGCTCCGAGAGCTCCCTAAATAGCTGATTACAGGAAATGAGTGAATCAGACAAGGAATATCCCTTCATGAGCTCATTATGCACATCCCAACAGCAAGGGCGGAGATGCCCAATACCAGTCACCCTACCAGAGGGCATAAAGCGGAACCAGAGAACGCTTCCAAAGAATACTTTTAACTATCAAGCATCACCAGGACAACTGAGGAACTATTTTACTTTTTCTGAGAAATTACTGAAGTCAATAGAAGTTCATCTAGAAGGTTTCATCAAGGGAGTAAATGTTAAGTGAGTCAAACTAGTTTGGAAGAAAAAGGTAATTCCTTTGGGGTACAATATTAGAAGAGAACATTAGTCAGCTACTTTCTTCAGCTCTAAATTGACCCAGTAAGGCTATATGACAATAATTAATTTTAAATTTATAAAACTATTTTTTTCATAGTCTTAACCTGAACTAATTAATGCAAAGAGTTAACATTGTTCAAACCTGGCAAAGAGAAATTATTTTAGGGTAAAATAGTAACAATAAGGGCAGTCAACATTTATTAAGAGTTTATTATGTACTTCATATGCTAAAAACTTACATAGTACTCAATTAATGCTCACAAGGCTCCTATGACATAGGCTTTATTATTAGGGATTTACAGATGAGAAGATGGAGGTTTTAGAGAAGTGAAAACCCTCTCTGTGATCATACAGCTTGTATGTGATTTTAAACCTCCCTGTTCAGGACTAAGGATGTGGCTCAGTGGTAAAGCACTTGACTAGCATAAGGAGAGCCCTAGGTCCAATCCCCAGCACCACAAAAGCAAAAACAACCTCCATGTTCAAATTATTTACTAGCTTCCTTTTAAGCTGCTTAGAACTGTCCTGAAGATAACCCCACATGACAAATAATCTTGAATCTGTACTCAGGGACCTAAGTTTCACTTTAGCATTGTGAAGTCTTCCAAAGTCAAATTATGTTTTGAAATAAATGGAATTATCCCGTCATAGAGCATATTAAACAATAACTGACCGAGTGCCAAAGCTGATGATGGCTTCTACTGCTGTTGCCACATCCTAGTATTATCTACAGGGCTTTTCAGGACAACCTAAGGAAAAGAGGTTGGTATTCCTTCCTCTGACTAAATCGCTTTTACAAGGAGATTTTAGCCATGCCCCAAATGGTTACCAATGCCCTTACAAGTCTAAAGGAGAGCCCAAAACACTTGTGGTCCCAGTGTATCAGGCAACACATCTTGCCAGTGCAAAGTGATGAATGTCTTCCAAAAATCCTGGTTTTCCTTTTAAATTGGCATAAGAGATACCTATATTGACCTACTCCAATTCCTACCTCCAGGCAAAACCACCTCTCCTCCAAATCTTTTAAAAGGAGGAAAGATAGCCAGGTTTGTGATAATTAGTGAAACTTCCCTTCCCTCACATGGACATGACCCTCTATGGTCACAAAGCATTTTTGCACATATCATTCCACACTCCCTTTATAGTAGTCCTCTGAGGAGTCTCATTTTAAAGACTAGCAAAACAAGGAACAAAAATCCAGAGACTTTCCCAACACTTTAGAACTTTGCATGTATTGCATTTACTGCCAGAATCTATTGTTTTTATATTCCCAGTGAGAGAAGGCAAGGCAGTGGGGGGAGGGGGGAAATCACGGGGAACAATGTGAACTCTAAAACTTTCAAACATAAGTAAAATGTGAAAATGAAACAGACAACAATATTTCTAATACATGTAACATCGATTGAAAAATCTGGATGAACTATTTCCCTAAGAATAAATACTCATCCCTGAAAATAAATGTACTTCCCTCAGTGTTGTCTCCGCAAAACGAATATCCGGCACATGAGCTGGGAGGAGTTCGGCTCTCTTTGTAAAAGTGGCTTTCCTCATGGTTGTGAGAGTGTACTTCTGTGCGTGGTAAAGCTCGATACACTTACTACTAACCACCATGTCTTCATAAAATTGAATTCTTTGCACTCCAAACAGATTGGCTCTCTGTGTTCCCAGTCTCAGTAAATGGCACTCAGTCATTCAAGACAAAAATTCTAGTCTCATCCTATCAAATTAAATTCCTTCAGGACAGAGTTTAAACTCCTCAGCGTCAAAAGCTCCTTCATGATCTGCCTCATCTCCTGACACTTCTCTAGATTTGCCTGTAGGTCCTGCCATAATAAGCCACTTCACATGTCCTTATACTGCTACCTCCATGCCTTTGCACATGCTATGGAGCTCTTTCCAGGGCAGCCTTATGCCACGCTCATCTGGCTAATTCCTAATTCCTACGAATATGCAAGACTCAGTGGAAGTTATTCTGGGAAGCCTTTCTCAAATCCTAAAGTCTCAAGTAAACAGTGCTTTAGGTTCTGCTTACCCTGCAACACCTCCTCACCATGATGGCCCAAGTGTTAATTTCATCTCACCCTTAACATTAGATCAAGGTTATCCCACAGAATTTTCTGCAGTGATGGAAATTATCTATACTGGTGCTAATACAGTAGCCCCTAACCACAGAGAGCTATTGAGTGCTTGAAATGTGACTAGTTTGGAGGTAGAGATGTGACTGACTGGCAGAATGCTTGCCTAGAACATGCAAGGCCCTGGATTCCATCCCTTAGAACCACAAAACAAAAACAGAAAACAAAACCTTGCAAAATGTGGCTAGTTAAACGAAGGAGCTGTTTCTTGTTTTTTTTGTGTTTATTTGAACTAGAGATTTAACACAGGGGTACTTTACCATTGAGGTACATCCTCAGCCCTTGTTAATTGTTTTTTTATTTTTTATTTTTATTTATTTATTTATTTTTTTTTTTTGAGATAGGGTCTCTCTAAGTTGCTTAAGGACTTACTAAATTGCTGAGGTTGGCCTTGAATTTGTGATCCTCCTGTCTCTCCAGGTGCTGGGATTACAGGCATGTACCAACACACCCAGCTTGGTGGAACTGTATTTTTAATTTTATTTAATCTTAATTATCTAAATTTAAATAGCTATATGCAACCAGGGGCCATGATATTGGACAATGCCATTCTAGGGAGGTTGTCAACTCTTCAGATAGAACCATGCTTGTGTCTGTATCCATGGTACCTACCACAAGACCTGGCAGAGAGTAGGATTCACTGTTTGTTGAAAGAATAAGTGTATAGATATCTATAAATGTTTCTTATATATTGCTAGAAAGTGATTTCACCCAGTACTCTAAGCATTCTAGATCCCTATATCAAATTTTGTCCAAACTCAGTCACATTTTATAAAGAACACCTCATTAACTAACATGGAAAAAAGCCCTCAGCAAATCACTCACTTCTCAGGGCATTCATCTTCACAATCACTCTTAAATGACTTCCAGATGACTTCTGAACAAATGGTTATGTTGTTTTATGAAATTTTACAATAGTCATGGCATGACATTTGGGAATGTCAGAATCAACTACATTGTTTTATAAAGAAAAAACCAGACTTTTACCATGTGTATATTAATATGGAAAATAAATTCTTTTGAATGCCTAAAAGTATTGCCAGAGTACTAAAAATTATTTTGGATTTTTTTTTTTTTTTAAATATCACTTAGCTTTCCTAACTAAATTTATTTTGGAAATTCCATACCATATTTGGAGAAGGTGTACTACCTTGGTTTGATGGACTTTTTTACTGTGATAGGATACAGAGAGAACATGACCTACCTACAAAGACCTAGTAATCCAACTCAATTTGGTTCCAATTAAAAGCCTCAATTGACAGAATTCATGAGGTTGACATATGCTTGGTCATTTGAGATCTTATGAAATCCAAGATGTGAACTTCACAAAGCAGAGATTAGCCAGATTTGACTCCATACCCAGCTCTCCACTATAAATCCCTTAAAGGATAACTGGCAATCAAAGGTATCAATGAAGGTGGTCTGCACACAGTGGACCCCATCCAGAAAGAGGGGAACTTCTCTATTCCCTGTCTGGTCCATCACACATCCCACAGAATTTGTACAATGGCTAAATAACCAATTGTTAGTGCCCTTTCATTACATAATTACTTCTGTAATGAGAGACTAATCCTAAAGCCTAAAACTATATGTGAAATAGAATAGAAGAGGGAAAGCATCCTAAAGCTTGATTAGGAGGTGAAAGTGTAGGCTTCAAATGACAGGTCACTGCTTTTTAACTCAATTTAAAAATTTAACCAAGAATAACATTATTACAAAGTAATTAATGTTCACTATAGGAAAAAATATAGAATGTCAAAGATGACATTTCATATGTATTCCACTGCTTTTTCTCCCATGCATTTCTAAAATGGTAAAATAAATATTAGCTAGCATTTATACAACACTCTGTATCGTGTTTTGTCCTAAACAATTAACATACCTTAATTCATTCCGTCTTCACCAGAATACTATAAGGGAGGGATTATTATTATCATTCAACCTTATAAACAAAGAAATTCAACAGAGACAGGCTAAGTAATCTGACCCAGCTCACAAACCTGTAAGTGACAAATAATCTCTCTTCAATTTTTGCTCTGGAAGCATTATGTTCAACTAAGTAGTGTAGGAAGAAAAAAAATTCTTAACTTTCTAAAATCTTTAACTGCTATTTCAATATTCTGTGAGAAACAGAGTACAACCTATGTTTCTTATTTGATTCATATTCTGTGTTCTAGGGGAGAGGCTGAGATAAGACAGGAGACATACACTGACTTGGATCTGATACTCAATAGTGGGACTGTGTGATGCAATCTGAATATGAATTTAGATTCCTTCAGGGCTACACCTTCTTGATGTTCCTAGTATCAAACTGTCACCTTACTACCTTCATTAACTTGGTCTCTAAAAAACTACATTAATTTGATCCAAGTCTGATTTAGTTTATTCACTAGGATTCCTTTGGGGCGGGGGACATGTGCTGGGGATTGAACCCAGGACCTTGTGCATGTAAGGCAAGCACTCTACCAACTGAGCTATATTCCTAGCCCTTTTCATCAGGATTCTTAAAGTATAATACATACTTTCCAATTTTTTGAAAATCAGAAGTATGTATTTTAATTACTGACTTCAAAAACATGTTCAGAAAGCAGCAAAATGGAGATTAAAACAAACCAAAAACTTTTTTTTCCACAATGCAAACTGTTAAATCAAAAATGTGAGGTATAACTGACAAGTTCAGAAACCTACTTAAAGGTACACTTAGAGACCTGGCCAGTGTCCCATGCCTTCAACCCTACCCTCAAAGGTCACCTGCAAATGTCCAAGGGGCTCTATAATCAGTTTCCTGCTCTCTTCTCACATGCTGTCAGAGCTGTCTGTTGCATCATGACCCTGAAACACTTTTTGTTATTTTTTTATGGTTCTGTTACCCATACAGCAACGCCTTTGGCAGCAAAGGTAATTATGCGGCAGCCTTGTTATCTCAGGATAACACTGTAATTAACTTGTGTCACTGCAGCACTCATGGTTATAATAATTGCAGCCAAAAAGGTCCTATGGAAGTAGCAGTTTTTGGTTCTGGTTTTTAAAAATAACTTCAGTAATTATACTGCTTTAAAAAAATCAAGTTTGTTTCCCCCTAGAAAAATATGATTTCCTTTGTAAAAAGCCCACTGAAACTAAGCTATTTGAATGTTTCCAGCAGAAAATATTAGGCTACCTCTGTAATGAAAGGTCTCAAAGAGAATAGGGATGAACATATTCAAAAACATTCCTCAGAATAATACTTACAGCTCTTCTAGAAAAGGAAAGTTCTTAAATGCATCCTCTGGTAATTGCGTAATGTTGTTCATACTGATATCCCTGAAAAACATAAAGTTAAGAATATTGTTAACTAGGTGGTTAAAATGTTTAATTTAATAGAAAACTAATTCTGTGCTGAAATTTTGTAAACAAGCAAAATAAAAAAAAATGAGCATAGAAGATGTAAGGAATGCTCATAATTCGGCTTTAGAATACCATGCTCAGAAAACATAGAAAGTTAAGTATTTCATTATAATTTCAGTATAATTTGTCTAAATTATAATTTAGAAAAATATCCAGATACTGGAATACTTCCCTTTAAATGTTCTTAGGAAAAAACTGTCTCAAGCTACAAGTGGGTCAGTGTGGCTTCCCAGTGCTCTGGTATTCGAAATATTGGACCTGATCAAAATTAGCAAATAGACACTGTAGGACTTGATCTAATAGAGTTGCAGGCCTCAGTAGCGTCTGGATTTACTGTCAGGGACTTTAAAAAAAAAAAAAAAAAAAAAAGTCCTAGTTGTTTCTCAGTTACATTTTCTTTAAAACCTATAAAAGACCTCCAGGTAAGAGTTATAAGTGGATTTCATTTTTAGCCTATGAACAGATGCAGGCTAAAGACAAGTGCATACATGATAGGTATGCAGTTCACTTCCAGTTTTCCCTCAGAGCGTCAGCAGAAAGAAGAGAACTCGCTCAACAATATAACTTTGTTATTAACTAGGTGAAAGAGCTAAAAAATACTTTATTAACCATCCCTCTCCTCCTTGGCAGCTGCTTTTGAACTGACTTTCTCTTGCATATGCCACCTCATATCAAGACCATGAAAGACAGGTTAAAGCAGTCTCATAAGGGAAGGTCACAGAATGTACTGGGTCAGCTTAGCAGCCTTCTTGAGCTTCCTCTGCCTCTTATCTGGGGTCTGACCTGTGGTTGAGCCTCAGGTCTCTCTTTTGCAGAAATCACCATGAAAGTTTAAATGTGGAACATTTCCATTACTAGATTATATGCATTGATAAAAGGAGGCAGAAGTCAGCTAACAACAGTAATATATTTGTTTTCATCAATTTGGTCAGGTAAAATCTTTCTTTTCTTTTTTTTTTCTTTGTACCAGAGATTGAACCCAGCAGTGCTTAACCACTGAGAAATATCCCCAGTCCTTTTTTATATTTTATTTTGAGACAGGGTCTCACTGAATTGCTGAGGCTGGCTTTGAACTTGTGATCCTCCTGACTCAGCCTCCTGAGTCACTGGGATTGCAGGCAGGTGAGCCACTGTGCCTGGCAAGTAAAATCTTTTTGAGATCGAAAAAGCTTCAGTACTTCAACAAATAAATCCCATTTTACCATCATTCCTCTCAATAAAATTCAGAAGTGGAATTTGCCTCCCTTATTACTATCCTTTCCCAAAGCAGGTCTGGAAAACTTCTTGGCTTGGTAATAACAGGAACAGCACAGGAGCAAACTCAGCAGGAGCAGTAGCCAGTAACACGGAATCAATGCTCCAAGATAAGACTGCACAAAAAATCTCACTTTGTCAATGGGGAAACTGAGGCTTACTGCAGTAAAATAACCTCCCCAGAGTTGTTCAACAGTGATATTACAGGAAATGAGAACTCCAAGGACCATGATCTTAACTGCAAATTAAGAGTCTTCTTTTTCTTTTTTTTTCAAATCCTAGGATTCTCTTCAGGGGTAGACAAGATATAAAGTAAAAGCTTAATCAGTGGTAGAATGCGTACAAAGTCCTGAGTCAAAACCTTAACACCAAAAAAAAAAAAAAAAAAAAAAAAAAAAAAAATCAGAAGGAATAGCGCCCCCAAGACGGTGGCATAATCATCAATGAATCTCAGGAAGTACACTTTTTGCTTGACAGATGAGAAGAGAAAGAGAAAGAGAGAGGGGGGAGAGAGAAAGAGAGAGAGGGGGGCATTTGTTTTTACTAATTAATGAACCAAAGTTCATAAAATTTCTCTGAGCAAGAACTTCCCTTTAGATGAATCTTCTGACCACACAGATCCACAAGCATTCCAAAATTTCATATCCTTGAAAACAACTCAAGTTCTACAAAGATAACTTAAAAGAAAACCAAAATTAATATGCTTCTCCAGGTTTTGTTTGTTCGTTTGTTTGGGTACCAGTGATTGAACCCAGGTTACTTAACCACTGAGCCACATTCTCAGTCCTTTTTATTTTCTATTTTGAGACAAGGTCTTGCTAAGTTGCTTAGAGTCTCACTAAGTTGCTGAGGCTGGCTTTGAACTTGGGATCCTCCTGCCTCAGCCTCTGGAGCTGCTGGAATTATAGACATGCCCCACCATACCCAGCAGGACTTGTTATTTTTAAATAGCAGGCCCCAATATTATTTTAGCCAGCAAAATCTAGAGAAGGGGAAAGGAATCTATTTCTCACAAATACTTGGACAAGATACAGGAGAAATAGCAAAATAAGGATGAGAAAAAGCAGGATCAGCTCCTACCACTGAACACTCGACCATGGTAGGTTCCTGGGACTCAGTTTGCTCATCTGTAAAATGAAGGGGCTGAGCCAATGGCTTAGCTGGCTTTCTGGCCTGACATTACATTCTTTTATGATTCACCTTTTTCTGTAGTTTTTTCAGAGGGGCACACCCTTTCTGATGAAATAGATGAAGTTCATTTTATAGAATATTTCTGAACAATTTATCAGAATATAAAATGTAAAGACTATTAGTTTTCCTTTATAAAACTACTGAGTCACTCCTGCTGGAAACACATTTGGCCTTAACCAATAAAATCATTCTTAAGTATACAACAAAATTTTTAATTATATTGAGAGACAAAGCAATAATCTGATATGAGCAAACAGTGATTCTGCAAAATATCACACAATATTGGTGCTTATTAGTCATTCCAATAAAGGAAAGGAAAAAAATTCAACAATAATTTATTGCTTTACAAAATGAGGCACTCCATAGTTTTCTCTAAGCTTGGCACACCTCAGTTCAGGTATCAGAAAAACTGATTAACTGCTTCATCAGGAAAAAGGTCTGGAGAGAACTGATTAATTGCCTCACCAGAAAAAGACACATAATTAGAGACCATTTATGCCACACCGTTCTCTGCATTCCAGTTTTTAAAAACCCACTTACACATATGTAATTCTCATTTTTTTCCCTTCAGAGTAACAAGACATAACAGGTAGTTTTGCTGTGAGCTCTAAGTGCAATTAGTGGATTCCATATTTACAAACTAATACATGTTGAACATACAAATTTTGTTTCAAAGCTTCAGATTTGGAAGCAATACTTATTTCCAATATTTTCTACATTTCATATATTCAAAGAGGTTACTTCACTGTAGATGTTTCCCTTCATACCTTCTGGGTTTCAATTACAAAACATTTATGAATAAACTAAAAAATAGGTGTGTGTTGTGGGGGGTGGTATGCTACAAGATATTATCTCCAGAGAAGCTCTGGAAACATGTGGTTACAGAGTATAAGGTGGGTGGGTACTCATTTAAAATAATGAGGGCTAATGGCGATAAACAATCTACAGACAGTCTTAAGAGTAAATTCTAGACCTGACATCACCAACACCACAAGAGAATCCAAGGTACTCAGACTTCATAAATAAAAGGTTAGAAAGGATGCTGGGAGTGATGAGTTAAACCGTAACAATTCACAAATGGAAGCTCTATGCCAGTAATTACAAATACAGGAGACTCAGGAGCCACATAAGTTATTAAAACACACAAGTAAAAGAAAGTTGCTTAGGAAATTTTCGGCTGGAAGATGCTCCTACAAATCAGTACCTTCAAATTCACATAAGCAATGTGATCTCACTGGCAACATTAGTAATTAAACTCAGTAATTCGCCTTTCTGGATTCCTACCAAGAAATAAATATAACAGAAAACACAACAACAAAAAAATCATTCAAGGTCAGAGCACTACCAACTTATAAACAACTCTGAAGGGCAATTTCAAGAGAGCTGGACTTGCACAATCTGTACAGACTTTAGAGCCAGACAGGCATGGATTCACTAGTACCAGTGTGAACTTTGGATTTCTGTTCATCTCTCCTGAGCCCTGACTTCTTCATCTGTAAAGCAGAGGCAGTAGTAACTGAACATTGTAGATTGCTGTAAAGATCATAAAATGTCAAGTCACATATAATAAGATCCCCTGTAGTAGACATTAACTTATTTCACTACCACATGACTTCAGTGGAAGAGATAGGACCGAGGAGGCCCAGCATCACACTGCTTTGGTGACCTTCCCAGAAAAAAAATTACTTTTACAAAAGAGAAATTATAAATGCTGCAGAAGAACTACAGCAAAACAACTGTTCCTAAATACTAAAGGAAACTCCAGGAGCTAAAAGAGGTCAGGCTGGAAGAGCCTTTCAAGATCATATGCTTGATTTAAAAAAAAAAAAAAAAAGTTCAAGCCCAGTGATTGACAGTCATGCACTCTTCAATAAAGAGAAATTACATTTTTATAGTAAATTTTTAGAAGAATGAGGAAAGACAGAACCCATAGACTCCATTCTCAAAAAGATTAGGATGGCTTCAAGCAATTTAATGATAATGCTGGGGTAGAAACTAGAATTTTTGCTTAGAATTTTTGTAGCGGGCACCTTTTCTATACAAATTTGTTTTCATAACAGATTTCTTTATAGTTAGAGCTCAAGATACACCAACGAGGACAGAGCATGGGTCTGCATTTCGTACCTACACAGCATAATACTCTCAACCTTTACCAGAGATCAGAAATAAAAGAGTTCAAACCTGAATGCTCAAATATCAGCAATCACTGATTTCAACACTAAGATTTAAAGTGTCCAATTGTTTAATTAAAACTGACAAATCTCCCCAGTGGTTAAACTCTCATCTTTTTACCCCGTAAAATTCACTAATGCAAAGAAAAGATCATGTTTCAACAAGGCACCTTTTAAAATCCCTGTAAAACGCTTGCTAAGGGAACCTAACCTGTCTGCAGATGGCCTAGCGTGTACCACTGCAGACTCTGTCATAGCATCCTCTCAGGGTCTGGGCCTTCTGCCACAGAATTATTTCATTTTTTATTCTGTGACTGGCCCGGTGTTATCTTAATTTGAATAAACCCTGTTATTTGTGTTAGATAAAACTGTACTGCTACTGCCATGTTGCTGATTATATCTCAAATATTACCTAGCAGATTAAAAAGTCACTGTATTACATACAGGTTCTAGGGAACATGGAATTCTCTAGAAGGAGAAAATGGTGACAGTGTCCTTAAACTCAAAAAACATGCTGATAATGACGAAACACTAATCCTTTCCCAGTGACTTTTCCAGGGTCTCTAGTAATCAACCATAAATTTCAGGCCAATTTCCAGCTAACAGATGTCTACAGTATGACCAAAAGTAAAAAACTAAAATTAATTTTGAAAAATGCCTCCACTGGAACAAATCTGAAGGAAAGGACTCTCTCATCATCAAATTTCTAGCCAAAGCTTATTAAGAGTTTAATTTCTGACACTATTCCACATCTTTGAGCAAGTCATCTTTTTCTCTCTACAGTTTCTACAATCACAAAAGTAACCTATATTCATTGCTTTTTTAAGAACTGAAATATGGAGAAAACCATCCACTATTATGAATACCCATAGACAACCATTGCCATATGTTATGGGTATCCTTACAGATGCTTTGTCTACAAGCACAAAACCATATAATTCTGAAGATTCCTAAGATTATTCACATGCAAAATGAATATTTTTTTTCTTTCTTTTTTTTCAGTACTGGGGACTGAACCCAAGTCATCACACATGCTAGGTAAGTGCTCCACCATAAACTATACCCACAGTCCTTCTCATTTTAATTTTGAAAAAGGGTCTCACTAGAGACCAGGTTTGCCTTGAACTTGATGATCTTCCTGCCTCAGCCTTCCTCCCAAGTAGATGGAATTATAGGCATGCACCATCATCCACCATATGTAGCTTTAAAATACTTTTTTTTTTTTTTTTTTTTTTTTTTTTTGGGTGCTGGGGATTGAACCCAGGGCCTTGTGCTTACAAGGCAAGCACTCTACCGACTGAGCTATCTCCCCAGCCCCTAAAATACTTTTTAATAAAAGTGTGAATATTAAAGTCTAATATATAATGATGCTCTCATGGGATGGGAACATTTTGCTGTTGAAGGTAAAAACAAGATCATGTTGCAACATTCAATTAAATATAACTTTTGAAAAAGTGCACGATTTCATTTTTAAAACAAAAATAATAGCCACATATCCAAGAAGACGCTGTTCTTCCCTCTGCAAAAATGGGACCAAGACAATACGTGCGCCATTTTAATCAGACTCTGCTCCACAGATATTTTTATGACACCACATGTTTTAGCACTTCTAGAATCCAACTAGATGTCGCAAAGGACAGCCTTCTAATATCTTGTGCAACATTTCTACAGTGAACAGTTTAGGGCAGCTGTATAAACTGGCTCTGTGCTATCTGGCATCTTCCTTGGTATTTCAAGCACGATGGCTCAGTGCTTTCCAGTGAAAGGAATCCAAATCTTGCTTCTTTGCAGTCTTTGAATCCTTACAAGGATAGCTACCACAACCACCATATTGACACTTAAAAATAAATTCTACAGAGAAAAGTGATCAACTTGTGCTGGGTGCGGTGGTGCATGCCTAGAATCCCAGCAGCTTGGGAGGCTGAGACAGGAGGATTTTGAGTTCAAAACCAAAAAACTTAATGAATAAAAATTATCAATTTATAAAGCCCTTGTGTGAGATTACTTGAATATATTAAATATATGATTCTTCTAACAACTCAGAAAGGTTAAAGAATATGCCTGCTTCAAATCTTAAAAAATATAAAAATAATATAATTTCTGCTGTCAGAGATAAAGATCACTTTATGATCACCTACTTTTATGGATTAAAATAATTTTAACACCTTTTAGAATTTTTCTATTAAAGACTTTCAAAATTGAATTGCCTTTGTTAAGAAAATAAAAAAATAAAAATAAGACTGAGGAAATATTTGCAAAACACATATCAGATACAGGATTTGTATTATAATATAGAAGAACCCTCAAAATCAATAACAGGAAAACAAACCAATTTTTTAAATGGGCAAAAGATTTGAAAAGGTACTTCACCAAAGAATATACACAAATGGCAAGTAAGTGCATAAAAATGTTTAATATTAGTAATTAAGACAATTCAAATTAAACCACATTATTAGAAAGGCAGAAATTTTAAAAAATAAAAACTGACAATACCAAGTGCTAATGAGGATGTGGAACAACTCAAACTCAATACACTGTTGGAGACAAAGCAAAATGGTGAAATAACTTAAACAGTTTAGTAGTTTTTCATAAAACGAAGCATACACTTATGACCATATGACCCAGCAATCCTAGGTCTAAATAAACGTAATTGCCAAAACCTAGAAACAATCTAAAAACCTACCCACTGGTGAATGGATAAAGAAATTCTGTGTATCTTTTCAATGGAATATTACCCAGCAATCAAAAGGACCAGGTTACTGTTACAAACAAGGTGAATGAATCTCAAAGCAGCCAGATGCAAAAAGTGAACCTATAGTGACAGAAACCAGATCAGCAGTGGCCAATAGCTAGAGAGTAGTTTTGGAAAAGGTTAGCTACAAAGGGACATAATAACATTTTCTGAGGTGGTAAAATTGCTTTATATTTTGATTTTGGTAGCAATTATATGATTGTGCAGTTTTTCCAAAGTCTTAGAATTACATATCTAAAAATGAAAATTTGCCTATAGAATTTAAGCCACAATACCTGTTTTGTCTTTTTGTAAATGAGAGTGTATACAATGTATCTCCCTACATCCCTCACTTAGGAAAAAATAATTCATCTAGAGGTCCTCTCTCTAAGCCCTACCTAAAATTAAAAAAAAAAAAAAAAAAATGCAATGGAGAGCACCAGCCTGAGAATCAGGAAAGCCAGGGCATTTTTTTGTTTGTTTGTTTGTTTGTTTTGATTTCTATCAACTCGCAGCAGGACATTGGGCCCAGCCTGTTCATTCTCTCCTTATTGAGCACCTGAGTCCTTATTGCTTCTGACTCCTGGAGCACATGAAACATAGCGTCTACCCTCAAGAGCTTTAAATAGTAGTGGAGAGATAATGACAAAACAAGTAAATGTCACAAAACACATGGCCCAACAAGGGAATATGATCCAATCAGACCTGAAGCTCAAGAAATAAAAAAATGTATAAATGCATTCTACTGTCATGTACAACTAATTAGAACAAATAAAATTTAAAAATTAAAAATAAAACAAGAAAGCCTTCCAGCTGGATACAGGCACACAAGTCTGTAATTCCAGCTACTGGGAAGGCTGAGGCAGGAAGATCACATGTTCAAAGCCAGCTGGGCAAATTAGTGAAAACCCGTCTCAAATTAAAATAGATGTGTGCATGTATGAATATGTAACAGCACATCCTATCACTATTTACAACTATAATGCACCAATTAAAAAAATGTAGAAAATTTTTTTAAAAAGAGGTCTGAAGGATATAGCTCAGTGATAGAGCACCCCTGGGTTCAATCCCCAATACCAGAAGAAAAGAGAAAGCCTTCCAGTAGGGCTCTTGTATGCATTAGAAAGGACAGATATTACTTTATAGACAGTTGTTATTTTGATCTGTGGCCTCACATATTTCACTGGCAATGTTTCTCAACAAAAAAGGCAATTAGCATATTGAACAGGGCAATTCTTCATTATTCATAACCATCGTGTTCACTAGGGTGTTTGGCATAAATGGCCCCCAGCACACTAATCCAGTGCAACTACTCCGAAACACTTAGCTTAGTAGCATGGAGAGGGACATGAAATCTATTCAGCATGTGGCAAAATTTTAAAAAAGAAATACAACGAACAGCTAATATCCAAGTTAAGTGCATCACATGTAAGTATTGTTTCATGACAATTATTTAGATGTCTATATCATAAAGTATATATTTTGTATATAGTATGCACATACTTAAATAAATGTGTATGGTCATGAAGTAAAATATAGTCCACATTTATGACTCAAAAAAAAAAAAAAAAGGAAAAAGGAGAAAGGAAAGCCTCTGAACTAGACATCTGGTATCCTGGGGGATGAGTGGGGGCTTCTTGGAAGAGGGACTATCTTGTGTGAAAGTGTGGCCAAGGAGATAAAACCATTAAGGAATTAGAGAACTAGGAGCTGTATGGCCAAAAAAGATAAGATCCTGAAGGAATCCAAGCACGGTACGCAGTACCGCTACAAATGACCCAAGCAGCTACCTGGAGGAGCAGAGAGTGTACCCCCAAGGCACCCTATGTGGCCTTCAGGAATCAGAACTTCCCTTTGAGAGCACAGAGGGCTGCCAGTGTTTAAGCAGGTCAGGTTTGCTACAGAAAGATCATTCTGGAAGTCATACAACAATGGGGCTTGGAAGAAGAATCCAGCCTCTCTGAATTTCAGCCTTCTCTAGCATAAAATATTTTATACTCACTAAGTTCTAAGGCCCCTTCCAAATCTATCATTATGACTCCTACTTTGGCATTCTTGATCCTGCACATTCCTTGCATAATTAGTAGAAAATAAGAAACCCTCAGATTCATGTTTTTCCTCTCTGTGTAGGCACATTTGCTGGTGTTAGCAAATGTGTGAATGAGTACAGACTTAAACATACCCCCTTCAGAATTACAGGAGTTCAGCAATTAACAAGGACGCATGACTTCACTTTTAAAGGTAATATTTTATGCTGTCATTGTTTATGTTCTTGATGAAGCAATACAGTCTATGAGACACTGAAGGGTGTGTTCTTTGGGGAGATGCAAAACCCTACAAGGTAGAGGAGAGAGAGAACAAAACACCAGTATGTAAATATCACAAGGAAATCGTGTGTGGCTTACACACCACAGTGTTCAAAGGGAAACTTTAAGAAATCAAACTAGTTAGGCTAATTCAGTATTTTTTGATAGCAAAACAAGTTTGGCTTCTTTTTTGTTTTTGTCTCTTTTAACAGAAAGTAGTATTCAAGTGTGAGATAAAGAGAAAAACATAAAAAGCTCTAATTCTGGAGCAATGTTTATTAAATGGCAAAGAAAAATGAATGCCAAAGACACAAAGAACATTACTTTCTACAATTTGAGCAAGTATCGTACCATCTGGCATCACATGGAACAGATAAGGGGTCGACTACAATATTCCCTGTTTTCTTCCTATCTAACGGGTGTTCTCAGGCATTCTTTGGGTGTCAACAGCTGTTCTGGTAACCCTACGATGACAAAACAGTGTTCATTACCAGCCAAGACACACAGACAAAATGCTATTTCAATAGTCCATTTAACATCAACAAGAAGTATTGTAAGGATTATCGTCTGGGCAGATTGGAAACACTCAATTACTTCATCCTCGCAGACAAAATGCACTATTCATAAAGAAACCAATCCAACAGCATGTATTATGGTAAATATTCTAATTAACTAAATGGTCTATGTTTTATTATGGCTACACTTATTAACAGGACTAATAGGAAAACATTACTTCATGGTCCTTGCCTTCAAACATGCACACCCACAAAAACTTCTGTTTAGATGTGTATTTTTTAAACTTCAGTTCGCAACCAATTAATGGGTTGTGAAATCATTTTAGTAGGTCATAGCCAACTTAAAAAAAAAAAAAAAAAAAAAAAACCAAGATAGGAAAGAACAGAACAGTAAAATGTCAGAATGTATCAAATGTAACAAAGGTAAGCAGCATTTCAGAAAATTTTGTTTCAGCATGTGTGCTTTCTCTATTCTGACTGTAAACTCTGAATTTCCTGGTTAGCCTCAAGCTTGCCCCAGTTTGTGAAACACAGCCAGGAGTTCAAGGAATCAGCTAGTCAAACCAAGTACTTCTTTTTCTTCTATCTAAACTGAGTCAGAATTAAAACTATAGCTTTCCCAGCACCATGAGCTTGTCCCAATCAATTTAGTAACCATCAATGTCTCCCTTTTCCTTTGTCTGTACCCTAGTTCTTTCATATTTAGAGACATCAGCTCTCTGAAATGGACAAGAACAGTATGAGAGAATGCCACTGAGATCCATGGAGTATTTAAAAGACTTTGGTGTATTACTTCCATCTGTTCCAACAGAAGTGGTGATAAGCTGAGCCAGCTAAATTTCTACTCTGCTACCCTATGTATAAATGTTTGTAAATACCTTGACAAAGTCCTGACTAGATAAGGTAATGATTTTAAGGTTAAAAACAAAATAAGCAAAATGCACAAAAAAACCTGCACTCCAATAAATTCCTTCTATCACCTCACCTCAAATCCACAAGGAGCCTCCCAATAAGCAATGCTTGTACATCCAAGAGCAGCTCTAATATCCAAGACACTGAGGCAACAACCTTGTTATGTTGAGGCAAGAGGAAAATTTTAAATGATGAGGCCATCTATACCCTGGAAGGCCAGCTGCCAACGGTCCCGGCCTAAACCCAAAGGCAGGCACACTCTGGGATTTCACCATTCCCATAATGCAGGCTTGTGGGGCAATCACTTCCCTTCAGGGCAGGAGGCATGCAAGACACCCCTCCCAGACACAGGCACACACACATGTGCACACGCACACACACACACACACACACACACACATACACGCACACATACCCTAGCACATTCTCCCTTCTCTCCTCTGCTCTGATGGCCATTTTTTAAAAAGCTTATAAAATGTATTCTATCCTTAAAGGAATGACTCAAAATTATAACTGGGATGACTCAATCATTTCTGTTAACTATTATGACAACAGACATTGATAATGACGGTTTATAAAAAGTCATTGAAGATATTCCCTTGGGAATGACTTACTACTCATTAAAATCATTAATGAGTTATTCAGTATAGAAGAGGCTATGTAATCAAGTCACAACGTCCTGAATCTTGGGAAGCAAAAATTCTCAAACCCAGTTTGTAATACTCCTGGACAGTTCCGTTTGTGACAAGTCTTTTGAGTTCTAAAAAGTTCCGGAAAACAAAAACTTAATTACTTCTAATTTTTGCAATTGATATGGATCACTTGGTTCTTTCTTGCTTGCTCTAGACAGAAAACCATGTGTTACCAAGAAATTTCCATAATAAGAAAAAAAGAGATACACAAATTTCAAGGCAGCACCTTGTTTTCTGTCCAGGGAAAGAATAATGGGAGTTCTTGCTTCTTGACATTCATCTAAGAAATGCTCTCAAATCTGTAGTTGACTTGATGTTTTATTGAAACAGTTTGTGTTTCTAAACTGGTAATCAGAGAAGAAATGTCTTAGAAAACAAACTCTGAAAAGTAAAAGAATACCTAATCCCCCCAACATCCAAAAAAACTAAGTACATACCTCTGATTCATACACACACACACACACACACACACACACACACACACACAGACACACACACACGACCTTAATCATAATAAAAGAATATAAGATTAGAAGTTCAATTCAGATACATATAGTAATTGCGCAATTCCAGTTAGCCTGGTACAATACCAGTCTATACTTTTGTCCTAGCATAAATATTAATAGTGTGCCCTTTCACTCTCAAAGCTGTCCTAGCTTGAGGGATTAATAAGTCAATCATTCCACTGATGGCAATAGGTATGGCCAAACTATGTTGGATGGATTGTGATGGGAAGTGATGGATGTTTGAGTTTGGATTACCTTGGGGAGAGGCTTAAAAAAAAAAAAAAAAAAAAAAACTAACTTCTCCTCTATATGATGTTATAATGGTAATAATAATATAACAGACCTACATTTATAAAGTATCTGAAGAATTCGTCAACATCTCTTGGATAATTTCCTGCTCATTTGCCTGGACCCTGTGCTCCATTAGGGTAGGTCTGAGTTTTGCTTACTGCTGTATGTCAAGCCTCTATCACAATCTTTGATCATAGTATCTATTGAGTGAATGATGTCCCAGGCACTGCATTAAATGTTTTACATAGTAATTACATTATAGGCTCAGTACTTCCAAAAAAAAAATGCTTAGCAATTTCTCCAACTCTCTAAAGGAAGTCAAAGGCCTGGTTGTAGGAGGAAGGACATATAAAATCTCTATTTTGCAAGTGATACCTAATCTGCTTCTGGGATAAACACTCAAGAATACAACATTTCTCAAGAACAGCAAAGAGCACCAATAACAAGATTTCCTCCCACAGCTATCACTATAACCAAATAATAACCTTACATGCAAACACATTTGGAGAAAAGCAAGAAAAGAGAAAGATTTTCATTTAAATATAAGTTTACTGGACTTAAAATAGCTTGGAAGGAATGATGTAAAATTGGATTTCAGTAAAACTAATTTTTCTTCCTCAGAATTTCAAAATACAGGCTATGTCCTATAAATAGCACCTCAAAGAACCACTGAACTAGAAAGCATGATGGTTAAGAGTTTCCTGCAAAAGCCAGACCCACAGCCTACTCACTCACTAGCTGTATAACCCTGTGCAAGTCCCTTAATCTCCCTGTGCCTCAGTTCCTACAAGTGTAAACAGGGATAACAATCTGATTTCAGAAGGTGGCTGCAAAGATTAGATGACATGACTTCTGACCAATGCTTGGTCACAGCCCTCGTAGCACAAAGTCAGCTACTATAATTTTGTTCTATTATCATCACCACCCAATCACCATCTAATCTAACCAACTATATCATTTTAATAATGAGGCAGCTGAGATCCGGGAGAGTTAAGTAATTAATAAATAAAACGATCAAGATCAGAATCCAAATGATAATCACAGTCTGGGACTCTCTACTACTTTAAGCTGTAGTGTGCTACAGTTATGTTTTAGAAACAGAATTTGGGAAAACAATTTCCCCAGAAAGAATGGGTCAAATGGTGCTTAGACTCAGGCTTAGGTTAGAGTTAGTTGAACCTCTCACTGTAGCCAAATGAATGAATTGTTACAAAAACCTCAAAATGAGCAACAAACAGTATTATCTGCACTTAACCAAGTAATTGCATGGAGTCTTTTCTTACTTATGAAGAATACTGGTCCTTGAAGGAGCTTAATGAGTCTAAAGTGAGATAAAATTTCTAATGTGGGATTCTGGATATCTTTAAAAGGTATTATACACAGCTTTCATGGTTATTTTGTTTTGTCTTGTCATTGTTTTAGGGTTTTGTTTTGTGTGGTTTAGGGGAATCAAACCCAGGGTCTCTCAGATACTAGGTGAGTTATACCACTGAGTTACCTCTCCAGAGCTTTTCAAGGTTATTAATCAACAAATCTTTATTGGAATGATAAGTAAAATATTCTCTCTGATCTTGAGTGTAGAAATAAATAGCTGTGTTCAAGAGACAGCCAGGAAAAGGGGTACAGGAAAGAGCCTCCAGAAGCTAGAGAACAGCTTGCATGAAGGTATATCCAGGGGACAGAGCCATCAAGGGAAGAGCAATAGACAAGCCTAACTGGGATAGGAGGCACACATGGGCACACCGGAGGCTGGGGTTGTGAACAACTTATAAACATACTGAGGATTCTGTATGAAGAGGTTTGTGGGATGGAACAAGAAGCTACAGATGATTTTTGGGGGGGGGGGGCAGGGGACACTGGGGATTGAACTCAGGAGCACTTAACCACTGAGCCATGAGCCACATAAAAAAAGAAAAAAAAAAAAAAAAAAAAAAAAAAACCCAGCTCTTTTTACATTCTGTTTTTTATTTTGAGATAGGTTCTCCCTAAGTTACTGAGGACCTCACTAAATTGCCAAAGTTACAGATGATTTTTAAAGGAACATAAACAAGGCTGTTTTACAAAGAAGTACTGGTGGATAGGCACAATTTCCCCATTCCCTACTTCTTCTTTACCACTACCTTTACCAAAATGTACATACGCTGGCACTCCGTTGGTCTACACTGAGTGATATTGTAGCCCCATGAAACTGATTGCTCTGAATATTGTAAGAATGCCAATGAGATTATTATTCATGAAGTTACACAGAATTCCCTTTATCAGAGCCCTTAGGGAGAAAGTCCTCTCTGACCTCGATTCTAAGAATAGCTGTTTCTCCTGCACGACTTGTCCTCTTTATCTCATGGACAGCATGGGATCACAGAAGTGGCTCCTCTTTCTCCCTTCCATCAGCTACCAAGAGTCTCTGAGCCAAACTGGGAACCCATTGTTTACAAACACATTTGTTCTGTGGGTAGCTTTAGTAATTCCTGTCTTCAGTTTATCTTTTCTTATCCAGTTTGGGGCAGGAGGTGTCTCTGGTTTTCTCATCCATTTAATTTGTATTTTATCTCATGCATTTTTTGTAAGCTAGTTTGAATTCTCTTCAGAACCAAGTAGACCTCACTAGTGTCTTGCAAGCACTGTGCCTGGAATATACAAACCAATAAATGCACAAGCATATTCTGCTTAGTAGTATAAAAGGAGGATCACAGAGTTAAGAAGGTTGAAGTAGAAGGTCACCTATGAAGTCTAAAACAGCAGCACAAAGGACAAAAAAGATACATAAAAGCCCCCTCAGAGACACTGCCTGCAAAACTTTGTGATTAGAAGTTGGGGGGATGGGAGGGGGGAAGTGACCATGACCCAGTGACTTTGTGTCCCTAGAGTTGGTGAAGCTGCCATCACTCACAGACACAAGAGGAGGGAAAGCATGGGGGTGCATTGGGTGGTGTAGTAGTATTATTACCCAACAGATAGTTGTCAACCTAAGCCCTGAGCCAAGGCAAAATCTCAGAGCAGGTAAAGGTGTGGGAGAAGGCAACATGGAAAACCGAAACTGCAGAGTGATGGCTTTGCCTGGAGAGGAGGGAGAAGAAGATGAAGGAAATGGCTGAGAAAATATCTCTAGAAATAACTCTAGGAACAGAAAAGCAAGGGCAGGAGAGAAGTGGGAGGACCACGAAGGCAGGGAAGGACCCGAAGGAAGAGCTACGAGGATAGGAAGTGCTCTGCTGCCCAGGAGTCAGGGAGCAGAGGAGCCAGGACTTGGTAACCGGATCCTTCCCCATACGTTTATCACAGCCTGAATCTCCCATGACCAGAATATTTTCCCTCTTATTTTGGCACCAGAATAGAACAAAGAACAGGAGAGAATTTCCTGAGGTAACTGGGCAAGATTTAAAAGAGCAAAGGAGAAGAAAACCTGGTTTTAAAAAGGATGTGTGTAAACATGAGAAAGAGACTGCCTGAGGTGGAACTGAGGGGCGAGCTTCCTAGGAGAGGAGAGGGGAGCCACCCGGAGAATGTCCCCCTCCCCCTGCAGGGGACAGGCAGGGCAGGAGGGCAAGCCCTTCCCCCCCACCCCTACCCATGCGCAGATGGGGCTCCCAGCTGACCACACCTGGGCTCCCGACAGGCCTTAGACATGTGCGGGTACTAGCATCTGTGCCCTCATCCTCTAAGTCCAGGATAATTTATTCTAGGCTCACTCTCATGTTGAATGTATTTCTCTCACTCCTACATCAAAACTATTTTTTTCCTACTGTGTTTTCCCAACTCTTTCTCAGCTACAGTAATTAATCCAAATACACCATCACTTAAGTGCCAATCAAAGCTCCATCGAGATCTAAGAAGAACAATAGTATGCTTATATGCACAGACTATTAATTTAAATTACCAGTTGAGTCACTGCATGCCAAAAATTAAGCAATGACACACACAGAGATTATACTCCACGTTAATATTCTAAAGCAGAGGACTCAGAGAACAAGTTGTCCTGGACACCCAAGCTTTCCAGACAGCTAGAGACTCACCCTTAGGGGAACAGAGCAGGGGGAGGCCATATTCAAATAACTTTTGATAAAAACCATTTTTTCTAAAATGTTCTTTGTGCTTCTCTACTTCCTAAAACAGCACATATAAAAAATACAATGTAACCTTTTCAAGGGCTGCCAATGATGAACGTTGGCTGCTGTGATAAATCACTAGATACAAAATCTGAGGCACTCACCATTTCTCCTTCTCACCTCTGCTGCCCCCACCCTCATCCTCACCATCGGGGACTCTCCCTGAGTCACTACAGGAGTCTCCCTGCTTCCATGCTTGCCCTCTCCTACTCAACCTGCACATGGCGGCCAAAGCAATCAGATTAAAATTTTTCAAAAAATAAAAAAAATTCATGTCACTCCTGCCCTTGGACCTCTAGTTGCTCTATATCAAGGCCCTACCTGAACTCCCCACTACATCCTTCCCCACCCCGCTACCCGCAGGGGCCTCCCTTTCATTTATCACTGGGCTCCTATCCTCCTCTAGGCCTTTGCTCTTGTTTTTTGCCTGGCCTGCTCTTCCCAGGCTCCTTGCAGCCTCATTCCTGCCTCCAGTGTCATCTAAATATCACCCCTTCAGATGGTCTTCCCTTAGCCCCTTTAACACGGCCCCCGGTAACCTCAACCTTACCATTCAGTTTATTTCCTCTTTGTAGCTCTTCTCCTCTGAATGATCTTTTTTGTTTCCTTTCATTTCATTAGAAAACCACTTTCACAGGGCACATACCACCAGCCAACACTAACCACTCAAACAGGGCTTCTCAAAGAGTGATCTAAGTGTCACCGTGCAATTTGACAGAAATGCACATTTTCAGGCCATGCTCCAGATCTACTAATCAGACACTCAAGCAGTGTTTACAAGGGCTCCAGTCATTCTGACACATGCTCAAATGTGATGTTTTGCTCCCTTACATGTTAATGATCTTCCCCATTTACAAGATCTCATCTCTCTTGGTCACACTGTTTTTCCTCATTCCTAATCCAGTACTTAACACAGGTAGGTCATTGGGAGGAGGAGGTATGCGATTTCATAGCCAACATCTGAGCTATGGATATGGTTAAATAGCGTGATGCTATTTGGGTGGCTTCTTCTGCATTTCTTCTTTTGTGACTCTTAGGTCACTATTTTTTCTTCCATATTTCTCAGGACAGAAGGACAGAAGGATCATCCATGATGACCAATCCTCAGAGCACCCCATCCTTACTAGCACCATTTCAGTCTCAAGCAGAACATAATGAGGGACAGCACTGGCTTTGCAGCAAGGTTGCATAGGGTCAAATCCACGGAATGCTCGCTGTGTGATCTTCAACAAATTACCTTCTGTACTTTAGCATCTTATCTAAAAACAGTAAATAAGGGCATCTACCTCACAAGGTTGCTCTGAGAAATAAATAAGGTAATTCCTGTCAAGTGCTTGGATCATACCTGTCATATAGGAAACACTTCATGCGCACTGGCTATCGTATGTCACACTCTGCTGGTTACTATCTCTAGATCTTAGGCAGATTCTTGACCCTGGTGACTCAGGACTGAAATACTATATAACAGAGCACCCCACTCACTCCTAGGCAAAGAATTTAAAAAAAAAAAAAAAAAAGCCACATGCCATTAGCACCAACACTATGTGAGATGGGATAATCTTTACAGTTCCTCGTGTTTTCCTACTGTATTTCAGTAGCCTTGTCTACTTAACACCCTCTCTCTCCAACCTTGACTTTGGTCTTGATTTCAAAATGCTCAGAAACAAAACAATATTAATTTAACAAATGAGACACTTTCTGGGACTGCAATTAGTAGAATGCAACTACACAGATGTGGTAAAGCCATCAGAGGAGAGCAGGAACCTGGCTGACCTACTCTGAAAAGAGTCCATCCTAGAAAAGCTCCAATGGCAAAATTCAAAGAGAACACAGCAAAAACAACCACTTCTGCTCTATGAATGGCATAAACAGAGGAAACTGAAGAAAAAGAAATCATGGAAGAACAACTGACATACAACACGAAATTTTTAGATATATACAGAGCTTTCAGATAGTAGTAGTTACCAGGAGTGCCCAGGAGTGCCATACAAATCTGAGAACTTATAGAAGCTCCCCCAAGTTTTACTTGGCCTCTGGGGTCAAGTAAAAACTCCTCCCCATTCCCTTGGAAGGAGTCGAGACTCTCCATCAGATAAGACGACCTTAGCTTTCTCTTTCTTCCAAGCTTCACCTCTTCTCATCTGCTCTGGTTGGATCCTCCTCCCACCACCACAGCTGGCTACTGCCAATTTCTGTGCACAGTAGACCACCATTACTCAAAACCAGGGGCTGGTCTGTAAACTGTTACCAGTCACAATGAGACAAGCAGTGATGGTGAGAAGTTCCCATCACGGCAACTTGACAAAGGAATTTTGTATCTTAAAATCAAAGAATAAATGCCTGGGGTTTATATTATGTATATTTCCTTTTCTCCTCTTTTCTTTTTCCTATTACGTTGTTTTCTAAAAATTAATCTTGATTATATTTTACAGAAGTAATGAGCCATGCCGGATTAGAAATTTTTACCAAAATAAAACCCCCAAATTGGTCCATTACCACAGGTATTTTAAAAAGCACTACCCTAAACATCTCACACAGAACACTCTTCTACTCTCTTCTCCAATATAATTTTCTTTAAGGACTTCTCCAAAATATCCTCTCTGAACAATCCCACTCAGTATGGATTTTTTTTTTTTTTTTTTTTTAGGTTTATACCCCATCACCAATCAAGATGCTGAAATTTGTTTTATGGAACTCAACAGAAAAACAAAACAGATCATTCACTCTATTTCTGTGCAAATTCCTTACACCAAGGAACCCTGTTTTACTTGTTCATACCCCTCTTCATCTGCTGCACAACACAGAAGCAGCACAAAATCATGGCTCAAATTCCGAGTTAGAGTGGGCCTTAAAAATGAAACCCAGTTCCCAAGAGCCACAGTCAAACTTTAGCCATGTGACCTAAGGAGGTCTCTTAACTCTTCTGAACTTAATAGTTTCTCTTCTGGGATGCGAATTCTTCCCAACTCTAAAATTAAATGATGTCTGTGTCTTCTTAGAAAGGCTCTCAGGTTACTCATGAGCAAATGGGGAAACATCTGTCCTATCATGAGGCTGGAGAGGCAGAGGAGCATTTTGTCAACTACAGAGTCCTCTGTGAACTTGAAGGTGTCATTATTACTACTCCATATGCCCATGGAGGAGCATGGACCAAACATAAAAACGTCATGTATTCTGCTTCCAGAAACAGAAGTCCTGGACAGTGAGAGACCTTCATGCTCAAAGTGGGGAAGCCACTGAAAATAGAGAACATCTGGTCTGGAGAAGCCAAAGAACTCTCCTGTAGATAAGAGAAAACTATCTCCACTGTTAGAGAAGAGCAAATTAGGTACAATGACTACACTGAAGATGGGAAAGGAATTAACAATTCCTAAGTATCTAATATGCACTTAGTGTTTACATCTGTAGTTCCTTTTAAAATTCATAACTCTGGCCTTACCTACCCAAAGTAAAATAATATTAGGTGGAGTAGAAGCCTATGATCTTTTCCATTATGCCAAGCCGCGAGGTCAGTTATATCACTGACAATAACAAGAAAGAATAGCCTTAAAGCTGTTCAGTAAAAGAAGCTGTGGTCTTGTCACAGGAGATACTTAGAGAATAGCCAGAGGACCCATCAGGAACTATGGAAAAAGAATTTCTACCATGGATGTGACTCCCACGATTCTGGTACCTTGAATCAAGTCAATGTCCACCCACAACCACCAAATCTCACACAACCAGAGAGCTCAATACAGGACTGCTAGCTTTTTATTTTAACATTTAAGAACATTCATAAAACAATTCCATCCATTTCATACCCAAAGAAGTCAAAAGGGCATAATCTTAGAATAAAAGATGTCCCTGTGAAATTATTAAAAGTAGACTTGCTTTATAAATCTCAGCATTACCCCTGGGTTCAACATTGCCCTTGGTTATCACCTAGGTAGCTGGGAACCCACAGCATCATGCCAGATGACCTGAGTACCTCCTTACAACTTTAAAGTCCAGAGTTGATGCTGTTACACGTGGATATAGCCTCTTTCATTTCTATTAAAGAATGAAATTTTAATACTGACATTACCCTTTCTAGGTAACATTTATTTGACCAAGTGCCACTTCTAACCAACACTACTTTTAATAATAAAAAGAGCTAGTTGGGCTGGGGTTGTGGCTCAGTGGTAGAGTGCTTGCCTGGCATGTGTGAGGAACTGGGATCGATTTTCACACATAAATAAATAAATAAAATAAAGGTCCAAAAAATTTTTAAAAATAAAAAAAAAGAGCTGGCAGCTAGTGCCAGGCACTATGACAAATGACTCCTCCTTGTCCTCACAACAATCATAAGAAGTAGGTTCCATACCAACATGTACATCCATAAGAATGGGATTCTAACTAGAATATATATGCCATGCTTGTATAATTATACCAAAATGGATTCCTCTGTCCTGTATAACTAAAAAGAAACACTAAATAAATAGGTTCCGTTGCTATTCCCATTTATCAGAACTGAAAATGGAACTGCCCAAAGGTTCCTAGCAAAAATATCAAGCAGAATCCAACTGTCCCCTTGATCACTACCCCATAATGTTAAAAAAAAAAAAAAAAACCTGTCAGGCACTAAAGGAGATTTTAATTAGTGTTCTAAAACCACTCATTTACCCTGAAAATTTGTCCTGTAACTATGGGAGTTTCATTTGGTTTGGGAGAAAGTGAAGCCATTTATATAACTAAAACATACATTTCATAGTTTTTCATCATTTATGTGAAGGGGAGAAAAGAAATCTTAGGAAAATAAATCATGGTAACAGTAGCAATGTCTTCCAAGAGCCCTACAATTTTTATAATTATAGTTTACAATATGGTGGTAAAAATAGGTAAAGAAGCACTTGCTCTTGTTGCAGGTGTTAATACCATTTGTTCATGATGTTATGTACGAGCATCACACACATGTAGTAATGCTGAGCCTAAATGTTATATATTTCAAAATTGTATATTCTGTGACAGGCCTCTGCCTTAGCTGCACCTTACCTAGTCTTTGCAATTGCATTGTGGGGAGATGCTGAAAGGAAACTGAGGAAGTAGGGGTGAAAAACCTGCATCTGCTATTTAGCACAAGCTAGTTTTAATTTCAAATAGCCCCCTCCCCATTTTACTTTGGTTTTTCTGTTGTTTCCACCCACTATTTAGATAGCAACATGAGCCATAAAAGTTAAGATGGGTCAAAAATTTGGGAGAAGGCAAGCTAAAAAGCTTGGCTCAGAACACAAACTGCCACTTATGTGGCCGGACCAGAACGACCAACGTAAACATGTAAGTTAGTCCAAATATACGCACATCATTTTTATTTTAAAACTTATTTTGCATCTTAGTAATTTTTTCCTTAAAAATAGCCAAGAAACCCTACTGTTTTGGTCATTTTTTTTTTATAAATTGCTATTTTGAAAAGAAATCATAATTATCCATGTGTGGTGGATAGACCAATGATATACTATTTCCTACTGTTGAAAAAAAAGTTTTAAAATGCTACCTAGTAAGTAATCACTGAATCTAATGTATCTCCATAAAATGTACTTTTTTTTTTTTTTTTTTTTTTTACCAAAATGCTTTGTAAATAGTAAGTTAAAATTAGGAGAGAGAGAGAGAGAGAGAGAGAAGCTATTTTTACTGAGTGCCACCAGGTCAGGTATTTCCTGCAGGAATGGTGAATAGACTGTCTTCCCAATCCTTGTCATACTGGACATAGAAGAAGGTGGCTATATTTTTAAATTTTTTAAATTTTTTGATGGTGCTGGGAATTGAACCCAGAGTCTTGTACATGCTAAGCAAGCAAACTGAACTATTTCCCCAGCCCTCTACTTTTTATTGTTATATTCTTGGTGGTACTGGGGATTGAACCCAGGGCCTCATGCATGCTAGCCAAAGGCTCTACCACTAAGCTATATTTCCTGCTGGAAGGTGATTCTACTTTGTGGATTTTTACTTGAATCTCTTTTAATGCACCAGAATTGTATGTGTGTGTATGGGGGGGGGGGGGTGTATTATATTAAAAGAAGCTATAGAGATGTCAGCCCCACCCACATGGGTCAATTCTTTTAATCAAACTCAGTAAACACACACAAACAAACATACTGCCTACTAGTTCTGCTAGTAGAAAACCCAGGCCAATATGGGCCCCTGCAACAATCAGCCCATCCAAAATGTCAATGCCAAGGCTAAGAAACTGAGCATACAAGGACACTGACATTTTCATAAGTTTACGTTGTACATAAGATTTTCCATTTGAAGTGTACAGTTCAGTGGCATTAAGTATATTCATACTATCATACAACTATCACCACTCCCTATCCATAGAACTCTTTTCACCTTACAAAACTGAAACCTCTATCCCAACTAAATAATTAACTCCCCATTCCCCGTACTGCCAACCCTTGCCTCCACCATCCAACTTTCTGTTTCTATGAATTTGACCACTCTAGATGTTTCATACAAGTGGAGTTATACAACACTTATCCTTTTGTGACTGGCACATTTCACTTAGATAATATTTAAGGTCCATCCATGTTATAGTGTCAGGATTCCTTCCTTTTCAAAGCTGAATGATATTCCATTGTATGTGTATATAGCACGTTTAATTTTTCCATTCATTGTCATAGATACTTGGGGTGCTTCTATGTGCTGACTACCATTAGTAACTTACTATGTAGAAGATGTGTGAGTATCTCTTCTAAATCCTGCTTTCACTTCTTTTGGGTATAAGCCCAGAAGTGTAATTACTGGATCATATAATAATCCTGTTTTTAATTTTTTGAGGAAGCACTTTGCTGTTTTTCAAAGCAGCTACACAATTTGTATACCCTCAGGTGCATTTTTAATGGAAAAGGCTCCAGATAACAGATTTCTTCTGTCTACGGATCTATATCCCTCCATTCATGAAGCAAGTAATGAGCCAATACTTTAAAAATTGGTGTACAATGAATGAAAATGCTGTCTGTAAAAATTTTTTTAAAAATTGGTGTACCCTTAAAGGAGCCCTAGAAAACACATTTTAATACAAATAGTCACCCTACTTTTCCTTGAAGTATAATTCTATAATGCATCTTACCTAGGGTGAAAAGGTCTGAAGAGACATGTAAAATGTGGGAGGAAAAACACCTGACTGCCTGCCCAGCAGATGACCCTTCTTCAAACCAATCCTGAAAGCTACCCCTGACTCCCATCTACATAGAAATAATCTTCACATCATCTTGAATTTTCTATGTGGCACCTGTTGATATTCTTTGAGAATGAAGGTCTTTCTCTTTTTGAGCTCTCTTATTTACATGTACCTTATGAGAAAAGAGTCTGGTTTTACAAAGTAAGTACCTCCATCAAAGTTCAATCCAGGTTTCTATGAATTAATATTGGAGGCAATATAGTTTTACACACTTATACCCAGGACAAAAGTAGGTCCAGATGCTCAGGATGAGTTTTAATTCCAATATACTTTTTACTTTATTCCCTTAGGCTTTTACTATAAAGTACAATTGCCATACCTGCATGGAAATATTTGAAAGAGAAGAAGGTAATATTTCATATATCTAGAAATTCTTAAAGAAGTGACTCTCAAAAGGTAACCCCCAGGATTAGCAGCATCAATATCACTTGGAAATTAATTAGAAATACAAGTTATTGAGCCCTACCCTAGGTCTACTGAATCAGAAATTCAGGGGGTAGGGCCCAGCACTCTATGGTTTACACAGGCTTCCTGGTAATTTAATGCCCAATAAAGTGGCACAATCATGAACCATTATTTAGATCATACAAAGTTCTCCTACCTCATGATATTTGGGCTTTACAATAACTTTACAAGGCAGGTAGAGCTGTGAGGGTATCTCTTCTTACAAATGGGGAAACTGAGGCCCAGAGCAGTCAGTCACCTGACTTTCCTAAAGTGACACTGTTAAGCAAACAGAGTCAGAGCAACAACTAGTTTCAGAATCATGTATTGTGTAGGCCTTGAGAACCACATAGCCAAGTATCCTTGATGTGCAGGATGAGGCAACTGGAGCCCAGAGAAGGATAAGTGATCTGAGCAAGATCACACAGCATCCTAATAGAAAGGCTTTCAATTCTCATTCTCCAACGAACCATTACATCCAATCAGGCAGTCTCTGCCAGTTAATTATCTCCTCAAATGAGGAGTTGCCCAAGGTAAGAATTTAGCTTGGGACCCACTAGGATATTTCTCCAAAACAGAGGCACAGTTAACTAAAGAGACTGACCTCAGTGGGGGAAGACAGTAAGGAAATTGATGAGAGCGGATAAAGGAATGGAGAGTAGACATTAATCTAACGAGAGAAAGCAATGAAATGAATGATGGAGAGAAAGTAAAAGGACTTACCAAGGGCTTAATAAGGTTGAAAACTTTGTGCATCAATAGAGAAATGAAGCTAGAAAGAAAGGGAGAAAGGGGGAAAAAGAAAAAAGGAGGTGCTCGCTTCGGCAGCACATATACTAAAAATTGGAACGATACAGAGAAGATTAGCATGGCCCCTGCACAAGGATGACTCGCAAATTCGTGAAGCATTCCATATTTTTTGTGCACATGTGAGAGGGTGTCCAGTTTGTCTAGTGATTGTTCTTTAAAGAGTTGGACCACTGTTGTGTGTTGCTAATCATTGACTGTAGTCCCAAAAAAGCCTTGTGAAAATGTTATGCCCTATGTAACAGCAGAGTAACATAAAATAAAATTACATTTTATAAAACCAAAAAAAAAAAGAAAAAAGGAGGATGTGGTCATAGGTATTTAGCAATCGCACCTGTTAACAGGATCAAAATATGACATGAGGGGAAACGCTAAAGTGGAGTTGAAACCTGTCTTATCAGTATGATGGAGATGAATGAAATGGGAGACAAGGCTGTTGGAAGGACTGTCCGTGGGAGGTAACTGACAGGACGGATAGTTAGGGACAGGGTGGCAGAAGTGAGATCATCAGATGCCTGGACCCTAATTCCTCTCTAAATGGGACCGACAGAGAAGTCACCAGATGACATATTTGTGAGAGGTCAGAATGCACAGTCATGGACCATGGAAGGAGCAGGAGTTGTGAGTGAAGATGGAAGCCCCGTGACCTGCAGGCAGCACTAAGGGTGGGAAGAATTTCAACACTACTCTGTGGACAGCACAGGGAGATGAGCAGCCTCTAACCAAAAGCCTGCAGGGAAAGCAGCCCTGGAGAAAAGCCACTGAAGAGGCTGAGGTTGTAGGAAAGTGTACCAGCCCTGGAGGGAGGGTTTCAGAGAAATGGAGCAAGCAAGTGTTAGAGAAGGAAAAGAGGGGAAATCAAATCTGGGAAGAAAAGTCGCACGACTCAGCTCAATACAACCTTTTTTGGGGAGGTCCAGAGATAACAGACTTACTTTCTCTAGGACTAGGGTTAGGGCTAAATGAATTTCAATATAAAACAACTTGTTCAACTGATAATATAGGCCTATGCAGTTACACAACTCTACAACCATCTACCTTGCCATGATTTTATTTTGTTTCATAATTTTAGGGACTTCTCAATTTCATTTTAATGCCCTGATATCTACAGAGGGCTTATAAACCATGAGTGCCATAATCATCTTCAAAAGATAACTGAATTAAGTGTTACCAGTATGCTGCTGCCTGCGAAGACTCTGAAATGAATATGTTCTTCCCCGTGTAGAAGAGCACCGTGCTGGTTCTATTCTAGGAAAATGAATAAGAGAGGGCTGCAGAGAGAAAACATTTATTCTCACTAAATTCAACCCTCTGCTTCCTGAAAAAAAAAGAAAAAAAAAAAAAAAAAAAAAAGTGCCTGGACTCATTTAGGTAGGAGTTGCTGCTCACAGTAAAGGAGAGAGGAAGGGAATCGGCACTCACCGAACACTTCCTGCGTCTCAGGGACTGTATGCTCACTTCATGTAATTTCTCAAAATCACTCTGAATGATATATACCATTAATTCCAACCAGAGAATTAAACAGAAACTCAAAAAGGTTAAGAAACTTGTCCGAGGAGACAGTAGGCAGGGCACCTTGTCCACTGCACCAGGATGCCTGGAAAGATAAAAACAAAAGCCTCGTCCTGCTGAAGGATATGGTGGCTGACTCCCCAAAACTCCAGCTCTACCTCCTGCCCTCTAGAACAGATCTGAGTAGAGTGGACCCTGAAAATGGAACCTGTGCCTTCCCACAGCCACACCCACACTTACACATTCATTGATATGAAGACACAGGGAGATATTCTCAAGTTCATTCTTACCACTGAACTCCAAAGAGGCCAGAAGTCTGCACTCATGGGTAGGTGGTCTCTGAGCCTCATTTGTCCCACTGAAATAGTCAGTATATCAAAATAGCTTGAGATTCAGGCTGGATTTCTGCCTTCCATTCATTAATTTGCAACTTTAATAAGTTACTAGAGGTTTCATATAAAAATAAAATAAGGAGAAGTTGAAGCAGCTTGCAAATGGACAGTCATAAATAGAACTTAAATGTGGAACTCAGAAGTACATATGCATTAAACATATGCACACACTTTAAAAAGAGAGAGAATTATTAAACAGCTTCCCCCTTTCATGAGAAATTCCAGGGCATATTCATAACAAGAGTCAGACAGATTTTGTTTTCTACCACATAGTTCTATAAAAATAAACTGTCATCACAACATCCTTGTGGTAGTAAAAGGCCATATTTGCCTGCAGTTAAATCCAACAGCAGCTGCTCTATGGAAAAAGACGGCCCAATAATTGGCTTCTTTCACCTCTGTTAATCACGAACAAAAGTGTCATTCAGTTTCAAAATGAACAAAATGCTCCAATGGATGGTCAGCTAGCTGAGCCAATGGGGTGGAATAACAATAACCCTGTAGCATTTTCCTTTTTCCTTTTGTTTGGTCTTTCAAAGCCCTTAATTAAGACCTGCACAAAGCACCCCTACAGGCTTTTTTCAATGAGGCATTACACGCTTGTTTTCTTGTATTTAAAGAAAAAAAAAAAAAAAATAGCAGGGATTTTCTGAAACACATTAAACAGAATACACAATTTCCATTTATTTGCAACTGAAATACTGTTAAAATTTTAAAGCTTAAATATTATCATCAGTAACAAAGCGGGTTCTTTCCATCTCAGGCTTGGAGAGTGGAGGGTGAATGAAGGGTTGGTTGGAAGGAGGTGGGAAAGCAGGAGCTGGGGCAAGGGAGGGGACTGCCAACTCACAAGTGTTGTTAAACCACTTCTCCAGAAATAAAACCAGGAGCAGCCGTAATTTAGAAAGACCTAGATTGGTCTTCTCAACCTTTCAATAGCTTAACACATACAAAGTGAAAGAAACAGCAAAACACATGAGATTCTTAAAGCAAACGACTGGAACAAAGGCCATAGAAGTTAGAACTGCTGCTTCTTAGAAACTACTTCAAAATCACATTGAAATAGATAAAGTATTGTTTCAATTAAACTGTCTCTGTAAGAACTTTGTAGAGTTCTATAACTAATTTCTTCTTCTATCCTGGCCTGAACAAAAGAGCTTCATATAATGATGGTGGATAAGAATCAGAATGTCTAAGCTTTAAAAATATCCATAGCCTAATTAACTTTTCATTATTCAATTTTCTTTCTGCACAGCTTTAAAAAGGCTGTTGTGTTCGTTTTTAAATGCTATGAAATATAATCTTTCCGGGTTTTAGACTGCTCTGAAAATACCTACTTCTGCCTATAATTTGTTCTTCCCTCCCCCCCTCACAAATATCCTGAGTGACAGCTTAATGTGACAGCTTTCTTGCCACAATTCACCAAAGGGGAGTGGCAGGTAGGGTTCTCAGAGAACAAATACCTAACAAAGCCATCATTCTGGGGAGTTACTTTCAATCTGTCAATCCAATCCATCAAGTGGAATGTGCTCCACTATTCTCTTGTAAATGTGCTTATTTCAAACAAGGCAGAACAGGGCAGCTGCCCTGCAGAAGACTAAATGACCCAGCTCAAATGTCACCTCGGCTGTGAAACCTTCCCACTCCCCAAAGCAAAGTTCCCTTCCTTCCTCTTGCTCCCACACCCCTTTGTTCATCCCTCCAGTAGGGCACTCTCACACTGTATTTATTCAGTTTGGCTTATGTTATCTTCACCAAACTATATCACCTATGGGCACTTGTAAGCCAGCATGACAGAGAGGAAGGCAAAGGCTCTGGGGTCAGACGACCTAGGTTCAAACATGGTGTGAAGTTGTAAACCAGGATCCTGGATATATCTTCAATATGTTTGACTTACGTGCTCTTAAATATTTTGTGCCTTAAAATAGGGATAATCAAGTAATCTAACAAATGGAAGACTCAGCACAATGCCTGGCACACATGAAGAACCTGGTAAGTGTTAAAACAAGAACAGTCTCTAATTTCCCTCCTGCCCTCCCTGAACAGTGTAACACACCAGGAAGTACCCTAGGCACATACTTAGTGTTCATGGCACAAACTTTCCCTGTGCAACTTAACTAATTCACAGAACATCGCCAAAGTGTCATTCCAAAGGCAATTTTTCCATGTCCTTCTAATTATTCAACATTGATGAGTACATATGTTACATGCAAAGGAAAATAAAGGTAAGGAAAAGACTAAAATGATGCAGAGTGAGAGCTGACTCTTGCCCTCAGGAAGCTTGTAAGTAGTGCTGAGCTGAGTGAGGATCTACAATAATCTGACTATTGTATGGATGGCTGATGTTACACTTTTACAATATACTTAACTAATAATGCTTTTTCTCAAAAGTGTATTAAATCTTCAAATATTTCTAAAATGTTAACTATAACAAAGGGTCTTATTCACCAAAAGAAGAGAAAGAAACAGGGTTTAAGGATGTTGTTTTGCTTTTTTTGTGATGCTGGGGATTGAAACCTGGGTCTCTTGTATGCTAGGCAAGTGCCCTAACAGTGAACTACACCCAGGACCCTAGGATGTTATTTTTAATATACTTCATTGAACGTTTAATTCTAATGGTCCACATTAATATAGGACCGTGCATGTGTTCCAGATATATATCCTGTGGTTCTATGATTATAGTTATTGCTCTCTGTAGCACTATAAGAGTCAAAACTACCAAGGCATGAAATTAAAGAATTTGAGTCATGAACAAATGTGTAGCAAAATCACTTTGTTTTCAATAACACTCCTTCCAAGGACTTTACCATTAAATACAGGAACACTTGATTAAATGTAGTCACTCTGGTAAGCCCTAATTTAATGAAATCATTACTAAACCAAAACCACTATTCTTTTAAAATAAGTCATCCTAAGTTTTAGTTGTTCTTTAGCTGAAAACATTGTATATAATGTTCATTCTATAATGAAAAGCTACACATTGCTTCACTGTCCAATTATTTTTTGTCCAAATTATTTTGTCATAAAACACCAACTTCCTGAGAGTCTGAATTATGCATTAAAGCTGCAAATATACTTATTTGCATTTGAACATGTCAGGCAGATTTACTGCATCCCATTCTCTTTCAAGGAAAATAATAACATAAATGAACTCCTTAAATCAGCCATCACAGCAACTTCCCTGAGGGCAGGGTGCTGCTGCACTTTGCCTGTATGCTAGACCACCAACACATGACTTTTTTCACTCATACATTGATATTAATAAGTCAAACTATGTCCACAGTCTCATTACAGGCATCAAAGATAAATGTAAATGGTGGTATCCATCATCTACACACTGTCCAGAGAGTTATTAGCTGTTTATAAAATAATCAAAGCTCACTTAAATATAATGAATCCGAAAAACCTCCCAGAGTTTCAAAAGGATAACACAGAATTTAGTGTAGTACAAGAACAAAGTTTGGCAGAAGTTTATATCAATCAGTGTGTGAAATGCTGAAAATGATTATGATTTGTCAGGAAAATTCTGTTACTAGAGACACTACTTCAGAAAAACAAATGATATACATCTATACTAGACTGAATACCTTAAAGTCTTTAAAAAATACCCCAGGAAATTTGGGTAATCCCCCTTTACCTTGGTTTCACTTTCTGTGGTTTCAGGTTCCTGTGGTCAACCCTGGTCTGAAAATATTAAATGGAAAATTCTTGAATTTAAAAAAACCCAGTTTTCATTGTCCATGGTTTCAGTTATCCGTGGTCACCCATGATCCAAAAATATTAAATGGAAAACTCCAGAAGTAAAATTCTTAAGTTTTACATGACACACCATTCTGAACTGTGTGGTGAAATATCATGTCCTCCTGCTCCCCCTCACCCAAAATGTAAAGCATTCCTTTTATCCAAAGGATCCGCACCGCTACTAGCCACCTAGAAGCTAATATGACATGGTATCACAGTACTTGTATTAAGTAACCCTAATTTTAATTAATGAGAGTCCCAAAGCATGAGAGTAATGATGCTGGCAATTCTGAAAAGAAAAAGTCATATGGCTAAGAAAAGCCATAATGTGCTTCCTGTAAGTGAAAAGCTGAAAGTTCCTGACTTCATAAGGAAAGAAAGAAAATCATACACTGAGGTTGATACGGTCTGTGGTAAGAATGAATCGTCTATCCGTGAAATTGTAAAGAAGGGAAAAGAAATGCACAGTAACTTTGCTGTCACACCACAAACTGCAAAAGTTAAGACCACTGTGTGCACAAGTGCTTAGGAAGGAAGAGGCACTAAAGTCATGCAAATACATAAAGGAGAAAACCATACACACAGGGTTTTGCAACTTCAGGAATTCACTGGCAGTCTTAGAACTTATTCCCTGTGACTGCTATATCTCAGGAGGGCTTCTATTGTTTCTGCTGGTTAATCCTTAAATGACTGGAACTGTTTTATTACCTATATCTCTTTACTGAGTGTTCTGACATTTCTAAGGTGAACAAATTCAGCTGGTTCTCCTAACCACTGAAGACTTAAGGTAATAATGTCCTATACATATGAAAATTGAAAGATGGAACCTAGCTGGATAAAATAACTCCCTTAAAAACACCTTCAATTAAGCCTCATAAATCCAATATTCTGCTTTCGAATGGTATAGCTGTGATCCACCAACAGATCAGCTTGCAGGTATTTTTATTATATTCAATTACCTTATCATGCCATTATTATTCCAGAATCCCTCTAACAGCAATGAAATCATTAACATTGTTCAAGGAAATGAAAGGGATAGAATTTTGAAAATGGATAACAAGGGGCCTTAGAACTAAAGCTCTAGAGCTGGGTTCAGTGGCGCAAGGCTGTAATCCCAGTGGCTCCAAAGGCTGAGGAGGGAGGATCACAAGTTCAAAGCCAAAGTAACTTAGCAAAGCCCTAAACAACCTGGCAAGACCCTGTCTCAAAATAAAAAACAAAAAGGGTTGGGGATGTAGCTCAGTGGTTAAGGGCTTCCGGCTTCAATCCCAGAAGCCAAAACAAACAAACAAACATACAAAAAAAAAAAAAAAAAAAACTAAAGCTCTAAAACCATGTTGCCAAAAAAATTAAAAAGCAACATTCAACAAGTCTTATAAATTATATATAGAGCATATGGGCATATGACTACTTGAAACAAAGTCCTGGGTAGAATTAATACTTTCAATTCCTCCTGGCAGAATACTTTCCTTCTGACAGAAAATGAACACTTTCAATTCCACAAATTTCCACTTGGAAAATGAAAAAACTGAACTTACTATAATGTTGTTGCTTTAAAATTTAAAAAAAAAAAAATTCTCAAAATTTTGCTCTCATCTCCATTCCTTGCTCTGAGGTTCTGAATGCAATAACAACTACAGTTTAAAACTAAACAAACAAAAAACATCTTTTTGCCACCCCTGCATAGAAACCTCTCTATTGGAACCAACAAGTCTAATCCTCCTGTTTGCCGAGTAATGCGAAATGGCATAACACCTAGCAATCCAGTCCATACCATATAACTAGGGTTTCATGGAATTGCCCAACAAAAACACTTAAAAACTGAAGTTTTTACTATTCAAAACTACTTTTCACGACTTAACTAAAGTTTAAAGAGTCTAGTCTTATTTCCAAAATCGGCATAATTTTTCACCTAAAATAAGAAAATGTTAAATTTTAAAATAAAGACCGCCAGAGCACTGTTCAGTACCATTTAGTCATGAATGGCAACTCTAGACAAATGCTTTACACTACTCCTCTAAGAACACCCACCAGTCATCACTCAAAAACTGAGACCTAAGTCACTGTGTCAAAGGTATAAATTATGTCCCAAAGACAGCTCCAGGCACTACTAAGCTTGGAATTGCTTACTGAGCAACCATGTTGTTCCAAACAAACTAAATGTTTAAAAGGCTAAAGGGCAGTGGAGGCAATTATTGGAAGGAAATTTCTCACTAGTCCAGAAAGGAATAATTAAGTCTTTGCATGCTAAATCACATCACTAGCGTTAACAATGAAGTAATCAAGTGTAAATGGTGACAAAGCCCATCTATAGGACTCATGAAAGGAAATTAAGGTTGTGGGTAATCTAGACTATTGTTGCTTAAATACCACAAAAATTAGTCCCTAAAACTTCATTCATTCATCCTCTCTTTATACAAATGTGTGTGCTTTTTGTGGGAGGCAAGAAATTGGTTAATCTAGCAATTAAGGCAAATATACTGAATCATCAGAAGTAAAACACCACTCAGCTACTAATTCACAGGCAGAGATCCAACATCGTTCCCATACTACTTAGACTGTACCAAGTGCTCAGTAATGAAATACTTCCATGATAAGAGGTACATTGTGTACTCCATTCAAAAATATGACTCGAACCATTTAAGATTATACACCTAAGGTATACTTTTGATATTGTACTCCCTGTACTTCAGAACACAGAATTCACACACACATGCGTGCATACACACTAGGCTAGTTGTGGGAGTGTGTGGATAGGAAGCTGGGGAGAAGGATAGAGGCCACTCGTATGATCTTCTAACAACTGCTCAATAACACATTAAAATTGATTACACATTCTGAGGAAGCAAAATAACACTCTGAGGCTCTGGAGTTAAAAGGTCTAGACTGAGACTTTGATTCTGCAATCACAGGTTACAGAGGTTGAAACTGTGGTACCTCAAAGGGTCTTCTTTATTTTAGGGGTAAGGTCAAGACTAGGACTTGAACTCAGGACTCTAAGCTGATCTGGTAAGTTTGCTATTATTTTTGTTGCCCGAAATAATTTAGGACTCACTAGACATTGCAAAAATAGCACGGTGAGTTCCTGCCCACCCTTCACCCAGCTTTGCCTCATGGCAACATCTTACATAATCATAATATACTAGCTGAACGAAGATTCATTTTGGTACAATATATTTACTAAACTAAAGACCCCAACCAGATTTTACCACTTTTTATGTACACTAATTTTTTTTTTTTTTTTTTAAATCTCATGGACGGCTTCACAGAGCACCACTATAACCATAAGAAACTGCTCCTTCACCAAAAGAAATTGTCTCTTGGTACCCCTTTATAGTCACACCATCTTCCCATCTCTAATCCTAGCCACCACTATTCTGTTCTCCGTCACTACAGTTTTGCATTTCTAGAGTGTTATACCTAGAATCACAACAGGATCTCTCCCCTATTAAATGGAAAACCAGAGCCTGATCAATTATATTCTATCAATCCTTAATAGAAGTTCACTGAGAAGGGAGGCAAGGTCTGAAAAATACCAACAAAAATTTGTTGTTAAAATTTTTGTAATTGAAAGGTCTAGCAAATGTCTACAAATAAGTGTAATATAGGCCCTTGGGGAGCGCGAACTTTTTGTATCCTCCATGGAAGACTCCATTAGCTCTTTAATTGATGGTCCATAACACACAGAGTTTTAGGTCTACTGCATGAGGTGATCTTTAAGATCCCTTCCAAATCTACACCCCCAAGGAGCTGAGAACAGTTTTAAGCAGAGGACAAAACAGACTTAACTTCTCCAGAACAAATTCCTCATCATAAAATAAGCAGTTCCTATATCTAATATATGTAAGATGGATTAATGCCTAATCTAGAAAAAGCAATAAAGGATACTTGTTGTACCACTCACTCAACCAATAACCCTAGTAGAAGAACACAAAGACAGAACACCCATCTGCAAAACCCTACTCCTTACCTTTGGTAATTAGACCTTATTCCCCGTGGTTTCTCTATCTCTGAAATGGGAATAATAACAGCATGTGCTTCAGAGGGTTGCTGGGAGGATTAAATAGAGACCACATGTAAAGCACGTCGCTTGGTGTGTGGCACTGAATAGCATTATTAGCAACTAAGTTAATAACAGGATGATGGGGATGATTTGTCTAAAACAGCAAGACAGACCATAAAGCTTGTCATGACTAAGATGGCAACAAAAACCAAACGGGAAAGCAAAACGCTTCCAGGACAAGACAACCTTTAGAATCACCTAGCAAACGACCGTCCGGGATGGGGCTGGCTGTCACCGGCACATTGAAACCATGCCACAGATTCAATCATGAATAGCCCCACTGCTAAAGGAAAAAGCACACAGATCCAAATAGGAACTCATGAAGTCTGTAAAATATTAACGGCTTAATAAACATCAGCTCACACTATCAACAAACACAATGTTCAAGTCAACTGAAGAGTACCAACTAAATTAATACCAAGTTGACTAAATGAAATGCCTCGGGGGGAAAAAAAGGCTCATGGGTGATTCACTTTTATGCTGACTTCCCTATAAAAACATCTTCAACAGGAGAGGCAGGAAATTCCAGTGAGTGAAGGGGCAGCTATATGGAAACCATCATACTGCACACTTGCCTTTTTAATCTGCACATTTAGAAATTTTCTCCTAAAGAAACAGAAAAGTGAGTCCACTAATAGGCCTGCTCATCAAATATCACCAGTGAATTCCACGAAAGGAAGAAAAAGCAAGCCAAAAAGCATATGACTGATACCTCCCTGACACAGAAAAACAGTATTTAATGATGTGAACGCTTTTAAATGAAGAGGAACAAAAAGCAGGACTCACAGGCAAAAAAAATTTTTTTTAAAAAGGCAGGGAGACTGAGAGATACTTTTCTAAAAAAAACAACACTATAAATACTATAAATCAAAGATAACTTCATTTTACACATTGCACAGGCTTTTGGACATTAGTTACTACTAAACCAAGTCAGTCTCTCACAGAATGTGCATATGTAGATGTGTGTATACCTATGGGTACGGTTTTTTTTTTTTTCAGTTCTGATTTTTTTCTTTTCCTACAGCATCTCATCCTTTATCTCACCTCTTCCGTTTCTAGTAAACTACTGAATATTTGAGCAAACTATAGGAATAGACAACCTTAAAGACAGAACACCTGAGCTTCCATGACAAACTAGCATCCACTAACTGTGGGATGTTTGAGGAAGTTCCTTAATCCTTTCAAATCGTAGTTTGCTCAACTATTAATGGGAACATGTCACAGATCTAGAGTAGTCATTTTTGGAAACTATATAGCTAGCCTAATACATGCCTAATACACCAGATCCAGCAATTCTTCATCAAATTTCCATGTTTTTAAATCAGATTTTTCCAAACGCAATACACTAACAATTTAAAGTGTTTTCACCATAACCAAAATGTTTCACACTGGGACCATTTCTACAGGAGTCTTTACGAGTATAATAGTAACTGCTGGGAACCAAAATGAAATCTAAGAATTCTACTCTTTTAAAAATACAGACTTTTAAACAAAATCATCTTTTAACAGATTTTGTTAATACTACTTTTATGCTAACCATATATAGAAGTTATGAGTAACTGGTGATAACAAATTGCATTACAGTTCCGAGACATTAAAATCAAGACCAACATTTAGTTACCATATGACCCAGGATACAGGCATTTATGCAAGTGAAATAAAAACCTCTACTTGCACAAGAACCTCTAGGTAACCTCTATAGTGGCTTTACTGGCAACTGTCCCAAAATGGAAACGAGGCAAAAGTTCCTCAACTGGGGATTGGACAAGTTGCAGTATACCCATGCAATGAAACACTCCTTGGCAATGAAATGAATATACTATATTGACATAGGCCAACAACACGGTGGAATCTCAAGTGCAGTGTAATGAGTAGAAGCAGATACAAAAGACTGCATTCAACTTCATTCAATTTATAAGACTTTCTGGTAAAAGCAAAACTGTATCAAGAGACTCAGGGTGGAAACAGTTTAAGAGTTGTGGGCAGCCCAAGGTGGGTAGGGGTTTAACTACCAAAGGGCACAAAGAAATTTGGGGCAGTGATTAAAATATTCTAAATCTTGACAGTGGTGGTGGTCACATGACTGTATACATTTCAAAACTCGGAGAACTGTACACTAAAAAAGATCAGTTTTAACATAGAGAGGTTTGAGGCATTTTCCCTATGAACATACAGCTATGAAAGTCAGTTTAAAGTAAGGAAGATGAACATTCCAGGATGAAACCATTTATTTTAGGATTAAAAAGATGGAGGCACTAAAAACAAGGGTAACCTTAGCAAGATTCATTTGTGAAGAATCCTAAAACAGAAACTTCTTTGAAATTAAATCTTCTTAGAGTCGGCAAATTTAAAGAAAAAGGTTATCATCAAGAGTTACAAAAGGGTTTTACACTTACAGGAGAAAATGTGGAAGGCAATAATTTCTATAAGCATATTATTAAATGGCTTATGTTCAGTAATGATACTAAGAACCATCAGATATACCTTTTAGATAAGATGAATACAACAGTTTAAATAGATAGATATTTGGTCATATTTAGGACTAAAGAACAGTTCCTTTAGATACATCAATCCCTGTCAAAGTCAGTCTGTATATCTGGGAAACAATGAAACCATCAGTCAGGCTGGGGTTACTTTAAGTTTGGAAAGGATCCTGAGAAATTGATGCCATATTTCCTCTTTGAATATCCTAAGATTTTTTTCTTCTTACTAAAGGCTACCCCAGCTAGGTGGTGCAAAGGACAAATTCTTTTAACACAGAATAAAACCTGAGAAAGATGGGTATTAACTTATATCTCTTTCCCACTTTCTCGGTCACCTCCTGTCATATGCCAACAAGCCTCCACACTATAGATTCATATTGTACAAAGCAAAGCCTTAATGCTAGCAGAAGGCTGTACTATGCAACAAGAACCTGTCTAAGCAGCAGGCTTTGGCTACCAAGAGAATGATCAATTGATTGCTTTCTGGGGACTGACAAAAAAGACAAACATAAAGGCAGACAGCCTCCAGGCATGTCGTACCAGGAATCCAGAATCTGCATTCCCAATACATATCACATATCAAATCTAGAAGAACAGCACCCAAATGCCCTGTACACACATGCACATCTAAATGAGTGCACAAACTCACACATGTACACAGACACATGCAAATCCCCTTTGGTGAAGTACATGACTAAGAAACGCCCCCCTCCAAGTAAGCAGACCACACAGACTTAATTTAAACTGATATTAGAAACCGGCTTATCCAAAACACAGGATTTCCTTTCCACAGAAAGTACCCAGGCTTTGGAAAACACAGTTTGATTCCTAGCAGCAGAGCCTGTGGTTAGTGCACAAATTTGCCAACCTACCATGAAGTATGAAACCTTCTGCTGCCTGCCCTTGCAGCCCCAGACTCTGTTTGCAAGGGATAGGAATGAAATATTCCATATGTTTTCTTTGTCAGTGACAGGGCTATTGAAAGCAAGGCCACAGTAGTCTCCCTGCTGAGGGACTGGGTCAAGCTATTCATGTGTAACCAGGCAGATGTCAAGATGGTAATGGGAAAAACATCTCAAACTTTTTTTTTTTTTAAAGAAAGACACCCTGGATAGAAAATGCACAACTGTATTTGAACCACTCAGTCAGTCTAAATAGGTTTCCAGCACTACTGCCACTGCTCCACTGTTGTTCTGACTTTCTAAGACTTTTAAAAGTAGGTCTGAATCAAACCTAGAAAAGTTTTTAAAAGTTTTTAAAGTTTCTGAAAAAAATTTAATTTTGCTTAAGAAGAATATGAGGGGCTGAAACCATAGTTTAGTTATACAAGGCACTGGGTTCGATCCCCAGCACCAAAAAATAAATAAGAATGCCATGTAACTTTTCAGAACTATAACAGATTTTCAAGAAAGGATTTTAGTACTAATATTACTTTCAAGAGAATAAGTTTTTCTTTATCCACAAAATGTGAACATTAGACTCAAACGTAATATATATATATATGTATGTATATGTATAATAATTAGTAATCTATCACTGTCATAGTACTTATAAGAAAAGTTCTCTCATAATCTGAATATTTCTAGAACACAGTGATGTGAAGAAACAACAGCTAAATTGTCAATCCTGAGAACATTCTATCCATGCTAGGTCTATCAATGGAAAGAGACCTGAGAAGGAGGTTCTCACTAGTTTAAGAAGAGTTTGCATTGCTTAATGAAAATCCTCAGTGTTGCAAAGTCCAGCTATAATGAGGTAAGTCACATGTCATTTGCTCTGAAGAGAAACCTGTCCCCCTCTCAGGTTAGTTCCTTGCTACTTGATCAGTCATCTGAGGAAAGCAGTACCAAGACACAGAGACAAAGGTAAAACAGTCTAATCTCTCCTGGGCTCTCTCTGCCAGGGGAACCATACTTTCCTGCCATCAGGCTTTCTTGTTAGAAAGGCAAGGAACACTACCTGCAAGAAGGTATCTTCATAAACACTCCTATTTCTCCATCAGGATCTTTATATATTTCTGCATGGATTTATGGATCTGCCAGCTGACTGGTCTTTTTCACAGTAGCTCACCTGTAAATTCCAGAACAGGTCTGGAACCTGATATACATTCACAGAATCAAAGAAGAAGTGTCCAGAACGTCATATCACAAGTAATACACATATAAAGCTGCTTAGTGACTCCCAAAAGAAATAACAACAAATAGAGTCCTCACCGTGTGTCAGTAAAAGAAGCCATAATGAAGAGAGTTCCTAGGTGAGATATGGTCTAATTAAACTCCTTTTTGCAGATGGGAAAACTAATATCCAAAGTGGCTGTCTTACCCAATCTCAAAGACGCTTCCTAAACTCAGGCATCTTGATTCCTTGTGCCAAACTCTCAAAACATTAAAAAATAAAAAATCATTTTGAAAGTTAGTTAATAAAAATATTCCTATAAAGGAAGACTGCACAGCCAATAGTAACACAAAATGCTGAATGACAGGCCTACGGACTCAAAAGGACCTTGGAGAACCGAAGGCCAATAAGAAAATTTTTCTTTGCAGTAAAATATTAAGATTAGAGAAAACTAGTCAAATGAGATGAACTAACAGAAATAGCACAGAAAGGATGAAAACTGGGATTATGTTAAACTGGTAAGTAAACACCAGTTAGTAAAGCCCAAATGGGTAATTTTTAAAAGATGATATTAAAATATTTGAAAGAGATTATATTCATTTTAAATTGCCTTCTAAACTCAGATCTAATTAGGAGGGCTTGAAGAAGCCTAAAGGGCCATTATGACATTTAAAAAATACAAATATTAATTTAGTACCTAAAACAGAAGACTGAAAAGCACATGGACAGTCTTTAAGAAACTTGAAGGTCCATAGTTGATACTATTTGTTTTCTCCCACCAACTACAGAACAGAGAGGCTAATAAACTTCAGGGAAGAGTTGCTAAGGTGTTAAGTTATTCCAGAGACAGTGCTCTCTCATTTCTCTTGCAAGAAAGCAGCTCTCTCAGCCAGTGTGCACACACAGGAAGCGTAACAATCTAGAACAGAGTGGCAACCATGGGTCACCCCTCTCCTGAAATATCTGGTCTACCAGCATGTATTATACATATGGTTTTCCTTAAGGGTTTCCATGCAGGAAGCATATTCCATACAGAAATGGGGGGCGGGGTGCATAAGTCAATCAAGGTCATAGCCCAAATCCTGGCGTTTTAGAAGAGACTACCAACTTGGATGCTCACCTACCTCTTGGCACCTTCAATACCAGAAACCTGGAGTAAGTGATAATGATAAAATTGATCTCCCTTCACATGAAAACAGCACTAACCATGCTCTTATGTGAGTTTCGATGTCACCACTTGTACTAAATTACTCTGCGGTTTACACCAAAAGCAACACCAGGGAACCTCAAAGCCTAAGGGGAGTGGAGAAGAGAGACCTGAAGCAATCCTAGGCACATTCCTTAGCCAAGCCTAGAATAGCTCCAAGGTAAAGGAGTCATCTCCCTGCCAAATTTATGTCACTCTTCTGAGAAAGGAAAATTTCCCCAAATAGAACTTTAAAAATACAAGGGAATGATTTTTCTGGATACTGGGTTCTACGTTTTGATTCAAATATAATATCAAACCTATTGTGTCATCAGGGTGCAATGAGACTTTCATTCTGTCAATGGTCAACTTTATTTTTAAAACTCTGTATCAAAAAATTTAAAAAGTAGCTACAGTCTTCTAGTATAAAAATAAAACAATTAGCTGAGGGTTTTCACAGTCTTACTTATCTTGATTTACAATACTTAACTAAAAATTAAATATGAAGGATAGAGGTCACTAAATGTCTTATAATATATTAAATATGGTTCCTTCACATGTTTTCTCACCAGCAGATAGACTAGCCCAGGATCTAACCATACACTCAGCTGCTTCCCAAATATCTATGGTTAACATTTCCTTACAAAAGATATTCTTATATCGTATGGGACAACACGCTGTCACAAGGGTGTGGTTCAAGGTTTTATTCATAAGAGCTTTCAAGTACAAAAAGTTAAGAAATGTATTTAAAAAAAATTTTTTTAATGTTCATTTCTTGGGCCTAGACCATCATCAGAGGGCATTTCCCAAACCTCAACCACTTGCATCTAAAATGAGAGATGCACAATTCCAAATCTTGTGGTGGGGGAGCACCTGGCTAGAGCACTTTTTTGACAATTAAAAAATAAGTCATGGTACAAAAACACGTTTTATAGATTAAAAATAATGAACCCAAACATTTGGAGTTTTAATTACCTGGACATAATATACAGTACTTCAGGACACTTTCAAGAATCTTGTTAAAAATAGTCCAACCATATACAGAGTTTAACAGTAAATATTTACCCATGAGTCAATATGGAGTATAATACTACAAGAGTACATCATGCTACTTAAAAGGGGTATTTGACCACCAACTTGCTAAGGATGTTAGAAAGTTGAGAAGTTATTGAGTCTACATGAACTATAAAATCATGATCTGTTTCATGCTAAGACTAATTTCTAACAATTTATGAGACCAGTTTCAGACAATAGTACTGACACCTGGCATACAGTGTGACCATCAGGTGCTTAAAGGGACAAAAGAAGTGTCAAGAAGGCAGACAAATTAGCCATTGTGCAAGAATACTGATTTGCTAAGTGCCCTAGATTTCTTCCCCTCACTGACGGGTTTTAAAATTAGAGCATTTTATCATCTTCAGTCAAACTTTAAAAAAAACACACACTTTGAACAGAGTTGGGGGGGGATAAAAGGGAAAAGTTATCTATATATATATATAGGAAAACAAGGTTCAGCATTGCCAAAAATGGGTCACATGGGACAGTTAAAGAGCAAACTGAATAGAATATTTCTAAACCTGAAACCTTGAGATCTAGTTTTAAAAATGGAAAGAGAAAAGTCCTCTTATCAAGAACAACCTAAGGTGGATTTGTTACATTTTTCAAACTTAAAGGCACATTTAGCAGGGTTTAACTTTTAACCCAGGTATACCACCAAATATTGTGATTTTATGGATATTATGTAGACAAAAAGTAGAAGACAGAAAGATTTGACTGAACCACTAAATCATTCTTACAACTTTATTTAATATTTTACACAAAGTCACAGAAATTCAAAACGAAGGGGCATTGGCCACCATCTAATTCAAGATCTATCATTTATTGAAAAGAAAAATAGTAATAGAATAGGTTCAATCAAGGAGAGCAGAAACCAAAATCTAAACTTGCAGGCTGTCAGTACTTTCCACTATTATAAAGATGACTAAAGTAAAAATCTAAGAGACAGACAGATTGACAGAGACAGAGGCCAAGAAAATGCCTAAACTTGCCTGGATCCACCTACTAATACAAATCTTTGATCTTTCTTGAGAGATTAAGTTGTCAAATGTTGCCTTACAATTCTCATGTGAAGAGCCAAGTACCTGGACATTAAACATGCAATAGGATAACTGGCATAAGCATTTACTTCAAATGGAAATCATAAAATATTATTGGTTACTTCAAACTGTAAGGAGCAGAGAATAAGAGAATTACTGATTCAAATCCTAAGTACTACTTCAGTCACATCTAACATGTTACTTTGTGAGACACTGAGCTTCCCATTCAATGGAAATATTCCAGTTGAACTGGATAACTCAGAGTCTCCTAGAAGAGCGAGAGTTGCCATGATTTATACACATATGTTTCACTAAACACAACAGAGAAGACTCAGAAGTACATGAAAATAAAAACTCTGGGTTGTAAGTATAGCTCAGAGGTAGAGTGCTTGCCTGGCATGTGGGAAGCCTCAGGTTCCATCCCAGCACTACAAAACACATACATACATTTAGTTAAATAAAAAAACAAACTAAATAGAAAGTTCTTGTTATAGGTGTTATTTTTTTTTTTTTTAAACAGATGAGGAAACAAAAGCCCCTGAAGAGTTAGGTACACCATTCCCTCAAGGTCACTCCAGTGAATTATTGACAGACCTGGACCCAGCTCCCATATTCCCAGCAGAATGCTCCTTCCTCTGTAGCATTTAAAGAGAACCAGTGGTTCATTAGTTTTTAAGATAAAAGACCTATATTGAAAAATGCTCATATATTGTCCTTGTTTTGAACAAAGTTCACTTGTATATAAAAACAACACATTTCTAAAAAGACACACTAGGCTAAATACTGAAATTACAGATAATAATTCATAAATAAAAGAATATCAAAACTCTTCCCTCAATAAGGTGCATTAAGCCACTGATTACTGATCCGACCTTCCAGCAAACACAGAGCAGATATTGGAAAATGTTTAAGAAAATACTTTAAAATGATATCAGTGAAAGAAGAAAGGTGTTCTGTGTGTACTGAGAAAAATACACCTTCGAGAAGAATCTGGGATGACACACCCAAAGGAAGAAGGAAAAGCAACAAGATTCTTTGAGAAAAACACTTCAAAGCCCTTCAGGTAACCATCAATTCTATACAAAATCTCAGTAGCCTGCTTATGTACAGGATACACACACTGTGAAGGTTTGAGCGATTATGACTAATTACATGGAAGTAAGGACATTGAGTAATTTTTTGTACAGTATCCAAATTACTGAAACAGAGTGATTTTATTTTGCAAGTGTTAAGCCGTACCCACAGGAAACAAGCAAGGTTTTTCTACCCTAGCAAAGTGCCTTAGCTACCATGCGTTCTGCAACAAGTCTCCATGGCAAATTTCCTAACACACACTTGTAAACACAAAGAACTCCTCTAAGTGCATGTTAAAAAACAGGCTTGTGAGACTGCAAGTAGAAGAATATTCTGTTGCTCATGGAATCTTTTCCTGAGAGGAGCATAACATTATCATCACCTCGCCTTCCTTAAATTGTATAAGAATTACAAAATGTTAGAATCTTCTAGAAGCAAGAAGCAGCCTTAGAGATAATCTAGGGAATTCAATTGCTTTATTGTTAAGATAAGGAAATTGTCACTCTCCACACACATACACAAAAAAGTGGAATGACTTGCCCAAGGCCACACAATTACTCAGTGGTGAGGTAAGGGCTATGATCACAGGCTCAGATCTACCACTCTCTTACAAAGCCACAGAAACAGCCTTTATAATCTTAAAATTATGTGCCAGGCATAATCTAGGATATGAAAATTTGTGCTCTGGGTCTACAGGTCTCAAACTTTATAGCAGTGACACATAAACCAGAGGACACATGTACACAATTGCCTCCTCACCATCATTGTGACTTCCTCTCTTCTCCCCCTATCTTGGAATGTAGCTGATACCACCTAACATAGGAATAACCTTGAATCCTTTTGATAAAATAAATGTCGGAATTTTAATATTAGTAAGATCACTTCCTCTAACAGACCTCAGGGTGAATTGTGACACAGGATTGAAAACATAAATAATCACTACAGGTGCAGCAAATGGCGTGAACGCAGGAATCCCATCAACAGTACTGCGCATTACATCTGACTCCATCCCCAGACTCTGGTACGGCAGCTTTCAGCAGGAAACAGACAGTCTGACTGAACAAGTTCAAACGAGCCTAGAGGAGAAGCAGGTATCCTCTCTCTGGGGCCTTCTCAAATCTGGGCAAAAGGGTAAATGCTGAGAATGCTGAATTCGACAATACCCTGTGGGAATGGGATCTGAATTCCAAGTTCCAATTCTGCTTCTCAGTGTGACCTTATGTCCTTATTTATTCACTCCTGCATGTTAAGAGCCTCCTGTGTATTGTTTGTGGACTCAAGATTTGAGTAAAATAAAATCCCTGATCTGTCAGTCCTCAGGTCTCTAAAGTGGGATGAATACTTCCCTCCCCACATAAGGTAAAAATACTATCACTTGGAGGAGCCATTGAGGAATGAGAAAAATAAATAAAGAAAGCACTTTGATTAATAATTATAGTCTCATCCTTTTAACTGCTATTTTTGTGTTTGTGATTTTATGTATAATGTGCTCCAGAAATTAAGACTAGCTGAACAAACACTTAGGGACCATGGATCTAATTCCTTGATGTGTGTTGTGTCCCTGTGGCTCATCAAAGCTGCAATGGGACAGCAGACTGGAAGTAGTTGGAAAGTCACCCCAGATAATCCCAAGGTATCTTGTGAGTTTGAGCACAGTGTGCAGAGCAGACCTGTAGCACCTGTCCCTCCTCATCCAAGGATTCTAAGCATTAATTGGGTTACTCCTGAGTAAAATGTAAACATATTGCCTTTGAAACCTCCTTTAGATAGGGGTACAGTAAATACTATAAACTTTCTGAGGGTGAAATGAGGAGTCCTAGGGGGAAATAAGGAGGTATCAGAATGTACCTATAGATCACAAATCAAGGAAGAAAGTACAACACATTTGCTCACCACCTCAGCTCAAAAAGTGCTGTCATGATGCTCGTTTAGGCACTCTGATCTGGACTGGGGGCCAGTTATTTTCTGTTTCCCAAGCCATGAACAGTAACTTTCCTAAGACTCAAAGTTGAAGACACAGCATTTCACTGCCTCCAGTGAGTTGTAGATGCCTGATGCTCTCTAGAGAGAAACATGCTCTCATAAAAATGTGACATTTCTGACTGACTTTAGATACTAATGTAAAACAGGTACTTTTTCTTAGAGGGCAAGTTTGCTCCTTAAAATTCAAGAAATCTGCAAAACGAGATCTTCACAACTGGTCTAAATAGTAAGTCATGCTTTTCCATACATGGAGACACTTGAAAGAAGTTCTGGGAAGGCACCTCTCTGCCTCGATTCTCTAGGAGTTTCTAAAGAATTTGGGAATTTAAAAATAAGAGAGAGAGAAAAAAAAAAAAGCTCATTTCTTCTAGCCATATCTTCTTTTCCTGCTCAAACTTTGCCAAAGCACCTTTGTGAGCAAAATGTTCCATGCTGCAAAGTTTACTTTTTTGATGAAAAGTTAAAACTTCCCCATGCTGCAAAGAAATGATTTCAAATAACCAACAGCTAAAACCTGGGGGTTGGGGGGCAAAGACTACAGGACAGAGGACAGTGAGGTAGAAGAATGAAACAGGTTTCAAGGCATAGGCCCTCAGTGCTCACTAAAGCCCATTCTGAGAGGACAAGCAGAACAGCATGTCACCACCCACCTGGAAATGAAGCAATGCTCTGGCCTGCCTGAAAGGGATTTCTTAACAGGGTCTGCTATTCCTTTAAAACTGTCTATTTCTAAGAGGACCCTTTCAGTAGCTATAAGGTAAAAGGAAATTCCCTTCATCCAAGGGCCTCTCAACCCCTTCCTCTCTCAAACAGTTCTTTCACTACTCCTGATTTAATCATTCAACCGGCCACACAACACAAGAAAGAAGAACAAGAGCAAGCAACAAACCCAGCACTCAATTACCCTATTCATTCTCTATCAGTGGCATTTGCCAACACCACCTCCAACACCTATTTCAGATTCCTCCTTTTCTGAAAGGAGTGTTTAACGCTCTCAGGGCTCAATTTGAGGAGGCAGGTTTGGGAAGTTAGAACTATTTGAGGGACTCTCACGTCTTGTACCTGTGGACGGGGCTTAGCATATACACTGGAACTTTGTTTCCCTTCTAACATCTGTACCTCCGCTCAGCACTCCTTCTTTAAAGGCTTTGTTGGGTCGGAAGAGCATTTTCACCAAGACAAGCCTGTAATTTCTCCTGCGTCTCTCTTGTTTTCTGCGGCTCCCTGCGTGGTCCAGAACCCTGGCATGTGTGCATGAGTTCTGAGCAAATCTGGGCCGAGGCGCCAGAACTCACTAACACTGGAGTCAAACTGGACGACAGCTCGCCCCGACTGAGGTACAGGTGTTTCTTCTCCTTGCATGCTGGAACCCAGGGGGGCTCCAGGTGGCTGCCCCACAGAACAAGCCTTGCTCTGTAGACTATGGCCAAGTTCTCAGCGCCCTCACCCCCGCCAATAGCGAAAGTTCGCCAAGCGAGCAGGGGCCCGAATGAGAAGGGGAGGTCACGTAAAAAGGGTGCCAGGGGCAAGCATTTCCAGAATCCTCCCTCTTTCTTGACCCTAGATACACTTGAGATTTGGTGTGGGGGGTAGGGGATGATTGTGTCCGAAAACTCTGGGAAAGAGCCTATGGTGGCTCGGACCCGGACTGGTAAAGTTTGGAAAGCACGCGGCGCGGCTTTCCAAGCACCCCACACACAGGTGATCAGCGTACCCGCCACACTGGAGAATGGGGGTGGGGTGGGATCGACCACCGGCCCCGCCCCGCAGCACCCTCGCCAGCCCCCCGCCCCCGAGCCCCACCGCCTGCACTCACAGCGCTTGGGTGAAGGCACTGAGCCCCTCGGGTACAGCCGTCAGCCCCTTCCCGGAGCAGTCCACACGACGGTCGCCGTCGCAGCTGCAGGGCGCCGCACAGAGAGGCGGCGCCGCGCCGCTGGGCCCGGCCGAGCCTAGCAGCCCCAGGGCGAGGAAGCAGAGCAGCCCCAGCGGGCCCGGCATTGCTGCGGCCGCCTCCCGCGCCGGCCTCTCCCGCGGCGCCGCTCGCTGAGAGCGCCTCCGCTGCCCTCCGACGCCCCCCGCCGACCCCGGGCAGCCGGCCTGCGGGCTGGGGCGGGGGCTGTCTCCTTCGGAGGTCCGCGTGGGCTCGGCCCCTTCAGCAGTCCGCCGCAGCAGCGCAGGGACTCAGCGCTCCGGAGTTTCGCCTTTCCCGCTGCTCCATGGAAGCGCAGAGGCAGCCCCGCTCCTCTGGAGGCTCAGGCCAGCCGGCCCGGCCCGGCACAGCTGCCGGGGCCGCGCTCTGCCATCGCACCCACCTCCCTGCCCCCGGCCTCCAGCCGCAGCCGCTCTTCAAGGTTGCGGAGTGCAGGCTTCAGCCATGCCGACCCCTCGCCCCTGCCCCCGCCCCGGCTCTCGCACAAACACCCAAACTCTCGGTCTCTCTCAGCCGCGGCTCTAGCTCTTCCCGTCCTTTTCCCTTCTAGGGTTGCACGCTCCGGTTCCCAAGCCCCCGGCCGCGGGGTTATGCAAATCACTTAGGTACATGCAAAACTAACCCTTCTCCCGGAGCGCCATTGGTCCGTGAAGGTCTCGAGCTTATTACTATGCAGGCAGAGGAGCCGCCATTGGCCAAGAGTAGGACAAGAGGGGCGTGTTTCTCGGGCGTGAGTGACAAGGTGGTGGTGGTGGTGGTTCCAGGCAAAATCCCTGACTTGGCTCGATTTGCGTGGCAGGTTGTGGATTGAAGGTAAAATGATCGGAAGACGAGGAGTCTGGTTTTTCCCTCCCCCCCTCCATCTTTTTCTTCTACTCCGCAGAAATTGGATCTCCTAAATTGGATGACCTGAAAAGTAAAACTCGCCTCCAGCATTCAGTTAAGTTTCAAATGACTCTCCGCTGTTCCAAAGGGTGAGGACATTGGGAGCTATGCAAACGGAAAAATGATTTGGGGAGACAAGGGAAAACGTTTCCCTCATTTTGACCCAAATCTTTGGGTTTTAGCTATGTATTATATTAAAACAGTATAACCCACTCCAGCAGCTCACTTCAACGGGGATCTATACCCTTCTTCGTGTACAGTTGGTACCTAATCTTAGCAACTAATCATCCATAAATTAAACTGCTTCCTCACACTCTTTAAAATCCTAAAACCTAGGGATGTTGTAGAGGTCAACAGGTGATGTTTCTCAACACTGGACAATTTCTCCAGACAACAGAACATTTAAGTGATTTGAGAAGCCAAGGAAACCTTAGGTTAGAAATTCTCAGCATTCCCTCCTTTTCTGAACTTGGATTCCCCATGGCCTAACAGAATTCACAGAATCATTGTCTGTACCAGATTCAAGTATATGGGTACCTGCCTTCTTGCTTTCTGCTTTGTCTTTGAGTTGCTCTTCTCCATACTGGAGACACATTTTATGAATCCATTAAATTAAAGCAAAAAGGGTTTAAAATGTCACCATCATATAAAGTTAACTAGTCATCTCATGTAGGTAAAATTAAAGACAATGGAAACAAGTTGGTACAGACCAATAAGCTCTCTTAAAATGAAAATTTTTCATTATCTTTGTGTTCAAGAGTTTATCATAAAAATAATTCCAGGTTGGGCAAATGACTAACATACTATAAATTTATTCTAGAGAGTCAATAAATACAGACATGACTTCACAGTTTTAGGAATGACATATTCCTACTGACTGTAGAGTTGAAAGAGAACTTACAGTTGGGCAACTCTCTGAACTCTCAGATACTGTGCTCTGCTCAAGATCATCATAGGCAACTCCTGGCTCCTCTTGTCTGGTGTTCTAGGATCCTTCCCTAAATTGATTTTCATTGTCTAAGTCATTTCTATTATTTTCCAGAAACTTTCATGAGTAAATGAAGTGAGGAGAAAATTCTAAAATTTCTTCATTTTTTCTTAAGTCCTGTCTTTTCTGTTTTATTTCTTATTGCACACACACACATGTCATGTGTGTGTGTGTGTGTGTGTGTGTGTGTGTGTGTGTAGTTCTGGGGATTGAATCTAGGGGCACTCCACCTCTGAGCTATGTCCCCAGTCCTTTTTATGTTTCATTTTGGGACAGATTCTCAGGCTGACCTCAAACTTGAAATCCTTCTGCCTCAGGCTCCCCAGTAGCTGGGATGGCAGGCATGCATCACTGCCCTTGATCCTTTCTTCCTTAAAAATGATGAAAGATGAGAATTTCTCTTGCCAAGATATCACTACCCTCTGCTTGTTTAAAATTAACAATTATTATTCTGATCAATTTTATTTGTTTTTAAATTATTTTTTATTTTTACAGGCTGCATTTTGATTCATTGTACACAAATGGGATACAACTTTTCATTTGTTTTTTTTAAATATTTTTATTTGTAGATGGACACAATACTTTTATTTTATTCATTTATTTTGTGTGGTGCTGAGGATCGAACACAGTGCTAGAAGTGGTCTACCAATGAGCTACACCCCCAGCCCCCCAACTTTTCATTTCTATGGTTGTACACAATGTAGATTCACACCATTTGTGTAATTGCACATGTACATAGGGTAGTAATGTCTGTCTCGGACCACTTGATTAATTTTATTGCTATCAAAAAATTCACTTCCTTTTTTTTAAGTAGTGTTTTGGGGCTGGGGATGTACCTCAATGGTAGACCACTTGCTTAGCATGAAAGAGACCCTGGGTTTAATCCCCAGAACCACAAAATATTAAAAATAAAACACATAATGTTTTCCACATTTTAGTGATCATAAGAATAACATGCAGAGTTTGATAAAAATAAATGCAGAATGATGTTGTTGGCCTGGGTGGAACTCAGGAATCCACATTTTGAAGCACATCAAGTTAAAGTGATACAGGTGGTCTATGGTCCATATTTGGAGAATGTTATTCTTTTCTTTTCAGGAATAAAATTTTATGCCTGGAAACTTGGATGAAATGAGACATTCAGATTAAAAAAAAAAAGAGAGAGAGAGATGTAGATTTTGTTAAACAATAAATTCCTATTGTTTGTCAGATGAAAAAGTTAAGAAAAAAGGAATTGAAATTTGTGACTTAGCCAAAAAGACAAAATATTACAAACAAAAAACTTTCTAAGGAAGAAAAATGTTAGGCTTTATTAAAGAGCTAGTATTTCTTACAGTTGCTACATTATGTGAGCTTCACATTAATGAGAAATTGACCTATTCATCTTCATCTCTTAAATAAGATGTTCCAAGAGAGCATAAAAACAAAAAACCAAAACCAAATGAAACAAAAATCCACCGTAATTTTCCATAAACTATAAGGAGTATCTTCAAATCTAACCAAAATACAAAAATAAATAAATAAATTCAATACTGGGAATTGAACCCAGGGGTGCTCTACCACTGAGCTCATCCTAAGTCCATTATATTTTTATTTTTTATTTTGTGACAGGGTCTCATTGAATTGCTAAGTCTGGCCTAGAACTTGCCATGTTCCTGCAAATCACTGGAATTACAGGTGTGCACCACTGCATCTGGCTGCTATTGTTAATTAATATTCATTACTATATTGGATTCCATTTATAAAATATGCCCAGTGTTCACCAGAGAACAGAATCAACAGGACATGTAAAGATATATAGGAAGAGATTGATTATGCATTATTGGCCCGGGCAATTAATGAAGCTAGATCTCAAGATCTGCCATCTGCCTGCTGAAGGTCCAGTAAGTCCAATGGGTTAGTGCTAATCCAAACCCAAAAGAACCCGGGTAACCGCCGAAATCCAAAGGAAGAAGAAGATGGGTGTCCAGCTCAAGCAGAAAGAGCAACTTCACTCTTCCTCCAACTTTTTGTTCTACTCAAATTCACAATGGATGAGATATCTACGTGCTTCAATGAATGAAGGCATCTTTACTCAGTCTACATATTCAAATCCTAATTTCTTTTAGAAACACCTTCACAGACAGACATAATCTTTTACCAGCTATCTGGATATCCTTTGCCCAGTCAAATGGACATATATAATAAATCACCTCTTAGTATGTATTTATCCATCGTCATGGTTAATACTGTTTTTTTTTTTTTTATTTTTATAACAATGCAATTAGGAATAATCTTGTATATACTTCCTTGCTTGCATGCAGGACTTTCTCTAAAATGTGTATATTTCCTTTATATGATACCATATGTGTGTGTGTGTGTGTGTGTGTGTGTGTGTGTGTGTACGTGCATGTATTTCTGGTAGGGGGATTTCTCCATCATAGATTATATACATTAACCATTACTAGATGTTGCTAAATTACTCTCAAAAGTGACTATTTATACTTCCCTTAGCAGAGAATAAGAATCTCCATTACTCTACATCTCACAATCACTTAGTATTGCAAGACTTAAAATTTTGCAATCTATCTCATATAAAATGAAAACTGTGTGGTCTAAATTTGAATCTCCTCGAGTACAAGTGCATCTTTTCCATATATTTGTTGGACATTCCAATGTGCTCTTCTCTGCATTGCCTATTCATTTTATTTGCCTGTTTGTTTCCTTTTGGACGGTTTACGTTTGTTTTTATTGTTTTATAGAGAGGTCCAGACAGTAAATATTTTGGGCTTTGTGGGCCATATGGTTTCTGTCACAATTTTTCAACTCTACCATTGTAACACGAAAGCAACAAGATATAATCTAAAAACAAATAGATGTGGTGTGTTTGTTCTAATAAGTTTTTTTTTTTTCTTTTGCCCACAAAACAAGTTTTGGACTAGTTATTGCACTCTACTGATTATTTTTGAAAACCATTTACAAGATTATGTAAAATTCAGAGTGACACACTGCAAAGGTGACCACCTTTCCTGGCAAGTTGAGATCAAGCAATTTCAAACTTTTGATGTCATTGTGAGCTGATAACTGAAGATTCTATTGTAGGATGAGCCAAGAAGAACCCATGATGAGTTTTAAAATACCTCATAACAAATGGCTCAGAGGAAGTCCTTAGCACTTAGAATTTACCCTACCCTTTATCCAAAAGTCAACCCAAATATTTTTGACATAATTATTCTTGATATAATTAGGTAACCTGTGAGAAATGACTATTGAGTTTAAATAAAAGCACAGGTCCAAAATTGCCACCTGAAATTAGAAGCTGAATATGTAGCCAGTAAATATATATGTATTTATATATACCTACACACACGGGTACAAAACATGGGTTCAAAAACATTTCAAACTGTGATAGATTCAGAGAATAAAGACTATTGGGTCTAATCCCCACCGATCAAATATCTGTCGACATATACTCTAATAAGTGAATCTTCAAGATAAGAACTATTTCCACCATCAATTGCCATTGGATTGTGTCCATGCTCTGAGCCTCCACACTTGTATCCAGGACTTTGGGATGGAGACACTCCCACGTTAGGTCCCCAAACCTAGCAGTCATCCTCTTAAGTCTTAAGTAAGGTGCTTTTTCTCACTTGTCTTTTCCTTCAGTGTCTCAACATCACTTATTGTTCATAGGAAATGACATTTAATTTTTTAGGGATCATTTAAAACAATCATCATTTTGATGGACAAAAAAATAGTAACGATGTAAAATCCCTAACAAATTAAAAACATTCTTTTAAGCTACACACATGGCTGAATTTGAGTTTCTGGCCTCTCTTTATTCGAAGCTTGGGCAAGGGTTGAGGGTGGCCAGCAGCTGCACATGCCACCTGTGCATAGTCAATGGACCTTTGGGATGGGAGGGCTGGTAGTGAGGCTTCTGGCAGGACTGGCTTGAAGCCAGCCTTTTTCGAAACATCACCAAAACAGCCTCTTACTCTCCTGACCTGGTTGAATATCCTGAGGTCAGATATCCTTTTCAGTTCTTCCAAAGACCCATATTGACCGCAGATTTCAAAACAGTTGGATAAATATCAGAAGCATTTTCCTATTCTTGCCTAATCCTTTCTAAAGCTGATTTTCTTTTCTTGATCTTACTCTTTCAATTTTAACGCAAGAGGAGAATGAAACTCAAGGGAACAGCTTCTGAATTAGGGAACCACAAGTGGGCTCCATAGTCTGAGTATGTAAACTACTGGGGAGAAACAGAACTAGGTAAAAAATTCAATGAGTGTTGAAGAAACCAGATATTGTTGAGAGATAGAAGAGTAAAAGGCAAGAAATATCAGAGTAAAACCCAGAGTAAGACGATTACTGCCTGGTTGTGCTGACAATTTTTTAAGACCAAAATGCCAGTACGAAGTTCAGTCATGGAATCAAGGGTATTTTATCTCCTCAGAATTCTAAATAAAACTTTAAACACTTTGGAAAGACAATTGTTTTAGGGAGCTATGTGTAAAATCCATGCATACCACAATGCACATACTGAAAACCAGCACTTGAGGTGGGCAGAGGTTTTTTGAAATATCCTGGAAAGTTCTTCCTTATCTGCACAGACATATTTGAAAAGAAATCTAGAAAAGAAGGAGGTAATAAGAAATTGAAGAGAGAAACTTTTGGTAGGATGTGGAGGAAAGACTTCACATTTTCTTTTCCTAAACTGGACATAATACAGTCTCAAAAAAAGACACTCCCAAATACCTCTTGGGTGAATCCCAAGCAATTAGTTATTTTTTTGTCTAGTGACTGCTTACTATCATTTTTCAAAATAAAAGGAGCAACAAAATGGAAAATTTAACAATCCTAAGGTTTTTGAAAACAAAAGATTCAGGGTTGGGCGGCTGGGATGTGGCTCAGTGGCAGGGTGCTTGCCCAGTATGCACAAGGCCCTGTGTTCATTCCCCAGCACCACAATAAATAAATAATCAATCCTGAGGCAATTCTTTTAAAAACACAGCAAACTACCAACCATGCATGTGTAATTTTCAGATTACTTTGGAAAGGAAGAAAACAAAATCAAACAAACCACAGAGACCAGGTCATGGTGCTGGACAGTGGTGCCAAATATGGTATTTACAGGTCTGGTTGGCAAAATCTGGTACTATTTACTGATATTTCTCTCACACATGTATTAAGTATTAAAATATATGAATCTAGGTTATAGAAGGCTGTGGAGCAAGTTTTAAAAATTTACTAATATTTAAAATTTACTAATATGAAATATTAGTATAAAATTTACTAATATTTAAAAATTTTAAATGAAAGATAAAGTGGAGATATTGAGGTGATAGGGAACACATTATAGGCATTCTTCCAGTGTATTCCCTTTATTATAAAATAACATAAAGTTGCAAAACTTTTCAAATTTTTTTTTTAATTTCATTTTTTCAAGAAAGATTACCACGTACCTACTCAGATCTAATCTACTAGGGACTGAATGGCCTCAATTAATGCAGAAATGTCTATATGTAAATCACATGGGGGAAGATTTTAAAAATAGAAACCCTAGGGTTCCACCTTCCTTGATTCTATTAGAGTAGGTCTCAGGTGAAACCATGGATTCCCAATGTTTAAAAGTTCCTGATTCTGATGTAGCCCTACACCCTCACTTATGACTCTGAGAAGCAGAAACCAATACAGGATTACTCTTGTGAGAGATTTGTTAGGGGAAAACTTTAGGAGGGAAAATGGAGAAGGAACCGAGGAAGACTGGTAGAGCCATCAGACTGGGGTGCAGGCCTGGACCCAGGTAAGGAAGAAAAGGAAGGAATCATCTTAGACTGAAGACAAAGGAAGGCGAGTCTGAGACTGCAGCGCAGTTCTGTAAAAAATTTCAACAAGGCCAAGGGGGGACCCCAAAACAAAATCACCTACCAGAGCAGTGCCAAGTCTCCAGGAATAGGCCTATTTAGTGTCTTGGCTGTGAGTCACTGGCTGGGAGCAGTCAAGCATGTGGCCTGAGCACCAAAGTGGTGAAGGATTTCTATAAGGCTGAAGAAGGCTGACCAGCATCCCTGCCATTCTTAGACACCTGTAGTTAGCATATTCATACCTCCACAGGTAGGAAAGTCCACCTTTGCACAGTTCTAGTGATTAGAATGTTCTATCTTATGTTGTGCCAAATTTTCTCCTTATTGTTTTTTAAATCCTCAGAAATAGAGGATTAGAAATAGAAGGAACCTGGAAATCATGGGTTAAAACCCCTCATTTCATAGTCAGAAATCACAATCATGCTAATTGCTCTCATTTTTAGCTTTAACTTTCATGGAAAATAAAAAAAAATTTGGCAAATTTGATGTCAATAAAAAGCAAGTTAATCTCAATGACTCAGACACTAGAAATTGCCATACTTCCTTTGATATTATTTTTCTCAAACATCCTCTTTGAGCATGAATGAATGTAAGAAATATAAAGCCAATGATTATTTCAATTCAGCTAAGGTTTTTCATATTTAGTAGAAGGAACAAAAATAATACTAAATATACTTCCATCAAACCTTCATACTGGACTGTGGACAGTTACTCATGTCATTTATTTTACGTATATATTCTTTTGGGTTTTGGGGGGAAGAGTTGCTTCTCCACAGTTAAGAATATTAAAATTTTGTAGAATACATTTCGATTTAATTTTGAATTCAAAAGAAAAGATCAGGTGCAGTTCATAAGCTTAGACCTAATCTTTAGCTAGTAAGAACTGCCAGAAATTTCTAAAATAGAAACAATGACACTTTGGCGCCACCTTGTGGTAAAAAAGTAAAGATACAGATTATCCTTAGGCTGTATAATAAATCTGCTTTTCATTTACAGAAAGTGGTAGGGAAAATTGTGTGTGCATGTACGATTGATTCCTTTCTCCTTAGTTTCAATAAAAATATTGATATTATAAAATAATCACACATTTGAGACCTTAAAGCTATTTTGCCAGTATTTACAACTAAGGTGATTTAAAACTGTGAAATTTGTTTCCAGCTATTCTACTCAAAAAATTTTGTGTTCATGGTTTTTTTGTTGGAAGTGGAGAGTGGTACCTGGGCTCTTGACCACTGAGTCACATCCCCAACCATGTTGTGTATTTTATTTAGAGACGGTATCTCACTGAGTTGCTTAGCACCTCGCTTTTTCTGAGGCTGGTTTTAAACTCGTGATCCTTCTGCCTCAGCCTCCCAAGACACCAGGATTACAGGCATGCACCACCATGCCTGGCTTGTGTTCGTGTTTTACCTGGCTGCTTGAACACCATACTCGATAGAGATTACTTCTACCTCAATGGCGACTCTGTTTCCATTGTTGGCAGACAGAATGAGGATCTGTTTGAAAAATCTGGAAGGAAGGTGCAGGCCCTTATCTGTGTGGCAAGTGAGCAAATTACATGTGGGACTGATCCGAGTTCAGTCCTGGTGAAGAGTCAACTGATTGTGTCAGCCTGGCTAATTTTGAGGAAGCCCATTTTAGACCCTGTCAAAAACCCTAATTCCCCAGACATTAGACTCTATATATAGCTTCAAGTCACACCATTCCAGTCTTTATTCAAAAGCCATCTCCTCAGAGGCCTCTCCTGTAGCATGACTGCATTCTTTCAAATTGTTTGTTATCTCAACAAATATTGTCTGCTATGTGCCAGGCATGGTTATGGGCTCTGGTGAGAATGAATGAATGAATGAATGAATGATGAGGGTCCTGCATACCCTTCAAGTTTATAGTATTGGGGTGGGGCGGGAAGAGTTGCAAAAATAGACAAGCAAATACATACCAGCAGAGAATGAAGGAGATTTCAGGCAGAGGGAACAGCAAGTATAAAGGTCTTGTCATCTCGGAGACTAAAGAACAGCAAAGCAGGAGGCAGAAGCTGGGTTATGCAGGGTGCAGAGGATCACAGTTAGATATTAGGTTTTTATTCTCACTAGGATGGGGAGCTGATGGTGTTAGAAAGGGAACATCATCAGCACTCAACGGGTGCTTTAAAAAAATAGTGTATTTGGTGATTACCAAGCACAATAGGAGTACAGTTGGTGCTGTTAAGAGTTCTGGTAAAAACTGCTCGGACACATTGGCCCTGTCCCTGAACCGCCCCCTGACACAATCCAGCATGGGATCACAAGCTGTGAACCTTGAGAAGAGATTTAATACTGAGTCTTATTTTTCTTATTACTACTTAGCCCTCCCATCCTGCTGGATTTCATGATGCTCATCACCAGCTAAATTTACATTACTTGTTTTCTCATTCATCTGTCTCTCCAACAATAACATGAACGCCTTCTTATCTGTCTTCTTTATTGCTGTATCCTAAGCACACTGTCCAGTACATGACAGTTGCTAAGTAAACGCAGAGTGAATAAATGCAGTAATGAACTTTATAGTTTCTACCCACTGAAACTCAAACATAAAGCTCATTTTATTGAAATGTATTGTTATGGTTTGTCTCTGGAATGTCCCCCAAAGGCGCGTGTACTGAAGGCTTGATTCTCAAGTGCTTCAGTGTTCAGGGGTGGGGCTATTGGGAAAAAATTAGATCATGAGGGCTTGACCTCATCAGTGTATTAATCCCTTGATGGGTTCTGATAGCTGAATGGACTATTAGAATGTGGTGGAAACTGTAGAAGGTGGAACCCAGTTGAATGGAGTGGGTCCTTGGGGCGTGCCTTTGGGGATGATGTTTTGTCCTTAGCTCTTTTCTCTTGCTCCTTCTTTGCTGCCCAGCCATGAGGTGAATAGCTTTTCTCTGCCACGTCTTTCTGCAATGCTGTTTTGTCCAAAGAAACGGAGCTGACCCTGGACTGAAGCCTCTCAAAGCATGAGCCAAATAAATCTGTCCTCTTTTTTTTCCCCTCAGGTATTTTTGTCACAGCAATGAAAAGCTAATGTGAATGAAATCATTGCTGGTAAATTTCTTCTAACTTTTCTCATTATTTCGTCAGTTAGCTCCTTTTGACATACTTAAATAATTATTAAAATATTTTTTAAAACAGATATTAATGACTGTACAAATTTCAGCTATTGGGCTGGGGATATAGCTCAGGGGAACCACACTTGCCTACCATATGTGAGGCCCCGAGTTTGATCACCAGCACCACAAAAGAAAAAAGAAAAAATTTTAGCAACTAAGATTTTGGAATTTTTTATCATAAAAGATTAAAATAACCTTCGTTGTTGTCTTCCATAAATTTAGTTTGATATTTTAATGGAGTGAAGTTATAAGAGTGACAAAGGTATTATGCTTTTGTATTTGGGTCCTTGCTAGGACATTTAATATCAGGATCAGGTGACAAATTCAAAATATCATGTGCATGATTTTTTTGTTTCCAACATAAGTTCTTGATCTATCTGTAAACTTCTAGAAAGTAAGCCAATTCAACAAGGTATAACAAATCACACTATGTTTCAGGCACCGTGCCAAGTGATGGAGGTACAGCTATGATCCTTCTTGCTGTCATGGAACTTAAACTTTAATGGAGAAAATGCAATTAAAAATGTTGAAAATATCTTAACCATATTAACAAAATGATGAGGAACCCACCTTTAGAGGGAGTGGACGGAAGGGTTAATGGAAGTGGTGACTTCTGCTGACACCTGAGTGAGGAGCAGCATTAATTGAAGAACCAGAGAGCAAGTTTTCCAGTAAGGGCAACTGGTGTGGAGTATAACAAATGGGGCAGTGAAATGAGAACTTAGAGAAGTAGGAAATGGATTCTGCAGAACCTTTTAAGTCATGGCAAGGTATTTTGATTTTATCCTAAGTACAAGGAAGTTTTAAGGAGAGAGCAATGTAATCAGTTCTGGTTGAATTAATGCCTTGCATCAAGGTCATGGATCATAAGAAGCCTGCAAAAACTCTCCTAGGTTGAATACTCCTGGCCAAAGGCAAATTCTCATCACAGTCCAACTGGAGCAATGGCTGCTACAGAAACTACAGAAACTTCAGTGCTTACGGAAACTACGCCACAGCCTAGAGTTGAGTTGAGAAAGATATGGTTAGGTAATAGCTGACAGACTTAAATGAGAAAAAAGCTACATTGTGTGGGGTTGATTGAGCCCAGGTGGGACAAGCTCAGGAGTCCCAGACAAGTCCCAAGAGGAACTCAATTACACAGCTGCACAGGTGTCTACAGAAGTATTGGAAAACTTAAGAACACAGCATCCTTCCTACTATCAAAAGCCAGGAATCTCATCCTTCCTTAGTCAAGGCTAATTCTATGGGAACATTTTATTGCACATGGAAGAAACCACATTTAATTTTATTGCAGTACCCATTTTTGATAGTGATGCCACCAAAAGGTGGATTATTACATATTAATTTTTTAGATACTATGACAAAAAAAAAAAAAAAAACCCTATAAATTGGGTGACTAAAAGGAAGTTATTGTCTCACAGTTCTGGAGGCTAGAAGTCCAAGATCTAGGAATCAGCAATAGTTCTCAGGGATGCAAGGGGCATCTGGTCCACATCACTCTCCTTTCTCCTGGTGGTGTGTTGACACACTTTGGCATTCCTTAACATGTAGAGAAGCATCTCTATGCAATCTTCGTGGTCTTCCTACGTGTGTTATTTGTGTCCAAATTCTCTTTGTTTAGTAAAGACACTAGCCATATTGGATTAGGGTCCACTCTAATGAACTCATTTTTTGTTTCAAACAAATGTAGTAATCTTCCCTTTTGCTCTTGAATTTTTAAAAAAATTATGGGTTCTTTTTAGTTATACCTGACAGAATTCATTTTTTAATTTTTAAAAAAATTTTTCAGATTGCATTTTGATCGTTGTATACAAATGGGGCAGATCTTTTTGTTTCTATGGTTGTGCATGATGTAGATTTTGATGTAATTATAGAAGCAAGAACTACAATACACCTTATTCTAATTAGGACCCCATTCTTGTGGATGTACATGATGGTGGGCTTAGTGATATATTCATGTATATACATAGGAAAATTGTATCAGATTCATATCACTGTCTTTCCTTTCCCTATCCCCCCACCCTTCCCTCCATTCCTCATTGTCTAATCAGCTGAACTTCTATTCCCTCCCTCCCCTTACTGTGGGTTAACTTCCACATATCAGAGAAAACATTTGACTTTTGGGGACTGGCTTATTTCACTTAGCATAATATTCAAGTAACAATAAACATTGGCAAAGATGTGGGGGAAAAGGTGGGACTGCAAAATGGTGCAACCATTCTGAAAAGCAGTATGAAGACTCCTTAAAAAACCAGGAATGGAATCACCATTTGACTCAGTTATTCCACTCCTCAGTATACATACAAAGGATTTAAAATCGGCATACTACAGTGACACAGCCACATCAGGTGATAGCAGCTCAATTTGAAATAGGTAAGCTATGGAATCAACCTAGGTATCCCGTCTTCAACAGATGAATGGATGTGATAATACACAACAGAATACTACTCAACCATAAAGAGTAATGAACTCATTTTAACTTGATTACCTTTGAAATATCCTATCCCCAAATAAGGTCATAATATGAGGTACAGGGGATTAGGAGTCCAACATATCTATTTTTGTTTTAGAGACATAATTCGACTTGTAACACCTTAAAACACAGTTACAGGTTAGGCAGCATCTAAATTCAGGGCTCAAAAGATTGTCAAATAAGAGATACCAGAAACAGAAGAATGGATAAAGAAATGTGGTATATATACACAATGGAATATTACTCAACTATAAAGAATAATGAAGTACATGGATAGGACTAGAGATTATCATGCTAAGTGAAATAAGTCAGTCCCCAAAATCCCAGGGCAGATTGTTCTCTCTGATATGCAGATTCTAATACATAATGGGAGCAAGGGGAGAATAGAAGTTCATTGGATTACACAAAGGGGAATGAAGGGAAGGCAGAAGAGAGGGGAACAGGAAAGACAGTAGAATCAATCAGACATAACCTTCCTATGTTCATATATGAATACATGACCAGTATAACTCCACATCATGTATAATCACAAGAATGGGAAGTTATACTATATGTATGTATATGTCAAAATAATCTACTGTCTGTATAACTAAAAAGAATCTTTAAAAATACCAGAAATAAAAATTTTCACTTGGTTTTAGGTTTTTGTTGCCCTCTGATGAATTACGTTAAAAAAAAAAAAAAAAAAAAAAAAAAAAACACTACCACATACAGAGAACTTACTTGCTTCCAATGCCCATTTTTAAAATTTAATTATTATTATTATTTTTTTGGTATTGGGAATTGAACTTAGGGGCACTCAACAACTGATCCACATCCCCAGCCCTACTTTGCAATTTATTTAGAGACAGAGCCTCACTGAGTTGCTTAGGGCCCTAGCACCACCATGCCAGGAACTCTTCGTTTTTTGAGATATGTCCTGCTATGTTGTGCAGGCTGGTCTCAAAACTCCTGGGTTCAAGCAATCCTTCTGCCTCAATCTCCAAGCAGCTGGTACTATAGGCATGTGCTGTTGCTCCAGGTTTGTTCCTTTGATACAATGTAAAATCCAAGGAATAAAACTGACAAGTGGGTTCTGTATGAATTTTACCCTTTGCTTTGTATATAACCCTTAAAGATTTCATCAAGTGAAAGTTATTTGCCACTGAAGAAATAAATGTTCAAAAACCTCAGTCACTTCCTTATATTAAAATCAGAACAATCAAAAATACTGAAACTGACAAAAGGATTCAAAGATTTAGGGAACTGTCTGGCTTACTGAAATTTTGAAGAAACTAAGCCCTAACAATTTTTTTTTTTTTTTTTTTTTTTTTTTTTTTTGGTTATATTCTGGTTACCTGAAACACTATCATGCATTTTTGTGTCTTTTTTTTTTTTTTTTTTTTTTGGCAGTGCTGAGGATGGAACCCACATCTAGCCTTATTCACGCTAGGCAAATAATATGCCACTGAACTATACCCTCAGCATCACCCATGTCCATCCACGCTTTTTAAAAGTTCATGATGGGGCTGAGGATGTAGCTCAGTGGTAGGGCACTTGCTTAGCATATACATGAGGCAATGAGTCCAATCCCACATGCTGAAAAAAAAAAAATTCACGATGGTAAATTATGCCTTATATCACATGACACCAGCAATTCACTCTCTCTAGCTAGGTCATCTTCTTACAAACTGCTTTTCTAACAAATCCCTTACTTGCACTTATCTTCCAATGATTTTCATTCTAAATGTGGTCCGAACACTCCATTCCTCAAAACCGCACTAGCACTAATGTTAGAATTCCATGAGCTTCTTTGGACAGAAGTGTATAATTTTTTTATGAATCTTATTCTTCCTAAAATTTTTAAGCATAATTTAAAGGTTATATTTTCTAGGCTTCAAAATAAGAACATGGTTACTGGAGTATGATTATTTCCTTTTTGCCGATAAGGTCCTAAAACTATTTCACATTGGGGGAATATAAAAGCAAAGAAATAGAGCATACTATGCCAGACACCTTTCTAAGGGTTTTACAGATAATTGCATAATACTTATAATAGATGACAGATGAGGGAACTAAGGAATGGAGAAATCAGTAACTTATCTAACATTCACAGTAATGTTGGAACTGGTATTCAAATCACAGAACTTAGTGCCCACAGTCCATGCTGTCTATCACACACCACACTGCCTCTCTTGCAGTAATAGAAATTGTCCTTTGGTTACATTTTATGAAATACAAAGCAAAATACAGAAACTTAGAGTTTCATTTAGGCAATCACCATTAATTATATTTTTACCTTATGCAAAATTATTTTGTAACACTTTTCAGAAATACATCTATTTCTAATTGTATCAATTTTTTTCAAGTTCAATGAACAAGGACATAACATACAAATTTATTTTAAATAAGTTAAGAATCAGAATTAAATTGATAAATGAAGTCATCTGTTGAAAAAGCGTTATTTGACATCCATTTTGGAGAAATATTATCTCAAACTAAAAAAGTAGAAGCATATCATTTGCCAGTATTTTTAAAAATCATGTCCAGATACAAATTAGTTTTAAAGGTCCTGAAAAGCAATGAGAAAGCAAGTAATTTGTTTTTATCCATTATGTAACTATTACTAAAACAATCTTTAAAGAAACATTAGTGAACTCTGGACAATAAAAACTATAAAACCAGACTGCTGGCAGAGTAAACAACAAACTGTAAGTTAGAAAATTCTTAAACATACATTTATTCAGGAAATACAATTACTAGAGGCCTTGATATTTCAATGATCATTCCACATTATAAAATATTCACAACATGTATTCTTTTAAGTCTATACCAAGTCATGCTGATATTCTTTCCAGATAAGCCATACTATTTCTTCTACTAAATGCTATAATATCCATTTTAATTTTAATTGTAAACAAAGTACTTGAGCCAAAGTACTTAAGTACTTGAGCATGAAAATAAGAATATTAAAAAAACCTAAAAATTTTAGGAGGAAAAATGACAAAGGGAACCCCCCCGCCCCCCAACGCATCTGAATCATCAAACTTTTAAAGACAGAGGCCACTATAATCTAGCATTACAGTAAAGGATAAAGCGACCTTATTAAGACAGCATGTAATTATCAATGTTTCTCATCTGTAATTTTTAAGCATGCTTTTCCAAAGAATAAACACTATTTTTGTATTTTTGAAAGGCAAAGGGAGCAGAAAGATGAAACATTAAAGTTTACATTTAAACTACTAGATTTTTTTAAAAAGAAAAAAAGGCAGACTATTACTACTTTCCAATTAAGAAACGACAAGTACCTTTTATTCCTAAAGAAATTACTAGAAATATAATCAATCATTAAGTAGCTACAAATTGGAGTATTCTATTCTGATACTTTCAAACAGAACTAGTGGTTCTTAACCCTGGACGTCCATTAGAACCACCTGGTATGTTTTTTTTAAAAATGAGCGATCCTGATTTAATTGTTATGGGAGGGTATCCACGTATCAATATTTTTTGAGCTCTGAAGGGCATTCTAATACGCAGCTAAGACTGAGAAACACTGAGTCAACTCATTTAGAAGTAATAAGAATGTTAAAGGAAAAATGCAAGGGGGTGGTTAACATTTGTAATTTACAAATCAAGCACCAATTATACTTACTATGTGCCTAGCTTTATTAACAAACCATCCATTTATACGATGAAAATTCCCTTAATTTCCTCATCATACTAGATCACCTTTGTACATCTTTGCTACTGAATGAAGCATTCTATGGTCAAGATTTAAAATTCTGAGAGATACTATGAAAACTGCAATAATGAAAACAAACTACTGCTACTCATGCTCAACAGTACCAAGCAAAACTACTGTATTTGGCTCCTTAAGCTATCTTTATTTTAAGAATTATAAATAGGTGCCAACCCACACAAAGAACAGATTGTGGATTACTGCAAAAGAAAAAAAAATACCCCAGCTTATTTAATTTTACTGAGTTTCAACACCAAAAAAGACTTAACTTGGCTGAAAGTTCTGAAACAGCTGAGACACTGAACCAGGAAGCTATAATTTATAAGGAAATGCTGATATATCCTAAAAGCTACTGTAGCTGTAGCTATATTAAAATAAGATTTCTTCAGGGTTTATTTACCCTGTAATGCAAGAATACAAGCATAACAATAATATTACTGTTTTTATATGCACCAATACTTCTCTTTAATATATAAAGCTCTACAACAAATACCTCTAATAATTTTACAATTAAATTAAGTCCATAATTCTATACTACTTTGGTCCCAACATTTTAAAAACACATCAATTAATTTTGAAAATATACAATTTAACAACATGATCCTATCAATAACAAGCATGTTTTGTAGTGGACTAAACACACATTCAACCATGCAATCCAGTGTTCAATACCTAAATGATAAATAATAATGCTGATTGACTTATATTCTGAAAAAAAATCACTGAAAACTGGAATAGTCTTTTAAGACTCACAGTGCTCACAAACATGCAGAAAAAGGTATACAAATTTCTATTCTTCCTTGAAGGAATATTACAATGCCCACTTTTTTTTATACAGGATGGATAATTATGCCAAATTTTTTTCTTTATAGCATGTCATTCACAATTTTTAAAAAAGTACAAATGTTCCTATGAGTTGTGACTGAAAATGAACTCTTAAATTTCAGCTTTTATGCAGACCTCAGTCACAGTCATATACTAATAGCTGCCATTTAGTAAAATAGTGACATCCAGTGGACAAATGACATAAAGTAACTTTCAAAATTCCCACTATATTTGAATAGTAAACAAAGATTGCATCTCTAAATCCAACCATTTTAATATGAATGAGTTCCTACTCATTTTGACAATCTACAGATTCTTATCAAATCACCTCACAGTTTTTATGGATCTTAACCATATCCTCTTTTTCTTATTTAACATTGATTCTTTAAACTGACCTAGTAAGATGTATAACTCAAGACTAGTGAAGTTAAAGGTATTACTTTTTCTTGTTTGTTTCTGCTATTTCCCACCACAAACTAACTGGCTCATCTCTAGGCATGGAAAGACCAAACCATGAGCAATGTATTTAAATAAAAATGAATAGCCTTAAAAAATTTGTAAGATGAAATCTGAACCTGTTTTGCATTTATACTTTTTGATATACTGTTGAATACAAATAGAAAGGAATATAATCATTAATGCTAATAGTCAAATCACATCCTCTTGCCTCACTGCTCAAATATTATGAAATACATATTTTAGCAATGATTGTTTCAGTGTTTAAAAACTCACTTTTATAAATCAGTATAAATGAATACCCATTATACATGTTCAAATAAAAGTAAAAAACTTCCAATATGCTGTTATTATTTATCATTGATTATATATATTATGTGTATATTCAAAGTACAAAATGCAGCAATGATGTTAACAATGATGGTGTAATGAACTGTTGTATGTGAGACTGCCATGTTTAATTTCTTGGAAATCTGTAAAGGAATTTCAGAGGTTAAAAAAAATATAGTAAGCAAAAAAAAAGAGTTGGAGAACTGTTAATTTTAAATAAGTAGCCAAATGAAGAAAACATTCTTCCTAAAAAAAGATCAAGAATGTAAAAGTACATTTTAATATTAAAAAAGCATTTTTAAAAATCTAGAACAACTTTATGACAAAATCTGCATTTGAAAAAGGTCTGTAAAAACAGCAGGACAGAATTGCCCTCAACACCTTTTACTTTTTCTTGTCAGAAAAAAGTGTATGCATCTCTAGAACCATAAATGATGTTAAAATAGGCATTTATAAAATGGCAAGGAGGATTTCACGGGAAGTTTGCATGTTTTTTTACAATCATTGGCATTGTGGCCATCAGTAGGTCACAAGTAAAACTTCTCTAGCTAAAAAGCAAAATGAAATATAAAGTTTTAAATGTGTTAGGTCTGTTGCCTGCGTTTTGCAGATCTCATTTTTTCAAAGCGTGACTCCATTTCTTCTAAGACTTTGGGTGTATACCGTACTACTAATTTAACTTTTCCTTGGGCAGCTTTCAGCAGTTCTACAGCTTTTTCGTGATGTTCTCCTTCAACGCTCTAGAAAAAAATGTACACACATAATTAATATTTAGGTTTTGAAATTAACTACGAATGTAAAAAGGTTTAAAATTAAGTAAAAAGAGACTTCATATTGCACCATTTCAGACAAGATTGGGCACATTCAGGGTGATATGGCCATAGAGATATTGCATCCTTTCGATACTAATCTTCCTTATCCTTTTAATCTGTGTGAAATCTGGTGCAATACCACATTCTGTTTACAGTCTAGCAACTGTTTTTTAAGTTCCAAATAATTAGCATTTCGATATACGTGCCTTATTATCACACTATGTCAGAAGTAAACCAAGAAATCACCATTCCATAAAAGTAAAATGAGGGTAGATTTCTCATCTTGTTTACTGCTTTAACTACTGAAGAGTTTAATTAGGTCATAAAAATCACACTAAGCACTGCTAATTTACACTAAAGAGATGCAAACCACATTTAGAGTACTTTAAAAAGATCACTGGGCTGGGGACAGAGCTTGGTGGTAGAGCACTTGACTAGTATGCACAAAGGCTTGGGTTCAATCCCCAGAACAGCATTTAAAAAGAAGCAAACAAAAAACAACCACTGTCCTAAATAGTACTGCCTAGGATTCCCTTAGGGGATTCCTAAACTAATCCCCTGCCCTGGCATCTCCCTTTTTACAACCCAAATGCACCCCCAAGTGGTCACAATACATTACTGCAAATAGGAATAAAATTCATCCTTACCACTCCATTAACAGAAAGGAGCTGATCTCCTCGTTTGAGGCCCCCATGCCTATCAGCTATTCCACCTGGAATTATTCGAGATATGTAGATTGGAGAGTTTTGTTCTTTGCCTCCCATAATATTGAACCCAAGACCCTCTTCTGTTTTGGGTAGCTCAACAACTCGAGGATGAGAATGTCCTTCACTGGCAGCAAATGCAGCGACAGTAGCCTGAAAGAAAATTCCACATATTTAAAAATAGGACCTTTGTTTACTTCAGTTCTTTCATCTCTTTAAAAACTATCTTTTTTGTTTTGTTTTTTGGCAGTGCTGGGGAATGAACCCAGGGACTCATGCACATTAACAAGCATGTACATTCTACCACTGACCTATATTCCCGGCCTACTGAACTACTTTTGAGGCAGGTACACAGACACATACACATACATACAAATTTAATCAGTTTTATAGTTATAAATAGTAGCTGGCTTCATCCTGACAAACATACATACATGAAATTCTATTTTAGTTCATAATCCCCCCCTTTTTCCTCCCTTCTCCCTCCCCTTCCCCAATATACTTGATTCTTTCGCTGGTCTATTCATTTATATTTGACTGGTTCTTTTTACTTTACATAAAGGTGAAATCCCCTCTGGTATATTTATATATGGACATAACATGATTTTTAAAGAATTCATTCTGCATTGTGAGTCACATTTTTGATATCTGAGTATTCACAAATTCACTGATTATTCTGAGAAGTTAAGCAGAAGGTGTTTAAGAAATGATAACTGAGAAGAATATATATTCCATGACTACGTATGAAACAAAATTTTTTAGCATACTCCCATCCAATGACCAGAACTTTCGTATAGTTCCATGTGTGCAGAGCTTGGCAAGCAGGCTTGCTGGGTCCACAAACATTTTGTGTATTAAAGATGAATATTCTACCCTAGTACACCAACAGTCTGGAGTTTCAGGGCCATATAGCCTGGCATTTTTGCAAAATACACGCTACCTATAACACCCACACAGAGTTGTCCTTATATGTAGTCATTTTGGCTGCTATACTCTTTGTGCCATGTACAAAATAAATAATACATCAAAAATTGTCTCTATATTAAGAAAAACAGGGGCATTTACAGCCAATATGAGTATTTTTTTGTTGTTTTTGTTAACTATCTAGTTACAAGTAAAAAAACCCATAGAAGATTTAATACAGCCATATCCTCTTTAAATTCTAACAAAATTGAATTTTCCTGTTTTATTATGTTTTTAAAGTAATTAAGTAATATGGTACCATTATTCATGATGGATCAGAGTACATGAACACAATTAGAAGGGGGAAGAAGAAAATCAAGACTTGTTTGAAGCTCCAAAAATGCTCTCATTTCTTACTTAGGCTCTCATTTCTTACAAAGGCTCACAAACTCACAAACTCAGTAAATTGTGAAGGTTATACAACTCAACAATGAAAACTAAATTTCTCTTTTTCACTCTGATAAACCATACCCACAAGTTTAGGTATTTGTATCTGTCCTTCTGGGAATCAGGAACGCAATAAAAAATTATCTGCAATGACTACTTCTATTATGCCATCTACTACTCATATTAACATATCTAACCACAAAATATATAATTAATGCGTGAATTATTTGAGGAAAAGTATGGTTCAAAAAAGAACACAAACTCCATCTTCAGTCCTGCAGAGGTAGTCTACTACTGACATTATACCATATTTGAAGAGCTAGGGTAAAGGACTACTTGTGTGGTAGTTTCAGACAAATAATCTAATTTGACACTTCCTTACCAATGAGAAATTCATGTTCAATTATAAAACTGGTGCTATTTTACATGTATATATGATGTTTATAACACAATTATGTACTGCATATGTATATTATTATTGTATGTGAGAGCATTTTCAATGCCTTATCTAAACTATATAAAGTAATAAAGTCTTAGTACTTGAGAAGCTTAGTACAATTTGAAAGATTATACGTTAGCTTCTAAAACAAGCTTATTATGAATCTAATAATTGTATATTTTAAACCTCTAATTTATGAAGAATTCTTACTTTTGGTAAATGAAAAAAATTTACCTTTGCAGTTGCATTAGCTCTCACTTCAGGACTGCTACTAATATCCACAGTCTCATAGACATGTTCATATACCTGTAAAACATAAAAGTTGTCATAATATTTTAAATCTTGGACCATATCAAGTTTGAGTTCTCTGGGAAGTTAAATGTGTTAAAACTTCACACAAAGTTATATGTCCTTGTAAAATATTTTTCTATTAGAAATTCCAAAAATTAAAGGACAGGCTCAAATGTTTTTCTAATGCTTATTTTCTTAAGATATTCTAAATCTAAATTTCAGAGTATTATCTTAACTATTAACTAAACTTTTCAGTACATTTTAATCATATTTACTCACCTCTCTTACAGCATTGCAGAACTCACTCTGAAGGACTCTTTGTAAAGCCTGAAGTTTCTGTGGTGGTACCTCTCCACTCCTTTGTAGTTTTTCCAACAATTCAATTGCTCTACAAATATCTAGAGTTAAACAAACACATACTGATAGATAACTTTCTCTAAAGATTCTCTAAATACCTATGTAACATTGTAGTAATTAGGATTAATTCCTTAAGGACTAATAGTATGTAGAAGATACAAGGAAAAAAGGCATCAGTATTTTTGTATGTGTGTGTATGTATGAGAGAGGGGAGATCATTCGTGTGCACATACAGAACAACAGTGTAAAATCTGAGCACATTAAATTTTATAGATGTAAAAATTTCTGATGTTGCAGAAGTATAAAGTTAAAAAAAATGACTGAGAGAGGCAAACTGAATATAAACTACTAAATGTCACAGGAAAGGACTGGGGGTCAGATGTGACAGACATTTTAGCACTGCACTGCTTCAGAAAAGCTAGCAGGTACTATTGGGAACTATTTAGTCAAAAAAATTTACTTAATTATCTTATTAGTAACCAAAGTACTAAATGGTTTAAGAGACCATGTTCCAGTGAAATCATTGTTCATTTTCTAAAGACAAACATGATACATACATAAATATGAATTGTTCAATAACAGATGCAGATAGTGACTGGGACACATTTAAATTAACAGTACAGTGAATAAAATTAACTGATTCGTTTTCAACTTAGGATTGTTTATACAGCATTTTAATTCAGACAACTTCAATCAAATACATAGGTTTAAAAAAAAAAACTAGCTTTGTAAATCTGGTCTCCATACTAGTTGTGAGATCTTGCACAAGTTACTTAACCTCTTGTGCCTCAGCATCTTTCACTGCATAATGCAAATAATATACCTTCTTCATAAAAGGCATTTGATAACCAATCCAAAAAATACTTTTAAAAAGGCCTAGCAAACATAATTATTATGTTACTGGCATCAATCTTAAGAAATATTAAGGGGTTGCATACACTTATACAAATCTATTAAGTATGTTAGGCAACTGTCACAGAAAAGTGTGAGGATGTGTTTTATGAATTAAGAAACTTTACAAGATGCAGTCATGTTACAAGAATTATTGAAAATGTCTGACTTTTTCTTCCAGTTTTTATACCTCAGTGAATTAAGTTTTGATGATTTAGAAGCCACTTCCTTTTTTTTCCCCCCTACTACTAGGAATTGAACATAGAGTCTTAAATATGCTAGGCAAGCACTCTACCAATAAACTACATCCTCAAGCCTTTTTTGTTATATTCTGAGAAGGGTCTCACTAAGTTGCCAAAGGTGGCTTTGAACTTGGGATCCTTCTGCCTCAGCCTCTATAGTAGCTGAGATTACAGGCATATACCACTTTGCTCAGCTGGCACTCAGGATCTTGATCACATACACTGATATTGTACTGTAGGATTATTGGGCGTATTTGTTAACAGAGTCCTGAAATAATCTAACTTTCCTATGCTGCTAAATAGAACCACTTATAATTCATCCCTACTAAGGTGCTGAGGATTCTACTGAAGAATTAAAAAAGAACAAAAAAAGAACAAACAAAAAAAAAAGGAAAGAAAAAAGCAAAGACAACTACCGAAACTAACTGCCAGAGGATGAAGTTCCACATTGTGTACTGCATTTAAAAATACAATTCTGCCAACATGTTAGAATCCTACAATTAGCTTTCAAAGAAAAACACTCCTGTTAACACCAACGAATTTGTTCCTATGTGCAAAGCATATCACCACTGTGCTCAGGAGGAAGATGACACCTTCATCTTAAGCCTATCTTAGTAAGTCTACTCAGAGTGGTTATTCCTGTCATAAAATTATGCTTCAATTGATGACCTGGTGGGTTGTAGAGAAACCACCTCATTTATAAAAAAAAAAGGCTTCCAAATCAGGAACACCATAAGGAACAAACTAAGAATCATATGTGCACATTTGTTTGTGGGAAGGGATGAGAAAAAGGCTTTTCTAAATACAATAATTCTAAAAAAGGATTTTCTTCCTAGAGAATATTGAGACTATAAGTGCAAATGTTAATATGTGCAAAATAACTTCAATCTCCATTTTGTGCTGTTTATCAACAGTGCTAAAATGTTTTTGGGGTATTTCTTGACTAATATAATTTTTAAGCCAGGCAAGTGATACACACCTGTAGTCCAACTACTTGGGAGGCTGAGGCAGGAGGATCTCTATTTCAAGGCCAGCCTGAGCTGAGATCTTATCTCAAAATAGAAAACAAAAGGGCTGGGGATGTAGCTCACTGGTAAAGCACATCTGGGTTCAAACCCCAGAAATGCAACGAAATAGAACAAAAACCAAAATAATAATTTTGATGCTTGTGTATCAAAAGCATGTTTGAATTGTATGAAATAAAGGATTTAGGAAACAGAGGAGCACTGAAAATCTTAGTATCTGTATCTTCACTGACTTCCTGGTCTCTAACAACACAGCAAAATAGGTTTTATCTTCCTGAACAGTCTGCTTTAAGAAGCAATCAACCAATCACAGTTTGCAACTGTAGGGCTGTTTAAAAAAAAAAAAGAAAAGAAAAGAAAAGAAAGAAATACTATTGCACCTGCCAAGTGTTTTACAATCTACCACAACTTCACCTAAGTTACATAACCAGCTTTCCAAGATCATGTCAGTAGGATTGCTTTTTAAAGCACCCTCTTCGTGCCTGGGTAGGGTACCAAAGCTGGGAAATAACCTCATTCCGAATGCAAGGATGGTTGTGGTGAGAGTAACGAAGAAGTCTGTGTTGAAATAAGGCCGGGGGAGTTCTTGTGGAAGTGTGCCGCGTGTCCGGGTATTGATATGTGGGTGAAGGCGAGCCCACTGTTTGTCCAAGTGTAAGTACAATGAGTGTAGACCGTCAGAACTGGGTGTGTGACCTACGTTGTTCGGGTTTACATCTCCCTGAACGCCGCCTCTGCTGTGCCCACCCAGAGGGCGGGTGTGCAGCGTATGTCTGCAAACGTGAGATTGTAATTAACTGTGCTATGCCCCGGGACAGTGCGCGTGAACACAGAAAGGGGTCTGGCTAAAAGTCAAAAAGATCGTAAGCGCCCTCCCCCGTGCGGATGACAGCGACGTCTCCGGTCGGCACGCGAGGGGCAGGCAGGTTCCGGGTCTGAACATGGGTAGCCTCTCCTGCTCTCCGGTGACACCGCACTTTCTCACCCGCTCCACCCGCCTCGGTCCGGGAATCGGCCGCACTCACCCCTCTCCAGGCGTACGGGTTCCCCCAGCGCCGCCATCTTCTCCCTTAGCAATACCGAACGATAGGAAGTGACGACAGAGGAGCCGCGGTGGGCGGGGCGGAGCCTAGCGGGAGCCGGAAGGGCGAGGATTGGTCGGTATCGCGAGAGCAGGAAGGGCGAATGCTTACTCCGCGAACTACTGTATGGGTGAGGGTTTCCTTGGATGGGTTTGGGAAGGTTACCGAGTCACAAGGATTTCGAGTTCCCCGGCATTTTAGATTGAAAAGAGCCTTTTTCCTCACCCCCTGCTCCCTGCCCTGGCTTCACTCCTTTCCCACCGCTTGGAGTTGTTTGTAGATGAGTCACTGCATGGATTCTAGTTCCACGAGCCTGGATCACTTACCCTCTTAGCCTCAGTTTCCCCATCTGTGGGACGAGAGGTCCTATCTCCAAGGTCTTTGAAATTCCTGAATGCAAAAATTAGGTGACAGTTAAGCGGGTAAATAACCTTGTAAATTCTTTGTTTCGTGGCAGCCTTACTTTAATTTTAAAAATCCAAGGCTTGAATCTTACCCTCAAATCTGAGTAAAGGCGGAAAGTACAAAGAAAATGGGGGGTCACTGGGGGAGGGAGGGAAGAAAGTGCTTTGGTGTGCCACAAAGTAACAATGTTAAGAAACAGATACAGAATCTTATGTAAATGTAAAAGAAATATCACGAAGCAAATAATACTATTTAGGGCCACTTGAAATTTTCATGAGCCAAGAAAAATTGTTAATTTGCCCCATATTTGGATTTGACTAACATATCCAAGCCCTTAGTTTGTGCTGATGTTGTGTTGGATGCTTTCACATTTAGGTTTTAAAAACTTCACAACAGGGGTGTTTTAATAACCTGGTTGCTTCTGGCCTGCCCTTTCCATTCAACTTCAACACTTTCTTCTAATCCATCATGAATGTCACCACCAGAAACTTTGGTTTCTCTACTCTGTATTTCTTAAGTCTTCTGTACTCTGACCCCAACTCACCCATCTATCCTCATTTCTAAGGCTAACTACCACTCCAGTCAAGATGGTATATTCAAATGTTTATCCCTGCTTCTACTCCCTCTTTATGTTGTTGCATGAAATGTCCATTTTCATCTCCTACTCTCCAGGCTTCCTACACATTCAGCTGAACTCATTTTCCAGGTTCCTACTCAAAACATGTCACCTCTGCTAAACTTTCCCTTTCTCTATATGGCTTCAACTCCTCAGTACTCTTAGGATTCTAACACCTTACAATAACACCCATGTTTTTATTTCTTATTCATTGTTGTCATTTCTTCTGCCACAAATACTTAAGAAGTATTTATTAAATGCCTAATGTCTTTCATGTGCTTTGTTAGAAATACTGTGTGGAACAAGAAAAATGCAGACATTGCCCTTATTTTCAAATATTTTTCCTTCCTAATCTTTCTGCTCTCCTTTGGTGGAGTCAGGTACATGTATATTCAACCACATGACATTGTCGTAAAAGTTCACTTTTGCTATGTTCATTTTCTATTTTTGAGTTCTGTTTCCTTGTGGATAATTCCCATGTCTTCATGTTCACTAATTTGTTTTTTCAATATCAGATATTCCCATAATCCCACGTGCTTCACTTTTCATCTTAGACATTGAAACTAGAGACATGTCTGTCTAGTAGTTTGATGTGTATGTGTGTGTGTTACATCATCCATGTCTTTACTTAACATGCTAAATCTTTCCTATAGCTTCTTAAGCATACATAATAAAATTATAATGATAACATTGGTGTCCTTGTCTGCTAATTCTATCATCTATACTGTTTCTAACATTGTTTCTATTGATTGAGTTTTCTCTGTATTATGGCTTATAATTTCTTGCTTCTTGCATACCTGAAATTTTTTTAATAGGATGCCAGGCATTATAAAATTTGCTTACTTGAAAACAATTTTGTCCTTTTGAGACTTGATTTTAATCTTTGCTAGATGGAACAAATTCAGCCTTTAGTGGAGGGCTAATTGAACCCCATTTCTAAGGCAATATCCTTCTAAGTTTTTTACCCCATGCTCCATGTAAATAATGTGAATTTTTGACTCTGTTAGGAACAGGAGCTATTTTCATGAATTGGGATTATAGATTGTTTACTCCTTTTGAATACTCTTTTCATGTCTTTGATAATTACTTAACACATAACCATCATGAAATTTCATAATACCAAGGATAAGTAGAAGATCCTGAAAGTTTCCAGAGATAATAAAAAGTCACATTCTAAGTATGTGACTTAGATGGGAATCCAGTTAGCATGTATTTGTCATTAGCAGCACTGGAAACTAGGACACAGCTATTACATTTTTAGGAAAAATAATTCCCAACCTTTAATTCTATATTCAACTATATTAGCTTTCTAGAACTGCTGTAACGAAGTATAACAAATTGGTTGACTTAAAACAAGAGATATTTATTGTCTCAAATTTCTGGTAGTAAGAAGTCAAAAATCAAGGCACCATACTCTGAATTTGTAGGAGAATCCTTTCTCATCTCTTCCTAGCTTTATAGTAGATTCCTGGTAACCTTTAATGATCCCTGACTTGGAGCTACATTACTCCAATATTTGCTTTCCCTGTCCCTTGACATTCCTCTGGGACATCTTATAAGAATGCCAGTTATATTGGACTAGGGTATGACCTACTCCTGTATGACTTAATTATATCAGTTACATCAATGGCCCCATTTCCAAATATGTTCACAATTTGTGATACAGGAGTTGCTTTCAACATACCTTTTTTTGAGGGGGAGAGACGCAAATCAACCCATATAACCAAATTATCATTGAAGAATGAAAAGTATAATAAAAATGTTCTAGGGCTATAGGTATAGCTTAGTGGTAAAGCACTTGTCTAGTATGCACAAGGACCTGGGTTTGATCCCCAGAACCACCAAATTTATCTATCTATCTAATCTATCTACCTATATATCTATGACATAAGTTCTAGAAAAAAATTTGTTTTCCATTTATACCTTCTCAAGAGCCACTAGAAAATGTGTTTCATCGATATTAGGAAGTTTTCTGAGAGTTAGATTGTATTCAAGGAAACAGAATCCAGCATAGACAAGATTAAGATGATTTCAAAGTGATTGGTTTATTAGAGTTCTTCAGGGAAATAGAAACAGAATGTATACCCATACAAAAGGACTTGTTATAAGAAATTGGTATAGGTGATTATGTAGGCTGAGAATTCTCACAATCTACTGTCTGCAAGCTGGAAACCCAGGAAAAAATGGTAGTAGATTTCCAGTTCAAACTAAAACACCTGAGGCCCAGGGAAGCCTATGGTTTGTCATAGAGCAAGTCTAAAGGCCTGAGAACCCAGAGCATCAAAGTCCAAGGCAGAAGAAGAATGTACCACCTTAAGCAGAAAGAGCAAGTTTCTACTTTTTCTTCCCTTTTGTTCTATTCAAACTCTTGATGGATGGATTGGATGAGTCCACCCACAATAATGAGGTTGATCTTCTTTACTCAGTTTACCAGTTCAAATGCTCAACTAGAAGCCAACACACAGAGAAATAATGTTTTACCAGCTTTCTGAGCATCCCTTAGCTCAGCCAAGTTGGCACATTAAGTTAATACTCATAATTATGAAGGAAAGCCCAAGGTAACAGCCATGCAGCTTGCCTACAGAGCAACTCATCCACACTAGAGCAGGGAAGAGGATTAGTGGAGATACTCACCAAGAAAAAAACGAAATTTGTCATTTACTAATGGAATGACAATATTTATAACACATAAACTCTTTTTTTTTTTTCTTTTTTTGTGCTGGGGATTGAACCCAGGGGCACTTAACAACTGAGCCACATCCCCAGCCTTTTAAATTCTTATTTTTTAAATTTTGAGACAGTGTCTTACTAAGTTGCTTAGGTCCTCACTAAGTTGCTGAGAATGGCTTTGAACTTGGGAGCCTCCTACCTCCACCTTCTGAGCTGCTAGTATTCTAGGCTTGTGCCACCATACCAGGCAATAACATATAAACCTTTCAATGGAGAATTTGAGGATGAATTGGTGACAGGCACATAGAAAATGAAGCAAATGCAGGTAGGGGAGTGAAGCAATTACAAAATCTAAAAAACCAAAATGTTGTTTAAGAATAGAAATACAATGGTAGGATACAAGATGGATCAGAGATGGATCAGCTGCATATAATGTATCTGTAGGAAGTGAAGAGTGTGTTCCAGAGCAGGGCTCTTGGGAACTGACTGGGTCACAAGGGCTCATCAATGGATTGGTTAATTCATGCTTTCCTAATTCTTGGCATTCATTGGGAGGTGATAGAAACTAGAAGGTGAAATCTAGTTGGAGGGAGTGAGTCTTGTTCCTGGCCCCAACCTCTTTCTCTCCCTCTGCTTCCTGCTGCCATAACTTGAATAGCTTATCATAGCCATACCCTTCCATCATAAAGTTCTGCCTGACTTCAGGTCCAAAGCATGAACCTGGCCAACCTTGTGGACTGAAACCTTGGAAACCACAAGCCAAAATAAATCTTTCCTCCTTTAAGTTGCTTTTCTCAGGTATTTGTCCACAGTAACAAAAAGCAAACTAACAATAGGTGACCGCTGTCTTTTATTTATTTATTTTTTCTATGTTTCGGTTGTAAGCTTTATAATACTGCTTGGTTTTTAAAAAAATATTGTGTTGTAATAAATATTAAGTAAGAATAAATAGCATTGTGAACATTAAATAAGATACTATTTTATGTATTTTATCTTGAAATCTTTAAAATTTGTATTAGCCTCACATTTTCAATTTGAAATATTCACTCTTGGTTAAGCATTTACCAAAGTTACATGAGAACTTGATAGTAAACATTATTTGAATGTTTAAAATGTTTAGACCTGAAGCTGTAGTCACTGTATGGGCTTACTACCCTTGATCAGAGAGTCACCCCTGGTTCAGTCAACTGTGCCTGGTGCAGTGGAGATAATGGTTGGCCCAGGGTTCTGCTAGGCCTGGGAACAGAATACCTTCCCTTAGAAAAGATTAGGCATGGCAGGCAATGCACCTGGCGTTTCTAGTATAACATACATATTTTGGGGAAATGTTCCAGATTCCATAAGAGTAACAACCCAGCATTAGAGAAAAACCCAGGACCAAGTGTCAGGAGTTCTGCTTCTAATCATAGCTGGGCCACCAAGTGACAGATTGATCTTGAAAATAGCACATTCTTTCTCTAGACCTATTTCTTATCTGTCAAGAACACTGAATAAGATCTGTCTGCACGTGAAAATTACTTTATGATCATATATATATATATACACATACATATATAGATAGATAGATATGGTAATTAATAAAAATATTCTTTTAATTACAGAGTCCCTTGAACTTCATGGGCTCAATAAATTAGAATCTTTGTGGAAGGATCCTGGAAACCTACTTTTTTTCTTCATCTTCTTTTTTTTTTTTTTTTTTTTCTGGTGATGAGGATTAAATCTAGGTCCTCACACTGAGCACACTAGAATATACATTTTCAAAACTCTTCAGTTTTTCTGACATAGCCTAATATAGGTACCTTTATTTGGATTTAAAATATTATTTTTAAGGCCTTTTTCAACCAAAATTCTGTTGCTTTACAAAATTGCAGAAATTTTTGAGAATTTTTTTTCCATTATAAAAATATATAGTGCTCATGTCTAAAGGGCAACATTTCTAGCTTATTGTATAATTAATTTTATATTATATTAGGCATAGGTAAGGAAGAAGGTATTTTAGAAACTGCTTCTGAGAGGTGTAAATATTTTTCAGATTAACTGACAATCCATTTGTCCCCAACATAACAAAATAAACACAAGAATGAGCTATTGTGTAAGGAAAAGATTCCCAAAATGCTCCTGTGTAATTGATAAATCCTATTAGGAAGAAACCTAGAGAGTTCAGCTCCTTCACTTTACAGAAGGGAGGATAGATCAAAGGAGGGGATTCTGAGCATGAATGAGGGAGAGTCACTTTTTCTTTTCTGCCTCTGCCAGGTTATTAACGCACCTGGCTTCCCATTCAAGAATTGTCCTTCCTGTGGAAAAACCCCTTTTCCTCTGTTGCTGTTTCCTATTACTTCCTGCCTCAGAAATGGAGGGGACCTTTACAATTAGAACAGGAAGTCTGAGTCTAGACAAATCCCAGGGAAAGCTAAATCATGCAAATTTAGTTTTTGTATAACAAATGAGAGTCCTAAGTAGGTTGTCAGGGTACCAAAAGCTTTCTTAACCTAAGCTATTGCAAATATAGTATCCTAGGATAGCACCAATAAAGAGAAAAAGGGAGTGGGTGTGGCCTGTTGGGGGAAGGAGGCTGTTTCTCAGGAAGTTGAGCAAATGGAAACTAATGTAAGGAAGCAAGATACTGCAACTGGAATGTTTTAGTGTTTTGTTGCCTGTTCATCCATACACAAATAGGCACTATTACATGAAGAAGGTATTTACAACAGTTAGAATATTGCTTTCAAGAAAAGGGATCTATTCAGGCTTTTGACAATAGAATCTTTTGTGTTTTTTCAACAGAGTTTCTATGCTATATACTCAGAAAAGTACAATTTTATATAAATGGCTTTCTTTATTTGATGTGAATGATACCATCAAATGTAAAATAGCCTGCATTTTAAGCAAATTAAACAATATGTAAAAGTACTTCGTCTAGGGCTGGGGTTGTAGCTTAGTGGTAGAGCGCTTGCCTAGCACATGTGAGGCACTGGGTTTGATCCTCAGCACCACATAAAAATAAATAAAATAAAGGTATTCTGTCTATCGACAACTAAAAAAGATATTTTTAAAAAAGGACTTGGTCTAATCAATGAAACATAGCAATATGAGGAAATCTCTTCAAAACCTTGGAAGGAAAATTTTATTATAGATCTCAATTCAGATCATAAAACCTCGTTTTAGAGTTCCACAGATACAAAGTAAATCCTACTTCTTGTCAGGATGAGTTTCAGATTATATTAAAGTGTAAGAGTTGACTTTTTTAATGTCAATTGTTTCATCATCACTCCATAGTACATGGAAAGGCACAGATTGATGTATTTTTCTGGCATCTTCTTGACGCACCCTTGCCCTAAATAAATCTGTTTGCCAGGATCTTGTCGCTTAAATTAGCCATCTCAAACTCTTGGTCCTGCCAACACAGGCGATCGTGCCAGTGTTCTCAGCATCTACTGGCACATGAGCTGTTGCCTTTTTATCTGGCTTTCTACAAGTACCTGGGGCCATCATACTTCCTTTGCAATACAGCAGTTTGGCCTAGGTGTCCCTGAGAAAGACTTCAGGATTGGTTGGACTCACTCTGGTTCTCTCCAGGGTGTGTACCCTTCACAATGTATTTTCAGGCACACAATATATTGTTCAGAATTTGTCGTGCACATACTTGCAGATTGGCAGAGCCACCTGCCAGAGATGAGAACCTTTTAAGTTGTTGTCAAACGTCATAAAATATGTTCCATGATTAATTTTGTGGGCACAGATTGGTTTTTGCACAGAGTCCAAAATTTGGGATATGTCACAGTGACTAAATGGCACCGGCATGCTGAATGAATTTGGAATTTGTTTTGTCAAGTGTGGGAGCAGGCACACAGATGGGCTTTGATCCAGTGGTGCTGCTTGGAATTCTCATTATAGCAATGGTGTCACTTGTCACGTGGAGTTGGTGGTAATGCTGCCAAGTTATGGAAAAAGCACGGCAAATAGGAAAGTATACAGGCCAAGCGAAAGGGCTTAGATAGCACAGAAAGCTTTCAGTATTAACTGACTTTTGTTTAAAGGACATAAACATTATTTCAAGTCTGTCAAAAATAGGCATAGCAGATATACAGGCAGAAAAGAAAACTTCCAGTTGACAGGGTCCTTTAAGAATGGTCCTTGTAACCTAGGCAGAGAAGAAGAAGTAAAACAATCATGTCCTTGATTTTTTATATTAGGCTACGAAAGAAATCTTTGAGCTGCAAAAGAATCTTTTTGCAATATGTAGCTAAACCTAAGTCAAGGTATTTTGCTTTATAAGAAGAGCTTTGTCTATTACAAGGTCAGCAACCATTCTGGGAAGTAGAAACACACACACACACACACACACACACACACACACACACCCTTATAATGGCAAAGACATACAGCATATTTTTCACCAAATCTGCACATCAGAATTCTCTGCAGGACTTTACAAATGTATTCATGATGCAGCTAAAGCAGTGCTTAGAGGGAAATTTATAGCTATGTGTGCCTATATTTAAAAAGAAATAAGATCTCCAACTGGTAATGTAACCATGTACTTGAAAAACATAATATACTTGAAATATACTTGAAAAAAGGGAACAAACTAAACACAAAACTAAATAGAAGGAAGGAAAACAAAGGCTATAGCAGAAATAAAACAAAATATAAATAATATAGAGTAGAAAAAATTAAAATAGAATTACAGAAATCAGTAAAACTAAAATTTGGTTTCTTGCAAAAGAAGAACAAAATGATGGTCCTTTAATAGACTGAGATAGAAAAAGAGATATTACTAAATTCAGGAAGGTAAGAAGTGACCTTAGTAGCCACCTTAAGGGAATAAAAATTAGTATAGGGATTACTATGAACCCCCTCCCACATGCATGCACACATACACACATTGATATGTGCAAACTATATACTATATATAAATATATATGCCATCTAATTTATCTAATTTGCTGACACACATAATGTGTGTGTATGTATATATGTGTGTATCTATATATTACATATGTATATACATATATGTGTATATACATATATGTGTATACACACATACACATACACTATGCAAATTGTGATTCTGAAACCCTCCAGTATGGCATATATAATTGTATTTCCAAAAACTTCAAAATTTTTTGTGACATGCATTCTTTGTTGAGAACTACTGGTCTAACACATAGTATGCATTCAAAAGTGTTGAATAACAAATATTTTTGTATCATTTAAGATCCGGTAATGTTTCATATAAACACAAAAGTCCAAAATAATGGTGTATTTTGCATAAGAAAAGGAAATTCAGAGTTAAGTAATTTGGAACAAGTATGATAGCTCCACAGTGACATCATGGATCCCAGTTTTTATCATTTTATACCACTGTCCGAGGACATGGCTTCCATAGTCAAATTTGCTTATGAGCTGGGATGGCTGCAGGAATTGCAGTCATTATATGTGAATTGTACACCAGAAAAAAAGAATAAGGATTTGCAGAAAGATAAAAATTGCCCTTCCCAGATGAGTCATCCTTCATAAAGCTCCTTTCCAGAGGTTCCGCATAATAGTTTTACCTTTATCTCAAAAGCCAGAACTTGGTTACATGACTCCATCTGCTGCAAAATAACCAGGAAATAAAGTCTTTATTTTTGTCTTTACCTGATTTTATTTTTTGGTTCTGAAGACAGAACACAGGGCTTGCATGCATAATAAGCCACACTCTACCACTTCCAGCCCTGAGGTCATTTGTTTGTTTGTTTATTTGATTTTGGGCACTAAGGATTAAACCCAGGGCCTCACACATGCTTGGAAAGCACTCAATCACAGGATTAGACCTCAGACTCCAGAAGTATTTTGGTTTGAATGACAAAGGGCGCAGCTATGAAATCTCAATTCTGTCCCCCAGGAACAAGGGGGAGTGGACACTAGAATAAGTTCTTCCCAGCTTTGCCATACCATATCACAACTTCTAAAACTTATCTCTAAAATTAGTTTCTGGAGCATTCTAGGTCAATGAATTGATTTCCCCTCATTGGAGTTTTCACCAAATTCACTCAAGAGCATTTACTAAGCAGGTGCTGTTTGAGAGAGGGGAAATACCAGATGTGTTCCTGCCCCAAGGAACTTTAAAACAATTTGGGCAAAAGAAACCTGTATAAAAGAAATAATCCAGAACGCTGTGTACCAGTATGTGCTGAAGAGCTTTTTTATGGTTTGAACCACTACTTTAAGCTTAAAACCTCATTTGCTCTGAAAACTAACTCAAACCAAATTGAAATGAACCACATTAGTATGTTAACCTAAACTGAGTATGAAAATTAATGTTTATGAACAATAAAACATTCCAAAGTGTAAAGGTTAAAGCAAACAAACCAATAAAAAACAGTCTTCAGATCTGTTGTTCTTAATGCTTCTTGTAACTTTTCAGGTATAGATTAAACCGTGTAACACAGCATTAGAAAAAATTTTAGCTTCTTAATCTTCCAAATGATATGATCATCAAATGACTGGTTGGAAGAAAAACATACTTAGACAATAGCCTTATAAAATCAATTTAGCAAATATGTTTCTAATTACCCACTCTGGCAAGGCACTTTGCTGGGCCCCAGAGATACCAAAAGACACTTTATCAAGGAACTCACAAACACAGGGGAGGGGACAGGTGTACAAAAAACAAACAGAAACCAGGGAGAGATGGTGTTAAAGGTCATTCAAATTGCTACTTTTCATATTGTTGCTTTAGCCATAGGGATTTTAATAGAGGTGTAAAGTGTGCTAAAATAAAGAGTGGGAAGAAATGATACCTTACTGGAAGAAAATACCACAGAGCAGTGGTTCCCAACCAGAGGCAATTATGGAGCCCAGAGGACATCTGGCAATATTTGGAGATATTTTTAGTTGTCAGGACTATGGACAGTGGGCAGGGGTGAGGTTTGCTATGAGCTGTAGGGAGCAGAGGCCAGGGATGTTGATAAACATTTTACAATGCACAAGACAACTACTCACAGCAAAGAAAATACAACATGCTGGTAGTGGCAAGTTTGAGAAATCCACTTTAGTAAGAAGGAAACATTGTACAGAAACGATTAGAATTTTTCTCAAGCAGAGAACAGAAATTCCAGAGAGAAGGCTTTGCAAGCAAAGCCATGTGGGGAAAAGATAAAAGCATGTCCTGTTTAGGAAATGGGGAGGGGTTCTGTGGATATGTAGGGTATCAATTGGGCTGTGGTGGGGAGAAAGAGGGGTCAACATTGAGGCAGATTGTGGAGGCTCCTGCATGCTTGGGTTTCATTCTTTGGACTGGAGTAAACAACTAAGGATTTAAAAAGTTGAAGCCACTGAATTAAAACTGTTATAGAGATATAATCCAAGGGAGAAGAAGCTTTGATTCTTAGCATAAAGTAAGAAAATTCTTTTGAGGGAAACAGTCATCTTCGTTTAGGTGTTGTCTGATGTTAAACTCTGGTTGTTGCAAAGTACCAAGGAGAAAGGAGAGATTCTGTGTAATTGGACTGAGGTAAGATAGAAAGTGAGGAGGTGAGGAAGGACAGGGGGGTGGAGGTGGTGGAACCCTAGGATTTGCACCTCCACCTTCAGATATTCAGTAATGTTTGCAAAAATCACACCATGCTCATTATTTGGAATTCCTTTGGGAAAAGACTGCATTTGAATTGACTGAGGATTGAGGGAAGAGGGTGGTGACAATGGGGTGTTGGTGGCTGGAGGTGGGACAATGAATTGGAATGTTTCTGTAATAAGCAGTTTCACCTCCTTCTGCTTCCATCTAGGTCTCATCATCCGCCCCACGGAGCTGCTGATTCCTCGGATGTGCTGTGCTCACGCATACCTGTCTGCCTTCTCACATGCCTCTCTCTCGGTTTGGTATACTTTCTTCTCTCTCTAGTAAACTTTTGTTCACCCTTAAAGACCCACTTCAAATGTACCATTCTCCATGCTGTACTTTATACAAATTCTCAGTAGTGAATTGTGTTTACTAAAGTGTTTATTTTCCTTAACCAGAGAACAAAACCTCAGGGGTAAGAATGCATTTTGCTCATTTCTGACTCCCCAGCAGAGTGTCCCCTGCTCAGTGATCACTGAATGAAGTATGGGCAAGATCTGCAAGTGGCAGAAAGAGCAGCTCCGGGCCCATTGTCTGACTGCTGTTAAAACTGCACCTTTCCTCCTTATTAATTTCTGCTTTAAATTTCATCCCCTTGTTTAAATATTTCCTTCCGATAGATGATATGTTATCAGGAAGGGAAAACCGGATTATGGCTTTAAGCTTTGAATGAATGCGCTAAAATCATATTTTAATATGCTTTTTAGAGTACTTCCATGTTATTAATTTAACATTGACCTGCTTATTAAGATTCCATTATTAAGGAAACAATTATAAAAATCATTAAGAACATTTCTACAGATCTTAGCCTTTGACTCATCTTGCTAGCTTTTCAATTAACTTGACCTAAATTTCCCTTATGCAAAGTATCAGGTACAATTGTATTTTCCTAATCATTAGTAAACACATATCTTTGGCTTGATTTTTGTGTTTTTACTGTTGTTGTTGTTAATGTGAGTTGAGTTCTATACAGGAACAGGTACATATGTGGGATGGTGCCACCTTTCCAAAACCTCTTCCCCACTGTGGTATTATGCAAGGTCTGTGTCTTGCACTTCTGAAGTATTTCCTTTAGGTTAAACCACAAGCATATGGCCATTTTAGCTTCTTTCAGGCTGGGGCAAGACTTCTGGCATCAGAAAGCTGTATTTAGAAGGTGGATCCTTTGTCCTTTCTGATTGTCATTTCATCTTACATTCCCTTTCAGAATTTAGCAAACCTTTTTATGAGAGCATAAAATGGCTCAGGTAGGGGGTTGGGTTTCAAATCTTTTAGGCTAAGATGTAATGGAGGAGCCACTCATCTCTGGGGAAGTAGTGTAGAGCTCCCAGGACCCTGGCAAAGTTCTTATATGGTCCTCATCTTTCTTCCTCCCTCAACATTCTCACAGCCTCCCCATCACAATGTGCTTAAGACATGATTAAGAACAATCTCATTACTTCTCTCGTCCCTTATCCCATGCTACCAGGCCATTCCTAATAACCTGCCCTATATTCCTTTCTTTTTATTCCCTTTTCTTACTTCATTCCCATTTCTCACTTCTATTCCTATTGTGTGTTTTGTAGTCCACCGCCAGTAAAAGCCTCTTCTCTGAATGTGCCCTACACATTATTGTTCTGACTGAATCCTGGACCTCACAGAATCCTGCTTTCTTGCAGCCTGGTCAAGTGGTGCTTGTTTAAATGTCCACTCTCCTTTTAGTGAAAGCAAGAAAACTGTAACCATTCTAGCTTTTGGGGGGATAGAGTATGATTCTTGTGGGATCTGTGCCATTTTGCCATATATGGAGCATGAATTTGGAATAGAATTCTGGATTTGGAGGGGAAGAAGATGTCTCTTTGGTTTTCATCACTCCTACCAGACTGAGTTTTCATATCCTTCGAGGAGTGTTGGTATGAAACATATGACATCCTTACCAGTTACCCTTCATTTTTATAGTCACCTGCTAAGTTTGGGTCACTCCCCCACATTTCTTGAACACTTAAACCACCAATTGCCCTCATTCCAATATGCCTGTCACTGTTCATAGTGATTTCAATGTCCATGTGAATGATCACTTTAATATTGGGATCTCTGAGTTTCTTGATCTCTTCTTTTCTAATGATCTCATTCTCTTCCAACCTCAACATACTCATGGAATTGGACACTTATACCTTACCTTCAACCTTGTCCTTTTCAAAGAGAAGCCTACCCTTCCATAAGCCCAATTTTCAGTATTCCCCTCTGGGATCACCACCTCATATCTTTGCTGGTCACTGTACCTAGAACCCTAACTAAAAAAAATGTGTGACTCCATAATGCACTTCTTATCATCTTTTCACTGTCTTTCATACCCCACATGTTCTCATTACTTCCTTATCTATCCTAGATCTTATAGTCCCTTATAAGAGTCGCTCATTTCACATACCTTAACTCCTTCTTGAACACTTTTTTCCTTTGGCAAAACTCCAATCCCACTTATGTACAACCCTCTTCCTATTTTGTACCTGTTTTCTGGTTGTTGAACTTGGCTGGGGGAAAATACCCAGTATTACTGTGTGGACTTACTTTAAACTCATGACCCACTAAACACAAATGGTTCTGGCAATTCTAACTCATGACCCTAGTCGATTCATTCTTACTTCACAAAAACAATTCCAGACGTTCTCAAACTTTCAGCACTTTCCCCTTCACTCTTAACTGATGACCTTGTTTCTTTTTCATGGAGAAATGGAATCTATCAGAAGGGACCTTCTACATGCAATTTCTGTCACTTCGACCAACGGGCTTGTATCTATGCTGGTGTTCTATCTTTTGTTCTCCTATGATGAGGGACTGTCCATTTCTATCTAAGGCATGCTTCTCTTGTACGCTAGGTCTCAGGATCTCATGTGTACTCATGGACAAGAAATTTTATCACTCTTGAAGAGGCACTTTCTTTCCTTATCAATTTATTTCCATCAGTACATACACGCTATGTTCTCATATTACAATATTCTTCCTGAATCCCATGCTTCCCTCCAGCTACCTTTTATGTTTTGTTTTGTTTTGTATCCCCCTTCAAACCCCTTCAAAGTGCTGTCCATCTTTGGTATATATTTCTGCTTCCCATGATCTCTTTGAACCACTTTACCTTTCTAAACCATTCCTCCAAATAGCCAGGTTAGTGTCTCCAGTGACCTCCATCTTTCAAAGCTATTATTAGTTCTCTGTCCCAATCTCACTTTAGTAATTGATTACTTACTCCATGTAACTTTTCTTCATTTGACTTTCTGGGATATCATCTGCTTGAGTCTTCTCTAAGCTCACTGGATACTTTCCCAATCTTTTTTAATTGTTCTTTTATATCTCCTTGAACTCTTACTTTTGCAGGCACCCCAGGATTAGACCTCTTCTGTTTTCTGTCTACATGCACTCACTAGATGATCTCATCCAGTCCCATAACTACATGCTCTCTATATCAGTGCTGTCCAGTAGAGATATAATGAAAGACACAAATGTGAGTCAGAGACATAATTTTGAGTTTTCAAGTAGCCAAATTTAAAAAATAAAAAAGAAGAGTTTAAACTAATTTTAATAATATATTTTATTTAACTCAATATAATGAAAGTTTCAACATTTCAACATGTAATCATCATAAAGTGATTGATATTTTCACTATTTTTTTCACAGTAAGTCTTTGAAATCTAGAGTTTTACACAGAAAGCACATCTCATTTAGGACTAGTCACACTAAATGCTTGGTAGCTGCTGCTACTGTATTGGACAGCACAGATCTATAAGTTGGACATTGGTTTTTTTTCTGAGTGACATGTTAGCAAGTGGAAAATTTTGAGGAGGGAAATCACATGAATCAATTTGCTTTTAAAATATTACTTTAGCTGTACATATGCTAAGAGGGAGCAAGGAAGATGCATTTAGGAGGCTGATGCAGGTAAAAGATGAAGGAGATAATGGAGAAGGCAGGGAAAAGTGATTATATTTTAAAGGTATAATGAATAGGATTTCCAGATGGATTGTACAGAGAGAAAGGAGTTCAGTATGACTGCTGGATTATTTATTTATTTATTTATTTTTCTTATCTGAGCCATGAAAGAATGGTTGCCTTTAAGACACATGGGGAAGACAGAAGAAAACTTTGGAGAAGGTAGGAGAAGGCAGATCAGTACTTCAAGTCTGGATGTTCAGTTTAAATTTTCTATGAAACAAACAAAGAAACAACAACAAATGAAGGTAGTTTCAGATAGTAAAATGTGTCTTGAAAATATTCACAGTGATATCCTGTGAAGATGTTCCTTTTTTTTTCTCCCCATTTTATGTTTTTCAATTTTTTTTCTTTCTACATTTTTTTACTGATGCATTATAGTTGTACATAATGATGGAATTTGTTGTTACATATTCATATATGCATACAATATAACAGTATAATTTGGCCAATATCACACCCCAGCACTTCCCTCCCCTTCCCATTTTCCAACCCCTGGTAACTTTCCTTTATTGATCTCCCTTTGATTTTCATGGGATCCATCCCTACCTTTCATTTCCTTTTTCCTCTCTATCTTCCACATATGAGAGAAAACACAATCCTTGATCTTCTGAGTTTGGTTTATTTCACTTAACATAATGGGCTCTAGTTACATCCATTTTTCTGCAAATGACACAATTTCATTTTTCTTTATGACTGAATAAAACTCCATTGTGTATGTGTGTGCATATATGTATGCAGAGGACAAAAGTCGAAGCAGGGAAGGTGGTTAGAAGATTTTACGATAATTAGGAAAGACACTATAGTTCTTTTCAGTATGAAGCTCTCCCTCTCTTGGCTCTAAGTCTTTTGATTTTGAAGGTATTTCTGGAGGCACGAAATGTGTATTCCCAATCTCAATACCGCAGGCAAGCTCTTTACTCTCCCTTCCTGTGGTAGGAAAATCAGTTCATGTTTTCTAGTGAATTAAAAGACACTTCTCTTCAAGGCTCAGGTGTGTGGGTGTGTGTGTGTGTGTGTGTGTGTGTGTGTGTGTGTGTGTGTGTGCTTTTTTTTTTTTTCTTGTATGCAGCACATTGTCTGTCCCATAATTAAGTCTCAAGAGATATTTATTAAAGTGGGGCAAGGCCTTGCTTCAAATAACCGGTTGACTAAGAGGCAGCCAGAGGCAACAAAGAGGGTTTGGGCTTTGCTAGGGTGGGGAGCAGGTAGAAGGCAGGGAAGGTGAAGCATGTTGAAAGAAGGGAGGCGGGTAGAGACACCAGCTTTGAGCAAGCCAAGGGCAGGTTTGGCCTACTTTTTATTTTGGCCTCAGGGTGGCCTGGTTCCACTGATGGTGATGTGATCCCTATGTGTGGGAATGGCTGAAATGGTTTGATCATCAAGGGGCCATAATCCATCATCCAAAGCCTTCATTAAGGAGATATTTCTGCTCAGCCTCATACAAAGCCATGCCTTCAGGAATTTGCCATCCAGCATCACAGTTCTCTCAGCCGACACTGATGCTGCAAGTCCAAGCACACACAGGATGGCAGACTGAAGTCAAGCTTTCTGGCACTCCTTCTCTTCTGGCTAGGACAGATGTCTTTAGGATTAATCTCAGACTGGCAGAAAATTAAGTGCTGGGCTTTGTCTCTTCCTTGCTGCATGCACTGGACTTGAGTTTGATTCTGCCCAAAAGAAGTCTGTGGACCAAAGGAGTTGACATTTGGCACTAAGAAAACAACCCAGGTGTCCGACTGGTTTTCAGTCCCCAAAGTCTTGTTCTTTACCTTCAAGTCTCTGCAGCCATTTGAAATTCATCCCTCAGCACCAACAGTTTCAGTACCTTTAGATTAGGGATCTAAACCAGTAATTGATGATCCATTGGACTGTCACACTTGGCATCTGAACAGAGCCGACAGGATTGGTTACAAATTCGTCATTAATTACTGTGTGTAATCACATTAGACCCAAGGTTGGCGACACCTTGCTGTGTTGATGTTTTATTGTTGAATTGTATGTAATTTTTGTTAAAGCATGCTATCTTTGCTTTCAAATTAGGATATGGGGTTTGGGGTGGTATCTATTGTGTTATTTAATTGTGCTTTTTCTGGGGAGGGGAGAAGAGGAAAAGATTTTCCTTTTTCTATCAACAATTGCTCTCATTTCTACATTAGGAGGGTGGAAACTTGGTTCCTCCCTCAACTCCTTTAGGCAATGAGTCCATGGCTCAGATTCACAAAGGTTGTTGATTTTGACTTTGCGTTGCTCTACTCTGTTTTTCCCCTCCTTTCATGTTTCCTAGCACAATACATAAGTCCCTTGTAGCCAACACTCCCTAAGGGTGGGGTAAGAAAGACAGCCCAGGTAAGTTGTCTTGTTTTAAGCTTTGGGTAATCTGCTTTTAAATTCATCAGAAGCAGCCAAGTTGGTGGCATATTCTTCTTTGTTCTTATATCTGACGTGTACTTAAAGCTTAAATGGTGCCATAATGAATCACATTGCTTGCATTCTTGTAACTAACTGCAAAACATCTCAGACTTGGGCCCAGGAACCCAAGGAAGATGTCATGCTTCCATATATTATCTGTTCCCTGCTCTGATACAAAAATTTGTTTATTATATACTGCCTCATCCCCATGGAAGTCTGTTGCCATTCTAATATCATTCTTGCCCATCATCTTTCTGCCTTTGAAAGGAAGCCAACATTTCCTCTTTCCAATCTTACCCTCATCCTCACTTTCTAGCTCTGCTTCTTGCTATATCACCTTCCTGAGCCTGTTGCCTCAAGGGTAAAATGGAGATAATAAGGAGCACCTGCCTTTCCAATGTCTCAGAGTTACCAAGGATCAAGTGAGACAACAGACATGAAAGTACTTTAATTCTGCTAATGTAGGTAGGCTATTGTCATTATGATTTACTTACTGCTCTTCCCCAACTAAGTACATTGTATACCCTGCCTTGCTGGGTTTCAAACGAGGGTACCTTGTTGCTCCTGGTTGGTTGAAAACCATTCAGAGCCCCAAGAAAATATCAGAAATAAATCAATATAAGAATGCTTTCTCAATGTATAGTTTATTCCACGATTATGTATGTCATTTATATACTTTTTCATTTTACATAGGTCAAATTCAGCTGCCAGAGGAAATAAAAGCTAATACTGTAAGTCCAAGCACTTCCATCAAAATGGCCATAAGTTAAAATTTGATTTTCTCTTGACTACCAATAAAAGGAGGGTAACTGTGCATAATTCATTCTATTTAGCAATGGAATTCTAAACACTGCCTTACACACAGCTGCTTTTGTGTCAGAATGAATTTTGTGGTGAAGTGCTCTGAGCCTTTTAGTGTATTTGTTTCCACTCTTTTATTCCTGTGAAGAAGATGGATAAACCAAGGCACAGAGATGCACATCACTCTCTAAAGCCACAGACTTGGTGTCAGACTTGTGACAGCTCCTCACCTCCTTCTTTTCCATTTATACATTCAAAATATTTTACGCTGAATAACTTAGTAAGTTTATGTTTACAGTTTTTGAAATGACTTTTAGCTTATTTTAATTTTACCCTAGGTTTCTGAGAGTTTTAAGCTGCATGCTTAAAGTTGCTTTCTCACAATCTGCAAAGGGAGGCCCATCTATACACAGGAAGAGCAAAAGGAACTAACACACACTGAATGTTTACTCCATGCTGATCTCATGCTGGGCTCTTCTCACACATCATTTTATTTAATTCTTGGAGTGGTGATGCAAATTATATACCATCCCCATCTTGCTGACCAGCAAACCGAGGCTAATAAGTTGCATTATTGGGATTTAAACATACCTGTGCTATATCCCTATGAAACTTATAATTCACTATAAGTTTTGGTCTACAGTACTTCCATTTTTGAAGAATTTAATCTTTTAAAATTATAGTTACTTCTCCCCACTTTCACAGATTCCACCATAGTATTTAATTTAAAAAAGAAAATATAGCCAGGTATGGTGGCACATGCCTGTAATCCCAGTGACTCAAGAGGTTGAGACTGAAGGATCACAAGTTTGAGGCCAGCCTTAGCAACATAGCAAGGTTCTAAGCAACTTGGTGAGACCCTGTCTCAAAATAACAAATAAAAAGGACTGGAGGTGTGGCTCAAGGGCTAAGTGCCCTGGGTTCAATTCCAGGCACCTAAGTAAATAAATAATAACAAATAAAAAAGAAAATATACGTTCCATCTGGAAAGTGAAAAAGATACAAATAAACAGAGAGTTCCTGACTTATGATGGTTCCACTTCCACTTTTACCAGTTCATAATAGTTTGAAAGTGAAATATATTCCACTGAAACCACACTTCAGAGTTTGAATTGTGATCTTTCCCAGGGCTCATGATATTCAGTATGAGACTCCCAATGCCACTAAGTGGCAGCAGGTCACAGCTCCCAGTCAGTCATGAGGGTAGGCAACTAGTATTCTACAGTGGTCTGTGTTGCTAGGCTTTGGTGTTCAGCAGGTTGGGTGAATTGAATACTGTTTTGATCTATTGTGTTTTCAAGTTACAGTGGGTTTATTAGATGTACCCTTATCGTAATGTAAGTTTTGAAGTTCCTATATTTGAAAAGTTAAGTATAAATCAGCAAAAATGCTAAGAATACAGTTTATTAATAATTTTTATTCAAATATAAAGTAAAATAACATATTAGTGCTACTGTGCACATAAGTGTAGGCAGATTTAACACCTTGCTTAATTATGACTTCGCTTAACAATCTCAAATTGTATTATGTAGCTTTAATAGGGAGAAAGTATAAATAGTACCTATATTTTTCCTTTACGTTAAAGAATTTCCTGGATACAAAGATATCTTGGTGGTTGGGGAACGACCAGAATGTACACTGAAGAAAGTGCACTGAGTACGTACAGAGATCATTCTCTGGTCTGCTCTTTCCTCCATGAAAGTCCATCTGTGCCCATAAATGCCTCTTTGCTCATGGGAAGGTATATCACCTTTTCCCAACATAAGCCCCAGACTGGATTTGAAGACTCCTTTTAGTTAGTGTTAACTTTTCCAGCCAAATCTGAGCCACTTGAAAGCAAAACACTACTCTAAGCACAGTGTAATCACCCCCTAGTGGAAACTTGCAAATATTGGCACCAGTAAGTTTAAGGGTAGAAAAGCCACTGAGTGCTATTTTGTCATTTTTTTCTTGGGAGAGGGTGCAGGGAGAAACTCTCATTTATTGAACAAATTATTTAAAATGATATTTTCTGATTTACATCTTGTAAAAAGTCTACAAGGAAGGTATAACTCTGACCTATTTAAAAATGAGATGTGACTATCAGGTCCAAAGTCAAAGTTCAGATTCAAAACAAGGTTGGCCTGACTTTTTCCACTGTGTTGATAATTCCTCTTTGAGGGAATGACTGCTGGGACTGTCTTCAATAATGAGTTATCAAATACACTATACAAGTATCCTTCTTAGAAAACAAAAACATTTCTAATTAACAGGACCTTTTGAAGTTCTGGGTTAATGTCAGACAGAGTATTGCATTTTATTTCCTTCTGTCTGCCACAAGCTGGAGCTACTGTATAAAAGCCAGTCACTTTGCATGCAAAGTATAACTCTGGGAAATGAAGCTGGACAGCCTGGATTCCCAAATATCTTGGGAGTAAATTTCAGAGAATTATAGATGGAGAAATGCAGTGTCATAGAGGACTGAGTAATTGCACTTGACCAGTTACTAGTTATGTGATTCTGGATAATTATTTGTTTTTGACTCCCTTTAGTTAGTTGTAAAATGCATATTAAAAAAAACAATTTTGTGGGGATCACTGTGGTGATAATTAAATGTTAAGAGCTTATACAGAGCTTATTGCAAATTAGTACTCCATACATGGTCACTAATGTCATTGGTAGTTGTTTTTATTTTCCTTATCATCATTATAACAGCCCAAGGGATGCTCAGTTCATTATAATTCATGTTATTACCCATCATCATGTACCTAGCATACGAGAAGTACTACTTGACCTTCCTTTATTGGTGCTTACTTCTTGGGTGAATGTTTTGGATGCTATGTGCTAAGAGATTATTATATTATTATAATGTTGAGCATCAAAATGACTAGAGCATTCTCTGACTCAGGGATTAGGATCAAACCTTAACAGTGAGCTTATTCAATATGTCAATCACTCAGTTTTGTTTTGTGGCAAGAGCAGTATTTCCCAGCATGTGTTCTGTAGAACTCTTGTCTCATCTACATCAAGTTTCATGGTCAAATAAGAATGGGAAATTTCACCTTGTCTTAACCTTTTCCTGTTTTAAGGAGTCATACTGCATCTGAGCATTTTTAAGATTCTGAAAATACAAGAATCAACCATTCTCCTATTTATGCCTAGTCTTGAAAATATCTTTTCCATTTTCACCATGAAAACAATTTAAAAAAATATTTGGAAAGCAAAAATATATAAAATTTGGAGATGCATGAATGGCCAAATGTCTACTTATAGTATTTAATATGTAAATTTAGATGAAGACAAGAATTCATAATTATATATTATATAACATTATACTTAGAAACAACAGCTTTTTAAATTCAAATTCAATATGTCTTTTTCCCACTCACATTCTAGGAGAAAGAGTTCAGTGTTTTACTCATTATTAGGATCACTTCTTGGGTCATTCAACAATTTCCTAGAGTGCTTCTTTTCATTTGTTGGAGACAGCACTTTTTGGATGTATACGCATCATCAACAGGAAATTTTATCCTCAGTTGCAAGAACCCATTTGTGTAACACCAGAATTTTTTTAAAAACATTCATTCTATAAATATTTATTTGTGATTATTCTATCAATGATCTTCAAATGTATTTTAAAATGATTAAAATTCTAAGATGTAATCCCAGAAATAATTACTAATTTTTGTTAATTTCATTTGCTATTTAATGATTATTTTTTCAGGTATCTTGTTGTTTGAAACAAAGCAATTACTAGAGAGCATAGTCATGGAAGGCTGTAAGAAATGCCATATATGACAATGCTTTTTTCCCCCTAAGGGATTTTTGGGGGGAAATGTTGTGTCATACATGTATTTGTATAACCCTGTGCTGTGTGTGTATGTGCTGAAATATCTATTTCTATGCTGGAAGCAGTCTCTTGGCCAGCAGCACAGAGAGTAGCTGCTGCCATCAGGGTTTTTGATAGGAATAGACTGCTAGTAAGTGCTATAAGTGACAGAGACTATAGTCAAAAATCTGTATTCATAATCTTATTTATTTCTCATGTTTCCTGGGTCATTTTTCTTTGATTTTCCCCTCAAAATCTAGTCAAGTGTTTTTAAAAATTATGGCTGCATCCCCAGTCCCTAGGGTGCATGATCCAGAGCTTTACAGAGTGGACACTCCATTGAAGTTAGGATGGTAGTAAGTTAGCAGTTAGATCACAGAAGGAGCCCAAGAGAAAGTAAAGGCCTGGGAATAAGGCATGGCGCCCCTGACTCTGTCATCGGTCTCCTTGGAGTCTCAAGACTTACAACCCATTAAAATCTCAACAGAAGGTTTAAAAAAATACATGATGCCACCTGAGAATATGGAAGTCAGAATTACAAGGGGTGAACCCCAGACATCAATTTTTTGTCAAGTCTTTCCTAGGTTTTGAAGGTGTCAAAATCTCCCAGAAGGCCATTGGCTTCTTGTCATTCTCCTGAAAATTCAAACAGAAGTGACCTATTCAAAACCAAAAGCTGGATCTGAATGGAGAAAGCATTTGTGTAATATGCTCTTTTTCTTTATGTATCTTCTCCCGACTTCCAATTCACTCCTAATATTCCCATTATGGAGTTAGACATAGAAAACCCAGATGGAGAAGCTACACGCTCCCAATGGGATGGGAAGTTGTTGGTAATGGGCAGTCTCATTTCTGAATTGAATTTGAGTGCTGGAAAAGCTTCTTGGCTAATGTTTCAGTCCTTTGGTTGAATTCCTCTTTGACAACAAATGCCTGCGGTTGAAGTTACACCATTCCCATCTCTTTCCATTTCCCCTCAGTGTGGCAAGCTTCCTCTATGTATTCTTTCCTCTAATGGGAAAGACTCGGCAGCTACCCTCTTCTCAGCCAACAGGCTTCCTCCTTGTGAATTGTTAGGGGCTAAAAGAGGATTTACTAGGAAGGAGTTGAAGGGTTAGGGCCGTTCTTCTATGGGCATACCTCTTTGGGCATTTTAGAGACAAAAATCAGGAACACCAGTGCAAAGTAATAATAATACCTTACAAGTATATGATGCCTTATGCCTTCTAAAACACTTTCACATTTGTCACTTTTCCTTGGACTATTCCAGAAATTGATGCAACAAATCTTTTAAATATTCCAGAAATTGATGAAACAAATACCCATAGCCTCATTTTAGGAAAAAAAATACCACATATGTTGCGAAGATAAAGTATTTCCCCACAAGAGTATGGGCAAGGACAGAAATGGGTCCAAGACCTGGATCTTTAGTAATTACCTACAGTAGTCCCCAACTGGCTACTTACTAGAATGTCCTTGGAAAACTGTAAAATAATACAATTAGTGCAACTGTGAGACTCTAATTCAATAGGCCTAGGATAGAGCTCAGGTAATCTGTAACTTAACAGAATTTTCTCATAGTTCTCCGTTCTAACTAAACATCTGAATCACCCAGGAAGTGTAGAAAAGCCCATTGTTCATGTTGTACTTCAGATCAATTAAATAAGAATCTCTAGTGTGGGGACTCAGGGTCCAGTGGTTTATAAGATCTTAAATGATTCCAGCAAGGCTGTGAAACACTGCTCTAGATTACAGCTTTACAAAGTTCCCTTTGACAGAGTTTCAGCACAGCAAGTAGGGAAAGACAAGTGTAGAGCTGAAATTGAGAAGATCAAGATTCAAATCCAGCCTGATTGTTTGGAAGAACCGAGGAAGAAGAGAGGAAAAGGAGGGGAGAAGATAGAAAATACTGTGTGCCCACTCCATCTCTCTAAGCCACATTCTTTTATTTTATAAGACAAGGAAAAAAGAGCAGTACTTAGCCCTCAGGGACATTATAAAGAGTGGACTAATGTACATAAAATAACCATGAACTGTTCAGCTATAAGTGATTCCTCCTCGTTCCCGGAGAACTTGAAGACTGCATGGTTTCTGCCACTGGCCCAGACGTTCTTTTGGTTTCCAAAGTTTCCACCCTCAACCTTACACAGAGTTAGACTTTAAGGGCATGACACAGAGTTCTAGAAGTTTCCACTAATGAAACAAGGTTTGGAAAATTGGAAGCTTCTTTCTGCTGTTGCTATTGGCATGTTCAGCCCTCTGAACCCTGGAGTTATGGATCTGATCTGCCAGTTTGCTAAATGCTTACTCAAAAGGGCAATTTAGTTTCAGAAAAACACTTTAGCTATTACTATTCACCTTCCCCATTCCTCCATCTAGCTCTTTGAGTTCCCCTGAATGTGCCCCCAAGCACCTCTTGTTGAGTCCCATTCAGCAAATTAAGGAAAGTTCTAGTATGTGTTTCTTATTCAATAAATACTGAGTTCACTGTAACCCAGGCCCACTGGAGAACAAATAAACCCATACTATAAACACCCACTCCCTTGCCTCACAATTTGTACTGGTTAGAACGGAATCTTCTAATATTGGGAATGGTAGCATGAGGATCATTTCATAACCACAAACACAGCAAAAGCAATCATGAAATTATAGATGACTCATTGTCAAAGGAACACTTGAATCATCTTGATCAACCCCCAAGGTTGATCAAATGGGGAAACTTCTGCACCAAACTCACACTGTGCCATTAGTCTGCTGTCTAATTGATTGTTATTGCTGGATTTCTCTTGACCACATCAGTTCTATTTTTAAACTTCTCATAAAGCTCTCCTCACCAAGTAACATATTGTTTTTGTGAGCACTGTTCTCTTATTTCTTACATATTTACATGTTTCCTTTTTAAAGTAGACAGTTGGTGAGTTGAAGACACATTAATTCTTATTGGTCCTAAATAACATGGTACCTGGTACACTGTAGTTCTACTACACACATATTAAATACACCATAAATCCCAATGAAGCAAGGTATTTTCTAGCAAGCTGAGAATACTGAGATTTGGTTTGTATACCATTTTCTCTGGGTATCCATGAACAAAAAAATTATCACAATATATCTACATATATGTTTGAAAGAGGGGAAGGGGAGTGAGAAGAAAAGAGGAAAGAAGCACAGAGGAAGATGCCAGGAAAAGGGAGAGGATGAGATAGAAAACACTGTGTGCTAGATGCTATTCTAGTTTCTGGGAATGCAAAAATGAACAAAACAGCCTAAAAGACCTACTCTCATGGAGTTTCTATTCTTGTGTGTGTGTGTGTTGCATGTTTGTGCATCATGTGTCAGGGGAACAAGCAACAACAAAAAAGTAAGTAAATAAGTAGAATTTAAGTTTTAGATGGTGATGAGTACATAAAGGAAAATAAGTCAGGGTAAAGGAATGGAGAACTGGTGGAGTGGGCTGTTGGTATTTCAAATAGAATGCACAGGAAGGCCTTGCCGAGATGGAATCTGAGCAAAGACTTAAAGGAGGTGGGTAAGGAGTTTTGAAGTATTTGTGTGAAGAACATTCCAAGTGGAAGGAACAGGGAGAGTCAGATCTCTGAGATGGGAGAGAATAAGGAGCACTCCAAGAATGACCTGTAGGGGTGCACAGGTGACAGTGGAGGAAAAATGATTTCAGGGGCAGCTGGATGAGGAAGATGGGTGGCAGGGTTGGGAAAGCTATGGGGGGAGCTTTTAAGCCACTATAAAGATCAACTTTTATTCTGATTGACATGGAAAGTCAGTGGAGATTTGATCAGAGTTATGTTTAAAAGAATCACTTTGGTTGCCATGATAATAATAATGGGCAGGAGAATGAGTCTCACAGAAAGAAAACCAGTTAGAAAATTATGGCAATAGAACAGGTGGCTCAGACTATCATAATAGAGGGGCAGGTAATAGATGTGAAGGAGCCCGAGTAGATTTTAAAGGTAGAACTGAAGGGATTTGCTTATAGATTGATTGTAAGTAAAAAATTACCCTGAGTTGTTTTATCTATATAACTCAGAGGAAAGATGGAGTTGCCAGTAATTAAAAAAGAGATACCTAAAAGAGAGGTTTTATGGTGAGAGGGAGGTAATCTCAATCTCTCTACCCCCAACCCCCTCTCTAACCCTATTTTACACATGAAATTCAGGAAAGTTAAGTAACTTCCTTGAGGTATCACAGTTAATGTGCAGTGGTATTGAGTTTGAAGTGAAGCATTATACACTTTAAAACCTCTACTTTCTCTATCCTATGAGGCTCTTATCACTTTCAATCCTCCAATTTTTGTTGTCCCACCCCCATTTGTTTTTGCAGTGCTGGGAATCAAACTCAGGACCCTGCACATGCTAGGTTAGTGATCTACAGTGGAGTAACATCCATAGACTCTATTTCATTTTTCAGTTAAAACCCCTGAAATTTAGAGAATTTAAATAACTGACTTAAGTCGTGTAGCCAATAAGCAAGAGAGAGGGGGTCAAACTTGGTTTGACTCCAAAACTTACATTCTTTCTGTAAAACTCTCTTTTACTATTATTTATACCATGCAGGATGGTGGTAAAGATTAAATGTATGCATTGTACCTAGCACATAAAATATATGGCATATAGTATGTTAAAATAAATGATAGTTACTACTGACGTAGATTCAATTGTGTATATTGTGTTTCCTCCTAAGGGAACTATAAATTTATTAAAATATGAAACTAAAATTATTTTGCAGTTTCAAGCAATCAGAAATATGTTAATATTTGTTAGGTCAGACACATTGGGTCCAAACCATGGACCCTCCTATAATGCCTATCAATTTCCTAGTAAAAGAGACATACACGTAGGATCAGGAATGACAAGCAAGCTAGTATATGTAGGGCCACCAAATGCCTTTTATTAGAACTACCAAAATGTACACAAGATGTAATAGATAGCTCAAATAATTGTATTCCTGTTAAAGAGATCGAATTTGCAGTTAAGTTTCCAAAACAGCAATCTATTTCCAGGCACAAATTGCTGCACTGAAAACTTCTTACCAAATACTTTAAGAAAAATTAACACAATTTCCATGTAATCTCTTCCAGGAATTAGAAGATAAGAACAATCTCAACTCAATTTATGATGCAGGCATTACTCAGATACTAAAGACAGCAGAAGAAAAACTCAAGAACACATTACACCAAATATGCCTCATGAACCTAAATGCAACAATCCTGAATATAACATTAAAAAGTTAAATCCTTCAATATATAAAACAGTAATACACTATGATCAAGTGGAGTTTATAGTGGCCATATAAAACTGGTTCAATGTTGGGAAGTTAATCAATGTCATCCATCATATTAATAGTCTAAAGAAGACTTACCAATTGATTTTACCAACTGGTGCAGAAAAAAATATTTGACAAAATTCAACATCCACTATGATAAAGATGCTCTGCGAACTTGGAATAGAAAGGAAACTTCCTCAACCTGATAGCTACAAAACAGCTAGGCTAAAATCATTTTTAATGGTGAAAGTGCTTTTTCCCCAAATGCAGAAATAAGGGAAGGATATCCATTCTCACTACTCAGTGTCATACTGGATGACCTAATTTTAATAAGATAAAAAAGGAGAAACAAATATATTCAAATTCTTGATGACATGATTATCTATGTGGAATATCACAAGGAATCCATAAAAGCACACTAATAAGTGAGCTTAATGAGGTTTTACAGTACCAGGTCAACATATAAGAATCTAATGTATTTGTTTATGCCAACAGTGAACTAAAGGAATACGTGTGTCAATGTGTGTGCTGGGGATTGAACATTGAGGATTGAATTCAGGGGCTTGCATATGCTAAGCATGTGCCTACCACTAAAATATACCCCTAGCCCCTGGAAACTAAAAAATACTTTTTAAATATACATTAATTCCACAAAATGAAATATTTAGATATAAATGTAACAAAACATTAACAGGTTTTGTATGCTGAAAACTACTAAATCCTGATGAAGTAGATCAAACAAAACCTAAACGATGGAGAGATTCATTATTTCATTGGTTGAAAGAGTCAACATTGCCAAGATGTACTTCTCCCCATATTAATCTATAAATTTAGTATATTTGAAACAAAATCTCACCAGTATTTTTGTAGCTACAGATAAGTTGATTCTAAAATTTATACAGAAATTCAGAGAAACTATAATAACCAGGACAATTTTGAAAAAGGGTAATAAAGTTGGAGAAATCACACTATCCAATTTTAAGATTTACAGTAAAGTTATGGCAATCAATTCAGTATATTTTCTAAAAAAGGATAGACACATAGATCAATAGAGCAAAATAGAAAATTCAGAAATAGACCCACACAAGCACATTCCAGTAATTTTTCACAAAGTTATAAAAACCATCCAAAGGAGAAGAAACAGACTTTCAAAAAATGGTGTTGGAATAACTGGATAAGCATATGCAAAGAGTCTTGATATTAAGTTCAAATCTTGTACAGGTTGACTTATGCTGGGGTTACATTCTGATAAACCTATCAAAAGTTGAAAATATCCTAAGTCAAAAATGTATTTCATATGCCTAATCTACCAAACAACATAGCTTGGCATAGTCTACCTTAAAGATGCCGAAAGACAAAATAGTTGTATGTGTAGTCTTTCCCACCATTGCAAAGTTAAAAAATCACAAGTTGAAACTTCAGAATTCAGAGACTATAAAAAATTAACTAAACATGGCTCATAGATCTAATAGAAATGATAAAACTACACACAAAAAAAATTTTTTTTTTTGGTATTGGGGGTTGAACCAGGGGTATTTACCACTGAGCTACATCTCCCAGTCCCTTTTTACTTTGTATTTTGAGACAAGTTCTCTCTAAATTGCTGAGGCTGGCCTAGAACTGGTGATTCTACTTCAGCCTCCTGAGTCCCTGGGATTATAGGCATGTACCACCATGCCTAGCAAAACTGCAGATTTTTAAGAAAAAAAAAAAAAAAGAAGAAGAAGAAGAAGAAGAAAAACCTTGTGATTTGGAAGAGATAAAATGAGAAAAAAATTTTTGCATGTGATACTAAAAGAACAATCCAGAAAAGAAAAGATTTTGAATTGGATTTCAGCAAATCAAACACTTTTACTCTATCAAAGACTGTATGAGAATGAAAAGTCATGTTACAGACTGAGAGAATACAAACCACATATCAAAGGACTTTTATCTAGACTATAAATCATAATCATAAGAAAAGAAACTTAAAATTTTTAAAAATACTGTGTTCACGGGTTAGGAGACAATATAGTAAAGAGTATCTTCACAAATTTATCTATAGATTTAACTAAGTTCAAGTCAAAATCAAAACAGGATTTTTTGTGAGTATCTCAAAGCTTATTTTAAAATTTATATAAGATGGTATAGCATGAGGATGATAGTTAAAAACATTGTATCATACACCTAAAACTTGCTAAAGATAACAGATCTTTAATCTTCTCAGTACACAAACACAAACAGTATCTTTGTAGAGGTGGTATGTTAAGTAGGTAGAATGTGGTGATCATTTCACAATGCATATATAAATTAAAATATCAAGTTGTACACCTTAAATATACATTTTTATATCAGTGATATCTCAATAAAATATTAAAAATTTAAAAAACCTAATTATTTGGAAAGTCAAGGAACTAAAATATCTAATAGTTTGGGCAAAAGGATGGCAAATAAACATGTAAAAGTATTCCTTAGCTATTCAGGAAAGACAAATTAAAACCAAGATGAGATAACAATGAATATCTATTTGAATGGCTAAAATAAAAAAATATTGACAAGTGTGGATAAGGTTGCAGAACTAGTACCAAATGAAATGGCAACTCTAGATAACACTAGGGAAGTTTCTTATAAAGTTAAACATATACTTATCATACGACCCAGAAATCTCATGCCAAGGTATTTGCCCTAGAGCAATGAAAACTTACCCTTACACAAAGACATTTATAGCAATTTTACTCAGAATGACCAAAAAATTGGAAACACCTAGATGTCTTTTAATGGGTGAACATATAAACTTTGTTGCATTTGTAAAATGGAATACTACTCAGCAATGAAAGAGTAAAGTATTTCTACAAAAAAAAAATGGATGAATCTGAAATGCATTATGAAATGCAGTTGAAAGGAGCCTATTTCAGGAGATTGCACACTGTGTAAATCCATTCACATACAATCCTCTAAAAATGATAGTGACAGGGAGATAGATGATCAGCCATTTCCAGAGGCTGGGGCAGGGAGAGACTGTGACCATAAAGGTATAACAAGAAAATTGGGGGTAGTGGAATGGAACTGTTCTGTGTATTTATTTGGGAGGTAGTTACCTGACTCTACACATGAGCTACTGTACTCAACATGAAAAATTCAATTAATTGCATGATATTTAAAAACAAATTAACTACTTGAAGAATGATTGGTACTAAAGGGATTGAGATGGATGTTAAAAGAAGATTTTCTAAAACTTCATTGCATTTATTCCCTGTATTGTCTGTATTCATCTGTCACTTGATCACTTGGAGAGAGGGGGATAATTTATATACTTGTATACAGTAAGGAAGTTTGAGTAGCTTTTGGGTAAGATATAATCCTTAGATTAAGTCATAGTCTCCTTCAGAGTTTTAGCAGAGAATTCTAGAATACTTTCCAGATACAGGGAGAATCAATTATCTGTTCAATTACCTGTATATGCATCTACCAACGCCAATATTGGAGGTCTTGTTTGTTTTCAAAAGATGCCTTCGGTTGGGAATATAGCTCAGTTAACAGAGTGCTTACCTCGCATGCACAAGGCCTGGGTTCAATCCCTAGCACCACACACACACACACACACACACACACAAAGATGGCCTGTATCCTTCTTTCTCTTCATTCTGTTTATACCAAGTCTTAGAGGTTCATTTATATACTTATATATATTAAGGAAGTTTGAGTAGCTTTCGGGTAAAATATAATGCTTATTCTAAGCACTATATATGTGTGTGTGTGTGTGTGTGTGTGTGTGTGTGTGTGTGAAATACACACAGATATTTGTCATGCACATATCTGGAACTCAGGAGGGAGGAGAGGGTAGGTAATTCCATTTAGAAATTGTAGGTGTAGATGAGCTCATCCAAGATTAATGTGTATTATTGTGTATAACGTATGAGATAAGGACTGATAAATGGAACTTAGGTTTATCAATATTTGAGAAAAATAGGAGGAGGAACTCATAAAGGAGATTGAAATGAGGGTAGGAAGTAAAACAGGTTGTGGAAGACCAGAGAGCTCAGTAAGAAGAGTTAACTGTCTCCAACTCCATGGAGAAGTCAAGAAAGATGAGATTTGAAAAGTCATCATTGTGTTGGTCAAATAGAAGGTCATTGGTGTTGCAAAAACATTTTTAAAGTTGATGTGGGAGCAAGAGTCAAAAGGACATAACTTTAGAAATAAATGAGAAGCGAGAAAGTGCCTTCATAAAGTTTTGACTTATTTGTATTTGTATTCTTGAACAAGGTTTCGATGGCAACATTACTCTTACTTAAAGCCATTAAGTTAAATCAAAATCTCAATGACATTTTGCATTTATGGTAAAACTTGAAGCTAAGTAATAGTTACACATGATTAACATTTAGATAAAATCCTTTTTTGGTAAGACTGAAAATATTTAAGTTTTTTTTTTTTTTTTAAGATTTTTTTTTTATTTTATTGCAAACAAATGGGATACATGTTGCCTCTCTGTTTGTACATGGCGCAAAGGCATACCATTTGTGTAATCATAAATCCACATACAGTAATGTTGTTTGATTCATTCTGTTATTTTTTCCCTTTCCCCACCCCTCCCACCCCTCTTTACCCTCTATACAGTACTTTCTTCCTCCATACTTGCCCCCCTCCCTAACCCTAACTCTAACCCTAACATTAACCCTTCCCTCCCCCCCTTTATGTGTCATCCTCCACTTATTAGCGATATCATTCGTCCCTTGGCTTTTTGAGATTGGCTTATCTCACGTAGCATGATATTCTCCAATTTCATCCATTTGCCTGCAAATGCCATAATTTTGTCATTCTTTATGGCTGAGTAATATTCCATTGTGTGTATATACCACAATTTCTTTATCCACTCATCAATTGAAGGGCATCTAGGTTGGTTCCATAGTCTGGCTATTGTGAATTGAGCAGCTATGAACATTGATGTGGCTGTATCTCTGTAGTATGCTGATTTTAGATCCTTTGAGTATAGGCCAAGGAGTGGGATAGCTGGGTCAAATGGAGGGTCCATTCCAAGTTTTCTAAGGAATCTCCACACTGCTTTCCAAGAGTGGCTGCACTAATTTGCAGCCCCACCAGCAATGTATGAGTGTACCTTTCTCCCCACATCCTCGCCAACACCTGTTGCTTGTATTTTTGATAATCGCCATTCTAATTGGGGTGAGATGGAATCTTAGGGTGGTTTTGATTTGCATTTCTCTTATTACTAGAGATGTTGAACATTTTTTCATATGTTTATTGATTGCTTGTAGATCTTCTTCTGTGAAGTGTCTGTTCATTTCCTCAGCCCATTTGTCGATTGGATTATTTGTATTCTTGGTGTAGAGTTTTTTGAGTTCTTTATAGATTCTGGAGATTAGTGCTCTATCTGAAGTATGATTGGCAAAGATATTCTCCCACTCTGTAGGCTCTTTCTTCACATTACTGATAGTTTCCTTTGCTGAGAGAAAGCTTTTTAGTTTGAATCTATCCCAGTTATTGATTCTTGCTTTTATTTCTTGTGCTATGGGAGTCCTGTTGAGGAAGTCTGGTCCTAGGCCGACATGTTGAAGATCGGGACCTACTTTTTCTTCTATAATCTGCAGAGTCTCTGGTCTGATTCCAAGGTCCTTAATCCATTTTGAGTTGAGTTTTGTGCAGGGTGAGAGATATGGGTTTAGTTTCATTCTGTTGCATATGGATTTCCAATTCTCCCAGCACCATTTGTTGAAGAGGCTATCTTTTCTCCATTGCATATTTTTGGCGCCTTTGTCTAGTATTAGAAAGTTGTATTTATTTGGGTTTGTGTCCGTGTCCTCTATTCTGTACCATTGATCTACCTGTCTATTTTGGTACCAGTACCATGCTGTCTTTGTTACTATTGCTTTGTAATAAAGTTGAAGTTTGGGTATTGCGATACCCCCTGCTTCATTTTTCCTGCGAAGGATTGCTTTAGCTATTCTGGGTTTCTTATTCAACACTGCTTGAACATCTACAGTATTACAATGAAAGATGTGCAAAGATATATTAAAAAAATATATAGTTAACCTAACTTCCTTCTTTAAAAAAAAAAATGAAGAAACTGAGACTCAGAAGGGAAGTAAGTTGACCAAGATTATGCAAAATTTGCCTCCCTCCTATTCTACTGCCATGTTTTGCTAGTTCCCAAATCTTTCCCTTTACATAAGTTATTCTCCACCACAAGTACAGTACACATAAAGAAGATACTCACAATCTTATATTTGGCCCCTTTCTAAGGAGATTAGTGTAGTTATGTGAACCTGAAATTTATGAGAATAAAAGAAATGACCTTCCTGGGAGGTAAATGAGCAATAAATTCAGCAGGTGGAGGGTGTGAGCATGGTCTTGAGGGATCTATACACTTGGTAAAAACAGAAAGAAGAGATAGAAGGAGATGGACTGTCATATGAAAACAAACAAGATCTCCAGCAGGAAAATATTGGAATTGGTAGTTGAAAATATTGGAGTTGGGAGTTGCATATACAGGTAATTGAACAGATAATTGATTCTCCCTCTCCCTGGAAAATTGTATTCTAGAATTCTCTGCTAAAACTCTGAAGGAGTCTGTGATTTACTATAGTAAGAAAGGCTGTTTCTACACCATTACTCCAGATAGTGTTGTGAGAGAATAGGGAGTAGGGCAATTTGGCTGGATTTTGCCTAGAAAATAAGTTGGAGGGGGAGAATGGATAGCCTTAAGTGCAAGCCTAAGTTAGGAAGAGTGAGCATGCATGTGGGTGTTCAAGTTAGATGCATAGATGTCTGCTTGAGTTCATTCAGTTATTTGTCAGTGACCTTAAATAAATGTGTTCATCTCTGTAAGCCTCAGTTCAAGCCTGTAAAATGGATTATTTGTGAATACTGAGTATGCTACATATGAACTTAGCTCATTGTACAAATTATTTAATAAATGTTAAACTTCACTTTTATATTATTAATTAGGAGTGTGGCTCTATTCTGTAGGAAGTGGCCAAAGATAATACAAGCTGACATATTCAGACACAAATAGTTCCTGTCTTTTGTAAATTGATCTTTATGTGGCTTAAGCTGGCATGGCTGGGCCCCTCAGTGGGAATTACAAAGATACTTAGAGTTGAATGCAAAGGTCTGAACTCAGATGGGATACATGATGAGACAATACCAAAGATATAAATGGTAAGCCCACTCTACTCTGGGAGGGGTGGGGGTGGAGGCATTATTTGTAACGTGGCATCAATGTGCACAGCTGACTGTGCCTGCAGAAGGAGGGGAGGCTGGATGGCAGTTCCTGCTGCGGAGGGGGCCTGAAAAGAGAGCAGCATGAGTAAGCTCCTGATCGGATTTCTTTAGGACGATGAGGGAATTATGATGCTCTGAAAGATTACTGAAGCTTAGAAAGAGGAAGTAGTAGAATCATCTTTTCCTAATGCAGAGAATTTATGGTATTGGATACCATATTTCCAGCACTTTTTATTCATTCATTCTTTTAAAAATTTATTTTGAAATACTATTTTGGCAAAATTGGTGAAAAATGTCCAACACATTTGTTTGTTGTGATTTATTCTTGGATTCCAGGTGCAAGAAGTGCGATTTACAGGGCTTTCACCAGACACTGTTCCAACTTTGACTAAGTACACATGTGCTTATACACAGATACATGTGTTCAAAGATACCCTAGAAAACTCATTGATGAACCTCACAGTTGCACCTCTTAAAAAAAAAAAATTGTGTTCTAGTCATTATTTTTAAGAAAGTATGGATTTGTAATTCAGTTACCTCTTTCCTGGCAGTGAAATGGCTGAGTAGATCAGGAAGCTCACTAACAAGCCCCAGTGGTCCTCAACCCTGGCTGCATCACAAAATCAGCTGTAGAACCTAAAAAAGAAAAAAGAAAAAAAGCTTATGCCTAACCTTAACCCCCGTCTGTGCATTTAGGTTAGACTCTCCAGAAGTAATTTTTTTCAATTTACTCTATAAGAACTTAAGATTTTAAAAATTGAGCTGACACAACTCTTTTTTAAAAATTTTGATTTAATGAATCATCTGTGAATAACTTTTGGAGTAGTAACATTTTTTTTCAACTCTGATCAAGCGTATCTATCCCAAGGAATAGAGCAGGAGAAAATGATTATAGATGTATGCGAAAAATTTATCAACCTGAGTCATTGCATCAATGCTTTTAAAAGCAAAAGTGGGAAACATTCTAAATGTGCAATGAAGGAGATTTCTTTTTCATCTCTGGTTCATCCATTTAAGGGACTCCTTTATAACCATTAAAAAAATGTAAGAGAAATATTTAATGCACATAACATGCATATATTCAATTCATAAAGTTAAAAAATGTTTTGCAAATCTAATGAAATTATATTTCTTTAGAAAAATCTATTTTAGGGAAAAAACTAACATAATATATTCCAAAATTGCAGTATTTATTATAAGGTTGCAGCATAAGAAATGTGATGCTTTTCATATTCTTCCTTAGGCTCGTGCTATTTTTCCAGATTTTCCAAACTAATCAATAATTATTTTATAAATAGAAATTAAATGAAATTATAGAAATCGTAGGGAGACTTATAGTGAAATATTACTCTGAGTAACTGCCCATCTGTATGTTTAAAATAACTGAAACCTTCATTTTGCATATGCTATTTATGTGAATAGATTCCAGAGGTAAAACAGTCTTATAGAAACACCCTTGATTTTTGTATGAAAATAATCACAGCCAAGTCCTTGTTTAATATGTGACTGATTTAGGAAGTGGAGCCTGCAACAACTGGCTTAATTTGGCAAAGACAGAGGAAGATGGGATTTTATGCTCTGTGATTGGTTTTTGCAGTTGTTCTGAGCTAATAGGCTGCTTTCTTCCTTAATGTCTTATAATTAGGAACAGCTGCTATGAACTCTGCAGGAGACTTTTTTTTTTCTCCTCTCAGCCCCCCATCCCCTGAAGTTAAATCAATCTCTGTAATTAAAGAATTGGTGGAACAGACAAGAGGGGGCTGGAAAATTTGTTTATTTCTTCTCCTTTTAAATTGTAATTTAAATGTCACGTGGGAGAACTCTGGACTGTTGTGACACAGTGAAATAACATTTACGTTTTTCTAAAAAAAAAAAAATCCTTTAACATTTGCCATTAAATCTGTAGAACATATAATATTAATTGATTGGGCAACTAATGAAAACGACCACAAAAGTGAGCGGATCTGTTTTTCCCTTCTCTAAATTGACTGGAGTTCAAATCAGTCAAGAAACTAAAGATGAGTTCAAGACTACACTGTGTGAAGATATGTCATTCCCCTGAAATGGAGAGTAGGTAAGGTATGGTTCTTCATAACTACTTTGTCTCACTTCCTTGAAAATGTTTCTTAGTTGCTCTGTGTATGTCTAGATAGGTTTGTTTCCAAAACTGAACTAAATCAGAAAACTCCCATGACTCCTCTTCCCAAGGGACTGGGCCTCTGAGGATAACTTGAGAAGTCACTCTGAAGCCTAACCTCCATGGCTACTGTCATCACTAATGTGGAGATTGGATAGGCTTCAGGAAGAGCAGACTCCGACTCTGGAAGATGAATCTTGGAGATTTTATTAGCCAGGATTCTTTCCTTCTGAAAGCTGGTGAAAACAGAAAAGGCCAGAGCAGATGGTAAAATTCAGTCAAAAGGCATGAGAACTGTGGGCAGGGGTGTTGGTGTGACTAGCCTAAGTCCTGGAGTTTGAAGACCCCAAAACCAGAAGCTCTGATATCTAAGGGCATAAGAAGATGGCTATCTCAACCAAGAAAGGAGCAAATTCATCCTTCATTCACCTTTTAATTGTGTTCAGATCCTCAACTGGTTGAATGATGCCTATCCACATTAGTGAAGGTGATCTTCTGGAAACACCCTCAAAGATATACACATACTCATGTTTTACCAGCTATATGGGCATCCCTTAGCCCAGTCAAGTTGATGCAAAATTAACCATTGCATTTGTTTCACCTTTTTTCAACTTGGCACATCTTCATACATCATGTTTAATCTCTGAATAAAGAAAATAACAAGAACAAAATCCTTTCTAACACAATAAAATTATCCTTACAACCAAAAGTAATCCCTTTCCTAGGAGAGGGGACCAACTTCTTGAGTAATGTTTACTCGTTTCCTGATATCCCATAACTAAAATACTATCATGTAAAATTAATACTTGAATACTGACATAAAATCAATATATCTTGCATGAAATCAATATATGTTGCATGAAAAGGGATTAGGAGAGGAAAGAAAACAAAGGCATTTGCTTAATATGTGCCCACATGTCCACAAAGGTATGTAGAATAAAAGAGATGTGTGCATGACAATTATAGTCTTCATTTTAAAACAAATGAACATGGTTATAGGTGGTGTTTATAAATGCCTTCTTCTAAATACCCATTCTATAGTCCTTTTGTTTTTAGCAAAGACCTCACTAGTGTGGATTTTTACACAGTGGAGTGACCCAGATCTTCATTCTTCAAGAGTCTGGGTCATTCATGGTCCTGTATGAACTGGGTAATTGTAATTTCTCATTGATCTTAATCACAAGGCATGATAATATGAAGAGATTACCTGTGGAATTTCCTGTATTCCAGATATACTCTCCTTTGCTTTAATTGTAGAGTAGTAGCATAGTTTCCTCTTGGTAGGCTGGATCAATTATCCTAACCAACAGAACTTCCTTCTTTGCTGGTTGACTCAGAAGTATGAGAAGCCTAGTGTAGTTGGGTGGCAACTTCAATATCCAGTTCAATTGAATGATTGTTGTGTTTGCTCATGGAAGCCAGCAGGGCATAAAGTTGCATAAACAAGAAGAAAAAAAACTACATTTTTTCTAGTGGGTAACTTGGAGTAAAAGTATTTTCACTACCATTCCTACCCCTTATTTCTTGGACTTGTGAATCATGGCTATTGGAGAAACATCACCAAATATTGGATGCTGATTCAGAGCATATACAACTTTATGGAGAACCTTGCTTGAAATGTATTATTATCTAGATGGGACTGTAACTGAGTGTTCAAAGGGCCATTTCACACTTCTGTGAGAACAGTTGCTTCAGAATGGTGGAGAACATAGAAAGACCAGGGAATTTTATGAGTAAAACTCAACTGTTATACTTCTTTTGCTGTGAATTTAGGTCCTTGATCAGAAGCAATCTTGTGTAGATTACCATGATAGTAGATAAGGCATTTTATAAGACCATGAATGGTAGATTTGGCAGAAGCATATAGGAAAGGCAAATTCACATACAGAGAAAGTGAGGACAGAATTTTGTCCCTTTCACAATGAAAGAGGTCTTATGTGAGCAATCTACCATCAGGTAGCTGTCTGATCACCCTGGGGAATGATATCATATTGGGTCTCTATGTTGGTCTTGGCTGCTGGCAGATTGTGTACTCAGTAGTGGTTGAAAACAAGTTGACTTTGGTGAGTGACATCCATATTGCTGCCTTCATACATAACTTCCATTTCTGTCACCATGGCACTTTGCTCATGAGTCTACTGGGCATTATGATAGGAGTGGCTAGGAAAAACAAGCTGACTGGTATACACAGAATGGGTGATCTTATCCCTTTGATTATTAAAATCTACTTGACTGAAGTCACCCTTTGGTGGGTATTCACATGGGCTGTAAATACCTTTATTATTTTTTTTCCCATTCAGGAAAGTCTATTCAACACAACTCCATCTCAGAATTCTTTGTGACTAATTTTCCAATCACGTTTCTAATCATTTTTTCCAAGTCTCTGACTATCCAGCCAAACCACGAGCTACAATTTATGAATCAGCAAATCATATTATGTCTAGCCATTGTCCTTTGAAGCCAAGTGCACAACCAGGTGCACTGTCTGAAGCTCTGCCTACTGGGAAGATTTTCCTTCATCATTATTCTTCAAATATGTCTCAGAGGTGGGGTATAACACAATAGCTGTCTATTTTTGAGGATATCTGCATATCATGCAGAACCATCTGTAAACCAGACCCAAGTTCTCTCTTCCTCTGTCAATTTACTGAAGGGAATTCCCATGAATCATAGGTGCAACCAGAGAAAGAAGGTAGGAACGAGGACCATGGGCATGTGGTCTGTTTCTTTATATAACTCTTCAGGCCTGATCACATGTATACCATTCCACTTGATGATGAAATGCTGCTGTGTATGCTGAACTTTATAGCTTGGCAGGTCGGATAAGAGCTAGTTCATTATGGGCAACTGAAATTACATGATAGCTTTATGGCCCATGATCAAGCATTCAGTTTCTATTAAAGTTCACTAGCAGTCCAAGAACTGTACCTCCAAAGGAGATTAATTATCTACAGAAGATGGCTCTTGAGGAGAATCAGCTTTGTCTTGCATGGCAACCGCCTTAGAGGAGGTCATTGTTATTTTCTTAGACAATGCAAAGTTAATGTCCTCCAATAGAGGTTGAAAAGTTTATACCACTGGGAATAGGAGGGTGGCTACCACTGGGGATGGGGATACTGTTGTCACTGGAGGTGGGGAAGTTAATTCTGCTGTGTTTGGAAAGACCAGTTTCGCTTAGGGTTAGGGAAGCCACTTTTACCTGGGGTGGGAAGACTTCCCCTAGCAAAGAAGACTAATCACAACTTAGGGGCTCAGTGTCTTCCTATTCATCAGGGTCTCCCTATTTTAACTTACAGTATCCCATCCTTTTCAGATCAGTGTCTTCGCTTTACCAGTAGACACCCTGTGAGGTTAGGGGTTTAACTTGCATCATAATTCAGCCATCACAGAATGAGATCCTACATTTGATTTTCAGTAATTTCATCTGTATAGCTACAGGAGATAAAACTCTCCCTCAGGGCATACCTAGAAGCTCTTATGTTATTTGTGCAGCACTTGAGCTGGGAAGTTCAATCTGTGAGCTCATCTTGTTTTTTTCCCACCACTTTGCCCAGTCACTTTAGAAGTAACCATCCAACATCATTACATTCCTTAGTTTTTAAAAATGTTCAAAAATATCATATACAGAGCCTGAGCTGCTTTATTCTTATAAGTGATTGATAAGGAATGTCCAGGGCACATATTTTGTGTATCTCTAGAAATAGTAAATACCATGGACTATTAGAGCTCTCTTTACTATTAGAAATAGAGTCATTATCATCTTTAAATCTAATCATATTACGAAGCCAATTTCAGAAACCCCATAACCAATTTTTTGAAAGCATGCTCTTAAAAATCTGTTCCTCTAGAACCATTCTTGATGTGAAAATCTGTGTCTTTGAGGGTTCTCCAGAAAAATAGAACCAAGATACATAATTATCTCACATAATAATGGAGGACGGGGAGTTCCATGATCTGTTATCTGTAAATTGGAGAACCAGGAAAAACCAGTGGTATAATTAAGTCTGAGTCAAGAGAGCCGAGAATAGGAGAACTAATGATATAACTCCCAGTCTGAGTCCCAAAGAACTCAGAACTGAGATGGAGGGTGATGGCTCATGGCTGATGCTAATCCTGGAGCTTGATGGCCTGAGAACCTGGAGATCTGATTTCAAGAGCAAGAGAAGATGGACATCCCAGAAAGAGGAAGGAGAGAATTTACCCTTCTTCCACCTTTTGGTTTCATTTTTGTCCTCAATGGATCGGATAGTCCCATCTGGTGGTAGGTGAGGGTAATATTTCTTACCTAGTCTACCAATTCAATTGCTAATCTCTTTTGGAAACATTCTTATAGACACACCAAAAATAATGTTTTGCCAGCTATCTGGGTATGGGTATCTTTTAGCACAGTTAAGTTGACACATAAAACTATCCATTACAGAGATCATCTCCTTACCCTGTACCATTTCTCAGATGATGAAGCTTACACCAGTTTATCCAAGAAGACAGGTAGGAAAGAGACTTCAAACTTTACTAAACCCATTGATTTCCCTGTGGCCCTCCCCATAAAATGCTATTTTCCCTTAATGAGACTAAAGATTACTCTATGGAGGAAGACAGTTTCTGCTTCCCCAAACTCTCAGGCCTATAAGAGGAAATCCCATAAAGCATTTACCATCAAGAAGGAGGAAGTGGTGAGGAGCAGACTAAAGATCCAAGCAATTGCCAAGCTTGGGTGTATGATGACCAGGTCTGCTGGGGTTGAGGATTGCTTGGATAGGGAGGAAGGACCAAATAAGAAAAGAACATAGAGGAATATTTGAGCACATTTTTATATAGATCTTTTGTTCATCTGCAATGAGATGAAAAGCCCTAAGCATCATTTCTAGCATTTGGTAAGTACTTAGCAAGCATGAGCACTTACTGATCATAGACAGTATATCAAACTACTAATGAGAATTCGAATAAGCCTAATGAATTGGCTAAGATCTCATTCCTAGGTCAATTTTATATTTTTCTGGGCTGCCGTGGATTTAGTGTTAAAGGCACATCAGAATATGTATCAGACACAGATCTAAAGAACACATTATTACATATCTTTAATGTCATATCACTTTTTTTTCTCTTTCTCAACATACGTACATGCACATTTATACTCAAACCTCATATATAAGTCATGTGAGCATTATCTAGAAATAGTTACATGCATTAAGGTACTGTAAAGTTAATATGCATTCAAAGGCACATTATTTCTATCCAGGTATTTTCGCTAATAATGTACTACATATCTTTAGGTATATCTACATATTATTCTATCACCCATTATGAATTTCTGGTTCCTCACAGAAAATGACCTATTTATTTTGTGATTAAAGCAAGGACAAAAGATTTTACATTTTTAAATTGTATTCAGTACATTGTCTGGGAATAAAATTGCCATAACTTAAAATATTGCCTTTGGTATTTGCATGTCTTTATCATTCTCAAACCCAAACTAATCTACATATCCATTTGGAGATAAGTTCTATAAAATGATGAATGAAATTTTTTTAAGTCCTTCAACTGTTAGTAAAGAAATGGGATTTGATGAGATCATCCAAGGGGTACTTCCGAAAAGGGTACTATAGAGGTAGTGGGAAACTGACACATCTGTTTTCCAATAAGGCCATGAGAGAAAATGATTACAGCAGGAAGTTGTGATTGGGCTTTAAAATGTCTTCACTATGAGGTAGCATAGGAAGAATGGGCCATTAAAGGAGTTTTTGTCTCTCTCTCTCTCTTTTATTTTGATATTTAAAAAGGCAATTTACTGTCTGAGATTAAGTCAGTCAGTCAGTCTGTTCTGCAGTCTATTCTATGAAGAAATGGCAACTTTTTACTCCCACTAATTTGTTGAAGTAATAGGTAATTCTGCATAACCAGTTTTACATCAACATAACCCCAATGCTCCTTTTCTTCCCCTACAATAGGTAATGATTAGAGAGGGAAAGGAATTGTAAGTGGGGGGAACTAATTAGAAAGATACCATGTGGTCCAGAATTAAAATATGAGTTGAACCTATTTTATTTACTTTCTTAAGAAATTATCAGAAAATAAATATTTTAACAATGGAAACTAAAGTTGAAATGAAGCCATGAAACAGAGAAGTGCCTTTGTTTAAGAAAAAAAAAGTCACAGATAATATAAGTAAGCAGAAACAATGACTAGAAAAAGGAGATTGAAGAGATTCAGGAAAGAGAAATCAAATGAGAGTGTTCAGGTGACTAATGAGGCTGCTTGCAATCATGATGGTTTTCCAAACCACATACCAGATACCTTGCCCTGTTTTCTCTGAAGGAACTTGAGTCTCTGTATCATTGATATGGTTTTGGCTAAAAGGAATTAAAAAAAAATTAAAGCAATTTAAAAAAGGACCATTTATTACCTCACATAACACAAGATCTGGAGACTAGGATGGTTTTAGGGTGGTTCAGTGATGACCTCAGGGTCACAGTTTAATTCTCTTTCTTATTTGCTTAGTCCACATTTTGGTTTTGAGCTAAGGCTTGTTTCTTCATGGATGCCAGATGCTTTAACAGCTCGACTCATCAATCTTATTTTCTTGGGGGTATATTTTCCATGTTTTCCTGACCTACAGCAAGGTGGATGGATTTTCTCCCTGGGCTGCTGCTTACTTATCCACCCTAGCTTGTCCCTCTACCTTTGTCTCAAGAGTTTCCTAGATCTATTTCTCATGTTGAATCTCCTGATTCCTGGATTTCTTGTTTTTCGTTTTCTTGGTTTATTCTCTTGTTTGGGTAGAGTAAATCTTCTAGTAGCTCTCTGAGATAGGGTACATGGAAAGTAATTTTTGAGACTTTGAATAGCTGAAGATATATTTTATCCTCATATTTGATTGATAGTTTGGCTGGATATAGATTATACTTTGGAAGTAATTTTTACTCAAAATTCTGAAGGAAATGCTATGTAGTGTTTTAGCTTCCAGTGTTAATGTAGAGAAGTCTGATGGCATTTTGATTCTTGATCCATAGTATGTAATATGAATTTGCCTCTACCTTTAATTTTCCCCTACTCTTTCCCTCAATTGAAATTTCATGATTTTGGTCCTGTCTTAGAATGTTCAGTCTGCTCTAACAAAGTACCATAAGCTGGATGGCTTACAAAACAACAGAATTTATTTCTTACAGTTCTGGAGGCTGGAAAGTCCAAGAGCAAGATGTCAGCAGACTCATTTTCTGGAAACAACTTTCTAGTTTAGAGATGGTGCTTTCAACTTGTGTCCTTACAGGATGGAAAGGAAGACCAGCTCACTTGTGTCTCTTTTATAAGACCAAAGCCCTCACTACTTAACCATTGCCCAAAGAGCCCAACTTTTAGTATTATCATCTTGACTATTAGGTTTCAATATATGAGATTTGAGGGGGACATAAAAATTCAGTTCCGAGTGTTTTTATTAATTGTGTTTCACACTCAGGAGACCTCGTCAATCTGAAAAATTCTGACCTCCTTCATGGGAATTTAAAAATTATTATTCTTTCATGATTTCATCTCCTGTATTTTTATAGAAATTCTCTTATTTGGACATTACCATTTTACTCTCCTGTTTGCCTTCCTGCATCCACTTCCCCTTCCCTACTTTTTCTTTTATTTTTAGAGAATCCTTAGATTTAATATTCCAACTTTTTTACTGAAAATTTTTAATTTTCAAGTGCTCTCTTTTCCATTCTTTCAGTCTCTCGTCCACCCCCTTATAAAATAACATCTGATTCTTTTTATTTATTTTAATTAAAACTCATAAATTTACATAGGGCAATATTGTTTGATTCATTCTGTTATTTTTTCCCTCCCCCCCCACCCCTCCCACCCCTCTTTTCCCTCTATACAGTTCTTCCTTCCTCCATTCTTACAACCCTCCTTATCCCTAACCAAAACCTAACACTAACCCTAATGCTAACCCCTCATACCCCCACTTATATGTCCTCATCCGCTTATCAGCGAGATCATTCGTCCTTTAGTTTTTTGAGATTGGCTTATCTCACTTAGCATGATATCCTCCAATTTCATCCATTTGCCTGCAAATGCCATAATTTTATCATTCTTCATGGTGGAGTAATATTCCATTGTATACATATGCCACAGTTTCTTTATCCATTCATCAATTGAAGGGCATCTAGGTTGGTTCCACAATCTGGCTATGGTGAATTGAGCAGCTATGAACATTGATGTGGCTGTATCTCTGTAGTATGCTGATTTTAAGTCCTTTGGGTATAGGCCAAGGAGTGGGATAGCTGGGTCAAATGGTGGTTCCATTCCAAGCTTTCTGAGGAATCTCCATACTGCTTTCCAGAGTGGCTGCACTAATTTGCAACCCCACCGGCAATGTATGAGCGTACCCTTTTCCCCACATCCTCGCCAACACCTATTGTTGCTTGTGTTCTTGATAATCGCCATTCTAATTGGGGTGAGATGGAATCTTAGGGTAGTTTTGATTTGCGTTTCTCTTATTACTAGAGATGTTGAACATTTTTTCATATATCTGTTGATTGCTTGTACATCTTCTTCTGTGAAGTGTCTGTTAATTTCCTTAGCCCATTTGTTGATTGGATTATTTGTATTCTTGGTGCAGAGTTTTTTGAGTTCTTTATAGATTCTGGAAATTAGCGCTCTATCTGAAGTATGAGTGGCAAAGATATTCTCCCACTCTGAGGCTCTTTCTTCGCATTGCTGATAGTTTCCTTTGCTGAGAGAAAGCTTTTTAGTTTGAATCTATCCCAGTGGTTGATTCTAGCTTTTATTTCTTGTGCTATAGGAATCCTGTTAAGGAAGTCTGATCCTAAGCCAACAAGTTGAAGGTTTGGACCTACTTTTTCTTCTATAAGATTCAGGGTCTCTGGTCTGATTCTGATGTCCTTGATCCATTTTGAGTTGAGTTTTGTGCATGGTGAGAGATATGGGTTTAGTTTCATTCTGTTGCATATGGATTTCCAGTTTTCCCAGCACCATTTGTTGAAGAGGCTATCTTTTCTCCATTGCATATTTTTGGCACCTTTGTCTAGTATGAGAAAATTGTATTTATTTGGGTTTGTGTCCATGTCCTCTATTCTGTACCATTGATCTACCTGTCTATTTTGGTACCAATACCATGCCGTTTTTGTTACTATTGCTTTGTAATAGAGTTGAAGATCTGGTATTGCGATACTCCCTGCTTCGCTCTTTCTACTGAGGATTGCTTTAGCTATTCTGGGTTTCTTATTCTTCCAGATGAATTTCATAATTGCTTGCTCTATTTCTGTAAGGTACATCATTGGGATTTTAATTGGAATTGCATTGATCTGTATAGCACTTTTGGTAGTATGGCCATTTTGACAATATTAATTCTGCCTATCCAAGAACATGGGAGATCTTTCCATCTTCTAAGGTTTTCTTTAATTTCTTTCTTTAGTGTACTGTAGTTCTCATTGTAAAGGTCTTTCACCTCTTTTGTGAGATTGATTCCCAAGTATTTTATTTTTTTCGAGGCTATTGTGAATGGGGTAGTTTTCCTAATTTCTCTTTCTGAAGATTCATCACTTATGTATAAAAATGCATTGGATTTGTGAGCATTGATCTTGTAACCTGCTACTTTACTGAATTCACTTACGAGTTCTAAGAGTTTTCTGGTGGAATTTCCAGGTTCCTCTAAATATATAATCATGTCATCAGTGAACAGGGATAGTTTGAGTTCCTCTTTTCCAATTCGTATCCCTTTAATTTCTTTGGTTTGTCTAATTGCTCTGGCTAGAGTCTCAAGAATGATATTGAATAGAAGTGGTGAAAGAGGGCATCCCTGTCTCATTCCAGTTTTTAGGGGGAATGCTTTCAGTTTTTCACCATTTAGAATGATATTGGCCATGGGCTTAGCGTAGATGGCCTTTACAATGTTAAGGAATGTTCCCACTATCCCAATTTTCTCTAGTGTTTGGAGCATGAAGGGATGCTGTATTTTATCAAATGCTTTTTCTGCATCTATTGAAATAATCATGTGATTCTTAACTTTTAGTCTGTTGATATGGTGAATGACATTTATTGATTTCCGGATGTTGAACCAACCTTGCATCCCTGGGATAAAACCCACTTGATCGTGGTGCACTATCTTTTTAATATATTTTTGTATGCAATTTGCTAAAATTTTGTTGAGAATTTTTGCATCGATGTTCATTAAGGATATTGGTCTGAAATTTTCTTTCCTCGATGTGTCTCTGTCTGGTTTAGGTATCAGTGTGATATTGGCTTCATAGAATGAGTTTGGAAGGGTTCCCTCCTCTTCTATTTTATGGAATACTTTGAGAAGTATTGGAGTGAGCTTTCTTTAAAGGTTCTCTAGAACTCGGCTGAGAACCCATCTGGTCCCGGACTTTTCTTTGTTGGTAGGCTTTTGATGACCTCATCTATTTCATTGCTTGAAATTGATTTATTTAAGTTGTGTATGTCCTCCTCATTCAGTTTAGGTTATTCATATGTCTCTATAAACTTGTTGATGTCTTCGAGGTTTTCTGTTTTGTTGGAGTATAGATTTTCAAAATAGCTTCTAATTATGTTTTGTATTTCACTCGTGTCTGTTGTGATATTTCCTTTTTCATTCCAAATTTTAGTAATTTGAGTTTTGTCCCTCTTTCTCTTTGTTAGTGTGGCTAAGGGTTTATCAATTTTGTTTATTTTTTAAAAGAACCAACTATTTATTTTCTTAATTTTTCTGATTGTTTCCTTTGTTTCAATTTCATTGATTTTGGCTCTGATTTTAACTATTTCCTGTCTTCTACTACTTTTGGTGTTGGTCTGCTCTTCTTTTTCTAGGGCTTTGAGCTGTAGTGTTAAGTCGTTTATTTGTTGATTTCTACTTCTTTTGTTGAATGTGCCCCATGAAATAAATCTTCCTCTAAGTACTGCTTTCATAGTGTCCCAGAGATTTTGATATGATGTGTCTTTGTTCTGGTTTGCTTCTAAAATTTTTTTTATTTCCCTCCTGATGTCTTCTGATATCCATTCATCATATAATAGTGTATTATTTAATCTCCAGGTATTGGACACGTTTCTGTTTTTTATTCTGTCATTTATTTCTAAATTCAATCCATTATGATCTGATAGAGTACAAGGTAGTATCTCTATCTTCTTGTATTTGCTAACAGTAGCTTTGTGGCATAAGACATGGTCTATTTTAGAGAAGGATCCATGTGCTGCTGAGAAGAAAGTGTATTCATTCTTTGTTGGATGGTATATTCTATAGAAGTCGGTTAAGTCTAAATTGTTGATTGTGTTATTGAGATCTGTGGTTTCTTTATTCAATTTTTGTTTGGACGATCTATCCAGCAGTGAGAGAGGTGTGTTAAAATCGCCTAGTATTATTGTGTTGTGGTCTATTTGATTTCTGGAATTGACAAGGATTTGTTTGACGTACATGGATGAGCCAATGTTTGGGGCATAGATGTTTATGATTGTTATGTCTTGCTGATTTATGCTTCCCTTAAGCAGTATGTAATGTCCTTCTTTATCCCTTCTGACTAGTTTTGGCTTGAAGTCCACATTATCTGAAATGACGATGGATACTCCAGCTTTTTTGCTGTGTCCGTGTGCATGGTATATTTTTTCCCATCCTTTCACCTTTAGTCTATGGGTATCTCTTTCTATGAGATGAGTCTCTTGCAGGCAGCAAATTGTTGGATTTTTCTTTTTAATCCATTCTGCCAGTCTATGTCTTTTGATTGATGAGTTCAGGCCATTAACATTCAGGGTTATTATTGTGATATGATTTGTATTCCCAATCATTTGACTCATTTTTGTTTTTTGACATGATTTGGTTTCCCCTTTATTTGGCTATGCCTTTAGGCTAGTTCCTCCCGTTGCTGATTTGCATCATTGTTTTTCATCTCTTCCTTATGGAATATTTTGCTGAGAATGTTCTATAATGCTGGCTTTCTTTTTGTAAATTCCTTTAGCTTTTGTATATCATGAAAGGATCTTATTTCATCGTCAAATCTGAAAGTCAGTTTTGCTAGGTATAAGATTCTTTGTTGGCATCCATTTTCTTTCAGGGCTTGGTAAATGTTGTGCCAGGCCCCTCTAGCTTTTAGGGTCTGGATTGAAAAATCTGCTGATATTCTTATTGGTTTCCCCCTGAATGGAATTTGATTCTTTTCTCTTGCGGCCTTTAAAATTCTGTCTTTATTTTGTATGTCAGGTATTTTCATAATAATGTGCCTTGGTGTGGGTCTGTTGTAATTTTGTATATTTGGAGTCCTATAAGCCTCTTGTACTTGGTTTTCCATTTCATTCTTCAGATTTGGGAAATTTTCTGATATTATTTCATTGAATAGATTGTTCATTCCTTTGGTTTGTTTCTCTAAGCCTTCCTCAATCCCAATAATTCTTAAATTTGGCCTTTTCATGATATCCCATAATTCTTGTAGATTCTGTTCATGATTTCTTACCATCTTTTCTGTTTGGTTAACTTTGTTTTCAAGATTAAATACTTTGTCTTCAATAGCTGAGGTTCTGTCTTCCAGGTGTTCTATCCTATTGGTTATGCTTTCTATGGAGTTTTTAACTTGGTTTATTGTTTCCTTCACTTCAAGGATTTCTGTTTGGTTTATTTTCAATATCTCTAAGTCTTTATTGAAATGATCTCTTGCTTCCCATATTTGCTCCTTTAACTGTTGATTGGTGCCATCATTTAATGCCTGCATTTGCTCTTTCATCTCCTCGTTTGCTTCCCTGATTGTTTTAATTATGAACATTCTGAACTCCCTTTCTGATATTTCTTCTGCTGTGCTGTCATTGGGTTTTACTGATATAGTATCTAGGTTTGTTTGGGACATTTTCTTCCCTTGTTTTCTCATATTGGTCAGATGTCAGTGGGACTTTGTGATATTGCAGAATTCTTCTTTTGGCTTATAGTGTCCCTGTAGATTTCCAGTGTATCACCTTCCTGCCTTCAGTAGCCTGAAGTCTTGGAGTAACTTGATAATGCAGTGCTTCCAAAGAAATCTGCCCCTAGTCCTCTACTGGTTCCAGGACTTGGAGCTGGCTCTGTGTGGAAAAGCTCTCACTGGGGGGCCTGCTCCGAGAAGCTATCCTGGAAAGGCGCTTCCCGCCGGAGGGGGCCGGGCTGCGGGCTGCTTGGGGAAGTCCCTGGCTGCCCTGTCCTGGTCCCTGAAGCAACCTGTGGGCAGGTTCAGGGACTTGAAGCTTGGTTCTGTGCAGAAAGGCTCTCACTGGGGGGCCTGCTCCGAGAAGCTATCCTGGAAAGGCACTTCCCGCCGGAGGGGGCCGGGCTGTGGGCTGCTTGGGGAAGTCCCTGGCTGCCCTGTCCTGGTCCCTAAGCAACCTGTGGGCAGGAACTCACCACACTGGTTCAGGGACTTGAAGCTTGGTTCTGTGCAGAAAGGCTCTCACTGGGGGGGCCTGCTCCGAGATGCTGGAGAATCTGGCCCTGTGGGAGGAGCCCACTGCCGGAGTGCACAGAGCTGCCTGGGGAAAACTCTAGCTGCCCTACCCTACTCTAATAAGCCACCCGAATCCGGGCCTGCCACCCGGGCAGTGCTTCACCAGGTGGGGGAGACTCACCCTGTGGCTCTATTTTAGTCCGAGTCTCTCAATGCCTCCCCTTCTTGAATCCTGGGTTCTGGAGCGACTGGAGATGCAGTCACCCTCTAGTCTGCCATCTTGGATCCCAAGCAAATTTTTAACTTGATTTAAGATTAAAACTTAAAAACTGATCATCTCTAAATATTTCTCAAAGATCACTCTTCTCAGTAGAGTCTTTCAGTGAGGCAGTCCAAGACTGAACTTTAAAAAGGATGTGAAGACGTTGTGTTGATTGAAGAGATCCATACACTTTAGACACATACTTTAGAATGTCAAGGGGAAAAACTGATATAAAAATTAAGGTAAGACCAAAATTCTCATTTCAGAAGGCTTTCCCAGAGAGCCACAGCAGTTCTTGTAAAAGAGCCTAACTTTTTATTTCAAAAGAACTTCAAACCATCTTAAAATCATGGTAGAAGTCACATTTGAGGTCTTTCTTGGCGGAGGAAGAATTTTCTAGAGTGTGATGGAATATGTTGACAAGAGATCTTAGTATCAAAAGGACAAGATACATAATCCTGATTTTCTTCTTATCGTTAAATACATATCCAACAATGACCTTCTGTTTTTCCATCTTACATTCAGTTCTGAGGAAATTAAAATGATGGTCATTTTATTTCTAAAATGTATATAAGAAGGGCCAGAGATATAGATCAGTGGTAGAGTATGTGCTTAGTGTGCACATGTCCCTGGTTTTAATCCTCATCACTTCATTCTATCAGAGACAGAATCCTGATAGATTGTAGAGTAAGGATATAAGAATAATTTACAACTTTGAAATGACTCCCATATCTTTTGTTTGCCCAGCAGGATTGATTGGTTGGGTCACTCAGAACAGAGAATCTTGGAGACAAAGCAGAAAAAAGAGCAATAGGGAAAAGTTTTTAGATTTTAGATAGATTGTACTTCATGTGTTTGGGGGATATGCAAGGGAAGAAATTCACTGGATAGTTGGATAAATGGTGAATTTCAGGGACAAACTAAAAAATTGGGAGCCCCCAGCATATTGGAATATAGAGTGAACAAAGAAACCTAGAGTATAGTGGAAGAGAGTTGTCATATCATTCCATCAAAAAGTTCTCAGTCAGTTGAGATATGTGAATAACAAGCACAGAAATGGCGTTTGTAAGTAGAATGAAGATACTGGACATGCACCTATTCTTCCTTACCTTTGTTGTATCATGACGTTGGCCAAAAACATTCCAAACACTGACAAAGGAAACAAACAAGTGAGCTATGAAAAGTTGAATCTGGAGCTATATTCAATTCCTGAAATACACAACAACTTACAGAAAGTCTATTCTGACAGAAATCAAAGAATCCCCCAGAGGTTTTAGTCTGATATCAGAACACAAGTTCACATTAGTATTATCTTCTACTTGTACACAAAGCAAAGAGATAAGAAATCCTGAGACTGAGGTCTTCCAACTGCCTCATAAAAGGTGGTCAGGAAGTATCAGAGTCCTAGTGATCTAGAAAAGTAGGAAGGCAGTTCTGTAGTGTTTAGATGGGGGGTTAGAAAAAGATCTAGACAGGGCTCTAGGGGTAGCGATTCCAGAAGCAAGAAAGATATACGTTGTCAGAATTGAAGTGCCTAAAGCTTGGGGAATGAATTTCAGAGAAAAGCATTAAACACCTGATTAACTACCATATTTTATTTAGTTTTATCTTCCCACTATTCTGAAATTCAAGACCTCTGTCCATTTTCACTACCGATCCTTTCGTTAAGGCCACTATCACCTTTTGCCTAAATTCTTAGAACTCCCTCTTACCTGGTCTGTCTCCAGTTTTGCTTTCACCCTGAGTTCACTTCTGTCACTGCAACTGTGGTGACTTTTTAAAAGAATAAATCTGATCATATCACCCACTTTCCATCTTGAAGCCGTTCTTTGAATGTTTTATAGACTAGATAATAGATGGGATAAGGGATTGAAAAATATTATCTGTTAAGGTCCAATTTGGTTTGTCAGGCCACACAAATTTTCAGTTCTGTCACAGTCTTTCAGTTCTGCCTCTGTAGTATGAAAGCAGGCATAAACAACATGCAAATAAATATGACTTATAAATGAAATTTTGTTTAACAAAAAAAAAAAAGAACCACACATTTGGTCCCCAAGTCAGTGTGATAACCCCTGAACTAGAGTAACATGGGCTTCCTCTCTTTCTGTTAGGCCAGTTGGACTGGAATTCGAGGTTTGGAGACCCTCAGAGAAGTTCTCCTACACTGTAGTAAGCTGCAAGCTGCCCGTATACAGGGAAGGAGGATGGAAATAGATTGTAAGAGCAAGTCTTTGCTTTCCAGAAATGTCTATGCTGGTGCTTGTTTCACTATGTACAGCTGTGGATGCAGAGGTGCAGAAGATGATGACTAGAGCAGAGGTCAATATCAGGGAATGGACAGGGGTAACCTCCAGCCTTAGGATGTTACACCAGAGCTCCATTCCCAGTAGGAAGAAAGCTACCTGAGCTTTGAGTCCAACAGTAGCAGGGCTGATATTACCAGTGAGAGTGAATGAAAGTAGCAAGCCGGACATAAATAGTGGGAAGGTAGTGATGGTTTCACAGGAATAGAAGATGATGGACATAGAATAGCAATGAACCATCAGCAGAGATTGAAGGCAATAGTATGGAAGGAGCTCAGGTAGAAAGAACCCAAGAGATGTTTTTCATGCCCATGAAAACATTCAGAAATAACTAGATAATACTTCAAGTGGTGACCCTTTCAATCCATGATAATTTATAGAGCAAAAATGAGTTGCAACTCTATATTTTCATACCTTTATTTTATTTATTTATTTTTATGAAGTCCTAAGGGTCAAACCCAGTGCCTCCATATGCTAGGCAAGTGCTCTACCACTGAGCTACAACTCCAGCCCCAGTTGCAACTGTATTTGTTTTCACAGACTGATGAGGTGAGAGACCTGGGGCTTATACACATAATAGCTGAATGTTCCCAGGAATTCAAGAGTATGACAACATGAATTTGACTTTTATTCATCACAACACTTATATTCATTTGGAAAACAGTATCTGTAAAAGTGAAAAAGAATGTGTTTACACTAAGACTGGGGTGCAAATAGATTTATGTAGTTACACTAATTCCATGTCACCCCCCCTACTGCAGTGCTTCAAAGACTGGTCACATTTGATGTTAGCAGAAGCCCCAAGACGGAAGTGTGCTGATCCTTTTTATAAGGGAGACTGCTGATAGATGAGGGAAGATCCAGTTAAAGAAGTAGAAACCTAATCCTAAGCACCCTTGCTGATCTGGCCTGTCCTGTATGTTTACTCTCATATCATATCAATGTCTATTTTTTTTTTCTTGTTCCAAACCAACTGGTCTGTTCTTTTGGAACCACAATTCTCTCTCCTTCTTCAGGGTCTCACAAGTGATATTCCCTATACTTTGAACACTCGCAGGCTGGGAATGTAGCTCAGTGGCAGAGCCCTTACCCAGCATGTGCATGGTCCTGGGTTCAATCCCTAGAACAACAAACAAACAAAAATTCCACTGTCTTCCCTAACCACACACCCCACCTTTGCCTAATGTATTCTAGACATCTTTCAGATCAGAAAGTACTGTTTTAGATTCCAGTGACATTATAGCATAGTGGGGAAAGTTCTGATTTTTTTCTTAGTCCTAGATCGACTTCTCTCTAACTGTGTATTTTTGGTTACTTTACCTTTTCTGAAAATTAATTTACTCGTTAGAATAAAAACAGAGCTAAAAATAGCAACTGTACACAACCCAAAGAGTATTCAGAGAATCGTGCATGATTATAGGAAGGGCTTTGATTAGTACAAGGTGCTGTTTGGAACCCTCCACAAGGTCTCCCTATTGCTCAGCCCAGAGCTCCTCCTCAGCCTGCTCTTCGTATTCCCTTTTGCTCTCTCTAGTAGGCCCAGAGATTCACTTTCCTTTCCTCTTCTGTAAAAATTGTCACTACCCAATCCCTTGAAATCATGTTGCTTAAGACTGGCTGTCCTCCCTACTCTTGAGCATATTTGATGTCCCAAAGCACACAAGTTATCTGACTGCTAATAACCCCCCAGGAAACAAAACTATTAAACTCAGTGTTGTTAATCACAGAGTTCTGGAAATATTCTCATTTACTCTCCAGTTTACTCATTTTTGTTTCTTTTTTTAGAGTAAAACTCCCTTTGACTTCTGCCTTCCAGTTTTCTTTTCAAATATGAAGCTCAGAAAAACTTTCTTCTAACTCTGACTCTGTTAGCAAAATCCCTACAAACTCTCCTCCCTCGAGGATGTTCTTCCTAGAGTGAGAAGGTTATCCATTAAGAAGGGTTGTCTCCAGGTCTTAGATCAGTTTGTAACCTGAATTCACAGAGCCTCAGTCCATACAGGTATGATCTGAAAGAGAAGAAATACATGACCCAAGTGCTGCCACTTCCAGTGCCCCATGTACATCACTGTTGCCGTCCACGGATATTTATTACCGCCCGCAGCAACAATTGCGCAGGTATTTATCAAAGGTGGACTGGAAACTGAGCTACTTCTATTTCTGAGCTGCTTCCTTACTTGCTTGTTTATAGAGGATAGAGGAAATGAGGCTTACTTGCTTTGAGAGGAGAGAGAGAGAGACTACACTTTCGAGATCTTATCTTCTTAGTTCTGCTGCTTCTTCTTAAAGGTGCATCCTGCATCCTGTGAACCAAGGGTGCGTTTATCTGAGGTGCTTCCCAGTGATGGGTCCGCGTACTGCGATCTGCCTATCTGTGATCTAGAGGTGTGTTCTCAATTCTCTGCTCTGTGATCTGCCTTCCGCTGCTGCCCCTACTCGCTGCTTCTATCTTCTTGCCGCTTCTTCTTCCTTTCTGCTAGCTGCTGCTCTTTACCTTCTACCTACTGCCCGCTTATATTCCCTCCAAGAGGCAGAGGGCCCGCCAGTTGAGATTCTAGGAGGAGCCAGCTGCCTAATCACGAGCAGTCGCGAGCAGGAGCACTGGGGAACACCTATGCACGCATACCACCGATGTGATCAAAACTACTTCTGGCTGGCTGCCAGGCGCCATCTTGGCGAGTCCGCATGGCATAGCCCCAACATATCACTAAATGGAAACAGAGTTCTTTCCAGCTGATCCCAGTCCAACCTTGAGAGTTCGACTCAGCCCAGTCCTTTAGCCAGTTATCATCAATCAAAAGCCAGCAAGTGAGATAAAGCCTATTAGTTGTATTCACAACCATTGAGGCAAAACTTTTTTTGAAAGTTCACTGAAAGTATTGGTTTAAATCTTTTCATAAAGACTTCACTTTTGCCAGAATTGGAAAGTGTCCTCAACTCTAATTTATATGATGCCTGGCTCCCTGCAGTGATGTTTACGTTCACATTGGTAGATTGCTCGAAGAAAATATTTATTAAACTGAACAATTCTGTTTTGGATAAAAATTTATAGGCCAGAATAAGCTTTATGAGGTGATTTATTCCATTTTCCAAAGAATATTTGTACTTCACTTTCTACAATTGCTTTTTAGGTGTGAGGAACCAAGACTTTTGCAATCAACATTGGTGGCCTATACATATGCTTTCACATCTTCCTTCTTGGTAGAATAAGATTTCACTTGGGTGTTCATATGGTTTCCTTTGTTCTGTTTGGGTAGCATGCCCATTTTGACTAGCGGATGTGTATGCTTTATCAATCACTCAATATTTCGAATATCACGTTATAGTTGTCCACCCTCTACATAGCTATGTGCTCAGGGAAGGGGCCCTTCCTTGCTGCCAGAAATTAATGAGAATTTATCCAAGCCAAAGTGACCTCATTCTGCTTGCCAATTATTGTTTTAGGCTTTAGTAAATAGCCCCATCCTGGCCAGTGATATGGGAGGGTAAGTATCGTGGGAAAATTTCTGGCAAAAATGTCTTTAGTCTTAAAAAGAGTTACCCAAAGGGCTTCACGATAAAATTGGCAGATTAAATTATTAAATACACATATGAACCACCAGTCCCTTCCAAATCCCCACTAAAAAGACAGCAAAGGAATTTCCTAAGAGGCATAAATTTCTAACAAGAAAAATAGGAGAGGAGACTAACAAAAATTTTAAAAGCTAAAAATCATACAGACAAGTGGGAAATGAGTTGCAGACCCACAAAAGCCAAATGTAAGCTATTATTACAAAAGAATGCCCAAAAGTCTCAAAAAAAGTAGAAACTTGTTATAGAGGTAAAGCACAGGTTTAACAAAGGATTTTAAGCCTCTACAAGAAAGAAAGAAAAAGAGAAAGAGAGAGAGTGAGAGAGAGAGAGAGAGAGAGAGAGGAAGGAAGGGAGGGAGAGAGGGAGGGAAGGAGGAAAGAAGGAAGGAAGGAAGGAAGGAAGGAAGGAAGGAAGGAAAGAAGGAAAAACAGACACCTGTGCCACCTCTGCAAATCTATTAATTGCCTCTTCCACAATGAAGGATTACTCTCTAGAAGGGATCAAAGTATCTCTGGGTCAGAAAGCATCAAAGTTGAGGATGGGGTAGAGTATCAAAAGCAAGGAAACTAAGTGAAATACTACATACCCAATGTGGAGATCCTCAGCTCTCTTCTACAAGTTGGGTTTTTAAAATAATGGCAGCCAGAATTACACCCTTCAGTCAGGAGACTGGACATTCTTTCTCAATAATCTATTCCAGCCCAGGAGGAAAAACAATACTAATTATGTTGTTAAAAATTCTTCCAGTAAATCCGCCCCTCGGGAACATATGATGGTGAAACTCACAGTTGACAGGGTCCAATCAAATGCAGTTTCCAAGTAGCTTTTTAGTGACCCATTAAGTAAGATTAAACTACAAAGGATCATCCAACATTTGAGGAAGGCTCTAAGATAAAGTGTCCAAAGTAAACATAGAAAAGCATTGAGAAGACTCTTATGATACAGGGAGAAGAAATCAATGGCTTCAGAAAAATCAATGGCTTTAGATACATAGGATGTATTTTGCTTCTATAAAACAAAATCAGGGCGATCCAAGATGGCGGACTAGAGGGTGACTGCATCTCCAGTCGCTCCAGAACCCAGGATTCAAGAAGGGGAGGCATTGAGAGACTCGGACTAAAATAGAGCCACAGGGTGAGTCTCCCCCACCTGGTGAAGCGCTGCCCGGGTGGCAGGCCCGGATTCGGGTGGCTTATTAGAGTAGGGTAGGGCAGCTAGAGTTTTCCCCAGGCAGCTCTGTGCACTCCTGCGGTGGGCTCCTCCCACAGGGCCAGATTCTCCAGCATCTCGGAGCAGGCCCCCCCAGTGAGAGCCTTTCTGCACAGAACCAAGCTTCAAGTCCCTGAACCAGTGTGGTGAGTTCCTGCCCACAGGTTGCTTAGGGACCAGGACAGGGCAGCCAGGGACTTCCCCAAGCAGCCCACAGCCCGGCCCCCTCCGGCGGGAAGTGCCTTTCCAGGATAGCTTCTCGGAGCAGGCCCCCCAGTGAGAGCCTTTCTGCACAGAACCAAGCTTCAAGTCCCTGAACCTGCCCACAGGTTGCTTCAGGGACCAGGACAGGGCAGCCAGGGACTTCCCCAAGCAGCCCGCAGCCCGGCCCCCTCCGGCGGGAAGCGCCTTTCCAGGATAGCTTCTCGGAGCAGGCCCCCCAGTGAGAGCTTTTCCACACAGAGCCAGCTCCAAGTCCTGGAACCAGTAGAGGACTAGGGGCAGATTTCTTTGGAAGCACTGCATTATCAAGTTACTCCAAGACTTCAGGCTACTGAAGGCAGGAAGGTGATACACTGGAAATCTACAGGGACACTATAAGCCAAAAGAAGAATTCTGCAATATCACAAAGTCCCACTGACATCTGACCAATATGAGAAAACAAGGGAAGAAAATGTCCCAAACAAACCTAGATACTATATCAGTAAAACCCAATGACAGCACAGCAGAAGAAATATCAGAAAGGGAGTTCAGAATGTTCATAATTAAAACAATCAGGGAAGCAAACGAGGAGATGAAAGAGCAAATGCAGGCATTAAATGATGGCACCAATCAACAGTTAAAGGAGCAAATATGGGAAGCAAGAGATCATTTCAATAAAGACTTAGAGATATTGAAAATAAACCAAACAGAAATCCTTGAAGTGAAGGAAACAATAAACCAAGTTAAAAACTCCATAGAAAGCATAACCAATAGGATAGAACACCTGGAAGACAGAACCTCAGCTATTGAAGACAAAGTATTTAATCTTGAAAACAAAGTTAACCAAACAGAAAAGATGGTAAGAAATCATGAACAGAATCTACAAGAATTATGGGATATCATGAAAAGGCCAAATTTAAGAATTATTGGGATTGAGGAAGGCTTAGAGAAACAAACCAAAGGAATGAACAATCTATTCAATGAAATAATATCAGAAAATTTCCCAAATCTGAAGAATGAAATGGAAAACCAAGTACAAGAGGCTTATAGGACTCCAAATATACAAAATTACAACAGACCCACACCAAGGCACATTATTATGAAAATACCTGACATACAAAATAAAGACAGAATTTTAAAGGCCGCAAGAGAAAAGAATCAAATTCCATTCAGGGGGAAACCAATAAGAATATCAGCAGATTTTTCAATCCAGACCCTAAAAGCTAGAGGGGCCTGGCACAACATTTACCAAGCCCTGAAAGAAAATGGATGCCAACAAAGAATCTTATACCTAGCAAAACTGACTTTCAGATTTGACGATGAAATAAGATCCTTTCATGATATACAAAAGCTAAAGGAATTTACAAAAAGAAAGCCAGCATTATAGAACATTCTCAGCAAAATATTCCATAAGGAAGAGATGAAAAACAATGATGCAAATCAGCAACGGGAGGAACTAGCCTAAAGGCATAGCCAAATAAAGGGGAAACCAAATCATGTCAAAAAACAAAAATGAGTCAAATGATTGGGAATACAAATCATATCACAATAATAACCCTGAATGTTAATGGCCTGAACTCATCAATCAAAAGACATAGACTGGCAGAATGGATTAAAAAGAAAAATCCAACAATTTGCTGCCTGCAAGAGACTCATCTCATAGAAAGAGATACCCATAGACTAAAGGTGAAAGGATGGGAAAAAATATACCATGCACACGGACACAGCAAAAAAGCTGGAGTATCCATCGTCATTTCAGATAATGTGGACTTCAAGCCAAAACTAGTCAGAAGGGATAAAGAAGGACATTACATACTGCTTAAGGGAAGCATAAATCAGCAAGACATAACAATCATAAACATCTATGCCCCAAACATTGGCTCATCCATGTACGTCAAACAAATCCTTGTCAATTCCAGAAATCAAATAGACCACAACACAATAATACTAGGCGATTTTAACACACCTCTCTCACTGCTGGATAGATCGTCCAAACAAAAATTGAATAAAGAAACCACAGATCTCAATAACACAATCAACAATTTAGACTTAACCGACTTCTATAGAATATACCATCCAACAAAGAATGAATACACTTTCTTCTCAGCAGCACATGGATCCTTCTCTAAAATAGACCATGTCTTATGCCACAAAGCTACTGTTAGCAAATACAAGAAGATAGAGATACTACCTTGTACTCTATCAGATCATAATGGATTGAATTTAGAAATAAATGACAGAATAAAAAACAGAAACGTGTCCAATACCTGGAGATTAAATAATACACTATTATATGATGAATGGATATCAGAAGACATCAGGAGGGAAATAAAAAAAATTTTAGAAGCAAACCAGAACAAAGACACATCATATCAAAATCTCTGGGACACTATGAAAGCAGTACTTAGAGGAAGATTTATTTCATGGGGCACATTCAACAAAAGAAGTAGAAATCAACAAATAAACGACTTAACACTACAGCTCAAAGCCCTAGAAAAAGAAGAGCAGACCAACACCAAAAGTAGTAGAAGACAGGAAATAGTTAAAATCAGAGCCAAAATCAATGAAATTGAAACAAAGGAAACAATCAGAAAAATTAAGAAAATAAATAGTTGGTTCTTTTAAAAAATAAACAAAATTGATAAACCCTTAGCCACACTAACAAAGAGAAAGAGGGACAAAACTCAAATTACTAAAATTTGGAATGAAAAAGGAAATATCACAACAGACACGAGTGAAATACAAAACATAATTAGAAGCTATTTTGAAAATCTATACTCCAACAAAACAGAAAACCTCGAAGACATCAACAAGTTTATAGAGACATATGAATAACCTAAACTGAATGAGGAGGACATACACAACTTAAATAAATCAATTTTAAGCAATGAAATAGATGAGGTCATCAAAAGCCTACCAACAAAGAAAAGTCCGGGACCAGATGGGTTCTCAGCCGAGTTCTAGAGAACCTTTAAAGAAAGCTCACTCCAATACTTCTCAAAGTATTCCATAAAATAGAAGAGGAGGGAACCCTTCCAAACTCATTCTATGAAGCCAATATCACACTGATACCTAAACCAGACAGAGACACATCGAGGAAAGAAAATTTCAGACCAATATCCTTAATGAACATCGATGCAAAAATTCTCAACAAAATTTTAGCAAATTGCATACAAAAATATATTAAAAAGATAGTGCACCACGATCAAGTGGGTTTTATCCCAGGGATGCAAGGTTGGTTCAACATCCGGAAATCAATAAATGTCATTCACCATATCAACAGACTAAAAGTTAAGAATCACATGATTATTTCAATAGATGCAGAAAAAGCATTTGATAAAATACAGCATCCCTTCATGCTCCAAACACTAGAGAAAATTGGGATAGTGGGAACATTCCTTAACATTGTAAAGGCCATCTACGCTAAGCCCATGGCCAATATCATTCTAAATGGTGAAAAACTGAAAGCATTCCCCCTAAAAACTGGAATGAGACAGGGATGCCCTCTTTCACCACTTCTATTCAATATCATTCTTGAGACTCTAGCCAGAGCAATTAGACAAACCAAAGAAATTAAAGGGATACGAATTGGAAAAGAGGAACTCAAACTATCCCTGTTCACTGATGACATGATTATATATTTAGAGGAACCTGGAAATTCCACCAGAAAACTCTTAGAACTCGTAAGTGAATTCAGTAAAGTAGCAGGTTACAAGATCAATGCTCACAAATCCAATGCATTTTTATACATAAGTGATGAATCTTCAGAAAGAGAAATTAGGAAAACTACCCCATTCACAATAGCCTCGAAAAAAATAAAATACTTGGGAATCAATCTCACAAAAGAGGTGAAAGACCTTTACAATGAGAACTACAGTACACTAAAGAAAGAAATTAAAGAAAACCTTAGAAGATGGAAAGATCTCCCATGTTCTTGGATAGGCAGAATTAATATTGTCAAAATGGCCATACTACCAAAAGTGCTATACAGATTCAATGCAATTCCAATTAAAATCCCAATGATGTACCTTACAGAAATAGAGCAAGCAATTATGAAATTCATCTGAAAGAAAAATTTCAGACCAACATCCTTAATGAATGAATTCTTATTTCTTAAGAATAAGAAACCCAGAATAGCTAAAGCAATCCTCAGTAGAAAGAGCGAAGCAAGGGGTATCGCAATAGCAGATCTTCAACTCTATTACAAAGCAATAGTAACAAAAACGGCATGGTATTGGTACCAAAATAGACAGGTAGATCAATGGTACAGAATAGAGGACATGGACACAAACCCAAATAAATACAATTTTCTCATACTAGACAAAGGTGCCAAAAATATGCAATGGAGAAAAGATAGCCTCTTCAACAAATGGTGCTGGGAAAACTGGAAATCCATATGCAACAGAATGAAACTAAACCCATATCTCTCACCATGCACAAAACTCAACTCAAAATGGATCAAGGACATCAGAATCAGACCAGAGACCCTGAATCTCATAGAAGAAAAAGTAGGTCCAAACCTTCAACTTGTTGGCTTAGGATCAGACTTCCTTAACAGGACTCTTATAGCACAAGAAATAAAAGCTAGAATCAACCACTGGGATAGAGTCAAACTAAAAAGCTTTCTCTCAGCAAAGGAAACTATCAGCAATGTGAAGAGAGAACCTACAGAGTGGGAGAATATCTTTGCCACTCATACTTCAGATAGAGCGCTAATTTCCAGAATCTATAAAGAACTCAAAAAACTCTATACCAAGAATACAAATAATCCAATCAACAAATGGGCTAAGGAAATGAACAGACACTTCACAGAAGATGTACAAGCAATCAACAGATATATGAAAAAATGTTCAACATCTCTAGTAATAAGAGAAATGCAAATCAAAATTACCCTAAGATTCCATCTCACCCCAATTAGAATGGCGATTATCAAGAACACAAGCAACAATAGGTGTTGGCGAGGAAGTGGGGAAAAAGGTACACTCATACATTGCTGGTGGGGTTGCAAATTAGTGCAGCCACTCTGGAAAGCAGTATGGAGATTCCTCAGAAAGCTTGGAATGGAACCACCATTTGACCCAGCTATCCCACTCCTTGGCCTATACCCAAAGGACTTAAAATCAGCATACTACAGAGATACAGCCACATCAATGTTCATAGCTGCTCAATTCACCATAGCCAGATTGTGGAACCAACCTAGATGTCCTTCAATTGATGAATGGATAAAGAAACTGTGGCATATATATACAATGGAATATTACTCCGCCATGAAGAATGATAAAATTATGGCATTTGCAGGCAAATGGATGAAATTGGAGGATATCATGCTAAGTGAGATAAGTCAATCTCAAAAAACTAAAGGACGAATGATCTCACTGATAAGTGGATGAGGACATATAAGGGGGAGGTAGGAGGGGTTAGCGTTAGGGTTAGGGTTAGGTTTAGGGTTAGGGATAAGGAGGGTGGTAAGAATAGAGGAAGAAGGACTGTATAGAGGGAAAAGAGGGGTGGGAGTGGTGGGGGGAAGGGAAAAAAAATAACAGAATGAATCAAACAACATTGCCCTATGTAAATTTATGATTTTAATTAAAATAAATAAATTTTAAAAAGAAAAAAATATTTAAGGATCATACTAAAAAAAAGAAAGGATGATTAATAAACATAATATAATGAATTATAATATAATTTATAATATAATTTATAATAAATGATAAATAAAAGTTAAAAATTGAAAAAAATTTGGTTGAACTCATCCCTAATTCCATTAGAAATCTCATCACTGAATAACTTCTAAATTTTATGCTCTTCGGTTTTATGTAAGGTTGATTTCTTTAAAGTTTACTTCTGAAGAAACACCCCCAACGTATTTGTCCATTATCTTACTCAGTGTTCAAGAAAGAAATATTTCAAGTGTTACAATTTTAGACCCAGAAAGTCCTTAAAAATTTTCTGTTACAAGAATAAAATGAAGCATGCATGCTATCGTGATCTGACTTTGTACACAAGGCAGACATTGCTAGTTGAATACAGTGTTCATTTTCACCAAGACTAATCATAGTCTTAAGAGGGCTCCTCAACAAAGCTCTCCTATTTCATTTTGTTGGCATCGAGATGAAAGGTACTTATTAATCCAGATCTAGTCCAATTATGTGTAATGGATAAAGAGTGAGACCAGGAAAGGCAAGGTAACTTGCCTAAGGCCACAGAAAAATGGAAACAAGAGGAGCCGAGGATGTAGCTCAGTGCTAGAAGACTTGCCCAGCAGGTGAAAGGCTCTGAATTTGATTCCTGCAACTGCAAAAACAAAAACAAAAGCAAAACAAAACAAGCAAGTAAAAACATGAAACAAGCACCAAACTCATCAAGTCCATCATTCCCTCTTCTGTTTCAGTCAGATTCTCAGGCGTCTCCCAATCAAGGTAATTTCTAGACCCTCCAAGAATGTTGCTGTTAGTTTCCTGAAATCTTTTAAATTTATTTTTTTAAAGATATTTCCCATTCTAGAGTGGAAACATGTCATTTTATTTCTCCTGCTGATCACACAACAACTGGACAAAATAGGCAGGAATGCAGGTCTGAAAAATGGAGAGGAAAAGGTAGATTGGCTAGGAGCCTAAGGACTCCAGGAATTACCTGGAAATTAGTTCCCTAGGTTTTTTTTCTTGTTTCCTGTTTGTCCTGAACTTGGCATTGGTGAAACTGATAACTTGGAAACAGGTACAGACAAAACAAAATAGTCACAAAAGTAACCTGGGTTCTCTGGCCAAAGAATCATGAAAACTTCTTTGTGGGACATCCAACCTGATGAATTAGAAGGATTTAGTCACACCTGCCTTTTCTCGAGGTGAGTACTATGAGCAAGTTATGCCATTCTTCCACCCTGATGAGCACTACTGGACTAGTAGAATCCACATGTGGAATCCTGTCTCCTAGCCACTTTGAAATAAAGAGATGGTGTCCTTCCTCCATAGAGATTGCTGGTTGAATTCTGACATTCACACCTCTCATCTGCTTTGGTTGGGCTATGGTTTGAAAATGCCCCCAAACTTCAAATTCAAATTTAATTGTCATTGTAACAGTGTTGCAAGGTTAGATCTTTAAGAGGTGATTTGGCCATGGGGCATAGCATTGTGAATGGTTTATGGTCATTATTATGGAAATGGATTAATTACTATGAGAGTGAGTTTCTCTCTCATACAAGTGCCCTCTTACCGTGTTATGCATTCTGTTATGTTATAACGCAGTATGAAGGCCCTCACTATACCTAGACCATTGATTGGGCTTCCAAGTTTCTAGTACCAAAAGCCAAATAAAACTCTCTTGTTTATAATTTACCCAGGCTATGGCACTCTGTTATTGTAGTGGAAAACAGACTGACACAGTTTGCATAACACAGAGTGGGTGTCTTAAGAGAAATTTATTTTCTCCCAGTTCTGGAGTATGGAAGTCCAAGATCCAGGTGTTGACATGATTAATTTCTGGTGAGACTTCTCTTCCTGGTTGATAGACAGCTGTCTTCTTGTTGCGTTTACATGGCCTTTCCTCTCTACATTGTAGATACAGACTGAGAGAGAACTGGTATCTCTTCCTCTTCAGGTTGTCCTACCTTCTGATCTCATTTAAGCTTAATCTCCTCCCTAAAGATCTTATCTTCAAAATAGTCACTGTTTTAGTCAGCTTTCCACAGCTATGACAAATATAGCTGACAAGAACTATTTAGAGGTGGAAGACTTTATTTTGGCTCATGGTTTTAGAGGTTGGTAGTTGATTGACTCCATTGCTGTGCATCCAAGATGAGGCAGAATATCATGGTGGAAGGGCATGGCAGCATAGGACGTGCCAACCAGGAAGCAAAGAAAGCTTGAATGCAAGGAGTCAGGGGTAAGGGATAATATAATCCTCAAGAGTACCTCCCCAGTGACCCACTTCCTCTAGTCACACCCTGTTGGCTTACAGTTACCATTCATCCACTCAAAGTATTAATCCATCAAATGGGTGAATCCACTGATTAGGTCACAGCTCTAACAATCAAATCATTTTATCTCTTAATATTCCTGCATTGTCTCACATGAGATTTTTGGGGACACCTCATTTCCAAACCATAACAGTCACCAGGGACTAGGGCTTCAACATATGAATTTGGGGGTGGTGCACACAATTCAGTTCACAATAACCCTTGAAGCCCTGTGCTGCAGTAATGTCCTGCCGCCTCAGGTGAACCTTATGCACGGACATCTAATTTTTAACCCTATCCTGAGCTAATGAGGAAACAAATTTGATAAATTAGACTTCATCAAAATTTTAATATTTTGCTTTGTGAATTATCTGCTAAAAGGATGAAAAACAAGCTAGAGTGAGAGAAAATATTTTTAAACTACATATCTAATGAAGAACTTGTACCCAAAATACATAAAGAATTTTCTAAACTCAATAGTAAGAAAATAACACTTCAATTGGAATATGGGCAAAAATCTTGAACAGATGTTTGTCTAGAGATGATATACTGGTGGCAAATAAATCCATGAAAAATATTCAGCAGCATTGTCCTCTAGGGAAATGTAAATTAAAGCTACATTTATTACCATAAAACACCTATTAGAATAAGCAAATTATAAAATACTGTTAATACCAAGCATTGACAAGGAGTATAAAAGGATTTAGCCATTTTGGAAAATATATTGGCAGTTTCTCTTGAATATTCACAAACCATGTGACCTAAAAATCTCTTTTGTGAGTGAAATCTGTACTTGAGTTCTAAGATGGCAGATTAGAAGCACCCAGAATCCACTTGCTTTCCATGAGATAGAATCAAAAGGACAGGAGTGTGTACCTGTTTCTTGAGGTGGATGATTCTTGGGAGTGCTGAAGGCAACAGAGGAGAGCAGAGAAATATATAAATTTTTGGATAATGAAATAGAGGGAGAAAACAGAGCACCGTAGCACCAATAGCACAACAGCAGCATGTCAGGGGGAGGGGCATACCTCTTTGGCAGGGGTATAGGTAAACGAGAGAGAGCCCCAGTGAGCTCCAGGAGTGCAGGATTCAGAAACCCACAGCATATAGTCTAAACAGAGAAGAGATAAGGAATCTGCATTGTGAGCTGGCTCTGCAGAAGATCTCTGCCTTTCCCAACATATTCTCATGGTGTGGTAACCAGGAGCCATCTTGAGAAAGGTCCTATCGTCTGAGCTTACTGCTCTGAAATCAAAAGCCTCAGAATTTTCTTCTCTCTGGGACCCTGTGGCAGTGGCAGTGTACTGGATCAATGGATAGCTGCCTTGAGAGTCAGTTTGGTCTGTAGGTGAAACTCCAACACAAACCTGCTGAAAATTCTATGCAGTAGGAAACTGGACTGTGATGTGGAGGGGCTTCTCATTAAAACTGGTGATCCTGGGGAGGGACAGTCAGATGTGATTTTACATGGGAGTCTAATCCAAGAGCACCAGAATCAGGGATAGTGGATCACATGAATCTTACTGCCCTCACCTCCTAGTGCAGTTCTTTTGTTACTCCAGTATCTTTCTACAGCTACAGGGCCATCCTTACATAACCTGCAGAGCTTGTATCAGCCCTGTTCTCAGAACATACTGCCCAAAAGTTCAGAGAAAATCTTTGGGGAGTTTGCGTTCCATGCTAACTTTCTGACAAACCACAGCACCAGTGTTAGTCCTGTCCTTGAAACACACCACTCAAAATACTTAGGAATGTCAGGCACAGTGGCACAGACCTGTAAATCCAGTGACTGAGGAGGCTGAGGCAGGAGAATCATGTTTGAGTCTAACCTTAGCAACTTAGCAAGACCTTGTCTCAAAATGGAAAATAAAAATGAGCTGGGATGTAGCTCAATGGTTAAAGCCCCTTGGTTTAATTCCTAGGTGCACACACACTTAAAATTCAAACAAACACATAAGACCAAAAATAAACAACAGCAACAATAACAACAACAACAACACCTCTAGAGGGAATCAGTTTTTTTTTGAGTTTTGCATTCCTTCTAGCTCCTTGACATGCTGCTTCACTGGCATTTTTTTCTGCCCTTGGAATGCACAGACCAAAATGTACCAGAGAGAAATTTACCTGGGGAACTTTGCTTTCTGCATTAGCTCCTTTCACTGAGCAAAGCAACTGAGAGGAATTTCAAGTAGCTTCAGCTAAGAATCACTCCTGTTAGTTATCAGGTGAGCATTACAAAGGATAGAAGCAGGGGGGGAGTGGGGAAAGTGACCCCACACTTTGCTTTGTGCAGTGAACATTCCGAGAAGACTCAAAGAGAAGGTTTGAGTAATTTATGTTGTAAACATTCATTCTTGCCCTTTTATTTAAGTAGTTCAGTGAAGAGGAAAGTTTTATTTTCTATTAATACATTTTTGTTGTTGTTCTTTGTTCTCTCCTCTTTTTAAGTTTTAATCTTTCTTTTCTTCTTCCTTGAGAAAGACTTGGACATTCAAGTACAGGAGGGATTTAGAACCCCAAATAGATATGAGCATAAAAGATTCTCTCCATGACTTATAGTTAAATTGTCAAAATGTAGAACAAAGAATATTAAAAATTATGAGAAGTGCTAAGTCACATTTAAAGCAAACCTGCTACAATAGACTTTTCAGAAAAATCTCTAAAGGCTAAGAGGGCATTGCAATGTATTTCAAGTCCTAAAAGAAAAGAACTGCTAATCAAGACTATTATTCTCAGCAAGGTTATCTTTCAGAAGGAAAGAAGAAATAGACTTCCTAAGATAGGCATCAATTAGGGAAATTCATGACCACCAGACCAGCATTATATAAAATACTTAAGGGAATCCTACACCCATTAGAAGAAGAAAGATTAACAAAATTGTGAGAATATGGGAAAAAATAAACCATACTAGAAATGTAGACACACAAATGAAAAATAGGAAAGAATTGAACATTACCATATAGCTTATATTATACTATATATAAGATATATACTATACTAACTTCCTTTTAAACACAAGATGAATAAGAGAGGAACACATCAACTAAGATGAATAAGAGCAAGAAACAAACATAAAAATTTAAAACAACCAAAAGAAAGCAAAATTATAGGAACAACTACATACCATTTGAAAACAACCCTGAAATGTAAATGGTCTCAACTCACCAATTAAAAGATAGACGAGAGTGCTGGCCTAATCCTGCACTGTGGATCTCCAGTGCTGTGTCCCCCACAGATCACGCCATGCTGCAACTCCCCATTGACCAGGGCATTGGGATGCCTCTGCCACCATCTTGCATTATTCCCAATGCCAAAGCCGACATCTTTAGTTGGGGCAGCTTCTGTCCTGGGACACCTGCAAGAGGCTAGAAGCTCATTATCAAGGTACCTACAGGTTAGCCACTGCTACAGCCACCAACTTGAGATATGGCCACTTACATCCAGGGATATTAGCCAAGTTCTTAAAGATCATCACCAAGGGCCCTGCAGGCTTGGTTGCATCTGAGATATCCCTGCTAGGTGTGCTAATAGCCACCATCTTGCTGCAGAGGGAGGAGAGAACCTTGCAAGGGGTGGGTAGGTGGAAAAATGGTGTGAGGGCATCTTAATCCTGGCTTGTCCTGCCAACCAGCCCAGCACCCACTGGGATCCCAGAGACAACTTGGAGCCACTGTTGGGACCCCAAATCAGCCTGGTTCACGATTCCACCAAGCACCTGGTCCTGTCAGTTTGGCAAACAATAGTTTGGCAACAACCTTCCAGCTCCTCCATCCCCAGTCTCCCAACCATCCACTGACCACAACCGGCCCAGTGCCTGCAGCTACATGGCTGGCACACAGCTCTCAATGTCTGGTCCTGATTTGCCTAATATGAAACAGCTCTCTGAGATCAGCTCACGGGTCCTGGTGCTCAGCCATCAGGACCTCCTGGAATAGAGGTTCCTGATTGGGAAGTCAAAAGGGCAGGGACAGGAGAGATACTATTTAGAGACTAAATTATAGACCAGGAATTGTGGGGTGCATAAGTGAGGGAAGGGGCTAAGACCAGGCTCCTGTATCACACAGGTGGACCCCAAAGGAGAGTCCTGGGGTACAGTCTGCTAGAGGAGACTGACAATTGCTATACCCTGCCTCCAGAGGCCCACCTCCAAGTCTAACTTTCCCACCTTAGTAACAGTCATCATCCTGGAGTTGGAGTTACCAACTCCAACAACCCTGCTTATCAGAAGAGAAGGGAGGCAGAGAAGATATTGAAATCCAGCAGAAACAATTATTCAATTTTCTTTCAAGATTCTTTGTTTTCTTTTCCCTACTTTTTTTCTTTTTTCTTTGTTTGTTTCTTGCTCTCACATCCCATTATCTTTGAAATCAAGTACCTTTCATGCATCAGGCTAATGAAGACTGGGAGGTTTGAATAGTATATTACAGTTTTGTTGTAAATTCTTTTTTTTAATATATTTTTTTCATTTTCATTTTATTTTATTTTTACCTGATCTCTCTATTATCCTCTTATTTATGTTTCCTCAGTATCTCTTTCTCCTTTTTCTCCTGCTAACAACCAACTTCTTTTGATTTTGCTTTCACTCTTCCTATGATCTAGCACCTCTTATCTCATTAACACTACATCCTACACACCGCCCCCCCATTCTCTTTGACCACCATTAGAAATTGTAGACCTTATTGCAAACCTATTGTTTATGCTGTAGATAATAATCAAACTCATCATCTCTATTTATTATGACAATACTGTTAATAGGAGCTATTTGGTTTAAGGCTGCATATTGGTTGCATTTGGTGCTGTTAAATTCATCTCCTCCTTAAAAGTGAGGTATTGGAAACCTGGAGGGATGCTATAAATCTATAGGGTGTGTCATGGTTAATTTCAATTGTCAACTTGATTTGATTAAGAATTTCAGGGTGTGTCAATGAGGGTGTGTCTAGGAATGATTGGAATGTGGGATAGTGACCTGAAGTGGAGCCCCTCCCTAAGCATGGGCAACACTGCCAAATAGGATGGAATAAAAGTTGGAAGACAATGAAGAAGATGCAGAAGGAAGCTTGACTCTTCTTGAACGCGTTATTGTTTGCTGCTTCAATCATCTGAGAATATTGGATGCTCACTTCTTCACTCTTCCAAAGCAGACTCTGTCAGTGATTTTCCAGGTTGTTTCCAGAAGGCTTGGTCTCAAACTAGGGTATGACTGTTGATCCTTCTTGTTCTGGGGCTTCTGCCTCTTGGACTGTGCAGCTACTTCTTCTTTCAGCTTTCTGGTCTGCAGATGGCTATTGTGGACTATCCAGCTTCTGGTCATGTAAGCCAATCTAATAAATCCCCTTTTTATAATCACACTTCCTGTTGGTTCTGTTCCTTTAGAGAACCCTGACTAATACAAGGTAGAAACTGTAATACCTCAGATCTGCACTGCTAGAGAGGAAGACACACAAAAAACATGAAAAAACAAGGGAAGAAAGCACCCCAAACAAACCAAGATACTATATTAATAGAATTCATTGACAGCACAGTAGAAGAAATGTCAGAAAAGGAATTCAGAATGTACATAATTAAAATGATATGTGAAGTAATGGATGATATAAGAGAGCAAATGAAGGCAACAAACTATCACTTCAATAAACAGTTAAAAAAGCAAATGTGGGAAGCAAAAGATTATTTTAATAAAGAGAGATTCTGAAGAAAGAACCCAGAAATCCTTGAAATGAAGGAAACAAAAAAAAAAAATTAAAAACTCAAAAGAGAGCATCACCAACAGAATAGATCACTTGGAAGACAGAACCTCAGACAATGAAGACAAGATATTTAATCTTGAAAATAAAGTTGACCTCACAGAGAAGATGGTAAGACATCGTGAACAGAACCTCCAAGAATTATGGGATAGCATTAAAAGATCAAATTAAAGAATTATTGGACTGAGGAAGGCACAGAGATACAAACCAGAGGAATGAACAACCTGTTAACCAAAATAATATTAGAAATTTCCCAAACCTGAAGAATGAAATGGAAAATCAAATACAAGAGGCTTGTAGGACACAAAATGTACAAAATTACAACAGATCCACACCAAGGCACATTATAACAAAAATGCCCAACATACAAAATAAAGATAGAATTTTAAACATCATGAGAGAAAAGTATCAGATCACACACACACAGGGGGAAACCAATACAGATATCAGCAGATTTCTCAATCCAGACACTAAAAACTAGAAGGACCTAAAACAATATATACCCAGCTCTGAAAGAAAATGAATACCAACCAAGAATCTTATATCCAGCAAAACTAACCTTCAGATATGAGACAAAATAAAAACCTTCCATGATAAACAAAAGTTAAAAGAATTTACAAATAGAAAGCCTGCTCTATAGAACATTCTCAGCAAAACATTCTATGAGGAGGAAATGAAAAACAACTATAAAAGGCAGGAAAGGGATGAACTTCCCTAAAGGAAAAGCCAATCAAAGGAGAAACCAAGTCAAGTTAAAAACCAAAAATAAGCCAAAATGACTGGGAATACAAATCATATCTCAATAATAACCCTGAATGTTGATGCACAGAACTCATTAATCAAAAGACATAGATTGGCAGATTGGAATAAAATAAAGATCCAACAATATGCTGCCTTCAAGAGACTCATCTCATAGAAAAAGACATCCACACACTGAAGGTGAAAGGATGGGAAAAAAACATAATCATGCATAGACTCAGTAAAAAAAAAAGTAGGGGTTTCCATCGTCATGTCAGATAAAGTGGACTTCAAGCCAAAGTTAGTCCGAAGGGATAAGGAAGGACATTTCATACTGCTGAAGGCTACCATAAATCAACAAGATATAACAATGATTAATATTTATGCCCCAAACAATGGAACATTTAGGTATGTCAAAGAAACCCTTCTAAATTTCAGGAATCAAATAGATCACAATGCAATAATATTAGGTGACTTTAACACACCTGTCTCACCACTGGATAGATCTTCCAAACAAAAGTTGAACAAAGAAACAATAGAACTCAATAACATAATCAATAATTTAGACTTAACAGATGTATATAGAATATTCCATCCATCAATGAGTGAATACACTTTCTCCCAGCTGCACATGGATCCTTCTCTAAAATAGACCATATGTTATGCCACAAAGCAACTCTTTTTTTTATTTATTTATTTTTTATTTATTTATTTTTTTTATTGTAAACAAATGGGATACATGTTGTTTCTCCGTCTGCACACGGCGCAAAGGCATACCATCTGTGCAATCACAAATCCACACAGAGCAATGTTGTTTGATTCATTCTGTTATTTTTTCCCTTCCCCCCACCCCTCCCACCCCTCTTTACCCTCTATACAGTAGTTCCTTCCTCCATACTTGCCCCCCTCCCTAACCCTAACTCTAACCCTAACACTAACCCTTCCCTCCCCCCCATTATGTGTCATCCTCCACTTATCAGCGATATCATTCGTCCTTTGGCTTTTTGAGATTGGCTTATCTCACTTAGCATGATATTCTCCAATTTCATCCATTTGCCTGCAAATGTCATAATTTTATCATTCTTTATGGCTGAGTAATATTCCATAGTATATATATACCACAGTTTCTTTATCCACTCATCAATTGAAGGGCATCTAGGTTGGTTCCACAGTCTGGCTATTGTGAATTGAGCAGCTATGAACATTGATGTGGCTGTATTTCTGTAGTATGCAGATTTTAAGTCCTTTGGGTATAGGCCAAGGAGTGGGATAGCTGGGTCAAATGGTGGTTCCATTCCAAGTTTTCTAAGGAATCTCCACACTGCTTTCCATAGTGGCTGCACTAATTTGCAGCCCCACCAGCAGTGTATGAGTGTACCTTTCTCCCCACATCCTCGCCAACACCTGTTGTTGCTCGTATTCTTGATAATCGCCATTCTAATTGGGGTGAGATGGAATCTTAGGGTGGTTTTGATTTGCATTTCTCTTATTACTAGAGATGTTGAACATTTTTCCATATGTTTGTTGATTGCTTGTAGATCTTCTTCTGTGAAGTGTCTATTCATTTCCTTAGCCCATTTGTTGACTGGACTATTTGAATTCTTGGAGTAGAGTTTTTTGAGTTCTTTATAGATTCTGGAGATTAGTGCTCTATCTGAAGTATGATTGGCAAAGATATTCTCCCACTTTGTAGGCTCTTTCTTCGCATTGCTGATAGTTTCCTTTGCTGAGAGAAAGCTTTTTAGTTTGAATCTATCCCAGTGGTTGATTCTAGCTTTTATTTCTTGTGCTATGGGAGTCCTGTTAAGGAAGTCTGGTCCTAGACCAACAAGGTGAAGATTTGGACCTACTTTTTCTTCTATAATCTGCAGGGTCTCTGGTCTGATTCCGAGGTCCTTAATCCATTTTGAGTTTAGTTTCGTGCATGGTGAGAGATATGGGTTTAGTTTCATTCTGTTGCATATGGATTTCCAATTCTCCCAGCACCATTTGTTGAAGAGGCTATCTTTTCTCCATTGCATATTTTTGGCCCCTTTGTCTAGTATGAGAAAATTGTATTTATTTGGGTTTGTGTCCGTGTCCTCTATTCTGTACCATTGATCTACCTTTCTATTTTGGTACCAATACCATGCCGTTTTTGTTACTATTGCTTTGTAGTAGAGTTGAAGATCTGGTATTGCAATACCCCCTGTTTCACTCTTCCTGCTAAGGATTGCTTTAGCTATTCTGGGTTTCTTATTCTTCCAGATGAATTTCATAATTGCCTGCTCTATTTCTGTAAGGTACGTCATTGGGATTTTAATTGGAATTGCATTGAATTTGTATAGCACTTTAGGTAGTATGGCCATTTTGACAATATTAATTCTTCCTATCCAAGAACATGGAAGATCTTTCCATCTTCTAAGGTGTTCTTTAATTTCTTTCTTTAGTGTTGTATAGTTCTCATTGTAGAGGTCTTTCACCTCTTTTGTGAGATTGATTCCCAAGTATTTTATTTTTTTCGAGGCTATTGTGAATGGGGTAGTTTTCCTAATTTCTCTTTCTGAAGATTCATCACTTATGTATAAAAATGCGTTGGATTTATGGGCATTGATCTTGTAACCTGCTACTTTACTGAAATCACTTATGAGTTCTAAGAGTTTTCTGGTGGAATTTCCAGGTTCCTCTAAATATATAATCATGTCATCAGCGAACAGGGATAGCTTGAGTTCTTCTTTTCCAATTCGTATCCCTTTAATTTCTTTGGTTTGTCTAATTGCTCTGGCCAGAGTCTCAAGAACGATGTTGAATAGAAGTGGTGAAAGAGGGCATCCCTGCCTTGTTCCAGTTTTTAGGGGGAATGCTTTCAGTTTTTCACCATTTAGAATATTAGCCATGGGCTTAGCATAAATGGCCTTTACAATATTAAGGAATGTTCCCACTATCCCTATTTTTTCTAGTGTTTTGAGCATGAAGGGGTGCTGTATTTTATCAAATGCTTTTTCTGCAGCTATTGAAATAATCATGTGATTCTTGACTTTAAGTCTATTAATATGGTGAATTACGTTTATTGATTTCCTGATGTTGAACCAACCTTGCATCCCTGGGATGAAACCCACTTGATCATGGTGCACTATCTTTTTAATATGTTTTTGTATGCGATTTGCTAAAATTTTGTTGAGAATTTTTGCGTCGATGTTCATTAAGGATATTGGTCTGAAATTTTCTTTCCTTGATGAGTCTCTGTCTGGTTTAGGTATCAGTGTGATATTGGCTTCATAGAATGAGTTTGGGAGGGTTCCCTCCTCTTCTATTTTATGGAATACTTTGAGAAGTATTGGAATGAGCTCTTCCTTAAAGGTTTTGTAGAACTCGGTTGAGAACCCATCTGGTCCCGGACTTTTCTTTGTTGGTAGGCTTTTGATGACTTCTTCTATTTCAGTACTTGAAATTGGTCTATTTAAATTGTTTATGTCCTCCTCATTCAGTTTAGGCAATTCATATGTCTCTAGAAACCTGTTGATGTCTTCAAAATTTTCTATTTTGTTGGAGTATAGATTTTCAAAATAGCTTCTAATTATGTTTTGTATTTCCATCCTGTCTGTTGTGATATTTCCTTGTTCATTCCGAATTTTAGTGATTTGGGATTTCTCTCGTCTTCTCTTTGTTAGTGTGGCTAAAGGTTTATCAATTTTGTTTATTTTTTCGAAGAACCAACTATTTATTTTGTCAATTTTTTGTATTGTTTCTTTTGTTTCAATTTCATTGATTTCAGCTCTGAGTTTAACTATTTCCTGTCTTCTACTACTTTTGGTGCTGTTCTGTTCTTCTTTTTCTAAGGCTTTGAGCTGTAGTGTTAGGTTGTTTATTTGTTGAGTTTTACTTCTTTTATTAAATGCGCTCCATGAAATAAATTTCCCTCTAAGTACTGCTTTCATAGTGTCCCAGAGATTTTGATATGATGTTTCTTTGTTCTCATTTACCTCTAAGAATTTTTTAATTTCCTTCCTAATATCTTCTGTTATCCATTCATCATATAATAGCATATTGTTTAATCTCCAGATGTTGGAATAGTTTCTGTGTTTTACTCTTTCATTTATTTTTAACTTCAATCCATTATGATCTGATAGAATACATGCTAGTGTCTCTATCTTCTTGTATTTGCTAACATTAGCTTTGTGGCATAATATATGGTCTATTTTAGAGAAGGATCCATGTGCTGCTGAGAAGAAAGTGTATTCACTCTTGGTTGGATGGAATATTCTATAAATGTCCGTTAAGTCTAAATTATTGATTGTGTTGTTGAGATCTATGGTTTCTTTGCTCAATTTTTGTCTGGAAGATCTGTCCAGTGGTGAGAGCGGCGTGTTAAAATCACCTAGTATTATTGTGTTGTGGTCTATTTGGTTTCTGAAATTGAGAAGGATTTGTTTGACATACATAGATGAGCCACTGTTTGGGGCATAGATGTTTATGATTGTTATATCTTGCTGATTTATGCTTCCCTTAAGCAGTATGAAATGACCTTCTTTATCCCTTCTGACTAACTTTGGCTTGAAGTCCACATTATCGGAAATGAGGATGGATACTCCAACTTTTTTGCTGAGTCCATGTGCATGGTATATTTTTCCCCATCCTTTCACCTTTAATCTATGAGTATCTTTTTCTATGAGGTGAGTCTCTTGCAGGCAACATATTGTTGGATCTTTCTTTTTAATCCAGTCTGCCAGTCTATGTCTTTTGATTGATGAATTCAGGCCATTAACATTCAGGGTTATTATAGAGAAATGATTTGGTTTCCCGGTCATTTGGTTCATTTTAAAAATTTTGTTTATTTATTTGTTTGACACAACTTGTTTCCTCCTTTATTTGACAATTCCTTTAGGATAATTCCTCCCTTTGCTGATTTGCTTCTTTGTTTTTCATCTCTTCCTCATGGAAGATTTTGTTGAGAATGTTCTGTAATGCTGGCTTTCTTTTTGTAAATTCTTTTAGCTTTTGTTTATCATGGAAGGATTTTATTTCATCGTCAAATTTGAAGGTAAGTTTTGCTGGGTATAAGATTCTTGGTTGGCATCCATTTTCTTTCAGGGCTTGAAAAATGTTGTTCCAGGACCTTCTAGCTTTTAGGGTCTGGATTGAAAAATCTGCTGATATGCGTATTGGTTTCCCCCTGAATGTAATTTGGTTCTTTTCTCTCACAGCCTTTAAAATTCTGTCTTTATTTTGTATGTTAGGTATTTTCATTATAATGTGCCTTGGTGTGGGTCTGTTGTAATTTTGTGTATTTGGAGTCCTGTAAGCCTCTTGAACTTGATTTTCCATTTCATTCTTCAGATTTGGGAAATTTTCTGATATTATTTCATTGAATAGGATGTTCATTCCTTTGGCTTGTTTCTCTAGGCCTTCCTCAATCCCAATAATTCTTAAATTTGGCCTTTTCATGATATCCCATAGTTCTTGTAGATTCTGTTCATGATTTCTTACCATCTTCTCTGTTTGTTCAACTTTGTTTTCAAGGTTAAATATTTTGTCTTCAATGTCTGAGGTTCTGTCTTCCAGGTGTTCTATCCTATTGGATATGCTTTCTATGGAGTTCTTAATTTGGTTTATTGTTTCCTTCATGTCAAGGATTTCTGTTTGTTTTTTTTTTCAATATCTCTAACTCTTTATTGAAATGATCTTTTGCTTCCTGTATTTGCTCTTTTAACTGTCGATTGGTGCGATCATTCAATGCTTTCATTTGCTCTTTCATCTCATCGTTTGCTTCTCTGATCATTTTAATTATGTACATTCTGAGCTCCTTTTCTGTCATTTCTTCTGCCATGCTGTCATTGGGTTTTATTGATGTAACATCTAGATTTGTTTGCAGCATTTTCTTTCCTTGTTTTCTCATATTGTTCAGATATCAGTGGACCGCTGAGATATTGCAGATTTCCTCTGTTGATTTACAATGTCCCTGAAGATTTCTATATATATCCCCTCTTAGCCTTCAGTAGGCTGAAGTCTTGGAGGAAGTTGATAATGCGGTGCTCCACAAGGAAGCTGCCTCTCTAGGAGTGGTGGCCTTCAGGTGGGGTATATTCCCTGCTAGTGGGCAGAGGTGCCTCCACTTGTTGACCAATGGTCATTCAAAGGGGACCTAGGCTGTGGGCTGAGGCAAGGCCTGTTTGGGCCTGTGTCTCTGGTTTTACCGTCCTTGTGGGGAAACCTCACCAGGCAGGGAAGACTCACCCAGTGGGGAGGTCTCGCTGGTCAGTTTCCTCCTAGAGGTTCCCCTCAATTTACACTACTGCCTGGGCTGGGCTGCCTTCCTCTGCAAAGTTTCCAGGGGCCCGGCCCTACCTCCTGGGCCTGGGAGCCTCACCCTTCGCAGATGAATCTCCTTAGGCTGCCCCTCCTCAGAGAATTTGCCCACAGGCCTGGAACCTTCGCTCCGCCCTAAGCCTGTCTCTGTGCGGCTCTTCCACCCAGAAGCCTCCTAGATCCTGGGACCCTGTTCTGCACCTAATCGCCTGGCTGCGTGGCCCCTCCTCTGAGCAGCCACCTGTGGCCCCGAACAATCGCTCTGAGTCCCAGAGACCCGCCACAGGCCTCTTCCTCCAGACAGCCGCCCAGTATGCCGGTGCGGTCACTAGGAGTCCAAGAAACTCACTTCGTGCCTCCTCCTCCCACCAACCACCCGTAGCCCGGGGCAATCAATCACTCCGAGTCGAAGTGACCCTCCCCGTTCCTCCTCCTTCTCCAGATAACCCCCCGGGTGTTCAGGAGCAGTCCCTCTGAGTGGCTCTGAATCCACGTGACCCGCTGCACGGGTCCTCTGGGCACCGCCCGGAGCTCTGGTGCGGCCACTCAAGACCAAGCGTCCCACCACGCTTCTCCTCCAGGCAGCCCCCCTGTGTTCAGGAGCTGTCACTTTAAGACCAAACAACTCACCACTCGCCTTCTCCTCTGAGCAGCCGCCTGGAGCGCTAATGCAGTCACTGCGAGTCCAAAGCACCCGCCGCGCTCCTTCTCCTCCTTCTCCTACTCCTCCGGGCAGGCCCCAGGGTTCAGAAGTGGTCAGAGTCCAAACAGCTCGCCACGCAGCCCCTTCTCTGGCAACCGCCTGTAGCTCCCGTGTAGTCACCCGAATCCAAGCGGCCGCTCCTCTTCCTCCTCGTCCTCAGGGCAGGCCCCGGTGTTCAGAAGCGTCGTTCTGATTCCAAACAGCTCGCCGCGCGGCTTCTCCTCTGGCAACCGCCTGCAGCTCTGGTGCAGTCTCTCCGAATCCAAGTGGCCACGCTCCTCTCCTCCTCCTCAGGGCAGGCCCCGGTGTCCTGAGTCCACACAGTTCTCCCCGCCACTCCTCCCCCGGGCAGCCGCCGGAGCCCCAGTGGCTGCTCCGAGTCCCAGCGCTGTGCCGAGCGGCCTCCTCTACAGCGCTCCCAGCTATCCGAGTTCACTGCTCCAGCGGGGGGAGGGGCGTCTCGCCGGCAGTTCTACTTCACAAAGTTTCCTGCGTTCCGGGACCCCCGTCCCATCCGGGATGCCCCCCCAGGGGGTGAGAGTCACCCGGCTACTTTGAGTTGGTCCCAAGCGTCCCAATATCTCCTCTCTTGAATCCTGAGTCCTGGAGCAACACGAAATGCAGCCACCCTCTAGGCCGCCATCTTGAAAACCCCCATAAACTACATATTCTTTAAAAAGGGGTAAAAAAGCTCCTACGGCTGGGCATGGTGTCACACACCTGTAATCCCAGGAGCTCTGGAGACTGAGGCAGGAGGATCAAAGCCAGCCTCAACAGCAGTGAGGCGCTAAGAAACTTAGTGAGACCCTGTCTCAAAATAAAATCCACAAAGCAACTCTTAGCAAATGCAAAAAAAATGGAGACACTGCCTTAAATTCTACCACATCATAATGGGATGAAATTAGAAATCAAATGATAAAATAAGAAATAGAAATTACTCCAACACCTGGAGACTAAATAATATGCTATTGAATGATGCATGGATAGCAGAAGACATCAGGGAAGAGATAAAAAAATTCTTAGAGGTAAGTAAGAACAACCATACAATATGTCAAAATCTCTAAGACACTATGAAAGTTGTACTAAGAGGAAAATTCATTGCATGGAGCGCATTCAATAAAAGAATAAAAAGTCAACAAATCAACAACCTAACATTATATCTCAAAGCCCTAGAAAAAGAAGAACAGATCAACACCAAAAGCAGTAGAAGACAGGAAATAATTAAAATCAGATCTGAAATCAATGAAATTGAAACAAAATAAACAATTCAAAAAATTAACAAAACAAAAAGTTGGCTCTTTGAAAAATAAAAAAAATTGATAGACCCTTACCCACAAATGAAGGAGAGATAAAACTCAAATTACTAAAATTCATGATGAAAAAGTAAATATCACAACAGATTCTATTGAAATACAAAACATAATTAGAAGTTATTTTGAAAATCTACACTCCAAAAAAATAGAAAATCTTGAAGTCATCGACAAATATCTAGAGGCATATGATCCTCCCAAACTGAACCAGGAGGAAATCCACAATTTAAACAGATCAATTTCAAGTAATGAAATAATTGAAATTTCAAGTAATGAAACAGCCTACCAACCAAGAAAAACCAGGGACCAAATAGATTCTCAACAGAGTTCTACAAGACTTTCAAAGAAGAACTAATACCAATACTCCTCAAAGCATTCCAGGAAATGGAAAAGGAGGGAACCTTTCCAAATTCATTCTATAAAGCTAGTATCACCCTGATAACAAAAACAGACAGACACATCAAGCAAAGAAAACTCCACGCCAATATCTCTGATAAACATGGATACAAAAATTCTTAACAAAATTCTGGCAAATTGCATACAAAAGCATATTAAAAAGATAGTGTACCGTGATCAAGTGGGGTTCATCCCAGGAATGCAAGCTTGGTTCAACATTCAGAAATCAATAAATGTAATTCACCATATCAACAGACTTAAAGTTAATAATCATATGATCATTTTGATAGATGCAGAGAAAGCATTTGATAAAATACAGCACCCCTTCATGCTCAAAACATTAGAAAGAATAGGGATAGATAGTAGGAACATACCCCAACACTGTAAAGGCAATCTATGCTAAGCCCAAGGCCAACCTCATTCTAATTGGAGAAAAATTAAAACATTCCCCCTAAAAACTGGAACAAGACTGTGATGCCCTTTCTCACTACTTCTATTCAACATAGTCCTTGATACTCCAGCCAGAGCAATCGGACAAACAAAAAAAAATTAAAGGAATGGATAAGAAAAAAAGAACGCAAACTATTGTTATTTGCCAACAACATGATTCTAGATTTAAAGGATCCAAAAAAATTCCACCAGAAAACTTCTAGAACTAATAGATGAATTCATCAAAGTATCAGGATATAAAATCAACACTCATGAATAATACATTTCTATTCATAAGTGATGGATCCTCTGAAAGAAAAATTAGGTAAACTACCCCATTCACAATACCCTCCACAAAAATAAAATACTTGAGAATCAATCTAACAAAAGAGGTGAAAGACCTCTACAGTGAAAACTACAGAACACTAAAGAAAGAAATTTAAAAAAAAACCTTAGAAGATGGAAGATCTCCCATGTTCTTGGACAGACAGAATTAATATTGTCTAAATGATCATACTACCAAAAGTGCTATACAGATTTAATACAATTTGTATTAAAATCCCAATGACATTCTTCATAGAAATAGAAAAAGCACTCATGAAATTTATTTGGAAAAATAAGAGACCCAGAATTGCCAAAATAATTCTTAGTAAGAAAAGTGAAGCAGGAGGCATCATAATACTGACCTTAAATTATACTACAGAGCTATAGTTAAAAAAAAATGACATGGTATTGACACCAAAACAGACATGTATTTTATACCAATGGTATAGAATAGAGAACACAGAGACAAACCCAAATAAATAGTCATCTCATATTAGACAAAGGCACCAAAAATTTACATTAGAAAAAAAATAGCCTCTTCAACAAATAGTGCTGGGAAAACTGGAAATCCATATTTGGCAAAATGAAATTAGACCCCTATCTCTCACAATATTCAACTCAAAGTGGATTTAAGGACCTAGTGATTAGACCAGAGACCCTGAGCCTAATAGAAGAAAAAGTAGACCCAAACCTCCATCATGTTAACTTCCTTAACTCCTAAAGAACAAGAAGTAAAGTCAAGAACCAACAAATGGGATGAAATAAAATAAAAAAAGTTTATTCCCAGCAAAGGATACAATCAATAATGTGAAAAGAGAGCCTACAGAATGGGAGAGAATCTTTGCCACCTGCTCCTCAGGTAGAGTATTAATCTCCAGGATATATAAAGAACTCGAAAAAACCAAATAACTCAATTAACAAATGGGCAAAAGAACTGAACAGACCCTTCACAGAAGAAGAAATAAGATTGGTCAACAAATATAAGAAAAAAGTGTTGAACATCTCTAGTGGTTAGAGGGTGGCAAATTAAAACTATACTGAGATTTCACATCACTCCAGTCAGAATGGCAATTCTCAAAAATACAAGTAACAATAAATGTTCATGAGGATGTGGGAAAAAGGTACACTTATCCATTGCTGGTGGGACTGCAAATTGGTGCAACCACTGTGGAAAGCAGTATGGAGATTCCTTTGAAAACTTGGAACTGTTAGCTGACCCAGTTATCCCACTCTTCAGCATGCACCTAAAGGTCTTAAAATCAGTCTACTATAGTGATGTTGCCACATCAATGTTTATAGTTGCTCAATTCACAATAGCTAAACTATGGAACCAACCTAGGTGGCCATCAACAGATAAACAGATAAAGAAAATGTGGCATATATACACTACGGAATATTACTCAGTCATAAAGAGAAATGAAATTATGGCATTTGCTGATAAACGGATGGAACTGAAGACTATCATGCTAAGTGAAATAAACCAATCCTCCAAAACCGAGGACTGAATGTTCCCTCTGATATGTGGATGCTCACTCACAATAAGGGGCACAAGGGAAAAAATAGAAGTATTTTGGATAAGACAAGGGGGAAAGAAGAGAAGGGAGGGGGAATGGGAATAGGAATTAGACACTACTTTCCTACCTTTATATATGAATGCAGGACCTATGTAAGTTCACATCATGTACAAACAGAAGAATGGAAAGTTGTACTCTATAAATGTATAACATGTCAACATAGACTCTACTGACATGTATATATAAAAAAGAACAAATAAATTTTAA